>NC_139462.1:144705000-145955000 GCF_057233095.1 Heloderma suspectum | reverse complement strand
CACCTCCAGAATATCATCCATCCATCTTGCCCTTGGTCGGCCGCTCTTCCTTTTGCCTTCCACTTTCCCTAGCATCAGCATCTTCTCCAGGGTATCCTGTCTTCTCATTATGTGGCCAAAGTACTTCAGTTTTGCCTTTATAATAGTTTAAATCGGTCTTTATCCATGCTGATGAATGGCAATAGTATTCTTCATCTTTCAGTTTGTCATGTAAGAAATTATTTGGAGGCCTTAGGCTCTCGGGTATGTGTACAGGTGCTGCATGTTATTTGATTAACAACTTCATGTCTTAATCCATATTTTCAAAGGTAACCAATGCTGTGCTGAAGCTGATTGAAAAGGAAAGAAACGGTGAAACAATCAACACAAGATTGATCAGTGGAGTTGTGCAGTCTTACGGTAAAATTAATTTTCATTGTTAGTGTCTTCTTGCCAGTCCTGCATAACATAAGGCGGGTGGTCTGAGTGTGATCCCCTTCCAAACTCTTTGCAGCCCTGTGAAGGAATGTGAAATACGCTTTGTTTGCAATCCTTTTCCATCCCTTCTGGGAGGGTCTTCTAAGGCAGGACTAGGCAATCTGGTGTTCTCCAGGTGTTTTGGATTACAACTTCCATCAGCCCAGCAAGAATGATCAGTTGCCAGGTATTGTGGGAGTTCTAGTCCAAAATATCTGGAGGGCATCGGGTTGCCTACCTCTGTTTCAAGGCCTTCCCAAACTCATCAAAAGTGGAAGTGAGGGAACGTTTGTGTCACTACATGTGCTTTGCTCTTCCTCCTCCCTAGCTTCAGAGGTGTGTAGCAGAGTTAACACCACACCAGTTTTTTCAGCTCCTGCTAAGTCTTCCTTAGTTTGTTCTGCATTTGCAACAAGACTAATGTGTGGCACAGTAGGGCCTAGCTGCCACTGTGCCATAAACTTCAATATACCTACTCTACCCTCACTGTGTGAATTTGCTGGAAGAGTAAAAAAGCCTTGTATGCTCTTGACGCTGTACCTGAAAGAGGGATTGAGCTAGAACAAAAACCTAAATAAATAAAAATAATTTAAAAACGTGAAGGAAAAAAGAAGAGGTAACTGAGAATTGGGGGTGAGAGGTGGGCATCTCTGCTCTAAGCCTTGTGGGAAACTTCCAGTGTAGTCTAGAAGCAAGAGCCACATGTTGTTTCTCCAAGACTTGAGCTGGCCAGTAAGACTTTCACAGGTCTGCCTTGTACATGAGATTTTTGCTTGTTAAATGGATATCTAGGTAGATGTGTACTGAATAAGCTATTCTTCAGGCAAGGCTTACTTCCAGAAAAAATGTGGGTTTGCGATTTGAGAAAAACACTCATAGTGACACACCTTTCACAAATGAAAGCTACCCAGACCAAATGTTTCCTTTAATGAAGCTACTAAGGCTGTAGTCCTAGGTAATCATACCTGTGAGTAAATGAGAGTCACACCTTCTATTTTAGTCTTCATTGGGAGGCATTATGGGGCTCTGTATTCATTTCTAAGGGCACAGCTCTATCTGGATAGTCACCAGCCTCCAAAATTGGAGGCTGCCAACTATCTTATGCAGGGTGGCTGGAGCACAGAGGGGATCCTCTCCTCTGTGCTCCAGCTGCCCTGCATTTTGTGTAGATGATTTCGCCCCTAGTCGCCACTTTGGGAGAGGGAGGAGAGGAGCCCAGAGACCTGATAGGAAGCAGCTTCCGTAGTCTCGTCTCCACGCTCTGTTTCTGAGCACGGAGACGTAGCCAACATGGAGAGACCCACACTGGCCATGAGGGGGAGGGGGTGCAGAGCACGGTTTCTGGGCTTTGACGTTGGAGCCCTGACTCTGACCTCGGATCCCAGAAACCAGACAATCCTATGTCCCCCCAAACACTGTCTAGGGGGCATAGGATTATTCTCCAAGACCTTCTCTACAGTGGCTAGATATTAACATCTTTTAAAGAAAAGGATACTAGCAATTTTGAATTTTAATAGATCCTTTGAAAATAAATACATAAAATTATTACAGTTTATAGCCATGATACTGCTTTTATGTTTTCAGTCCCTGTACAATGTGTAACTGTTGCTCAGTCTTGAATGTAAGTTCTTCTCCCTCACCTCATGTTAGCTTTCTTAGGTAAAATTGATTGAAACCTTTTTGAGTGGAGTGCTAATAGTGCAGTTCATTTGACACAGGTGTGACTATTTAATGAATCTGATATTAGTCAGTAGAATTTTACCTTGAAGAATGCAACTCACTTATTTTTGTCCCTGTGGTTTTAGTGGAATTGGGGCTGAATGAAGATGATACTTTTGCTAAGGGGCCTACACTGACAGTCTATAAAGAGTCCTTTGAATCTCAGTTTCTTGCTGACACGGAGAGATTCTATACAAGAGAGAGCACTGAATTTCTGCAACAGAATCCAGTTACAGAATACATGAAAAAGGTATGTGAGGTTACCCTGCCTGCTTCCGGACCTAGAAATGGTTTGTGATTTTTGAAGGGGAACCTATGTAAATATTGTAAATTTCTGAAGTTACTATTTTTTGTTAATGAATCGTCTTCTGGCCTCATTTAACTAAAAACTGAGGGTTTAGCATTATTATTGAGGAATGAAGGAATTGCTCTAATTCCTAGACATTTAGCTCATTCAAGCTCGCTGACTACAGGATAAACAGGAAAGCCATGTGAAGGTCATTGCAACTGTTTCAAGAGCAGAGAATTAATAATAAGCACAGAACTCTTTGCAATATCAAACAAAATCTTAAAACCCGTGAAATAAGTATAAAAACATTCAAAAAGTACTAAAATAAATTAACACGCTGAGGAATTGGCAGGCCTCCACTGCACCTTCCCAGAAATGGTGAATTTGATGCTGGAGATTTTGAACTGGTTTGCGTGTCACGATGGCAACCCAGGAATTGCAGGGATGAGCAGAGCACGCAAGCTGCATGTTCTTCATCTCTCTATTAATTAACGAGCCATGGGCAGTTGTTGGGTTAACGCTGAATTGTTTAACCCATAAAGAACCCAGAGTTTCCAGTTTCACACATCACAAAACATTAAAAGCACAAATGAAGAGTGTGCTGCTTGTGCGCTCTGTTCATCCCTAGCCAAGGAAGAACTACTTCTTAGGAAGAAGGGCAATCCTTACTTTCCCCATGTATGGTTTGTCAAAAAAGGGGGGCACTAATAGCTGGGTTAACTACTGTATTTATTCTCATAACTTTCATAAGAAGCTTTCTAGTTCCAAAAAGCAAAAATTTTGACATATCTGAAAAAGAATTCTTCACATTTGTATCCCATCTTTCCTCTATATACTTCAGAATGGTGTAGATGAATCTCTACCATTTAATCTTTGCAACAAACTTGTGAGGTAGGTTAAAGTAAAAGATGACTAGACAAGATCACTCAGTAAGTTCTGTGGTGAGCAGGGATTTGAAACCAAGTTTCCCTGGTCCATGTCTAGTACACTGTCCACTGCATCACACAGATGCCAAGTACCCAAAAGATTATAAGAACATTAGGAGCCCCGCTGGACCAGACTAAGGGTCTATCTCATCCAGCTTTCTGTTTGCACCAGTGGCCAACTGGATATGTATTGCTTTGAATGTATGTATTTATAGTATTTCTAAATCGCCTTTCTGAAGCCAACCAAGACAGTTTACAAAAAAATTCAGGAGATCAAAACAGTAATTAAATGAAAACATAGTAAAATGCTAAAAACAACCTTAAAATTCAGAATAATTTAAAAAAATTAAAAGATGTGTCTTGGCCCCCTTCCTCAACGCAGAGAGAGTGAGGACTAGTCAGAATTCCAAAGAGTGTGTGTTCCAGAATTTGGGAGCAACACAGTAGAAAGCAGGGTTCTGCAAGTGGAGCTGCCTTTCAAAGGGCCTCTCCTGCTGGATCTTAATAACTGAGCAGGTTCATACTTCTGAGAAGCCTACAAGCAGGCTATAAAGCAGGGGTGGGCCACTTGTGCACCTCCAGACATTGTTGCATTGCATGTCTTGTCATGCCTCACCATTGGCTATGTTGGTTAGGGCTGATAGGAGTTGTAGCCCAGAAGCATCAGGAGCTGCAAGTTGCCCACTCCTAGCAGTTTGCAGAAGGGTTGCTGAAATAGACTGTAGCTATTCCCTTTATAGTTACCAATATGCTGTTGATATTTACTGTTGTATGAATTGATAATTTCATGTATGAAAGGTTTTAAGAGCTAATCCATAGGGTAGGAGAAAGAGCAACAAGAGTTTGCCCTTGTCGAGGCTCTCCATTTTTCACCTCAGTGCTCATCTTGCCTCGTTCTTGCTCCTGAGTGTGAGCATCTTCACTGCAACTCCCTGAAAAGGAAAAATACAAATTTTCAAACACAAAAATGCATAGTTTTCCAAGCGTGCACCCCATAGGCTAAAGCATGAACATGTGGGATTTTTTTTTACAGGGCAGAGAGGGGAGAAATGAGCATTTTTGGAAGTATACACTTTCGAATGCAAGCTCGGGAAATTGCAGAAATTTCCCAAGAATTATGATCCTGCTCCTATTTGCATTCAAGGCTGTGATTGGGACATGTCTGCATGGTTTGAGAACTATAACAAAGTTCTCATACATTCCTAGCAATCCATACATTTCCAGTGACTTCTGTGTGGGAACAGCGCCACAAGAATCTCTGTTTAGTTTGACGTAGAGAAATGGATGTTGAATACATTTTATTAAGATTTTCTAAAACAATTCTTAAAATGGTATCCAGAGAACATTAGACTTTGCTATTTATCAGGGCCCTCTCATGAGTATGGTACCCAGCAGCTTGCATCCTGTCTTTTGAGCTTTCACTTGCACTGTAGTTTGGAGAAGATAAGATATAGCAGCAGCCTCCCCTGCTATTCTTTCCTTCATCATACCCCAGTTCAAACGAGAGAAATACCCGCCTTTCACTCAACCCTCTGTGCATGCCGGGGCGGGGGGGGACGGGGACGGACGGACAGACTGTTGAGCAGAAACAGAGTCTGACTTGTAAGCTAAGCCAATAATTGTGGACCTCTGATTTTACCAAGAAGTATAGGAAGGGGCCAGTCGCTCATTGGTAGAGCACATGCTTTGTGAACTCATAAGATCCCAAGTTTCCCAGTATCTCCTTGAGGTCTTTGAGACCCTCTTCCCTTCAGGCAATATTGAGCTAGATGGACCAGTGATCTGAACTTCAGATAGCTCCATTTAGTCCAAGTAGTAAGCACTGGGATAACTTTTGAAAACTACTTCTCCTCTGAACATTTCTTCAAATACTGAGCCATAACATTTCATCAGCATTGCTGTAGCAGGAAAAACACTTGTGAACTATTGCAGCTTACAAGTTATAGGTATTCAGACATTGCTTTTAAGTGGGATTTGCTTATTTGCAGGCAGAAGCTCGTCTTCTGGAGGAACAGCGTAGGGTTCAGGTATATCTACATGAGAGCACACAAGATGAACTAGCACGAAAATGTGAACAAGTACTTATTGAAAAACACTTGGAGATCTTTCACACAGAATTTCAGAATCTATTGGATGCTGACAAAAATGAAGGTAAGCTGTCCAAAACTTAGCTTATAGACATTTGACAGTGATACGATGTACTTATCAAGGTTGTGCTGGGTAGCTGTCTCTGCTGTTGCAATGCAGCAGCCTAAAGGCGTACCCTGAATGCACTTTTGTAAACTGCACACATTTACACAAAAGTAGACATACATCATATTCCTCTCAGGTTGTTGCTGTCTACTGTCACTTGCATATCGTCCCCAAATTTCAGCCAAAGATCATTTAACATTTTCTTCCTGGAAGCAAAAACACCAGGGCCAAAACTATGACAAGAATCCCTTTATTTCACATATGGTGTGTTTTAGGTCTCCAAAAATGTAAAGTATTGGGGGGGGGGGGGGGAGAAAGTCCCATGGGTTTTTTCCTAAAAAAAACTGATACAGGGGAACCAGACTTAAGTGCTCCCCTGCCTCCACCCGAGTCAGTAGATTGGCACATTCAGCAGAGACAGAATTGTTATTGGGGTTAGAAAAATACCTCACAGCACCAGAAACATTAGTTTTGTGTAGTAGTAAAGGTTTACCTAAAGTTTTACCTTGACAGTTTATGGTAGTTTTCCAGTATTTTGTGTTTAAAACATTTTTTATTGTTTCAAATAGAAAATAAAACTAATAGCACCTTAAAGGCACAGATACTGTGTTGTTTATTCTGTATGCAGCGGGGAGGGGAAAATGTGTACTGAAAGAAAAAATTCCACCTCCTGTGAAAGTGTGTTTTCTGGCTATGGGTGTTGAGTATTGTAGAACATTTCTTCTGATGCTGCAGACACGTATTTCTTTGTCAAACATTTTACAACCCAAGGGTACATTGGAAAATGGCTCAGGGTAGTAAAAATGTATATACAAACACATTTGTATATTTTTTTTCAACTGTTGGATGAGGATTTTAAGAGGTGCATATAATTTGGGGGTGGAAGGGGAAGCATATTAAATGCAAGAGATTTAAGAACACCAGTTTGCAAATATTTTTAAAGAATTAAAGCACAATCCTATGGATGCTAGTCAGCAGCTAGACGGCCATAGGACTAGTTGGTTTCCGGGAACTGATTTTGGAGCCCGGGCTCCAGTGCATTCCCAGATAACTGCCTCCCTGCCCCTCCCCCACTGCCTAATAGGCAGTGTGGATTGTCCCCGGGCTCTGCACTTGGAAGAGCAGGGTGGAGCAGGGTAAAAGGGGGGATTCCTGGGAGTGGGAAGAGGCAGGGAGTGCGTCAGTGCCAGTACAATGCTTCCTGTGCATCATGCGGCCTCCCCACCCTGCGCTCCGAAGTCCCGTGGCTAGACAGCCGAAATCGGCGATCTAGCCGTGAATGCACAGCGGCTGGAGCGCAGAGGAGATGATCCCCTCCATGCTCCTCCCGCCCTGCATTGGATAGGCTGTCACCTCCAAGTTCGGAGGTGGACGCCTCTCCACATAGGTTTGCTCCCTACATGCACAAGATTTTAACTTTGGCAGTTGAAAAATCCATGTTCAGTTTCAGTAATTACAAGATCTAAAATTTAAATATCTAGGTGAGTATCACGTGCATTAGTGGACAAAATAGCAGATTGGCCTAGCTGTAAATATTGACAGACATTATGTAAAGGGGAGAAAGTGAGTTGAGATATACAAATGGGAAATAATCATGAATGCATTTTGTGCCTTGTATCTGCATGTAGTTTGTTTCAACTGGGGCAACTTTAGTGGCTTCAGATATCTGAGCAGCTTTTAAGTAGTCTTTTCCATGACCTTCAGAAATACAATAGACTTGTGTATACTGTTACTCCTTGGGTTTTTTTAAACTCTGTTTTATTTTGAACTCCTAGCTTAGGAACAACAGCCTGGTTACCTTGTTTGGGAGTTTATTCTGTCTAGTGGTATAGAGCATTTGTTTCAACATTTCTAGCCTAGATTATGCCGTAGATAGCCTTATGATATACTGAAGTTTGCAAGTTATTTAAAAGCCATATAAATCTTTACCTAAAAGTATTCTTTATAGTTTTACTTGATAATTATTGGACATGACAACTCAGTAGCATACCCTTCCCTTACATAGTTTAGATTTTAAGACAAAAAGTGAAGACACTGAAAACATTACTTTTTAGCATGCCTGAAAAGAATGTGTAGCATATAAGTGTAGGTGCTTCCTAGGGATACTCACTTAAAAAAAGAATTATAACTGTGATTTTAGATTTGACTGGTATTGTATGCATTCCAGTTGCCCAATTTAACTTGTATTCATTCATTATGCTACTAATTAATTTTATGAACCAATCAATGAATTTCTAAAAATAGAACATTTTTCTGCAAAAAAAACCATTTCCACCCCCATCACTGGTTATGAACAATTAAAAGCAGAATTAGATGGCTTTGTGTGGAATGCTACTAGTCCTTAATCAATAACAATACAATACTGTCCTATTTCTATAGAATATCAAACAACTCTAATTAAAAGGATGAGAGAACTAATGTGAGTTTATAGGATTTTATTAGCCTGTTTTATAACCATGGTAGTTGAGTAAACTTCAATTGTTTTTTTTTTTTTTTTGGATTCCCAACTCAAAACATACTGAAGGATTCTGTGTGCTGACATGGCTGTGACTCTGCCTGCTCAGTTTACACTCCCTTAAACTGATCAGGTTTCCAAAGCATGTGGTTGCAAAAAAATACCCCTTAACCTCATTAAAGCTGTTAACATGGAACACTACTTCTTAAATAATTTGTCATCAACTTAAGACATATCACAGAAGTGGCTTTTATACTTTTAGTCCAATTTATTCATGACTTTTATATCCTTGAGGATTGTAAAATGCAGTTTAATATTTATACAAAGACATTTAAGTTGTCCTTTTGTCCTCTGGTGTAGATTAAGTTGGGTGCATTGCTCAGGATTTACAGTTGTCTGGATTATTTTAATGTATTTGTTAATGTATGACTCCCTTCCTTTCTAGTTCTTAGTGAGAGCAGGAATGGTTATACAGATGAGAGTATCTATCTGGTTCCTTTTTTTCCAGACTTGGGGCGCATGTATAACCTTGTGTCTCGAATCCAGGATGGCCTTGGAGAGCTGAAAAAACTTCTGGAAACGCACATTCATAATCAGGGTCTAGCTGCCATTGAAAAATGTGGAGAAGCTGCGCTAAATGCAAGTATTTCTTCAAAAGTAATTTGTATTAAATACCTGTACACATCATCCCAAATTCGTAATATTTTTTATCATAGTATCTTTTTATCTTTTGTTCATTTTGTCTCTTGTTGTTCACCACTCCGGAATCTGTTTAGATGTGGAATGATATATAAATGCTGTAAATAAATAAATAAAATTGAAAGCACTGCCATTGTGTTTACAAAAAGATAGGAGAAACTGCAATATAGCAACTAGACTTTTCTTACAGGGTCAAGAATACCCAGAGTCATTTCAGAGATTGATTTCATGACTGTGTCTGTAATAGGCAGTACACGGGCAGGGAGATAAGACTGGGTGTATGCCATGTTGCTTCTTTCAATTAGTCTTGTTGTGACATCCTGTTTAAATGAATGTTTGAAACAGCGATGTTCAGAGCACTCCATCAGTGGGTGGTTCAGGGGATTGCCACAAAAGGAGCTTTCAACTGTCAGTTTTCAAGTAATCAAGGACTTCTTTGAGAAGGGTGATTGCAGTAAACATGGATAAGATAATGGCAGCAGTGATGGTTTACAAGTTTTTTGGCTGGGGAAGGGTGTCCCAAAATCACTGCTTGTATGCATTTGAAAAATGTAATCTGAGATCCTCAAGGCAAATACTTATATTTCAGTATGTTGAAATGGCTTTCTCTTCATGAGGAAGTGTACAAAGCTAAAAGGGCAAATGACAAACCCCAAAATAATCCTGCATTAAAATTGTACAACCCCTAAAATAATATAAAAACCAGCAATCATACAGTAAAACTGCCAGATAACAGCGTGGCAGGTGAACTTCAAAGTTTCAGTTTAAAATACGTCTCGCTAGCCAGTAGGGTGAGCCTTCAGAAAAACACACCTGTGCAGGTGAAATATCAACTAAGAGGGAGCTGGGAAGATGTCTCTAGAAAGTATATTCCACAGGATGGAATAATGGTAAGCATACAAAAGCACGAAGAGCTGGTGAGCCTGGAAGATGGCTACTTAAAATCTGAGTGCACAGAACCTCTCTGCTCATGACTAGCTGTTAGAAGTGAATGCTGTGTATAGAACACTCCACATAGAAAACTTGATGTCAGGTCGATGCCAAGTTAAATGGTTCTAGCTTAGCTTTCTTGATGTGCTAGCTTTCTGTATTTAGAGATTTTCTCTGTTTGTAAGGGATCATTCAGCCATGCGAGCCCTTACCCATAAGCTGAAGCAGTATAGCCAGATATGGGTTTACTGTGACAATGAGAACTAGGCCTAAGTTGCTTAGTGGAATTTGCAAGGGCAGGAAAGAGACCTCAAATTTCAACCAGTGCTCCTGGTAGATCAATAAGACGAAGTCTTTTTCCACTGCTAAGGAATATTACCATGCAGGTTTAGTGATTAGAGTATCAGACTGGTAAAATGCAAGCTCAAATCAGCCATGACTATGTGTGTGAGTCACTATCTCTAAGCTTAACTCACTTCACATGGTCTTGTGAAAATAAAGTTGTATGTGGAGGACAGGAACCATGTACATCACTCTAAACTCCTTGGAAAGGCCATGATGTAAGTGAAATAAAACCTTCTCAAAAGGTATATTACACATAATGTTAATTTTAGAAGAGAAAAATCTGTTTACAACATTACAGCACATTATTTAAAGTTGTGAAGAAGGAACATGGGATAATTGAATCCAGTGGCAGCAATCTGTGGCAAGTTCAATTTATTTATTTATTTATTTATTTATTTATTAAATTTATTAATTGCCCATCTGACTGGTCACCCAGCCACTCTGGGCGATGTACAACCCCCATAAAACAATTTAAAACAATAAAATTTTACCATAAATTTTTTTTAAAAAAAATACCCTAACCCACCCCAAATGCCTGCCTGAACAACCACGTTTTTAATGCACGACAGAAGCTCATTAAAGAGGGGGCATGACGGAGTTCCCTAGGGAGGGAGTTCCACAGAGTGGGGGCCACCACAGAGAAGGCCCTCTCCCTCGTCCCCACCAGTCTAGCTGTCCTGGCTGATGGGACAGACAGAAGGCCATCTGAGGCTGCTCTTGTTAAGTGGCCTGTCTGGTGTTGCTGGAGGCGCTCCTTAAGATAGGCTGGGCCGGAACCATATAGGGTTTTAAAGGTCAAAACCAACACCTTGAATTTGGCCCGGAAAACAACTGGTAACCAGTGCAACTCCTTCAGCATTTAAATTCAAAATTTAGAATTTAGCCCAGGATTATCACTGCCAATAGCGATCTTTTATAATAAGAAATTAAAGATAAGAGTTTAGCTTGATATTTATCTCTGGGGAAAAAGTAATTGAGTCATATGAGAGAATGCAAAGTAGTAATAAATTCCCAATTTTGTGTGAGGAGGCATCCAACAGTGGGTTATCCCCTCTACTGCCCAAGAAAGGCAGAGATCATGTGACCAAGATCTTCTGTTGAAGTAATGAGGTGTTCAAGTTAGCATTTTTTATCTAAAACTTCAAAGGTAGTAAGAACCACTTTTTAAAAATGTATTTTATTTTGTTACAGTTAGACATTGAAAAGATTGCCATGAAATAGCAGTTGAGAGCGAATTCAGGAAATAGATCAAGTTTGTCATCACCTTCTTTTTAATTTCTAGGATCCAAAAATGTATGTACAAACAGTATTGGATGTCCATAAGAAATACAATGCACTGGTCATGTCTGCTTTCAACAATGATGCTGGCTTTGTGGCTGCTCTAGACAAGGTAAATATATCTAAACTCTGTAGTCGACATTCATAATTACTCATTACGGCCATACTACCCTGAACATCTGGTTAGTAATTGGATGGGAGACTGCCTGGGAATACTGGGTGCTATAGGCTAAAAAAATTACTTATTTTGAAGATACCTAAAAGTTTCACTTTCTTGTGCGTTTCATAGGCTTGTGGTCGATTTATAAATAACAATGCAGTGACAAAAATGGCCCAGTCATCCAGTAAATCCCCTGAGCTGTTGGCACGGTATTGTGACTCTCTGCTAAAGAAAAGGTATGTGTCCTGGTGAGAGCTCTGTAGCTTCTCTTTTCCTAGAATTTATTTCACACACAATTATGAAACAAAACTACATTATAATCCTTGATCAGAATCTTGTGTGCACTTCTAATCTTTGCCTGCCATCTAGTAGGTATATTTGAATCTGAAATGGTTGAATGTTATCTCACCCTGTGTGATTACGTTTGGCCTCCTTGTTCACAGTGCCGTCTAAGATATAATGGGGACCATAAAATGAAGTGGTATTATCTTCCCACCTTCTAACCACTGCAGTTTGGAGATGTCCCATTTTGAAAATGTAATGGGAAATGTTGCTCTTGGCTGTTCAGTTTACAGTCTATTAATAATTGAAGGAATGTTGCAACTTGGTCCTTTTTAGAGTAATAGGTCAACGCTTACGTAGAACTTTGTTTTTAATTGCTGATGCTGCAAAAGACAGTGAAACAGAAGGACCACAGCTATTCATAACAACCAAGGTCAGCTTCAGAGCAAATTGGGGTTGGGGGGAGTACTCGATACAGTTACCAAGCACCCAACCTGGCAACATAGGTTATAAGAGCAGGAATACAGGCAGGGAGCAAGTTGTAAGCAGAAGCTGGAAGCAGTAGGGGCTCATGTTGGAGAGCACAGAGGTGTGAAGGTGAAAGAATGCCTGGTAACAGGTGACTCATCCTATTTGTTCATTGATTGTAAGCTGCTCCGGGAGCTTTTTCTTGCTGAGAAGCGGGATAAAAATACAATAAATAAACAAACAAACAAGCTGTTCGTTGTGGCGCATGGAGAAGTACGTAAAGCCAGCCTAGCTTCAGGAGAAAAATAGGAGGACTATAAGGAGCTGTTTTTTTCTTTTTCTGTACAGTTTCTGTGGTTTCCTGTGGAAGTGTGCATGCACACACTCACACCTCCCCCACCTGTTGAAATTGGCTGATCGGGCTTTGGCAAACTTTAATAAGGGCTGTAATGACTCACTGATTTCAGTGCCCACCTTTGTACAGCCTCTCACATAAAACTTTTTTGGGGTGGGATTCTCTTTCTTTATTCCTGTATGTAGGTCACCTTCAGTCACATGCCTGTAGAAAAGTTCTGTCAGAATTGTTCATCTACATAGCCTTTTAGGGATCTGTTTGGACTGCGCATTTTCCCCAGGGACTGCACTTTGGGCTCACATGCTTTTTAATGGGGTTATAAAAAAAAAACAGAGATACCCATGCTGGCCCATGAGAAAAAAATTCAGAATCCACAGTTAGGTACAGAGGAAGATTTTCTACCACCTGAAGAGGAACTTTGAATTGAGGGTTCCATCCCCTCCAACCACTAGATAAGGGCTGTCATGTTTCTCTGCGCTTTTGCTCTCTGACTACCCAGGAGCCTGCACGTTTCACCTAAAGCAAGAGGCAGATCTGAATTAAAGTCGGCCTTTATGTTTTCAGAAATGGAGACCAACCATTGCTGCTTCTCCTTCCCAAAATGCATTGCTAGGTGCAATCTGATACCTGCAACATCTACTACTGATTAATTCATTTACTTTCCAGTTTTGATTTTGAGACTGGGTCTATCTGAACTACAGACCCCATGGCTGCAACATCTGGCCAAAGTTTTAGACTTTTCTGTTTCTTCGCCCACCCCTTCATCTAGCCTGATGAAGAGTTCTGGAGAATTCGAAATCTTGCACATTTGTGTAATTTTGGTTGGTCTTAATAAAAGTATTGCCCAACTGTAGATTTTGGATTTTAATGCAGTTGTTGCCTCCAAGAGTCAAGGAAGATCCTGAATTTAGATATCTGCAAGATCTCCCAGTTCACATCACACGGCACGCCTAAACTCTCTCCGGGCTAATTAGGAGTATTCCCATTTGTACAATTCTAGGGAATAGCTGGATGTTGCTTAAGTACCCTGACATTTAGGATAGTTTTTGGTCAGCTAAGAAATTGAACTAAAGGAAATAAAATCTTCACTGTTGTAACTATGTTCTATATATTCCAAATTTGTTGAACTGGAAATCAAAGGAGGGTTCATGAGTTGCAAATGATAAACATACTGAATTATAACAAATAATGCACTTTTGACTGCAGCTCGAAGAATCCAGAGGAAGCTGAGCTTGAAGACACACTCAATCAAGTGGTAAGGTTCTTTCATACTACGTTGTCTTCTGCATTCAAGTAATTCAGTTTGCAGACTGCTTTAGAGTGAAAATTGAAGACTGACAGGATAGGGGAGGAAAGCATGTCAATTGTGGTGCTTTGAACTATTTCCCACAACCCTTTTTTGTTTCTAATACTAAATGAGCTGCACCAGTTTATAGACACTCTTACTGACATAAATCTAGACTGCTATCTGTTCTGAATTATGATAAAAGGCTGATATCCCCCATTTACATTCTTAAAAAAGCTATGGAATTAAAATACCTGTCTCTCCCAGTGAGATTAAGATTGTTTATGAATGCTTTTGAATATAGTTTGTGTTTTGAAAGTAATACATGCTTTCTCCAGATGGTTGTCTTCAAGTATATTGAAGATAAAGACGTGTTTCAAAAATTCTATGCCAAAATGTTGGCAAAGCGGCTTGTACATCAAAATAGTGCTAGTGATGATGCTGAAGCAAGTATGATCTCCAAACTGAAGGCAAGTTTTCTTGACATTCATCAGAACTCTTTCTTTCTTTCTTTCCTTGTGAAATAAAGCTGGTAAAATACATAAATATGCTTTGTGCTGGTTGAACTTGTCTGTTTGAATGGGATATTTTAAATTACTAGGATTCTTACACTTTTAGTTTCCTATTGCCAGAATTTCTCCCTGGGTGATCAGCCTCCAGACCCAAACAAGTGGTGCTAAAATAGCTCACTAATCTTCTATAGTGAACATTTATGTGAATCACTGAAGCTAATATGTTAAAGTATCCCAGGGCCAAAGAACTTGACTATCCTGCTATATGGCAGCCTCTGTAATGTTTTTCAAACAGCAACTCCTGGCAACCCATTAGTGTGTAGTAGCTGTCATAGACAGATCTGGATTCTTTTTGCACACCAGTGCAAAAGTTTGCCATGGTGGGCAAAACAATGTAGTTCTGCACATGGTAGTTTCCACTCATATATAGGCTGCTGATAGCTGGGAATGGCTGCACAATGAAATGTAAGGCGGATGCCATATCAGGATCTTAAATCAGCCCTTTGTTTTGTTGCAGCTTGGGATTATTCAGAATAGTTAAACAGTCTTGCAGATATAAAGTGGCTATATATGGAATGTGAGCTCATCTGGCCCATAATATGTCAATTATGACTGGGACCAGCTCTCCAAGGTCTTAAGCAGAGATCTTCCCCAGCCTTGTCACTTGAGATCTTTTTAAGTGGGGATGTTGGGAAATCAAACCTGTCATCTTCTGCATGCAAAACAAATACTCTACCACTAAGCTATGGCCTTCCAAATAAGATCACAAAAGTTATAAGCTGGCTTTTTTTTTTTTTTTGCTACCCTCCTTGCCCATGAAAGGAAGTAGGGGGCAAAAACCTAACCACCCAACATTTCCATTCTGCAGAAGTTTCCCTTTTTAAGTTGCCGCTGTTACGCTAGTTCAGTTAGGCAAAAACTTTTTTTTTTTAAATAAGAATATTGTTGGTATTACAGGCTGCACCTCAAATGAACTTTAGACCTTATCAGATCTTTGCCTTTTATGGTAAAGTATGGTCAAATGTTCTTGACAGGAGATGTACTTTCAAGCATTTGTCTTATATTTTATTTTAATGTTTTATTTCTAAATATTTTTATCCTGCTTTTCTGTTCTGAAATAAAATGCCCAAAGCAGCCTACAGCTTTAAAACATACAAAACAATACAAAATGTTAACAATAAAAATTACCTCATTAAATACTTGCAGCAGCAAAACCGTATCAGTCAATGAAAAGGCATCCTAAAAGCATTAGTAGGATAAATGTTACTTACGTACCCTTCAGTGTAACAGCAGCAATTGCCAGAAGACTCCTGGTCTCAGATGCTCAAACTAGTTCAGATGGCTGGGGTTTGTTTGTTTGCCCTGCTAATATCTCTGGCATGGAGCTGATTTGTTTAATATGTAACCTTGTAATTAGTTTCCATTATTCCAAAATTTGGAAACTGGATCCTGCAATAGAATGAATGCGTGGTTCTTCCTCTCTCAAAATGCACAACCTTACAATACTGTTCTGTAATTCATTGCAGCAAGCGTGTGGCTTTGAGTATACCTCAAAGCTTCAGAGGATGTTCCAAGATATTGGTGTAAGCAAAGACTTGAATGAGCAGTTCAAAAAACACCTGTCCAATTCGGAGCCGTTAGATTGTAAGTAAAATTAAATGTAACTATTTGTGTTAACACTTGAATTATTGAGTAGCCTAGATTTCTTATATCCTGTGATGAAAGTGAACAGTTGATGAATACATGAACTACTTGCGTATTGTATTATGGCCTTGAGCGGCCAGTGTTAATAAAATATGCAGGAGCCCAGGTTGTGTGTTACAAGCAGAGAGGAGGATCAAGCAGAGTGCAGCATGCCAAAGGTGTTGTCTTGTAGGTCAAGGAACTTATTTAGTTAACTCAAATAAGAAATACATTGGATACACTATTTGTGCAGCTGGAAACGTTTGTTGCTTGTTGGTTGAACTGGGCAAGATCTATAGTTCCAAAAGTGATCTGTTAGATCCTAAACTCAAAAAACATGCCTATTTGATCTCCCCATGAAATGTTCTCTCAGCTCTAAAAACACAGACGCCTCTTCATTTTTATATATCTTTTTCAAGCATGTGTATGCTGAGACGATAATACCGGAAGAATATATTTAGCTAGCTAATTAATTCTTTGCTTTTCTCTTCCAGTGGACTTTAGCATACAGGTTCTGAGCTCTGGATCCTGGCCCTTCCAAATGTCTTGTGCATTTGCTCTCCCCTCAGAGGTGAGGCCACCTTAGTCTTTAACCTTCTATTTCAGTTTACAGGAAAATTGTAATATTCTGTTTGGCCAGTGGCAAAAATGAAGCCTGGTTGAGTGAAGGTTACAACTGGCAAAGTATTTTTAAATGCAGATGTTTGCCTGCTTTGTGCTCCATAGCTCTTTACATCTATGTGTATGGTTCAGTGAACATTTACTACAGAGCGTTCCAGTAAATTGGGTCAGACCATGCTAATGGAAGTAGTATGTAAATTGCTCCTTAAATGCTTGAAATGATGGCCTTTTGCCTGTGGTATCTCAGTGGCACATGCGTCTAATGAAATACTGCATCTCACTCAGAAGAAGTGACACTGTTTTAACTGTGGTGTCATTTGTCCAAATATTGCAATTCATAACAGTTCTAATCACACTGAAGCCTTCATTTTGAGCTTTCTAGTTGTAATAAGCCATCTGTACAAAACAGAATACTTCCTCTTAAAATAGACTTCCGATGATGATGATATACATACATGGGATTGGGAATGTTATTATCTATCCTAATTACTTTGCATCTCTCCACTGATATGGTTTTACTATTTTTGGTTCTGAAGCCTTGCCATTTTAGAAATTCTGCAGGACTGATTGTAGTCTTTGAGATTCCCTTCTGCATTTTTTTTTGAATTCTGCATTCAGCACTTTAATTCCTTTGATATCATAGGGTTTTGTTGTTCTTTATTGACTCCACACTTTTAGAGTGACCTGTTCTGTGATTAAGACATAGTATTGCTGATTTCAATTCATTTTGTTCTCGTGGTTTTTATGATGTGCCTGAGCAATAGGGTGATAGGGGAAGAGTCCTTGGGTGTTCCTATTCTGCGGGCAGAGGGAGGCATGGTGCTGGGGGTTGAAGAGGCAAGAGTTGGAAGTCATCTGAGAACTATGCCCTCTTCTGCCCCCTCCCCCAAGTCAACCAATGGGTTTTCGATTGCCATGCCAACTTCCGCTCCGACTTGCTGGTGCTGCTGTTTAATACCAGGTTGGCCTATAATAAGGTGGCAATCATCCACAATTTAATTGTGGATGAAGGGGCTGACCTTGGTGTGTACCACCAAGATGTGGATGGATGAGCTGGGGGTAGTTGATTTTACACAGCTCTGTCTGCCTGGGTACAGAATTCAGCATCAGCATGGGTTGCAGGGTCTGGGAGTTGCTATCATCTGTAAGAAATCTATCTCCCTCACCAGGAGACCAGTCTGCTTGGCACTGGGTTTGGGTGTTTGCACCTGGTGTTAGGTCAGAGAGACAAATTGGGGATTCTGTTGGTGTACTGACCACCCTGCTGCCCGTCAGTCTCCCTGCCCTAGCTGGCTGAGGTGGTCTTTGTCATGGTATTGGAAATATTGGATTTCATTATCTACACTGGGGCCACTTTGGGGGGACCACCGTGAGACTTCATAACAACTGTGGGGCCATCTTAGAACATCATTGGCCCAGCGCACTCTGCAGGTCACCCTGTGGATCTAATATTTTTAACCAGGTGGGAGGTTAATGGTCTGGAATTGGGGTGGGGGTGGGGGATTCTGTAAAGGTGTGTCATGGTCAGGTAACTTCCTGGTGAAGTTTAGATTGGCAGTAACTAATCCCCTCTGCTGGCTGGCACTCCTGTCAAAGCCATGGTGTCACTATTGAATGGTGAGATGAAGAGGGCTGTTGACACGATCACTCCCAAGCATACTCACCTGCCATGTAGACCCCCAATTTGTGCTGTGGTTTATTGAAGAGGTGAAGGCTATGAAACAGGCAAGACAACAACTGGAAAGCAGGTTGTACAAGTCTCATAGCAACTATGACTGGACACAGATGAGAGTATATTATCATGAATAGTTTGTGGCAGTGACAGTGGCAAAGCACTCTTAGTTCACCGCCACCATTACATTCTCAAGTAGCTGTTCTGCAGAGCTTGTTTGGGTGGTAAATGGGATATTATAATTGGGCCTTAGTGGGGAAGTAGGAGAGCCCTCAGATGTCTGCTGTGACAATTTTGCTAGGCACTTTGAGGGTAAAATCGATCTTATTTACATTGGACTTTGTACTGTTATTAATACAGTTCCGGTGGAGGTGTTCAGAGCACCATTTTCTCCCATTTCAGTTGTTTTGACTTGAAGATGTGGATATTGTGCTTGGAGGCGTTCTGCCAACCGCCTGTATTCTTGAACCTTGCCTAACTTGGCTATTAACGTTAGGTCACAGGGGACTGACTAGTTGGGTCCAAGAGGTGTTTAACGCTTCTTTGTGAGGTGGTTAATGCTTTGAAGGAGACAGTTATGCAGCCCCTCCCTGGGAAGCCCTGTTTGGACGTGAGAGATTAATTATAACTGTTGCCCTGTCACAAATTTTATTATTGCTTGAGAGGGGAGGATGGCAGTTCAACTCCAAGTGCTTTTGGGTGAAGCAGATTAACTGGAGCCATTTCATTCTAGGTTCAGGCCCAAGTTTGATACTGAAACAGCCTCAGTCACTCTGATGAATGACTGGTATCAGGAGAATGTCAAGGGGAGTGCAACCCTGCTAATTCTCCTTGTTCTCTCAGCAGCTTTTGATATGATTGAACATAGTATTTTTCTGGAATGGGAGTTGAAGGCACAGTGATGCAGTGGTGCACTTCCTACCTTCAGGGTCAGTTTCAGACAACAGCATTGTGGGGCTTCTGGTCGACTCCATGACTTCCATGCTATGGGTTCCCACAAGGTTCTGTCTTGCCCCCTGTGCTTTTTAACATCTATATGAAGTTGCTAGGTGATGTCAGCAGGGGTTTGGAGTGAAGTGCCATCAGTATGGTGATGACACTCAGCTCTGTCTCAGACATCAGGCTGTACAGGTGCTAGACTGGTGCCTGGAATAGCAATGGGCTGGATGAGGGTCAATAAACTGAAGCTGAATCCTGATAAGATGGAGGTGCTGTTGGTAGTGGTTCGCATGTCTAGGATTCAGGTGTACAATTGGCACTGAGGCTTTTTACCAGCTTCAACCATTCCTGGGCAACTATCTACATATTGCAAGTGAGAGTTGTATGCGCATAGAAGTTTGCAAATCAGCAAGGCAACACACAGTCCAAGTAGCACAGCAAAGACTCACTAAGATCAATGGAACTATTTGTGAGTATATTTGCATCTCCCATCAAACTCTGGATATTCATCACAGCTTTCCAAAATAATCTTTGCAGAGGTTAGGTAGATCCCATCATTAATGGCACAATTTTGGTCTTATCCGTTGCTAAGTTCCTGTACTATTGCTGACTCCTTTTCAAGTCAGCAATACTTGAAACTCAGACCCCTGGGAAGTTCTCATAAGCAGGTTCATTGCAGTGAATGGGAGCTGTGCAAGAGAATGACTGTGCTCCCATTCATTTTAATAGAGCTTGAGCAGGAGAACTTCCCAGTTGATTGTGCCTTCTGTCTTTCCTGTGTCCTTTTCTGTGAAGACACTTCTTGATGAAAGATAATCTAACTTGATTTAAAAACTAGGTAGAATGTATTTAGGATTGGAAATGTGAAATTAACATGGGCGTTTGTGTCTTGTTTTGTTTTTGAAATATATAGCTGGAGCGCAGTTACCAGAGATTTACTGCTTTTTATGCTAGTCGCCATAGTGGAAGAAAATTGACCTGGTTGTATCAGCTGTCCAAAGGGGAACTAGTTACCAATTGCTTCAAAAACAGATACACATTACAGGTAAGGTGCACTTTGTATTGATAGAAAGGGAGCTGCAGCTCTTGCCCTCATTCATTTTTATGCTGCATATAGAAGCTTTGAAGCTTCCATCTCCCTCCCCATGTATTGTTTGCACTTCTTTAATGCCCTTGTTTGGCTCCTGGATTAAGAAGTTCTATGCAGATGAGGTTCCCTGAACATACACCATGAAATCATACACTCTTACTATAGATCTTCCTGAGCCCTTGGTATAAGGGTTTTTATAAGTTTAAAAGACTTTTAAACGTTTAGACATTTAAAGAATCAGCTTTGGTTGAAAGCATCTGACAATCAGTTTGCTTGATAAAAGGGGCAGAAAATGAAGACTAGACCAGCTGTTCTGTTAACTTGTTGGTTGTGTTCCCTGAGGCTCTTAAGGCAATTTATGGGCACAAAGAGGCTTTTGCAAAAGAGCAGGATTTGACTGTTACTCATAAGCTGCACTTTTGTGGAAGATCAGTAACTAGGAAGAACACCTTTTCCAACATGCATTTATATGAAACGGCAAATAGGAGACAAAGAATGGCTTAGTCCAGGAGATCAGGCTTCGTTCTGGTTTCCTTTGCTTTGTTTGTGGAGCAGTTCAATTCCTTCCAAGTCACTTGAATTTTCATTCAAATAAAACATTGGTCCCACTTTCTCTTGAAGGCATCTACATTCCAGATGGCAATTCTACTGCAGTATAACACAGAAGATGCTTACACTGTTCAGCAGCTGACAGACAGTACTCAGATAAAAATGGTAAGCTTGTATAATGTTAACGGTTGCTTTAGTTATTGAGGAGTTTTAATTTTATTTTTGCTCTGGGCCGCTAGAAAGAAACGTCATGGAAGTTCTTGCTTTTCTTATATTCCTGGAGTCTGTTAGAGTTGCATTAGGTGTTAAATTTAGTGTCTCGAAGATCTCAGCTTTCATTTTAAAAACTAAACAGGTTTCTAGCCTTTATCACTGAAAATGGGCTTCAAAGTCATTAGTATGTCTAATGTCTGGTGAAATCTCCAAAGTCAAAGAAAGGCTCTGTGGGGAATTCCAGAGATCAGGGTGGAGCCTGAGTGCTTTGATCTCTCCTATATCTAACAGAAATGTAGTAAAGTAGCATGTGCTGCACAACTCCATTTTTCTTGATGCTGAATTTGAGTTAACTTGGTGCAGAATTTTTGCTTTTCTTAAGTGCAGTGTATATGCAGCCCTTTAGGTTACCAGAAGAGTAAAACTCAATGTACTGATATAGTCCTTGCACAGAAGGTTCCTTCTTTCTTCCCCATCAGCTACAAAGCACATAACCAAAAGATTAATTATGTAAATTCCTTACTGCAGATGTTATGAAGGATTAATTCTTCTTTTCCCTTCTGACGATAGGATATTTTGGCACAAGTTCTACAGATATTGCTAAAGTCAAAGTTGCTGGTAAGTGGTCTTGCTTGTGAGTGGGGGACAGCGAGACATGAGTTGTTAAGATTTTCTTACATTGCTTCTATTGTTTCTTCATAGGTTTTGGAAGATGAAAATGCAAATGTTGATGAAGTGGAGTTGAAGCCAGACACCTTAATAAAATTATATCTTGGTTACAAAAAGTAAGGAAGATCAACTAATATAAACCATATATGCATAACCATAGCAGGTTTCCAGAGCTGCCCTTCTTTTTAGGATAGTGGGTAGACATGTTGATAGCTTAATGATTGTAATACCAAGTTTGTATTGGCTTCCTGTCAGAATCCCCATTCAGCCACAGCTCCATTATTAGCATGGCAAATTAACAAGCACTTAACTAGAATGTAATGATGACCAAATACATATATTTGGCTATCATTGGGTACAATAATGAATTGCTACATTTATTATTTATTTATTATTAAATTTATTAATCGCCCATCTGGCTGGTCACCCAGATACGTTGCCGTTTGACTACAGTCAGGACTGGAATCTTAAGTCATGCTCCAAATACATCCCAGTTTTACATTGTAAGCAAGGTATAAATTGTATTCTAGTTGTGGTATTTTTGAATGTTGAATACTATTTTGCATTAGTCAAAGAAAGGAAAGGATGTGAAACCCGAGAGTCACAGGGACCTCTGAAAGCCCCCTGCCCCAGTGCTTTCTGAGCTGTCAGTAGACTGATATCTGTCCAAATCTCCATGAGGTTTCTACATAAAAGTGGGGCTTTCATTTGCTTTGTAGCCGGGCATGCTCTGCTGCAGAGCAATCACTAATCTTGAAGGTAACTGGAAATGCCCCAGCTTGCGCAGAGCTCAGTATGTGTGTCAGATTTGCTGCATGCACAAGCAGGGTAACAGCATGTTTTCAGATACATTTGTCCTTACAACCATGATGGCTAGAAACATGTATCTTTTAACGCCATGTTCTAATTCCTGTGCTGTGAGCACCAGTCCGTGAGTGCGGGTAACCCCCAACCATGCCAATAGTTCAGTGGTTCCATAAGGAAAGGTTGCTTTGTGAAAAAAGGAAGTTATTCATAGTCCTGAAGAGCTGAGATCTAAAAGCAAACCTCAATCTGTATTGACTTCAGGAGGAAAGGAATAGTCAACTTTGCCACAACTAAAAACATCTGTAAAAACAAAATATAGTGTAGTACAAATTGCTATTCGTAGTGAGTGGGGACACAAACCAGACAGTGAATGTAGCGGATCCATTTATAAGAGGTCAGCTAAGACTATTTTATAATCAGATGGCACCCCAGACAGCTCAACACATAGACTAGCATAATGAGAGAAGTGCTCCTAGACTTAAAACCTGGGTTAAAACAGGCAACTTGCCTAGTAGATTACATTAAAGCAAAACGTCTGCATGATACTCGGTCTCAGGTGGCTGTCCAAGCATGCATAGTTGACTCCCGAAGGTTGCTTGGTAAAAACAGTCAATTCTGGTATTGCATGTTTTGTTAATAAGAACTAAGATGTAACACGACTAGGGTCTTCATTGCGTGTCAGTTTCAAAGTAATGTGTAGAATGAGGTAGTGAAGAGTTGCCTTGCAGCTGACTGAAATTTGAGTTCCAAATGGGCGCTGGCTACAGGATTAAGAAGTAGGATCTTCCCCAACCTGGTGCCTTCCAGATGTTCTGAACTACAACTCTGAGAATTCCAGACCATTGGCTATACTGGCTGGGGCTGATGGGAGCTGAAGTCCAAAACATCTGGGGTCACCAAGTTGAAGAAGGCAGCCTTAAAGCATAAACGGTTAGGATAAAAAAGCCTTTTGAATAGTAAGCAGGTGGATGAATACCCCTGCTAATTGCTACTTTTTGGAACTAAAATCCCTCCTGAGAGTGTTGACTGTCACTATTTTTAGTCAATTTTGCTAGTCATTTGAATGTGAACATTTGTAGCTGGTAGTATTGAAAAAAGAAACTTTTTGCACACAATGATTGCTAGCACGGCATTCTATTCCTGGAAAAGGTTTTGCTTTGAGTAGGGTTTAGTAAGATGAAGCTGCTTATGATGAAGAGAGCACAAACTTATTCTAAGGTGCTTTGAAGAGATCTGTAAGAAAATTAGGGTCAACATAAGCAAGCCATCTTGAGGACTGTGCTGTGACTGGTCTGTGTACCCTGAAGTGTTAGGAAATAGTCTATATGTAGGATGTTGTTTGAGGTGGGCAACCTGCAGCTCACAGCCTAATTTCAAAAAACATCTGCAAGCGGCAGATCAAGACCTTTAGCGAGAGTGATCTGTCCCTCCCCTGGCAGCCCACTGGATGGGGGGAAGAGAAGAGAAAAAGGAGAGAAAAGGAGTGGCCCACCCACTTCTGGCTTTGGCCCTGCCCCTGATGGAGTGCAGTACACAATGGGGGGGGAGGTCCCCCCCCAAATCCCTGTTTTTGATCAGCAATTTTCTCCTTTACACCAAAAAAGCAGACAGTAAGTGGGGCCAGATTCATACGTGTTTTACCTTAAAGTAAAACTTTCAAAGCATTTCAATAGCTTTCTTATTTGTGTCCTGTAGAGTAAAGCTAATTATCTGCTTAACCTTTTCTTGTAAGCAAAAAACTGCGGGTGAATATAAATGTGCCAATGAAGACTGAGCAGAAGCAGGAACAGGAAACCACACACAAGAACATAGAGGAAGACAGGAAACTACTGATACAGGTAACTTTGAATAGGTGGCTCAGGAACTCGTACCATGAACAGAAATTCTTAATATTGCTGGACTTTCTTTCATGACTTTCCCTTGTGGCAGGCAGAGTTGTGTATTTTTGCTTTTAATAGAATGTTAGAACTTCTGTACAGTAGTTATTAGTGTTTAGCAGGTCTTTTGCTGCTGAAATTGAGTAGGAATGTGGCAAGGACCCTTCTGCTAAACGGTAGAGTACTCTAATTGGAGGAGTCCCATGACTACTCAAGCTCTGTCCACAGGGCTGTAACTGGGCAGAGGTTTGTGCCAAATGTGGGCATGGCTGTTTTCATGCATATAAGCTTACACATACCAGTCAAACCATTGGTCTGTACAGCCCAGTATGGTCTAGCCTTTGGCCTTTTTTAACTGGAAATAATAAGAATTGAACATGAGGCCCTCTATATGCAAAGTATGTGTGCTACTGCTGAACTCTTCCCTAATAAAAAGACAGGTTCCTTATTTGTAACTAGTTCTTCGAGTTGACACAGTGGGCTGTGCACCTGCGCGGAGCCTTGATCAGGAACCTTCTGTAGCTGAAGAGAGTTTTGGCAGGAATCCCCCTCTCCAGTTGTCCCAGTGTGCATGCTGCTAGCAGTTTCCCACCTATTCCTTCAGTTCCTTGAGACTGCTGAAAGCAGCCTTGGAACCAAAAGAAATTTTGGTGTCATACATGTAGACACCGAGTGGGGGGATGGTGGGCGGGTTGTGAGTGTACAGATGACCACTTAAAGAACTACAGTTACAGGTAAGCAACCTGTCTTTCTTCCTCATGGTCTCTGTGCATAATACATATTGGCAAGTAGCAATCCAGCTTACCAGAGGTGGGGTTGGTGTCTCGTTGCAAAATGGCCAATAATACAGTTCATCCAAAGGAACACACAGCTGTAGCCCAGACCTCTAGGCTGTAGTGACTGACAAAAGTTGATTGCCTCAACCAGGTAGCTGCTTGGCCCAGTTCTGGAAGTGGAACATCTTTACTAAACACCACCACCATAGACATTGCCTGGATAGATTGAGTCCAAACACGGGCCAAGAGCAGAAGGCCCAGTAACTCATGAGCCACCTTGATGGTACACACTTCTCAGGAGGCAAATCTTTGAGATAACACTGGCATTCCCTGTCGTTTGTTCCTATAGCAGAGGAACAGACAAGGTGACTTACAAAACCCCTCTATCTGGGATGTGTAGAAAGCCAGTGCATGTCTTATATCCAAGGTGTGCAGGGATAGATTCAACAGGAGTTGAATCTCCTGTTGAATCTGAAGGAAAAAAGGTGGGTAGAACAATGTCTTGATTTAGATGGAAATCAGACTACTTTAGGGAGACAAGTGTGCTTGGGATGGAGAACCACCTTGTCACGATGGAATGTCAGATAAGGGGCGTCAACTCACAAAGTGCAAAGTCTACTGGACCTATGCGCCTGAGCGATCACCACATGGAAAGCCATTGTCCAGGAATGCAGGCAAAGGTCTGCCATCACCATGTTCTTGGAGTCAGAAACTGCAGAACAACTGATAGACTCCATGCCTGTACTGGGCATCGGATTGGTGGGGCGAGACTAGCGAGTTCTTGGATCAACTGTGTGACCAGAGGGTGTAAGAAGACCAATATTCTGTCCACTGACTGATGAAAGGCAGACACTGCTGGTAGATATACTCTTTACGAAGACAAAGATAGGCCTCTCTTGTGCAGAGAGAAAACAATCTAAAACAAGGTGCAGTGGGCACCAAACTGTATTGAACCCATGAATGTTCGCAAAGGTACGCGCAATACACTTGGTGAAAACTCTTGGTGTCGTAGCAAGTCCAAATGGCTACACCCAAAACTGGAACGCCTTGGTACCAATTGCAGACTGAAGGAAACGCCAGTGACCCTCATTGATGGAGATGTGGAAGCAGACCAGTAGACACAAACCAATCCCCTTGGTGGAGCAGGGGAAGAATGGAAGCAAGCATAACCATCCAGCAGCTCTTGGGGTGACGTACAAATTTACCTTTCTGATGTCCAGATTCGGTCGAAGTCATCACTCCCTCCATCTTCAGAACGCTGAAATAGTGGGAGTAGAACCCATGGTGAAGTTGGTACTTCAAGATCCTCTCTATTGCTCCCTTCACTAGAAGGGCATCCTCTTCTATTAGCAACACCTCCGAAGGAGCAGTGATTCTGAGAGGGCTGTTTGGAGGATGACTGTCAAACTCAATTCTGTAATGCTTCTGGATAATAAAGAGGACCCACAAATTTGATGTTTGCTTCCATGCTTGGCGATAAAGCAAAAGATGAGTGCCGAAGTCTCCCATTAGCAAATTAAGAGATTTCCTGAGAGGGCACCACAATGATGGTCGCAAGAAAACTGGGAATAGGCAGGAACTCACTAGGGACATGCGCACTGGGACAGTGTGGGAGGGTTCTTGCCAAAACCCACAGCTATAGAAGGTTCCTGATAAAAGCTTTGCACAGGTGCAGAGTCCATGAAGTTCCATACAGTCTCCATGGGGTAGATTGTATACCAGTGGAGCTACAGGTAAGGCTTTGCTGCTCCAAACTGACTAGTTTTTCCTGCGTTAACCTCTGAAGCAGTTCTCTGTAGTATAAGTTTCATTTGTACACGCAACAGTCTGGGAGATGGTTTTTCTCTCTCTTGACTGTAGCTTTGAGGAAATAGCTCATTGCAAACAATGCAAAGCTGGCTTTTAAATTCACAGAAACCTTGTGATACTGCTTTCACTATAAATACAATATTCTTCTATCAAGGAATTAAAGATTGTTTATTGCAAGTGAGCCACATTGAAATGAACTGATTTAGAAATCCTTAAGATTGCATTTGTTGTTGTTCAGCCGTGTCCGACTCTTCGTGACCCCATGGACCATAGCACGCCAGGCCTTCCTGTCCTGCGCTCTCTCCCGGAGCGTGCTCAAGTCCATATTCATTGCATCAGTGATGCTATAAGATTGCATACAGTCATGTTATGTTTTGTTGAAAGTTCATACACTCAGATAAGACTGTTTTACTTTAGCATTCATTCTCCATTTAAGTAAGAATACCTCTGTCTACTTTCAGTGATTGGTCAGAAATCTTTGGCAAGCATTGGCTTCTCTAGGATGACACTATTCCTAAATCTATATTTTTTGCTTGTTAGGCTGCTATTGTAAGGATTATGAAGATGAGAAAGGTTCTTAAACATCAGCAGTTGCTTGGAGAAGTGCTCACACAACTGTCATCAAGATTCAAGCCACGAGTCCCAGTAATAAAGGTTTGTCTAAAGAGCCATCTAGCACTGGGAGGGAAGAAACAGCCTTTTATTTAAAAGCTTCACTTTTAAAAAACAGAAATAGTGTGGTATCACCATAAGTTAAATTAAACTATAGCTTCAGATAAAGCCAAGGACAGTTTGAATCATTTTCATTACACATTTTGGTGTAAACTGTTCAGCAACATCTTTAAAAGTTTCCAGATCAGCATTGTTTAACTGCTTTAGAAGTCTAGAGTAGTTGCTAATGTTTCTGTCCACCCTCTGACTCAGTTCTCCTTTTGAAATACCCTTTATTTACTGGTCAGATAGAACCAGCAGTACACTCTGGCTGGATAAAGCACCTGCTGAACATGTTTCATCTCTGTGGTCACTAGCTTTACATTTTAATCTAATCCGGGTTTTGTGATGGTCCAGAATTATTACAGAATTACAGTTGCCAATTCTTCCAGCCTGTCCCCCTATCATCCCTACATTATTTTGGTGTATGCTTCAGTATGGTGCTATACTTGTGTGGGTTGGATCCAGATTTATGCTGAATCAGCCACACTGGTGGAAGTGGATTTCCCTGCCCCCTCCTTCCCATGGCAACCCCTCCAGCCCCCTGAAAATCCTACATATGATCAGGAGACCTTGCTGAAAGGGGTGAGTTGCGGGGACGGGGGATCCCTAAAAATCAGGCAGAGGGACCTAACTTGGGTGGAGCCCTCCCTCCCACATAAGGCAGATCCTGGATCCAACTATTTTTCACATGCTGCTTAACTGCAACAACATTGTTTTACGTTTGTAGGACACAGGATCTCTTAACTTCTTTATAGAGTCATGTCGTGGGGATAGCTGTAAACAAATCTTCCATTTTTCTTTCCTTTTCAGAAATGCATTGACATTCTAATAGAGAAGGAGTACTTAGAGCGTGTGGATGGTGAGAAGGACACCTACAGTTACTTGGCTTAACAGTTTTTAGCAGTTGTCTGTATGACACTCAAATAGTTATGCGATTGAAAGAATGAGAATGGAACTTGTTGGCCTGCTGCCGTCTGGACCTCCATTTTTATAACTGAGACCAGGACTTCCATCTGCCAGTCTTGGAATTACATCAGACCTGCTCAGGATTGATACATTTCAAGTATGTAAATATGGACACCAATGCCATTTAACCTAATTTAAGAACAGAACGGAATCTGAAACCTTCTCCACTGGAGGTTGCATGCTACTGCATTTAAATCAATACATTGGCTATACAACAAAAAGCTGTTGCCCCAGGCAGCACTTATACATGTTGGCAGCACTTTGAGAGTCTGATTTGGGCCCATGTGTAATCTGCTATGAAAAATCATTTGTATAGTGTGTTTCATTTTTTAATGTGTGAAATAAAAAATAAAAAATTTCTGTACAAGTTGCATTTGGTTTTATTGTTAAGTTCCATGAGTTATCTTTCTTAAATGTAAATAAAAGGTATAATGATTATGAAAGCTAGATGAACTGGGTACTGTTTTGCTTTCAAACTTGTTTCTAGTGCCTTCAAGCAAAACACATTGCTGAGCTCAAAAATTACAATCTAACCTGTTATCCTTTGCGATTCTGTGTAGTGGGAAGAAAAACCAATTTATGAAGTATTCTACATGCGAGGTTCCTAGCAGCAGCAACCGAGAATTCAGTTCCATTTTATCAGATTCCTGGCTTGTCACATATGAATCTAGAATCATTGTATTGCTTGTCAGGCTGTTCCTTGATTACACTTTCAATACTCCTTTCCTTAATTTATCCTTGGAATAACTCTGTGATACTTTCTGAGAGATAATGACTAGCTCAAATGAACTTCATGTGTGAGTATGCATTTGAACCCAGGTCAAACAGCGCACTGGCTCTTGTAAACTGATGCCAAGGAAGACATTTTTTAGTTCCAAAGCATGTCTCTATAACTCAAGCATTTTTAAAACATTCTTCCCTTTAGGAAGTGAGCCAAAGCAGACTAGTACTACCTTCAAAAGATAGTTTTGCATAGCCTCCTTTAAAAAAATAATAATCAAGGAATAGTTAAATTAAATTAGTGGCTAGAGATTTTATCTGTCATTGTGCATACTGCTTTTTTCACCCTAAAGAACAATGTTCAAAGTCAATCTAATCCTGCACCCATCCCTTGTTTAAAGGAAGTAGACCATTTAAATTCAAAGTTCAAGTATCCTTTATTCAAGGTTCAAAAATGTACCACACTGCATTATTGCAAAAGTTCAATGGTACAAAACATGTTGCAGCTGGTAAGAAGGCAATAAAAAGTTGATTTTTAGGATTTGTCACTATAAATTATGGGTACAGTACTTTGTAAATTCTGCATTCCAAATTGCATCTTCAAAAAAATTGCCCACAGTACTAGAAACTCCTGAAGATAAGGCAGCTGTTTCATAGGAGAGGTAGCTGGTATCAAGGGATTTCCATTTCTCTTTCAATGCCTACATACTTGAGGGCATCAGCTTGACTGTATCTGAAACAAAATAGATAATTTGTATTTAATGTATTTTGGCTATAAACCATCTTGGGGATCCTTCTGGTTCAAAAGGCAGTACAGAAAATATAAAGAGTTACTCCTGTACCCAATTAGGAAGTTTCTAGAAATCCAGATTCCACACACTTTCTGCATTCCATTTTTTGTCAATAAGATTAGCAAGTAAAAATGTTCTCATGACCTAATACTGAAACACTTGTGAATGAGAAGTTGATTTTTGATTATGTTTAGCACTAAACATGTTGTACCTACCTATAATCAAAAAACAGCTCTTCACCAGTCTGAATGGCTCTCTTAGCAAATATGCCTATTCTGTGATCTCCATTAACCATCATGACTGTAAAACAAAAAGTGAAGTTGAGGCAAGGCTTTACAAATCTTCCCCTTTATTACAGAGAACTTCTTAAATGGCTTGCTTATTTAGCTGTACTCTTTAAAATGTTTTAAGTATTCACCTTTTGCATAGCAGTTGGGATTGACTGAATGGTTTGCAAATCTTATTTTGTTACCCTTCCGTGTTGCATCGACCACAAAATCTAAATAAAAAAGTAGTCAGAATGTTCACAACAGACGGAAAAGTGAGGACATTGACAATATTCACTGAAGTGGTTTGCCTCGCAGTCACTAAGGTTAATATATTCTAGTCATTGGTTTGACTTGTAGTTAGCTACGGCCTATAGCTAGGAAGTCTTGCCATTTTGGCCCATGTAGAAGTTTAGCTTGCTTGTATTCCACCACATATCAAGGCTTATCTTACAAAATGTTTTCTTCAAATGTGGATATTTCTCGGTCACCAATTAATACTTGTCCTGTTTTCCTAATATGCCATCCTTGCTATTTCATCACACCATCTAAAAGGGTGTGCATTTACATTATTAAATCCTATACAGTTCTGATAGGGTGACTCAAGTATTGGTTAAGGACCCTGGAATGTACTTGGCTGGAAACAGTATTTAATACCATGCCTCATATCCTGCAAGTTGTGAATGGGTTGGTACAATGTAAAAGCATTAAGGAGAACATACATACCATTATTCAAATTGAACAGAAAGCTGCACATGTATTTGTCATATACTTTCCCTCTTCTGTCTGCCTCATCCTGAGAAATAATCTGAAAGTAAAATGTAAGATGGCTTTGATAACCTAGTGGCACAAGCAGATGTGACATTTTCCCTTCCACCCCTCCAATCTACCAGCTGTAAGTTTGCAAAACAGCCAAGTGGAACCATTTCCTATTGATTGTGCTGAAGGCTTTTTATTGAAATTTTGTTTACCTCACCACAATATTCAGAGATGAATTCATTTTTCTGCACTGGATCCTTAATGAAAATCCCCCAGCCTGCCACGTCGGAAGGTGCTAGCAGCAAATGCTAGAATGGGGGGGAAAAGTGTCTTAATCAAGCCAGTAACATTTTATGAACAGGTGCTGCGGTAAAAGTAACACCTGCTTTATTCACACAAATGTTCCCATGAATGGTCTACTCCTGTGAGCAATATGACATTGAAGTGCAAACTCAGAGGATCACAGTGGTATGCTTACAAAATGCAGTTTTAAACCACAGAAATTGCTACTGTTCTGTTGAGTCTGCAGTTTAGATTTTCATTTAGCCTTTTTAAACATTTGCACCAGCTTTAATACCTCCAGAACCTTATTTATATATTAGTTTTCAAAGGTACCAAGATCCAGTTTGCACGTAACTACCACACGCGGGAGTACGCAAGCACACTGTCTCCTGCCCAATCACCATTTCCACTTTACATCTGGTTTAAAACAACCTAGGAACATGCCTGGTTTGTTTGGCATCATGACATGTGGACCCAGAATCTCTAGGTTGTTGCAAGGGAAACAACCCAGACTTTTAACCCAACAAACCAAAGCTTAAAACTCTAATTTTTTCCCCCTCAACAAGCCAGAGGGGTTTACACGTCATGTCAAACAACCCAGGAATGGGGTGTTCCTGGATTGTTTTCTAATCCGGATACAAAGCAGAAGTGGAAGGTTGGAGGCAGTGTGCTTGCTTGCTCCCATGTGGCCCCAACAACCCCATGGGTGGTGGTTCTGTGTGCACCAGGTCATGGTATCAATACAATGTATTTCAGAACTGCAGGTGTCTATCAACCCTGCTCTAAAGCAGGACAGGATTGCAACAGTTAAAAATCATATCCCAATAAATAACTAGGACAGGAGCAGCATCTCATTCAAAGTGTATTTGTTCTGCTATTAAGCAAAAGCTATAAGGAAGTTCTCTACAGGCCACATTGACACGAATGGGACCTGTGCAATCACACCACTAGTTTGCACAGAAATGATCCATGACATGTCCCCATAACACATGCTGCATATCCATCCATTTTTTAACTATAGCATTTACTTGATGAAATCTAGTCCACTACTGCAGTGTTTTTGCGTACAATCTTTCATTGGCATTTATTTCATTTTCCCACCAAAATGAGTATTAATATATGTGATACAATGTAACTGTATTGTATTGCTATAGTCTCTAATCCAGAGATCTTGAACCTCAGGGCCAATTACTATTTCAGAGCAGCTCTCACAGGCTGTGCTCCAGTGGTTGGTGGGGTTGAAGGCAAATGAGGAGGGCCAAAAATACCAGCATATTGTAGCTTAAAGCTCTCCCTACCAGAAACTAAGCCTTAGGAGAAGCATTTCAACCTTTGAGAATGGGAAAGGGGGGATTGAACAAAAGCAGCAAACCACCCAAGGACTGGTGGTTGGGGGAAAGGGGGTGAGGCCAAGAGAAGGCTGTGTAGCTATCTGGGGAACTTTGGAGAGCTGAATTTAGCCACTGGTTCTGAGGTTCTGCATCCTGGCTCTAATCCTATTAGTTTAACATGAAGTCGTAATTAAAACAAGCACTATATAAGCTTTCCCAGAAATACTTCAAATACATTATTTCTAAACAGATAGTTCACACACCATCAAGGGATTGTATGTTCATGTTTCGATGATAAGGTATTTGTAATGCTGCTCTGATTTAGAAACCACCTGCACTATAGTAGGATTGGCACATAATCATGTTAGATTTGTGTATAAACTACCCCAAGAAAATCCACATTTAATTCCAGGCTGTTTTTGAAGAATTTGTGTTCTAGACATTACCTTGGCAGGCAGGAAATGTGTGTTTCTAGGTTCATTTCAACAAAAATAAATGGGATCAATATTTTTATAAGAAATCCAGTGTTGTCAACAGGTAGTTTATAGAAGCTCTGAATATGATGTTTCACACATTTTGCTATTGCAATCATTAGGTAGTTGATATAGAAGGGTTAATGACCCACAATTTGGGGGTGGGGGGGGAGATGGGAACAGCCACCATAAAGGTTCTCCTATAAACTAAATCATATAACTCTTAAGTAGCAGGTTAAATAGAAACCATCTTCCACTTTCTGGGCAACGAAAGCTTTTGGGCATCCCTGCTCTGTAAAAGACACACATTTTGTTGGTGTGTTGAGTATTAACAGGGATACAGTGTATCGGTTATAAATTAAAAGATGAACCACCTTTTTGGATCCTCGCTGAATGCTGCAATTCTTGCAAGACACATTTTTGCTGTCCCAATGATCAGCTGCTCCACATGTCAAGCAGAGATCTGGATCACACTCACGTACAGCCAAGTAGCAAGGACACTGCTTAGTGTTACACTGTGCTTTGCAGCGGCATCCAGGAAATCTGTTTTGGCCTTTAAGGAGAACAAAGCAGAAGGCTGAACCAACTTTGTATTTTGCATGAACAGGTTTGCCCAATACCAAACTCCTGATCCTGACTGCTGGATTGCCAAAACGGTAATTTATGAGCCCATTTCCTGGTGTTTGAATAATGAGACCAGTGCTTCAAGCATGTGAGCCACCCCACAGAAATTATGCTCAGGTGTCAAAATGAAGCACACACTTGGAGAGTTACAAATGTCAATTAAGCTTTAATCCCAGAACCAATCAGCTTAGTACAATGAAACAACTTCATTTACACATCAGTGAAAGAGCTGGCCAAGGAGTTTTACTTAATTCATCATGAAAAGAAAGATCTGGCTAGCCTTTAAAGTAGGCAAACTGTCCTTTTTTTCTTTTTATAACGAACCACTACCTTAAAATACTAGACCTATGACCTAAAGGAGTTCAGGCTTGCGTGGCAACTACAAATGCAGTTGGAGCTGTCTTGGTTTCCCATGCAGTTACAAGCTCCTACATTCCAGAGTGTGTGGTGTTTAAAAGGCATTTTGCCACATAACCTGTTAGAACTTGCAGCAAGGATTTTAAAAACTGTATTTACAAAGCACCACCTGTGCATAGGGTTTACCCCCTGCATCCCTATGTTACTGTAGTAGACACTGGATCAGGAACAAATTATGCAGTGGTATCAATAAGCGTATAATATATTTATTGCAATGTGAACTTGAGAGGGTAAATGCATAACATTAGGGCCTATGTTTTTCAACATGCCAAATACAACATGTTGTATTTTGACAAAAATCAAATCTGGAACTAACCATAGTAAGTGTACATTCTCTGTCATAGTTTCTGAACTCCCTAGGACAGTACCCTTTGAACTTCCCGTCCTCTGCAAACCTTTCCCACGTTTGTTGAGGAACCTCATGTTGCAGGGCACCAGCCAGACCTAACCAACACCCTATGTGAATATGTGGGGCCGGGGGAGGGGGGGGATGTGGAGTTCCGATCAGGACCACAGCACGGGCAAAGGCCCCTCTTCCCCACGTGCCACAGCCCTATCTGACCTGGACCCCTTGCACAAACTATTAATTGAAAAAAACCCACAGCCATGGAAGGACAAACGACATATCAAACGACACACTGCACTAGGCCCAAATACTTCCCCAGCAAGATATGAAACCTTCCACAGCTCTTATAACCCACCAACTCATCCAAGCATTTTGACTTTAGATCAGATATAAATTTCACAAATCACTTACATTCTGAACTGCACTGACAGAACTTCTCACAGAAGTTCTGAGCAATGACACAAGGACATGAGCTGTCACAAGGTTGACGTGGGTGATCACATGGCTGGTAGTTGTAAACATGATTAGATGACCCATCTGAACAAAAAATAAAAATGTTTAGAAGGGTTTAGAAAGAGAAAATTAAAAGTTCAGCTCTCATCTCTCCCCCCATCCAACTGCCCCCCCTTACATACTTTTATGTGTTTAAAAAGGCAGTGGGTAGAAGAAAAGCTGAATGCAGTCCATCTTAATTGCACAATTTCCCTGTGTTCTCAGCCTTTCCCTGCATTGGGTATGACCCAGAAACATTTAGCACTTTAAGGGCACAATCCTATGGTCCCTAGGAGGGCATCCCAGGGGCTCTAGGATTGCACAGTTCTCCTACTTCACCAGTGGAGAGGGAAGTCCACTCTCAGAAACCTCCTCCGTGTTCCTCAACCATCAGAACTCTGACAGAGTGAGCTAAAAGGAGATCCAAAGCCCTCCCATTCCCCCAGCATGCTCCCTAGAATTAGGGGGGGGGGGGGACTACACTACACAAAAACTGAAGTTGGCATCGTTTTATTGTCCTCCTTTTGAGAGCAATGAGGGGGAAAATTTCAACACACATAGCAGTCCCCAAAAACCTCAGGAAAAGCACCTTCATAGGAAATGACCATTTGGCCACCACAGATTTTCACTCACCCAGCCCGATTGCTCGAGAATTCAGCAAATGCTTACATTTTTCCCACTGAAATCTCTTCCAAAGTGAATTTGGTGCTTTAACTGAGTTCTCCTGCCTTTTCCTCATTACTCTGCAATGCAGTTAAGGCTACTTCAAATGTTTCCTGCACAGAAAGCATTTCCATGCGGGAAAATACCATGAAAACTGTATATAGATTATCATCTGTAATGACTGTGCATGTCTAATTCACTATATACACATATTATAACAGATCAACATAATTCCTAATAATCTAGTTGTGGTTTTGATGCTTAGGAAATTTGTGATATTAGAAGCAGTCTTTACTATTTGTACTGTTTACATCTTAATGAGTCAAAACTCTACAGCCTAGTTTAAATGTCCATGTGAAATACTGGCTAAACTGTTCAATGATGGCTTTTTAAAAATATAGCAACAGTTTATGGAAAAGCCTGATAAAATGATGCAAAAGCTTCCTACTGAACCAGTATCAGATCTGTCTCCTGAGGTATTTCATTTATTGATTTGATTTGTACCAAAAATGGCACTCAAGGCAGCTTACAACCACTAGTAAAACTTGGTAAAAACAATAATAAACAAATAGAATCATAGAACAGTAGGGTTGGAAGGGGCCTATAAGACCATTAAAACACAATTAAACACAAATACACTAAAACACAAAACAAATTTAAAACAATTTAAAAACGGACAGTTAAAGCCTATTTTGCAAACATCAATTATAGATTAACTATTCCCACCCACCCCTGAGAATCAAACCATTTATGTCTTTTCAACAAACTTCTTTGAATCAGCTCTAAGCTGAAGGGGGAAAGGAACCTGAGGCACATTTTGTTTTGACTTCTTACATTTTGATTAGTGCTGGGATATAAGGTTAAGAGTTTTAGAGTTTGTGACTGTATGAAGGTGATTTTGGAATTTATAGTGTAAGCTGACTTGCCAACTTGGTTTATATCATGAGCCTAGGCCTCTATATGTAGTTTATGTACTCTATCTCTGATAGTTTCTCATTTAAAAAAAATTAATGTAGTAAAATGAACTGTCCTATCAACTAGTTTTGCATTTATGTGTAATTGTATTAACAATGTAGAATGCTGCAATCACTGCTACATGAACACAGGAACATGTCAATTACATTCATTTGCCCTATTCCAGAGGACCACATGTACCATAAACATAAGTATCTCCAAGTTCACCAGATCTCCCCCTTCATATCCAGGGGCATGTGCGCACACCACTTCATACAAGTGATATGGTCCCCTTAATTGAAGTAAGTGGGGAAGCTATGAGGCTGGGAATCTCCCTGTGTCCATTGGAGCCTTCCCATCTTACAAAGATTTACTGGATCAGATAATTTGTTAGCTCTGGTTCCCCATACAGTTCAGTTATTTTTCCTTTAAAAACAAAACCAAACCCAGAAATGGAAGCCTAGAAGTTCATGACATAAAGTTGAATGTAAAGATGCTAACCCTTCTTCAGCTGTATCTTTCTGCAGTGAGCAGCCCATAACCTGTAAAAACACAAACACACAATAAGGTTGACAGGCTGTATTTGGCTGGAAAATGCAGCTGAGTCCAGCTGCATCTTAGAAAGTGGCTTTGAATTAGAGTATTTTATATTATTTTCAAAAACTCAACACGTAAAACAGAAAAATATTGCTCCCTGCAATTGGATTATAAAATACCCTGTAAAGAAGATACTAATTATTATACCAGAAATGTTTGTTATGCTTTGAAGTTGGCTTGAACAGAAAAATACACTAATTAAACTATCCTATCTGGCAGCATTAAATTACACTACAGATAAGTTAGAGGTTAAGCTCTCGACATTCAAATTTCTAAGGGTTTATTTATGACAAATATTTTATAACTTTATTTGCAGATCTTGTATGTGTACAGTATTTCTAAGGAATTTATTTTTGCTACACCAAATAAAGCTGAGATATTGTGAGATTTTCATATGCCTTTCAAGGACTGGATCCAGAATCTGCCTTCCACTGATGAAAGGGCTCTGCTCACAGAAGGTGCCTCTGCCAGATTTTCAGGGATCCCCCCCTTCACGCCAGCTCACCCCATTTAACAAGGCCCCTTGACCCTCTGTGTAGCATTTTCAAGGGGCTAGAGGAGCCACTGTGGGGAGAAGGGGGTGGAGGCATCTGCTTCCGCCACCTTAGTTCCATGTATCTAAATCTGGATAAAATCCCATATGTTTAAAAAATCTGACTGCACAGATGTATTTGTTCTAGTGAATAAAACACCCCATGCACAAATGCAGTGATGAAGAACCTTCAAGAAACGTTTCAAATGAACAGGGAGGTGTTTTTTGTTTTTCTGGTACAGAATTCTGCCATTTTCATTTCTATTCAATGTAGGACTAGTTCACACAATACTTTTTCTGCCTATGCAAGCAGTCCCTTCTTTGAGCGTACACCCTCATAAATACAAAGATAAACATGTCAAAAGGACAATCACTGGTGCAGTCAGCACTTCTTCCTGTAATCATGACAACATGTTTGAGTCTCTATTCTCAGAGATCCTGCGTGTGCAGAATTCCGCGTTCACTTCAATGCGTATTTGAGTGAATAACTATAATATTCTTATAGTTTGTATTACAATCACTTTAGGTATAATCCACTACAGAGTTAGATATGTTTGTCCATCAATTTTAATGGGCTTAAACACATGTATGGGTAGGTAAAACTATGGATATTGGCCTTGGTATAACGTGTCCCCTTCCAAAGTCAATGCTATCATAAATGGTTATTACTCTCCATTTACAATTGGGGAACTCAGGATAAGAATAGGGGCAACTCATACAAAGTTCTCCTTGGTCTATTCTCAAACTATATCTACTGGACCACAGTGGCTCTAAAGTTCTCCCCACCACCCAAGACTTCCATCGGCCTGATTGTGCTTACTCTCTAGATCAGACAGGATATCACTGCCTGTAAAAGCAAACTCAGGTGGTTGACTGCCTATGAATTTGGATGGGAAATAAAGGCCACAACAAGTTTCTAGGGGACTCCCTAGGTATGCAAAAGTATGTAAGTTAGGTAAAGACCCCAGCAGAACAGACTAAGCGTGCTCAGTGGCCTCTAGGACCTCTAGAATGTTTAGTGTCTTTTGGAAAAGAAAAAAAACCAGAAAATGTGGAGTGCCGAATTGCCCTGCTTGCACCTTTAACAGCTTGTAGTAAACTGCAGGAAGATGTCACTAGCTGGCTGGAGCACTGAACAGGAGCACTCCTCTTAAGGGAGAGGTTATACTGCAACATTTTGTTGCGGGTCCTACTTGTTTAATTGTAATGTGGAATTATGTGGAGGTAATACAAAAAATACTAAGAGCCTTTTTAGAGAGCCTGACCACCTATTCAGAATAGCAATCCTTCACTTCTCTACTTTAGGGTGTAACCCATCCTGTTAGAAGGAATCCTCCAAACTTGGAGTCTTCCGAGTATCAAATGCTCTACTACTGGGTTGCTGCTGGCAGGGTGGGAGGAGTGACCAAAGTGATTTCACCTCTCCATCCTCCTTCTCTTTTTTGTCTAGATGGGCCTCTGAGGAGGGGTGTACCAGGGAGGTGCTGGTGCTGGAGAGACCATAGGAATTCTCATATCTCCTCTCCCCTCCCTGCCCAAGAGAACCCTTTTTGACTCTGACAAGATCCTCCAAGGCCACTTTTGCAACCTTGGAAAGCAGGCACCAGGTTCTTCCTGTGGTGGCAGTGAGTGGGAGGGGCAGGGGGAAGGATCAGCTTCAGGAGGAATCCGAAAAATGCTATGGTCCCTGGGACACTCTCCAGGGACCACAGGATTGCACCCTTGAAGTGGATGACAGGGAATGTGAAAGATTGCAACTGGAGAAGGTCAGAGAGCTAGGGAGTGAGCAGATGCCTCTTTTTCACTTCCCCACTAATTCTTATGGCACTGTATAGAGTCTAGCTTCATTTCTGTTGACAAACCTGTGAATCAGATGAAGGAACTAGAGGAACATGGTGCACATGGGTGGCGAATATTGTTTTATTTGCTTTGAGGTAAAGAGAAAAGTTGATTAGTACAGGGCAGAATTTCTTATTACCCAATACAATGTTTGTACATATAACAAAGTTCCATCAGGAGTGACTTGCAATGCTTGCATAACACTGCATTTGTAATTTCATGGGCAGCTTTGGGATTAAGCTATTTTATGGCACCCATATTGAAGTACAGAAAGTCTTATGATCAGACCATAAAGAATACAATAATTTGTCCTTACAAAAATGTATTTTCTAAGGTGAGTTAATAACAGTTTAGTCTTTCCCTAGGTCCTTCCTTGTGACATTTATTTTATTAGTATGATTTTAATTCTATAGCTCCCCTTTAAAAATCTTTAGTTCTTGATTGGCATTCAACTGATTTACCTGTGTTTCCTCTTCTTCTTTCTTGGAGGAGTATCAACATCTTCAGCAGGTGCAGGAGCAATAATACTAGATTCCTTTACTCTAAACTCATATACCTGTAAAGAGATTAATATCCCTGTGACTGTTCCTCTCTGGCAAAAGTCAGTCATTTTCTATTAGCATATATTTATTTCTTCCAGCATGGATGAGACTGAATGCAAATGTAAGGCAACATTTCTCCTGTTAATACAAGTTATTCATCCACAGTCTTAATCTAATCTCAGCTGACTTCACACAGCAATGTTAATGCTAGTGCAAACCAGAGGATTGCGTTACACTGAACTGAATGTGCTTGCACTCTCTATGAACATTAAGAACTTTAAATTTCTTAGAAAAGCAATTTTAGTATTGTTACAATAGTACCGCTTTAGAAAACACTCCTTTAAGTTGTCATTTCACTCTTACCTGCCTACACGTTTTGGTCCCAATTAATCTGGCAATTGCACAGAAATTGTCATAGTAGGTACCAATGAGAACTCTGAACATTGAAGCTTCTGCACCACTCCATTCAACATTCTCAGGAGGTTCAATATTTGGCTTCATCTTGATTGGTGTTTGACACCTAGAATTTGCTTCTGAAATACCAAGAACAAACACTGAAGCAATTTTTCAAGACCTTCAAAATAACATCAATGTTAACTACGGAGTTAGAATGTGAGCAGGATGCCTTAGCTTGGCTTGAGCTTAAAGACAAGGAATGCTCATTACATTTTAGACGGGTCGTGGAAAGTTATGGCAGTGCAGAACCTGACCTCAGAACGGAATTGGTAAAGACTACAGCAGCCTTTTTGAGTAAAGAAGAGAAAACCATGGAAATGGAAATAGACCGAGCTTACAGACTGAATTTGACATATGCAAAAATAAAAGGTCTACCCAGAGATATTATTGTCCATTTTGTAAAGAAAACTACAAGGGATTCAATTCTCCAGAAACACTATAAAACTAAATTGAAGATGGTGGGCAAAGAGATTATCATCATGAAAGAAATTCCTGGAAGATTTCTGAGGAAAAGGAGAGATTATACATTTTTAACAACAATCCTGAAACAGAAAAAAGATCATGTTTAGATGGGAATTCCCAGAAGGTGTGGTCTTCTCTTACAGAGAACAGAGATTTAAGTTCCAAGTAACTCAGTTCAAAAAGCAAGAGAGTTCCTTCGAATTTATGGAAAAGATTGGACAGACCTACAACCCGATATACAAGAAGAGGACAGCACTCAGGGTGCAACAGGTGGAAATTAAGAAAGTACCTTAATCTTATATTTTCTAAAACATGGATTATAAATTTTTAACTTGGAATGCCCCTCAAAAGAGAAAGAAAATAGGAACTTCTGGTTGGGGCCAATGTCGCTCTGGTAGCTTCCCACGGGGCTCCGTGGGAGCATTCTCAAACGGCTCTTTTAAAAGGTTGAAAAACCTTTTCATCTCCCCCCTGGAATGGAAAGGGGGGGCAAGGCAAGCAAGCTTTGGACAACATCTTGGAGAAAGGTAACTCCCACACGATAGTGGGGGGGCTGGATTCCAGGATTATCTCCCCAGAGCTTTACCAATGCAAAAAGCTGTACCGAGACTCCTATTTTATAGGAGAAAACAGGGCTGACGTGTCCCATATAATATATGCTTTAAGAAATATCAACAACCTTTGAGGGATGATTTTAACAATATTTGAGAACATCTGAGGACATGTAAGATCTGCTTGAGAGAAACATATCTGTGCCGAGGAGGAGAAGGGAGCTCGCATCTAATCCCCCGAACCTTCTGTGTCAAAAATGTCAAGAAGAGAAGATATAGGTGAATTATTTACGCTGATAAAGACCTTATCTTCGCAATTTACAGAGCAAGTTAATCCAAAATTCCATCACCACCCTGCAAGGAGCTGTAGATTTGATTGATGCATCACGGCAAAAAATGGGGTCGAAAATTAAGGAGCTTGAAGACCGTGTGGCTGGAAATGAAACCATGACACAAATTTATTCTAAAAACACCTGATAGAATTTCTCAACTGGAGGCCTTCACGAAGAGATCCAATGTACGTATTTTGCAGATTAAAAATTTGCCTAATGATGTAAAATTCCTTGTTTTTGTGGATAAACATTTGCATGAAATACTCCCTATTCCATCTGATTATTTACTTGATACTGAGCAGGCATTTCGTGTGCCAAATGCTAAAGGGACCGATTACACCATCATAGTTCAATTTGCAAAAGTCTCCACAAAGAATTTTATCCTGCGTTTGGCTAGAGAGGCATAAAGCCTTTCCTGGAAAGAAGATAAAGTTATCCTATTTCCAGACTACATAAAAGAGGTGGCGAATAAAAGAAGACAATTTATCAAAGCAAAGAACTTGGCAAAACAAATGAATTTACAATACTACTTCAAATATCCTGCTACTCTCTGAATTGTCTGAAGATCAGATGAAGAAGTTTCAAAATCATGAAATGGCGGAGGCTTGGCTGAATGTAAAAAAGCGTGAGAACTTTGTTACAAGCCCATGAATTGGAATCTTTAAACAAGCTTTAATTGTTTCTATTTAGTCTATTTGATCCAGTCTAACTCAGAAGATAAATGATTTATATATTTGCTTACTTTCTTTCATTTCTTGCTTTTTCTTGCTTTTATTTTAAAATAGATAATATATCTAGTATTACTGAACGTTGAAGGTTTATATTAAGTTTTATTGTTATATAATGTTTTATATGTGTGTGTGTGTGTGATTATTATTACTAATAATACTAGGCTTTTGGGAATGAATTCTAGACCTCTTTTTTTGATTTAATTTAATATGATATAGAAATGTAAGGTTGTCTACTAAATTGTAAGATTGTTAAGGTTATAGATATAGTCTTTAAAATAGAATGACATTGGAGATCGGGGGGTGTTGGAGCTTAAATTCAATTTGTTACGGGGGAGGAAGAGGGAGGGGGGAGCAAGGGGGAAGGAATTTTCATCTTTTTTCTTCACTTCCTTTCCTCCTCCCTTTCCCCTTTATTTTTTTCTCTTTCTTTTTTCTTCTCTTTTTGTTATCGTGGTGTCCTCATCAGAATATTGTATTGCTGGGAAACTGAAGCATTGATGAGGTTGTTGGTAATTTTGGTACTGTTTATTTCATTCATATAAAATAAATAAAAATATATTTTAAAAAAAGAGAGAAAGGAAATATTTTACTATTTACAAAAATTGAAACAAGATATAATATGCTTACAAGAAACCCATATTAAGAAAGAAGATACCAAATATTTAATTAATAAAAAACTAGGTGAATAGTTTATAACTGCAAGCCGAAAAAAGAAAAATGGAGTAATTTTATATATTAAGCCACATTTGGGATTGGAATTGGTATTGTCACTCAGATGGACAAGGTCGTTTTCTGGGAGTTTGGACAAGAGATCCTCATAAAATTCCGCCTTGTGGTCATTAGGTGCATAAACCCCTAAAATCATTGATACGCCCATTCAGTGTAATTTTTACACTGAATGGGCGTATCAATGATTTTAGGGGTTTATGCACCTAATGACCACAAGGCGGAATTTTATGAGGATCTCTTGTCCAAACTCGTGGATCTAACTTTTGACAGTTGGTGTTTAATGGGAGATTGGAATGCGGTGATTGCACCTCAAATGGATAGAGTATTGGAGAAAAAAATAAAGCGTAACTAAAGCCAGAAACTTTTTTATTGGGACAAACAGATAAACATATAAAAGAGAAGGGGGGAACCCTCTTTGTCTACATGACAACATCTGCAAAGTTATTGAATGCACAAAAAGTGGAAGAATGAAACAATACCAACTGTGAGCAAGTGGATCATGAAAATGATGGAACTGGCAGAGATGGCAAAACTTACTATTATAATTAAAGGGTCAACAACTAAATTTATGTTAGCCTGGAAACCTTTTATAGAATTTGTACAAGAAATAGAGAAAAATGATATCTATGTATGTGGATTTTGAACTTTGAGATGGTTGATTCTCTTTTTTCTGTTGTTAAAATTAGATAAAGGAGATAATGTCTGTGAACTCAATGTATGATGTACAACTAAGACAAGAACAAGAGAATAATAATAATAAGCATTTGTTGTGTAAGGGGAGCTAAAGTTAGATATCTTACAATCTTAAGAGATATTTTAGTGTATGTGTATTGTTGTTGTGTTTCTGTTGTTGTTGTGTTGTGTTTTTCTTTTAAAAAAAATTAAAAAGATATAAAAAAATAACATCAGTGTACAAAAAAAATACCCTCCAGAGACCCCATACAGAAAATTTTTCAGCGGGATACTCTTTCATTTATAGCATTCATTGAATGGTTTGACTTGACTTTGATGTCATGTGCTCCTAAAGGAGTGGTCCCCAAATATCTAGCAGATGAGCCACACTTTTTTTTTAAAATTTAAATAGGTGGCATACCCAGAGCAGCAGCACATGAAAAGATGCAGCTAGTGATTCCCTAGGAGGGCAGGGAATTCTTATGTGGTTCTGCATCAGGTGTGACTGGATCATTCATTCAGTCCTAATGCAGAGAGAAACCAAGAGCACAAACCATTACAGGAGGCTAATTGGAAGAGAATATGGTTGGGATGCTTATGAGAATGCTTCAGTATATAATCAATTGATTTCTCATGCACACTAGTGCTTTTCTCAAGTCACACTAGTGTGGCCCACCACAAAGTTAGAGAATGACGGATGTAGCTTTAACAGCCCTGGAAGAAGGTCTACATAGCACCGAATGCCACATTTGACCTCTTGTAACCCAATTACCTTTATTTTAAAACATCATCACAGGAACAGTTCCTGGTACACGGAAGGCAGCCACGCATGCATTTGCATGCATGCACACAGAATATAGATATTTATGCCTACCTCAGAAACTATCTTTGCTTAAATAAAGAAACCTCAACCATAAACTCCATTCAAACTTGCACATTCTGGAATTTTCCCTAGCAACAACTCACTCGCATTCTCCAAGATAATTCAAGAAATTAAGAGTGAAAAATAGAGTGGAAAATTAACTTTGAAGTTTCATGAGTTTCATTCAACAACAAAGCTACAGCTCTCTAATAAAAAACAAAAACAAACTTCCATTACATATAGCTTGAATGACTGGATGAAATAAGGATTGTAAATATATCCAGCCAGTCTAAATTATTTTTAGTAAAAACCAGCAACATTCCAGATTTGTCTCACCAGAGGAGCTTGAAGTCTCATCTTTCTTCTCCTCCTCTTCTTTGTCATTATTTTCACCTCCAGTTTCAGTTCCAGCTTCTCTGTCACTGTCTGTATCTTTAGATTCTAGCACATTTATAGTTGGAGTGCTAGGCCTGCTGGTGTTATTTGGGAGCCTTCCCCTTCGGCGGCCCCCTGGACGCTTCGGTGGTGTTTTTATTCGCTCAGCAGTTAAAGCAGCTGCAAACTCTTTGGCTCCTTCCTAAGTATGAACAGAAACACTTGCAGGACATCATTTTTTAAGGAAAGGAGAAGGTATGGTTGATACATCTCAGCTGAAAATAGGCTGTAAAAATCTTGGCCAGATCCAAAGTGCTGTTAGGTCCACCCCAAGGGCTTTCATGTGCTCAGTGGGATTTTTGTTTTGTTTTTCTTTTGAAGAACAGATCCTCCCCATACCATATCACAAGCTATTTCCCCCCCTTAGCTACAGAAGAGGTTTATCTTATGACACAGAGGGCTGCTTTTTGAAAAATCCAAGTTCAAATCTTCCTTGGGCACACAATGCTAGCCAGTTCCTTAGTTGCTATTCTGTTCCATTATTATGACATTATTTAGACAATGACAGTCCGTTAAATAATTTACCTATGTAATTGACTAGCTAAATGTCAACAGGATGGTTTCCATGCTCACAAGCTATTCTCTCCACCAAGGCGTTTGTGCTATTAAAAACTATTTGCTTATCTTAGCTTTCATGCTAGCAATCTACCTCCATTCTCTCTTTAGTCAGAGTCTGAGAGTTAATTTTCTTCAAAACAAAAACAAAAGTTCAGTATGCAGATCCTTCACATAAGCAGTCACAAGGAACTATTACCACTGCATGATTTGTTCATATGACACTTGTGAGTCCAGTGATACCAACAGTAGTATTTTGACAGTAGTACTTCTCGGTGATCATCATGGCCTCAGTCATATAAGGCTTTCAGTATCTGAACCACCAAGTGGCAATGGTGGGGTATGCCCTCTCTCAATGTAGCATGGCAGAACTTGGCTACTTTCCACAAAGCTTTACGTCCAGGTAGTTTTATTTTCTTCTAGTGGCTACCATCTGGTTACAATGATGGAATTTGGTTTCTCTTCAGATCATACAAATCTTTTGCCTTGTTTACAATGACGGAAGAGTGAAAAGCAATGGCTTTCATATAGAAGACAGGAGTAACAGCACTAAAACCTTGACTACAGCAGCAGCCTCCCAAAGTGTGAGATTATCTGGCATCAGAGCATAATGTCTGGTAACTGAAAGAAGAGATGCCCATCTCATTGTATTAGATTTCTTTGACAGGAAAACATGGAAACTGCCTCATCAGTGGTAGCTATTTCTTTGCTAAAGTATACCACTTGAAATACTGCCTGTACAAGGGCAAAGGAGAGGAGGCCGTTCCTTTCTTCTCGTCTCTATAAAGAACAAAGAGGTTAAGGCCTAAGTGGCAGCTTTGAACTGTGTGCACAGAAAATCTAGAATTTGCATGCTGTAGGAATCTTTATCGTCTCTGAGGAAGTTTAATATATCATGGCCTTTGAGTTTTAACAAAGCAGAAAAATGATTGATGCTGGTCAAATGGAAAGCTGAAATGAATGAGAGTACTGAAAAGATACCCAGCCTCACATCAGAGGTACAGCTATATGCATATTCCCAAGGGTTTTGTGAATTTCTGAAACATCTCCAATGCTCTATTGTCCATGAGGAGTCCTTTCCTTGCAAAATATATATATATATACTTCCAGAATTCCATAACGCTACATATTACCAGGCCAAATTATATCAACAAATGTTCGGTAATGTATTCTGACTTTAGAATTAGAAAATTGTTGTGAATGGGTTGGATCCAATGGTGCGTGAGCAGACCTCTGCTGGCATAGGGCCCCCTCTGCAGCCCCTCACAACCACCACATGCCTCAAATCTGCTCCAGGGGGTCCTTCAAACCTCCGGAGCAGTTTGGGGCAAGAGTGGGGGCTGCAAGAGGAGAGGAAATCTGTTCCGCTAGCAAACAACCAGCATTGGATCCCACCCTTTGAGTTATTGTTGCAGAATTCACAAATGAGCTTGGCAAGAGCAACAGCAGCATATGATGATCAGGAACAACAGTGCCAGTTTGATCAACTCCATCTGCAGCCAAATGAAGCAGACAACACAGCTAAAGCAACAAGAGAATAAGCCAAGATTGCCAGCCCAAGCCAGCAGTAGCATTTTGGCAATGTTCAAAAATGGCACTGAAACTCCCCCAAAGTTCTTCTCAACCCCACAGATTGATCCAACCTGTCCAGCACTGCAAGCAGAAATATATCTTGGCCCTTCTTTGTGCTGTGGATAAAGAGGTGGAAAGAAAAAGCACGTTTGGTGAACGACAAGATCGTGAAGTATGCAATATCCTACATAAAGCATTTTAACATTCCACCTTATTTGATTCAGAAGTTTCTTTCCTGGGACAGCTAAATAAAATTAATTTTATCTGTCAATGTACCTTTCCTTCCATCCCTAGAGCTAAAAAAAAGCCAAAACTGTTAAGCCAAGGGAAAAAATGGTCTTACCAGATGTTGATAACAGTGTGGCCCACATGGTTTATTATCTATTGCAGTTTCTGTATTTTTCCGTTTGTAAGTATTGGGAGTTGCATGGAATGCTATGAAAAATGTAAAAGGAGTTTTCATTAAAATAAAGGTTCTCCTTCCATGAAGCATGAAACAATCTTAGACAATGTAGAAAATTGCAGATAACCGTGATTTCGCTATTTAGCATTGCTGGAATAATGTAGTGTGAATTATTGCAAATTGCAGTCATCAATGCAATTTAATTTTAAGAACGACCATTATATAATAGCTCTGATCTAGAAACCTCCAGGCATTCTTGTGTACATACAATCCGGCGGTCTGCACAAACGTCCCTACTTATTTCATAAAGAGGCAGTGTTGTATGTGCATCCTTTTGTGAGAAGTTATGCCCCAACGTTATGAACTGACAACCCTCAGCTAAACTATGGTTAGCTGTGATGTTTGTTGAATTAATTCCCTGGTGCTGTCTTCTTGCTGACAGATGCTTAGCCAACAAGATACAAAACAGAACGTTCAGTCCATTAAGCTTTCATAATAAGCCTGACATACTGGGTCTTTGGAAGCCTATCCTGAATCAAATAAAGAAGGCCTATAAGAAAATACAGTATAATCTCCCCCTTTTCAAGGAAAAAGAAACTTAGTATTTCCAAGGGGCAATTACACAAACGATGTACAATTATAAGCAGTGAACAAATACCAGTACACATCCATTTAGACAAATAGTCTTTATCAAGTTCATATGATTGCTTCTAATTCCTTGGAAAAAGCTTTTCTGTTGGAATCCAGTTGTGTTGTTATCCAGCTGAGATCGTCCCACTCTTCCAGCGTTACTTGTGCTCTTCCTGCTATAAAACACCCACCTGAGTGTCAAATAAACTTATATCATGCCAAAGTTGCTAAGAGTGGGAAGATCTCACTTTGATAACAACACAACTGGATTCCAACAGAAAAGTTTTCTCCAAGGAATCAGATCTAGTCATATGAACTTAATAAAGACTATTTGTCAAAATGGATGCATACCAGTATTACTTAATCCAGTTTCTTGTTAATATATTGTTATATATGTTTTATATGTATGGCGTTTTATGTATTATACGTAACTTTGTAGATATGTCTGAGATAAATCTTTGGGTTGGATCCAGGATCTGCCTTTCCCAAGAGGGAGGGCTCTGAGAGAAGAACATCCCTCCGCCCAATTTTGAGGGTCACCCATCCCCTCCCACACCAAAGCTCACCCCAAATCAGCAGGGTCTCCTGACTCTCTGACTGGGTTTGGACAACATTCCACAGCTCATCATGAGCTATTTAATCCACAATGAGCCATGGAGCCCTGAGGTGCCAGGTTGCACATGCAACCTCTCAGGTTGTCGTGTTGTGCAAACCTGGCAAGCATGGGTTATGCAAGGGTTAAACAAAACAGACTATGAGTTATGCCTGGGGTACCGCAGGGCTCAGTCCTGGGCCCAGTGCTCTTCAACATTTTTATTAATGACTTGGAGGAGAGGGTGCAGGGAATGCTCATCAGATTTGCAGATGACACAAAATTGGGCGGGATAGCCAATACCTTGGAAGACAGAAACAAAATTCAAAGTGATCTTGATAGACTGGAGCGCTGTGCAGAAAACAACAGAATGAAATTTAATAGGGACAAATGCCAAGTTCTGCACCTAGGAAAAAGAAACCAAATGCACAGTTACAAGATGGGGGATACGAGGCTCAACAACACTACAAGCGAGAAGGATCTTGGAATTGTTGTAGTTCACAAACTGAATATGAAGAAACAATCTGATGTGGCTGCAAAAAAGGCAAATGCCATTTCGGGCTGCATGAATAGAAGCATAGCTTCCAAATCGTGGGAAGTACTAGTTCCCTTCTACTCAGCACTGGTTAGGCCTCATCTGGAGTACCGTGTCCAGTTCTGGGCACCACACTTTAAGAAGGATGAAGACAAGCTGGAAAGGGTTCAGAGGAGGGCAATGAAGATGATCAGGGGACTGGAAACAAAGCCCTATGAAGAGAGACTGAAAGAACTGGGCATGTTTTAGCCTTGAGAAGAGAAGATTGAGGGGAGATAGGATAGCGCCCTTCAAGTACTTGAAAGGTTGTCACAGAGAGGAAGGCCAGGATCTCTTCTCCATCATCCCAGAGGGCAGGACACGAAATCATGGGCTCAAGTTACAGGAAGCCAGATTCTGGCTGAACATCAGCAAAAACTTCCTGACTATTAGAGCAACACGACAATGGAACCAATTACCTAGGGAAGTAGTGGGCTCTCCCACACTGGAGGCATTCAAGATGAGGCTGGACAGCCATCTGTCAGAGATGCTCTGACTTGGATTCCTGCATTGAGCAAGGGGTTGGACTCGATGGTCTTGTAGGCCCCTTCCAACCCTACTATTCTATGATTCTATGTGAGGGCTGTTTAACCCTCACATAACCCACGCTCACCAGGTTTGTACGACACAACAACCCATGAGTGGGCGTTGCATATTCAAAATGGTGGCCAAAACAAACCTTGCAGCTTCACCGTCAGTTAAATAACCCAAGGTGGGCTGCTGTGATGTGCAAACAGCCCCACTGTGTAGCGTTTTCAGGAGACTTCAGGGGCTGCCGTGGGAAGTAGGGGATGGAGAAGTCCACTTCCACCTGCACAGCTAATCCAGCATAAAACTGGATCCAACTCTTTGCATATAATTAGGTTCTTGTGTTGTGTGGGATATGTGTTTAGAAGACCTACTAACTGTTTAGTTTGTATTGCAGAATGTGCCTTTGAAAGTGAGCAATAATATAAATACGAAAAGGGAAAAGCTTATATTGGATTTTCTCTGGGCAGAAAAAACTCAAGGATTAGGGCCAAAATACTTATCAATCATCAACAGATGGGGGGATTAGCATTCAGCTGAATAAAATGATAATATCATGCAGCTATGTTACAACATCTGAAGGCGCAGGTTAAAAATGATAATGTAACCATCATGGAACAAGGAAATCTCTCAACAGAAAAAAAAACCTCTCTGGTATTGCAATAAGGAATATTTAGCAGTTATTAAAATAAACCCCTGTATCAGCACTTTATTTCCAGTTTGGCAAAAGTATAAGAGCAAGCTAAGTTTAAATCTATCACCTTTTACTGCTATTGATTATAATGAAAAAATAGATATAAAGGGTTTGTTGAGAAACATATTTTGGGAGGTGGCAAGATTGTCAGGAAATTACTGACAAATAGGTTAATTAAAACCTATCATTCAATTAAACAAGGAATACAGCAAACTCAGCTCTCATTTCTTCAATACTTGCAACCGAGGGATATTGTGAACTATTCCTCCCGCCCCCGAAATACAGCTCCTTGAGAGATAGCTCTGAATCTGAAATATTGATTCACTCCAATTGGTCACAGGGAATACTGAGTGGTATTTATAAAATGATTGTTAAAATGGGATCATCTAGGAATCAATATCTGGTAAAGTGGGAAAAAGCCTTCTCCAGGTCAATATCAACAGAAAAATGGAAAAGGATTTGGATTAAGGTGTGGTTGGCAAAAGCATATTTTTTTGGTCATGCCTAAGAATTAGAAGTTTTTGGATATTAATCCTGAAAGAAATAAAAGCATATGACAGGATATGATATACCATCAGATCCGTTGGTAGTTCTATTCTGTTATCTTAAGGCAGAGGTGGGGAGCCTCAGGTCTGGGTTTCCCAGATGCCCATGTCTCTTTCCCCACCAACATTCTCCCAACCATGAATCATTTGGAGGCTTCCTGGCTTTTGTGCATTTATTTTTCCCATTCTAAAACATTGAAATGCATTACCTAAGGCTTAGTTACTGACACTAAGAGCATTAAGCTAAAATATGCTGGTATTTTTTTTGTATTTTGGGCCCCAACTACTTTGCCTTCAGCCCCACCTACCACTGGAACGCAGCCCCTGAGAGCTTCTCTGAAACTGAATTTGGTCCTTGGGCTGAAAGAGGTTTCCCACCCCTATCTTAAGGGCTTGGTACATGAGGAGGTTATTGAAATGGTTGTGCATGTGTTAACAGCAGCTCATAAGGCCATTGCTTATAATTGGAAAAAACTAGCACCCTGCCCCCATCACTTGGTGAGTGGATTAATAGGTTATGGGACATAATATATATGATCAAATTAATGTACAATTAGGGAAGGGAGACAACAGGGAGATACATTTATAGTAAAGTGGAATCTGTTAATCTCCTTTTAGAATAATGTCCAGGATAATAATGATCCGTATGTATTGCTGGGTATGATTTATTGTTCCTTACATATTGTATTTATAAGATTTATATTGATTTGATTTAGTCGTATAATATTACTATTACAGGTACTGTGTATTCTTACAATATTGATATTTATCTATTTTGATGGTTTTTACAGCTTGACTGGAATTACAGAATGATTTTGTTAGTCTATTATAATTATTTGTAATTTATTTAAACTAAAAAAATATGTTTTAAAAAGAGAATATGGGAGTGACTTCCAGCCTCTGGCTAGCTAGCCTAAGACCACAGGAATATGCATATGCCATACTCTGCCAGGGTTGTAATGCACTCAAGTAATTCAGGCACATTTACTGACTGACACTGTTCAGACGTCACAGTGGCATCTAGCAGCAAATCATGGGTTTATTAATTCGTGCATTAACTCACGAATGCCGCTTTCAAGGGTTGTTTCCATGATGTCCAAACAGGGGCACTTGGGGCTGTTCAGTGGTTAAATAACCCCATCCATGGCTTGTTCTTGGATTAACTTGGGGTTGTTTAACCCACAAACAACCCCAAGTGCCCCTGTTCAGACATCACAGCAACAACCCTTGAATGTGGTATTTGAGGGTTGTTAATACAAACAGGAAGCAGCTTGCGCGCAGCACACATCCCCACAATTCATGGCTGAATTAACCCTCTATTTGCCACGGTGATATCCGATAACCTCATAGGCTGATGTAAAGCCCTATGGAGGAAAAGCATTATGCAGGAAGCATTGGGGAAAACACATGATAGTAATCCCTTAGTTGCACTGTAACACTCATTAGCATCCATCAAGATTAAGCACCTATACCCAAAATATGCACACAACCTCCCTTGCACTCTTCACTACACACCCATGGTGGGAAAACCAAATCCTACTTCTTTCTTCTACATTCCCTCGTCAACTAGGGAATCTACCAGGACACATTAGTTGCCTGCCACACAGTTTTCCCTGGCTACTCGTAGAATAACAGTGGTTCCACCCATCCATAACTCACATAGAGCCTGTGCAATCCTGTGTTCCGATCCAAAGGCAAACTCCCAGATCACAGATGATCCATGAGGATGAGCTTCTTTAAACCTCTTCACTTTGGAATAGGCAATATTTGCGTTCGAATGATCTTTCTCTCTCAATCTGCTTATTCTCCCTTCTGTCTCAAACAGCTACCCATGTCTCTGTGGGTCAGGCTGTTTACATTTCTGTTACCAATGACCAACCCAATTATGCCTGTCATGTCTCCATCTGGCTCCTATCACCCTCCTTATTAGATATAAGAGTCCCCTCCTTTGCTTCTTTTCCAGCAGACTTGCACCTTGCTCCATCTCTCTTAGTCCTGCCCCCAATGTTCTCTATATAATTAACCAAGTAACTGCTAGTTTCATGTAAGTGCTGTTCACGTACTACTCACGTACTACTCAGTCTTTATATCCTTGTAATAAACCAGATATTTGACTATTCTAAACTGTGCTTTGTTCTTACTTTTTCCTCCTCCTGGTTGCATCAATTACTACTTTGCAAACCATAATTTTTGGTTAAAAATCCTAACACCAATTGTTTGTGTACACGTGTGCACGTTCATACATGTGTAGATGAGGAGACATGGTTAACAAGGGGCTAGAACTCATTTTTAAAGCCTATGCTGTGGTGGTGATGGTTGTGAAGAAAGCACACGTCTTTGCTACCATTGAGTCCTCAGTTTATTTATTTTTTATTTATTAAATTTCTTAAGTGCCCATCTGGCTGGTCACCCGGCCACTCTGGGCGATGCACAACGGTCCAATTTAAAACAGTAAAATTATACATTAAAACATTATTTGAAAATACTCTAACCCACCCCAAATGCCTGCCTGAATAACCAAGTTTTCAGTGTGTGGCGGAAGCTCATTAAAGAGGGGGCATGGCGGAGTTCCCTAGGGAGGGAGTTCCACAGAGTGGGGGCCACCACAGAGAAGGCCCTCTACCTTGTCCTCACCAGTCTAGCTGTCCTGGTTGATGTGACAGAGAGAAGGCCATCTGAGGCTGATCTTGTTAAGCGGCTTGTCTGGTGCTGCTGGAGGCGCTCCTTAAGATAGGCTGGGCTGGAACCGTATAGGGTTTTAAAGGTCAAAACCAACACCTTGAATTTGGCCCAGAAAACAACTGGTAACCAGTGCAACTGCGATCACGCCGGCAGCTGCCTTTAATCAGGCGAGCCACCACATTCTTCACCAACTGCAGCTTCCAAACCATCTTCGAGGGTAACCCCACATAGAGCGCGTTACAGTAGTCTAGACGAGAGACCAGGGCATGTACTACCAATAGGAGGAGATAGTCAGGAAGGCAGGGGCGCAGCCACCATATCAGATGGAGTTGGTACAATGCAGTCCGACTCATGGCTGACACCTGAGCCTCCATGGACAGCTGGGAGTCTAAAATTACCCTCAGGCTGCGGACATGGTCTTTCAAGGGTAGCGCTGTATCCCATTCAACACCAGGTCAACATCCCCCAACCTACTCTTGTCTCCCACCAAAAGTTCCTCGGTCTTGTCAGGGTTCAGCTTCAGCTTATTCCTCCCCATCCAGCCACTCACCGTCTCCAGACATTTAGACAGGGATTCCACGGCCAACCCTGGTGAAGATTTGAACGAGAGAGCTGCAAGTCATCCACATATTGATGACACCGCACCCCAAACTTCCTGATGATAGCCCCTAGCAGCTTCACATAGATATTAAATAGCGTCAGGGAGAGGATGGAACCCTGTGGCACCCCACACGTGAGCGGCCACAGGTCCGACACCTCCTCTCCCAGTGCTACCCTCTGGTACCTGCCAGAGAGGAAGGACCGGAACCACTGTAGTACGATGTCTCTAATGTCCATCCTCTCCACGCGGTCCAGGAGGATACCGTGGTCAATGGTATCAAAAGCTGCTGAGAGGTCGAGGAGAACAAGGAAGGAGCATTCACCCCTATCCAAATTTATTTATTATTTATTTATTGCATTTATATCCCGCCTTTTTTCCTCTTGCAAGGAACCCAAGGCGGCTTACATTATCCTCCTCCTCTCTATATTATCCTCACAACAACAACCCTGTGAGGTAGGTTGGGCTGAGAGTCTGTGACTGGCCCAAAGTCACCCAGTGAGCTTCCATGGCTGAGTGGAGACTAGAACCTGGATCTCCAGGCTCCCAGTCCAACACTCTAGCCACTACACCACACTGGCTCTCCAAAGCCTTCAGTGCAAGCCAATAGAGCTCTTCCAAGCCTGACCTTCATGAAAGTGGGAAACGATCCAGCATAGACCATTTGCACAGTACTTTGCGGATAAAGTCGCTCATACCAGGACACCAGATTATTCGCTGTGCCTATGCCTGAGGTATCTGCTTGTCCTACTGTAATACAAATGTTTCTGCATGTTCAGCCTGAATGCAGACAAGATTCTTGGATGTTTCAGGCTGACTACATGCATGTTCGATCCTGGCTACAGGATCGAACATGCTACCAGAGGAGAATTAGCTAAGAGAGTAAGGTGGTGACAAATACTTTCCCACAGGGGAGTAGAGTACCTGGGACACTAAAGGAAGCTGTAGTGAGAGACCACTGTTGGCAGGGCAGGGGGAAGGAGAGAGAGCTTCACAACCCATACTGGTTTGATATTGGCATGTTTAAAAATTAACCACTTTGTTTTAAATCACGCTTTCTGACCTGTAAGCCAGGATCAGTGGAAAGGGAAACGAAACACTGGTGAAATTCTTCTCCTGGCCATGGGAGGAAGAAAGGGGAATGGGGAGTACAACTTATACATGTACCGCTGTGCCATGGTTTAGTATTACATGCAAAATATCCCAACATTCTTGAATACTAAACACAGATATTTTTACACTTACGATGTAAGAAGCAATCATATTTGAAACATCGTCTACAGAAGAGAGTATGAAAGGAGTGCAGACTCTGCTCCCTCTGAACAGATTTGGCATTTGGTCCATCTATGTTTGGTGTGCACTCAGGAGGGAGAGCTCCTGGAAGCTGCTGCTCTGTAAGTTCTTTGTATCTACAGAAGAAGTAGAAATTGTTACTATTTTACATGTAAAAACCCAGTGTTACTGTTCTTTCAGGTAATGTACAAATTATACCATCTAAACCAGGGGTGCACAACTTTTTTGGCCTCCGATGACTGCATCAGGCAGCACCAGAGGGCCACACACACCTGCACACAAGCCTGGGGATTCCTTTGCCAGTGCAACCGTGGAAATCCCTTCCTTATCTCCAGTTTCTCATCAATGATAGGAAATAAGGGCTAGAAAAAATAAGGGCTAGCAAGGGAATCCCTGGTGTTACTCTTGTGTATGCTAGCAAGGGAATCCCTTCCTTATCACTGACCTCTCATCAGAATTCAGAGATACGGGATGGGTTTCCCTTGCTACCGCAACTTGGGGAAGCCCCAGGCAGTGCAGCTGCAGCGACAGATGCAAGGAGGTCTGGCAGAACACCAAATACGACTTGACAGGTTGCATGTCAGCTGAGGGCCGCAGTTTTTGCACTCCTGATCTCAACTAAGAATGTACACTGGCATAAGTGAAACTAATTTAATTCTCATTCTTAAAATTTCTTGTCTGGCTAAATCTGTTATTTGCCATTTATGGCATTGTTTATTGCCAAACGATGGCAACTGTTTTTATTATTACACTTTCATTGGTTTGTGCTGCTATAACAAAAAGACGTTTCCTGAACCAGATAGCATTTGTATCATTTCAGCACTAGCTATGGACATGTCCTAGTCCAAATCTTATTTGTTTCAATGAAAGGGAGTTACAAATTTTCACAACTTTCCCATCAAAATCTTTTAAATTGCTTAACTTTGCTGGATCATGCCCTGTTTGCAGTAATTCATTCTCTATTTACTAAATCAAGGAAAATATCCATAGAGCTGCATTTATGGCAGATTTTACATTAAAAACAAACAAACCACTATTCTGTTCAATGCCTCATCCTCCAAACCATCTCACAACTGCCACCTATTCCGTGACAGAGTAAATCTATGTACAAGAATTAATAATCTGACTATGCATTTGGAAAACAAATTTGATACCAAGGTTTGGATTTGCAAATCCAGCAAATGTTCCTGTCATCATCTGGAAAACAGTGAAATAGAGCACGAGATACAGAAAGCAAACAGACAGCAAAACTGAAGACCCCTTGTCCCAGTATCACCAGATTATACCACCTCCATTGTAAACTTTCAACATATTTGACTTGTTCATTGACACTTTTAAGTATATAGTTATAACCATTTTTGCAATATCCAGCTGTATGTTCTCCATACAACCAATTTCAACAAGCGCAGGTCTGCACAACCTGTGGACTAGCCAGAAGCCTGACAATCCCTAATTAAGCAGGAATTTTATTGAGCCTCCAGCAGACTGTTTGACTGTTTGGATCACAATTTGTGCAGGCCTGCTATAGTATTTCTCAAGAAATGGAAATGATGTATTACGCAGTTTAAAAAATAACATCTTACTTTTCTTTCAGTTCCTCTGCTGTACCCTTATCTGGAAACATTGAGGAAATGGCTTCGAATATCTTGTCAGAAGGAAACTTCCGAGGAGGATGGCTCTCTTTTACATAGAAACACAGACAATGAAGACATGTTTTCTAGCCTCTTAAGAATCTTTACATTTGCTGTTTCTCTAAGTGTGAGGCAGGCAGGCAGGCTGGAAGGATGCATTAGGTACGAAATTCTACACTGACCTCTTATCCTTTCTAGGTCAACAAAAATGTTCAATCAACTTATTTTATGACAGTGTTCACGATCAATAGGACATTAACATTTTCCCTCCCCTAGAAATTAGAGAGTGCATAACTCCTTCCATTTTCTTTTAACGAGACCATCTTACAACAAGGACAAGACTGAATACATACAGCAAAATAATCTGGCTTTTCTTACAGTTGCATGATAATGTTCCAATTGCTCTTATTTCTTTGACTTATGTCAAAGAATTTTTGACAGAATTGAGAATCCCTTGTTTTATACCAGGGATGGGCAATTTTCTTGGCCTTCAGGGCTGAGTGCTGTGCATACACAGACACACGGGATGGGATCCAGATTAGGATTGCTGTTTCATCATGATCATTGCAGAGCAAGTTGAGGCTAAAGCCTATTCCCCACCCCCACTCCCACAATCCCAATTGGGATTATTCCTGTTCCATCACTATTAGCATCCATTAATTCAGTTCCATTTATATCATAGCTTTCCTCCAAGGAACTCAAATAGGGAGGGGGGACATTGTCCTCCTCCCATTTTATCCTCCCCACAACCCTGTGAAGTAGGTTAGGATGAGAGCTGGTGACTGGCCCAAGTCACCTAGTGAGCTTCATGGCCAAGTGGGGATTTGAACTTGGGTCTCCTCAGTCCTAATCCAACACTCTACCCACTACACCACACTGGCTCTCTAGCAGCACAGAAACAGTTATGGTTCTGGTGAAGAGAGCATGCAGGGATGACACTTCCTGCACCACTCCTCCCCAGCATAATCAAACTCCCAACAGCCAGCCAAACAGCTTTTTCACTGACTGTCAGAAGCCCAAATGAGTTGGGGAAGCAAGCATTAAGATGCTTTCCCAGCACAATCAGACCACCTTGAGGTGGGAGGGGGAATGGGGGGGCACTTTGGCATCTGTGGCGGGTCACACATATGACCTCTGAAAGCCACACAGGTGGTCTGCAAACCACAAGTTGCCCACCCTGTTGATACATTTGACTATATTAGCAAATATAATTCTTACACAAACATTCAAGGAATGTTCCAAGCTGTTGTGCTATTTTGCATTGCATGGAGACAGAGAGAATCTGAGGTATCAGAAGTAATATGGCTCAGGGAAACAGAGAAAAATGCCATTTGGCGGGATAAGAGCAAGTTACAGTTTTATATCTAAATATTAGGGTTCGATATACATATAAACAGCTACCAATAGACAAGGATCATTTGGAGCTGCCCTTGACCTCGGTTACAGTATCCATGGGCAGCCTTCCGAATGCAGTCCAACTGATGGTCTTCAACCTTGAGGAGTATGAGCTGCTTCAGAGGTTGCTGATTCACACGTATCCATTAGTTCAACACTCAAAATTCAATGTGTTAATTGCCTCCTTTTAAAAAAATATTTGTACTTTAGTTCAGAAAGGCAGGAAGTACATCTTCAGATGTTTTGGATTTCAACTCCCAGCATTCCAGACCATTAGTCGTGTTGGCAAGGGGCTTCTGGGAGCTGGAAGTCCAAAACATCTAGAGGTTTACCTTCAGCCCACCCTGCTTTAGCTCATACCACATAACTTTTTTTTTTCATTATCATCAATTATATTGGCAGCCCTCCCTTGGATAAATGGAAGCTCACACATGGTTTACCCTAGTTTATTCTAACAGCCGCCTTGTATTTATTTGTTCATTTTAACAATTTATAACTCACCTTTCAATCAAATAAGTCCACCTTGTGAGTTGAACTGAGAGATGGTCAGGGCCACGATTCCCCAGGTCTAATGTTTATCCATTACACCACAGAGACCAGAGGACCCCAATGTGGCACCCGTGGGCACCTCTGTACTCATAAGGCCAGGCTGAGGCACCTGCCAAGCTATTTTCCCCCTCTGTGAGGAAATGGAGCAATTACCTCCATTCACTTGTACAGGGGGGAAAGTCTTCCTTGCCAGAAAATGGCTGGAGAGGGAGTGCACTCCCACCAAGGACCCATGGGGTAACAGTCCTTGGGAATGGAGTGATCTCCATTCTATAGGCAGTGAAAAAGTCCACCTGCCAAAAGTTGGCTGGAAGGGCAGGCCAAGTCAACCCCCAAATAAGGACACTTGGGGCAACCATTTCCACTGGCTTGTATAGGCAGTGATAAGCCCCCTGTGGACTTTGCCCCTCTCCCTGCTGATTTTCGGCTGGGGGGGGGGCTTTTTTCATCCTATGCAAATGAATGGAGAAATTGCTCCATTCAGTTTCATAGGGATGGGGAAAGATGGAAAGAGAGAAAAGGAAAGAAAAACCAGAAAATGGAGAAGGGAAACCAAAGAGAGAGAAAACCAGAGAAAGAGGAGCCAGAAGGAAGAAAAATTATTTAAAAAGACAGAGAGAGAGAGAGAGAGGGAGAGAGACGGAGAGAGAGAAGCCCGAGTGAGAAGCACACACACAGGGTGCACATTCATGCATACACACACTAACACAGATAAGGGGGCATTCCTAACGTTTCTGTGATTGGCCCCACCATCCCCTGCAATCATCAATTTGTGGTGGCGCCCAGGACACTTTTTCAAATTGCCGGATGTGCCCCAAAACATTGGAAATCCCTGAAATACAGACTTGCATTGAGAGTCAATGTCCATTTTTAAGTACTTTTAAAATTAACAATAACCATAAGTGTCTGACCTGCAATTAAAGTTTCACATATACAAGTAATCACTCAATATTGTGGTAATGAAATGGTGAACAACCATGTCAAATTTCATTCCCAGAACATGTCTCTCTGAAAAAGCCTATACAAGGTGGTATTACTCTACTGAAAACAGATATTTTGAATATCAGACTGTGTATATTATTCAAACCAGCACACGACAAAGATCTCTGAACTCTATTAACATACCTATTCTGTTGGCTGCCCGATTTTTCTGCTTTTCATTTCTCTCATCAAGATTGTCATCATCATCTTCATCATCATCTTCGTCGTCGTCATCATCATCGCTATACTGACCGAGAGCATTGACCAGCTCCACAAATATTTCATCATTGATAAAGCCACATTCTGAAATTAAGCATATGCAAAAATGGAAGAGGCATGCATTTACAAAGAGGCTGCGTTCACCTCAACAATAATCCAACATGCAGAAAAACAGACTGAGCTGTTAAGTAAATTAACAAAAGAAACACAGAATTATGACAAATGTAAAACATTTTGTAGCTACTGCTCTTCAATTGTTTTTAAAACTTTTTTTAGTCTTTTAAAGAACTTGCTAGATTCTGGACGGTTTAATGGTCTAAAAGCCTTTACTCCCTTTCCTTAAGGTTCTGCCATGAGCATACCATTCATTGCAATCAACTTGCTTACCACAACATAGAAATTAATTAGGACAATTCTCTTTTAAATGACAGTGGGTAGCCAAGTCACTTAAGAGCTAGATAGATTCTCTCCCCCGCCCCCGTAACAATAAAATAGGATGTGTGTCCGTCTGTCCATCCATCCATTTGTCAGCACTGTAGCACCAGGACTGTGAAAAGCCACCCTTGCCAAGGGGAGTGGAACAGAAAGACCCCTCACTCAGGAGGTTATAAGGTGCACCATGGAAGGGGCCATACCTAGGGGTGCCAGAGGACGTGGCTTCTATCAGATGGAGACAGCACAATGTGTCCAGCTTTGACAGTTGCATAACTTTGTTTCAAGGCTTCACTGTATCGAACTAAGGGCTATTCTGACCCGTGTGAAGCCTGGTCCAGTCACATGTTAAAAACGATAGATGATAGATAGATAGATAGACAGACAGACAGACAGACAGACAGACAGACAGACAGACAGACAGACATCACCGTTTTCACTTATCATAGATAACTCAAAGGGTTACCCAGTTTCCTGGGAGTAAGACCCAGTGACTTATTTCTGAGTTGACATGTATAGGACTGCACTGTAAAACAGCATCAACATAATATAGCAGCAGAAAAATCAAACTTAATAAATTATTTTCCTGTATTCTCCAGATGGAACTATCTGACAAGCCAGTTAAAATACAAAAATACAAGCATTTTATTTTATGTAGAATGGCAAGCATGTGATTTAGTACAATAATTATGTTTTTAGAAATAATATCAGTTATCATATTTAATAAACGAATGTAAGTTGACCAACACAGGCAAGCCATATTGGCTACGAGTGGCAATTAACCTACAAATATACACAGTGTAACTCACCTCTGTCTCCATGTACCTTTCCATCATAGTTTTTTATTAGTTCTTCAATAAATGTTCCATCCTGGTCAAGAACTTCATCTCCCATATAAGGAATGTTATGCAAAACTGTCTCATCTTCTACCTAAAAATAGGGTAAGAGATATAACAAAGCAAATGTTTCCCTACCACAAACACAAGGTAGAACTGCAGGTATTTTAAAAACCCTCTTCTATCCTTGGCATGGTCTTGTAAAGCCAAATAGCAGAGCAACCAACAACTCACACCTCAAAAGCAACTATTCCATCTATGTCTTAAACAAAATTAAATTCCACACCACCCTCACTATTGACAACAAGGTCTCTTAAGAACAGCACCTTATCCACACTTAAAACAACAACACCACACAACATACTCATTCATATTAAGCGGTGTCTTATGGGTGAGGGATTGTGAAAAGAAGCCATCATTTCTTTGATTGTCTGCCAGACAAACCCTGGGTAGGGCAAGAAACTATGGGTTACATAACCCCTGGGTTAGCGTTCTGTGCAAACCAGGTCACTACACTAAAAACAAGTTTGCGCTGCAACCGCTCAAGCTGCATGCCAACTCTGACGATTTATTTATGAATTTTATACCACCCTTCAGTGTCAGTTTCCAGGGCAAATAATAGATAAAAATAATAAAACACGTAATACACATGGCGGAGGAACCTGGAGGGCAGGTGGATTTGGGAGCAATTGTTTCTTGAGATACCTGGCTCCCACACTCACTGGAGCACAGATGTCCTCTTATCGAGTTTAAAAAACCAATTTATGATTAGCAGTTACCAACTGCAGAGCTGGTGAAAGGTCTGCTTATGCAAGAGGATTCCCTCCTCAATTTCCAACCATGCTCTGCCCATCTTAACTCAAAGAAACAATGTGTGGTCACAGCTGTGATGAGTATGAGAAGGGGAAGCACATCTGGACTGTGTGAGGGACTGTATTTTAAATACAAGATGAGGGTTCCCTACATTGCTACCTTTATGCCCAATACTATAAGCCATTCCAATTACCTGGGAGGATCAGCAGGTCTATATTTTTATAAGAAAGGTGGCACATAAACAGTAACATGAAAAATGTTAATCAAAGAAATCATGATTCAGCCAAAGTTAAGTACTGTTAAGTCCCATCAAAATCAATGGCACAAAGTTAAATATATGCTTCTCTCCTACACTAAAATCAGTGAGATGGGCAGGGCCAGGGAACGGAGAAACTGTGGCAGAAGAACTATCAAATCCAAAGCTCTGCCAGGCTCATGCCAGCAAGGTGGAAGGAGGTAGGTATTTTTCCTTTTTCCCCTTTCCAAACACTTTTTTCTTTCTTCACATTTTCTCTCCCACTGGTTTCAGTGAGCAGGAAAATAAGTATACCAGCTGCAGTGCTGCCATACCTTTTCTGTTTCAGGGGCATGCTGGGGGAACAGGGGAGCTTTAGATCCAGTGCAAAGTTCAGTTGCTAAGACTTCCTATTATTCTTGTTTCTTAACAATCTAATTCAAGTTTTTTAAACCTTTCCACATCTAGAAATCTGTAGTGATTTGTATATGAATAGCAATTTGACATCATGCCAACATTCTCCTGCAAAATCTGTCCATTCAAAGGATAAATTAATTCAGATGCTTTCTACAAAATTGAGTATTTGCGCACAAGAATAAAATAAATTAATCTTATCAGGCATGAACATACAATGAAGATTGGCGAGCTACTTATACCCATTAGAGGCATGGCAGCAATGTCAAGGTTACAGCATACTGGAAACATGGGATCAAGTATTATTCAGCTACTGTGTCCTGCAAAACATACTCATTTGCTGGTTCCTATTTCAGTCGATTTAGGCTGCAATAATATGCCCACTTATATGGTAGTAAGGCCCACTGAAATTGGTGGTACTTACTTCTGAGTAGACATGTACAGGATCGCATCGTTAGTGTCCATATTTCACTTACCATAAAATTTTGCTGAAGGGGTGACCAAGAATACATTATGGGTACTGAGGCAACAGCATTCAGAGTCTTAAGAGGGATGACTTGTTTTGGAAAATCCAAGTCACTGGTAACAGAACACTGAGAGATAAAAATCACACTACTTGTAGTAAATTGTTTTCAAACAGGGAGAGCAGCACAAAACCGATTTATCAAATGAAGTTATAGGTTTTCAAGGGGCCAAGCTGTACAGTTTTCATTCAATAACAAATGTTAACAGATCTAAGAATGCTTAAACAGGTGTTTGCTTCATCACTTCCCAGATTGGGTAATTCCTTATGTAATATGAGAGAGAGAGAGAGAGAGAGACAGAGACAGACAGACAGACAGACAGACTGACTTCTTATTTATATAAGATGGAGGAGTCTAATAATCTTCCAAGCCAACTAGGCTGATAAAATCTTGAAATAATATGAGTTTGGCTGGATTGTGTGACAATTTATTTTATGTAGGAGGAAAGAGATGCCACAATATAAGTAAGAGAAACTGAAAGGTTATTTGTTTCTCTGTGAGGAACACAGCAGTACTGTCTCCTGAAATCAGAAGGTTGCCTTTCTGTCTCTTTTAGATAGGACAAGAGGGAACAGGGACATAACACATAGTGCAACAGAAATTTTGAGTAGCAGCGAGCTGAACCAATTAGAGGCTGCCTTTGGGGGGACACAGCTAGTGAGAGCACAGGAGTGGAATAAAGATTGCCCCTTCACCTCTCCTGTGCCCTCATTGATTGTATCTCCCCAAAGGCAGCATCTGATTGGTTCAGGTTGCTGCTATTCAAAGTTAAAAAAGAAGAAAAAAAAACCCTTTCATTTAAAATTGTGTGTTGCAGGGCTGTAGCCTTGGCTGGCTAGATGCCACAGTGCTTCCTTTTGCCAGCAGGCAAAAAGGAGGAGGAGCTGCCGCCTGTCAGGGAGCTGTTTGGGGACCCTCCTGGACTGCAGGGCCCTGGACCTGCACCTCACGGTTCAACCCTGGCAGCACCACTGCATTTGCCTATTTCTTGGCTTGCACACCAAATGAGCAGAAAGGGTCTATAAGAAGAGGATGGCTTTGTCAAAGCCTCTGCTCCTGTTCGTACTAAGGAACAAAGGGTTTCATAAAACGTCTGTCGCCTGTATCTCAGCTTGTATGAGAGAAAACTGCCAAGGTGTATAGTAAAGACTCAAGATAAGGAGGGCTATGCTAGGGAGACCCCAGTACAGCTGTCTATCCCAAAGCAAGAAATAAAAAAATAAAAAAATGGAAACTTTTTTTTAAATCCATTTCATAAGAAGCTTCCCATTTTTGCCTGGCCATAGAACAGACAAGAGGCAACACACATACACACACACGACACTAGAAAGGAACCTACTGTCACTGACCAGAAAACAAAGGCCAATTTAAGAGATTAGAGATCAGCTCCTCTCTTGCACAAAACTTCAATTAAACAAGCCCCTCAACATCCAGGGGAGGACACTTCCAATATGGACTGTTCTCCTGCCCATAAACAGAGAATGCCATAAGCTGTCATTCTGCAGAAAAATCCTGTCCAACTTTCCTCCAGTAAAACAAAGACGTGTTGACAACTTTGCAGCTGGACTTCTACAACACATCATGTTAACCAACCTCCCTGGTCCCACGCAATGAGCTCACAGAAGTCATGATGTGTACAGGCTGTATCCTGCGTTGTTTCCATTCCTGATTTAAGATTTCTGTTCTTTCTTGTATCTTCTGACGGTTAGAATTAAACATACTCTGGAAATAAAGTAAATTTTAAAAACAGAGTTTAGATAAGAACTCACACACATTATTGATTTGGGTATCTACAAACCATGCTCATTGTCACTGTGGAAGACTGTACTATATACACGCACGCACACCTGGTATAGATTTCATATACACTTACATATGTTCATAGATTTCATTAATCAAGGGTATTTTATCTTCCTGCTTTTGGTCCACAGCATACTTTCAGAATGCCCAGACACCATGACAAACCAAAGACAAAAACACACTACGGCCTTTTTCAGAGCAAACATAGACAAAATGCAGAATTAAATCCAACTTCATTGGAGGATAAAACAAACTGTACAGAACAGACAGGATAACGAGAAAAAGAAATACAAGAAATTGCCATTTTCCTTCATCCTGCAGATCCCCAAAACAATGCTTAAGAACTGTTTATGTATAACAATTGTCAAACACATGCTGTCTCAAAAATAGATAGCCAAATACAGAATATTTTCATGAGATCAGACGAAGTAGGAGAGAAACCTATCTAGGAATTCTATCACCAAAAATGGATAGGTTGCTTACCTGTAAATGTGATTCTTCAAGCAGTCATCAGTGCATTCAACACATATAGGGCCTATGCCGAGGAACATTCTAAAGCTGAGAAGCTTTTGGCAGGAACCACCCGTGCAATGTGCAAGCTCAGAGGCATGCTCCCCACTCTTTCTGCTCAATTCCTGGAGACCATCTCAGCAGCCGTACAGGAAAGAACGCAGGAAATACACTGAGGCACCAATAGTGGGAATGGGGGGAGCGGTTTGTGTGAATGCACAGATGATCATTCAAAAATCCACTTACAGATAAGTAACCTGTTCTGATTCTTTGTGGTTTCTGTGCATCATGCATATGGGAACAAACAACAATGTGGGGCAGTTGTCGCAGCTGAGACTACGATTTTGCCACAGAGTCCAAGGCTTTGAGAGTTTGCTCCCAGAGCGCAGTCAGGGTCTGGAGGAACAGTTTCAGCGTGACTGTTCAGTAAACACCTGACAAGAGTCAGGCAGGAGTCAGCATTATGGCCTTTCCCCAGAGAAAACAAAATAAGTGCCTGTCTCAAGGGGGCAACTTGCCCCCACAATGAGACCTCTTTCAAATCGGGGCCTTTAGGGCCATATGCCCTAAGGCAAAGTAGGAACTACCAAGCAATGCAAGTAAATTAAGAAGAGAAAACAGAAAAGCAGAAAGACAAAGAAATAAGGAATAAGGAATAAAACTCAAAGAAAGTGAGATTGCAATTCAGCTGAATTCTCCTATGTTCCCTATGATGATGCTGCAGTCAAAGAACTGAGCAGGAAGAGCAGGCCCCCAACCTTTGAGCACTGGACAGGATCGGTTCCTGACAAAAGCATCTCAGCTTTAGAATGCTCTCAAATAGAGCTCTGTACAGGCATAGAATCCATATGTGTGATGCACAGAGACTACAAAGAAGCAGCACTTGAGCACAAGACTTGTTAAGCAGCATGTAAGTGCTTATGGAGCTATGTACCAAGAGTTATGCCTGTGTAACAATAAATCATATTTCATTATGCCAATGCTACAGGAAGCAAAACCAGTGTGGCAATACTGAGCTGGTGTGTCCAGCTTAATAGCATAACCTATGAGCCAGGAATCTCATGAGGCGGGCACCTTTGGGCAGTCATGTCTCTCAGCCTCAGCACCCCTATTTGCAATGTGGGGTTAATTACTATGAAAATGACCAAGAACTGAAGAGTCACATGTTCACACTTAGAGCACTGGAACATTCACAATTTTCACCTCTGACTGCAGCCCTTCACACTGTGCCAGATCCTACTCCATGTCCCCTAGGAGCTGGGGGGGGGGGGAGTGCTTCTATGGGAAGGAGGTCTTGAAAAGTTACTGCATATATGGCAGTAAATCCCACAATGTGTATGAAGCACTTTGATTAGAAAATGTATATTAGTATGAAGTATTATTACTACTATATCAAGTTAAATTTAAGTAATCTATATTGTGGATAATGTTAATCTTCCTAAGCAGCTCATATGACCCCAACATAAAAATTCAGAAAAAGAAGTCATTATTTACTATATTAAAGTGAATAAATACTTTTAAATGATGAAAGCGTTACACTATGTTCTCGGAGGTCGAATCCAGATTTATACTGGATTAACTGTGCTGGTGGAAGTAGACTTTCCCAACTCCTCCTTCCCATAACAGTCCATTCAGCTCACTGAAAATGCTACACAAAGGGGTGAGCTGAGGTGCGAAGGAAGGGGGAGGGATCTCCAAAAGTCAGGCTGAGTGACCTTCCATGAGTGAAGCCTTTCATCTCAAGGAAGGCAGATCCTGAAGCCAACCCCTGATCAGAACTCTCTTTAGGCAGCTGTATTAAAACTTTTTGAACTTACTTAAATCTATGCTTAATATACTCCTTTGTATATGAGCATTTGAATGCAGCATTGCAGTATGCAGTTTTCAGCGAACTCCATCATTACATGTTAAGTATAATTTGAGTCTGGACAGACTGGCTGGGATCCAAGGAATTACACTAATTCTGGGCACCCAAGATGCCCTTTGAGCTTATGTTTCTCTAACAGCAGCCCTACACACCACATAGGAGACCACTTTTGAAATTGAGGAGACTTGCAAAAGTGGATTGCAACAAAGCATGGGTGTCTGCTGTCCAAAGTCAAAAGTCCCACTGGGCTTTTTGGATCCTAACCATTCTGTTGCAAGAATCCAAATTCTATGCCGAGACTGGTAGAAATTCTGCACTTCACATATATGTGCAAAATCTTTTCCAGTGCCAATATCAGTGTCTTTCTGAAAGGGAAGGTAATACTGAATGGGAAACAACTAAATCGATCATAACATGACAGCAATTGCTGAAACTCAGCTAGAGCCAGCCTTATCTTATTGCTAAATGCTGTCATGGTGGCTTCTCCTTGGAATCAATATATGGGGTAATAGTCAAACACATTATACAACATTTAACTACATTGTATTAAAACACATTAATACTAAATAAGAGTCAACTCAATACCGAATTATTGGGATTAGGTGTCTTAGTTACCTTTACTTCATCTGCCCGTCTGAACCTCTTGAGCTGCCGAAGTCGCATATATTCTGATTTGACACGCTTCCTCCAGCAAATTGGTCCCTTCTCAGATTTCTTTCCGGTCTGACCCATGATTGCCCCTGCAAGGAATAGCAACTGGATATAAGATCAAACACAGTCAGACCCAGGTGTCAGACATCTATGTATGCCACTCATTCTGTGACTGTTTATAAATGCAAACCACACAAGAAGCCTGTGTGTGAATTGGGCTACATGTGGATACAGTCTGCTTGCAGCTGCCAGCACTCATTTCCACAATTACAGTGCCACTTTTCCCGCTTGGAATTTCAAATGACAGGCTGATCCAGAAAGACTCCCTTCCTGCTCATATCCCCACCACCACCATCAGTAATGGAGTCACAGGAAAATATGTTTGTGATAAGCTGCTGGACTTTTGCTGACACTCGATTCTAATAGGATGTAGATACTAGATACAATACAGTAGATACAATCCTTGACACTTAGGCTGATGTTCAGCTTGGGGCAGTTGCTATTCTCCCTGGCTTGTGCTTGCAGAGAATGGATCATCTAAATTGTTCACTAAGAACAGAAGCTGCAACTAAGCTCACCACTGCAAATCTTTCAAATGTGGGCTGAATGGTGGTTAATTATATAACATAATTATAACTGCTGCACAAGTATAACAGTGCAATTGTGAATTACTAGTAACAACCACCAATCTCACAAACCTTGCAACCATAGCACATGCTACCTGAACAGCCTACACACAATCATCACATTTCACAACTGCAGGAAGAGGACAAACAAAATGGTTACACGAAGCACATCTTTGCTGTGACTTTCAGTCATCGTATTGACAACAGAGATGCCATCTTCCCATTTCTTTGGTGTCCGCAGCGGCAGGCTGTACCAGTTTTAAGGCTGCCTCTCTTGATATCACATGTCTGAATTTATGAGGAACAACTACTGAGGGAATTTCTGGCTGTTATTTTTTAATGTACCAATCAGAATCAGGTTTTTCTTAGCTAGTTCCCAGGTTAGTGGCACACTGGTGAAAAGGTTGTTATAGTTCATTTGTTGTTGTTGATGTTCAGTCGTTCAGTCGTGTCCGACTCTTCGTGACCCCATGGACCATAGCACGCCAGGCCTTCCTGTCCTGCGCTCTCTCCCGGAGCGTGCTCAAGTTCATATTCATTGCATCCGTGATGCTAGCTAGCCATCTCATCCTCTGCCGTCCCCTTCTCCTTTTGCCTTCAGTCTTTCCCAGCATCAGGGTCTTTTCCAGAGAGTTTTCTCTTCGCATTAGGTGGCCAAAATATTTGAGCTTCAGCTTCAGTATCTGTCCTTCCAATGAGCACTCAGGGTTGATTTCCTTTAGGATGGACTGATTTGACCTCCTTGCAGTCCAGGGGACTCGTAAGAGTCTTCTCCAGCACCACAGTTCGAAAGCATCCATTCTTCGGCGCTCAGCCTTCCTTACAGTCCAGCTCTCACAGCCATACATTACTACTGGGAAAACCATAGCTTTGATTAGACGGACCTTTGTCGGCAAGGTGATGTCTCTGCTTCTTACTATGCTGTCTAGCTTTGCCATAGCTTTCCTCCCCAGGAGCAAGCGTCTTTTAATTTCATGACTACAGTCACCGTCTGCGGTGATCTTGGAGCCCAAGAAAGTAAAATCTGTCACTGCTTCCATTTCTTCCCCTTCTATATGCCAGGAAGTGATAGGGCCAGATGCCATGATCTTAGTTTTCTTAATGTTGAGTTTCAAACCAGCTTTTGCACTCTCCTCTTTCACCCTCAACAAGAGGCTCTTTAGATCCTCTTCACTTTCTGCCATTAGGGTGGTATCGTCTGCATATCGGAGGTTGTTGATAATTCTCCCAGCAATCTTAATTCCGACCTCTGATTCATCCAACCCGGCATTTCTCATGATGTACTCTGCATATAAGTTAAATAAGCAGGGTGACAATATGCAGCCTTATCGTACTCCTTTCCCAATTTTGAACCAATCGGTTGTTCCATGTCTGGTTCTTACTGTTGCCTCTTGACCCTCGTACAGGTTTCTCAGGAGACAGGTAAGGTGGTCTGGTACTCCCATCACTTTAAGAATTTGCCACAGTTTGCTGTGATCCACATAATCAAAGGCTTTAGCGTAGTCAATGAAGCAGAAATAGACGTTTTTCTGGAATTCTCTTGCTTTCTCCATGATGCAGCGAATGTTGGCGATTTGATCTCTAGTTCCTCTGCCTCTTCGAAACCCAGCTTGTACTTCCGGTAGTTCTCGGTTCGCATACTGCTGAAGCCTAGCTTGTAGGATTTTGAGCATCACCTTGCTGGCATGTGAAATGAGCGCAATTGTGCGGTAGTTTGAACACTCTTTGGCGTTGCCCTTCTTTGGAATTGGAATGTAAACTGACCTTTTCCAGTCTTGCGGCCATTGTTGAGTGTTCCAAATTTGTTGGCATATTGAATGCAGCACTTTAACAGCATCATCTTTTAGGATTTTAAATAGCTCAGCTGGAATACTGTCATCTCCGCTAGCTTTGTTGTTACTAATGCTTCCTAAGGCCCACTTGACTTCACTCTCGAGGATGTCCGGCTCAAGTTCAGTGACCGCACTATCATGGCTATCAGGGACATTAAGATCTTTCCTGTATAGTTCTTCTGTGTAATCTTTCCACCTCTTCTTAATCTCATCTGCTTCTGTTAGGTCCCTGCCTTCTTTGTCCTTTATCATGCCCGTCTTTGCACAAGCATCATAAACATACGATGTTTTAGAAAGCAACACAACAATAACTTTATGTAATACTTCTGCAGGTTTGGATGACATATACTGCCTTATTGGGCATCTTCCACAAATTGGCACTAACTTAAACAGTTGTAACATTCTAATATGGTATAAAGCACTGTGAGAGAGTCTTGCAGCTGGGGCCAGACTGACCCTAAAAACTGGATTAGTAAATTTGGTGGAAAATGATATTTGATTTTTTCTAACAGTCACAAAGAAGGTTCAAAGTAAGACACTAATTTACACTGTCCTGCAAAAGAGCAATTAATTTGTAATCTGATTATGGCATAAAGTACTGCTGAAATAGAAGATTACAAGTAGATAATCTGAAGGAACAGAAAGCATATCAAACCAAAATAAAAACTCCATTTACTCATGTTAAATTCAACGAAGTAAACATTTCTGCTACATTTACAAACTCTTTCTTGCTCAAGTACCTTAAAAAGCAACTAGACAATTTCAAATCTGTGATGTGTATGCATTTGGTATAAAGCAATGCATATTTGATACAGTTATGGAAAGCTTTTCCAAGAAAGCAAGCAATGGCTTGAACTTCTCCACACGCAACTAACACAAAATAAAATAGCTTGCCCAGTTTTTAAAAGATTTCTTATTACAAATTTTCCTAACAAACTAAACAATCAACATGTAAAATCAGAGTGGATTACATACAGTTCGTTGCTTATTATACGATCTTAAGTTCATTAGAGGTTTGGATGTATTCAAGACATCTTTCCACAGTGTTCTGTGAGTGACTGGTGGTTGTTGTTCATTATCATCACTTTGCACGTACTTCATAAAGTAAAACCATGTTGTACTGAAAGAATCCAAGTCTTGTTGCCCTCTGAGCATTCTCATTCAGCTAGTTAGCTTTTCGGCCACAACTGTGTTCCATACGGACTGGTACCACTGTTCTAACAATAATGAGTTATGTGCCTTCTAGTTCCAAGCAATAACTTGCCTCATGGCAACCATCATAAATAGGATTACTTCCTTGTATGGTATATCCCTGTTATCCCCAACAAATAATGACAGCAAAGCCAATTTGGGAATCCATCCAAAGTGGGACATTTGTAATTCTTTTACATTCATCAAATATCATCTGGCAGGACAAATGGACCGCCATACATTTCTACCTCATATGGAAATATGCTCCTATGGCTGTACTATTATGCTAACGTATCAGGATGAGGGATCCATAGATTCTGCTTAGCATGAACAAGATTAGGATACCCTCTGTGTTATTTTTGTTTTTTCACTAATCTTTGCTGAGATTGAATTTAATGATTTTGGGTTTTTTGCTTAACTGAATTCCAGTCTTTGATGTCTATTTCTTCATTTAAATCTTTCCCCCGGCTTGCTTGGATTTCCACTGTTGTTTCCCATTGACTGAGAAACTAACAAACTGTATACTATTAAAGTAAATCCCTTCATGTTTGTGTCAGAATGGACTACTATATGTTCAAATCCTGCTGACCTTCTAGATACTTGGGCTTGAATAGTAAGGTTGGAGTTAAAATGAATAATTTGAAGTCAATTAAATTAATTGTTCCTAATAGTTCAGCGAGTGGTGCCCCTGACTTTGGATTAACCCCTATGTAAGCGTCTTGTAACCTATATAGGTTGCATGATTTCCATTCCTTGTAATACTGGAACTTATCGGGATCCAAAAATAATGGGTGTGCAAGGAAGGGGAATCAAAGGTGAAATTAGCAGTGACAATTTCATATACCACTTCCTCCATGCATTCAATATTAAAGCAAGAAATGGATTCTGGATTTCTTTTTTTTATTGGTGGGGTTTGTATCAAGAATGGTATCTCATGGATTTAATGTTTCCGATTTTGCTTGCATTCCATGGGAACCCATGAGTATTCATAGTAATTTATGATCCTTATCAACTGTTCTGAGTTGGTATGCCTTATATAACAATTTTAGGTTTGGCATCCCTATACCTCCTTCATTGGGAGTCTTATATTGTGCAGTTTTCTCAATCCTTTTTTTTTTTTGCCTTTGAATATATATTTGTTTATTATTTGTTGCCATTCTTTTATCATTTCCTCAGGTATCTGAATGGATAAAACTTGAAATAAAAATAGGAGTCATTTTAGTGGCTGTTACTCTTCCAAGCGAGAATAACCTGAGTTTTAACCAGTTCCTCATTGTGTGTTTTGTTTAATTAAGGATGCAATCCTACAGTCCCTGGGAGAGCATCCATGGGACATAGGATTCTTTGAATTCTCACTCCTGAAGCCATAGACACTGCTATGACTGCAGGAAGGGGACTTCAAGATGTGCTCCCTCACAGCCGCTACAGAAAGAACCATGGTACCTGCTTTCTGAGGTCAGAAAAATGACCGCCGGTCAAAAAGGGGGCGTTCTGATGGGCAGGAGAGGAGAGGTTGGGATCTTCAGAATCCTATGGCCTCCCTGGCAGCATGAAAAAGTTTTTTTTTTAAAAAAAGGAGGATGGAGAGGCAAAAATCACCTCTGTTACTCCTCCAGCCCTCCCAGCAACAACCCAACAGGGCAGAGGAATCTTGGAAGCTTCTGAGATCAGAGCCTTCCATCTAACGGGTGGCAACCCAATAGGGTTGCACTCTAGAAGGGTTATAATTTAGTTTCAATAAATTCATTACGTTCATTGAGATCTTTATTCCCAAGTATTTTAAGCTGGTCTTACATTGTGTTATTCCTGCCTTAATGTTATCAGCGAAGTTTATAGCCAGAAGTTCAGATTTTTTAAAATAAAAAATGCACAGGCCTGCTATTTCACTGAATAGCTCAACCCCCCTGAAAGTTTCCTTCAAAGATTGTTCGGGCTTTGTTAATGTTAGTATTATGTCATCACCATAATCTTATGGTGAGTTCCATTTATCTGAACTCCTCCAATATTTGTACTGCTTTATATAGTAGTCACCAAGGGCTCTACAACATATGTAAAGAGGAGCAGGGATAGTGGGCAGCCTTGTTTAGTTCCTCTGTTAATTTTTGTTCCTTAACTGGAATCATAATTCTCATGATTGCCTGATTATTGGAGAAGAGTGAGTGTCTACAAAAGTTGGTCCAAAGTTTAATTTTGTGCATAATTTAAATTTAAAAAAGACCACTCCACCTGATCCACTCCAATGGCCTTGGCTGGATCAAGGGAGACAATGAGTGATCTGATGTTTTACTATAATGTATTATGTTTAGTGCTTTTCTAATGGGGTTAGCTTATACAGTTCAAGCTTATTCTAGGCACAGCACAAGCCTGATAAAAAACATGGGAGTATAGGATCAGGCTTTTACCAATGCAGATTCTAATCCTCTTATCCTAAGGTCTGTGTCAGTCACTTCTGACTAATTAAATCCATGTCAATTTCATGCCCTGTACCCTTTCCATTAACTAAAAGGATATTTGATGCCATAGTGAGCACCACTGCATTCTCAAGAAAAAAACCTTGCATGAACTTTCAATGCACAGAAATACTAGTGTACATTGCTTCTATGGAAGAACAGAAGGACAAATGAATAGAATGGCAAAGAAGGGGAAACTCCATTACTAGGCTTTAATAAACACTGCAGAACAGACTGCAATGCTGCAGCAAGAGGAAATTGCATACCTGCCACTTCTGAATAACTATAGAAAATATCTACTGAAAAACTGGAAGATGGGCACAGCCAATCTGTGGAAGAGTTACAAACTGTTATAGGGGAGGTCTACTCATCACTAGTGAGGAAGCATAAAATGAGGGTGGAAGGTTTCCTCCTTGGCCTGCCCCTGCTCTTCTCCTTCCACAAAATTCTTTTGTAGATCCTATACAAAACTTTAATAACTATAATAGGGGTATTGTATACAAACAGCATTTCCCAGCCGACGCTTGTTCAGCATAAAGTGCCACCTTGGTGCTTTGATATCACCACAACTATTCTTCATAAACAGGGGCTATGAAAACCAAGGATATGCACAATGATTGACTAGCTTCTTAAAAGTCTCAGATGTAACTGATTTATTTCAGAAACTCCTTTCAGCTGACTAGCCCACTACATACAAAGAACACATGCACAGAATGGTCCAGTCACATGAATGACAACGCCGGGGGGGGGGGGTAAACCCCCAAATGTCACAAATGCAGCAGTGTGCTGCAAGCAGGAGCAGATGAATAAACTAAGGACATTCTGGACTTGTTTAGCATGACATGCAAACAAGAAACATGGCTTGTTGGGAAAAAGACAAACCACAGTTGGAAAATTCAAACTGACCGATCATTAGCCTGGGAGGAACAGGCTATCATCCTCCAGGTGATCTCATAAATAGAGTCATATGCAGAGGAGGAGAGTCAGGTGTCCACAGCAATCTGGCCATGGTTTTTGTTGAGTGGCCTTTACAAAAAGGTGAGGGGAGGCTGAGTTGGTCACTTACTCTAACATTGGTAACATGCAGTTAATTAACTGACACAATGATGTGCATTCCCTCCTCAACACCATGTCCAATTTAATTACCCTTTAAGAACAATTTTTGTGAAACCCTAAATATTCCAAGAAACCAAAACCATTCCATATTTTTTACATCTGTTGGCACAAGACTACTGATATCAAGTAATAGCAATGGTGAACAAACAGAAGTAGGCTCAGCCTTGCCCTGATTTATCAGAATTAATGACACATTTTACAACAATGTGGCTCCCTACAGTCTACGAAGAGTAGGGAAAGTATTTTTCCCCTTGTGCTGTTAAAGCGTTAGCACTTTCAAGATTCCTGTAATTGTTCTTCACATGTTAAAATAAAAGTACCTTCACACATTACAAAGATTAGCTTAACCTGTGTAACCCTTCTAATGTATTAACAGCTGTCTCTTGAACAATATATATTATATACAATGCAGAAAAGACTCTGGAATAGTCAACAGCAGAACCCCATATACTATTGTACAATTGTTTCAAATTTATTGGCAGGCATTTTCCATAGCAACAAAAATAATAGTGTCTTGTGGCATCTTGAAGATCAATAAATTTATTATGGTGTAAGCTTTTGTGGACTACAGTCCACTTCATGAGATGCATGAAGTGCTATGCTGACTTACAAGTCTGTGTGTGTGCATGCACACATGGTTGGGGGTGAGAAGTGTAAACAAAGAGGCCAGACAGAAATGAAATGCAGAAAGTACAAACAGTGATAATTATCTTATTAACAGTGGCCATTCACAAAACAGTTGATGGGTGATAAGACATCCTTGCACTGGTGAGCTGATTAATACATGTAACATGATTTAAAAATATGTTGCCCTTGTTCAAACCAGACGAGATAAGAGTTGAACCTCTTGATGAATTGTAGTTCAGCTATTACACATTGCAATCTACCTTTGAAGTTCCTTTGTTCAGGAGAAGCCACCTTTAAGGTCAGCAAAAAAGCTCTACTTATTCAGGGCAATTTTGTAATAAAAAAGAATTTTTCCCTTTCACATTTCCGTTATGTTAATTTATGTAATAACTCTACTTCAGAGTAATAGTACTTCATGCTTTCCTAACAAATCTTGTTTATTATGTAACTTATGAAGGATTAATGCTTGAATTTGCTTTATTTCATATTTATTTAATGTTTCGTCCCCATCCTTCTTCTTTGGTATAGGACCACAAGCAGGGGCAGTATTTTTAATCTTTGGACAGTGCCTAGAAAACTTTTAAGTCCTTTATTATTAATTTTTAAAATCTTGTTAAATATTAAAAAATCCTTCTATTAATCACAGGGCAAGAAAATGGAAACACCTCCCCAGCTTCAAAATAAAATAAAACAACATATTTAAGGTAGCTGGATTGTTGATCTTGTTATTTAGATTCATTGGGTAGTATCCTATCATGCATGTGCAGTTGTAGGAGTGACCACTCACGTAACAAGGCTTTCACACTTCTAAAAATAACCCATTTACAAAATGGGGCAGGTCAGCAGAGCTCACACAAGGGAGCTCCACTGATGTGCCCTGATCAAGAAAGAAGCATTGCCGCTAGTTTCTGGGGTTATTTTAGAACCACAAAAGCCTGCAAGTGCAACAGAACCAGAGGAGGTGAAGCAGCCTCATTGGATACTGCCATCTACATCTAAATGTAATTGGATTATAATGAAAAATTAGAGTACTCCATTATAACAAGTGGAGCTGACAACAAAATGTTGCTGTGTGGAGTGCTCCTGTTCAAGATTCCAGCAAGCCATGCCTACTTCCAGCATACTCTAATCCATTCTCCCTTCCAAACTCGGAGCATTTTGTGGCCACTGAGCTTGTGCAGTCCTCATGGGGGGGGGGGGGTTTGCAGGGAGGAAGGGGGTGCCCTTTAGATTTTTGCCTTAACTTTTTTTTTATTTGTATAAACCTTGGGATTCTCCCAAGCATGCTGATACCTCCCTCTTGTTTCTCAGCAGCCCTATTTTGGCTACGTAGATGTCTTAACTCAGCATCTCAGCTCAGGCATACGTTCTGTTAAGGGCCATGTAATACAGACACTGGGATGGGTTGCAGAGACTGATTTATATGCTCACAGACATGAATACTGGACTAACAAAATATTTACTGATGTTTACTACAACTGGTACTAAAAACGCACCCCAAATTCAAGGTGCATAGCTCTGATATCTATATAGGGAAAATATATCTCAACTTTTATTTACTGTTTCCAATCACGTAAACTTGGAATTGAGACATTGTGACTCCAAGGCTTCAGCTAAATGGCATCTTTCTAAGATACCATCTAAGTATTTTACACATAAATGTCATTCCCCCTCCAAAGAGCTCAGAGCCTCTCTATAGGGGTTTTTCAAAATCCATTTAGCATAGTTATTACAATTAAGAACAAAAGTGTAAAAGCCTCTGTTCAAGATTATTATTCTTAAAATACATAGCTTGTATGTTAGCAAATACTAGTCCAACTTTTTATTTTTAAATAGAAAAATGATTTAATAAGAATGTAAGACCTCAGTCCCTAGCAATTCCAAGCATACAATGATCCATATCATAGAAATGGGTGGTAAAATGAGGGCTGTTCATAGTTTTGGCCTCTTGTATGTATCAACAAGGGACTGATTTGTAGAAAATTTACTAATTAAAGTAAATGAGCTCTGTTATTTTAACACAAGTATATACAGTGGATGACTATATAATTAGTAGATCTCGTTCATCACTTCTTATGTCCAGGTGGGCCGTAACGGGGAACACGTTACGATTGCATCTGAAATATTAAAATGTAAGCTTATGCAGCTTTATCATAACTACCTGGAACTGGCACATAGTGGGAAAAGAAGCTAGTAACTTACTGTTTATAAGTTACAAAATAGCAAAGGGACTACTGTGAGGAAACGTATAGACTAAAACAGCCCCCTCAAGTTATGACAAAAACAGCAGCTTTTCATTCTTTTATTTCCAGTGAATCCCAACCTCATTCATTTGAGCAGATTAAGGAATGCCCTAACAGCTGGATAATCAGATACCAGGACAAAATGAACTATTTAATTAAATTTCAATTACATAGGTCTTTCTGGCAATGACAACCAGCAGTATTTGTAAACCAAAGGATTCAAATGATCAAGATCCTTGTGTACCTTATTTTAACATAGGTTACCTTCTCATTTATTTCCTGGCTCAAATGGTGGGAAAGACTGAAGGCAAAAGGAGAAGGGGACGGCAGAGGATGAGATGGCTAGATAGCATCACCAATGCAATGAATATGAACTTGAGCACACTCCGGGAGAGAGTGCAGGACAGGAAGGCCTGGCGTGCTATGGTCCATGGGGTCACGAAGAGTCGGACACGACTGAACAACAACAACAAATCACTTCCAAGTTCTGGCAGAGCATTGAAAGAATAATGTTGAAGGCCAAACATTTAAGAGAAGGTGGCACTATATTTATTCGCATAAGTAGAGGGTAGAAACCTGCACATTACACGATTAGAAGGACAACTATTGCCCAAAATGCCCACGTTATCAGAATTGCGATACCCATTCTTGTTTGCATTAAATATATAGCCATTTATATTGCTTTTTTAATGAAACAAACAAATAGAAAACCCTTCCTAACTGCAGCCACATGTATGCTCATCCAGGGACAATTGGCAAACTGCGCTTCTAGATTGCACATGCAGGCTAGCAACCCAACACCTCAAGCCTTTATGGATTAGCAGCAGCAATATCTAATGTTGGACTTGACAATCAGTAACAGAGCCAAGCCAGCAACTCTTGCTTACACTATCAATTTATGACTCTGTTGCTGCAGTCAGGCACCTCTCCTTGGAAATCCCTTCTGTACATCATTTAAACCAGGGGTGTACAACTTTTTCTGCCCTGAGGGCCACATCCAATATCTACTAGGGGATGCACATGTGTATACTGCATGCATGTACACACACTGACACTAGTAGGGCATGTAGTTGCGCCGCCACCACTAGCAGGGTGGGCTACTTTTTCTACTGATAAGTAAGGAGAACTGAATCAGTCAGCACCATTTTTAAATAGCATCTAAAATACCAAGACTCTGTGTGTCTACTCAGACATAAGCAGGGCATGACTCTACTTACTCAGAACTAAGCTGGACTGAATCACTCAGCAGCATCCTCCCCAGGCCCCACCTTCTCTTCCCAGTAGGGGAAAGCTCTTATCTCTCAGCTGCCTTTTTCAGTGCTCAGCAGGAGAAAGCTTTCATCTGCTGATTGGAGATAAGAACTTTTTCCTGGCAGGAGAGGGGGCAGGAAGAAGCTGGTACTGATCAGTTGGGCTGCAGGGAGAAAGTGGGCAAGATGCTGCTGGCTTCACAAGATGTGCCGGGAGCAATGAGGGCCATATGCAGGCCGTGGGTTGTGCACCATGTGAGATGGGAATCTCAAAAGGAGAGTCCCACTGATGGGAGCTATCCAGGGATTGGGGGATGCAATTAGGCTATAGAAGACGTCCTTGTTTACATCTTCTCAAACATCACTGTACAATTTCAGTCTCATCACCACTGCTTGGAGATTTTCAGTTGTTGTGGCCTGAGGACAAGAACACAGTGCTTGAAAAGGTTGTTCCATGACCTATTTGCTCAACCTTGGCCCATCCCAGCTAATTACATCTCTCCAGGTAAGATGGTCAACTGAGGTAATTAATGCCCTCCTGAGAGAAGGGACCTGGATAGAGATGTGAAGGCCTGGAAAAAAAGGGAAAATTTGGGGGGAAACGGGGGGGGGGGTGTCCCATTTTTTCCCCAGAGGACCATTTTTGTTTTTTTCCCAAAAAACTGGAAAAACTGAACAGCGTTGGATTACGAAATATTTTCTTTTAGAATTTAAGACAAAATATTTATATATTACCCAGCCTTTACTCCCCGCAAAATGATTTCTAAAAACTATGTAATAAGAACACTTTTATAGAAAGACTAGAGATGTAAAATGTCTGGAAATAATGAAGCCATGAGGAAAAACATTTTTTAATCCTCTCTGTAAGATTCCCAGCATAGTTAGTTCTTTCATTCCTTACTAAAATTATTTATCTAAAATATATTTTACTGACAGACATTTATGCTCAGTTTCCCAATATGTGAGTAGAGTACATTCTTGACAGGCTGGGTTTTGTTCTATAGAGTCCTGTGTTTCTGATGCTGTAGCAGTTATTTAATCATTATCAAATGATTAAGCTCTAATCAGACAAGAATTACAAATTTACTGAGTTTACTTTTAAAAGTTTTAAAATATAATGATAATTTTATGAGCAAACTAAGTCAAACATAAAATAATTTTAGAAACAGAAAGCCTGCTTTATGTTCCTAAAGCAGCCCGCCCCAACCTGGTGCCATCTGGATGTTTTGGGCTACAGTGTCCAACATTCCTGACCATTAGCCATGCTGCCTGAGGCTGATGGGAGCTGAAGTCCAAAATATCTGGAGGGCACCAGGTTGGGGAAGGCTGTCTTAAAGCAACAAAGTGACTTTAGATCTGTAGAGGGCACTAAAAATATAAGTATTGTTTATTTTTCCAAAGTTTCCAATTTTCCTGGAAAAAAACTTTTTTCCATGGCCTCAAAATTTCCAGAAATTTTACATCTCTAGACCTCGATGACTGTAACTATTGCATAAGTACTAATATTCCCCTTTGGGGCCAATATTTCCCTTTCACTCAAGTGGATGGTGCCAAGCCAACTTCAGACATACCCAGATGAAACCCATTTCAATCCACCAAGCTGCAGCTCCTCCATGAAGCTTCTCTTCTCCCTATGCTGTTTCCATTTCAGCTTCTCATTATAAAAATATATTTAACTTTAAGAACTGGTGCATGGGTTAGCTTTCTTCCCCACTTCCCTCATCTCTTTTTCTTTTTGTATCATGTGTTTTAGATTATAAACTTGACCGTAGGCGCTGTCTTGTTCTTACTGAACGTACGCAACTGCCCCGGTAGTTAGTGTGGACCTCACAGTGACTTTCAGTACCATTAACAATGATATCCTTCCAGAGTACTAGTGTGGGATGGAAACATTTTAACATCTACATCAAGGCTGCAGAACCTCTGCCCCACTGCACATTCCCTCCTTGTGCTGTACAGCAATTAGGCTTGTTTTTCCCAATGGACTTTTTTTTTCAAAAGCCCAACTGCTGCACTGGGGGGGTGGGGTGGATTTTCAGTAGGGAGGACTGCAGCTTGGGAGGGAAACTATAACCTTGCCCTCACATTGTCGTCCCCCCCCCCAATCCCCTGTGCGGGGTTATTAGGCTTGAAAAAGGCCTCCCCTTGGCTCCAATGGGAAGATTTTTCAAGCCTAATTGCTCTGTGGGAGAGGCAGGAGTCTGAATGTGTATGTGTGTATACATGCGTGCACACACATAAGTGTATGAATGGGTGTATGGGCATGCATGTGTGAATGAAAGAGAATGGAGAGTGTGGTGACCCCATCCACTTTTGCTTTGGCTCCACACACTACTGGCACTGCTCTTGGAAGGTTAGCTAGAAGGAAATGCAACCTTCAGGTTGAAAAATATTCCCCACCCCGATCTACTAAAACCAAGGGTAAAGATTGTCCAGGAGACATGGGGTGAAATACCATGTCTAGTCGCCATAGGATTGCTCCCTTATACTGTTTAAATTTGAGAGAAAAACAAAGGTACTGAAAACTGTTGACACACTAATGTCAGCAACCCAAAGAAATGTACACGATATGCTGACAACTACTCATCTATTTCAACAGAGCTGTTCCACTAAGGGACTGGGGCTCTTTCAGTTTTACTGTCACTATTTATTAGTTCCATTTCACTCTGAGACTTATATGTATTTCAGTGACATGTACGTCTCACATACTTTCTAAGAGTAATCACTTGACAAACATTAACTACAACTCTGAACCTGCCAAGCTTGCTAATATTATATTTGCAATTGGCATACATTCATTTTTATTAATGAACTTATGAAACAAACAGTTCTTCAGAAAAATTAAGCACTGGACAATTTTCTGCTTTTGGAAAATCTTCTGCTCCACATCACTGCATAAGACACTGCCTTATACAGAATCCAATAATTGATCAATGAACTGGGATTTGGCCTAGACCAAGACAGAGTTGCACTCCCACCAAATTTCAGGTTATACACAGCTTGAGGTGTTATTAGATCCAGCTTTATGAAAAGATGCTCAGGTATCCTCGTAGCACCTTTTATCAGCTTCAACTGATTCTCTAGTGGCAGGCTTTCCTAGAAAAACAATCCTAGCTGCAATCCAGTCAATGTAGAGCTGCCTCTGAAGACTGTTCAGTAACTACAATTGATGCAAACCACAGCAGCAAGGGTGCTAAGTGGTACTAGTAACTGAGAACACATCTCACCACTACTTCAAGAATAACATTGGCTTCCACTTGATTTCCAGATACAATATGAAGTGCAGTTTTTGACCTATAAAGCCCTAAATAGCTTGGGACAAAAGTTGTTGAAAGACTGCCTGCTCCCATATGAATTTGACTAACAAGATCTTCCTCAGAGGCCCTGCCTGCCCATAATGACAATGGCTGTCATGCATGAGCGGGCGCACTGCCTGCAGTGCACCCGCCTCTTCCTCTTTTACCCCACAATCCATGATCAGTTCCGTTGTAGGTTGTGGAGCATGACATGTGAACCCAGACTGCTACGCTGATTAGGGGCTATGGGTTAACCATGGGTTAACCACTGGGTTGTTTAGCATGCCCAATCATGCACGACAACCATCAATTTTTAAACCAATTGGTTGTCATTATATATGAACCAGATCACTATGTCCCACCTGAGATGAAGTGGCTAGTGACAAGAGGCAGGGCTTTTTCGGACATGGAACCAACTTCCCCTTTTTGCCTGTTGTGACAAACTGGTATATCTGCACCTCTACCCTGTGAGGTATGACAGCCTGCAAGACACTCTTTTGTGTTTCTTCCTCAGAGGTAGCACCACTGACACCATCACTCCCATGTCTTTTTAATAACTGTTATCCTACCCACAGAAGAAGACAGGATTTTAGGCCTCTTTCAGACCTTTCTTTAAACTCCTTAACCTGGTCCAGTGTGTTTGCCAACTAGTCCAATGCATGGGTAAACCAACTTCCATGGTAGGCAAGACAATCAAATCCAGTTTTCAGTTCAATATATTTATTAAAAAACTAAGCAAAGGAAAGTTGAAAAATGGTCAATTGCTTTGAAAATAAAACATCAAACTAGCTGGGGAGAGGGATGAGGCCCATATCTTGGACTTCCTGGAATAGCTATGGTGATGCTACCCCTGTGCTTTCCTTGTGAAGATAAAGGAAACCATCAAAGAGCTAAAGGATTTTCTATGCAGCTGAGCAGTTCCCAGGAAGGGAAATTCAAACTGACCAATCCATAGCCCGGTAGGGCCTTGTTCTGCATCCTCCAGGTCTGTGGTCTCTACAGTACTTCTTTTGTGTAAGCTATGCTATGGGGGAGGGAGAGATGAAACTGGAGAATCATCCTGGAACATTTTGTTGTTCAGTCGTGTCCGACTCTTCGTGACCCCATGGACCATAGCACGCCAGGCCTTCCTGTCCTGCGCTCTCTCCCGGAGCGTGCTCAAGTTCATATTCATTGCATCGGTGATGCTAGCTAGCCATCTCATCCTCTGCCGTCCCCTTCTGCTTTTGCCTTCAGTCTTTCCCAGCATCAGGGTCTTTTCCAGGGAGTTTTCTCTTCGCATTAGGTGGCCAAAATATTGGAGCTTCAGCTTCAGTATCTGTCCTTCCAATGAGCACTCAGGGTTGATTTCCTTTAGGATGGACTGATTTGACCTCCTTGCAGTCCAGGGCACTCATAAGAGTCTTCTCCAGCACCACAGTTCGAAAGCATCCATTCTTCGGCGCTCAGCCTTCCTTATAGTCCAGCTCTCACAGCCATACATTACTACTGGGAAAACCATAGCTTTGATTAGACGGACCTTTGTCGGCAAGGTGATGTCTCTGCTTCTTACTATGCTGTCTAGGTGTGCCATAGCTTTCCTCCCAAGGAGCAAGCGTCTTTTAATTTCATGGCTACACTCACCGTCTGCGGTGATCTTGGAGCCCAAGAAAGTAAAATCTGTCACTGCTTCCATTTCTTCCCCTTCTATATGCCAGGAAGTGATGGGGCCAGATGCCATGATCTTCATTTTTTTAATGTTGAGTTTCAAACCAGCTTTTGCACTCTCCTCTTTCACCCTCAACAAGAGGCTCTTTAGATCCTCTTCGCTTTCTGCCATTAGGGTGGTATCGTCTGCATATCGGAGGTTGTTGATAATTCTCCCGGCAATCTTAATTCCGACCTCTGATTCATCCAACCCAGCGTTTCTCATGATGTACTCTGCATATAAGTTAAATAAGCAGGGTGACAATATGCAGCCTTGTCGTACTCCTTTCCCAATTTTGAACCAATCGGTTGTTCCATGTCTGTTTCTTACTGTTGCTTCTTGACCCTCGTACAGGTTTCTCAGGAGACAGGTAAGGTGGTATGGTACTCCCATCACTTTAAGAATTTGCCACAGTTTGTTGTGATCCACACAATCAAAGGCTTTAGTGTAGTCAATGAAGCAGAAATAGACGTTTTTCTGGAATTCTCTTGCTTTCTCCAGGATCAAGCGAATGTTGGCGATTTGATCTCTAGTTCCTCTGCCTCTTCGAAACCCCGCTTGTACTTCCGGTAGTTCTTGGTTCACTTACTGCTGAAGCCTAGCTTGTAGGATTTTGAGCATCACCTTGCTGTCATGTGAAATGAGCGCAATTGTACGGTAGTTCGAACACTCTTTGGCATTGCCCTTCTTCGGAATTGGAATGTAAATTGACTTTTTCCAGTCTTGTGGCCACTGCTGAGTGTTTCAAATTTGTTGGAATATTGAGTGCAGCACTTTAACAGCATCATCTTTTAGGATTTTAAATAGCTCAGCTGGAATACTGTCATCTCCACCAGCTTTGTTGTTAGTAATGCTTCCTAAGGCCCACTTGACTTCACTCTCGAGGATGTCCGGCTCAAGTTCAGTGACCGCACTATCATGGCTATCAGGGACATTAAGATCTTTCCTGTATAGTTCTGTATAGTCCCCTGGACTGAAAGGTCAAATCAATCAATCCTAAAGGAAATCAACCCTGAGTGCTCATTGGAAGGACAGATACTGAAGCTGAAGATCAAATATTTTGGCCACCTAATGCGAAGAGAAAACTCCCTGGAAAAGACCCTGATGCTGAGAAAGATTGAAGGCAAAAGGAGAAGGGGACGGCAGAGGATGAGATGGCTAGATAGCATCACCGATGCAATGAATATGAACTTGAGCACGCTCCGGGAGAGAGCGCAGGACAGGAAGGCCTGGCGTGCTATGGTCCATGGGGTCACGAAGAGTCGGACACGACTTAACGACTGAACAACTGCACAACAAAGATAACCAGGTCTGATGTAGGAAACCCTTCTCTGACCATGATAATCAGGCAAGATGGTATTTCATTGCCTTTTCTTGCACCACTGGAAATTAACCAAATCTTATATGCAAAAATAGCAAGTCTTGTTTGCCTAATCAGCGTATCTGGTTTGTGAACCAGGCAGATTATGTTACTTGGATTTAGGAACCTTGATTACGATACATCCACCTATCTGAAACCTAGATATCAAAGGAAATCTGGTTTAGAAACAGCATTTGGATTTCTATTGAACCAGGAAAACTAATGCCAGGTCCATCTTGCTTCATTAAGGGTCACTTTTATTACCCTTAATAACTCAAGAGGCTTATATTACATTAAGTATAGAAAATATTTGTGTCATATTTGTAACCCAACTATACTTAGTATGCAAGCTTATGCACACTTCCTTGAAAGTAAATTATACTGAACATACAGCCAGTGTGGTGTAGTGGTTACAGTGTTGGATTAGGGCTCAGAAGATCCAGGTTCTAATCTCCACTTGGCCATGAAGCTCTGGTGACTTTGGGCCAGTCACTGACTCTCAGCCTAACCCACCTCACAGGGCTGTTGTGAGGATAAAATAGAGAGGAGGAGGACTATGTAAGCTGCCTTGGGTTCCTTCCAGGAGGAAAAAAGGAGGGATATGAATGTAATAATAAATAAATAAATAAAATAGCAGGACTTCTACATAGTAATGGTTGAATGCCTTAGGGTATGACCTGAATAAACCTTGTTAAAACAAAGTAAATTGGTGATTCCCTACTAGTCACTCAAATTAACTTGCTTTAAGCTCTGGTCCATTTCAAATTGCACCCTACCTAGTTTCCAATTATGACATCGCCAGAACAACAATGCCCAATGGCATTGCCCAGCCTCCAAAAAGAAAATGTACTGAAGGAGGTGGAGGCAGGGAGAGCTTCACAGCAACTGTAGACTTGAGGCCTGGATGTGGCTGTGAGCATTCATACCAGCCCTCTCAGCCATGACATTTCCTATGCTTCCCCACACTAGTGGGTGGATGATGCCACACATACTTCCAGCAGCAACCAAAACTCAGTCTTGAGGCCTGGGTTGCCACAGAGCCTCCTCTATCATCATCACCACTTACCAAAGCAGGATTGTGAAAAGGTGGGCCAAACTTCAAAAAAGATCTGGAGCGGATTCAAAATGGGCTCCAGGGAATAAGTATGTGAGTGCTCACTTTTCAAGATTCAGTAGCATCACTATTTCCAAGTAATTGCCTAGGATTGAACTGTCAAATACGACTGTATGCATGCTTATTAGGTGCATTACAAAAATATCATGACAGTGTAAACAAATGAAACCAAACAAAGCACAGTGGTGGTGGATGAAGCTTCACTGAATACAATGCAGCATATCACACACAAGACAAAAGAATAGCAAAAATGCATCACATCTTTAGCTAACCATTTTGTTCATGAAATTATCTACCATGAAATAAAGTTATGCAACAAACATAAAATCACTCTGTGGTAAGGTGGAGGAAGCTGTAACAATGTTCTCTAATATGTAAGAAACACAGTTTGTTACAGATGAAAGAACTTCATAACATTTAAGTTCTGAGTGCTGAACACAAGTGTTATGAAGTTATTCACAACCAAAAGTTAACTCTTTCAAAATATGGTACATATACCCTGAAATATAGTTGATTTATCTAGAGGCCACCCTTTACAAACCACCTTTGAGTTGTCTGATATCTGAACTTCATTCCTCTTAACAGTTTACTTAGGCTAGCTGCCATCCAATCCCTTCTACAGCCTGATCCTAACCAGGTTTACTCACAAGTTCAAGGGAGCTTACTTCCTAGAAAGGTTACAGCATAAGCCTATGCCTGTTTACACAAAGGTCAGTCCCATTTTGTTCAACAGAACTTACTTCCAAGTAAATGTGCACTGAATACAGACAGCAAGTGTGTTTAGTGTTTGCAGCTTCATAGCCCAAAGCTAGCCATATTTACTCCTTAGGACATTTGGTTAGGATTGCTGCCTGAATTAGTTTGAGTCACATAAGAGGTCAGGATCTAACGATTCTAACAAGAAGCTCATATTTCCAAGAATTCAGACTTCTAGTACATTCTTGATTTGAAAGACTATAAACTAGGTTTTCTGAGAGAATCCAGTTACTTCTTTAATATGTTTTGCCTATTAGGTGTGAGGATGATTAAATATCCTTCTTAAGTCTTCAAATTAAGGAGATGGTGATCTACCACTTATTGAAAAACAAAAATCATTAGTCTTCCAAGTCCTCCCTGCAGAGCTAACAAATGCTCTGATACAGTGCTCATTGCACAAATAAAAACGCCAGCCATGATGCTGAGGCAAGCATGCTTTCTCGCTTTCTTTTCAATGCCACTTTAGCGAAATGGCACTAAGTTTGTGAGCGCCGCAACTGACAGAGGTGCACTTAGCTCCAAATTTAAAGAGAGAGCAGCACTGCTGTGTAGACCTGCTCCAAGAGAAACCAAAAATTTCATAAGCTCTTTAAACAAGTAGTACTTGTTTAAAACAAGCCTAATAAAATGTAGGATTAAAATATTACTAACGCTATACTAAGAATTATTTTGAAGAGAGGTAGCTGTTTAAGTCTATCACCCCAACAACTCTTTCTTGAATGGCCACTGTTATGGCAATTATGACTAGGTTCCGACAACACGATAACCTACGATGGGTTACATAAGCCACAATGGCTTATTTAAGTCATCATGGGTTAGCATGTCATCTGTCTGGAATTTTTAAATCCACAATGGCTTATTTGCCTAAATTAACCCACTCTGATAACCCATGACTCAGTCATTAAGTCGTGCCCGACTCTTTGTGACCCCATGGACCATAACACGTCAGGCCTTCCTATGGTCTGCAGTAGGGGTTATTTAACCCAGCGTGGGTTATCGTGTTGTCTGTTGGGCACTATAGGTTATTTTGCTCGCCTACAGAGTTGCACAGCAAGAGCGGTTCGGATTGCTGCTGCTGCTCTGTTTTTTGCAGGAGTTCTGTGTGTAATGGAAGCTCTTGGACAGTGTGCTGGGATGGGGCGGAAAGTGAGCATGTTTTTCCCCTATTCCCCCATTTTCCCCAATTCCACAGTTACTTGTTCCTCTTTTTCTTTGAATTTTCCTTTTGAACTTTTGCATATTTTCGCAATTGCGGTATTGGAAACATACTAAAACCTCTATGCCAGTAATGTCTATGGAGAGAAATGTGTAATTCTACTTTAGCAAGAAAGCACTTTAACAAATGAGCAAAAGACCACTACAGCTCCATGTGAGGTTTGGCCACCTCCTTTTTGGTGCACTTAGGATTTTTGCTCCTACGGGGTAACTGCGGAGGGTGCCTCCTGACTAGGGCAGGCTGTGTATGAAGTTGGTCCTGTTCCTGCAAACCTCCACCCCCTTTTGGTTTTATAGCCTCCACCCCCTTTTGGTGCAGATGGGATTTTTGCTCCTTTGTGAGCAATCACGCAGGGTTTTGATGATGCATTAGGTGCCTCCTGACTAGGGGAGGCCCTTTTGGTGCACCTGGGATTTTCATTCCATTGTGAGTCACCCAGGATTTTCACTCCTTTGTCAACAGGTGAAACAACATCACTGCTCGGGCAGGAGGACCGCAGTGGGACAGGGGGATGACTCAGATTATGCACAGTAGCTTAATAACGTACTCACAGTTGATTATGAGCCCGCTTGTGTGGCAGGGCATCATGGATTATTTAAAACATAAGCTACTGTGAGTACCTTATTAAGACACCATGGCTTAAAGTGACATCCGAATGTGGCCTGTCTATACTTTCAGCATTTCATTTACTTTCCCTCTGACTTCACTGTTTATTGTTCTCCCCCATCCCCACCACCCCCAACCATGAAGTGAGCTGCAGTCTACAAAGGTATTTCATAATAAAACTGTTAGTCTTTAAGATACAAGGCTTTGTTGTTTTTGAAAAAGAATTGCCTACATACTTTTAAGTTATATTGCTGGTTTCAAAAGAATAATACTGATTTTACAAATACTTCTTGATACCTAACTTCCTGTTCTTGTTTCTTTCTTGGCCACTAAGTTTCTGCTTTCCTCTCCCCACCCGCAAACCAATTCATCCAAAAGCAGTAGAGCTGTACTCTGAGCCCTGCCATTTTGTCACATCAGCTAACTATACTGCCACTGTCTGCTCCAAGAGACCCAGATACTGCTATCCATCTTTTATTTGTGACAAAGGATTTTTTTTTAATCCAACTCTAGATGCTACCACCAAACACAGTCTTTGAATATTATGGAAAAGGAAAGGAAACTGGTCATGGCTTCTTGTTGCTCTGGTTCTCAGTCACCTTGCATATTCTACTGTGTACCACATGTACATTCATTTTCAGTAACTACAAGAATGGCTTACATGATTTAGAAAAAGGAAATTCTACTACTACATCAAAAAGGTTTAAATATTTAGTTGAAAGCTATATCCCAGCACATACACACAGAATTGAGTCAACAGCACTGCAGGCATTACAGGTTGACATCAAAAGATACCACATGCAATGCTCTTTCCAGCTCAAAATAAAAAGGGTATTGCAGAAATGTTTGCCTGAGCCATAAAGTGTACTGTAAGACTATTGCAGTTGCCCTTCTTAGCTTTACAACAGATATGCACAACTTGTGACCACCAAACCCAAATTGCAGTCCATCAGCCACAGACTGCAATCCACCAGGGGCTCAATAAACCTTTTGTTTTTGCTTTTTGCTGTTTGCCTGGGACTGTCAAAGTAGGGAATGAACATCAAGTACCTGCTGATGAGCTGCAAAACATGACTGATGAGCTGCATTCAGACTGGTGGGTCACATGTTGTGCAGGCCTGTTCAATAGGGTTGGGGCAGTAGCCAACATAAAGCTACAACACTTCTCAGTTGGGCAAGTATGGCTCAGTTGGCCATCGAGTCCAATGGGGGTTGGACTTGATGGCCTTGTAGGCCCCTTCCAACCCTACTATACTATTCTATGAAGTACACTACAGTGTGCCACCGATAGGGAGGAGGCTGTGAAAGCAGGCACATCACAATGGTGGGAGGAAGGGAAAAGCAGGGCAGGAAAGTGGATCTGAATAACTATTTGCAGGTCATCAACAACCACTTAGCTCATGAACAATATGCAAAACATTAATTTCTTTACAGCATAGACACACTTAGAATATGACAATGTCCAACACAAGAAACACTCGTTCTGTGGATTACACACAACCTCTAAGACTTTTATCTGTAAATATATATATTACACATCCAACTTCCTCTCATAGTAATTGGATTTTTCTTTTCAGAGGTGTTGGGCTGCTTTTCTTTTTTCAAGACAAATACTTGCATGATGCCAGACATACACCCTGTTCATACACTGCTGAATTGTTGGGATATGAAAAATCCTTAAGGAGATATCGCTTAAAAAGACATCCATTTTACTCTGACTTTACCATGTTAATGAAGGCTGATGAATCAGTTATGCACATCATCTCATTTAAAACAAACAATAAACCCCAATAAAGATCAAAGGAAAGCGGGGGTGGACTACTTGATGGGCAGAAGTAGTTGCAAGGTACTTCTCTACAGGCCTATTGCTAATGCTAAGGAATACTACAATAAAGAGGTTGGTACCTCTTTTGTGAAGTACTAATTTTTTCATGTAGAAATAGTTTTTACATAAAGCATATACTGAGACAAAAGACTGTGTGCTAAATGTATTTCTCAAATCAAATAATGCAATAACTGATTAGGCATACCCTATCAATGTGCATAAAGTTAACCATCCTCTTGTGACTTTCCCCACTATGAGTAAAAGCAATACCAGGCAATACACAGTTAAGCAGGCTTTTCTCAATATTAGTGCTGCTGTATGACAAAAGCAATGTCTACCTACAAAATGTGGCTTTTTTGAAAATCACCATGAAAAGCAAGTTAAATATGCTTTTTCCTTTTACGTTTTCTGCTCAGTTTGTTCAAATCACAAATAACAGAGAATGCCTCTTCCTAGATGGCCCCTTCTGTGATATGTGCAATTATTTTCCTAAAATACAAAGAATGCTTCCACTGATAAAAGTCCTAGTTGAAACCCAGTACAAGATAATATTGTTTGGGATAATCTATCCCTGTTTGTCACACTTCAATCTGGCCACAAAAGTTCAGAAATATTTTAAGCCAATTTAGATCCATCACTGATACTAACAGGACCAGATCCAGAAGTAAGCCCCATTCACTTCAACTGGACTTACTTCCAAATAAGTGTGTATTGAATTGCAAGCTTGATGTGTTGTGTGTTTCACAAACATTTTGGAAATACCAATAGCAACAACTCATCTAAGATATATCAAAACTTCCTCACTGGCAACTCATCTCCCATCACATGCTCAGATTCTGGAAAATTAGAAACATAGTAAGGTTCAGAAGGCTTAAGTTCCTCCCTTAAGGCTTAAGAACCTCCCTTGGGAGGGCTTTTTTCCTTTGTTACCAACAAATGAGATTTCTGTCGTATGCCATTAAATAATTTTGAATTCTCAGTCATTTGCAAATCGTCCTTGCATCCTAGTATAGAATCGAGTGAAGAGGGTTTTGCTGGAATCAAGCAGGGAAGGACAGAAATGCATCCCATCTCTAAAAATATAACCTGTTCTCTCCCTTCCTTCTGCAGAAGGGTTTCCAACTCCTCACCAGCTGCCTGCTCAGTCACTCCATTGTGTCTGCAGGAGATCTGTGCGCTCCTTCCAGGGGGAACCTACTTAGAAAGGCTGGACAGCACCAATTTAAACAAAGGACCGTTCACACTTGGTGTCTTCCTCCAGCTGTCACCACATCCCAAGACATCCTTTTGTGCCCCTTTGAAAGCACTCATTATGAACACTTATGAACACTCATGCCCCAGTATTTACCAAGGTACTTAACCCTACACAGACAGGCTCATGCTCATCCTCCATCACAAACCCAGCTAACAGGCATCAAACTTGATGGCCAGTTACCGCTCTGCCTTCCTAGCCCCATATTAGCCCACGACATCCAAAATATTGTTTACAGAGAGCCAAAAGGTGCACTTGGTACTGAACAAAGAAGAAAATGACATGCCTATGCTTACAATCCCATCAACCCTCCAACAACCCCCGCTTCCCACGGGGGCAACTTTCTCCACCAACTCACTTACATTCCTTCTGTAACCTCGATCTGTCACCCCATAGCCCCACTTTCCCAGTCTTCCCATTCACTCCCATCTAGCCACCGCCACCCCATTTACCCTTTCTCTTCCAAGCCTTCCTCCCTACACCTGTCCTTTCCTCGCAGCCTCGTCTCTGCTACTCCCCCCGCCACACTATTAATAACCCCTTCCAATGCAAGTCCCTATACAATCGTTGGGGGAGGGGCACCCAGAGACCCCGCCCCACCCTGTCCTTCATAGGAAGCCACGCCCCCTCTCACCCTATAGACAGCCCCCACCCTGAGTTGCGTGCACCCCATCCCCCCGCCCCCATGCACGACAAAGAGCCCTGAGCGGGTGTGTCTCCCTCTTTCTCTTCGTCTCCCCACCCGTCCGCTCACCCCTTCCCTAGTGGCAGCGCCGACGCTCGTCCGCGTCCCTTTCTCCGGCCGCTTCCCGCCCACCGCGCTGCCTTTCTCTCTCCGGACGCCCGCGCGCCGGGCTCACTTCACCCGTCTCCCTCTTCTTCCTCTCCTCGTCCTCCGCTCCGGACAACAGAGCGCCAAACCCGGCGGCGGCCCAATGGCCACCGCTCTCATTGGAGAGAACCTGCCGTCGCCCGGATTGGACGGGCTGCCCCCCTCTCTGCCCGGCGGGGCTGGGTTTCCACCAATCGGTGGCGACAGGAGGTGGTGCCAGGAGCAAGCGAGGGGTGGGGTGTCGGCTTCGCCCCCCACGTGCGGGGCGGGAAAGAGGAGAGAGAGAGAGGGAAGTTCTTTGTTCTCGCGCTGGTTAGAAGAGGGAGGGAGTTTCCTCCTCACCCCCTTTTTAAATGTCCTTCCCTTACTGCCCTCCTTTGACCACCTCGTTCCCTTCAAGTTTCCGCCGAGCGTCTGGGTGAAAGGAGCGTGAAAAGTCTCCCGTGTTCTGAAATAAGGGAACGGGAGAGGGAGAATTAAAGTTAGTCGCGTCCGTGGAGCGCGCGCGTGGGCTCAGGTCGGGCGCCCGCCCGCTCAGTTTCAAGGCGGGAGCCGTTAACGGTCTTAACAGCTGTGTTTGGCTTTGCGCGCGCGCGAGGAGTAATAGAACGCTCGTTCGCGCCCTCACGCGCGCACAGGCACACACGCGCCCCCGGGCAGGGCTCTGCGCCCGGCTCCCGCCGTCGCCTGTTGCTTGCTGAAGCCCTGCGAGTCACCGCCCACCTTTGATAAGGGAGGGCGAAGCCTTTTCTTTGATTAACGGTCCGATCCTATGTAGAGTTTTGCAGTGCCTGAGCTGCTCGAGTTCGAGGGGCTTAGGCGCGCCTACCTGCGCTGCTAAGGTTCGGGCTTGCCATTCTTATTTTTCGGATACGACTTAAAGCACGCTGGCAGTCCTAAGGATCTCTAATCCAGCAGCTAAACAAAGAAATGTTATGAGTGAAACGGCCCTGAGTGAATAGCCATAAGAATTCATTAAATGTTCTATTACTACTACTACTACTACTATTTCAGCGCTATCACTATACAAGGCGTTAGTTACACATCAGCGAAGAAGACACCCCTGCCGTGAGAGGTTTGCAATCATCTCTCCGTCCCCGCCGTAGAAACTTAGGCTGCAACCATGATGTGTCCTGGAATTGAGCCCCTACCGCGTACGGTGTCCTTATTGTACATCGTTTTAGGCATGGAGATTATAGAAAAAAGATTCTCTAGATTATAGACGTGGTGCTCTATAGAAAAAAAAAAGATGAAGAAGAATAGGTCCGTGCCTCCCTATATTCTTACGGCTTTTCAGCCAAAATTAAGTAGTCGAATTGGGTTGTAGCCAATGTTAGTCTAACTTGTCCCATTCATGTCATGTCAATGGGTCTAATCGAAGTAGGACTAATATTGGACACAGACCTTGATTTTGACGGGAGAGATGTACAGCCTGATCCTAGCTTAAGTTTATGTGGAAGTCATTCGGACTTGCCCAATTTCTGCTTTCCTTCCAGCTATTGGAAATAGGTTTACAGAGATCACGCAAACTACATGTCCCCCGTACACCCAAAGCCTCCCTGACATTACAGTTGAGGCTCTTCCATTGTAAACTACAAGTAGAATTGCCCCTTCGGGATAGGGACAAGATATAATGCCTTCTCTGTGTCTACAGTAAACCCCCCTATGTTCTGTCCGCACTAGTGGGCGTGACTTAGCCACAGGGAAGGTTAAATTAACCTGAGCAGCCTTTGTTCCGTTTGTTTAATCAATTATTCAATGGGCCTAAAGTGTTTATATTTTTAAAAACAATTGTGTGACTACTTTCAACTCTAAAAACATTGGAATGTGTTTTAGGACAAATTTGCAGAATGGGAAAACCATGCTAAAAGGGCAGTGATGGAAATGTTGGAAGTTTGGTTTTAAAATAAATGTTTAAAGTAGTGCTATATCATTCTTTCATTTATTTTTCATTCATTCAAACTATAAGTCACATTTTAGGGCCAAGCCCTCACAAAGCAACGTACAAAGAAAAATGTTACAAGATGCAATTAGGCGCATCCGATAGATGTACACTTACTATAAGAGGAAAGCTGCTGTGGCTCACACAAGCACTCATATTCTTAAGAAAAGGCTGCAGTAAAGGGATAAGTTTTCAAGCCTCTTGGGAGTTCCAAACCTGTGAGACCACCAGCAAGAAGGCCATGTCATGCTTCCCAACCTAACCAATTTTCCTGGCAGGCACACAAGCAGGACTTCTTAAGTGTATAGGCAGGGCCATACAAGTAAAGGCAGTCCTTAAGGTAATCCAGTCCCAAACCATTTTGGAATGTAAAGATTAACACCAGCACTTTGAATTAGGCCTGAAAACATACTGATAACCAATGCAGCTGGTGCAAAAATGGTGGTACATATTCAGACTTTATGGCCCCTATTAGAATCCAGGTGGCGACATTTTGTACCAACTGAAGCTTCCAGATCATCTTCAAAGGTAGCCCCAGATAAGGACATTTAGGGCACAATCCTATGGCCACCAGACAACCTTTATACAGCCATAGGATTTTTCAGTTCCCAGAAATCTCTCCCCGCCCCTTCCTCCACCATGTCGTAGGAGGTGTGAGTCGTCCCTGGCTCTGCGCTCAGATGAGCAGCGTGGAACAACCGAAAAGGGGGCATTCCTGGGGCTGGGAAGGTGAGGTGCTGTGGAAGCGCCATTATGACGCTTCCTATACGCCGTCCAGCCTCCCCCTGCCCCCCGGCTCCAAGGCACTCCAGATAGCCAAAATCAGCTGTCTAGCCACAACTGCAGGGCAGCCAGAGCACAGAGGAGAAGATCCCCTCCGTGCCCCCCGCACCCTGCATTATATAGTTGGCCGCCTCCGAGTTCAGAGGCAGCTGACTATCCCCATAGGATTGTGCCCTTAATTGGTGTTGTGTGAATAATTATTTTTTTTAATACAGTCAAAATGTAGCACCAATTATGATTGGGGTTTTTAAAAAAATGTTGATAAGTTGATGCTCACTGGAAAGGTAATTGTGAAGATGTACCAACTGGCAATATGTTCACCTTACCACCATGTCACCACGCATTTCAACACAACGACAGCTCTTAGAAAAGACAGAAAAGTAGCAGTCCAAGTGTTTTCTGGAAATAATGCAAGACTTATTTTTGAGAAAGCATTTAGCGGTAGGACAAGCTGTTGGCTATTTTAACTATGCACTTTATTTTAAATGTATTTTTATCTTCTAATTAAAATGTTTAAAAATGTTTTAACAACTTTTGTTGTGTGGACAGAGTATATTAGCAATCTAAATAAATATTGTGTGATCTGCCTTACCATTATTCAGGATGAAGACCCACTTCTGGTGGCCAATTTGGGGGCATTTATTATTTACTTAAGGAGCAATCCTATGGCTGCTTGACAGCGGCTAGATGGCCATGGGATATGTTGTTTTCCAGAAATTGATCCCCCCCCCCCACAGCCCATCCTCCGCACTTGGAAGAGGAGCGTGAAGCAGCAGGAAAGGGGTGTGGCTGGGGGGGGTCCGGGGCAGGGAGAGCGTGACTGCCTGTACAGCAGCCTCCTTCCCCGCTCTGCGCTCCCACAGAGGGCAGGAGAAAAAGCAGGGCAGGAGAAGCGCGGAGGGAACAATCCCCTCTGTGCTTCTCCTGCCCTGCTTTGGATAGGCAGTTGCCTCCAAGTTCGGAGGCAGCGGCCTATCTAGATAGGATTGCTCCCTTACTGTATTTTTATCCCCCTGTTCAGACAACTGCTCTTTTTAATTTTATTTTATTTTTCAAAAGAAATTACAAAACCACATTAATATTGCCCAGCTTGGACTGTTTCAGGATTCTTCTTCTCCCCTCCTTTATTTTCTATTTCTCTTCCAAGGTAATATATTAATTCATCCTGTTTCATTCTTTTATTATCTTCTTTTCATGAGTCCCACACATTTCTATAAGCTTCTACCAAGGTTATTCTATTTGAACCTTTTTTTCATAGAGTCTATATATTTTTGCCAGTCCTTCTTGAAGGTGTCTCTTTTCTTTATTCCTCTGTGCACTCTTAACTTCTTTGTCAACTTTTCATTTATTTCTGTGTCCCAGATTTTCTTTTTCCACAAAGGTATTGTCAGCATCTGGGCTGTCTTCCAATTGCTTGCAATTAATTGCCTCACAGCTGTCAACAAGAAATCAATATTTTTCCTCTAATCTATTTTCTTTTACAAACATATTCAGTAAAGCTAATTCTGATGTTTTACAACTCTCTTGATCAGTAACTCTTTCTATTTCTTGAAATATCTTGTCCCAGAGTTTTCTAACCCTCCTACATTCCCACCACATATGTATTTGAGTCCCATTAATTCCACATCCTCTCCAACACAAAGGCAATAGATTCTTGTTCATTTTTGCTAACTTCACTGGTATCATATGCCACTTCTGAAGCAACTTTAATCCACCTTCTTTTATTCTGGTGGATATTGCTTGAAAGGGAAATCTATCTAAAAGTTGTTTCCAATCTTCTTCCTCTCTCTCTTCTTCAATATCTCTTTCCCATATATGCTTTATTGTTACATTCCCTCTTATCTCCTGCTTTATCAGAATTTTATATATTTGGGTTATTATACCCTTATCTCTTAATTGATAATTATCTACAAGTTTTTCCCATTCTGTTAAATCTCTTGTACTTTGCCTTATTATCTTTCTAATTCTTATAAATTTACTGATTTGCATCCATACTAATCATGACATTCCCATACTTTGTACATGATTATTTCATATTTATTGTGTTATAGGATTCTGCTGTTCATAAAAATGTCTCATTTGGGTCAATCTTATTGATTGATTGATTGCATTTATATCCCACCTTTTTTCCTCTTGCAAGGAACCCAAGGCGGCATACATAATTCTCCTCCTCTCCATTTTATCCTCACAACAACCCTGGGAGGTAGGTTGGGCTGAAAGTCTGTGACTGGCCCAAAGTCACCCAGTGAGCTTCCATGGTCGAGTGGGGACTAGAACCCGGATCTCCCAGCTCCCAGTCCAACACTCACAGTCCAACACTCTCACCACTACACCACATAAAATAAGTTCTCCCAGTTGTCTCCCAAAGCATCTCATGCCAATAAAAAGAGAGAGAGGCCCTACCATTGGGCTTACAAACTAAAAAGACTTGACACACAAGTGAAGGAAAAGGTAGAGGAGGGAAATCAGTTCTTCAAGGTCAGAAGAAAGTGGTGAGCTATAAGCGGGCATTTATAATATATCCAGTTCGGGCCAGGCTGATCTTCCCTTACTTGTGTTCTTGCTTGAATTGGTGGCTCTTGTTCCTTTAGCTGATGGATAGAGCCAGAGTGCCCTTTCCCTTTGTTTCTGCCATCTCAGGGCAACAGTTAGTTGGAGCTGAGTGGTGTTCCAGGTAAGGAGAGCAAAGTGAGCTTTCTGCAGCTGCTCCTTTCTGGCCTATGGTTGGAGCCAGGTTGGTCTCCCCTTTGCTTTGATGTTGTTCCTAGGGTACAGCCTTCCAGTGGCCCTCCATCCCCTGACCAATGGCAGAACCCAGAGTATGCTTCCCTTCCACTCTCCAGTCCCAGGGCATTAAAGCGTGGCAAGTGATCAATTATTTTGTTTATTATTATATTTTTAATCACCATGGAGAACTCCATTTGGATTTCTGCTTCACATTCCCAAGTGTCTTGGGTTGTCTCTGCATCTTGAGTCTTCAAGATGGGCCAGTTGAGATGTGACATATATGAAAAGAACATACATGTTGTATGCAGATTAACTTAGTCTATTATTTCTGGCTAAAGGTATCAGAGCTGCTGCAAACTAATTTAGGCAGTTTGAAATGGACCAATGGGTGAAATGGACCATTGGTTTGACTCAGAATAATGGGGTTCTTTATATCCCAGTTTAGAAATGGGCAACTTGTGGCCCTCCAGATGTTGCTGGACTCCAACTTCTGTCATAGGAACAAAGGGAGATACTTTATGCTGAGTCAGACCATTGGTCCATCTAGCCCAGTACTGTCAACACTGACTGGCAGCAGCTCTCCAGGGTTTCAGGCAGGAGATTTTCCTGCCTTACCTGGAGATGCCAGGAAATGAATCTGGGACTTTCTGCATACAAAGTAGGTGCTCTACCACTGAGTTATGGCCCCTCCACCAATCATCCCTGACCATTAGCCATGATTATTTTTATTTTTTAAATTTATTTATTACAATTTTTCCTCCTTAAGGAGCCCAAGGCAGAGTACATCCTCCTCTCCATTTTATCCTCACAACAACCCTGCGAGGTAGTTTGAGCTGAGAGTCTGTGCCTGGCCCAAAAACAGCCAGTGAGCTTCCATGGCCAAGTGGGGACTAAAACCTGGATCTCCCAACTCCCAGTCAAGCACTCTAGCCACTATGCCACACTGGCTTAGCTGGGGCTGATGGGAGTTGAAGTCCAACAACAACTGGAGGGGTACAGGTTGCCCACTCCTGTATTGAACAATGCCAATTCTAGCCATAGTAAGTTGGAAGTAAGCTAAATCTATGCTGCATACTTCTAAGTAGTGTGCATGTGAACCAGCCCCCAAAATGCAATGAATACACAAGTCCATTCAAACAAATGTAATGGTCATGCTTACTTTTAGTAGTAAATGTCTCTAACAACCTGATCCTTTCACCAGAAATACTAGGTATTGAACCCCATGCATGTTTACTCAGGAACAGTTCCCACTGGGCTCAATGAGATTTATGATCTAATTAAGTGTGCATAGGATTGCAGCCTTAGGACAGAACTACACATTATGTGTAGGTCTATGGTGTGTTTTTCTCACAGCAGAGTCCTATACATGTCTATTCAGAAGTAAGTCCCATTGCAATCAGTGGGGCTTATTCCTAGACAAGTGAGCATAGGATTGCTCCTATTCTTACACAGCATAGCCAGTGAGCCTGCAGTCTGAAGCACAGCAGAAAACTGGCAGGGGGACGGGACCCATCTACCTCTGCAAGGGATCGGACTCATATCTGATCCCTTAATGAATAAAAATAGCTTGGGGGCAGGACACTTTCAGTGGAACATTGACATAGGAGGAAAGGGTTAAGAAGCCCCTCTTCCCCCGCTTTGCTGGTCTTCCACTTCAAATTTCAACTTCAGTGGCTTCAGTGGGAAAATTCTAGGGGGGAAATCAGAGAACTACACATTACAAATAGTTTCGCTCTGTGACCTTTCATTCAAGACCATTCATTTATTTGAGGATTAGTATTTAAGGGGGTAATCCTATGTATGTTTAGACAGAAAAAAGTCATACAGCTCCCAGCATTCCCCAGCCATCCATATTGTAGGATTTTTTTCTGCACCCTAGAAGTATTTATTTGTTGAATCTCTTGACTACAACATATTGCTGTTAACGTGACTTCAGTTGCCAGTTTGATGACACAGTCACAAAATGTCAGGTCCCAGCCTACCATTTGGGAACTACTGTGACAAAACCCATTAATGGCTTCTAAAATCAATAATAATTTACTGCCAAGAACAAATATTTAAGAGAGTTAGTACATAAAAGTGTGCTGTAATAAAAGTGATTTGGGGGAAATATTAGAGTGGCTGCTTGGGAGGACAGTGCTGTATCAGTCTAATTCTTTCTCATCTATCATTTGCATTTTTGAAGGGAGATCTGGGCGGGTGCGTCTCTGTGTGTGCATGCATGGACCTGACCTGTGGCACACTTATCAATTATTTTGGCCACTACTTATTTACATAGTGAGCAAATAAAGCTGCAGAAATGTACATTCAAAACAGGAGTTGCTGCAAGCTCTTCTCCCAAGTTTGGCCTCCCACTGCCATTGCAAAGCAATTGATGGATATATTTAACAGCAATTTGAACGCTTATGTCCTCACTAGTCTTGTCCCCACCCCACTCCCGCTCCACTATGGATGGGCTGCCTTTATTTTTTTTAAGTGTTGCATGTACATTTATTATTTTAAATATTAATTTGTCCCCTTTAAAAAACTATAATCCTTGTTTGTTTCAAATGGCAAAAATAGTCTGGAGATAGTGCAGGCAGGGGGAGAAGTGAGTTCACTATACCACAGCCAACAGGCAATCAGTGCTGTGTACAGCCAGTTTCTGCTGCAAAGTAGTAAAACTAGCTTTCCTTGAACTCAACCCTGGAGGAAAAAAGTAATTTGCATAAACACTGGTGAGTACACTCACAGAATAGCCCCACTGTAATAAATCTAGGGATGTACGAAAGTCACTTACCTTTTCGAAGGGTGACATTCGCGGTGGGGGGGAGGCGCTCCGTCCCTCCCCCCCGAAATTCTGGCGGGGGGGAGGTGCTCCGTCCCTCCCCCCTGAAATTCTGGCCTGGGGGGGAGGTGCTCCATCCCTCCCCCCCCCGAATCCTGGCCGGCCGGCTCCGCAAATGGCAGTGGCCTTAGCCGCCGCCGTTTGCGTCCCTGCAGTCAACCGTGATAGGCTACGTAAATGTTTACGTAGCCTATCACGGCTGATTTAAAAGAAAAAAAAAACTGCGCGTACGCAAATGGCGGCACCCATGGGCGCCGCCATTTGCGTTCCTTATTTTGGCACGTCTTAGTCTACGTAAATGTTTACGTAGACTAAGATGGCGAAAATAAGGGGAACGCAAATAGCGTAGACGCTACGCTATTTGCGTTCCCCTTATTTTCGCCGTCTTAGTCTACGTAAATGTTTATGTAGACTAAGACGTGCCAAAATAAGGAACACAAATGGCGGCGCCCATGGGCGCCGCCATTTGCGTACGCACGGTTTTTTTTTTCTTTTAAATCAGCCGTGATAGGCTACGTAAACATTTACATAGCCTATCACGGTGTTTTTTAAAAATCTAGCCGTGATAGGCTACGTAAATCTTTACGTAGCCTATCACTTTTTTTTTTTTTTTTTTTTACTGGAAATGGCGGTGGCGGCGGCCGGTCAGAAGACCGGCAGCCACTGCTGCCGAACCGCCGCCGAACCGGAGCCGCCGCCGCCGCCATGAAGATTTGCCCAAGGTAAGTCCCGTCCCGGGGGGGCGGGGGGGCAGACCGTTCCGCCACCGATTTCGGAGGGCGAATGCGCTGGCATTCGGCCTCCCCGAGATTCGTGACGAAATTCTCTGACATCCCTAAATAAATCCCACTGAATTCAGTAGAGCTTACTTCCAAGTAAGTATGCATAGGGTTACAAGCTTTAGTGCAACCAGAGCAGATGTGTTTTTGCAGAAAATTTATTCTGATCCACAGTGGGAGGGAATAGTTAAAACCTATCCCACTAATTATGCATAAGCAACCAAATTCTGCTCTGAGTCACAGCGGTGTGCATTCAAAAAACTGGGAGAGGAGGTTGTTGATCTCTCATCACAGGTCTCATGCTAGAAGCAAAATCCACCATGTGCTGTGTGTGTCAGACGGTGCCCACACACCACTTAAAGCCCACTTAATTTTAAAAAATAGCTCCATGATATTTTAGTTATTTATTTTTCATAGCTCAGTGTTTGGAAACAAGGATTTACTCCTGACTCTTTGCACATTTGTAACTCTATTGATTTGTCTGGCATTACTCCCAGTTTCTCTTGAGAGCTCAGAATCAAGCCCAGCAAGTACAGATGACTAATTCAATGGAGTGAATGAATCAGGGGCTAATTATGTAAATAAGCTACTGTGCCATTATGTGTTTCTGTGATCATTTTTATGCATGACTGAATGACTGCATAGCTTATTCAAGACGCCATACACTTGTGTGGTCCTCGCATCATTTGTAGAGACTGAGGGGCAAATTATTATCTGTCATGCTTCTATCCAGCCCTCCCTTTACAGAACTCAGGGCAGTATACACGTGGTTATCCCATTTTATCTACACACTAGCCCGGCAAGGTACATTAAGCTGAGACAGAGTGACTGGCACAACGGACATCCAGGCAGCTTCATGGCTGAATGAGAATTTTAACTCAGATCTCGCCAGTCCAAAACCAACACCGGTGATAAAGTCTTTTCACCAATGAAGCATATAAAATTATGACCTGAACTACAATACTAAGCATATTTATCTGGACGTAAGTCCCATTCAAATCAAGATGATCTATTTCTCACTGAATATGCTTAGGATTGCTGAGCTTCTTTAAGTAGGGCCGGCACTACCGTTCGGCAGAGCGAGGCAGCAAATTGCTAGTTCTTTAATGTATTATTATTGGATTTTTACTGTCAGGGAGTGGGAGAGGTACTTGTGAAATTTTCTGTTTCAGGTGCCAAAATAATTTGGCCAGCCTTGGATCCTATCCACCTTGACTTGGCGGGAGGATTTGCTGCTGCACTTCAGATGGCAAAATATTTTGGGCCAGCCCTGGCTTCAAGACAACCTTAAAACACAACTGACTGTCATATGAAGCCTTTAGTTAAGACTACAGAGGTTTCAAAAGGCAAAGTGTAAAAAGCAGTTATGACTGATAGTAGATAGTTCAGTGATGAGTCTCTGAAACCAAAAATAACCTCCAGTGGGAGAAAAATAGTTTGTTTGAGAATAACACTTGTGGGGGGTGGGGGAGTGCAGGGGAGGGGAAGGGTTCTGCACCACTCCCACCTGCCCATACTATGCTTTAAATCTCTCTCTCTCTCTCTCTTATGCGTGCGCACGCACGCACACACACTATAGGAATTCACATGAGCTGTGTTGGGTTGTATGGCTAACATGTTTAGTTTGGCCCACGGTTTGTTATAAAAGCTGACACTTATTGGTGACTGCTTTGCAGAAAACCATCCAAATTTTGATTTGTGTATGTGTGTATACACATATAAATATATCTTTAGATATTATATTACTTAAAATTTACTAATGATTTGTTCCTGCTTTTATGCTTTTCTTAAACGTCTTTCCCTCCCCCTTTTTATTAGTACTATTATTATCATTATGGGATTATTATTATTACTATTTCTTGTTGGCTAAACCTTTAATATTTATTAACATGCGTTAACTGAATGGTAATTTATGGCCAATGGAAATTGATTGTTTGCTTCTATTTCTGTGCTATAAGGCTATCTGGATATTTAGTTTGTTCTTATTGAAGTTTAATATAATCTTTCTTTCTCTTCCTTCTTTTGCTATCCTCCCTTTTTTATTTTTCTTAGAATATTGTATTGTTGGAAACTGAAGATTCTGATTATATTGTTGGTAGTTTATTTCATTTATAAAAATAAAAGAAAAAATAGATTAAGAAAAAAAGAAAACCATCCAAATTTTCACAGATATCTCCATTATCTCCCCCCATCCCCAAGTATTAAAGACAAAGTCTGCCCTTTGACCTGCCTTGTATCATCTCAAAATATGTGCAGTTTGATTTTCTTGCGCATTTTTCACTCAGCATGCAAAAAAAACCTCCATGTCATTGGGCCAGATGTAGCAAAAAATGTGGGCATGTTCGCAAACAAAACAGGATTTACCAAAGTGCTGATGTTTTTCATGATCTGATTTGGGATACGTTCAAGATTGTTTCCTAGGAGATAAATACCTTAAGAGCAACCAAACAGCACCAAAAAGAAGTAGGCTCTGGATCCTAGAAGGATACTGTCAAACTCTAAACATAATTGATAATCTATTTTATATTTTTTTCTTCTCAGGTGTTTACAACCAAAAGCTACCAAAAGTCCTGTGGCATGTTAAGGACTAAGAAATATATTGCAGTATAAGTTTTGTGGGCCAGACCCTACTTCATCAGATGCATAAGCAACCCAACGGTATGGAAAATTAATCATTCATGTAAAATGATATGACTGTAAAATCCAGTTCTCACTAAATCAAAGCTTCTACTACAAAAGGATGGCCACTTACATATCACCCAAAAACAGGACAAAGGAGGACAGTGATTTGCATAACATTTACATATGCTAATGTATAGGTATAGATGCACATTTAGAAATAATTACTATCATTTAAATAGAAATGCAATATATTTCATCATAGTGGGGAAGACTACAACCTGTGTGCCTGCTTAGTCTGCTGTCCAGGGGGGTGTCTCCACAAGTGATTTACTGTGAGGTTGCTGCATTCAGAGGTTGTTCGTGCCCAACTTGCAGCCACCCCGGAGTTTTGCGCTGAAAAACCGCTTCTTCTGAGACTACTTTTGGTCCGATTGTTTTCCTTAAGTTGGCTTGTCTGCACTTCTGCTGTGGTGTGCACCACCCTCCGCATTTACTCTGGCATGATTTCCCTGCCCAGGGATGCGTTGTTCACCTGGCTGTGACCTCACTGACCTCAAAGGATGTTTCCCCGATGTTTCCACCATTTCAAGGCTGGCCGTCAGAGTTCTGAGCTACCTCATGGCATTTACTTCACCTTGCCTACCACTAAACTCTGGTGGCCATCCCCACAAAGTATAAGTGTGCTCCAGGCAGCTTCTAACTTTTTTTTCCCCCAGTAACAGATTAAAGCAAAATAGCACTTTTGTCCAGCAACACCTACACCCCCCATCTCACTATTGTGCATTTGCCAGCAAGTCCCATAGCCCCTATCTCACTATCGCACAATTGCATGATAGTGAGATAGGGGCTATAGGACTTGCTGGCAAATGTGAGATAGTGGGATAGGGGCTATAGCACTTGCTGACAAATGTGCGATAGTAAGATAAGGGGAGGGAAAGAAATAAAAACAAAATTGGCAGAATCGGTCATAGGTTGCGGAAGCAAGTTTCTCCTCAGAAGTAACTCCCATTGTGGTCAATAAGACTTGTTCCTTAAATATAGATGCTGTGTTTCTTTACTGTTTGCTTTGTTGCTGTACGGAAGTAATTAATGCAAAGCTTCGAATCTTCGCCTTATGGGAGCTTCAGAGGAAGGGGACAGGGGGTAGGGCCTGGAGGGGGGGCCTCTCTTATTGGTTGAGGGCCCCTGCCAGTCTGATGGCATTCTCTCTAACCCTGCACCCCCACCCCAACCCAGAAGTATGTTCCTGTGAAGCAACTTAGAATGGCGTGGTGCACTTGTTTGTGGAGCCCTGCGCAGACCAAAGCTTGTTCCTTGAAAAATCCAGGTAAGCCACCATTCGCTTCTCCTTCCATTGTCATGGAGACACCCCCCAGGTTGATGGCCAACTTCAAGGCACCTCCTTGATCTTCTTAATATAGTGCTTTATCTTTAAACCAATTCTACCCAGACTTGGGACTGGACAGCCCTTCAAATAGAGGACTGTCCTCTGTAAAGAAGGACATATGACCACCTAAAGTACAGTCTACTGATTAATATTTTCAGCAGGCTGATCCAGTATGGCAGTGAGCCACCGGCTTTGCCAGAGCTTCCCTCGTTGCTGTTACATGACAATACATGGGACAGATTACGTTGTGCAATGACTGTGAACTACTTCACATGATACAATTCCTAAAAGACACAATTGTGGCTTCCCAACACACACATACACAGCAAAATATACACATGCAAACAGCACACATGACAATCTGTATGTATGCTATTTCCTGCCTGGAGGAAATTTCCTGGAATTTTGGAGTTCCAGAAATTTCCTGGAACTCCTAAAGCAGGTGGAGAGATTTCCATCCATGAAAGACCATTAAGCTTTTTCATGGACCACCAAGTAGCAGATTGTCCAAAAACACAAGTGATAGGCTCAGGGTGCTTCCAGTCAGAGGGCTCCTAGTGCTGCCAAAGAGAAGGCCTTGTGCAGGTATTCCGTGTTTTCTTCCTTAACGGATTTTCTGTGGTATGACACAAGGCAGAAGAAGTGGTAGGAAAACACGGAAGGGTTGCAAGTTGAAGATGACAACATCTGGAGCCTCCACGTACAATTCCATGAATGACACAGGGTGATGCCGGCATAAAAGCTTCACCTGGAAGCACCCTTATTTACAACACAGCCAAACATCTAACAGCATTCTTTCTCTTGTAGGCGCTCCTTACAGAGTATACCTTGTTCACTGCTGCTTATAATTTGGATTATTTCCACTAATCTTTTTTTTTTGGGGGGGGGGAATAATTGTGTGTGTGTGTGTGTGTGTGTGTGTACTTAGGTAGTTAAATTTATTCATTTGTTTATAAAATGATTTAAGCCTTTTCTAAAGAAAGCCCTAGGGAACATACAATATTTTAAGAATACAGAACTCATAAAAGACTAAAAATACAAAAAAATGATAAAAACACAGCTTTAGAAGTAGTAAAACAATACTGAGCAGCAGCAGACTACAACGTAGAAAGCTCTGAGAATGAAAAGGTCTAGTTATAGAAGATCTTGCTTCAGTACAGGGGACTGGAAGATTTTTCCTGCCGTACTATTTTATGAACTCAGTTCTTAATGGAATACTTATCAGCTAATCAGTGATATAACTACAAATGAGGTCAATGACGATAAGGAAGAAATGTTGCCATCTGGCAGCTGTTTGCTGTCTTACATGATATTGCCCCAGTTTCTAAAGACACAACGGCGATCTAGCTGCAAAACAGGTGATACTTTTTGCTCAAAGAATCTACTGCAGAGCTGGACATTACATTAATAATCATACTTAGCATTCATATAGATTTTGACAGCGTTCAAGTCCCTTCACATACATTATTTAGGTAAACCTTACAACAAGTTGACCTAGTGTCCTCATATTGTGGGGGAGAAGGTATATCTGCAGATGACTCCCACTTCTGAAAATTGTCCACAATACTTTGGATGCTAAATGGGTGCATATAAAGCATGGATGGGGAATGCGTGTCCCTCCAGAAGTTGCTGAACTGCAACTTGCATCATCCCTCACCATTGGCTATGCTGGCTAGGGTTGATGGGAGTTACAGTTCATCAACTTCTGGAGGGCCACAGGTTCCCCATCCCTGATGTAAAGCAAGAGTTCAACTGTGACCCAGTTTGCACAGAACTGGAAATCATGGACTTATTAACCCAGAAATTGCCAAAATATACCAGGTGCAAGCAAGTGCGCTGCCTCCAATGTGCTCATCACTCCCACTTTCAATTAACAACCTACAGTCACCCCATTCATAGGTTGCTAGCATGACATCTGATCCTAGACACTCTGGGTTGTTTATGGGTTAAACAATCCAGAGTTAATCCATGGTTAATTAACCCATGATTGCCTGTTATGTGTGAATTAGCCCACTGTCTTGTTGATTCAAATGAGGGCAAGGAGAGATGTAGGCATGCACACAAGTGCCAGTCTACATTGACATATCATTGGTTTATCACAGAGGAGTGTTGATACAATGTTCACTTTTTAAATTTTTAAATTTTAAGCTTTTATTAATACATGAATACGTAAAAACAATCCAACAACATATCATTATACAACACAATCAATATACCCATCTAATTTTAATAGTTATAAATGTCAAGAAATCATTTAAATATCGAGTAAATTAAATAGCACATAACATCAAGTTTTGCATGTCTTCAAGCTCCAATAATTTAAGTAGCAAAACAAGAATATATATTAATTTCTATAACATAATTATTTTTCCAATATTCAATAAAAGCTTTCCATTCCTCCATAAATTTGGGATTCTTTTGTTCACCATCTCTCAGTCTAACTGCCTCACTGATTTTCAGTAACTGCAATCTGCCAAACTTTAAGAAACCTACGATGTTCAAGTTCCTTAAAGCACGGACGCCGATTGTGTCATGGACTTGTACAAATGGTAAGAACCCTAGAGTAAGGGAAACATTATGGGGGTGGCAGCAGTTACCATAAAGAAATCTTGTACAATTAATCCACACACTCAAAAGCTTTAATTTTCAGTTCTACTATTTTGTATGGTTTCTCCTCAGCCTCACCATGGAACCATATTTGAATGTCAATTAAAGGTAAGTATAACTATGTGACTAGTTTCACATCGTGGTGCAACTGGAGTTTCCAGTTTTCACAGACACCACTCATCTGAACCACAAAAGCAAGGAAAAGCATAAATCATCTCTGTAGTCTGTAAGTATGACCTGAAAACACTGTCATTACAAAACTATGAGAAAGATCAAATGTTATGAAGTCACTTCCATTCAATGGCTTCTACTAAGGAGTTTCTCACAGCATGCTACTGTAGTACCTAATTAGTTGAAAGGTTGTTCGGTAAGAATTTCACTGTGCAGGATTGTTGTATTTCAAATTAATTTATATGTTTCAGATTTATATCAAATGGTAAGGGATAGTATTGCATTTCATTAAATGCTTTGGATATGTGGAACTTGTTGACCAGCTCTGGGAATTCATGTTCCATGACTGTAGTCTGATTATTCTAACAATTCACAGCTCAAGTGTTCTGTGATCTCCTGAGACTCTAATACATTCTGGTAAGAAGAAAGGCAGATCAGGGGACTGAGATTCAGCCTGTTTTTAGACGGGTTGCGCTCCCCTTGAAAAATCAGGTTTCTGGTTTGGGGTTCTCCTGGATAAATTTAAAGATAAATAAATAAATGAACCATCAAAATCCTTCCCACAGGGCAGTTGGCTGACAGGGAGAGTCCAGCTGAAACAGGAGCAGGTGTCTGGTGTTTCCCTCATAAGAACATAAGAAGAGCCATGCTGGTTCAGACCCGGGGTCCATCTAGTCCAGCATTCTGTTCACACAGTGGCCAACCAGCTGTCAACCAGGAACCCACAAGCAGGGCATGAGCGCAACAGCACCCTCCCACCCATGTTCCCCAGCAACTGGTGTACATAAGCATACTGCTTCTGATACTGGAGGGAGCATGCAGCCATCAAGACTAGTAGCTACTGATACCCTTTTCCTCCAGGAATTTGTCCAACCCCCTTTTAAAGCCATGCAAATTGGTGCCCATCACTATATACTATAGTAGCGAATTCCATTAAGTATGTGCTGTGTGCAGAAGTAATGGAACTTACTTCTGAGTAAATATGTTTAGGATTGCACTGTAAATAAATGATATTCCTAAAGGAAAACCATTCAAGGGGTTAGGGTCTGGTACAAGACAGAAGAACTTTGGCCTTGGAGAGTGTAATGATAATGAGAGCTAGTGATGAAGAAGACTGCAATCCTAAACACATTTTTTAAGGGAATAAGTACCACTGAACCCAGTGAGACTTACTTTTGAATAAACACATTTTAGATCAGGCTGCACAAGTGAATGTTGTGAGCCAAGAAGCACCTGGTTCAGATTAACTCATATGATGGCCTAAGGATAGGTACTGTTATCTCAGCTTCCTATCTGCGATAAGGGGATCATAAAATGGCTGGTATTCCAGGGCTATTGTACTGTTAATATAGATGAAGCCTTTTGACCAAAAAAATGGACCATATGAATGCTTATTGAAAACACACTACTATGCTATGAACAATTTCTAATGGAAGCCCTTGAAAATGCAAAACTGCAAACACATTACTGACTTAATGCCACATTTTCACTTTCACCTTTAAGGAATCTTCTGTGGTTCTACTCTGTGAACTACTACTGCCTGAATCTGTTTAAATTCAAGTTTAGCAGCCCCTGTGGTCTACCAGCTGTGCCTGGAAAATATTTATGCTGCACTTTGGACTCAAGGACAAACTCACAAGAAGCAGCTGTTTTCGCACGATGTGCTGTTACGTTCACTTCTCCAAAAATAGAGTGTTTCTCTCTTGGCTTATGTTGACTTCTGTTCTGTTCTGTCTTGTACCAGACCCTTGAATGGTTTTCCTTTAGGAGTATCATTTATTTACAGTGCAGTCCTAGACACATTTATTCAGTAGTAAGTCCCATTGATTTCAATGGGACTTACTCCCCAGTAAATCTGTATAGAATCCCAGCCTTAGTTTGCTCTCCTTGAGAACAATTAGAATTAAAATGTGTGAGAGAGAGACTCTTAAGCAGTGTTAAAAATTCATATGTTCTTGTTTAGTATATTTACCATGTTTAAAGCAGGGAAGTGAGTCATTTAAAGCCAATAAGGGACACATGGGAAGGGAGCACTGAGCCCTTGCCCCTGTATCCACGTCTCCTAAAACTGCCTCGCCTGAGCTGCTGAGTTTATTTATTGTCTTGGAGCTTTTCCAGGAGAAAAGCAGCTTGGATGAGGGAGGGAAAACAGGGTGGGGAGTACAGGTAGGAGAGGGGCTCAGCATTCTCACTACTGCCTTCCCATCTCTTGTCCACATAACAACATCGTACCCCACCCGCAACTTATATCAATACAGCAGTTAGACCTTAAGATTAGACCTGAGGTGTTGAACCTCTTTCAGTCTGAGAGCTGAATTCTATTTCAGAGAAGCTCACCGGGCCGCATTCCAGTGGTGGGTGAGGCCAAAGGCCATAGGGAAGCCACCAAACAATTGGTGGTTGTGGGAAAGGGGCAGGGACAGGGGAAGAGGGCATGGCCTTCTGGGCATTCCCAGATGGTCAGATTGGGAACCCAGATGGGCTGGATTTGACCCCTGGGCCTAAAGTTCTGCACCCCTGGTTTAGCCCATTAGTGGAGGGCATGTTTATCAACAGTGGGTAGCCATATCAGCTAAACATGTCTTCCATGTCCACATCCACAATACCTTTGAAGACCAGGTGCTGGGGGAGGGCTGTTACCTTCAGCCTTACCTGGGGTGGGGATTGTTACCTTCAAGCTTGGCTTGAGAAACAAATCAGGCTGAACATCCTTGGAATCAGGACACTGGCCTAGATGGACCATAGATCTGATTTGCCAAGGCCTCTTCTTATGTCCCTGATCCAAAATATGGAGAAATGTTGAAAATTTAAAAGAAATGGCTCGTGAGCCACCTTGAACAGGCCACGTGAGACATTCTGTTATGAAACAGAACTAAATCATTTTTAAAACAGCATGGCTTGTGATGGAGATTTCACTGATAAAATGGAAGAGGCCACCATCAAGCATTCCTAATGCCCAAACAACTACAGCACAGCATGTACATCAAAGAGGTTATTTCTGTTTCCAGTGTAGAGATGCTGTTTCTCATTTCCATTTATTATTTGGTATCAGTATTACTGTGTCTCCCAGTAACACTGCAATGTTACTGTGGAACAGGGTTTTTTCTGTAACATGAAGCCCTGACTGCTAAGCGATTATCAGTTCATGACTCATAGATGAGTCAGCACATCTAAAAGCAGCAACCATTTTGTCACCAACACCTGAAGGTGGTGATAGCCCACAATTTTCTTCTTTGTCTTAAGACTCTGAGAACCGATTTAAAAAAAAAATATCCTTCATTATAAAGTTCAAACCAAAAGGCAGATAAAAGCTAGAAAATGAGTAATCCATGAACTATTTTAAGATTTAGAGGGACAATCCAGTAGATGTCAGTGGGACCTCATAGAAATCACTTTAGACAAAATGGCTTGTGAATTTCACCCAGTATTTATGTTCGAGGCTCTTCGGTGGTTGATTTTTTAAACCACGTTTCACTGAGTCATAGCTTAAACCACACATGAATTTTGCATAAGGGATAAGGACATTATGTGGGAGGTCTATGATCCAATCTCTTGTCATCTTTTGTTTTGTTTGAGCAGAAGGGGTTTAATTTCTATCTCCCCTGCTGTGTCAGGACCCCCATCAACAGCAGAGGCAGAGGCACTGGGGGCTGACCCAGGTCCCACCATCAAGACCAGGCCTGAGCCAGAGCCCAAGACCATCAGATCATGGGCCTTTGAGCCAGGAATGCATGAATCAGGACCTCTGGAGTCTGTACACCCAGAGCCTGCACCCCCTGAGAAGTAGATCCCCTTCACTCCACAGACCCACATTCCCATGTTGCGCTGACAGTGCAGGCAACAGGCCTGGAAGAAATTTGTAGGGTGGCCATATGTCCTCTTTCATGGAGGACAGTCCTCTATTTTGAAGGCATCCTCTATTTGAAGGGCTGTCAAATCCAAGTCCAGCTTAAAAATAAAGAAACATCAGAAGGAAGATCTGGGCCTCAAAATCGCCCATCAACACCACCTGGACAGGAGACTGAGCAAGGCACACAGGTCACCTGGTCACAGTCTTCCACACTGTGAAGAGATGTATTATATTTCTATTTAAAGTATAAGTATGATGTCTGAATTTGCATCTATGCATATAAATTAGCATATGTAAACTTTATGCAGATTGATGAAACATTTCCTCTTTTTTGGCGATGCATAAGTGGCCACCCTATCTGAGAAAAGAAGCACTAGATTCCAAGTGAGAGTCCTGCCCCTTGAAGGCCTTCCAATCTTTAAGGAAGAAATGGAGAATGGGACGGTAATATGGTCCTGGAGGCATAAAAGGCTTCAAACTGGAACATAGGGCTCACTTGGAGCTTTTCATGCCCTGCTTTGCTGCCCTTTGGGCCTTTTGGCCAGGCTGAGCCATTTCCCAAACTGAAATCATCCCTTGAAGCTGCTATTTGCAGCAAAGTGGGTTAATGATAGGTACAATACATAGGCCTGTACCTTTCCTGCCATGCCATGGCCCTGGTCAAGGTCACACCAAGTGAGTTTGTGAGGAGAGGAAAGAAGTGGTACTATGTTGTTCTGGGAGGAGATTCAAGGCATAAGGGGCAGCATGGGAGAACAGGGAGAGTCATTTGAGTGTCTGAGGCCGATACAGTTATGGGAGCAGGTTACAGGTGGGGATATAACAGGAAATACTGCAGAAAGAGAGGGTGGAGCAAAGTCATGGTGAGCTTTTAAATGTTGGTTTAGTTTTAGTTTTGTTTTTTGCTTCTTCAGCACATTTACTATATACGAAGACCACAGGAAAATATTGACAGCTCTGAAATCAGAGTAAGCAAGCAAAGGAAATGATGAATAAAGCATTATTGGAATGGGAAATGCCAGATAGACTTTGAAAGATGTTTATATGGCTTGCTTAGTGGTTGAGCTGCAATAGCAGAGGAAATTGAGCAACACTGAGGGTCAAACTAAATGTGACAGCAGCAGATGTGCATATAAAGTTAAACATGGAACTGCCCCAGCCACATAGAAGGAAGAGGGCGAGGGTTCCATTTTCATTGTCAAAAGGTGTGCATGGGTGAGGATTGTAGAACTCTTATCTCAGCGCAGTTTTCACACCGAGAGTGCTTTTCTCCCGGGGATTCTTACCTACATGCCTACTTCTTTCTTTCTTTCTTTCTTTCTTTCTTTCTTTCTTTCTTTCTTTCGGATTTCAGCAGATCTGTGTGTAAACTCATGATCAGCCCCACTCAAGTCTAGTTTGCCCTTGACTTGATCAAGCAGGGCCAGTGTCAAAGGTAGGCATGGTTGGGCACCAGCAGGGACCCACTGCCAAGAGCCCCCTGGACTTGCTCCTCCTCTTCACCACCTTGTTGTTCACCTGCCTTTTACTCTGGCCCAAACAATGGTGGTGGTAAGAAGGAGGAGCAGTATGTGCCATTGCTGACTTTCTCACTCACTCTCTGCCTGTCAAACAAGCAAGTGGTAGCAATGCTGAGAAAGAGGATGAGGAGCAATAGCATCTGGTGACAATGGTGGTGAGGAGGTACACTCAGGTAGGCCCTTTGAGGGTGGCTTGCCCAAGGGTCTTCAAAAACCTGGAGCTGGCACTGTGATCAAGAGCTCAGTGTAGTGGGACTTGGCTGCTGCAGAAAACTAATCAAGATCATTGAATTTCTATCTGAGCTGAGCGCAGGACAACTCATATTTTGTCTTTACTTGGGCATATTTCAAACTAGGCTGACTTTGTCAACCAGTTTGAATCACGATTCAATAGTCGTGCCTATATGCTCCTCAAGTACCATACTCCAAGCAGTGAATGGTTCTGTCACTTCATTCATGCAGACACTCGTAGGCTTTCTGGCACATGGGCATGCTGTGAGCATATGCACATGGCTGGTCACTCTGTGTTGATTGAAATCATTCTGACAAAGGGGAAGAAAATTCAGTCTGGTTTGAAATAAACCCAGATAAAGATTGGCGAAGCAACCCTAAATATAGGCTCAAGCTATAAAATCTGAATCCAGATTTTAAGTACCTACCATTTCAGGGATGTTTTGGCCCCCTTCTGATGAACATACAGTGGTTCATACACACTTACCTAGGAGTAAAACCCATTAATTCAATGGGGCTTACTTCTGAGCAGACATGTCTAGGATTGCACAGTTATTTTTATTACCTTTGTTTTATAGGTAAAATAAAAGGAGAAAATATTTTTTTAAAAGTTCTTTGAATATCACCTCAGATGAAAAGGCATGAAACTGATGCTGCAATCCTACACTCACCTACCTGGGAGTAAGTCACACTGAATTCATTAGGGCTTACTTCTGAGAGAACTGCACTGTGGGTTGCAATAATTAACATATGTTAATACTAATGCCTTATATTCTAAAATAGTGGTACCTGAAACTCAGCCCTGAAGAACCATGGCCATTCTCACACATGTACCTCACCTGGAGTACTATGTCCAGTTGAGGGCACCACAGTTTAACACATTGGCATGTGTCCAGAGGAGGGAGACAAAGATGGTGAAGAGTCTAGAGACATGATTTTGAATGTAGACAAGATGATTAAGCAGTGATATGCTTGCCTTCTTCCAATATCTGAAGGGCTGCCACATAGATGATGGAGCAAATTTGTATTCTGTTGCTCCAAAGGGTAGGGACTGATTCAATGGCTTCAAATTACATGAAAAAAGATTTAGACTACACATTAGAAAGAACTTCCTGATGGTACAAGCTGTTCAACAGTGCAATAGACTGCCTTGTAAGGTGGCAGACTCTCCTTTGTTAGAAGTGTTTAAGCAGAGGCTGGATGGGCCACCTATCAGGGATGCTGCAGTAGTAATGGATTTCCTGCATCAGCAGCTGGAGTGGACTAAATGAATGTTGAAGTCCTTTGCAACTCTATGACTGGGCTTGGACATCACGATCACCCATGATGGGTTAAATAAGCCATGATAGCTTATTTAACACATCATGGCTTATCGTGTCATCTGTCAGGAATGTTGTAATCCACGATGACTTATTTGGCACAAATAACCCACACTGATAACCCACAATCTGCAGCAGGGGTTATTTAACCCACTATGGGTTATCATGTCATCTGTCGGGCACCGTGGGTTATTTTGGTCGCTTACAGAGTTGTGCAACAAGACTGATTCTGATCACTGCCACTCTGCTCCTCACAGACGTTATCTGTATAATGGAAATACCTTAAATTGTCTATTTCTGGACTGTGTATGGGGGGAAATGCACAATTGAGAACACTAAAAGGTGTCTATGCCAGCAATGGCTATGGGGGGGTTGGTTGTACAATTACGTTTTACCGCTATAGCAATACTGAGAACACTTAAAAGCCTGTAAGTCAGCAATGGCTATGGGAGGAAATCCGCAATGACGTTTTAGCATTAGAGTGCTTTAGTGATATTGAGAACAGTTAAAAGCCTGTATATCAGTTAAAAGCTTGTATGCCAAATATTGAGAACACTTAAAGGTGTCTATGCCAGCAATGGCTATGGAGGAAAATGTGCAATTCAGGGTTTTGATGGTGTTTTGGGTGCCTCCTGACTAGCTGTATGTCAAATTTGGTCCCAATCCTGCAAACCTCCAAGGTGTCATAGCCGCCACCCCCTTTTGGGTCCACCCAGGATTTTCCTTCCATTGGTGTAATTGCACAGGGTTTTGATGGTGCATCGGGTGCCTCCTGACTAGGAGAGGCTGTGTGTGAAGCTTGGTCCTAGTCCTGCAAACTTCCAAGGGTTTATATGTGCCAGCCCCTTTTTGGTGCACACTGGGATTTCGCTCCTCGTAGCCCCTGCTGCGATGTAATGACTTGGTGAAACAGCACCACTACTTGGGCGGGAAGACTGCAGCAGGACGGGGCGGGGGGATGGATCAGATTAGGCAGAGTAGCTCAATAAGCTACACACATGAGCTTTTTAGCCTGGTTGTGCGGTGAGACATTGTGGTCTATTTAAAAAATAAGTTACTGTGAGGTACTTTTCTTGTCAGAACACCATATGACCCAGCAGAAACATTTTTGTGACGTTCACTGCAAAATGAGAGAAATGAAACTGTAAATGCTACGGTGACCATGTGTCCTCTTTTACAGAGGACAGTCCTATATTTGAAGGGCTGCCAGAGGACTTTTCTCCCTTTTGAAAGCATCCTCTGTTTGAAGGACTCTCTAGTCCAAGTCTGGTTTAAAGATAAAGAACCATCTCAAGGAAGAGCTGGGCCTCAAAGTTGCCCATCAACAGCACCTGGACAGCAGACTGAGCAAAGCACGCAGGTCAACGCATTACGGTCTTCCACACTACGGTATACTACAGACATGTACTGTGTTTCTATTTAAATTATAATCATAATGTCCAAATTTCCATCTATACAATATAAATTAGCATATGCACATTTTATGCAAATCGGTGTCAGGGTTGGATCGGCACCCATAGAGCCCCAAAGCAGTTCTGATTCTGAGGAAGGGATAGAAACTGTGGGAGAGGAATCCGCGCGCTGTTCAGAGGAGCAGCCAGGGGGACAGCCCCTCCCTGCTCACATTCCGGAGAGTGGTAGTGACCCAGGCAAGCAGGGGGAGGAACTGGCGCTTCGGAATGCTAGGCGCCGGCGTAGGGACAAGCGGGAGATGGAGGGCACTGAGAGGAGGCGCTCAGCCCACTTGGCGCGATGTCAACAGCTGTGCCCCAATGCCCCAAGGGAAAGGGGTGGACTTTCGCCTCCTAGCCCTTAAGTTCAGAGGCTTCCCGCCTTTATCCTCCAAACGGAGATCAACTGATTCACTAAGGCTAGAAACCTCTAGTAGGCAGCTCTCTTAAGTTTCCTTCAGTAGGCTCATGCAGTTAGCATCTGTAAGCATCATTAGGTTGAATGGAAATAAAGCCTTGGAAAAGAGCCCTATCATCTGTGTGTTGATTCTGGCTACTTGAGGATTTCAGAAGGCAGCAAAGGCGCTCCCGACAATCGGTGTCATCTTTTGTCCTCTTTTTTTGCCGATTCATAATGGCCACCCTAAATGCAACAAATGTGATTTAGGTTACACTAATACCTAGTTCTTCCTGAACAGGTTAACCTGTTTCTGAGCTTGTATCAATTCAGACTGCAGGTGGAGACTCACATGATGGAATACTCCTCCAGAAAAAAAAATTATGTGCATAGAAAACTAGCATGTCAAGAAGACTAAGCTAGCACACCTCTCCTGACATCAAGTTTTCTACGTGAAGGGATATATTTTTTTATTGCATTTTTATTTTATTTTTTAAGCTTCAATCACTTACCATCTGAAGTGATACAGTGCAGGCACAGATTTGTCACTCAAGTAAGAACTAGACCGAAGTTATATTGGATAGATCTGTGTTGCTGTTTCTAGCAAACTAAACTATTAATTTAAAATGAACAACAACACAGGGCCAGGAGCTGTGCAGAACTGCTTTGAAGCTTGCTTGCTTGACAGGCAGAGAGACAGTGGGCAAGTAGGCTGGGGCATCTACTGCACCTCCTCAGTGCTATTGTTGCCTGGGCCAGAGGTGAACAAGCACGTTACAACATCAGTGAAGAGGAGGAGCAACTCCTTGGGGCTCTTGTCAATGGACTCCTACTGTGGTGTGAGACTTCAGCAAGTGCCTGACTGTGCCTGTCTTTGACACCACTGTCCCTGGTCAAATCTGTGAGGAGGCTGCCATATTTTGCATGGGCATCTCAACGAGAACTTAAAAGGGATTTGGGGAGAGGCTAATGTGTGTAAAGACTCTAAAAAGACATTTCAAATTGTGTGGAAGTCATGTGATACTTTTAAAATCTCCGTTTTTATACTTGTGGAATACTACACATTGTGGCAAGATCAACGTCATCACACAACAGAAACCTCTGGACATAGGTATGCAGCCCAGTGTGATTAACAAGCCAGAATAGCTACAGATTGAATTTTCTTTGTACATTACTGCCATCTGCTGAATTTTGACAACACAAACCTTTTGGCATTATTATGACCTGTAGCAACGGAGAACATACAAATCCCTTCCGAATACACACAGATCATATCTATAGAAAATAAAGAAGTCCCTTCGAGAACGTATTTTACATCACCATTTGGCAAGCAGCAGTCCATGTCATGTCAGCTGCAGCAATATTTCAACCCAAGAAAGAGAAGAGAAACTGCTGTTCAGTAACCTGCTTACATTTCCCATCATGCAAGGTTCTGAAATACATTTTTTTAAATTTCTTTGATTTTTGCTAGCAATTACAAGCTAAACCAGTCATTCAGTCTAGTTTCTGATATGCAGTGTGAAACACACTTACCAGTTCTTCCTCTGACTTGCCTGTTAAAAATTAATCATCCTAACTGAAGAAAACCACATCTGGAGCACTATATATAGGAACTGAGCAAATTTGTATTCCGGCTGGTCCGAAAGTAGTGGGTTATCAAAAATTATTACAGTTAGTTTAACTAACCTAAGTCACACCCCACTGCTAACCTTGACTGGTCTTTTTTTTTTTTAACCCTATTTTTCCCATATCCGCTTGGTTTCACCTGCAGTTTGCAGTCTGACCTGGGGTCAATTACACAGGTGGGGCAAACAAATCGATATTAAATACACTGTTACCCCATTCATATATACAATGATAGAGGAGGGTCTACTCTTTAAACAAAAAGAGTACCTGGTTGTGGTAATGGAGGGCCACTAAACTAAAGCTCAAACCAGAGAAGACAGAGGTACTGTTAGTGCAAGGGTGGGGAACAAGTTGGAGATGGTAGGTCAAATGGCGGGATGCATGGCCCCACCCCACCCCGCTGATGACAGTGGCTGTGGCCATGCCCACTGATGTCATCGCCCCACCCATTTTGCCTTTCTCCATGCTTTTCTCTCAGCACGGAGAAAGGAACTTTGCTGGCTTCGCACAGTGTGCATCACCCCCCCCAGGGGGGCACATACCACGCAAATGGACCTGGCCGACATTTATTATTAATTTTAGCTGTTTTATTTAAAATATTTTTAGGCCGCCTTTCAGGGCAGAAGCATTCCCAGGTCAGCTTACAACTGACTAAAATTCATATAATAACTTAAAAAAACCCCATACAATAATAAGCAAGCAAGCATTCATGAAACAGCAAACACCAGCAATAAAACATTACTAAACATCTACAGCAGAACTGCACCAACAGAGCAGAACAGTCCAGTAAAACATAGTCAGGGAAGGCCTGAGTAAACAAGTAGGTCTTCAGGGCCTTCCTAAACACCTGCAATGATGGGGCCTGACACCTCTCAGATGGCAACTAATTCCAGAGGTGTGGGGCCAGCACGGAAAGGGCCCCTCTCTCATGTCCTTGCCCACCTAACTGCCCTCAAAGGTGGGCAAGTGAGACAGGCCTCTCTTTCTGATCTTAAACATCATCAGCTTCTCCAGCCGCCACTTTGGTGGTGCCAACTTCCCCTACCCCATGCCTTCCCCCATTGGGAAACACTTATCTCCAGAGTGGCACACTAAGTAAGGGGAATCCCGTGATCTCTCCAATCTATGACTGACAATAAGTGGATGCCCCTGCGTACCATGCATCCTCCCAAATGGGAGGGTGAGCAGGACGCTAAGAAAGGGGAATCCCTTTGTTTTCTCTGATCTGTGATCAGAGACAACAACTGGATTTCTCTCCCTGCCTCCTCTCCAAGCCCCTGGTAGCTTCTAGGCCAGAGGTGAGCTTGGGGAGGGGAAGAAGCCCACAGATGGAGCCCAGGTTTCTCCGCACTGGATGGGGAGCCTCTGAGGGCTAATGTTTCCCCACCACTGTTTCAGTAGGTGGTTTGTCTGCCCAGATGTGTGTCATCCAACCTATTCTGCAAGGGGTTGCACTCCCTGTAAAGAACGAGGTTCATAGTTCGTGGGTGTTTATTCATCCAGCACTATCACTAGAGGCATACGTGGCCTCTGTGGCTTGAAGTGCCTCCCACCAGCTCAGGCTGGTATGCCAGCTATGACCCTACCTTTGCTAGTAACCTCCTGTTAAGATTACTGTAATGCGTTGCATGAGGGATAGCATTTGAAACCATCTGGAAACTTCCACTGGTACAGAATATGGCTGCAAGGGTGCTAACTGGGACCACGCATTATGATTGTACTATGCCAGTGCTGGTTCCCAGTTTGAATGGTGTCCAATTCAAAGTGCTGGTTTTGCTCTTAAAGCCCTTCAAAGGCTTGGGTGGTCAGTATCTGAAGGATCACCTCTCCTCCCATGTACCTACATGATAATTGAGATCATCACCTCAGGCGCTGCTCTGACTGCCCTCACCAAGTGAGGTACAGTAGGCGGCTATGAATTAAGTGGGCAACCCTAGGCATGTTTAGGCAGGAAAAAGTCCTATAATTCCCAGCATGCCCTAGCCAGCATGACTGGCTCAAGGGATGCTGGGGGCTGCAGGACTTTTTTTCTGTCTAAACATGCCTAGGATTGTGCCCTAAAGGGCTTTTTCAGTTGTGGCCCCTAGCTGTGGAATGATATCCCCAGAAAAGCTTGGCTTGTGCCTACTTTAACATTTTTCTGGCGCGCGCAAAGACCTTTTTATTTTCTTAGGTCTTTTAAATTATATAGTGATTGTATTTATACTGGGGGGGTTTTAATCCTCTGCTCTCTGCTTTAATTTAGTGCTGCAGAGTTTTTGTTCCTATCTTTTGGTGTGATCTATTCCTGATTTTATAGTTGTGTTTTTATTTACTGTCTTTACTGTATTCTTATTGTAATTGTGTTTATTTTCATTTTTCTTGTTTATGTTGTAAACCACCCAGAGAATGCCTGTTATAGAGTGGGCTATAAATAAGCAGCTTTTCCACAGCTCAGATTTGATACCAGAAGTGAGCTAGAAATGACCAAAAATGGTGTCTTGGGACATAAGAAATGCTCCTCACTTTTTCAGCCATGCTGACCCAGGTACAGGGCCAGCCCTACCATTAGGCAAAGTGAAGCAACTGCCTCAGGCATGAGTGCAGAACAGCAATGAAGTGCTTTTCCTTTTGGTGAAAGAGCTGTGTATGCCATGTGGCGGGCCTTGTGCTCCCTGAGCCAGCCTCCTACCCTCAGGTGTGCTGGGGGACTGTCCCGTAGCAATGTTGAAATAAGATTCAGCTGCCAGTGCAGTTGGCTTCTGTGCATGGAATGGGAGGGGGCGCTGTGGCAATTCCACATGCACAATATGTAAATAGTAAAGGTTTGTATATATGTATGGTGGCTGGTATGTATCTGGAATGATTGACAGGTGAGTGTGAGGCCGGGGTTTGGCAGAGTGTGGGCAAGAATGACAGTTTGGCAAGTGGAAGAAAGGGGGAGTGGCGAGTGAGAATGGAATGCAGTGTGATTGGTTGAGAGCTTGCGCAGAAAAAGGTGGGGAGATTGCTTCTAGGGAATCAGATAAGTTTGGGAGTAAAATAGATTGGGAACAGCTAGAGAAGTCGGAGAAGAGATTGGGAGATAAGGGTGAGAACAACCAGTGAGATAGTCTGTGTGTCAGATAGTGTGAGAGAGGGTGTAAGAGGTTTTGAATATAGAACTAAAGGCAAGGGTTATATTGTGCAATTTAAAGTGTTGCCTTAGTTTAATCATCATTCCTGATATCCTTTCCTCATCCCAGCCCAATTCCTATTTCCAATCCTCTTATACCAAGTAAACCTTCTTTGTTTTCAATTTTAAAAGACAGTTTCCTTTTTAGTTATTAGGAAGGGTTTCGTGGAATAACCCCCATGAGCTGGCTGCTTGGTCTGTGCTACCAAAAATAAAGAAAGCAGCTCTAAAAGGGTTATTGGCAGCAGCAACTGAGAGAATGGTGAAGCATCACAATACACAAACAGAGGGTTGTGGGTGAGAGTCTAAAAGTGGCAATGTGAGGAGACACACTGACCAAAGCAGCTGAGCTGGTGACTAGAAGTAGGATCGTGAGGTAGTCAAAACAGCCTCAGGTCCTTACAGGCACCATCTTGAATTGCCTCAGGCAGCAAAATGTCTTAGATTGTCCTAGCCTAAGTAACTCACTTAGTAACTTGCAAGGCTGGCTGGGGGATGCTGGGAGTTGTAGGCCTTTTCTCTGTCTAAACATGCATAGGGTTGTGCCCTTAGCCTCATGCTGTTTCACACATTTGGGCAACACTCACACAGAAGCCACAAAGTACTTCATGGGGAAGCCACAATGGTTACAGACAACTTACTGTATGGCAGGGCTAATAATGTGAAGCATTTCAGTGGCCTTCCAGGCAGAATCATTTTACTGCAGCTCTTATGTAGAAGCCATAACATCTGCACAAGCCCTTAGTTACAATTACCAAATAGACATTGATCTCTTCTGGAATGTGCCTGCATTCTTTTGCTCACTTGGAGCGCTTCTCAATATCCATGATCCCTCTTTGTCATTTCCTTCTTGTGCTGGCCATGGTCCTTCTCTGGCCATGACATGAGCTATGTGCTAGCCTGAAGGGAATCCCTGCTGCACTGATCTACTTGACAATTCATCTGACAGAGATCGTGCTGACCTCATAGCTGACTTCATAATACTGGCTTTTGTGATGATACAAGGCTAAGTTACACTCTGCCTATACTAGAAGACAAACACCTCATCAACTTTGTTAAAGGCCCATCCTATAGTTTCCAGATTTCCTGATATTCATGAGTAAAGTACATTCTGCTCTATTCCATTCACAACCAGCAAGTCACATTACTGAGTAGCTAGCTGCCTTATTTATAAGATTTATACCCCACCTTTCAGTTTCAAGAGCTCGCAAGGAGGCTTACAATATAGATATAATACAAATACAGGTAGAGACAATAACATTGCAGCAATATCACAATAAAATACAAAAGAACTGAGACTTAAAAACCAGACCAACAGGGTGCAAAGTAAAACAGTCCAAAAGCTTGGCAACATACGGCTAAAAGAGAGGGAGCCAACCAAAATTCCTGTGGATCGACAGTCTACAACCTTGGCACTGCTATTGAAAAGGCCCTGTCCCAACCAACTGTGCCTCTGAAGGCCGAGAGGGACACAGAGCAAGGCTTCCAATGACAATCATAACATGTTGGAGAAGACAGTCCTTCATATAACCCAGCCTTAAATTGGGGTCTAGCTTTTTGATACTTGAAATGTAGGTGAGAATCAGCATAAGTAGATTGCAACCTTTCTTCCCATCCCCAGGTAGGGCTCCTTTGTTTTTAACAGGTGCTAAAGGAGAAATTCGGCGGGTGATACTTTCCCTCAACACTGCACCTATATTCTGGAGAAAGCTTCACCTGGAGAATTTCAGCTTGTCACACAGTTGTTAAAGGCACAGGGGCCTCATCAGAAGAAACATCGATGGTTACCTAATATAGACGGAAAGAAATACCAATATGATCAATAGTCCAATGGGGGGGACATTAAAATTTGTCTCCTTTAGTTCTGTGAAGATATTTTTAATCTGTGAGTATATTTTGGACAAGTCATAAGTTGCATTCTCAGTTCAGAATAGAAGACAGCTGCAATCACTAATATAGGGTTGTATCCAACGTTAGCCCTACTTAGAGTACATACACTGGGTAAAATCCAACGTAATTCCTACTTAGAATAGACCCACTGAAATGAAAGGGACTTAACTTAGTCGTGACTAGCTGAAGTACCAATCATTTCAATGGGTCTACTCCAAGTATGACTTGTGTTAGATTTTACCCACCGAAATGAATGGAACTGAAGTTAAACTAACATTGGATACAATTCAGATATTAGCTCTTGCACAGAAACGTATTGGGGCAAGTTTGCGTTCATAAGAGAGTAAAATTGTCAAGCAACAGCGTTTCAAAGAGTGTGTTTTGGGGGAAAACGTTTCGATTCTGATGCATACAGAAGCAATGAACGCCTCAGTTATAGAGTACAGAAGTAACTAAACGCTACATAAAGAAAAGAAACGGGGGGTAGGGGAAGGCTTGCATGTCTGCGTTGGCTTCCTCGATCGGTTTCTGCCCATTCCCAGTCCAAACGTTAAGAGATGCTTGTCTTCAGGCTGCGTGCATTCTGCTGATTTCCCTCCTGAGCGCTCGCTCGCTCCCTTCCCCGACCATTTGCGATTCTTCGCAGCGCGACCGAAGCCACGTTCCTTTAAGAGGTTAAAGGGATATCAAGCAGGCAGCGTGAATCTGCTTACATTTTCTTGATTTGTGGAGATGCCTCTTTCATTTGCATAGAGCGTACCCATAATGCAACACTGAATTCTCATTGTCTCTGCCACAGGAATTAACAGGAGAACAAGAGTTTCCGCTTTGTTCAACGTCTATAAACTATGCTGTCTTACAAGAAACAAATCACTGCAAGTATGGTAACATTCGGACTTACTTGGGAGATATCTGCCATAACCTACATGCCTAAAATAATTACAGCTATATATATATTTTGGGAGAGCAAAGAACATTGGCTGGTCCGATTGCAGTGGTACTTATAATTAATTGATCACAGTCAGTTACAGGTTTCTTTGTTCTTTCTCCACTCCCACTGCTTCACTTGACTAGTCTTTTGTTTTCGAGGTTAGGCTTTAGTTCATGGTCATTTTAAATCCTACTCTGTATTAATCTCTTTAAAACACACCCACCCAGATTATTTTAAACCACCAAATCTTTTTTACTATCTACGTTGCACTCTTTCCGCTGCCAGGTGGAGACCTTTTTATTTTCCCAGGCATCTTTAGCATTTTAGCATTCCATTTTTTTTTCTTTGCTCTGCTGTCTTAAATCTGCTATTGCGTTTTAAATACCTGCACTGTTGCTAGATTTTACTCTGGTTGTATTTTTGTTCTGTAGTTTTAATAATTAATAAAATACAATTATGTGCTATTGTATTTTCTGTTGTATTTTTGTGGTTTTAATTTTGTGAGCCGCTCACAGAGCTTCGGCTCTTCCGAGGTATAGAAATGAAATAAATAAATAAATAAATAATAGTGCTGCGCGCGCGCACTCAATACCCCCCCCTCCCGCAGGCTCTAGAATAAAAAAAAACTCAACGCACGCATGAAAGATCACATATAGCACACGATGCAACCAAGGATGAGCACTTGAGTCCCACTGATTTCAATACGCATGTGCTTAAAGGTCTGCAGTGGAAATAAACGTGTCTTGGAGCAGTGGTCTCCAAAGGGCGGTGCGTGCACCCCAGGGAGTGCGTGACATGATGGTGGGGGGAGCTGCCTGATCTTCGAGCAGCCCCCCGCTGCTCTAGGAGGAGGGCGGGGACAGTGGCCGCAGGACGGGATGGGAGCCGAGAGGGAAGCTCTTGGCTCCTGGCCTGTTGAGAGCAACTCCCCAGGCAGTGGTGCCTTCCCGCTAAAGGAAAGCGGAAAGGAGATCACCCCTTCCCACTTTCCTCTGGCAGAATGAAACCGAGAAGGAAGCGGGCACTTTCCGCTCGGCGGGGCCAAGGAGTGGGGACTCAGGGCAGGGTGCGTGCAGGGAGGAGCCCGGCCAAGCACGTCTTTCCCCTCCTGGCAAGGAGACAGTGCTGCCCTGGTGCATTTCCAGCTTATCTAGTTTTAACTAAACTAAGCCTCACAGAATGGACAGGTGGCTTAAAAAGAACTGAACTTGGAACCAGGCCTTTGAATCGCTGTATCAGAAACTGTTAAACCAAGATTTTCAAAAATAATGAAGCATATCCAATCACATTGTTCTCACTAAAAATATTAATAATAATATTTTTTAAAGTGAGAGCAAAAAGGGGAGGTTGTACCCTTAATAAATAAACAATATTTTTAAAAGTTTTTTTTTATTTCATCTTTATCTCACCCTGTTTAATTTTTTTATTTGTGTGTGTATGTTTTATAATGTACATAATACATTAGTACGGTGGTACATGTATATAATTTATAAATTAAATATACGTATATTGGGGGGGTGCTCAAAATGTTTTCACTGATAGGCGATCGAAAACGTTAGGAAACCACTGTCTTGGGGTGCAGACCTATGTATGCTTAGACAGGAAAAAAAAGTCCTACAACTCCCAGCATTCCCCAGACAGCATGGCTTGTTCAGGCATGCTGGGAGTTGTAGGGCTTTTTTCCTGTCCAAACATGCTTAGGAGTGTGCCTTTAAAAGTACATAACGCGGGCGGGAGAATGCTGATATTATTTTATAAGCATATACGGATTGCATTGTGTATATATATTCAGGATGCTGATGTAGTGCACCCTGCTTGCAGGCGTATAGACTAACAATACTAAAAAAAACAAACAAAAAACAGGGTGAAAGGAGAGAGGAAAAAGAAAAAGGAGGACTCAGTCTTCCGACTCAACAGAAGCAAAGCTTAAGAGTATGCAGCTGCATCCATTTACTGCCCCAAGGCTCTTAGATTTACGAAGAAGGGAGACATCGGGAGGAGATGAAGAGAAAAGCGACGCGAACGGGGTGATTACGACTAAATTTTAGATCGTTAGATCCTTAAAGGCTGGCTGGGGAATGCTGGGAGTTGTAGGACTTTCTTCCGTCTAAACATGCCTAGGATTGCGCCCTAAAATCACTATTATTTTATACTGTTAAGATGCAATTCTATGCCCACTTCCCTGGGAATACGCCCTACACAGTTGGATTTACTTCTGAGTAAACGTGATGCATGGGATTAAACAAGTAAACCGAGTAAACAATTAAACTGAGTTAATGGGATTAAACTGGGTAAACAATGCAATCCCAATGCATGGGATTGCATTGTTAGAAGCGTAAAAGCACAGCATGCCTGCGTGAAAGTGAACAGAGCAAAACGGGGGCAGCAGGGGGCATGAAAAGGCGATGGAGGTGGGCACGTAACTAGCTTTATCCTCGTTCCAAACGGAGGTGTTTTTTGGGTGTGGGGTATCTTTTGCTGGAAATCCCAATCAGATGCCGACAGGAGGTTACCAGGTGGTGGGAAGTACACATTTAGCATTTTTAAGCACTGATTAACAAGTGACTGGGGATGATGGAAGTTGTAGTCCTACACATATAGGGAAGGCTGCTGTACAGCAAGGGCTGGCAACTCATTTATTTATACCAACTACCAGTACTATTTATATAAAACACCACTAGCAAGCCGACACAGGACAGCAGCTTCCCAAAGCCTCTTCAGCGGTTGCTCGCTCCAAACCTACTGGAGCTACGCTCTCTCCTTCATTTTGCATATTGGCTTCCCAACATGCACCGGAGCACAAACAAGTTTCTCTTTGTAAGGTTATCTTTGGCACAAAGAGTATTTACCTTTTTATGTTGGTTAATAGTATGCATTAAAAAGTTCCTCATGTCTTTTTTCGAACATTTTTAACTATTTTCGCTATATCGTAGAAACAAGTGAGATATCAGACATATAAATATCGAATAAGGCTTTATAGTTTTCCGACTGGTCCGATGGTAGTGGGTTATTTCAATTGATTGTCCACAGTCAGTTACAGATTGATCTTCTTGTTCACTCTTTCCCCCCTTTCTACTACTGCACTTGACTAGTCTTTTTTTTTTTTTTTAACTTTTATTTTCTCACTACGCTGATATTGAAGACAATCCAGAATTGTCCGTATATAAAGTGTGCAATTTTTAAAGAATTCATTGGTAAATGCATCCAAACTGTGAAACCTTTTGCTGCATTAGAATGGCTTACTGCAACCACACAGGTTTTTGTGTGCAGAAATGATCTGTTGTGTTCTAGGGGGTGGGGCGGGGGGAGGGAGGGAGATAATTGCGACCATTACGTTGTTCCTTTTAGAATGTTCTCTGTGTAATTGACACATCACCAACCATAAAAAGGTAAAGGTGTCCCCAACCAGTCGTGTCCGACTCTAGGGTGCGGTGCTCATCCCCGTTTCTAAGCCGAAGAGCCAGCGCTGTCCGAAGACGCTTCCGTGGTCATGTGGCCGGCATGACTGAACACCTAGGTGCACGAAACACGGAACACTGTTACCTTTCCCGCCGAGGCGGTACCTATTTATCTACTTGCAATTTCTTGCTTTCGAACTGCTAGGTTGGCAGAAGCTGGGACTGAAGACCGGAGCTCACTCCGTCACGCAGCACTCGGGTCTCGAACTGCTGACCTGCCGACCTTCCAGTCTGCAGTTCAGCGTCTTAACCACTAAGGATTATCCCTTATTGGAATAGTATTTTTCAGGATTGTAATAGCTATGCAGGAAGCATTGGAAGCTCCTTAATTAAAAACACACCAGCTCTGTGAGAAGTCTACAAGTAAACACCGCAGCTCTCAATTTTCATTTAATTTTTAAAACACTTTGGTTTGGCAGTTTGAATGTATGCCTTCATTAACACTTTTGCAGTCTTAAGAAAAAGCATCTAGTTATCAAAAGCAATTTGACAGTTGTCAGTTCAAGAATGATGTGAGGTGGGGAGAGAAAAATGAACACCATTCTATACAGGTATTATGTGAAAAATTATTTTTGGTGAGGGACCTAAGTAACGTGTAAGTAATTTCTCTATGTAGCAAAGAGTGAGCTACTGTTCAGAGGGGAGGAAAAACAAAGATCCCATGAGGCATGTCCAAGCCTCACTTCTAAAGTAACTCTCTACACACCAGGTTTTACGTTTTGTGTGTGTGTGACTGATCCTCAGGCTGATCGTGTGTGTGTGTGTGTGTGTGTGTGTGTGTGTGCCGTATTTTAATAGAAATTGTGAAAGAACAGACCTGTCCTCCATTTTCCTGTTTGGGTTTTGGGATACTAAAGGATAAAACCTTTGTGTGAGTACTGGTCAGTTTCAGCCAATAAATCACATTACAGGAGACAGGGTGTCTGCTCAGGAGCCCAAAGTTTTGCAGGCAGTTCAAGTAAAAAAGTTTGGTTAGATAGGGAGCCTAGAGGAAGAACAAGAAGAAAAAAAAGGTTTGCAGGAAGTTCAACTGAAGGTCAGGGGGAGAGCTTAGGAAAAGGAATTTAGAGCAAAGGTGAACAAGAAACAAACCTCCTGATTGGTTGGAGGTGGGGAGGAAATATAATTAATTTTAAGACAAAAAGCTTACGGCAGAGATTTAAGGCAGGAGTGGAGCACACTATTTTACCTATTTACCTTCCACTCAGAACAGGGCACTGCTGATCTGTAAAAGAGACAAGTAATGTATATCATAGCAATTTTATTTACCTATTTATTTTACTGTAGTATCAATAGCCCTTTGCAAATGTTGAGGTTTTGGTGGGGAAGGAAACAATCACATTTTATACAACAGATGCACAGGCCGTTCATCTACCAGGTGCTTCCTGGTAACCATAATAATGTTTGAAAGGGAAAGATGTGCTTAAGAAGAAACACATGGGGACAAAAAGGTATTTCTCACAGCTGGGGGTCTGTGAGTACCTTGTTTTTATAAACAGAAGTCTCCATTTCAAGCTTTCTGGATGTTAATCAGGAAGCACATAGTAGAATCATCTGTCACCTAATAATTCATTTACTTTTTTTGTTGTTAAGGTTCAGAAGAGAAAGGTAGCATTGAAGGCAGACATATTGCTGTGCAGGGGGAAGGAGAGAGCCTGCAACCCTGCAGTGAAATAAAGAGCTTTACTATGGCCTACCTAGGGTTGACACCTGTTTTCCTGACAACAGAATTTCAGCAGGCATAGATTTCCCCATCACGGCAAACATAGAACAGTTCAACGTTATTGTTGATCAATTCCCCTCTCAGTCTGCTTGGTCTTCTACAGAGAGATAATTTCTTTCAAGACTGACAATTTCTGATTTATTCAATGAACAGCACAAATGCCCTCACGGTATTTATTGTGCTAATGAATGCCTATGGATTTTGTCACTTTGATCTATAGTTTAAATGATAAAAATGTTCCTTCATTCTGTTGTTGTTGTTCAGTCGTTAAGTCGTGTCCGACTCTTCGTGACCCCATGGACCATAGCACGCCAGGCCTTCCTGTCCTCCGCTCTCTCCCGGAGTGTGCTCAAATTCATATTCATTGCATCGGTGATGCTATCTAGCCATCTCATCCTCTGCCGTCCCCTTCTCCTTGTGCCTTCAATCTTTCCCAGCATCAGGGTCTTTTCCAGTGACTTTTCTCTTCGCATTAGGTGGCCAAAATATTTGAGCTTCAGCTTCAGTATCTATCCTTCCAATGAGCACTCAGGGTTGATTTCCTTTAGGATGGACTGATTTGACCTCCTCGCAGTCCAGGGGACTCATAAGAGTCTTCTCCAGCACCACAGTTTGAAAGCATCAACTCTTCGGCGCTCAGCCTTCCTTGTATTCCAGCTCTCACAGCCATACATTACTACTGGGAAAACCATAGCTTTGATTAGACGGACCTTTGTCGGCAAGGTGATGTCTCTGCTTCTTACTATGCTGTCTAGGTTTGCCATAGCTTTCCTCCCAAGGAGCAAGCGTTTTTTAATTTCATGGCTACATCACCATCTGCAGTGATTTGGGAGCCCAAGAAGATAAAATCTGTCACTGCTTCCATTTCTTCCCCTTCTATATGCCAGGAAGTGATGGGGCCAGATGCCATGATCTTCATTTTTTTAACGTTGAGTTTCAGACCAGCTTTTGCACTCTCCACTTTCACCCTCAACAAGAGGCTCTAGTTATTTTATTCTGGAGGACTTTACCAGTCATGTTGTACGATTTGCCATGCTAATAGCAAGTACTTAAGTTTTTAGGGCATTTCAATAGTTTCATGCAAACAAAACAATCTCCAACAGTAATGTGACACTCTTGAATAATCAAGCCTTCCATTGTCCTTGTACACATTGCTTTCAATTCCTTCATCTAGGAATCAGTATTTAAAAGAAACCTAGATTCGCTTTGGACCAGTTTCTGCAAAGCTGTATTACTCAGGATCTCATTCCATTGTGTTTTCTAATCATTGTTAGTTCAAATTAGGGATGTACAAAATGTACTTACTGTTCCGATCCAGGGCATCTGCGGTGCGGTGTCCCTCCCCCAGCTAGCTCCGCTCTGCAGAGCCGCCGACCAGGGCTGCCCACAGCCGGATTCTGGCCACTGCCGGGCTGCTGCGTCCGCAAATGGCGGCCACTATGCCGGCCACCATTTGCGTCCCTGCCAAGCCGTGATAGGCTACATAAGTACTTAACGTAGCCTATCACAGCAGAGAGCAGGGGCGCAAATGATGTAGCGGCTGCCATTTGCACCCCTGCTCTTTGCCATGATAGGCTATGTATTTACATAGCCTATCACGGCAAAAGGCAGCCGTGCTAATGGCGGCCACCATTTGCAGTTGCAGCAGCCCGGCAGCGGCTGGAAGACAAGCCAGAGCTGCTGCTGCATTCACCGCCAGCGCATCTGCTGCCAGGTAGGTAGGTCCGTCCTGGGGGGGGGGGGAGAGGCTGTTCCGCCATAGACTCTGGGGAGCCGGATTCCAAAGAATCCGGCCTCACTGGAGTCCGTGGCAGATTTCTCCAACATCCCTAGTTCAAATTAATGAGAACACTGTCAGAGCACTCGCACATATATGCCAGCTGTTCCTGGAGGGGATTCTTTACAGCCCCCATGTAACCCAGCAACAGCAATAAAAGGCTTTACAAAATGGTCTTAGGTTCTGGATCATGTATTTTCCAACCCTCCAATGGAGGCTGCAAGTTATTCAGAGCCTGGCTACAAGTTACATTCATCGTATCAAAAGAAGTCATATCCAGGTCAGACTCATGACTAATGGAAGTCTGAGGTGAAATTACACTTAACATGTAGTACCCCGAATGTTATTTGAATGTATGCACATTCTGGGATGTACTGCAAATCTATACTTAAGTGCTATTAGAAAAACACCCATTATAGTAGTCAGCAGTACAAATGGCAATAAAAAAAAATGTAATTCAGGAGAACTGTCCAACTCTTTAGGTTGGAGAAGCGGTGATTATGTAAAACCAGCAAAACAAAAATTCATCCCCCCATTGATTCCATTCTTTCTCTTCAGAAGTACATTAATTTGTTCTTAGTAGCTTAGCATCTGCTTGTGTTGTCTGATTACATATGTAAATTATTTTTATATTATGTACAATATTGCATTTTTAAGGTTTCTAATCTTTGTAAACCACCCAGAGTACTTCAGCTATTGGGGCGGTATAGAAATGTAATAAACGAAACTCCCCTAAACAGCAATTTTAAGTGGAAAGGGTCTTCACGCCTCACCGATTTGGCCATGTTCATTCTTTCTGGATGTATTAATTTAACTTGTTTTAAAATGTGTGGCAAGCACAGCCTTGTGTTACTTTATGAGTGATAGAACTGTCAGTGTAGCATAGACCAAGAATCTGCCATGGTAAGTGTGAGTGTCCCCCATGCATGGGGTTAGCTTAAAACATAACAGGGGAAAGGCTCCAAGTTAGGATGCCACACATTAAAGCAGCCTCCTAAACTCTTTGCGGCTGATCAAGAATTGCAAGAGGAAAGAAGCTTCATGCAGACATTGAAATGCACAGAGAAAAAGGGTACAGTGTTTACAGGTACAGTATACACCATGCTATAGCAATTTTGCCATCTTTGTTTCAAGGCTGTTTAAAATGACTTTGAATCTCTCCTCTGAGAAAATAAGGCTTGTAAAAAGATTGCTTTTGCAACATTCAGAGCAGATACTCCTGCTGGCAATCCACCAACTCCTTTTCACCCCACTCCCCCAGGGATCGTCTTTCCCAGGCCTGACTCCAAGGGGTGTGGCAAAGTTGAGCATTTGTCAGGGCCCAAGAGCCATAGAGGACCCACTACCCTATCAGTGCTACCATTTCCATTTTCCATAAAAGAGGGAAAGCAGATCAGATGCAGCTTAAGAGAAATCTCAAGTTTGCATATCCCTGCTTCTACTGGATTAGGGTGCTGCACCTTAGGACCCCCAAAATTCCAGAGACAGTATGGCCTCTCCCCCATCCTACTGAGGGGAAGAATGCCAGACTGGAAGCTCAAGGATCGATACCTGCCCCCCTGCATAGATGTAGTCTTTGGCTGTAAGTTAAGCATCTTACTGTCCATTTCCCCCAAGCACTCATAGTGAAAGTGGCAATGCAATTCTACACATGGCTTTACAGTCTACAAAAATGAATACATGTATGAACCAGCATCACATATATGACTTCACTTGATTATACAATAAGGAGTGTGTCCAACACTAGAAGTCCTGCTGTGTTTAATAGGACTGATGCCTTAGTAAGCATATTTAGAATTGTTGCGCAAGGGCTGGTTCACTTATGCATAGCCATCACATAAGGTTATCACACACGAGAGGGCTTTCAGTGGCCCCCACACCGTTGGAACAAGTTGCCATCCATTGGAGGTCCACTATGGTCCACCACTGCATGCTTTTAAGAAGTCCTTAAAAACAGGTTTTACCATGGCCTTCTCCCGATATGCTATTGTTGCTGTTACTGCTGTTATCGTTGTTGCTGGTTTTATTGTTGGCTTTTGTTTTTATTGCTTAATAGTTTGTTTTTATGTATTTTACTGCTATAAGCCACCTTGGAAGGGCTTCTGCCCTGAAAGGTGGCCAAGAAATGTTTTAAATAAGGGCTACAGTATTAAGTGATAATGAGAATTTGCATATGAACAAGTCACCTCAAAAAGCACTTTGCGCTACTAACAAGGAGCAGAGCTCAGCATTAATGCAGAGATGAGTGTCTCCTACAGCAAAAAACAAAAGTGTAATTTACTGAAGAGAAACTGACCCAGGAAGGGATATACTTCTGGCCGACATGGTTATAAGGAAAAAGTAAATGCACCAGCCCACCATTTAGTTACAGCCTGACCTACAGGGCACAAGCACCACCCCAAACATTTGGAAAAGAAATAAAAGCTAAGACCCCAAGAGGAATTCGGGGGAGGGGAGGAGGGGTAAGCAGGAAGCATGGCAGCAGAGAGTATTACCTTGGAATAGATATTGATTTATTCCCAGATCTTTGCATTGCAATGGCCAAGTGATGTTGCTCCTGGCCAGCTAAAACAATGACATTCAAAACTGATGTGATTTGGGGCTAAAACAGACATTTAAAATATGTATCTTAGCAGCTACATCTTTCATTTTTAGGGCCCCCAATGCAGATCTTAAAAGCCCCCTAGAGTTCCTGCTAAGGTCCCAATGTGGATTGGGGCCCCTGTACTGTAGCCTACTCTACAGTAAAAACAAAACGCATATCTGCTAGGCACAGATTTAGAGAATGCCTGCTACAGCCCTTACATTATGAACAAATTTCACAGGAATTGTGGTTGGCTGGGAGATCAATTGCTAAAAGAAGGCACAGACACCACTTTAATTTAGAATTATTCTTCTGCTCTAAACGTAGACATACAAAATGAAAGACCTGAAAGTATCAGTTCATATATTGCCACATGTCTGGCCACACACGAGAGAGGCACTCTTCATTTACACATTCCTGTCCTATTAATAAAGAGACACAAACAACTGTTAAGGTATTATTAAAGCTTTGCTTTGGAGTAGGGAGAAAAGAATCAAGTTCAAGTTAGTCACAAAAAATAATGTATTGTTTCTCCGATCAAAACTGGCAAACTAATAAAAAAACATTCACATCAAAAAGTTCAGTGTTCAGATTTGTTTTGTCATACAAAAATCTCATACTGCATTGTTTTGCTACCCCAAATCCCCTTTGCTTCAAATGCTGCATTGTTCCCCCCCAATCAATCTTCCAGTAACTTTGCAATGGCCCTGTTATGCACAATCTTTGTTCCATCTAAAGTTCTTCTTTTGTTCTGCTTAGCTTGGTAGCATGTTCTTCTACGAATTTGCTCAAGCTCTCCAAATCTCTTTCCCCACTTTCAAATTTAATAGGATTCTTTTTCTTGTTGCTGGGAGCAAAGTAGATGGTGGGAAATCCTTCTGTTTTGTAGTTGTCATTGGGGACATCATTGGCAGTCGCATCCATTTTGGCGATGACCAGATTTTTCTGGTTCTTGTATTTTTTACCCAGCTCAGTATAGATGGGCTCAAGTTTCTTGCAGTGTCCACACCAGGGAGCATAGAACTCTATGAGAACATCAGCATTTGGATCCATCACTATGGACTCAAATGTTTTACCAACTACAGTCTTCACAGGACCCTTGTTATTTTTTGGTATTGGCTGGGATTTCACAATGGGTTTCAGTTTACCTAGAAAAGGAAGTAAGAGGAACACTGTCATACAAAGACCATGTCTGCTATAATTACCTTTGCAGAAGTAACCCACAAAGGTTAGTAGCCCACCAATGCTAGTAGTTTTATTAGTGCCTTAAACCAAAATGCAAGACACGGTCCCAACTTTTGTTAAGTTTTCCTTCCTGGTCACAAGGGGCGATTCTTATTTGCCACAGGTGATCGTGCAAGAGGTTACTTACAAGACTAGACCACAAGCTTCTTCAGTTCGGTAGAAAATGCTTTTCAGAGCATTTGGCACATATTAATCCACAGGAAAGAAAAATCAAAGATTACCACGCCATCCCCTTCCCACAACCCCTCACTTTCTGCTTAGCATCCAACCTGGTATTGAGTTCTGAAGAACTCAAAATCTTGCTCACTATTTTGAGATAATCTGAGTGGTTCTAATGAAGGTAATGCCCTAACAAAATAACATCATCAGGCATGCAAAGAATAGGACAAGATGTTCCAAGGGATTTTTGATTAAATCCTACTCCACCTATTCAAAGGATAGAAAGCTGAGTTAGTATTCTCTTTATACGGTGTTACATCCAGGTTTTTTAACTTCTGGGAGAAAAAGTACTAGCCCCAAAGGCATTATTACATATCAGTTAGTCACTCTATACCCGAACTAAAAAGAAAGACCGTCTACAACTCAACCACAATTTACCTTTTTTAAATGACAAAACAAATTCCCTCAGCACATCAGAGTCAAACTCTTCTGGATCCATGGCATATTTCTTGCCACCTTCATCGAAGATGGCAGCATTAACATCCTCTCCGCTGTCGATCAGTCCCAGATCCTTTATCTCAGAAGAATAATCTTCCTCATCAGCAATTGCAAAAGTATACTCTGGGAAGTCCTTAGCCACCTCTAAAACCTTGTTTCGCCAGTACTGAGTAGCTGAAGACACCAGACACAAAACAAAGTTAGAGATTTCTTGTTTGTTCTGAATGAGGTCTTTAAAAGATGAGCAGTTTTAGGTATACTTACCAACACGATAGTCAAAGCTGAAGTCTACACTATAATAAACAACTACCAGAGGTTTCTTAGCGTATCTCTTAGCATCATTGGTGGTCTTGCGATGACCAACAAGAGGTAAGGCATGTTTCAAAACATGACTTTTCATTTCAGCAGCATCAGTGGATTCCTGTTAAGAGAAACAACAAAAACAGATCTAGAGGATGTGACGCCTGAAAGAGTTCACATCACACAGAACATCATTCATGCACAGATCCTAACTTAAACAACACCTTTACAGAAGAACCTTACAGTCTATGAAGTTTATTGAAAATACTTTACACTGTCCAGCCTCAGGAAGCCTGAGTGGAACGATATACTCATTTATTCATTCATTCATTCTATTTCTATACCACCCCATAGCTGAAGCTCCCTGAGTGGTTCACGGACATTAAAAACCATTAGAAATACATTATTCAAAGTACAAAAACCATTTACATAAAAACATAAACAGATAGCACACACACAGGCAACATATATCTAAAAACAATTTTTAAACTATCAACCGAAGACAACCCAGGACCTGATTAAAAACTCATCATATGCTGCCAAATGCCTGAGAGAAGAGGGCAATTTTAACCTGGTGCTGAAAAGATAACAATGTTGGTGCCAGGCAGGCCTCATCAGGAACTGGGGGCCCCCACCAAGGAGGCCCTCTCCCTTGTTGCCACCCTCCAAGCCTCCCTCGGAGGAGGCACCTAAAGGGCTTTAGAACCTGAACACCGTCTTTTAATAGCTACAGCAGGAGGGGGGGGGAACTGCCAGCCCAGATGCTGCTGATGGGGCCTCCCTGTCAGGCCCATGGCATCCACACCTTGCCCCCACAGCAATTAGGCTTAACATAAAAAGCTTCCATTGCTGCCAATGGAAACTTTTCAAAAACCCAATTGCTGCACAGCAGGGCAGTTTGCAGGAGGGAGTCACAGCTGAGGTGGGAAGGGTTAACCCTCCCCTCTCTGCACAGCCATTCATCCTTTAAAAAAACAGTGCTTAACTGCTGTGTGGGGTGGGCAGGGTGGGGCACACGGGGGGGGGGGAATGGATGTGCACATAAGAAAGTAAGTAGGCGTGGGGGTGGCTTTGGCACCAGTCCTGCTTATCACTGGCATGTATGCTAAACAGTCCTAAACACATTTCCCTAAAGGGAATGTGGCCCTTGGGAGGAAAAAGGTTCCCCACTCCGAAGCTAAAGGATTCAGGATATCATGCTGTATTACAGACAGCCTGCCTGCAATTGTTACAGGGCAACTTGGGTGACAGGTTCTGGCTATAACACTGTAGGACTCACTTCCAAATAAATGGCAAGCAAAACAGCTTATTCCACAACATGATGGCTTTATATTGGCTTTCAAACTGCTTGCTGAAGTAGGTTTCAACTGGTGGGTGCAGTTTATTTCTTTATTAATATGTTTGTAACCAATTTGCTTTTATGTTTTAATTACAATTTTGTATTTTATCTTATATTTTAGTATTGTTAGCCAACTGCAGCGCTATTTGTAGTGGAAGGTGGTATATAAATTGAACACATACATACATGTTTTCTCTCCCTCCCTTTCTCTCTGCCCCGCCCTTCTCTGTAAGAGAGATTTCTAAGCCACTCCCTCCAGTGGGATTTTTCTTTACTGGAATCTGCCTAAGAGCCACTTCCATTTTCTAAGCTTGCTTTCTCCTGCAGCTGAATAGCTCAGATTCTACACCTCCCTCACCTTGGAATTTTTCAGGTTTGCTTCAAGTGGGCATATTCAGAATTCTCACATGCTCATTTGAGTGGCTCCAGCACTCACTCCAACTTGGCCTTAAGGGTTATTAATTAAAAATTTAGGCGACCTTTAAGGGTGGAATCCTCTCAAGGCAGTGCACAGAAAGACACCCATTAAAATAGCAAAACATCAATAGAAACAATCAACATCAGCAATTAGAACTAAAACCAGAAGCACAAAAACACAGTTCAAGGAAAAGCCAACAAAAACAAGTGGTCTTCAGAGCCTGCAAAGTGTGGGGCCGCTACCGGAAAGGCCCCCTTCCCTCATCCTAGACAACCTAACCGCCCTTGGCAATGGGCATTCCATCATTTCTGGAATTTAGGGGAACGTTTTGATCAAATGCTTCCCTTTTAGCATATACACAGTACAGTTTCATTTAAGCTCTGAGCCAAGTCTGTGCAAATTCCATTATAAGCCTTTCCATCAGGTTTGCACCCAGATTGGCAATTCAGAAATAGGATACAGAAGAAAGCCCAAAATGAAAGAGCAAGATCAACTGCAACTAAGGGCCACTATTTGGGGTCTGGATCAGTGTAAGGAAACATCTGTATTTAATGAAATGGTCCACTAGATTAAAAACATAATGTGGCGCATCATGGATCAGGAGACACAAATGGCTCACTGGAAGAAGAGAGGTGATTGATCTGCATTGACATAAGTACTCACTTTAATATCCAAAACATGCATTTTAGGCTCATATTTTGATTGAAATTTTTCAGGCTGCATCACCACCACTTTCCCAGGATTCACTTTCAAAAAGTTTAAAATTTCTTTGCTGAAGGTATGATGGAACTTGTATTCTTCTCTCAAACTGTTAGCTGAAAAGAACAGAAAAGTTGGAGGGAACATCCCCAAAGAAAAGTTAGGAAGTTGTTTTCCATCTCTGCTCCAGCAATCCAAATACTTTACATAGCATTAGCATCCTTATGCCTGCAACTCTAGAATAGGGGTGGGCAACTTCAGGATGTCCATGGGCCAATTCCTCCGCACTGGTCCTGGTGTAGGCTGCACGCCTGCTGTCACTAACGCAATGCCAGAAGAAGTTTAAATAAAGCAAAAAAGTTGGGTTTGCTGCTGAATTTCTTAAACAATTTGGGACTAAGTTACCTGAAGGACCCGCCTTCACCTGTATCAGCCTGCCTGCACTTTAAGATCTGAAAGAGAGACCCTTCTCATTTGCCCACCTGTGAGAGCAGTCAGATGGGTGATTACACTTGAGAGGGCCTTCTCTGCAGTGGCCCCACATCATTGGAACAAGCTACCATCAGAGGTCCACCATGCTCCTTCACTGCAGACTTTTAAGGCCTTGAAAACATATTATTTTACTTGGGCCTTCTCGTGATATGACTGCTATTGTTGCTGTTACTGCTGTTAACATTGTTGCCGGTGTTATTGTTGGCTTTTATTGTTGTTTATTGTTTTTATCACTTTTAATATTTTAACTGCTTATGGAATTATTGCTGTAAGCCGCCTTGGGAGGGCTTCTGCCCTGAAAAGCAGCCAAGAAATATTTTAAATAAAAATAAATAAATAAGAATTTGGTGGCAAACTGCAACTCCCCCCTTTCTCCAGTTTAAAAAAAAAGCACAGCGAGGCCAAGGGGGCCAAATGGGGCCTACGTATGAACATATCTGAAACACACTGTGAGACAAGGCTTCTCAAATTTTACATGCAAACTCAAGAATTAAGCGCTACCAACCTCCATATGCACTTGGAAGCTCACAGAAGGGCAACCCTGGTTTGTTCCTGGCACAGGTAATCAGAGGACTATCGCCTATTTATCAGGTGGTTCCCATGGGTTAATAGCCACTGCCAGACCTACCCTCCATGAATGTGTTTAACCCTTTTCTTAAACAGCACCTTTGCTTAATGGGCAGTACCACATCTTGTGGTAGTGAATTCTGTAATTATATGCTGACCCAGATCAGGGATCTGGAGCTAGCATTCTGAGAATGAGCTGTGGTAGGCCTTGGGCTCACCGCATACACTTCCCTCCTCCCTCAGGGGAAGGCAAGATGCAGTGCATTGAAAACCAGAAATGGAGGCCTTTAATCACCTTCCGCCGTGCTCAGAGGCAAGAGGGCCAAGCGCACGATTCCAAGTCTTGCTGGGCTTGTCACTCCATCGGAGCTGGGCTATTGTGTCTGGTAGTACTTTCTATTGTCTGACCTGAATTTATTGCCAATATATTTCACTGGATGGCCAAGAGAGAAAATTACCCTATTTTCTCCACACAGTGTAGAATTTTTATGAACTTCTCTCATGTCTTAGTTGTCCTCCCTCTCCCAATTTCCATTAGGGTGCAATCCTATGCATGTTTAGACAGAAAAGAAGTCCTACAACTCCCAGCTGTGAAGACTGTAGTTGGTAAAACATTTGAGTCCATAGTGATGGATCCAAATGCTGATGTTCTCATAGAGTTCTATGCTCCCTGGTGTGGACGCTGCAAGATACTTGAGCCCATCTATACTGAGCTGGGTAAAAAATACAAGAACCAGAAATGCTGGACTAGATGGATGCTTGGTCTGATCCAGCATAGATCTTCTTATGTAGGCCTTTTTCCCCCACTACCTAAACATGTGTAGGATTGCACCGTAAGTTCCACAGGTTTTTTCATGCCTCCTCTGCATGAAAAATATGTTCTCATATATGAAAAATATATGGTGTGTGTGTGTGTATATGTTCTCATATATGAAAAATATTCTCTCTCTCTCTCTCATAGCATCAAAAATATGTTCCCATATGTTCTCCTCCGATTTGTATATTAGTCCTTCTGCTCTTGGTCTGGAACTAGCAGGGAGACTGTGCCTCTTCATTCAAAGAAAGCAAGAGGAGAATGGCAGAAAATGGATGTAGCCAACCTTTTGAGAGCCAATATGGAGCTGCAGTTACAAGACAGAAAAATACAATTTTAATATTAACTCCTCAAGTTTTGACTATCTACCAGCTGAAGGAAATTCTGCCCTGGTACTATGCACTCTCATAATGGTTTGTAAAGCACTTTCCATTTGTAGGTAGGCAGAGAACAATTTTTGACAAGTTATTTATAAATAAAAGGAAACGCTTACCAGCATCTTGATACAGTTGGTAGGCTGGGTCCTGGTCTCCTTTAAATACACCGATGATGATAACATCATCTCCATCTTTCATAAATTCCTGTACCTGTTTGTTAGCCTGTATTTGTTTGGATGGAGGACCAGCCTGTTCTATCATGTAATCAACAATTCCTTTAACAAAAGATACAGTCTCATGTTACTGCTTGGAAAAACAACAACATTAGGTTACAAGCATTTTGTTTTAAAATTAGGTTTTTTCTACACAAGGATGTTAATCTGCTGTATCTACTTTCAGTTTTGTTGCAGAATTGAGACCTGAGCATTACACGAAGATAATATATAATGGATAATCCTTTCCAACTTTTCTTCTTCATAACCTCTAGGTGGCACTGTGGTATAGCAAAACAGAGCAAATACACTAGTGGAAGAAGTGTTTTCTTTTGCTTTCACAAATATTGCATTTTCCTGCTCTAAAAAAACTCGCCAGAAGTGCTCTTTAAAAACAGAAGCAAAACTGGAGGGTCATGAGTCATCTAAAGAACCTGTAAACAACCATGAGTAGGGAATGATGAGCACACAATAAATGCCTCATATAGGAAAAGATTCAAAAGACTGTTCACTAAGTTCTAAAGACCAGGATTTGATTTTGGTTCCTTGTCTTATGAAGTACTGAACCTGCAGTTCCAACAAACTGAAACCTGTATTTATTCTTCTAGAAAATGTAATTACATCTTAAAAATAAAGGACACGTAAAGCTCAGAAATTGTGCTTTGGAATTGTAATATTTTGAAATAATGGATATTCCACAGGTGGGTTTTTTTTTTCTTTTTGAACAGACAACTTTTCTAAGCGCTCTTCTCTTCTGAAAGCGGCACTAAGTGGAGATAACGTACATGCTGCTATCTTTTAGGTGCCAGGCAAAGACTTTTGTTTTCCTGGACCTTTTAATTGTTGATATGGTTTTATCTTTGCTAGCCATTTTAACCTTTTATTATTGCTTTATTGTTTGCTGTTTTCTTGGCTACTGTATTTTAATGCTATCTAATGGAACACTCTGAAAGTTTTCAAATTGAAAAGTGTAATAACCATAATAATAATAGTTATTCTTCTTCTTCAGGACCAAATACAACAAGTCGAGTCAAGACTCAAGCAGATTAAAAAAAATACTATCATTCTACAGTACAGATTTTACCCAATACTTAGAGCTCTTTCAAAATGTTACCTTTGTGGTGTGATTACTGCTTGTCTGAGACTGGTTCCCATGGGGCTTTGCTAAGGCCGCATATTCAACATCATGTGAATCATAGAGATCATACAAGTACATCTCATACCAGGGTCAGCAGCCCTGGTGGGGGTACAGTGCGAGGGGGGAGATGCTAGTGTGGAAAATGCCCAAGTGATGAGGAACTTGAAACAATACTAACGCAATATGAAGACAGTGACTGCGTGACAAGGGTTATGCTGGAAAAGGCCTAACATCCAAATAGTGTCTACCTTTAGCCTTCGATGTGTAGGCCCAAGTTAATTGCATCACTGTACTCCACAGCACTGATGGTTTTTTAAATTACATCATTTTGGCAATCTACCTGTCCATCACACCCAAGAGAAGAAACATAAAATCTACTGACAAAGAGGTAGTTTCAAAGTCATGCTAAGACTTCTTCAAATTTGCTCATATCTGTGCCTTTACAATTAAAACTCCCTATTGGATTTTCTACGCTGCCCCCTTTGACATCACACCATACAACTCACTCAACCATGCGGGCAGTCCTGGACGAATGTAATTTGTTTTCTATATAAATGCAGATATGGCTAGCAGCAGCAGCTTCAGGATCACTTTCATGGCATACTCCCAGCTCTATGATCTGGGAAGTTGCTGCTGGCCATCTCCCATGATCTCAGAGATATTACTGGACTGTTCGAGGGTGTAGCTGCAATTGTACTTTAGGCTTTTAGTACTGTCTAGGCCGGATGTTTTACACTGGCGTTTGTTGTCTTTATGAATCTTGGCCATTTTATTACTGTATCAGTTTCTTAATCATAATGAATTTTATGATTATAAGGCACCTTGGGAGAACTCCTGACCTGAAAGGCAGCCCAGAAATGTTTTAAATAATATTGTGTTTTGCCCATGTGAATATGTGCCTGGAAAAGGCCAGGTCTGCCTGGATGTGCACGAAATGTATTCTTGTCAATCGTTTTCAAACTGTATCTGGAGAACCCTGGAGTTCAACAACTTCAGGGTTTCTTGATAAGAAAAATCAAGTTTAGTAGCAGGCAAGTCTCCTGGAAAGGAAGTCTACCTGCCCATCTCTGCTGTCCCTCTCCTCCACAATGTGTAATCACAGGTAAGAGACAGACGTGCGCTTTCAGTTCACACAGAGAAATACTGAGGCCTGACAATCCTAGCCATCAACCTGCATGAACTGAGTGTGCAGCCCTAGAATCTTCTGCAATGCACTAGGATTCTGTGGTAGAACTCTAGTGGTTATCAGGAGTGGATAGGGCTCAGTGAAGCTAAAAATTAAACCTTATTATATGAAAAGGCCCCAAGAGAAACAGGGTTTCTTTCTTTCTCTCCCTCAGTAATTTATTGCTTGACTCTGAAGAGTGTCCATAACATTACAAATCAAGGTGCCTATAGTGACCAATAATAGGAAGTATAAATGCTGCAGCACAGAGAATATAGCTCCAGTATAGGAACTCCAAGGGGTAGGTTTGAAATTGTCTTATGAGTTCTAAGACACAGAACAGGTCAGAGCACAGGACTACAGCTGATGCTGAAATCCCAGCTCGCCTGCAGACAAACTCCGTGGCTCATAGCGGTCAAATTCAAAAGTTTCAATTCCTAGTCTATAAAATGCAAATGGGATCAGACTCACAGATTTATTGCAAAAATGAAAGTCAAGGTACTTCACCATACCATATTTTTCTCTTGGGCCGTTATAGTCAAAAGGTTTGCCCTTGCGGAAAATCTTGAGAGATGGGTATCCAGACACGTCAAACCTCTTTGCAAGATCCGTTTCAGCGATAGCATCAACTTTTGCAAGGGGGATAGGAGGGGTACGCTTGCCAAGCTCCTTAGCTGCTTTCTCATATTCCGGAGCTAACCTTTTGCAGTGTCCACACCTAGATGGGGGGTGGGGAAGAGACAGTGGTAATTTCAGTGTTGGAAGTTCTCAAATTGGGATTTCAATTTTTTAAAGTAGAGATAATTTATTCTCATCTGGGGGATAGAGAAGAAAGATAATATAGTTTCTGTTCTTAACATGTTAACATAAAGTGAGTGAGCATGCATTTACACGGGTTACATCCCTAGATCCAGATGTGAATGCCACATTATCAATTTCTCAGGTAAGTGTCCTGGATATGTAGAAGGTTCGAGAGTATTGTCAACATTTTAAGCTAGATGCACAAGCTCACGTGCAAAAGAGGAAAGTTGTACACAAAGCGCTGGTTCTCAGCTCTATACTTCAGATTATAACAAAACTTATGATCTGAATCAGTAAAAAATTGATGTAGCTTTAGATCAGTTTCATATCAGAAAACACATCCACCACCTCCCCCCCAAAAACGGGTTTCTACTGTTTAGAGCTGTGCTTCCCCCAATGGGAAACATGATATGATATGGTTTCAAAAGGACGGACACATATGTGGAACCTTGTTCATATATTTTCTCCTCTTAAAACAGTATTTCCAAACGTATCTGTAGAGATAATTCTAATCTGCATTGAGATCTAGCTTACTGAATGAATGCCCATCTATGTCCAAGCACAGCACACAGGAAGGTGGCAATAAAAAGACAACTTTGCAGATCCCCACCTAAAAATATTAACAGTTTTAAGTTAATAAGAATACATGCCAAAAATCTAAGAAAACCACAGGATTTTAAATTTATTTCTTAACACTAAAGGCCAGAAAGAGCTGAATCAGAACTGGGTGTATGCCTCATACATGGCTATACCCATTATGACTACCCCTAATAAGAGATTAAACTCTGAAGAGATAAATGCCACAATCCAGTGATGAATACATACCACATCCCCCCACCCAACAGGCTGAAACACCATGGAATTGGAAGTAAAAGGATTCCATAAGGCCAGGTTCTGCATGCCCTGTAATTCTGAATCAGGGCCAGGGGATGCAAAGCCAACTCATTGTTCTGTATCCAAGGAAAAAAAACGTTAAGATCTGTGAAAGCTAGAAAATACACTATTCCACCGTACCATGGAGCATAGAATTCAACCAGAATTATGTCAGCCTCATTCACTGTTTCATCAAAGTTATCTTTCGTCAAGATTAATGTGGCTTCAGGTGGAGGGATCCAATCGGGCTGGGACACTTCTTTCACTTTAGCCACAATTTCTAAAGAGAGAATGCAGAGAGGCACAAAGAACAAGTCTTTACTCTTAACTTGCAAAATTGATGTCATTTTGATGTGTGTGGTTTATGCAAAGAGATGGTTTGTATACCGCCAGGACTTCAGGAGTGCATGCATAGCATCTCACCCCATGTGAGATCCAGGGCACAGGGCAGGTTGTGCCCTCGTCACAATAGGGTTCTCTAATTGAGCTCTTCTCATTCCCATGAGGGAAACATATGGCATCCATTCCCTTATGCAGAAGGGGTGAGCTCGGGAATACTATTGGGGTGCAGGCTAGAAGTATTCCTTGACATTAAGAATCAAGCCTATCCCTAGCTTCATACACAAGTCCCATGACCCCTCACCATTTTTACACTGCCTAGGGCTGATGGGAATTATAAGCCAAAACATCTGGAGAGCCACAAGTTGCCCAGGCCTGAGCACAGACCCATCATGGATTCCGTTTTTAGTCATGCTACAGTGAGACAGCACACTAGGAAACTGGCTTTTTATACCAGCTGTTATACACTTGGGAGGACTGCAAAACTGGCTGGTAGGTCAGCCATGAGCTGCCACTTGGTGACCGACTGCAACACGTGCAATTAAGTCCTTATTTGTAACTGACATTGCTCTGAAATTCTAGATATCAAGAATAGCGTTGAGTGGGAAAACTAATTTGCTCCAACCAGCACTGCTGATAAGATTTATCCCCAATCATCTTGGGAGTCTAGAAAAATCTCCAGCAAACATGGGGTATTTTTGTCTGGGGATGCCGTTGTGCCATTAAGCCACTTCAAAACATTTCAATATACCATGCTGTGGTATATGATTACTTTCCACAGCACAATGATGCAGCAAGTCTCCATGCATCCTTTTTCTGAGGTTCTCTGCCCCAAGGGGAGATGAAGACACCCCTAGTGTAGGTAAACCTTGTACACCTCCTTGTGGCAGAGCAAGATCTAACATTCCCATTTCACTGCTAATGCAGAACTAAGACAACGTATGATACTGCTTACCTGCTTCTGTTCTTGAGCCTTCATAATCCACAGGCTGACCCTTCTTCAGAATTTTGATGGTTGGGTAACCACTAACATCAAAGCGACCCGCCACAGCAGAGGCTGACGTAGCGTCTATTTTGGCAACTGGGATGGGAGGATCATTTTCTTTCAGTGTTTTGGCTATTTTTTCATATTCTGGAGCAAACTGCTTGCAGTGCCCACACCTGAAGGGTGGGGTAGGGGGGACAGAGAGAGACAAAGAATTCAGTAGGAGTCTAAAGGCGCAAGCAATCCTACGCATGTTTAGACAGGAAAAAATCTTGCAACTCCTAGCATGCCCCAGCCAGCAGTGCTGGCTGGTGAATCCTCAGAGTTGTAGGACTTTTTTCTGACTAAATGTGCATAGTATTGCACCCTTACCTTAGTATTAAATTTCTAAAGCAAAACTGGGAAACATTTGGGTATGGATAGAGTTGGTTCAATTTCAATACAGTGCTTGGCTAGATAGTACATCTAAGTCAGGGGTGCAGAACCTATTTCAGCCTAATGGCTGGATTCCGTTTCAGAGAAGCTTTCAGGGGTCGTATTCCAGTGGTAGAAGGCAAATGGAGATGGGTACAAAGGCAAAAGGGGGCAAGATCAAAATAACAGCATATTTCAGCTTAACATTCTTACTGCTAGTAACTAAGCCTTAGGAGAGGCATTTCAATCACTTAGTGTGGGAGAAAAACTGCACAAAACCCAGAAAATAACCAAAGGAGGGCTGGGAGCCTTCTGGGGAACCCCAGAGGGCCAGGTTTGGCTCTGGGGCCTGTGGTTCTGCACCCCTGGTCTAGGTGCTTTCACATCTCTATTTCAATGTTTTTTCCAAGCGTTCACACCTCTAGCTGAGAACAGAAGATTAAAAGCATCATACAGAAATCCTCTTAGATTAGATGCACACATCCATATAGTACAGAATTTGTGGGACTGTACCACTTCAGGCAACAGAAATCATGCGTGCGAATACTCTCCAGTCAAAAGTTCCTTGCTTGCAGACAGCTTATCAAGGGTCCAGCACAAACATAATGCAAGCATGGACCATGACCAGACCTTGGGATTGAACACTCCTTCCTCAGCATGAACTTTCCTTGCCCTCTAACATGATTGAGTATTACAGATAACTATGTTTTCTTCTCCTCTACATTTTGATACCTTCCACTTTTTTTGCTAACTTTGGTGGATAACTGAGGAAAAAAGAAAACCCTGAAGACATAGTACACTGATGCAAAATTAAAAAACACTAACCTGGTAGCGTCCATATTTTGGTGGAGTTCCAAGGGAATTTCTATCATAAGTGCATAATATAGTAAAAGTAAAAAAAAAATTGTAGACTCAGAATCTAACACAGCCCAGGTGTTACAGTGCCACCCATCTTAACCAGGGTTACACATAACCAAAGCTTCTCTCTGAACCAGGATTTGATATTGGAGTTTGAAGCACATTAGGAAAACTGAAATCAGAGGAAACCGGGTTAGTGTAAACCTCTGTTAATTCTGATGTCATGTTTAGTCATTCTTAAGGCTAATGGAAATTCATACTGAGGGGAGGAAAGACTATACAGTATTCACCATGGCACCCAGCAGCAAACACATCTGCAGCAGTAAGTATGAATCAACTTCAAGGCAAATGCTGGAAGCATCGAACTTACCATGGGGCATAGAACTCCAGAAGCACAGTATCCTTGCCTTCAACAAAAGTATCAAAGTTTGCATCATTCAACACCAATACACCGTTTTCCTCTTTTACTTCTGAATCGTCATCGTCTTCATCTTCGTCATCATCCTCTTCCTCAGTCTCCTCTTTGGTAACAGACTCTGATTAAGGGGGAAAGACTCAATCTGTTCTAATACACCAGGTCTGCCATTGCAGTGTACATGAAACCTACTGATACAATCCTATTTCAGTGAAGTCCTAATGTTTGGAAGGGAACTTGGTGGACTACACAAATGGGATGTTCAAAATTCCTGCTGCTGACTTGCGTGGCAGTAGCAGTTAATGAGAAGTGGCATCCTGGTCATGGAACGGAACTAGAGCTCAGCAGCCAAATATTCAGCTTGTTAGTTCAAATAAGTATGTGAAATTCAGCTCTTGGGTCTCCCTGGCCCACAGTCCCCTTGTTAGGCCTTCACAGTCCCCTTGTTAGGCCTTCACAGTCCCGCTCTATCCCTCCCCCTTCCTTTGAGGTCCCCCAAGCCCATACCAGCACCCCCTCACACCTTCAATTATATCAATGGTGCTCCCAGTGCAGGCTTGGACAATGTCCAACACCCCAAGCCCTCTCAAGGAGTTTAATATCCTTCCTAATTTTTGTTGCCTGCCTGGACCTACAAAACAAACGGCTTGTCAAGCACCCAGCAGGCCAACATTCATAGGATAATGGTTAGCATTTGGTTCCATGGGTCAAAAATTGTGCAAGCCAGTTCTAGTAAGAAACAAGAGATAAATATTTGAGATAGAGGTCTTACCATGGGATATGCTAGTGGTAGGAATTAACAAGTTGTCCTCACCATGCAATGAAATGGCACAGTGGAAATGGCCTGCTACTCTCTAAACCAAAGGTGGGAAACATGTGGCCCTCCAGGTATTGGTGGACTGCAACTTCCATCAAGCCTAGCCAGCATAGCCAATGGTGAGGGATGTTGGGAGCTTCAGTCTAGCAACATCTGAAAGGCCACACATTCCCCATCCCTACTCTAAATAAAGGAAATTGTTGTTAAAATATTTGACTACGGAGATAAGATAGGCAGTTCACTGCTCAAATCATGCCACCTGAACAACTCCTCCAATCTCACTGTGCTTACATTCAAGCTTGCAATCCTGCCTATGTTAGATTTGAGTTTCCAGTTATTAAGGGTGCAATCCTATGTATGTTTAGACAGAAAAAAGTCCTAGAACTCCCAGCATTCTCTAGCCAGCCTGGCTAGGGAATGCTAGGAGTTGTAGGACTTTTTTCTGTCTAAACATACATAGGATTGTTCCCTAATATGTGCAAGGTAAAGAAGCAGATACGTTATTGTAGGCTAGGGCTTTGCCATTGCTTATCAAAGTATCTTTCAACATGACCTATGTTGAAAGGTACCTGTATAGGTACCTTTTTCAGAACCCTTAAGACGATTATTACATTCAGTTCTAGCAGTCTCAAAAATTGTGACCCCCAGAATATATCGTGACTCTCTTCAACAAGAAGAAATAAAATAGAATGCTAGGTTAACTATGAATAGTTGGAGGGGAAAAACATTATCATTTTAAGTCAGGTATAAATAATGGGCTTTTACCTTGAATTCTGGCTTTGATCCCAGCTTACATGTATGAGCTGAACTGATTACAGGGTTTAGGCTGATTTAATTACATGTGTTTAAACCAGTATAGTTAAAGATTGTAAACATGGTCTCTCTAGAGAACTCATTTGTATGATAGAGCAAACAACTGGCACAATCCAGCATGAATTTCTACTGTCCAAACCCTGTATGTGGGATCTGTGCAATACACAACTCTATTTCTATGCTTTACCAGAAGAGTCTTACCTGAAAAATCATACAGAGATACACATACAAAGTTGCCTTGTACCCTCAGTTTATTGAACAGATCCATACTGATGGGCAGCAGCTCTCCAAGGTTTCAGAGAGGAGTCTTTCCCAGCCCTATCTTTAGATATCACTGAGCAAACCTGGGACCTTTTGCATGCATGCATGCGAAGCATAAGCTATGGCCTTTCCCTCCAAGCAAGCAATTATTGGGACCTAGCAAGCTTTTCTTTATACGTATAATCCCAAAAAGTGTACAGAAACAGAATGCATGTTGCAATATTCTTTAACTATCCTTCTGCTTTCCTTGTCCCTAAATTTACTTAAGAATTTAAGAATCATCTTGCTGGATCAGAATAAAGATCCAGCATTCTGTTTCTAACAGTGGCTGGATGCCTCCAGGAAGCTACCAAGAAAAGGCAGCATTTTGCCTTATTGCTGCCCTAGCTTCTCTACTCCAGGCATACTGCCTCTGAACATAAGAAGTCCTACTTAAGCTATCATGGCTCAATAGAACAAAGCCCTTTCTCTTTTAATCAGTCTCAGAAGCACTGAAGTCTTCTAGTCCAATAGCAATTTTTGGCCTGAGCCGAACATTTAAGAATACATTAAAGATGCATCCTTGCACAACTAAGCACTGAACACCCTTTTACACAGCAGGAGCAACAAAGCTGTTTGCCAGCACTCAATAATAACAGTTTCAGAACCCAAACTGGGGTTGTGTCCAATGTTTGTCCTACTCAGAATAGATCCATTAAAATAAATGGCCTGCAAGTATGTTGGGAAGGGTAATACCTATATCTTGCAAGCAAGTTTATTTAAATAAAATACCTTCAGGTCAAGAAAGTCTGGTCTCCAACAGTCTCCTAGTTGTTTTCTCACATGCAAAGCCCTCTCCCACCCATTTTGCTTTCCTCCACTATCTCCTCTTCTCCTTACGGCGCAATCTTATGCATGCTTAGAGAGAGAGAAAAAAAGTCGTGTAATTCACAGCACGCTGAGAGCAGGAGGACTTGCTTCTGTCCAAAGATGCATAGGACTGCGCCCTTAGTCGCTTATCCACCAGCCACTTTGCTCTGTCCGGTGCCTTCCCCGCTACGACAGAAGGCCTCTTTTTATCTCGAGGATACGCCGCTAGGCGCTCAGCTTTCTCGGGGTTTCTGGCTCGCGTGCCGACGGGCACTCCGAAGCAAGCTTTTCCCAGCTTCGGGAGATCAGCTCTTTCGTGGAGGGATGAGCCCACTTACCTTCCCTTTGCTCCTCACCCTGACATCTTGCCAATATAGCCAGCTGCGCCAGGGCCAGGAGAAGCGTTAGCAGGCACACTCGCTTGACGTTCATCTTCGCGTGTTCTTTCTTTCTCGCTCCTTCCTTCCTTCCCTCCCTAAAGGGAAGCCTCTCCTCCCCAGTATGCGATCTCCCAGGAAGTCGTCCTCTCGGATTGGCTGGGGAAAGAGACTGGAAACCTGAGCGCCCAGCCAATCAAAAGCAACCCGTCCTTGCCTGCCTGCGAAGCAGCTTCCCAGCCTCTCGTCTTTGCGGCTACTTTTCAAGAACGGCCTCTTTGCAAGGCGCTGGTCCAGCCTCTGCAGCAGCAGCTCGCCCGCTTGTTAACTACGCTGCATGCCTCCTGCCATTCTTTCCCAGTCTTAATTAGCGATAGGGGGCTGCCGCAGCTGTAGGCACAGCTGGCGCTCTGTAAGGGGGGCGCGCGCGTGAGCCGAACGTGAGCGGATTCTTTTTTTTTAAAAAAGTACAACCTTGCTCTGAGGTGCCTCTTTCTGATTGGCTAGCCTCGAAACCACCAATCACGGCTTGCCACTCGTTTGGCAACGCAACAAATCCCGGGGCGGAGAAGGAGCAAAGGGGACGAAAGGGGGGGAGGGAGTCGGTGGGTGTGGCTCGTCAGCCAGCCTGGGAAGCCACTTCGCGCTTTGGGATTGGTCCGAGGGTGACGAGGTCTCAGGAGAGGGGGGTGCGGGGGCGGGATCATTGAACGGGCGGGAGCCGTTTAGGCCGTTCCACGTCAGTTTGAGCTGTAGGGCGAGAGCGGGAGGGGTTGGTGGTGCAGTATTCCGGTTACGCCTTCCCCAGCCTGGCGCCCCCCAGATGTGTTAGACCCCCACTGGAGGCTTTCGAGTTGACGCTGGACCGCCACTTGTCAGGGGTGCTTTGACTTGGGTTCCTGCATTGAGCAGGGAGGATACTCGATGGTCTTATAGGCCCCTTCCAACCCTACTGTTCTATGATTCTACAATCCCCATTATCCTCCGCCAGCAGGGGATGATGGGAGTTGTGGCCCAACACATCTGGAGGACACCAGGTTGGGGAAGGCTGGTCTGGTTTGCCATCTTGTACATACACGATAATGAATGTGTAATAAAGAGGAGCATACCTGCACAACTTAGGCTTAACAGAATTGAGCAATATTGGTAATGGCTTTTATTGCTAATAAGGCTTATTGTAGACAATCAGTAGGACTGGTGTGAAGAACTGGGATTTTCAAGGTGAAGTAACTTGAGGCTGGTGTAGCCATGCCTCACCACAGAGCCCTAAGAAGGAAGGAAATACAGTTGGCAGGCGCTTTGTATCATTTATTCAATATATTTCATTGCTGCCAAGGCACCCAAGCCGATTTACAATTTTTAAATACTGAAACAAACGTTGCCTAAATACTGCCAACAAGCATCAGAATATAGGTCTCTCAAGCTGACTGAAGGTCTCTTCAGGAGCTGATGGCGGAACTTCCCTGGGCTTCCTTTCCTCAGATTACCAAGATCTTAAACAGACCCCAGCAAGGGGGTGGGGCTGCCCCAGCAGTCCTCTCATGCCATTGATGGTCTCTTCAGGAGCTGATGGTACCAGCTGCCCATCCTGGGCTTCACTTCTCCAATGTGCTTGTCAGTTCTTGGCAGAGAGATCTAAACAGTTATCAGAAATGAGCATGTTTGAAGAGAAAAAAAGGCCTGGGTTCATTTTGTACGCTACTGTAGCATGTAAAACTGGATCTTCAAAAAGGATGCTTCTACAAATAGGATTTTCTGAGAGTATTCTTTGAAAACCTGTGATCATGGAATGAGGAAGAACCTTAGCTTTTATCTGAGACTACATGAAAGTAAGAGAGCTGCAGGAGGTTCTAAAACAGGCATAGAATCTCAGGCCCAGGATCCAAATCCAGCTCTCCAGGGTTCCCCCGAAATGCCATGCTCTTTCCCCCAACCACCAATTGTTTGATGGTTTTCTGGCTTTTGTACAGTTCCTTCCCATTCTAAAAAGATGACATGCCTCTCCAAAGGCTCAGTTACTGGCACTAAGAACATCAAGCTAAAATATACTGGTATTTTGGAGTTTTTAGGCCCCGTTTTGCCTTCCGCCCCCTCACCCCAGAATGCAGCCCCCAAGAGGTTCTCCAAAATGAAATTCGGCCCTCAGCCTGAAAGAGGTTCAGCACCTCTACATGTCTATATCGCCCAATAGCCAAAGCTCTCTGGGTGCTTCACAAAAATTAAAGCCACAAAGTATGGAATAAAAACAGTCTAAAATATAAAAGCTTAAAACAACAGTATAAAAATACAACCAGAATAAAACTAAGCAGCAATGTAGAGATTTAAAATACAGTAACAGATTTAAAACAGCAAAATTAAAAGACTACAACGCTAAAATGCTGGGAAAATAAAAAGGTCTTCACTTGGCGCCTGAAAGAGTACAACATAGGCACCAAGTGAACCTCTCTAGGGAGCTCATTCCACAGCTGGGGTGCCACAGCAGAACAGGCCCTCTTCCTGGTAGCCACCCACCTCACTTCCTTTGGCAGGGGCTCCCAGAGAAGGACTGCTGAAAATGATCTTAGGGTCTGGGCAGGTACATATGGGAGGAGATGATCCTTCAGATAACCTGGCCCCAAGCTGTTTAGGGCTTTGAATGTTAATACCAACACTTTGAATCAGGCCTAGACATGGACTGGCAGCCAGTGAAGCTGGAAAAGTACTGGCATGATGCGATCACGTTGGCCAGTCCCGTTAACAATCTCACTGCCCTGTTTTAGATCAGCTGAAGTTTCCAGACAGTTTTCAAAGGCAACCCCATGTATAACGTGTTGCAGTAATCCAGACAAGAGGTTATCAGAACATGGAGAACTGTAGCTAGGCTATCTCTGTCCAGAGAAGGGTGTAGTTCATTTATCAGCCTTAGCTAAAACATGTAATAGTACTTGCCAATAGGAAAGACACACTTGGCAGTAGCACAGGGCTAAGGAACATGTGGTCCTCCATACGTTGTTGGATTGCAGATCTCATCATCCCTCACAATTGGCTATGCTTGCTAGGGTTGATGGGAGTTGCAGTCCAACAATATTTGTAGTGTCACATGTTCCACATTCCCACAGTAGTGTAACATGGGACGCTGCTTGCCAGTAGGAAAATGCTTGCAGATAGGGAACCCTAATAGGGAAGCCATGCCTGTGACAAAATCACAGAGAGGGCAAAGTGTTTATGGGATGGATGATGGTACCATGGTTAGAACAAATAATGAGATTATTACTTACTATGTGGGGACAAATAGTCATGGCACAAAAATTGACATAAAAACTTAAATTGGCTAAAGGCAAAGTTAAAATATCTGATTTTAATACAATATGGCATGATTTGATGTCATATACAAAACGGACATATGCAGCAACATCCGTCAAAGCTTTTCCTCAGATTGCGGAAAAGAGACTAAGGGTACAATCCTGTTGAGATAGTTGAGTACCCAATGCTGGTCTCCGTGCTCCGGCCACCCTGCATTTTTGCCTAGACGGGCGATTTTGCCTGTCTAACTGCCGCTTTGGGGAGGGGGAAGGAAGGAGACCGGGACACACACAAAAAGCTGCATAACGTGGCTTCCTCAGTCTCTTCCCCTCCCTGCTCCCATGACCACCCCCTTTCCCCCATCTCCACACTTTCTCAGCACAGAGAGAGAGCTGGCAGAGAGAGAGCGGTGGGAAGTGTGGTTTCTGGCCTGCAAGGTCAAAGCCCTGGTTCTGCCCTTGGATGTCTAGTGGTCATAGGGTTGCTCCCTAAGGGTGCAATCCTATGCATGTTTGGACAGGAAAAAGTTCTACAGCTCCCAGCATTCCTCAGCTGAATGCTCGGAGCTGTAGGACTTTTTCCTGTCTAAACATGCATAGGATTGCGCCCTAAATATAATCCGCTATTATGAAGAATCATAAAGAAAATCTCCGAGCAGCCAATGGATTCCACATAAAGTTTTGCCTGTAAGGCAAGCGGGAAAATATGTTGAATGTACTACCCTCTGTCAACAACTAGATTTAAACTGGATGTAATTTTCTTGTTCATATGTTTGTCTTTCTATTTAGAAAATAAGACCTTTTTGAAAAAAGAATTCCTTGCTATGTAGCGAGCCAGCATTCTTGAGGCTGGCGCAGATGAGAACATAAATGAAAAATAAGCGAACTTCTACATTTTTAGTAGCCTCTTTGCTTTGTGATTTGTTGAAAAGAGCGGTAGCGATTCAGGTCTCTTTCCTAACGACACATTGAAGTGGAAGACGCCTCCAGGTTCGCTTCGACGCAAATAGACGATGGGCTGATCCACCTCTCGGGCTGAGACGGCCAGCTTGTCAGACAAGGAAAGGAGGAGGAGCTTTGCAAAGTGCAACGTGATCCTGGAGGAATGTTCAGCGAGCGCTCTTTTGTGTGTGTTCCTGTAGCGTTTCACACGCAAGTGTCCTGGCTTCTGGGGCTTGGGTGTACTCAGTTTCTTGCCCTTTCATGCTTAGACAGGTGCGCAAAACGATTTCTAAAACAGTTTTAGTGAAGCATGCATATTTGTGGACTACATATACCCTACCGAGAAAAGACAGGTAGCTGGGGGATGTAGCTCAGTGGTAGAGCGCGCGCTTCGCATGTGTGAGGTCCCGGGTTCAATCCCCGGCATCTCCAGAGCTTTTCGCAGTCGTGGGAATTTTTCTCTCGTCTCAAGCGTCGTTGTCCTCCAGCACACACCAAACACTTATACTTTTGTCTACTGGGTCTATGAACATCTAGAACTGTTTGAAACACATTGCTTTGATCGTTGCAAACAACGTGTAGGATTTCTTCCCCATTTTAGGCGACACAGGTTTTGTTGACTTCTACGTGTAACTTTAATAAAAACACTCTTGTTACTATAACGAAGTGCAAGGCAAAAAAAATTAGAGTTGCATTGGCCGGGAATCGAACCCGGGCCTCCCGCGTGGCAGGCGAGAATTCTACCACTGAACCACCAATGCACATATCAAACATACTCCTTCAACAGCTTCTTCAGGGAAACGTGTTTGTACCATAGTGCGCTAGAACATTTTTTTTTCAAAGACAGTGGGTGCTTCCACACCAAGCTAGCAATTTATGCACTGGCAAAAAAGAGGAAATACCTCACCCAAAAAGAGGTTAACGTAAAATGCCCATATGCTCATGTATATGTATAGATGCAAATTTGGGAATGATTACTAGAATTTAATCAGAAATACAATACATCTTGCCCTATTGGGGAAGACTACAATAGGTGTAGGTGCTGCTAAGTACTGACGGGCAACTTAAAGGCCCCTGCTTGATTTTCTCATTCATTCATTCTGTTTCTATACCACCCCATAGCTGAAGCTCCGTAGGCAGTTCACAAAAATTCTCATGGTTCTTTACCTTTAAAATGGACTTGGACGGCCCTTCAAATAGAGGACACTGTCAAATAGAGGACAGCCCTTGGGCAGCCCTTCAAATAGAGGATGATCCTCTGTAAAGTAGGGCACTTGACCACTCTAAAATCTAGATGGAGAGGGATCCTAGGGCTACCAATCAGAAGGCACTGTGTAGCTATTTTGCCTTTTCCTCCGTAGTGGATTTTCTGTGGTAAGAAAGAAGTGGCGAGAAAAGACAGGAGGGATAGGAGAGGAAGACTACGTTGTCTGGGCCCCCTTGTCAAATTCCGTGAATAAGGGAGGATGATAAAAGCCTCATCTTGAAACACCCGAAGTCTTTTGGTAGCTATATGTCATTAGATCCAGACTAAGGACACAATCCTATGCAGGTTTAGACAGAAGAAAGTCCTACAAGTCCCATGCTGGCTGGGAAATGCTGGGAAATGTAGGGCCTTTTTTGTGTCTAAATATGCATAGGATTGGCCCTAACTTGGTCACACTCAGATCCCATGGAAGCCAATGGAATGTAAGTTAATCAGGACTAACTTTTCACATCGATTTCAATGGGATGCAAGTGCAACTAACATTATCTGGATGCAGCCCATTTATTGCAGCAAAAGCTTTTGTGGATGAGAGCCCACTTCATCGGATTCAAGGAGTGTTCTCCTAAGCTAATAGCTGTGGGTGTGTATATACAGAAACACGGAAGGGATGTCATCCCCAAAAAGAGCACCAGTGCAAACCTCCCAGCTGCTAGGTGAAGAGCAGGGAAGAGTGAGTGAGGACAGGAGGCGGAGCCAAATTACAAGTGCCATGGCATGGAGGACAGAGGGATGGCACTGTGGAGCCAGTGTAGGCCTTTGGTCTGATCCAGCAGGGCTCTTCTTACATGTATGGGAAGCAAACTTCACACATTATTCCAGTATACTCAGTCCATGGGTGTAAACCACTCCACACTCTTTGGCGACTCCCCCACATCTTCTTGAATTTTGTTTGAGAAGAAGACCTTAGCCATGGTCGTTTGAGGCCATCAGATACAATTTGTGCAACATCACATGGCCCTACTGGATTCTTACTCTCCGGACATACCTTAGCGTCACCTGGTGGTTTCCAGTTTCTCATGGCACAGAATCACCTTGTTGTTTCTCTCCACCTCCTCTCCATCTGATAAAGACCCTGGTTTCTCTGATAATGTGGCTGCAAACCTATCCACACTTTCTTGGGAGTAAACCCCATTGAACCCAGTGGAATTTACTTCTGAGTAAACATGCATTGGATAGTGCTGTGAAGTGGAAAAATGCCACTTGCATTGTTAGCATGGGAAAGTGTTGCTTAGGTGCTGAGAGCCACGTAGGCAAAAGGATGTAGTGACTAAATTAGTGCTAGAGGACAGTGGCTGATTAACTTACTAGGCTAAGACTGCTTGTTTGGAGCCATTGTCTTGTTTGAAATCTGTTGCCTGTTGTTGTGTGAGTGTGCTGGTACAGGTGACTGGGTCTGCCCTGGTCCCTCAGCGGTCTCATCCAGGCAATCCTGCCTGCTGCCCTCCAAAGGGTCCCCAACCCAGGAGGAAAAAAGCTGTGGTGTGAAAGTGCCCTAGTATATGTGGCAGCCGCACCTATAGCCTAGAATGCAAGGGCTGCATATACTGGTGTGATTCCCTCTTGTATCTTGGCTCATGGACTTAGCTGCAGTGGTCTGCCCTCCCCTCCCTTGTATCTGCTGGGGCTCTGTAGGTGAAGACATTTGTTTGCTCTGGCCAGCTACCCAGCCACTCTGACATGGGGTCTTCAGGGTCAAAAATAGTACCACTGCCTCCCAAAGACACACCCACTTATTACATGTACACCCCGGGTCATGTAGGTTTTTAGAAAAATAGGATTAGTATACCAGGGATGATCTAAGCAAACAATTTCCCGTAACCGGGACATTTGACAGGGCCAGGTCAGTGCACCTGAGGGAAGCCCTGAAGGAGCTAGGCACCAGAATCCTACAAGACCAGTGGGAAGTTTACAATATGTGAATGTATACTTTGATTAGCATTCTTTGATGATAAAGAGATTATATAAGTTCTGGAGAGTGGAGTCTTAAGGACTCCCAAGAAAAACTGAAAGACCAGGTCAAATTTTGAAACATCAGAGAAAAGCCACAGAATTTTAGAGAAGAATTGCAAACAGTGGTCACTTCTTAAAATCCTAATTGGGCTGGCATGAACCAACTCATGCAAGTTATTTTGCCCCCAAAAGTGCGCGCTAGATTATATGAATAAGCAAATCGGCCAAATAAAAAACCAGCTGGTCTTAATACTTTAGACCAAGCGCACATCAAACTCCTAGGAACAAGCCCTGAAATTTGTCTGCCAAAAACTGATTAGGCTAAAAATCTTCAATTATAAACAAAGAAAGGCGGCAGACCGAGGTTTCGCAAAACATAATGAACATTGCAATCATTGCCTTGCTTGTCAAGCAAAGAAGAAAGGAAAAAGGGGGGTCAGCCAAGAGGCAGGGGACAAGGAGAGCCCCATGTCAGTTGCTGCCACTTTTGTGGCCAAGTTGGGCATTAGAAAAATAAGTGTTCCCACCAGCCTGGGCAGCTGATGGAAACACTTCACACATCCCAGCCGCTTCCTCCTCAGAACTTCTAGTATTATAGTACTTTCCTTGATTCTGTAGCCTCAAGGTTTTCTCCCTGTCTGCCAGTGTTGCAGCCCTTGCAGCAGCTGCCCTCCTTGTTCAAGTCTCTGAAAATATTGTGTCAAGTTCTCCTTTAACTCTTTGTTTACCTCACTCAGTAGCAGTTCTTTTACTTCAGACAAGGACTCGGCACCTATGCAATGTTATTCCACTCTAAATCCTGCTTCTTCGCTGCCTGATCCTCCTGAAGCTATCCCTTATGAGTGTTTGGAAGGGGTTGAGCACCTAGCAAGCCACATCAGATGAGCCACTGACTAATGTAGATTGTATGTTGTAGATGGGTTTTGCCGAGGAAATGCTGAAGAGATATGCTGTCTGTACTTCACATCCTATAATGGAACAAAATATTTTGCCTAACTGTACTTCTGCTCAAGTGGCAGAACTTTTTGCCCTATCCACTCAAACAAAAGTTGGTGTCTGTTCTCTGGCTGAGCCTGACAGAAGGGTAAAATTCTGCAACAGAAGTGAGTGTTCACCATCTAACGCCTTCCTCAGAGTGAGGCATTGTGGGCAAGGTGGTCCTGGAGAACACCTGTGCCTGTAGCCACCTTGCCCCACACAATGGACCCCTCAGACTGAGGCACTTGAGCGGGGAGACAGCAGCAGGACATCTTGCACTGCTGCTGGGCACAAGAGACTGGAGCAGCAATGCTTGCAACAGGAGCAAGCGAAAGGCTCTCCTTTAACCACCTGTAGGTTTTCTAAAAATGTAATCCATGCTATGTTGCACCTTAATATACTTTGACTGAAAGCTTGGGGAGCAATCAAACTAGTGGGAAATACTTGGAGAGAGTGTCTGCCTTTACAGCCCCTTGGAATCATCCCTAGCCTACCAGAAGCTGGAAGAGCAGTCAAATCAGCAGTAAAACTCTCCACACACTTAAGATACATTTTTGTCATCAAATTCCTAGCCCTGTGGATTTTTCCCCACTTTGTAGGCTTCGAAATGTCATGAAATGAGATTCAAAGCACAAGCATGAGCACACACAAAGAAAACCTACAGATGTGTTGTAGTAGCATATGTTGTGTGTGTCAGTGACGACCACATTCCAATATGCACATTCTAAATTTTCCTTAGGAAAAAGAAAACCCCTATTCTGTTCTGTACTTCTTTGTGACCCCAGTTACTCATTCTCAGCCCATGAGGGATAAAGGTGAAACATAATTAAATGCATCCTTAGGTTCTATCCCTGAAGCACTCATTTGTTTTTGATCTACTCTCAACTCACACCTGCAGTGCTTACTCCAATGTTTTGTAGCTCATCCCCAAGCTGGACTGTAGGAATGATGTCTTGGGTAATTGGATCCAAAGTCAAAAGATAGACAGGTACAGCAGTGCTCAGTTCTGTGCCTGCTTATAATCATCCTTGCAGGGAGCCATCTTCAGGCACAGAGGTATGAGAGACAACTAGTTTGTAATTGCTACCAGGGCACACGCGATACAGCCATCTTGCTGAAGTGAAGCAGGTCTGGGTCTGGTCAGGGCCTGTAAGGGAGACAGCAGAGAACCTCATGCATCCTACCTTGAGTTCTATCATGAAAAAAAAGATGGGAGTAGCAAAAAATTAACCAGTCCAGAAGTCAAGTAGATAGATGCTGCAGGGGTGAGGAACCTGTGGCCCTCCAAGTGTTGGTCTACATCTCCTATCTACTCTGATCACTGGCCATGCAGGCTGGAATTGATGGGAAATAAAGCCCAACATCTGGATAACCACAGATTCCCACCCCCCTCTACGATAAGAGTAGGCAATGAAGGCTGAAGAGCCCGATGCTGTTTCAGAGCTGCCTAGCATAGCATTGTATATACATGACTCCTACACATTATATGTAATAGGTGAGGAATCTGTAACACCTTTGGATTCTATCCATCCTCCTCCTCCTCCCAGACACACATATACACACCATGCAGCATTCATTCACAGAAATGGGATCTTTTTTCTAAGGCTAATTGCTGCACTGGGTACAAGGGAAGAAGACACACAGGAGGAGATAATGGGAGAAAGAGGAGGTGCTGGAGAGATAAAGAGAAAAGGGGAGGGGAGACCTAGTTGCTGTATTGCTTTGGCCCCTTCCCACTCCTGGCATGTGTGCTGCCAGAAAGTTATGCATCAGAGAACAAGGAATTTGTGACTTTCATGGAGTACACTCTACACCACCCTTTGTTGTTTTTGCTGAACACAATTGCCGCTCTGGAAATTATTTGAGAGAATGCAGTCTCCACCCCCACTGTGTGTCAAGGTTGAGCTTGGCCAGTGATTTGATTTTAAATAGCAAACTGCAAGAGCTCAAGCAGGCTTGGTAACCACGTTTCTTTTGACCCAAGATCTCTGCCTAGCCTAACTGCAGGTATATGGCATCTGACTCAGCAGTAAAAGTTATCCTGTAGATGCTCAGGAGCACAATCTTTGACTCGAATGCATGTACTGGGCTGATATTTTCCCTACCTCTAGTGATGGAAGTGCGGTGTGGACTGGTGGAGAGCAGAAGGCAGGGAAGAGCATCCAGGCAGAAGGATTGCTGGATCTGAATGAAAGGAGAGGCCATGTAGTCAGATATGAGTTTGGAGTCTTTCTAATCTCCATGTTGCAAAAGGAAAGCCCCGGAGTTTTTTTTTTAGGGGAAGTGGTAAAGGAGACAGGAGCAAAGCATTCAGGTTGTTGATCAATTATATAAAAAATGTATATTTTAGGGGAGAGATAATAGTATGTTGTCTTGAAAACTGAAGTTCTAAGAATAAACAAAATCCATTTTTCAACGAGTTTGTCTTTCCATTCCTCCTTTTTATTCTTTTTAAACATGTCAATTTATACATACAAGCTGTTGAACATATTTTACTGAACCAGTTTAACATAGGATGGTTTGGAGTTTTCCATTTAGCTGCTATAAAGGTTCTAGCAATACTTAAGACATGCAACACTTTCCATAATATCTTTGACTTTAACTAAAATGTCCTTGCAATTTGGGGGCCATTTCATGTATCACACACTTGTGGAAGCAGGTGCTAGCTCTATTTTCTAGGTGATCCATCTTCTTGTACTCTGTAAAGCAGGGGTGGGCAAAATGCGGTCTGCCATAGCTGTTTATGCAGCCCCCTGGTCCCCAATGGTAGAAGGGGGGGGCATGGCAACAGTCAATTTTGTGGGGAGGGTCAAGCTTTGTCCCACCTGTGAATGGAGGAAAATACACAAAGTTTGTTTGCCCATTCACAACAGCTACAATGCCAGCCACCTACTAGTGAGAAGTGACAAAATACTTGCATCTCCTCCCTAGAGTTTCCAAATGTGTCAGAAGCTTTGAAAGAGGTATGGTTGTGATAGAGACTACAAATAATGGCTGGCTACTAAATCCAGCCAAAATATGTGAACTCCTGCTTTCTACATGTAAGAGAGAACAGCTGATAATTTAGGGCAACAACTCCCTGAACAAAAACACCACCATTAGTAAACATGCAAGATTGGGCAAGATGAACAACTAAAATTTAAACCAAAGAGATTCGCATCCATAACCTTTAAGGCATTCAAACCAATTATGGTAGCATTCAAAAGTAAATCCAAGTTAAACCCACCAGCAGCAATTCATGGCCAGATTAAGTAGGCTCTGTGCATGTCTCTACAAGAATTACTTCTAAAGGCTAAAGTTACATAAAAGTTAATATTTGGTTTATTTCTGAGCACTTGATATTTCATCACAGTTCTTTGTAAATCTACTCTGTGTCATGAATGCAGCATCTAGGAGTATTTTGTTGGGAAACTCTAATTGATTTTAAGTTGCCCAACAAAAATATTGCAAGATATATGACTAGATTCTGAGCACAGAGTCTCACCAGCAAAACAATTGACTATGACTGACATCCACAGCATACTTACTAGAGCAAGTCGCACTGAACACCTCTGCCCCCAAGTTATTCAAAATTCATAATAGGAAAAGGAAACATCTGCAGGCAAAAAGCTGCACTATTTTATGTATCGAACACTATTCCTGACCAGTTGCATTTATGACACTCAATCTTCAGTTATGGATTAGATGAGGAAGACTTGAGTCACTTAACCTGAAAACACACACAAAAGGCAAGTGTTACCAATTTTGATATGTTCAGAACATAAAGCATACAGATGTACTAACTGGTTTTAAAGACCATCCATACTCGAATATGTAGCAGTTTTTAGTGTTCAACAGAAATGCTTCATTTGCTGAACAATATCGCACAGCAAATTTACTCTTACTGTTGATAGATGGATAATGACACTGGGATGATCATTATCTCCGTGGCAACAGTACTAGGTATGTCAGAGGAACATTGCACATGGAGCTGCCATTACTTTTTACAGTCCTGCCTCGGCTTCCTCGATCAGATGCTCTTTCTGCAAAGCCAATAGACCCAGAGTACAAATGTAACTAAGGGCAGTTTCAAGGCTGCAGACTTACTGCGATGAATGGATAGCTTGGCATGCCGTACAAGATCTGCAAAGCCTTGTGACACCTCAAAGGCCAACACATTTATTGTGACATGAGTTTTTGTAAGGAAGCCCCTACAGATGCTGTCGAAGCAGGCTCTTGCCTACAAAAGTTGGTAGCCTTTTAGTGTTAGTCCTTAAGGTTACACAAGAGCCTGTTGCCTTTTCTTTAACCAACTAACATGACTTCCCTTCTAGAGTTTATATAATAACTCTTAGAAAAAGCCCTGTTGTGGTGCTGGCTTTCAACAGCAGCCAGCCAAATGCTTCTGGAAAGCCCACAGTAAGGTATGAGAGCAACCATCCTCTGCCATTTCCCCTTCTTCCAGCAACTGGTATTCCAAAAGAATAATGCCCTTGAACCTGGAGGTTCCACTTAGATATAATGAATGGAATAGCTCAGCAATGCTGATTTTCCTAGGACTAGTTTCATATTACCTTTATAGCAGGCAGAGATCCCAATTCCACTGATGACATTTCCATCAGTATTAACCAGGGTGGGAAGTACTTGCAGCTTTCTTTGAAAGTAGCAGCTATATGTTGCTACCTTCCATTTATGTAGTCAGCTATTAATAATTGCAGTTATTTCCAGCAACAAGTTATCAGGCCATATTCCACTGAGGAACATAGCACTGCAGGAACGTCTGGTGTCAAACGTAGTCTTGGAGATACTCATTGTGCTAACACAGATCTTCACGCTCTTTTGCTCAACACCAAAAATGTTTGTATGCTACCAAAAAAGAGAAGGTGATCTGAGTGCATGGTTCAATGAACTCCTGAATTTTCATCTATCAAAAGTACTGTGGAACATCAGAATTAGATACTTGCTCTACAAACTTGTGAGGACTAGAGATCAGTTAATTCAAACTGAAGATGCTGCTAAGCATCCTTGGGCAACCCAGAAAAAATAGTCAGTAGCTTTCTTATTTCTGTACTAAGGGCAGTACCCAATGCAACACTACCACTAACGTCAATCATGTTGCACTAGCATAAATGACCTGTAGCACAATGCCAATAGGATTTGCTGGCGCTACAGGTTTCCTCAGAAAGCCTGTTCCCCAGCAAACACTATTGGCGTTGTTCTAGACATCATTTATGCTAGCGCAACATAATTTATATTAGCAGTGGTGTTACATTAGATACTGCTCAATGAAAGGAACTTCTTGAATTCCAATTGCAACTTCTCTAGGTGCGTCATATAGCCTTCACTCTGTACTTTCCATGTCATTACAGAAGAGAAAACTAGTGTGTGTTTTTCGCAGTTTAGGAAATGTGCAAGCTTCCTTCTGCCAGTTGAGCCTTGAGCTGCAGCTTTCTTTGAAACACTTACCAATGTTAGAATATCTGAATTCAATTGCATTTTACCTTCTAATTCATCACTCAAGTGTTCCCTTACGTCACTGATGGATAAGTCACACAGCTAGGTTTTTACCTTCCCTATCCAAGATGGTTTCTCCCTCATTAATAAGAATTTTTAGATATTAATTTTCACTTCACCACCATATTTAAGAACGTGGCTGCTTATCCATTCCATGCTTACACTACACATGAGACTGCCACATTCTACTCACCAAGATTAACAGCAATATCATATATTTACTGTACTGAAAGGTCAAGTGTACAAAAGGCATTTTCTCTTCTGTACAGGCACCTTCATGTGTGGGTACGAAATTGCAGGCCAAGCAAGAAATCAGGACCCCAGTTCAAGTCTTTCCTCTGTCATAAGCTCACTAGGTGGTGTTACACAAGTCACTCTCAGCCATTCCCCCCCCCCCCACACTATGGGGAATAATAATAATATACACTTACCTTACAGGGTTGTTGTAAGGATTACAGCTACATAAGGCATGCAAAACACACTGAACACTTTAAAACGCTATACCAATCTAAAATATTATTTCACTCAACCCAAATTCCTCCTGTTACCTCAAGCTGCTCCTCATTTGCATGCTCACCTGTAGTAAGAGGGCCAGCCATTCCCTCTAAGATTACACAGGAAACGGAAGGTGACCCCGCCCCCTTGCCATTCCTTCTCCCCACGGAACAGCCGTCCCTGACCTGGTCCCTCCCAGATACGTTAGACCACGACTCTCAGCATCCACCAGCCATGCTGGCTGAGGATGCTAGGAATTGTAGTCCAACACATCTGGAGGGCACCAAGTCAGGCCACCATAGAACTGGAAAGACATCACTGTGCGCTTCGTGTCTCCTCAAGAGTCTAACTTTTTCCTTCCCCTCTCACTTGAGATTGACCCCCGACCCCACTTTTAAGCCTAGTCACGAAAAACCTCAACGATGGTCTGCAGAGAGGGATTTTAAAGGCCCAAGGCGGCGCCGTGCAATTGGCTAATGTGGTTAACTAATCAGAATCCCGATGTTGGGTTTGCCTTCGCTGATTGGTCAGCGGGACGGGGCTATAAAGTGCATAAGTCCTTCTACACAGTTACTGGTCGCTTGAATATGATTGACAGGAATATTGACCTTTCTTCAACCGGCATTCGCTAGCGGGCGGGCATCTATCCACACCAATCCGAAGGGAATATTTCCGTGAGGCCCGCCGCGAGCACGGTCGCCTGAGAGGAATACTTTTGTGAGGGGAGAAGGAGACCGGGGCGGCGGCAGTCATGAGCGGCTCGTTCTGCAGGCTGCCCGCAGCTCTGCGGCTGTTGGGGGGCCCACGGCCCTTGGGGCTTTTCGTGCGGCCACTGAGCCAAGCTGGAGCGGGCGCCGGGGGCGAGGGAGGCGCTTCGGGAGACGGGTCGAAGGAGGCGGTGGAGCGGCTGGTGCGCGCCCACCCCGTGGTGGTTTTCATGAAGGGCAGCCCGGCCCAGCCCCAGTGCGGCTTCAGCAACGCGGTGGTGCAGATCCTGCGCTTGCATGGCGTCAATGACTACCGCGCCTACGACGTCCTCCAGGACTCCGACCTCCGGCAAGGTAACGGCTGCGTCGGTCCGCTCCGCCACTCCCGTTCCCTTCGCCGAGAAACTGGTCCCGGCAGAGCTCTTGGTGCCCTTCAGCATTTCCAGCCCGCCCTTAGGCGCCAACCTGCCACCCACTAATAACATGTTTAAAAAATCTTGATTAACTTCATTACTTTTGTATTTGTTTATTTTATTGTTTGTTTATGTGCCGTATTTTTACCCCACTCTTCCGCCAAAAAAGTCTCACAGAAGGGCTGCAAAGAAGTTAAGAATGCAATCGTTTGCATATTTAGACAGAAAAAAACTACATCTCCCAGAATGCTGGGAGTCGTAGGACTTTTTCCTGTCAAAACATGCATAGGATTGCACCCTAAGTTGGTGTTCATAGTGTTTCTTACCCATCCTCCATGTATGTTTGGTCATTTATTCTCACAACTACCCTGTGAGATAGCTTTGGCTGAGAAATAGTGGTTGGCTAGGGTTCATCAACTTTTGGTTGGCCAAACCAGATATTGTAATCATTCTCCCATCCCTGCTGACATTTCCCTCAGGAAGGAGTGTGTGCAGTTGTTGCCTGGCAGCCTTCAGGCAGTGGAAGCCCAGCACTCTCCTCTATCTTCCTCAAGGGGGTGGGGTGGTGGGTGGTGGTGGTGGTGAGGTTCCGCTGTTCGGCATTCCTGCCTGAACATGCACAGGATACTTTCTGAGAGTGTACTGTGAGGACGTTGCTTCCGAAAGGCACACGGGGAGCCTTTGGGCAGTGGCACCTTTCCTTTAAGAAAGGCCAGATGAGAGGGAATGTGTACTGCTGGATGCTGCTTGTTGAAAGTGCATGAGGTGTCTTCATGAAATGGCAGCCAAGGCTCCCCCTCGCACCACCTTCCTCCCAACTTTGGAGCTCTGGAGGTGGGAAGGATGGCCGTGCAACTGTGGGAATGACCTTTTCAGCTTCAAAGTTGGGAGGGGGAAAGGCTGGCTAAAAGTCATCCAGGGTGCAATTGTATACCTATTTACCCAGGATTAAGATCCACTGAATTCAGTGGACTTTTAAGGAGACATGAATAGGATTGTGCTGCCAGTAAGTACTGTGGCCGAGCAGGAATTTAACCCCGACATCTCTAGTCCTAATCCAATATTGTCCACCATACAAGCTCTAGGGTGCTTCCAAACAAGGGTTTTTTGTGTGTGCAATTGCCCTGTATTTTGTAGGGGGTCCAGACAATTTTGTCTTCACCTTGTACTGCTCCCAACTTTTCCCACTGCTTCTTCCATCCTTTTTCTCATTGGGGAAAAAAAATCCATTAAGGAGAAAAAGACAGAATAGCTGCAGAATGCCTTTTGATTGGTAGCACTTGGCGCCATCTGTCTAGAAGCACCCTAATCTAATCTATGCATACTAATGCTACAGAACAGTAGTAATCCACGGTTTCAGACTCTTTTAAAACTGTACATAGTAATCTTTCTTTCTTTCTGCTTGACCCAGATGCAAAGGAGTACAGGGTTTCTGTTCCTCTTTCTATTGTGTAGAAGAAGGCATTTTGGCAGGTGCAGCTTGTTATGTACAGGGAAAGAAGAGCTGCACCTCCTGAAATTCCCTCTTCCACACAACTATTAAAAGGCAAAAGTGTCTAGTTCCTCCCCCCCAGTTCCATTCACAAAAAGTAAGTGGCAGTAGTAAAAATAAAATGGTAGTATCACTCATTCAATCCAGCTTAGGTAAGGGTATGACTCACCAATGGAAGAGCAATGCATAGAGGGCATGTTATTTCCATCTGCACCCACTTTTAGCCTTTCTTCTTAAACATCTTGTTGTCCCCCTCCCTAAAATTGCAGCCTTGTATTCATGATTAAGAAACAGAGAATGAATACCATCCCCTTGTTTGATGTTTATGGTTTTTAATGCAAGCTAGAGCTGATGCAGACATTACTGCAGCTGGTTAACCTATAACTAACTACTACTGACATGTGCAGGCCATTCACATGAGTAGTAATGGCTGAAGAGGGGATATGCAGAAAATTGAAGCAGCTGCTACTTTTATGAGAAAAAAATGCTAGATGCCTTTCTTCTGCTCAAAAAAAAAAACCACATTGATGTTGTGATCATGCATGTGATTCCACTTCAGGTGTTACACTATCCCAGAATGTGTACTTAAAAAAACACATAGATTTTTTTTTCAAAACCTAGCATTGGTTGCCATAAGCATCTGTTGAAAGAGCATATAGCAAAAGGAGTAATCTATGTTAAGTAATCTTGACTGTTTTAAGAGCACTTTTAAGAGCACATGTGACATTAATGCTGTAATCTCATTCATGCTTATGTAGGGGTAAGTATTGGTACTTACTTGTAAGCATGAATTGGATCTGGCTGTGCAAATGCTTTGGGGCATTTCCTGCATTTCTTATTGCAAGTATGAGGACATTTTCGTGTAAGATGCTCAAATCTACATTGGTTAAACATGCATCTGATTTCTATACTCTGTCCTATGTTAACAACACAAGGCTGTCTTTTTCTGTTTCTGGGCATGCACACGTACTAAGTTCTTCCCTTTACACTTATAGCCAGGAAAGAAAGGTTCAACACTTCAGCAGTTAATAAAAGTTTCCAGATGTGGTTGCCTAGAAGTTTTTCTTGCTTGCCAGTGACAAATGTCTGTTTCCAAGTCTGATCCAATTATGTTCAAGGTAGTGCAGTTGTGCATTTTGGCAACATATACTACAATTACTTGTACCTGAGAAAATGATAGTTCTTCGCTCCTTCCACCCTCAAAGCACATATTTTGCGAATGTTATGGGGAATGTGGTTCACAGGCATCTAGTTGCTATTGCCTGTATCGAGTGCCGCAACTCTTCTCCCTCTCCCCTATATGTGAATGCCATTTGCGATCTTTAAGTATTAAAACATTCTCCTACTGTGCAGCTCCTGCGTGGGAGTGTCCATGAACTGGACTCACAGAAGGGTATGTAGAGATCCCTAGCTTCCTTCACAGAACTATAGTTCCCATCATACTTGGTGAGAAAGGGAGGATAGTCCAAGTTAATCCTTTATTATGGACATAGACATTCTCTGTGGGGGGGGGGTAGGGAAGGGAGAGAAATTTCACAATAAAGTGTGTTCGTCTTGAGGTCTTTGCAAAGAAGAAACCCAAAACACTTACAGAACATCAGTAATGGAATACTTTCAATATAATTCATGTTTGTATGTTCAGGGATTCATAGAATTTCTATACTGTGTTAGTGCGTCCTGGTTTCTGGAGTGGTACAATGCTTCAGGGGCATTAAGACCCTCTCGGGGACTTGCTGTTGGCATAGCAGTAGTTCATGACCTTCTGTGCTAGCCTTATGAAGTCTTAAAAATTGTGCCCTTGAAATTTAGTTATGGGACTACAGCATATGTCAGAACACTTCTCTGGAATGTGTGCAACAGTTTACACCACTCCCTGAACTCCCAAGGTCTGCTAGGAAAAGATAAAGAATTTGGACAGAGGTATATTTGCCAAACAGAATAAAGAAATGTATAAAAGCAGTGAGACAGTGCAACAATGTTTAATGTGCAAAGATGTTTAGGCTTAGGTCCCAGATGTACTAGATCTTTGTAAAAACACTTCTTTCTAAAGCGTCACATTACTCTTTATGTAGTTCCTGTGAATCAGTTGGCAAAGGATCGGTGCTGGAATTTGAATATAGGTCAAATTACCACTTAGCTCAAAAGGAGATATCACTTCTTCTAAAAGCAACTCAGCTAGTGAGCATTGCCAGGATTATGGCCAAAATGGGACAAATGGGAAACAAGAGGGAAATATTGACATGCTCCGGGGAATCCCAAGGTTTGCAGAAATACAAAACTCTCTAAGGGTGCAATCCTGTGCATGTAGGACTTCCTTCTGTGTAAACATGCATAAGATTGTGCCCCAAGGACCCCACCACCACCACCACCACCACCACCACCACCAGTGCAATGACAACTGGTTGCAGGCCCAATTTGAATACTATAATATTTGAAATATACAGATAGCAAGTTTTTAAATGGTAGGAAGCAATCCGGTTGAAGTGATACAGTTCTTTATGCTGGTGTTCCTCAAATGGTATGAAATCATGTTTTCAAAACATACTATCTTTTCCCAAGCTAGGAACCTCACCATGTATACACCTTCCTTTTCCTGCAGAAAGCTAGTGTGTTACAATAGCTAGAACATTTGGTTTGACTATGGAGAAACCAGTTTAAATTTCCATGAAGCTCACTGATTGGCCATGGGCAAGCTGCTACCTCTCAGCCTAACCTGTGGAGCTGCTGGGCTAAAATGCTGCTTTGCGCTCCTACATAAATTAATAAATGACCCTTATACTTTCCCATTTGCCTGATTTCTAAATGCAGCTATATGACTTCACACTCCGCTCTCAGCTCCTACTTTCTTTCCTCTTTCCCCATACTCCTTCTGTCTCTAGCTTGAAAAAACAGGGTCTGCAGCATTTTTGGATTTGCACACACTAATAACTTTCCACAATTTCAGTGGGTGTCATAACCTTTGTTTGGAAGCCTGAAGCCTTATTTGATTTATACGATGCTGCCAGTGTAAATAGTGTTTTACACAGTAGGAAGAGCAAATGGACAGGTCTCCTTCAAGGAGAAGAAAAGGAGAGACAACAGTAATATAGACTTATGTCCAATAAGCCATGCAAAATGGCTGTGCATTTCCTTTCTTATCTCCACGGTAGTCTAATTGCCTTGCCCCTCCCTGGACTTTCAGAAGCATTATAAGTTGTCTAACATGTCTGGAAACATTTGGTTTGACTTGCCTTTTCTCTTTTGATTTAGGAATCAAAAACTATTCCAACTGGCCTACTATTCCTCAAGTCTACCTCAATGGTGAATTTGTGGGAGGCTGCGACATACTTCTCCAGATGCATCAAAGTGGAGACCTAGTGGAAGAGCTTAAGAAATTAGGAATTCGCTCTGCACTTCTGGATTCAGAGAAAGACCATGGCAAAAAATAAGCAAGCTGCTGTGACTTTGGCAAAGACTGCTTTTGATCATTTGGTACCAGAAAAGCCTTATGTAATTTAGCTCAAAAAGGCAACTTTTTGAACTAACACAATGAGGTTTATCACTTAGCATTCTGTTGTCCATTGTACAGTATGATAGACTGATGTGTGAATATTCTGTTATGATTTTTTTATAATCAGCATGGTAAAACATTTTTGCAATCAAAGTAAATAAGCATTTCACTTCTATTTTGGACTACTTTGTATGCATTTTGCTTGAGTGAACTGATTTTTTCCAAAATTTATTTTTCCTGGGTGCTACACTAGGCTGCTCTTTGCACCATGTGGGTGCCCTATAAATTGAACAATCACCCAGTCATGATCCTGTGTTTTCCCTGTGCTTATTCAATCTTTTCCTGGACTGCAGAAAGTCTGACTTCTTTGTAACAAACAAAACAGCAGCGTTATCTCAGTAAGTGTAGATTACCCTTGTGCTACTCATCCATCTTTTTGAAGAGGCAGAGTTTTGCAGAGTCAGTAATCCTTTTGGAGACTGAGCCCACCTCCTCACTTCTCTACCTGGGTGCACTTTCATTTCCTTCAGTGCCATTTTGCTCCATAGGATTTTTGTGTGTTTTAAAATTTAATTGCTATTAATACACCGATATTAAAAAGAATAATCATTTGCGTTATTTCAGTTAAGGAGGAAAAGCCAAAGTACTGAGATTCCTAGCAGAAGTGAAAGAGCTGCAGTCTTCCATAAATGTTATTGTTGGCTTGATGCCCTCCCCGCCCCCTGTCCCCACTTGCTACATTTGGCTGATGGGTCCATGCATGTTTGTGCTCCCTATCTGGTCCCCTCCTGCCAGCTGTCCCAGGGCTTGGCTTCCCAATCCACTCTTTCAGCAAGCACCATTTTAGCATCCCATTTTTAACAAAATGTTTAAATTGGCCTTAATGCACTATAGTGAAATTAAAATAATAATGCAAATTAAAAATAATATTAGAAACACTGAAGAAAGGAAAAGACAAGCAGCTAAGTACATAGGTGGGAAAAATGACTTCCTGAAACAACTTGAGAATCTGATCCATTAAACCAGGGGTGGGCAACTTTTGGCCCTACAGCGGTTTTGGCCTACAGCTCCTATCGGCCGTAGCCAACATGGCCAATGGTGAGGGATGATGGGAGTTGTGGCCCTCTTGATGTTTTGGCCAACAAATTGCCAACCCCTGAATTAAACTTAAGGTGATTGCTTTGACAGCTGTGGAAAAAGTGTGGATGGGGAGAAATGCAGTTTTTCAGCAGCCCATTTATTCCTTGACTTGGAAGTGATGGGGACGAACTGAATTAAGCAAGCTCAAGGTCACTTGATATCCACTTTACTTTCACCCATAGAGGTTTCAAAGACTCCCCCTCCCCACCACATGCACTCCTCCAGCCTCCAAATCACAATAATGCTAACATGGGAGTAAGGCCTATTGAATTCAACATGAAGAAAGATTGTGGCTGCCCGTGCTTGCTTCTCCCCCAATGCATGTGTGGTTGGGGACAGCAGAAAAAGAGAGGTTGTTTTTAAATGTCCTTGGAGGGCATCAAACCCTTTATAATTTTTTAACCTTTCAGAAAGTAATTGGGGAGTTGCTCTTCAGTAAATAAGTACTATAATGCCCGTTAAATAATAGCTTAATGATGGCTGGAGGGAAGAATTATTAAAAATGGTTGCTCAGGTTTGCTGCTCAGGTGAATTCTAACCTCTCCCTTCCCCACCCACACAGCTATGTCACAACCAGCAGTGTGGACATGCCATAGCATGTCCACACCAGTGTAAGCAAGACGTACTTTCTAAAAAAGCACAATACCCCGTGCAGAATGGAAAGTCAATTACACTTCCACTTGTAGCTAATAGTGGAAGAGCAATGATTGTGTAGCACTAATAGCTGCCCATCTGGAAGCACCCCGGATCATATTTGTATCTTGCAAATTGTGTTCTATATATAACCAAGACAATGAATCCTGGTTTGGATGACACAACAGCCCACCATAGGTTCATTAACCCTCAGGCACTGCAGCATGTCCCGTCCATCATTATGAATATGCAAGCCCTGGCTGGAGGTTGCTGTGGTTTGTCATGTCATCTGAACCGGGGGGGGGGGGGTGTTATTTGAGGGTTAAACAACCGTTGCAGAGAACCCATGGTCTGTTTTGGCGTTATGCAAGGGTTAACTTTCACAACAAGTCAAAGCAACTGCTGGCTGGGGGTTGCATATTCGTAGTAGTGGACGGTACACACCGCAGCCCCTCACGGGTATATTAACCCATGATGGGCTGTTGTGTTGTCTGAACTAGCTCTCAGTGAAACAGGGAGGAAGTAAATAATACCAGTCAGCCTATATTTAGAGCCACACATTAACACTGCAGTAAGTACATTAAAATGCTGAGTTATTAGCTTGAAGACAAGTAACACTAATCATTTTGTTTCCCAAATCTGTCTGTGGGTCTGGAGGAACAGTGAAAAGTTTGGATTAAAAGTTAGAAAGGAACTTCTACCTCTCCCCAAAGACTGCCTCAGTTAATACACATTGTTAAACTTCACCATGTCAGTTATCAGTGCTTTAATATGTATAAAGTTTTCAAATCTGTTCTTTGATGGCTTCAAACCACAATATGTGGGAATGAGTTTTGAAAACACTTCATTGTACCTTTAATATAAGTGCACAAACCACTTGGAAGCAGTTATTAGGTTTTTAACACTCTGCAGTATTTTGTCACAAAGTTATGCATGGATATGTGTTTTCAAGACCAGAGGTAATTCCTGCTTCATTGAAGAATATTTTCTATAGACTAAAATGAGCAGGTAAAATTGTTTCATATTACAGATGAAAAAATGTAAAGGAAGCAGAATATCTGTTGGGTTGTCTTTTGAAAACCTCCAGATATCAGTACTCTTAACATTTCTATTTCTAAACAGAAAAATATATTTTGTTCTTTGAAAGCATGTGCAATGTACTGGGCATCTCTAGTAATAGCCCAGCATAGTTAGGTTCCTCACATTTTTTAAACGTGGGAACAATGTGCAGCGTTGGATATAAGCAAACTATCTGAGAAACTGTTACTTGTGATCTATGATTATATCCATTTTCCTTTGAGATAAAGGGCATATAAGATGAATTTAAGTATCTTGTGTCTTCAATGGTTTCTTGAGATTTTTTTCAGTCTTCGGTATGATGGAAAGCTCTGATTGAAAACAATCAGTGGTGAGGACCAAAGATAAGTCTTTCAAACCGAAACTTCAGAGTTCATGTACAAGCCATTGCCAACCCTCTTTTAAATGGTCTTTTTGAGCAAGACTATCAGCAGGGTACTGCATGTACTGCAATTTTGCAGGGGCACAAAACATGGTGGTGAATGCAGGATTAATCTTCCTGAAAATCTGCTTCTTGTTTTTAAAAAGATATAAAAATTTCACCTTTTATGACTGTGAAGATATGCTTGAAAGTGTGTGGACAATGACTGCTAAAATCTCAGAAGCCAGAACGATGGCTGAACAAGATTTTCAGTGGTTGGGGGGTATGGGAAGCTGCAGTTTCCTTGCCTTGCATGAGTAGCAAAACCAGAGATAATGTACATTTTTAAATATACTCTATGTAGCAGGGGTGTTGAACCTTAGACCCCTTGGCCAAATTTGGCCCACCTGGGGTCCCAATCTGGCCCTCTAGGGTTCACCAGATGGCCCCAGCCCCTTTCCACCCACTGCTGATCATCTGGTGGTTTCCTGGCTTTTGTAAGTTTTCCAGTTCTAAAAGATTTGAAATGCTTCTCCTAAGACTTAGTTACTGCCAGTCAGAGGGTTAAGCTAAAATATGCTGGTATGTTGACCCTCCCCTTTTGCCTTCAGACCTGCCCATCATGGAATGCAGCCCTTGAGAGCTTCTCCAACATTGAATTCAGCCCTCAGGCTGAAAGAGGTTCCCTACCCCTGCTATATAGGATATAGAGAAGGTTCCCTTGGCATAGAATTTGGATTGCCTGACCACTGACTTTAACCTTTTCAGCCTGGAGTTCACACAGCCCTGACCGTGTAATATTACTCCAGATTAAACTTGGATATTATGGTGAACCATTTTGTATGACCAACAACAGGGAGTCACAGAAAATGCAAAAAACAAGTGATGCAATCACAAAGTGCCTGTTTGTTTTTGTGCAAGCCCCTTTTGGAGACCTACTCCATCCTCAAGGGTTACCTGAAATGCAATAAAACATATTATACTTTAAAAACATACATAAACTATAAAGCACAAAAATACAATGAACTAATTATCTGCATACATTTACAAATGCATAGTGTGCTATAAAACATACCAGCTTCTAACATGAGAAAATTCACAAATAAAAGGAAATTGCATCTCATTCAACTTTCCTGGGGGTAGACTTCCAAGCTGCAGAATCCGCTTCATTGTCTTAGCAGTTTTCATTTCCCTGATCCATTCCTATCAGCATCCAAAATTTAACATCTGAAACAGTATGTTTATTCTCAAAACGTACCAAAGGGGAGCCTGTCCTTCCTGATTTTAAAACCCACTTCTCTCTTAGTAATGCAAGCCAACAAAACATTCACATAAGGTATACACAGTTAGGGCTACTTCATCCAATATAAATTTTAAAACGTGTTTTCTGCATGTCCCTGGGTGAAATGTTGCCATGTTTGAAGGGGCAACATCCAGAGTACGCAGTTGGGAGTCATGGTTGGCAGAGATTTTTGGAAGAACAGAAGCAAGAAAGTAGGAAGAAAGGGAAGTGGAGATGGAAACATGGGGTGGGAAAGGAAATATGCAAATGAAGGAGAGGACAACTCCCTCAATTAAAAACTTTTTTGTTTGTTTGTTTTTGCAAACCTCCACTGGAGCTTTATCAAGATTCTGCTATTTCTCTCTGTTTCTTATGGGTGAAGACAGGACAGGCAGAAGGGATGTTAGATGTCTTGCTCTTTGATTATCATTCATTTGCTCCAAGCCCAGCCCTGTACTGCTTTTCTCCATGCTGTGACACAGAGGAAGAGTTAATTCTCTCCCATCTCCACCTCCAATGAGATCAGTGAACAGCAACAGATGTGTTGGCACAGATTTAGTTAGTTACTACATTTTGATCCCGCCCCTCCTCAGGAGAGCTCAAAGTGCTGTACAAAGTTCTCTCTTTTCTCTCTGCCTCTCCCCCCACCATGTAGTCCTCACAACAATCCTGTGCGATAGGTATGCTGAGAGAGATGGATTGCGGCAAAGTCATCCAGTGAGTTTCATGTCTGAATGGGGATTTAAACCTGGCTCTCCCTAGTCCTAACTGAAGATTTAATTGGGTCGGTTCTATGAGTAAGTCTGAATCCAACTCATGTCTAAAGTTTAGATTAGCTGTTCCCAACCAGATGCCCTCCAGATGTTTTGCACTTCAACTCCCATCAGACCCAGCTAGCTTAGCCAATGGTCAGGAATGCTGGGAGTTGAAGTCCAAAACATCTGGAAGGCACCAGGTTGGGGAAGGTTGGTTTAGACTCTAAGGGCGCAATCCTATGGGGATAGGCAGCCACCTGTGAACACGTCCTCCATGCTTCTCCTGCCCTGCATTTGTGGCTAGACAGCCTATTTTGGCTGTCTAGCTGCGGGAAGGCAGAGCGGGGGAGGAGGCTGCCGGACAACACATAGGATGTGTCATACTGGCATTTCCGCCTTCCCCACCCTGGAACACCCCCCTGGAACGCCCCATTTTGGCTGCTCCGTGCTCCACTTCGGAGCGCGGGGCTGTTCTGTGCTGCCTACAAGGAAGGGGGGAAGGTCAGTTCTCCGGGAACTGACCTCGGAGCGCAGGCTCTGAGGTCAGTTCCCAGAAAACCACATATCCTATGGCCGTCAAGCCACTGAATAGCAGCCATAGGATCGCTCCCTCCACCCACTATTGTGCTGGTTCTTTGGTTAATGGAATAGTTGCCTTCAAAAACATTTGCTATTTTGATACATTGTTCTGAAGCAGATAGGATGGAAGAGAAACTGCTAGTATTTTATGCCTCTGTACATTCGACATGCGTATGCATTGGAGTCAAGCTCCTTGCTTAGATTTAACTTCTCAAGGCTCAGCATTTCCCCAGAAGACAAAATAGACACAAAGTTTTGTCAGGGGTAGGTGCCAGAAAACAGGTAAACAAGGACACTTGGAGCATATGGACACGTGAACTTCTGAATGCTCCTTGGGATTTTCCAACGGAGAGAGCTGGTGATCCAGCCAAGGCCCTAGTCTTTCTTATTTATTTATCTGTTTGTTTGTTTATTTCATTTCTATACCGCCCAATAGCCGAAGCTCTCTGGGCGGTTCACAAAAATTAAAACCAAACAACACACAATAAAGCAATTTAAAATATATAGAACATTAAAACCACAATATAACAATACAACCACAATAAAACCTAGCAGCAGTACAGGAGTTTAAAATACAGATTTAAAACAGCAAAGATAAAAATTTAGAAAGCTAAAATGCTAAAATGCCTGGGAAAATAAAAAGGTCTTCACCTGGTGCCGAAAGGAGTACAATGTAGGCACCAGGCGAACCTCACTAGGGAGCTCATTCCAGAGCCGGGGTGCCACAACAGAAAAAGCCCTCCTCCTAGTAGCCACCTGCCTCACTTCCTTTGGCAGGGGCTCACGGAGAAGGGCCGCTGATGATGATCTTAAGGTCCGGGCAGGCACATATGAGAGGAGGCGATCCTTCAGGTAACCTGGCCCCAAGCCGTTAAGGGCTTTAAATGTTAACACCAGCACTTTGAATCGGACCCGGAAATGGACTGGCAGCCAGTGCAGCTGGAAAAGTACTGGCGTAATATGAGCTCGCAGGCCAGTCCCTGTTAACAATCTTGCTGCCCTATTTTGGACCAGCTGAAGTTTCCGGACCGTTTTCAAAGGCAGCCCCACGTATAACGCATTGCAGTAATCCAGACAAGAAGTTATCAGAGCATGGATAACTGTAGCTAGGCTATCTCTGTCCAGATAAGGGCGTAGTTGGTATACCAGCCTAAGCTGATAAAAAGTGCTCCGTGCCACTGAGTTCACCTGTGCCTCAAGTGACAGTTCTGGATCCAAGAGCACCCCCAAACTACGAACCTGATCCTTTAGGGGGAGTGCAACCCCCTCCAGAACAGGTTGAATATCACTTAGCCGGGCAGACGAACCACCCACTAACAGTACCTCCGTCTTGTCTGGATTGAGTTTCAGTTTATTAGCCCTCATCCAGTCCATTACCGTGCCCAGGCACTGGTTCAGAACAGCCACTGCCTCACCTGATTTTGAGGAGAAAGAGAGGTAGAGCTGGGTGTCATCCGCATATTGATGGCACCTCAGCCCACACCTCCGGATAACCTCCCCCAGCGGTTTCATGTAGATGTTAAACAGCATGGGGGATAAAATAGAGCCCTGTGGAACCCCATGGCACAATTGCCATGGCACAGAGCAGTAATCCCCCAGCACCACCTTCTGGAATCGGCCATCCAAGTAGGAGTGGAACCACTGTAGTGCAGTGCCTCCAACTCCCAACCCAGACAACCTATCCAGAAGGATACCATGGTCGATGGTATCGAAAGCCGCTGAGAGGTCCAGGAGAATCAACAGGGTCGCACTCCCCCTGTCCCTCTCCTGGCAGAGGTCATCCCACAGGGCGACCAAGGCAGTTTCCATTCCAAAACCAGGCCTGAAGCCCGATTGAAATGGATCTAGATAATCCGTTTCATTCAACAGTGCCTGGAGCTGTCCTACAACCACCCACTCAAGCACCTTGCCCAGGAAGGGGATGTTGGCCACTGGCCTATAATTGTTAACATCCTCTGGGTCCAGGTTAGGCTTTTTCAGGAGTGGTCTAATTACTGCCTCTTTTAAAGCGTCAGGCACCACTCCCTCTCTCAAGGAGGAATTTACAACCTCCTGTAACTGTGGAACAGTGAGATGTGAAGGGCCATCGACTCGATTGCCCCTGAGTGCCCTCTCCAGCACTGTAGAGCCCACTCTGCTCCATGGTATACTGGCAAGCTGCAGACAATGAAACAGGCTGGACATCGGCTAGAGCGTAAATGGCATAAGACTCAAAGTGAAGGCAACTGAGCATGCTGTAGGGCACAGAATCGTGCCTACTGCATGGCAGTGCAGGCAGCAAAGAACGCAGCCTCCAATGCATCCATGAGTAGCTGTCCAGTGGAGCTCTTTCAGCTGGTCCAGGGGTTGTTAACACTCTCTCCAGTGAATAGAGCCCTGATCCCTTCAAGGGCCCGCAGTGACCTTTTAGCATCGCACGCACTTGGAGGACAAAATTGCTTGTCTCTACAGCAGACATTATGCTGTTAGCACAGCTCCAGTCAAGGTGTCTGATGCCACCATCTGCCCAATTTTGTGGGATCAATTTCAGTTGCTGCAGCCTGATGACGTGGAAAAGGTGCTTGCAACAATGCGACCAACCACGTGCCCTCTTGATTCTTGCCCTTCCTGGCTAAGAAAAGCTAGCTGAGGAGGTGTGACCGGGTGGGTCCAAGGAGTGGTAAATGCATCTTTGCATGAACGGGTGGTTCCTGCTGCCCTTGAGGAGGTGGTAGCATGACCACACCTGAACAAACCTACTCTGGACCCAATCATATTTGACAACTACCGCTAGTCACAAATACCCCTTGCTTAGGGAAGGTGGAGGTAGAGCAACTGCAGGCACCCTTGCTGGATACTGATTATCTAGACCCATTCCAGTCTGGGTTTTGAACTGGTTATGGGACTGATTCAGCTTTGATTGCCCTGGTGGATGACCTTGATCAGGAGAGGGACAGGGGAGTGCGCCCCTGTTAATTCTGCTTGAACTCTCATTGCCTTTTGATACCATCAACCACAGTATCCTCCTGGATCAAGATTCCGTGAGCTGAGCATGGGAAGCACTGTGTTACAGTGGTTCTGGTCTTACCTGTGGTGTTGATTTCAGAGAGTAACATTGGGTGACCATTCCTTGGCCCCTTGACAATTGAGCTGTGGGGTTCTGCAAGATACCATCTTGTCCCCAATGTTGTTCAACATCTATACGAAGCCGAGTGGTCAGGGGATTTGGAGCTAAGTGCCATCAGTATGCTGATGACAGACAGCTCTATGCGACATCTGTCCCTGTGACATCTGAATCAGGCGAGGCTGTTCAAGTCCTGGATGCATTGACTCAGTGATGGGCTGGATGAGAGCCAATAAACTGAAGCTGAATGCTGGCAAGTGGAAGCCTTTTGGGTGAGTAGTTCATGAGCCCAGGAGAGAGGCTTATTGCCTGTTCTGGATGGGGTTGCATTCCCTTTAAAAGGTCAGGTTTGTAGTCTGGGGGTACTCCTAGATCCATCACTGTTGCTGAAGATGGCCATGATGGCTTGGAGTGCCTTTTACCAGCTTCGACTGGTACACCAGCTATGGCCTCCTCTGGACAAGAATAGTTGGCCGCGGCGGTACAGGCAGTAAGAACATCAGAAGAGCCCTGCTGGATCAGACCTGGGGTCCATCTAGTCCAGCATTCTGGTCACACAGTGGCCAACTGGCTGTTGACTGAGAACCCACACGCAGGACACGAGTGCATCAGCACCCTCCCACCCATGTTCCCCAGCAACTGGTGCACATAGGCATACTGCCTCTAATACTGGAGGTAGCACATAGCCATCACGACTAGTAGCCATTGATAGCCTTCTCCTCCATGAATTTGTCCAACCCCCTTTTAAAGCCATCCAAATTGGTGGCCATCACTACGTCTTTGTTGCACAGACCTCATGACTACATTTCACCACATTGTTGGTACCAACACGGACCACAACCACTGACTCCACCCTGGCACTATCTACTAGGCTATCTAGATGGCATGTGATATCTGCAACCTTCACACCAGGCAGGCAGTTTACCATGCGATCTACACGCCCATCACAAACCCAGCGTCTATATGTTTAATGATCTAAACTCCCACCACAAGCCCCCCTCTCCCTGGAGACACATTCTTGGTGTGAGAGGATATTTGCTCATCTTCCGAGGAATGAATACCTTCTAACGGATCATTTCCCTCTTCCTCAGAATGACACCCGCCTTCCCCGAGACCCCCATTCTCCATGACAGCAGAGGAGTTGTCACCCTGGTAGTGGGACACCAGTGATAGGTCCCTGAAGGTCTCATCCACCAACTTCTCTGCCTCTCCCTGCCTTCCCTAGGTCAGCAACCTTGGCTTCAGAGGAATAAACTTGTTCCCTGCGAGCCAGGAGCTCATTACACCACATACACACCCATGACTTCTGTCCAGCAAGCAGATAGTCATACATGTGGCACTCAGTGCAATAGTAACTCAAGACTGGATTATGGCAATGCGCTCCATGTGAGGTTGCCCTAAAGGCTGGTCTGGAAGCTGGAGCTAGTGTAGAATGCAGCAGCTTGGCTGTTGTCAGGAGTTGCCCCTTTTGAGCATGCAACTCCTTTGCTGCGGGAATTGCACTGGCTGCCTATTTGTTACTGGGCCAGGTTTAAGGTTTTACTACTAGTGTATAAAGCCTTAAACATTTTGGGACCAGAATACTTGAGAGACCACCTTCCCCTTATCAACCTGCCCAGTCACTGAGGTCATCAGATGAATTACTCCTGGTGGTTTTGCCCCTATGACCTGATTGGAGTCCACCTGGAGTACAGCCTTCAATGTGGTGGCTCCCTTTCTGTGGAACTCCCTGCCTTTGGAGGTCAGGCAGGCACCTGCTGAAGACATCTTTATTTCAAGAAGCCTTCCTCGATTGACCAACCATGGTTTTTATTGGCATTCTTTTAAAAACACTTTTAATACGTGTTTTATTGTTTTTATCTTTTATTGTTCACCACTGTGGAATCTGTTTAAATGTGGAGAGGTAAATAAATGTTGTAAATGAAAAAATATGGACACAGGCAAATGCTGATCCACGAGGTGTATAAAAGGAGCATTCTGTCAAAGCCTCAGTTGCTGTTCACACTGATGGGTGAATGATGGGGCCTTTTCTGTCTTGGAGTAACCATTTGTGATGATGATCAGCATTTGTGTAGTGCTTTCAAGTATTCAAAGCACTTCACATGCACTATCTAGTTGTAATCCTTACAGCAACCCTGTAAACTATCAGTCAGTATTATTGTCCCCCATATTGCAGACAGAGGGACTGAGGCATGGATACAATCCATTATGTGAATATAACCATTGCTCATATCACCAAAGGGTGGGTTTGATAGTTGGGATTGCTCCATCAACTCTTCCAGAAGCCTCACCATAAATGGTTTTATTCCACGAAAGTATGAAATACGGAAATTAGAGACAGTGTTCATTTCGTAATGCGAAGAAAGAGTGCCTCTGAGCACATGCAGAATACATTTTAGTCACCACAGCCCAGCCCTACACTTCTGGGAACAGCAGTTTAGGACCTCTCCAGGTTCGGCAACGTAGCAGCACTCGTGCATTTTAGGCCGAGCAGAGCTCTTTTTACAAGGTATACGGTGGAAAAATCCAAATAAAGACGCGAACGCGTGTGGAGTGAGGGCTTGTATTGCACATTGCCCGGAGAGATCAGGATGTGCATAAACACAGCATGCATTTGCTGACGCCGGGGGCCCCGGCCTGCAGTGTCTGCGGTGCAATCATCTGTGTCCTCCTTTCTCCCGCCCCGCTTCCCCGAGTCCCCGCAGAGCAGTCTGTATCTTCCTTCCCGGAGCGCGGTGCACAGTTCCTCGCGCCCCTCCGCCGCGACGCCTCTCCCACCCCCTCTGCAGCCACGCTCAGATCAGCAGAGAATGCGGGGGGTAAAGGAAGGAAGAACTACGGGAGATAAGAGGAGAAGCTGGATGCGGGCGGGGGCGGGGGGGAGATTCTGTTCAGCCGTTTCTGCTGGGAGTTGCAGTCCCTCGTCCGAGTTTGCGTTGAGATTCTCCCCTGGAGGGACTCCATTTCCCAGGACCCTGCGGGAAGCCTGCTGCAGTCACGTGCCCCCTGCTTGGGCAAAGGAGAGGCTAAATACGGGCTGTCGGCCATTTTGTGAGCGAACGTCGCCGCTGCTGCTGTCGCTGCTGCTGTCGCGTCCCCCCAGCCCCGACTCGGGTCTCCGCCGCCGTCAAGGCCTCACCGGTTGTTTGCATTTCTCTCTTTCTTTTCCCCCACTGCTGAACCTGAGAGAGCCCCGGGCGAACCCAGCCGCGGCCTTTTCCCCCCGAGCAGCGCCCAGCCACAGAATCGCATGTCCACTATCCAGAACCTCCAATCCTTCGGTAAGAAATCGTCTCCCTTTGCCCACTAGTATGTGGCGTTAGAAGCAGAATCGGGACCGGCTGTGCCTGTCGTCTCCCGAACCGCAACCCATTTCCTTCAGTTAGACGGGAATGGTGCAAGTCTCAGCTCTTTAACCCCCCTCCCCCGGCCCCTTCTCTTCTCGCCATCTCTTCCCCCCTTCCCACTCATATCCTTCAGTCCTTTGTTAAAGAGACCGGGCCTAGAAGGGTGCTGGCGTTGTCATGGCCCCCGCTCTCCATCTGTCATTCATAACGGGGGTAGACAACTCATCATAACGAGTAGATGTGTTGGACTACAGCTCCCATCGTCTCCGTCCATTGCTCACGCTGATGGGAGTTGTAGTCCAAAGCAGCTGGAGGGCGACAGGTTGGCCCCTGATCCATAGTAAGAAACGGGATGTGATAGCGATTCTTCTGATCTTCCTCTTTCTCCACCTGCCAGCCCTCCAGATATATGCCTGCTAGGCCTTTAGCAAAACATACATGTAGCTCATCCATAATACCTACGTTCTAGTTTAGGCATAGGATTGAAACCACGTAGGGACAAAGCACCTTTTGTAAGAACACCATCAAGCCTTGATTGCAGGGGTTTTGATGCTAGCACAGACATTGCTCCCTCCCACTTCTATCCAGAACCTCCAGTCTTTTGTTAAGTGGTTGGGCTTGGATGGAAATTGGCTGGGATGCTGGTTTTCTCTCTCCTCGTGGCAAAAAATGGGTTAGCATTGATTAAACGATACATATTCCTATTCTGCTACCCAAATCTGTTAGGAAAGGATTATCTGGAACAGAGTGTGCCAGACTGTTCCCCTCTATCTTTTCCACTTCCATATACAAAGCCACAATCCATTGCTATGTGGTTGGAATACTTACGGTTGTCTGGTCCTTATCTTTAAAATGTTAGGACTTTGAGAACTTAATCAGCACTTTTGTGCCTTCTCAGAGCCTTGAGTTTTATTGATAAGTGACAGGACCAGAGCATGCCTGCATGCTGCCCACTTTTTTTTTTTTTTTAAATGAGTGTGTTGTCTCTAACAGGCTGTCTGATCGTGCTGTACCAGCAGGCACAAATGGTGTAGATGCTTGAGCACTGTTATCCAGAGCTTTTAGTCTAGAAGCGCTTGTCTCGAATGTATAGTCATCTACTAAGCCTTTATTTGCCAGTGTACTGTCCAGCTGACTCATGTTCTCATAATAAATATTCTCTGTAACAAGTCCTTGGGTAAGAGACTGATGCAGCCAGTCAGTTACAGTTAACTTAACTGTATTCTTGGGAAAGAAGCTAAATCAAGTAGCTGCCCCTGCTTGTCTCCAGGCAATACCCTGTTGTAATCTTCCCCAACCTGATGCCCTACAACTCTGATCATCCCCAGTCAACAGGCTATGCTTGCCGTGGATGATGCAAGTTGTAGGCCAATATATCTGGAGGGCACCAGGTTGGGGAAGGCTGCCCTGCTGCACCTCTTTCTGAGGGATCCATGGCTTTGTGCCTGTTTGACATAATTCTTCTGAGCTTTGTAGGTCATAGTCCTAATTCTCACTGATGTGGCAAACGTGTGTCAGGGCTGTACTGCTTCAAATTGCAGGTTAGGGCTCTGAGGATGGAATTCTCTGTGCCAAAAAATTTAAAAATCTGACATGTTGGGAAGAAGGTTACACAAGAATCCTTCCTCTTCATGACATGTCTTTGGTTCACAGCATTTTTTTTTATGGAGAAGCATCCAGTCTTGTGAACCCTGATAGTGGAACAGTCAAGGCACAGCTTTAGTGCCTCAGAAGAGTCTCCATTTTCTGCTGCCAGCCTGGGGATGCCCATCTCCAGTATCCAGGGAATTTATTTAGCAAGATCTCCCTTGGTGTTACGCCTCTTTCTATTCAGAGTACCCTTATTCTGGAAGCAGCATGTCTTCACAATCTCCACCATAGCCAGCAATCCTTAAATAGTTCTATTTGAGTTGCTTTTTAATATAGAGACCCCCAGCCTTGCCCAGGATTTCTCAAAAGCTTCCAACTTCTAGTTCTGTTGGAAACAATTTCCCCCACAAGGAACCTTTGTATTTTACGTAGGGTTTGATGCCTTTTTAAATTGCGTATGGCTTCAGAGCTGGAGTGGGGCAGGAAACTGGCTTTAGTTTCATAATGCTACATTTTGACTCCTCAGATGCTTCTGTTGGGGAGAATTAAATAGTTGTGAGGACTTGGAGACTGCTTAGACTCAGTCCATATAGCAGGAGTGGGAAAGCTGTGGCTCTCCAGATGTTGGACTCCAACTTCCATCAGACCCAGCCAGCATGGCCAGTGGTTGGGAATCATGGGAGTTGTAGTCCAGCAATTTCTAGACTAGAGGGCCACATCTCTGCTCTACAGCTGAGAGTAGATTATGAGCAACAGAAGTTTATTTTGTTAAAATTCTGCCATACTTTCCCATAATGACCTCCTGGTTCTTCCCAGAATATAGCACCTATTCTAAAGCTTGGGTCTCATGGAGATGATCAGCCTGTGTCTGGATTGCATGACAGGCTGCTCTTCTGCAGAACACAAAATCCATGCAACATAGAAAACTGGCATATCAGGGAGACTGTTCTAATCTAGCCCCATCTCTGGTCAGAAGTGGCTTGTCACATCTGTGAGATCTAGGCCTTGGAGATGTTGAAATCAATGCAATTTGTGTAGTGACCCAGAAGTGGCTAGAGAACTCCGCGATCTATGCCGGGGTGGGCAGAATGTAGATCTCCAGATTTTTTTGGACTTGTCAGCATTCCCGACCATTGGCTATGCTGGCAGGGGCTTCTAGGAGTTGAAGTCCAAAATATCTGGAGGTCCAAGTTCTGCCCACCCCTGATCTGTGCAATGCAATCCACATGCCATGGTCACTAGGAATTCTGGCATCTGGAAATGGCATCTGCAGATACTGCATACCCTTATTCTTCAGCTTGTACCTGGTGTTTATATTGGACTTGCCCTTGCCTCCCCTTGTTAACTTGCCAGGGCATTACCTTCTAGGTTCAGTGTGCAGCTGCAGAGGGGCTCCTGTATGTCAATGGGTAAGCCCAACAGGCCTCTCCAGTGCCTGGTGTGAACAGACAATGTATTTTGGAACGGGCCCCAGAAGCTCCCCACTACAATGCACAGGAGTTGCATGGCAGACTGATGTGGAAGGAGTTCTTTGAAGGTAGATTGAACTTTCCTGATCTGGGTAGCTGGTTAGCCTAAACCTCAGAAAAAGCTGGGAACTGATCTTCCTCAGGTTGAACATCAGACGAAAGAAACATTGGTGGAAAAGAGCTACCGTTAAGCAAGCAGGCAGGCAGGCAAGCAAGCAGTGAAACTTGTGTAACTGATGTGTAGAAGAGTTGGTGGGTTAGAGGGCAAGAATGGACAGAGGCAGCGCTGCTCAAAATTCCTGCCACTATGGAAGAGTCTAGTGGAATGCTAGCTTACATACAGTTTCTGGGATGTGTTTCCCACAACTGTCCGTAGCCTGTCCTGAACATAATTATTAGGGTATTCTTGATTAGTGTTTGTGTGAGAGTCTTCAAGGTGAGATCAAGTGTGGGTTGGCCTGTAGTGAACGATGAAAAACGAGGTCTAGATCAGCTTTCCCCAAGCTGATATCCTCCAGACGTATTGGACTACAACTCCCATTACTTATATGCTGGCTGGGGATGTTGGGAGTTGTAGTTCAGCACATCTGGAGGGCGCCAGGTTGGGCAAGGGTGGTCTCGGCACAGACTTCTTGGAGGGAGAGCTGAGCAGAACCCACAAATATGCAAATTACCATACATGACAGTAAATCCACAATCACATTTTTGTGGCTATGGATGGTAAAAAGTGGCTATTGCTTCCATAAGGCAGTTTAGAATGCTAAGAGGAACGTTGTATCTGTCAGTTAAGAAACTCATGATTGTACGTAGGAATGTGGGGATTTGCATTGGGCTAACTCATGTGAATTTCCCCCCTCTCCAGACCCCTTTGCTGATGCAACTAAGGGTGACGACTTACTCCCGGCAGGGACTGAAGACTACATCCATATAAGGATCCAGCAACGAAACGGCAGAAAGACACTAACTACTGTTCAGGGGATTGCAGATGACTATGACAAAAAGAAGCTTGTGAAAGCTTTCAAAAAGGTAGAGAGCTCCTGTCTCTCAGGTTCTGCAGGGTCTGAGCTTGAAAGATCAGTGTCTCTAAATGAAATTTCCAGTATGGAAGTGTCAGTGCAAACTCAAAATACTGTAGCAATCCTAAAACTGTCTTATATTAGAAAGCTGACTTTTTCTCAACCATCAAAACAAAGAATGTAACAGCTGTAGAATGCCTTGACTAGAACAGCTAGCCAACCTTTAAAAAAAAAAAAATAGTGTTATTTGAGCAGTAATGGTGATCTAATTCAGCCTTCCCCAATCTGGTGCCCTCCAGATAGGTTGGACTACAACTCCCAGCATCCCCAGCCAGCCAGGAGTTGTAGTCCAACACATCCGGAGGGCACCAGGTTGGGGAAGGTTGGTCTAATTGGTTTCAACCAGCTTTTGTGCTGCCCCCTAAAACTGCCACTATTTATGAGTAGACCTGAACCCTTTAGAATGAATCTAAGCATGCAAGTAAGAGTGTTGCTGCAAAAGGTGACCAGAATCTAATGTTGGTTGTTCCTAGAACAAATGCCTTCAGCTATGTTGATTGTTCTTTGATAGTACCAGTTATGTTTGATAAAACATGGCTTAAAAACATCAAGTTGGATTTTTAATATTCATTTCTGCCTTTTTAGCAGGGGAGTGAGTAAAAAATGAGGACAAGCATGGAGTAAAGCAGGAGTGGGAAACGTGTGGCCCTTCAGAGGTTGGTGGACTGCACCTTCCATCAACCCTAGCTAACAGAGCTAGTAGTGAGGAATGTTGGGAGTTGCAGTCCAACAACATCTGGAGGGCCACAAGTTCCCCGCCCCTGGAATAGAGAAAGTAATCATAGAGATGTGACATGAGGTTCACATGAACTATATCTCAAATGTATGAAATAAAGGGAAATTGAGCAAAGGATACTAGACCTAGTTTGTGGCTGGTCAAGTGCAGGAGAAATGTGTGGAATTGTAGTTACAAGGAAATGGGAAGTTCATTGGGCTCCTGCAGTTTATTTAGGCCTTTCTAGGTTTGGAGCTATGCAGTTCTAAGAGCCGTGGCCCCAAACATCTGGGACCTTCTCCTAAGATCCATTATTGGAAAAATTACTGTTCTAAATCGTTGGTGGAAGTTTTTCTCCTACGAAGAAAACTAGCCCAAACAATGAATTTTGGTTCTCCACACATAATCTGTTGCAGTTTGATATATGAAATATTATTCTGCAGAAATTTGCCTGTAATGGTACTGTGATTGAGCATCCTGAATACGGGGAAGTGATCCAGTTGCAAGGTGACCAGAGGAAGAACATTTGCCAGTTCCTCCTGGAGGTGAGTGATGGCAGGCTTAGGAGTTCAGATTTCTAATTCAAATGTTAAAATATACATAGAAGCCTATGTATATTTATTTGGCAGTTGTGGCTGTGCTTTTGGGGCTGAGTGAGTCACTACCCCTAGCTGTGAGCTATATTGCTCCGTTGACTAAACAAGAGTTCTGAGCTGAGTCATAGTGGGGAAGAGTGGAACAAGCCTGACTTTGACAATCTTGCTTGTTGACAGCGAACAAGAGAATTGATATGTGCAGCTGGAGTTGATAAAAAATGATCAGTAAATAAGTCATTACTTGAATGTAACAAACTGTTGCCGTAGATCATCTTGTACCAGTCTCAGCTGGCATTGTATGTTGAGTGTCTTTGTCCTTATTGGTTTTGACAAGTGTGTTATGTTTCATTTTTGTATTGTTGAAGATCCAGGTTCTAATTATAGAAGGCTTACTGCCATCTACTTCTCTTCTACAGGTTGGCATTGTTAAGGAGGAGCAGCTGAAAGTTCATGGCTTCTAAAATGTGTGTGCTTACATGAAGAACTCTTCAGGTTTTGTTCTTGCCCAAGCTGGCTATTCTGTGAAATATGATTCTTTGCGGTAAATGGACTTCCCATTCCAAATCTGATTTGCTTTTGCATGACTACAGAAAACATATGGAGTGTAGACTAGAAACACATAAGAAAACTGCAGTAAGATGGTAACACGAGATCCTTGAGAATTTTAACACATTTCCAATGGAAATGTTCTTTTGCTGATAGTTCAGTGTATTACTTTTCACCTGATTTAAATGTTGTATTAAAACCATGTGTGTTGCAGCTTAAATAAAATGTCTCTTATCTTAACCTCTTGAGTGTTTAGGATGCATTAACCAAGAGCCTTTCAACAAATAGTAGCTTCCTTGACTATCTGGCAAACTAAGTAAAGCCTCAGAAGAAAGTATTCAACAAGCACAACTAAATTGACAGCAAGCTTTCACAAGGATTATCTAACAGTCTGAAGTTCAGTATAATAAAAACTGACTATTGCTTGCTTAAGGTCAGAATTACATGACAAACGTGGGTAATTGGGTAAAGTATAGCTTTAGGGCCAGGAAATGCTGTCATTGCTGGGGCTCAGTCTGATGTTTCTTTCCACTCCAATTCTAAAATACTACTTGCTAAACAAGCTTCTGTAGGATTTATGCTACTAATGGTCCAAATATATTAATATATATTATATATTAAATCATATCAGTGAGGAAGAATCTGATGCTTGAATACTGAGTCCTGACTCTTACAGTCAACAGGGAGCATTAGAAGGCCTAAAATACCCTATGCTGAGTTGAATTCCAGGTTCATATCATATTCCATGCACATCCTCTGAGTTTCTGGCTAATTCAACTGCTGGTTCTTTAAACATGACATTTGCCCCTTCCCCAAACTCTTATACTTATGAATGTATATGCTGTTAGCTTAAATCTGAGGTATATGTTGATGCTCAACCCTCCCTCCCCCAAACAGCCCCCCAACCCTCTATAAATCTGACATAAGAAATAGATGGTTGGGTTGAAATTCAAGGACAATGCAGTGAATTGCCATGCTCTTCTGTGGAGAAGGCAACAGCTGACTGCAATCTGTAAATGCTTTTTTGCAAGGGCAGGTGCCAGTGTCTCAGCTTGAGCAGAAAAGTGTAACACCTGTGTAACCAGCCTAGGTTGAGCTGACGCTGCAAAATGTATTGGGCAGTTGCCACAGAAGAACCATTTATACTACAACTTCTGCATAGTATTTTACTGACAGTTTTTGGATGTTCTCCAGCCAGAGTTAGGACGATCATGGGCCACAGCAGTTTATATTAATACTGCTAGTTTGTAACCTGAACTTGGTTTATACTTGGGGGATGTTTGCTTTAAGGCAGTAAGATAAAGCAGTTGATGAATTATGTCACTTTGACCTGAATGCATGAAATTGCAGTCGTTTTGGTCATAATTCTTGCTAATCTATATGAATTCCCTTTCACAGAATTCATTTTAGAAAGCAGGAGTAGCATATGTGCTTTTGGATGTGCACAGAGCAAGCTTAAAACACTAGCACTGGACTGTGTTTACACAAATATTTATTTTAAGAACTCTTGTGCCACCTATAGCCATGTTTTCAGAGCTGCTCTGTTCTGACCATGCCAGTTCATAGCCTGGCTCAGTCCTTCTCTAGACTGGAAGAAGCTTTCTTGTCAGCACCTTGGTTCTTTTCAGTCTGGGAGATCCATACTCAAAAATGGTGTTGGGAGAGTGGAGAAGAGCCACAAAAACTGCCTGGGAAATGGTAAACTTGCCTTGCAGCAAGAACTTAAGCTTGGAAGAAGGATACATCCACCAGTCAAACCAGCCCTATCAGGGACCAGATATATTAAGCAGATTTAGATACTGCTTTCCACAAAGTTTCAAAGTGGGGAACATAAAATGTCATATCAAGACAACAATAACGTATGACAATAAAACTACACAATAATAAGCTAATTGGCAATAAAGCTGTGCACACTACAGACCATAGTGGGCTGGGTCACACTTCAGAGAAATCCTGTGATGCCCCAAAGGAACCGCCTTTTTTGAGCACCTCTTCGCAGAAGCTCTGTGTGCTCCACTCCTGGCTCCCTTTTTATCCTGCATGCATGCGCCATTGCAGTATTATCTGGAAGCATGGTTGGGGTAGCGGGTGGGGGTAACTTGTTAGTGATCAACAGAGAAATGGAGAAAGGCTTGTTAATTCTGCTGTCTCTTCATGCAGATCCTTGCATGAAGAAAAAAATCTCATAGACTCAGCTTAAAATTTAAGAGTGGATTCTAGGGTTACTTCTTTGACAATGAGATGAATACCTACTGTTAACTACTTTAGTTAGACAAATGGTATTCATTGCTTGGAGCCTCTCCCAAACCTATGATGTAGTTCTACCTAAATATGTGCACCAGTTGACAAAGCATCAAAGTGAACTGTGTGCATAGAAAAAGTGACATTAGGTTGTTCCACTAATGGCTACTTGACTCACAAGTTGACTGACTAATAAACTGTGTGCAAAAAATTGTCTTCAGAAATACCTGGTTTGATTATACAACACCACAAAAATGGCTCTACGATCATGAGCACTCAACGGTCTGTTTCCCCCAGCTCTTTCAAACATAGAGAAAAGAATTCAGCCCGGTAAGGGGGTGTTGCACCACATATTGGCAGGTTGGATGATGTACCAAATACCATGGGCCTCTTTTTAAATGGTAAATACAGATACTATATAAGTTAGTCATCCTACTTTGGGACAAAGGTAGGTGGTGACCTGTTTCAGACTCAAATAGGACTCTTCAAGGGATCATTCAGTATCTTGCTGAAGATATAACTTCTTTCTGACTTGGAGGCAGTGTGAGCTCCTTAAAACAGTGTTAGACAAGCAATATCTCAAGCTATGATCTGGTTACAAAATCTGGGAACTTCTTGATCTGCTTTTGGTTTCCTGGGTAAGCAAGCTGTGGAAATAATGCAGGTTGCGTTAGTATGAACATTAAAAAGATTAGCTACTTGTTGGCTTGATGGGGCATCCTTTCCCCCTCTAGTGTGTCATGACCAGTGATGCTAATTAACCTGTGGGGGAGTTTCCCAGTGCTTGCATAACTTTTCATCCAGATTTATGGGATTTAAGCAACCCTTAAAACTGGGAGGACAAATGGAGGAAATAACTGGCTGCTTGCAATCACATGTGTCTCCAAATGTTTCTTGTTTCTCTAGAAGGGAAAGGATTTGTGTGTGGATGCTGAGACCCACGTGGGTAGTTGCTGTTTCCCTTTCACCCTGGCCAAGTTTAGCCCTTGCTAGCCAAGCTTGCCAGAACACTGGCTGTCGTCTCAGAAATAGAGGTTAGTAACAGTACCCCTCACTGCAGACAACTGGAACACTAATTGCCATCCCAAAGCAGATATTCCCAAAAACAGGGAAAGGGAAGCTGGAAAGATTTGGTGTGCCTCTTCTCACCACCCCCACCCTTCCCCAACAGTTGCTTTGTGCAACTGTCCTGCCTGGGTGAAGAGTGGTCAGCCATAGCACACTACAGCCATCTGCTTTTCATCCTGTGGCTGCAAACCTCAGATGATACTGCTGTTCGCTTCCCTTTAGTATTTTGAGTGATGCATAGCAAAGAGAAAGTTTTGCAGAGAGAGAGAGAGAGAGGATTCTTGCATGGCAGGACAGTCTTGACATCTTGTACATTTCAAACAGGCATCAAATTCAAATAGAAGCTTGCATTTATTTTTGGGATGATGTGTGCTCTCTAGTGCCTGAGTGCATCTCTCCTATAACAAAATAAAACCTGTCCTGCTTCTGTTATGTGAAATTGGGAAGAGGTTATGGCTAAATATAGCTAAGGGTGCAATCCTATGCATGTTTAGACAGAGGAAAGGCCTACAACTCCCAGCATACCCCAGCTTTCCTTTGTCTAAACATGCATAAGATTGCGCCCTAAAGCACTTAAAGAAAATAGCACTACTCCAATGAGAATGGGCCCTACTACAGTACATCAGTAATGAGACTAGTGAGGTTGCTATCTAGGCGGTGGTAGATAAAAGTACTTTTGCCTCGTGGCCCTGTAAAGAACATTCTCCCCAATTTGCAATTCAAGAAGCATAATTTTTTTCCCCACATGAAATGTTATTTTATGTCAGAATAAGGTTAACAAAGTAAAGGCAATGAAAAGAAAAAGAACGTACATAATAATAAATCAAAATCACTAAAGGAACAAAAGAATTCAGTAAATATAAATCTTAGTTTATAACATATGCTTATGGAACATCTACAATAAAACAACCTAAGCAGGAGCTCAATATGAATGACAGTAAAAATACAAGTTCTACAACATAAAAGGAGCAAGCGTAAGTATGTGTCATTTTGTGCGCTTGTGCGTATTAATCTGAAAAAATACAGGCAACTGTACTTTGTTGGAACTTTATCAAAGGTTTGATGTGCCTCAACATAAGAAATGAATGGAAACAGCAGTGCCATAATATCAAGTTAGGATTCCTTCCTTGCCGCACTTGCTGAATAAGTGCATACTCATAGTCTCCCAAATTTTATTAATCCACTGCTCTTTAGTTGGTTGCTTTGGGGACTTCCAGTTATGTGCTGCACATAACTTTGCAGCTGTATGCAATTGCTTAAGAAGGCCTTTATGCAGGAATCCAGGATCATTAGGTTCAAAAAGATGAAGCAGCACTGCTTTAGGAGTTAAAAAGGTAAAGGTGTCCCCAACCAGTCGTGTCCGTTTCTAAGCCAAACAGCCAGCACTGTCCGAAGACGCTTCCGTGGTCATGTGGCCAGCATGACTGAACACCGAGGTGCACGGAACGCTGTTACCTTTCCCGCCGAGGCGGTACCTATTTATCTACTTGCAATTTCTTGGTTTCGAACTGCTAGGTTGGCAGGAGCTGGGACTGAAGATGGGAGCTCACTCCGTCACGCAGCACCAGGGTCTCGAACTGCTGACCTGCCGACCTTCCAGTCTGCAGTTCAGCGTCTTAACCACTAAGCCACCGCGGCCCCTTGCTTTAGGAGTTACCAGGGGTCTAATATGAAGAAATTCCTGACAGTAATCAGCAACCATGTTCCAAAACTCCTGCACTGTAGAACATTCCCACCACGTTGAAGGTATGAACCAATGTGACCACACCTGTTCCAACAATATTGGCTGTGAATTCAAATGAAAGGAGCATAACTTCAAATGAAAAATAATAGGAAGAGAATACCAAGAGGAGAGGAGCTCATGTTATAATGATCAGTGGTGTAGCGGGGCCAGGGTTTGCAGGGAAGCAGCACCAGCACCTTTTATTAGCTGGGATGCTGATGTCATCTGCTACCCCCCTCAGATTTTCCTCTTCTGTCTGAGCTGAGCTACAAGTTTCACAGTGGCTGTGGGAAAATGAATTTTCCCCACAACAATATATTGTCCTCTGTTGTAATGGAAAGTATTTTGCGGTGGCCTCATCTTGAATGGGCTACTAAGACCCAATAGCTTTATAAAAGACCTGCTGCCTGAATTTCAGGCCCTCCTTGTTGGTGTGGTGATAGGGACAGATTCGCCTAGTACAGTAAATTTTTTTGCTGGCCCAAGACATTTTGCTGCCTGAGACAAAGGACAAAATGGCACAGGGGGACTGGCAGTTGGGTTTTTCCCATTGCTGCTTTTCTTATATGGCTCTGATAAGGCAATATAAGAAAATATACATCTTATACAGTATATGCAGAATGCAGCAGCTCAGCTGTTGTCAGGAGCTCCCCCTTTCCAGCATGTAACTCCTTTGCTGAGGGAATTGCACTGGCTGCCTATTTGCTACCAGGCCAGGTTTAAGGTTTTAGTACTAGTGTATAAAGCCCTAAACATCTTGGGACCAGGATACCCGAGAGAGAGCCTTCTTCTTTACGAACCTGCCCAGTCACTGAGGTCATTGGAGGGCTTGCTGCTGGTGGTTCCACATGGACCTATGGCCCAGTTAGAGTCCACCAGGAAGAGAGCCTTCAGTGTTGTGGCCCCCTTCCTGTGGAATACCCTGCCTTTGGAGATCTGGCAGGCGCCAACACTGTGTTGCTTTCGGCGCCTCCTGAAGACATCGTCATTGAGAGGCTTTCCCTGGGTTACCAGCCACGGTTTATTAAATTCAGAATTTGTTTCTTTTAAAATGTTGTAATTGTTTTAATTATAGGGTTTTACTCTTTTATCTTGCTGATCACCACTCTGAAATCTTTGATGCGGAGTGGTATATAAATATTGTAAATTAATTAATTAAATATCAAAGATAGAGATTTTCACATTTAACTTGCAGCAGCAAATAAGACCTGCTCTCCCTTGGCATTCGTCCAGCTTCTGTTAACTCTGGAGCCAAATACTTCCAAATATAAAGCATCTCAAAGTATAGGAGGGTGTTTACCCTTGCATGTTTTAATGTGATACCCTCAGCCCTCTGGGATGGGAGATTTAGGGGGATACTTCATTCCAACAGACTATGTCCTTGTGGCTCAGAAGAAATTGGAACAGTAAAGGAGCAGTTGGAGGTGACAGTCTCAACCTTGGGGGAGCTGGGGGTGGCGACAGCCGACCGGAAGCTCTGGCATGGGCTGGTCCATGAAGTCATTAAGAGTTGGAAGCAACTAACCGAATAAACAACAACAAAAAAGGAGCAATCCTATGTGGATGGCTGTACACCTCCGAACTCGGAGGCTTACAGCCATCCCATGCAGACTGGGAGGAGTGGTGGAGGCGAGCTTTGCCTCTGCACTCCCTCTGCTCTGCATTTTAGCTAGATGGGTCTAGCTGTGGCATCTGGGAGGGGGAGGGAAGGTGGCTAGAGATATGGTATAAGCCCTCCACCAGCCCACTGGCACACCCCCTTTCCCTCCTCTCTGAGGTCGCCTTAGCGGGTCTCCCCTCACCAGCTGCGAGGGAAAGGGGGAGGAGGTGGTGAGCTCAGACTCCTGGGTCGCAGCCAGAGTTCTATCTTCAGCCTCAGATCCAGGAATCCAAAAAATTCTATGCCCCCCCCCCACCCTGACACTGCCTAGGGGCTATATGATTGCCCTCCCCACCATGTTTTTCTTTTCTGTAATTTTTATCAAGATCTCTGTAATGAGTTAATTAACCCATTAATCTCTTTGTATCCAGGAAGATTATCTGAATACAATGTTCTTTTTCTTCTTTCTGCTACAAAAGAGTTGGTTACAAAATTGCAGCTAAATACTTACAATGAGGATATGGTCTAAAATACTATCAAACCAGACAACATTTTCTGCTGTTTTATTGTTTCTTTGGTCTTTAACTATTGTATAAATAGAGGTATTTGATTTATGTTTTAGGATTTTATTTCTGTAAGTTAAGCTATGGCCTTGTATTTTATCCTCCCATGTCTATTGTTGTATTGGTCATATTATGAGGTCTGTAGACTGGATCAATAAAGAGAGATTCTATAGTTACAGTGTGAATGCAACAAGTGTTTCTTTGTCCTGGTTAATACTAGCAAAAACTGGAAAGGGCAGTCATGGGTTAACTATTTAATTATTTAAAACATAAATATCACAACATAACTACAATTGTGAAACAACAGATAACACCCTTAACAATTAAAACATGGATAAATTTCAATGCCCCGGTGAGTAAAAGTGGTTTTGGAGAGAGGCACCTCAAGGAGGGTTTTGGCAGAAGAACTTAACACTTAGTGACTACAACTCCCAGCATTCCCCAGCCAGCATTCCCCAGCATGGCTGGCTGTGGAGTTCTGAGAGTTGTAGGCCTTTTTCCTGTCTAAACATGCGTAGGATTGCACAGCTCGGCAGCTTGATATGAGAAGTATTCCTTCAGGCATTTTGTTCCCAAGCCATTTAGGGCTTTAAAGGTAAGTGACAGCACCTTGAACTGTGCCCAAAAGTGAATAGGCAGCCAGTGGAGTTCTTTTAAAACTGGTGTAATGTGCAGAAATCTGGCTGTGCCAGTCAAAATTCTGGTGGTCATATTCTGCAGCACCTGACACTTCTGAGTTGTCTTCAAGGGCAGCCCCACATATGCAGAATTGCAGTAATCCAAGTAGGAGGTTACCAGAACACAGATCATGATGCCTATCTCTCTCTCTCCAGAAATGGTTGAGCTGGTGAACCAGCTGAAGGTGGCAAAAGGCCCTCTGTGCCACCAAGGCAAAAATCCAATAAAGTTAGGCCATTCATTTCAGTTAAGCCAACTGATGAGTAACATGAGAAAATATAATGGAAAAGTAAGGTTCAGAATGAATGAGGGGCAGGTGGGGAATGACTGAATTGCTCAGACCCAGTGAGAAGAATCCAGAAATGGATGACTGTAGAGCTGATTCAATGTGGCTTATCAAAACTCTTCACTGAACATTCTCGGGGAAGGGGGCAGAATTATCTGACGGTTTGGCAGGCGGTGTGAAAAAGAACATTCAGTTAATGCTGAATGAAACAATAATGTTAGTTCCTACTGGTGGAAGAAGAAAACAGTGTGCTAACAGAGGAAGTATAGAAGGAGCAGGGCCCAATCCCATTGCTTCCTTCAACAATATTAAAATAATATTAAATGTTATTAAAACTGGATGCACAGTCACACCGAAATTCGCCACCATGTTTATGGGCAGCAAAATTTTGGAGGCCATTTTGCCAAGTATTCTCTGAGAATGTGGGGGATGGGACAGGACCTCTCTAGTAGTTTAGGAGATGCTTGAAAGAGAAAATGTTCAGGGGAGAAAAACCTTCAGAGATCAGTCCCAGTTCTATGTGGAAGACAGCTTTCATTCTACTCATAGATGTCTCCTGTCCTGCTCCCACTGCAAAAGGATGCTATGGGAGGCATAGAATAACACAACTGGGATAAAGAGAGGTAGGCAGAAGCAGTCCTGGGCTGCCACATGTGCCACAAGATGGCCACTACTACCGTGGTGGTGGTGATAGTGTGAAAAGTGAGTATCAGATTCAGTCCAGGTGCTTCTTCCTCCACTATTTGTGGGGGAGTTAGGGGCACCCTACCTCCACCCTGCATCTTTAGCCTTGTTCAGACTGTAGTCTCGGCCTTCCACATGTACAATGAGGGTGCTTATGACAGAGCAGTGGGTTCTGCTCTGCCATACCCTCACTCAAATACATATTTGCAACATGCTTCTTGTTCATTGTAGACTGCACCCTACTTTTTTAGGGTTCCTGATTGCATGATGCATTAATGTACACATATATTTCCCTAAGAGCAAAAGGAAGTACAAAACAGAATCATAGAGTCGGAAGTAATCTTGCAGGTCATCTAGTCCAACCCCAAATATTTATATAGCCTATTCTCTCCATAACAACATCTGGTCCAAAGCTCCTTGATATGACTTGTGTATTCAGTACTTGCCACTGCTGAAATAAATAATCACATGCAGACCAATAACTGTGTACTGGAAAGCAGAGACCTGTGGGCTAGTTCACACATGTTGGCTTCTGATGTGATCATGGGCTGGGGCCTGCTGCCATATTTGAATTGGCCTGAATCTGTATGGTATTTACATAGGGGACAACTCCTACTTAGGGAGGGTAGGGCTTACAAACAAGATAGGAAGTCTTTGGCTTAATCATATAGTCTTCATTACTTCTGAAAATGACACGTAAACAAGGGCCAGTATGTTGTAGTGGTTAGAGACCTAACTCAGCCACAAAGCTCACTGAGTGACCTTGGGCCAGTCACTATCTCTTGGCCTAATCGATCTCACAGGGTTGTTGTGAGGATAAAGTCGGCAGGGGGGTGGGCATGTTCAGTGCTTTGAACTCTCTGGAGGAAAGGCAGGATGTAAGTGTAATAAAGACATAAATACATTAATGTATATTCTTCCTCTTGCTGCTCTGTCTTTTCTCCCTTTCCTCTGTGTCAAAATGTAGCTTCTCTGGGGAGGAACACTGGCTTATTTCCTGTTATTCTAGTGCACCAGCTTGTAAAACATTAAGCAAAGCAGTATTTTGGAATGTCACAGCATCACAACAGTTCAGGCAATGTAGCGATTGGAGGCGAGGATCTTGCAGCAAAATAGGTGAGAGGCCATTATTGGCCTATTCTACACTATCTGAGAAACTTTTTAATTGCATTCAGGTTAGTTTTCCTATGCTGCCACATAAACAGTGACTGACTTTTTCATTCTCATGTCTGCTGAGAAAATGCTCAGAATTTTCATTTCCACTTCTCACAAGAACATACTCAAAACAGCTGATTCTTATTCTGTTCTCTGCCTTGTCAATGCTAGAGCTTACTACAGCTGTAAGATGGCAGCACCAGCTCTGTTTTGCTGCAAAATACACAAGACTCACACAGAGTAGTTAAAAATGAGGTGGTGTGAATCTGAAATTTCAATACAGGTTGGTTGTACGTTGAAGTTTCATGTTCCTGGAATGTGGGGTCAGTTAGGCCTTAACTGTCTTTGATGTGCAGTGTGCTTTTTAATATTTTGGGACATTCCAGACCACAGACACAATCTCTGTATAGTTGTACATGTAGGCGATCTATAATAAACAATAATCCTTGTGAAAATGTTGCTGGTTTTTTTTTTCATTCAGTGGAAGCCCTTGTCAAATAGCATTTATTGTTGTTGTCACTTATATTTATTTATTTATTTATTTATTTGAACATTTATGAATCACTTGTTGATCCAAATAGGGCCTCCAAGGTAACTTACAGTTAAAACTTGCAACAATTTAAAAACTTGTGATTTAAAAAAAACTTTAAAACAACTTGAAATTAATTAAAACTTAACTGGGGTATATCTGATCCCAATACTAGACATTTTTCTTCCATGTGTTGGAAAAAATGTGAATTGAATGTATTTTAGCATACTGGTTTATATTCTGGTTTGGTTTTCCCTATAGCACATGGCTCAAGTCATCTGGACAGGCACTTACCTCAAACAGCAGATGCTGGGGTGGTGGGGTGGTGGCAGCCTTCCAACTGTTCCTCTTGAACTCCCCAGTGGTTCCCCTCTGTTGGGGGATGGAGCTGTATATGCTGCACAACTTGTCCTGGTTACCCTGAATTAACCCACTGCCTCCTGTGTTGTAGGGGATACTATCCTACTGTGAACATTGAAGTAAGTTTCAGCTCCCAGTCCAGCTAGCTTCTGTACATGGAATGGGAAGGGGGTGCCATCTTGTTCTTTGCCATAGCAGTAAAATGTCTTGGGCCAGCCCTGCATCTGAACATACTTTGTTTGCAGACATTGGATCACAATGCTTCTCCTCTTTGCTATGTTGGGAGACATTGAGATATGAATTATGTCTTGATTTGTGGTGAGCTGATATGTTGAGGCTGCTATTAATAATCCATCCACACAGACCATTCTGATTTTACAGGTCTATATTAGAGCAGATGGAGACAGGAAATAAGCAAAGTGCCCTTCGGAGTATCTGTATAATCCAAAATGTATTCCACTAGAGAAAGCCAAGTTAATATCAAGGGTCTGCCTCAGGGATGGGGAATGTGTGGTTTCAGAAGAACCAGAATGTTTTCCATGTAAAAGATGACTTTGGGATGCGAGAAGAATCTCTTTTTGCCAGGGGCCAATATTCATGTGAAGAACCCTCAAAAGATTTTTAGGTATCCAATAAAATAAAAAGTAGAGCTTTTCCCCCCACATTGACAGCCTGATTGTTTTAGGCTAGAAGAGATCCATATACTGTACTACTGGCTAATTGGAAGTAGACCTGGAGCCAATCTGCATGTGTGATTTACCGCAGAGAGAAAGCACTTCAGGGTCATCTGGGACACACGACGTTGTGGGCACCTTGCAGCTACCCTGCTGTTTCCCCCTCTAAAACGTGCATTTTCTGAAAGTCATTTCAGTATGTATTTTACCTTAAATGCAGCTCCTGCCTGCTGTAGCTGCAGTGTGCCCCATTCACCCGAATTAAATCCTGCATGCTCGGCATGCCTAGGGGTGTGTGTGTGCCTGGCTGTGGCTGGGCGGGAGAGAGGGTTGGGAGAATAGCCTGCTAGGACTACTCAGATGTAAGGAGCAGAGGTGAGAAAGCGAGCCAAAGGGGTGGTGAAGGGGTGCCGTAAAGAGCTGCCGTTCTGCTGCCGCCTGCTCTCCCCGCCTCCTTAAGCAGCCTGCCCACTGCACCGCCTCTGTAGTGTCTTTTTCCCATTGAGAAAATCGGAGCCCCTCTCTGTCACTGCTGCTACCCCCCCCCCCCCAGGGCTGCTTTCCCTTAGAAGCTTGAGTCATTCATAGAAGGCAGCCTATTTTCTCCCTTCTTAAAGGCACAGTCTCGCAATTCCGATGTGTTGGGATTGCGGCTTTACCCATTCATAGAATGCGGCCTGTTTTCTCCCTTCATAGAATCATAGAATTGTAGGGTTGGAAGGGGCCTATAAGAGTCCAACCCCTCATAAAAGCAGTTTTAATTTTTAATCTTTCACAATATCCCAATGATGGATGAGAGGAGAGAGGTGTGGGGTTAAACTACGGGGGCTTAATTCATCCAAGCACCTACGTGTTTGACGATGTTCAGTGCAAGTGGCGGGACTCTGCCCACACGACCCCCAAGTAAGGAGGAGTGACATGCAGTGTGACCTGTGAAAGCATGTTTCAAGGTACTGTATACTTCACTTTTCTGGCTACGTGTGTCCCTGAGGGACCAAAGCTGATTTCATGAAAATCCACATTAAACACGAAAGCGCGTCACATTCTGTTGCCCTGTAGATCTGGCCCTAGTGTCAGCTTCATAACAGTGGAGTCTGGAATATGCTGATCTCTGTCTTAGTTTACACTATTTCACTATATTTTCCAAATGGAATAATGTCAGTGCAGGGGAGGGATCGGGGTAAAAGGTAGATTTAGATCTACTGGTACATTTCTGGGTGATCGGCAAGGATTTCTGACTCCCAATTGCTACAATAGCGGCAACAAAATGACCTGCCCCCACCCTCAATTATGCTGCTGAAATGAAGAAACCTTGGGGTAACCAGGAGTGTACTTTTGTGTGACAGAATGGTGAACTGCATTCAGTTCTGGAAGTCAAAACAAATTCCTGGTCTCAGAATTCTTTAATTCTAAGTGTAAGTTGTTTGCCCCAGGCTCCAGTTGGTGGATTTCAAGGTTCTAGAAAAAAACACAAAGAAGATTTCTCGGGGTCATCCAGTGAAGCCGAATGGTGGGGGATTCAGGACCTACAAAAGGAGGTACTTTTCAGAGCACATAATCAAACCATGGAACTTGCTACCACAAGATGTAGTGATGGCCACCAACTTGGAAGCCTTTAAAAGGGTATTAGGGTACAAGGCTGGTTGGGGAATTCTTTGAGGTGTCTGACTTTTTTTGGTCTAAACATACACAGGATTGCATCTTAGACAAGTTCATGGAGGATATGTCCATCAATAGCTACTGGTCATGATGAATAGATATTATCATAATGCCAGTTGCTGACATTAATACCAGTTGCTGGGGAACATGAACAGTAAAATGTTATTACGTCCAGGCCCTGCTTGGGCATCTTGGTTGATCATTGTGCGAACAGAATGCTGGACTATATAGGCCTTTGATCTGATCCAGCATGGCTCTTCTTACATTCTTATGTGGAGATGGGGGTGGGGGCGTCTTTCCCGACAAAACAAAAGTGTGTCTACATAGTGAAGGTCAGAGGAAGTGGTATGCTAAAAATAATCTTTGAGGAAGTATGCTTGATAGAAATATGTATTATCCTTGGAAACTAGCCCCAATTGAAGAGCAGAGAATAAAGCTTATTCTGTATAATGTAAAAACGAGAGCACTGAAAAATAAGGGAACAAAGGCTGTTGAGGTGTCATGATGCCCTTCCTATGTTTTAGAACCTTCTCCAGATGAAACATGCAAAAGACAGAGTATGATTTGCACTTTCCCACTTAGCTCTCACTCCCCCTGCCCTGCATAAATGTACACAGTTCTTAACCCAGCTATCCATGCAGCCTGTTCATAGAATCCCATATCAGGCCATACAGGGAAGCTTGTTCATACAGCAGCACCATATGCCTATTAGGGCGCATCCAGGGCTTTTCAGTGAGGTAATAGCGTGCACCGTAATAGCTTCTAGAGCAGTCGTTTTTGCATTTTTGTGTTCTCATTTCCCCTCCATTTTCATAGAATTACAGTCGATGGGCCAGATTTCCCCTCTGGCCCAAGAAGCAATTCAATTTTATCCCCTGTAACATGCCAACATTTAATCAAGACATACATTTCAAAATATTTGCTCAGAATTTCATTCGTAAATAAAATAAAAATATTTTCTAGTTGTAATTAATATAGATATACCATACTTGGGTGTTACATCTCTTTGTTACATTTGGCATCTTGCGTTTAACATGTTTGAAACTAAAATCTGCGTGTTTGTATGCAATGCTAAGCATGTGTTCACAGGGCCAGCCCTACCATTAGGCAGACTGACAGAGTCACCTCAGGTGGTAGATCCCGGGAGGAGAGAGCAATGTGCAATGCAGCCTGCCGTGGGCCTGCGAAGATAGCCTGCTGCCTCCAGATGCCATGGAGGACACTGTCACATCCCCAGTATTGACATAAGATTCAACTGCTAGTCCAGCTGGCTTTTGTACATGAAATGGGAGGAGGCGCCATCTTGTCCTTTAGCTCAGGCAACAAAATGTCTTGGGCTAGCACTACACGTTTTCCATAACTGGGTGAAGCATTTAGTTCAGCACCTTTATGAGGAGGCTCAGTACAGCTGGTCCCTGCTTCTGACTTACCATGAAGCAACAGGAATAAGAAGGGAAGCAACAGAGTGGAGGGATATGGAGGCAGAGCAAATGGGAAGAAAATGCTATTTCCATTAAAGGGACTTAGCTGGAGTTGCAGCAGAGCAGTGTTGCCCAACCAGATGTCCTCCAGTTGTTTTTGAGTTCAGCTCCCATGAGCCCCAGCCAGGATGGACAATTTTCAGTCATGATGGGAGCTGTAGTCCAAAATATTTGGAAGATGCTGGCTTTGGGAGGGCTGCAGTAGAGTATGGGGACTAGGAAGTAGTGCCAAAAAGCTTCACAGAAAAGGTTTTTTTAAAAAATAAATAAAAGTAAGTTAGTCTTCCCCAAACTAGAGCTCTCCAGATGTGCTGGATTGCAACTCCCATCATTTCCAGCCAGCATGGCCACACGCTATGCAGCCTGGGAATAATGGGAGTTGCGGTCTAACCCATCTGGAGTGTACCCAAATCGGGGAAGACTGCAGTAAGCTATACATGATTTGCACGTTAATGCATCTACTTAATAGCTTCTGTATCCCCCCTTGTTGCTACTTGATTTATTTGCAGGTTCTCTCTCTCTCTCTCTCTCTCTCTCTCTCATGGTCATAAGGATGGAGTCTTATTAATACCCTCCACCCCCCAGATATACAGTGCTGGCTCCAGGTTTTTGAGGGCCCTTGGGCAAGACACCCGCAATGGGCCCCCTCCTTCAGTGAGTCTACCTTCTCACCACCATTGTCGCTGTTCTTGCTCCTCATCCTCTTTCTGATCATTGCTACTGCTGGCTTGTTCAACAAGCAAAAAGCTAGTGAGCAACTAGGCAGTGGCATTTACTGCTCCCCTTCTCACCACCACTGTTGTTTGTGCTGGAGCAAGGGTTTGGTGAACAAGCAGGTTGCAAGGGGCTCTGGTTAGTGGGCGTCTGCTCGGGCACGAGCCCTTGGCAGGTGCCCAGGGATGCCTTCCCTTGACATTGCCCCCCCCCGCCACCTAAATCTACAGGCAAGCACAAGCAAATCCCTGTAAATGGGTCACTTGGTTGCTACTACTCTCAGGAGGCAAGCAGGCCATATTGATGTATCTGTGCGAATGGCTCCTGTTCCATTATCCCAAGGATCCCACTGATTGTTATCTGCTGCCTGAAGTCATGAAATCCCTTCCAATGCCACTTGTCTGATCTTCCACCAAAGTGGAATAAGCTCCACTTCACTCATCTGGGGCTGATGGGAGTTGTAGTCCAGACCATCTGGAGGGCACCAAGTTGCCTCTCGCTGATTTAGGAGATCCTTTACTGCAGCCTTCCCCAACCTGTTGCCCTCCAAATACTTTGGACTTCAACTCCCATCAGGCCCAGCCAGCATGGGCAATGGCCAGGAACACTAGGAGTTGTAGTACAAAACATCTGGGGGACCAAATTGGGGAAGCCTGCTTTACTGCAAGGGTTTGGCCTATTTTGATCCTATAGGCTTGTCTTAACTGTATGATTCTAAAGCAGGGGAACATATCTTCTGGGGGTCAGGGGTCCTCATCCCCCCCCCCAACTGCCACCAAATTTGCTGCTGCTAAATTTGCTACTAAGCAGAATTTGTTTCCAAGCAGAATTGCACTTCCAGGAGGCTTCCAGAAGCACACATCCTTGTTTCCCTACGAAATTGTTGCAGTCTTTCACTGCAGTAAATTCACCAGCTATGGCAGTGGTGGAGGCCACGGGGGAACATGGAAGAGCTGTGTGTGAGAAAATGGCTATGGGGGGCTGCATGCAACCCGTAGACCCCATTTTGCCAACCCCTATTCCGAAGGCTGGTTGGCATGTTACCTTATTCACGTGGGGGTTGCTTTCCTGTGGTAATGCTCTACGCCCAGCTGTGATGTCAAGCATTTCTTCTCCTGTGGATTCTTCCAACTGCAGGAGGATTTTCCCATGCCAGCACTGACAGGGCAACTCTCCAGTGCAATCAGATGGGCCAATGTGATGAGCTGTACTAGATGTTACTGCTGGCTGTGGAGAGTTGCTATGCAGAAGCTCCAGCCACATGGCTAAGTACATGCGTTATGAAACAGAAAGGCATCTTGGGCAGTTGGGACCTTTGAGCCAATATCAATGAAATTAATTCCATCTCAAGAATACAGTATATGTCAACAGATAATCCAATATGTCAACAGAAATTACACATTAGTATTATTCCATGGAAACAGAGGAAATGGTTGATACTGACAGGGTACCAAAGAATGAATCAGAGCTTTCTTCGTGTTTCATCTATACACCAGAGATTACTATGTTGTCATTATAATTTATGCCATCTTTTCCAGTTATGAATTTAAAGCATTATAAATCTATGCATTTCCCTTTTTGTGATAGACACAAGGAAAACTTATTTAAAGACTGAAGGAGTTGCTTCTGCCTCTTGCAAAAAATGCATGGGGCCAGTTCCCTTCCATTGGATACAACTCTAAGTGGCTACAACTGTCTTCCCTTCTGAAGAAGGTAATCAAAACATTCTGCACTCATGACAGGCAGATGATCTTAGGGTGAATTCACTAGGGGATTGCTCCTGATTCTGGCTCAGCACTTTAGCACCAAACAGCAAGTTCTGCAAAATCACTTTCTGACCAAGGGTCAGAGTACTGTTAAAAAAAGGGAACTTGTGTTAAAAACATTGGGTTAAATCCAACGTTGCACGAGTGGACACTCGACAGCAGCTTCCCTTTCCCTCCTTCTCTCTGCAGACCCCTGCGTGCCCCCTAAATCTGCTCCGAGGGACCCCTAAACAATCAAAGCCACAATTTCAGATAACATATTGTAACCTTTTGCACAGTAGCTGAAGATAGCTGGGGAAGGGGAGGAGCAGAAAAGAAAGCCTAGTCTCTGTTGAGGGCTGTATTGTGAAGCTAATTGTAGGCGGGGCCATCCTTCTGACTCTCTCTCTGCCACCCCCTTCTCTTTCCCCCCTGCCCCTCTCCCTTTTCCTTCCTCCCAGTGGGATGCCTGCGGAGGGGCAGATCATCACTCTTGCCAGAGGTTTGAACTGATTGCTTGCGGAGTGCTTTTGAAATCATGCCGGCTGCATGCTCTTAGAGTGGCCACTTGTGAATCGCCAAAAAAGAGGACACGTATCAAGGAAAAAGAGGATACCAATTTGTATAAAATGTGCAAATGCCAATGTATATGTATAGATACAAATTTTGAATAATTATTATACTTTAAATAGAAATACAGTACGTCTCACCATAGTGTGGAAGACTGTGACCAGGTGACCTGTGTACCTTGCTCAGTCTGCTGTTCAAGTGCTGTTGATGGGCAACTTCCAGGCCCAGCTCTTCCTTCTGATGGTTCTTTAACTTTAAACCAGACTTGGACTAGACAGCTCTTCAAATAGAGGACTGTCCTCTGTAAAAGAGGACACATGGCCACCCTAGCTGCCCAACCCTGAGATAAAGAAGTCAGTCTGCCTGTAGTATTATGAAAAAGCCCACCGTACTTTCAAATTATGAAAGGTAGGAGTTGACCCTTTCATATCTCCAAATCCCACAACATAAGGTAAAGCACAGTGTCCAAGAAAAATATTACATACAAACTTTATTAAAAGACTGTATAACCATTCGTGAACCATTCTGTCTACTCTCTTGAGTTTTAATAACCATAATACTTAAATATAAAGCTATGAGAATGCCATACACATGTAGATAATCAGAACTTAATTTTTCTTCAACAGATGCCCTGGAGAAATTAGATTTTCTAGTTTTCTAACTACACTATAACAGTTTGAGGTGATTTTTGAGATAAGATGAGAAGGATAGTCATTTTTAATATCTTAACCAAGATATTAAGATATTAGGAGAAAACAAAGAAAACATGATAGTATCCTAGCAAACTTAATTATCTGAACCTAGAGTATAAGAAGCTCCACATTATTTGAAGTGTGAGTTTTTACCACACATACGCACGCACAGAAGGTACTTCTAGATGAGGCTTTTAATTGTGCAATTGCCTGGCCTCGTTCATGGAATTTTATGGGGTGGGGTGGGGTTCAGACATTGCTGTCTTTCACTTGTAACCCTCCTTTGTTTTATCAATGCTTCGTCCATCTTTTTTACTTTCCACAAAAAATCTGTTAAGGAGAAAATACGGTATAGCTGCTCAACGCCTTTTGATTGGTAGTGCTAGGAGCCCTCTGTCTGGAAGCACCCACCCACACTCCTACACTTTCTATTACCTCAAAACAATATAATATTATGAAAAGAATGCTTCTCTGAACTTCAGGTTATGAAAATGTTTTGGTTGTCACACAGGTCAACTCTATTAATGGGTTTCTCCATAGTGACGTTTTAAAGGCCGCAACCCTTAAAGGTCGAGTAAGCTCCAATGAATGCAGGAGGGCTTTCTTCTGAGTAAACATGCATAAGAGTTGCTCTGTAAATGCTTTTTCCTATGACTTCCTGAACTAGTCAAATAAGTGCTTAAGATAAGAGCGTATCAACACTTGTGCTAATTCAGTTCCACATGATATACATTATGCCTGGATTATTTCATACAAGGCTATATGCGGGCATAAATGTTTAGGATCAGGGTATTATGTTCCCATGATACAAAATAATGGCAAATCATATTTGAGTTATAGCCCAGAGCTATGCATGTCTACTCAGAAGCAAGTCCACAGAGTTGAATGGGGCTTGCTTACAGGGAAGTGAGTATAGGACTGTATCCTTAATAACTCTACCAATACAAGCAATATCTCATGAATGTCAATAAGTTTCAATATTGAAATAAAAATTAAAAAACCTCTCAAATTGCTGCCCTCACATGACAAGACCCTACATGTGAGTGAGTGACACACTACACAAATGCAGATGCCCTTCAGCCCTCTTCACAAATCTTACATCATTGCTATTACAGTTTCTTTCTGAAATGTGACTGTCCTGCAGTTACTACACTCTAGTAACGCTACAAAAATGCTTTGTTCCTAAAATATGCAAAAAACTCAGCCCAAATAAAAAATATTGTGCATAACTCAGCGGCACATATACATACTGTATAAAAGTTAAAGCTTTTTTAATGTAAAGGCAACATATCTAGCAAGGCATTTTATGTCAAAGGAGTCTGTCAAAAGTATAAAATTAGGAAATTGCATAGGACACAGATTGCTTCACAGTGAAAACGGTTCATTGCCTGCAAAATTCACTGGTAACATTGGGAAGAGGGTAAGCAAACAAAGAGAAATCCATAATGTACTTTGGCAAGAGCTCTTTTACAAGCCCCCTTGGAGTGTTACACAGATAATAATGCAGAGTTTCAGGAGTCACTGGCTTATACCATGATTGCCGTTCTGGGAAGCGTATAAAAGAAGGCGCTTGAACCCTTTCAAGAACATAATTGGCATCCTCATTCAGTCTTTCGTAGGATCCAATGAAATCGTACCTCACTGCACATGGCTGGCACAAGTTGTAGATGGGCATCCAGTGTTCATTCATTCTCTCCACCTCTTCATCTAAGAGGTACCGGAGAAATTCAGAGAAGGTGACATCATCACCTGTGCTTTTCCCAGGGTTTTTCCTATACCTTTTTACTATTTCCACACCATACTTTAACTGGTATTCTTTGATTTCTCCAAATTTATTCCTATAAGCTGATAAAAGTCTTTCCATTGGATCCCGGACAAATATGAACTTGAAATAATGCTTTAGCCGGTAACGGATCTCATCTGGTTTCATGTCGCTTAGGAACACCAAATCCCTTTTGTGGTCCATTTTAAGCTTCACGTTCACGTTCTCCAGTGCGCCATCTAAAACTTTAAGAATCCGTTTCCAGTTGGAGCAGGCCACTTTGGGGACATAGCAGTACAGAAAGCGATGCTTGTCACTAACCAGGATGTGTCTGAGCAGCGTCCTCCTCTGGCCCGCTGAGAGATCCCAGACACTGCGAGGCATGCTTTTTTGCCCGCACACGGTGCGGATTGTCCGGTTCCGGATATCCTGCAGCACCTGGTAGCCCAGGTCCTGTGGTGCCGCTCTGGCACTGCCAACCCTCCTCCAAGGAAGCTCCCCATGCGAGGGATGGAGCGGTGGGGGCCTCACCTCTGCCAAAATCCCCTTCTCGATCATCAGGAGCAGCCCACTGGAGGCCACAATCACGCCGAACATCAACATGGACGGCAAGAGCATGGTGCCGTGGGCGCCACGCGAGCGGGTCCTGGCAGACACGGTGGCCCGGCGCGCCGAAGCAGGCCCCATCTCTTTGCCTCTCGCCCCCACGGGCATGAGGGGCTGTGGAAACATGGCCTCCGGAGGGTGGGCGGTGGCGGTGCCACCTCAGCGCCCAGAGGCGATGCTGGCTCGCTGCCGGGACGTCGCTGTTGGCGGACGGGGCCGAGCGAAGCAGGGCCGGGGCTGTATCCCAGCCGTGCCCCTCTCGGCAGCCCCCTTGGTTAGCCGGCCCGGCCCTGCCCGGGCCTTCGAAAGAGCAGCGCCGGGGCCCGAAGGCTCGCAAGCGGCCGCCTCCCGTGCGGGGCGGAGCCGGGGAAGCGGACGGCCCCGGGCTTCCCCGGCGGAGCCTGGGGGCCGCGCAGAGAAGGGCCGGGTGCGCCGCTTTCTCCTGGGAGCGGGAAGCGCGGCAGTCCGGCAGCGGCGGCGTGGCCGGGCCAGCGGGAGCCGCCCCCTCCTCCTCCTCCTCCTCCTCCTCCTCCGCTTCCACCGTGGCGGCTGCGGCTCCTTCCCTCCGCGGAACGGCTCCTCCACGCGGCTGCTCGGGGAAGGCGAAGGCGAAGGCGACGCTCGCTGGATGTGGCCTCTCCCCGCCCCACTGCCCGCTCGGAGTCGAAGCGAGCGGTGCCTGCGCAGGGCGGGCTGCGGGGCTGCGGCTGCGGCTGCCGCCGCGTCGCGCTCCTGCTTCTTTAGGGCTGCTTTTCTCGGATGACATCGGCGGGGGCCGCGAGGTGGAGTTCCGCGCATTGCTGGAATCGCGAAGGCTTGCCGGGGATCGTGCAGGGGTGGGCAAGCCGTGGCCCTCCGGGTCCCAGGTTTCGCTTGGCCTACAGTGCCCATCATGCCTCACCATTGGCCGTGCTGGCCAGGGCTGATGGCAGTTGTAGGCCAAAACCTCTGGAGGGCCACAAGTTGCCCATCCTGATGTTGTGGAGGCAGCTCAGTGCAGCCTTCCCCGATGTGGTACCTGCTCCAGGTGTTTTGGACTTCAGCTCCCATCAGCACCAGCCAGCATAGTCAGTGGTGGGGCAGGATGGGAGTTGAAGTCCAAAAATCTTGGAGGGGACCCTGTTGTGGGAGGTTAGAATCATAGAATAGTAGGGTTGGAAGGGGCCTACAAGGCCATCAAGTCTAACCCCCTGCTCAATGCAGGAAGCTAAGTCAGAGCATCCCTGACAGATGGCTGTCCAGCCTCGTATTGAATGCCTCCAGTGTGGGAGAGCCCATCACCTCCCTAGGTATAGAACCATTAAGCCATTAAGGTTGGCTTAATGGAAACAAGAGAAATCTTGCTGCCTGATCCTCATATGCATGGGGCTGGTTCCAGGCAATGGGGCCCCTTGGCAATATGCACCCTTGGTCCCCTTGGGCCCAGTCCTCCCTGCCACACTGCTAAGAGGGAGGGGGGAAGCAAGTGGGCACAAGTGGGTGGCATTACTCCCACCCACCCCGCCATGGAAGATGCTTGGACTCCATAGCGCTTCCCAGAGCTTGCAGCCTCTGCCCAGCCCATTCAGTCTCTCTTGGGTTGGTGCAGCAGGGAGGATTGGACGTGCTGGGTCCAATCAGGGAGAGGGACCAGTGGGCAGATGCAGCTGCTCGTGCCACAAGCTGCCACCTCCATCCTGTTGTTTGCTCATCTACGCTCTCTCTTTGGGCAGCATGGCACTGGGAATTGAGCCCAGAGAGTCCACTTGTCTCCCTTGTGCTGCTCAGAAAGAGGAACATGACCGAGCAGGGGTTGTGGCCACTCTTGCTCCCTCTGGGTGCCCTGGTGGGCCCAGGCCTTTCCACCATGCCACCCAAAGAGAGAGAGAAAGTGAGCAGGTAGAACCTCCTAGAGCAGGGGTGGGCAACTTGTGGCCCTCCAGATGTTTTGGCCTACAATTCACATCAGCCCTAGGGTCAATGGTGAAGGCTGATGGGGGTTGTAGACCAAAACACCCAGAAGGCTACGAGTTGCCCACCCTTATCCTGGAGGGAGAGGCAAAGAGGATTAAGTTCAGGGATCAGCCACTGCTCATCCGCCTTCTCCCTCTGGGAGGCTGTACCTGCTCATCTGTTCTCTGGCTCTGGACAGAGCAGCAGGGAGAATTGGGCCCAATCGCCACTGCTTCACACCCACGGGAAGAGTTCAGATGAGCAAGCAAAAGGGCAAGACAGCTACAGAGAGAGGAACAGGGGGCATTCTCGCCCACCAGCACCACATGGCTTAATCCTCTCCACTGCTAGCCTTCCCCATCCTGGTTCCCTTCAGATGTTTTGGACTACCACTCCCATCAGCCCCAGCAAGCATGGGCTATGATCAGGGATGACAAGAATTGTAGTCCAAAACATCTGGAGGGTCCCAGGTTGGGGAAAGCTAGAGGATCTTGTAATGGTGCTGCTTCTTTTCATAAAAGGACTGTACTTTTTCTTTTCTTTTTGAAAACAAAATGTTTTTCCTGTTTCGTACATCTTCATCAGAATAGGGAAGTACAAGCACGTTGTTCATCTTAATCAAAATGGATGACTCACATGCCACAAAGTATGCAACTCTTCTTTGGAATCTGGGAGTGGGGGGGATGCAAAACCTCAAACCACTTTCCAGGTGAGCAAATCTGATCAGGGAGCAGGGGTGCTAACAGAATTTTCTAGGCCCGGCACACTGTACGTGAATTCAGCCTCCCCCCACCAACTGCAATCTGTTGGCAAGAACTTCTGCTTAAGCATTGTAAGCTTGTCCCAATTTTCATCAATGAAATATTGGAGGATGGCATAATTCACAACAACAGAAATGGTGACATAATGCAACGTTCACAACACAGTTACTGGTGTTGTGAAATGTTAAGAGTGGGGTGGGAAGGAGGAGACAGAATGAAGCCAATCACAATTGTAAGATCCATGGAGCCATATGCCACTGTGAGACAATCTTATCTCTCTCAGCTTGACCTACCTCATAGGCCTGTTGGGAGGATAAAAATTAGATATCCCTAAATTACAGCACCGTGAGCTCTTGAGAAAAGTACAGAAATAAATACAAATTTTGAGAGAATCATAGGTATGAAAGTACTGTTCTAAAGCTGACTTAAAAAAAATCTAATAAAACTGGAACACACATTTTGTGCACATTTGAATTTAAACAGTGACTTAGGGTGCAAGCATGGCTGGCTGGGGAATGCTGGGAATTGTAAGACTTTTTTCTGTCTAAACATGCATGGGATTATGCCCCTATAAAAACACTACTAGTATTCCCATCTCCCAAACCTGGGCAGACACCAGGATCCTTTCCATGTGCAACTCTTACATGCCTTGCTACAATAAGCACTGCAAGATTCTGGATAACCACAGACTACTCCCATAGGGACATACTAAGCAGAATGACACTGAAAGCCCCCTTGATTGCACTGGTTCAAACACAATGTATTCCTACGGCCATTCAGAAGCAACCAATGCAGTCCAATAGCCATTTAGTATCATTCTTTGTAGCACGACTCCTCCCCTACACCTGGGATTAGGAAAACAGGAGTCAGAGCAAGTAGCTTGTGGCCCAGCACCTTCCCTTTTTGAAATTTAGCCACTAGCGCAGGGGTGGGCAACCTTCTTTCTGTCAAGGGCTGCATTCCTTTGTGGGTAAGCTGTCAGGGGGTTGCATGTGGGCAGAGAACGGTGCCAAAGCCAAAAGTAACCCCTTTCCTTTTTCTCTTGCCACTCCATTTTGTCTCTCTTTCTGCCACCACTTTCTCTCCCCCCCTTTTCCTTCCCATGCAGCGGGCTGCTAGAGAAGGGACGGATTGCTCTTGACAGAGGTCTGAACTGATTGCATGCAGAGGGCTTTTGGAAAGAGGCTGAGGCTGGCAGGCTGGCCAACCCCTGCTCTAGTGGGATTGCAAAAAGAGCAGAAGACCCAGAAGGTTTCTGAGCATTCTGGCCCATTCGCTATGAAATTCTCTCTCCAGTCGTCTGGATCCCTGCTTTGGTTTAGAATACTGAAAATTTGAAATGCATGGAACAACTGCTGGGAAGCAGATATGGGAGGGGGGACAAGCAAGGGGATCAGCTGGGGAGGGGTATGAAGAAGCTACAATGAAGCACTTATCCTAGGATTTGTGGGCTGCAGCTGCTGGTAAAATAATGAGGCATTAATTTGAAATGAAAGTTCAACACCGGTGTTCTTAAAGTGAGACACTTCAGCACATGCTCAGGGGTACCCTGATTGCTCAGAGGTGGGGTGCATACCACAGAGTGGTGAGGAAACAGCAGTCTCCACATGCTCAGGGGCACCCTCATCTTTATGACTGTTTTAAAAGAACTTGGGGAGGATGTTGAGTGATGAGGGAGAAGGCAGTCTGCATATGCCCAGGGGCATCCTCAGTTTTTTGATTGCTTCATAAGAACTTGCATTTGTTAAGTCAGGACCAAGGTCCATTAAGTCGTGTTCCCTCTATCCTGTAAATTTTACAAGCAAGGTGGGAGATTGGACAACACGCACAGCAGGGAGGCTTGGCATGGAGAAAAAAACGCAGGGTTCCATGGCTAAACCTGAGGCTGATCTTCAGTGAATCCTAAATACTAGGAACGATTAATTTGGAAATACCATTGCCTTCATGCCTTGCTTGTGAGCCGCAGGAACCAGACAGATCTTGGCCTGATTTAACAAGGCAATTCTTATGTTCTTATGTTTTAATAAAGTCAGAACAATGATCAGTAAGGTCCCATGGCAAGCAACGCTAACGAGAAAAGGAGTCCAAGATGGGTGGGAGCTTTTAAAAAAGGAAATTCTCAAGGCACAATCACAAACAATTCCAACAAGAAGAAAAGGTGGAAGACAACAGAAGAAGCCAATATGGCTTCACAAAAAGCTTAGAGATGACCTGAAAACAAAAAAGGACACATATAGGAAGTGGAAAGAAGGCCAAGTAACAAAGGAAGAGTACAGGCAGGTAGTACAGAATTGCAGGGGTGGCATCAGGAAGGCTAAAGCTGAGAACGAGATGAGGTTAGCGAGGGATGCTAAAAACAACAAAAAGGCTTTCTTCAGCTACGTGCATAGTAAAAGACAGAGGAAAGAAATGGTGGTTCAGCTATTAAATAAGGATAACAAAATGATAACAGATGACAAAGAAAAGGCAGAGGTGCTCAATTCCTACTTTGGCTCAGTCTTCTCCCAAAAGAGGGTCTATGACCCCCCTGGCAAAGGCGAAGTAAAGGCTGAAGGGGCAGGTTTGCAGCTTGAGATCGATAGGCATATGGTCAAGGAACACCTAATTACTTTGAATGAGTTCAAATCTCCAGGGCCAGATGAACTGCATCATAAAGTAATAAAGGAACTGGCAGAAGAACTCTCAGAACCGCTGTCTATTCTCTTTGAGAAATCATGGAGGACGGGTTAAGTGCCAGATGACTGGAGGAGGGCTAATGTTGTCCCTATCTTCAAAAAGGGTAAAAAGGAGGAACCTGGGAACTACAGACCAGTCAGTCTGACATCAATCCCTGGGAAAATTCTGGAGCAGATGATAAAGCAATCCATCTGTAAGCACCTTAAAAACCATGCAGTGATTACTCGAAGCCAACATGGATTTGTCAAGACCAAGTCCTGCCAGATGAATTTGATCTCATTTTTTGATCAAGTCACCTCCCTTGTGGACCGTGGGAATGCTGTAGACATAATATACCTCGACTTCAGCAAAGCTTTCGACAAAGTGCCCCATCATATCCTGATGAGCAAACTAGCTCAAAGTGGGCTAGATGAAACAACGATCCAGTAGATCCACAGTTGGCTACAGAATCGGACTCAAAGAGTGCTTATCAATGGGACCTTCTCAAACTGGGGAGAGGTAACGAGCGGGGTACCACAGGGCTCAGTCCTCAGCCCAGTGCTCTTCAACATTTTTATTAATGACTTGGATGAGGAGGTGCAGGGAATGCTGATCACATTTGCAGATGACACAAAATTGGGCAGGATAGCTAATACTTTGGAAGACAGAAACAAAATTCAAAGTGATCTTGATAGACTGGAGTGCTGGGCAGAAAACAACAGAATGACATTTAATAGGGATAAATGCCAAGTTCTGCACCTAGGAAAAAGAAACCAAATGCAGTTACAAGATGGGGGATATGTGGCTCAACAATACTACAAGCGAGAAAGATCTTGGAATTGTTGTCGATCACAAGCTGAATCTGAGCCAACCATGTGATGTGGCTGCAAAAAAGGCAAATGCTATTTTGGGCTGCATTAATAGAAGCATAGCTTCCAAATCCCGGGAAGTACTAGTTCCCCTCTACTCAGCACTGGTTAGGCCTCATCTGGAGTACTGTGTCCAGTTCTGGGCACCACACTTTAGGAAGGATGCAGACAAACTGGAGAGGGTTCAGAGGAGGGCAACAAAGATGATCAGGGGACTGGAAACAAAGCCCTATGAAGAGAGACTGAAAGAACTGGAGATGTTTAGCCTTGAGAAGAGAAGACTGAGGGGAGATATGATAGCGCTCTTCAAGTCCTTGAAAGGTTGTCACAGAGAGGAAGGCCAGGATCTCTTCTCGATCATCCCAGAGTGCAGGACACGGAATAATGGGCTCAAGTTACAGGAAGCCAGATTTCGGCTGAACATCAGGAAAAACTTCCTGACTGTTAGAGCAATACAACAATGGAACCAATTACCTAGGGAGGTGGTGGGCTCTCCCACACTGGAGGCCTTCAAGATGAGGCTGGACAGCCATCTGTCAGGGATGCTCTGACTTGGATTCCTGCACTGAGCAGCGGGTTGGACTCGATGGCCTTGTAGGCCCCAACCCTACTATTCTATGATTCTATGTTCTACTCTACACCAGTGCTGGCTGGGAATTATGGGAGCTGTAGTCCAACTCATTTGGAGGGCACCAGGTTGGGGAAGGCTGTTCAACACACCTAGCAGTAATCTATGTAAGGAAGCAGTGTGGTGTAGCAACTAGGCTCAGGCTTGGGCAACTTGTGGTCCTCCAGATGTTTTGACCTACAACTCCCATGATCCCTCACCATTGGCTGTGTTGGCTTGGTCTGATGGGAACTGTAGGCCAAAACATGTGGAGGGCCCCAAGTTGCCCACCCCTGCTTAAAGCATCCATTCTAGGCTGCTTGCCTATCACACAGCATTCCGGCGCGCCCCCCCCCCCCCTTGCCTGCCTCTTTATTCTGCTGCTGGTGAATGGGACTAAGGAGTAGTGCAGGCTGGTGGCTCCAATTCTGGTGGGTCTGGAATCCATTCTGGGTTTTAGTCAGAATCAGCCAGAACTCTAAAGGACCTATCCAACGTGCCGAACCTATTTTTGGAGGGATAGGGCTCAGCACCTTGGATAGCTCTTTTGGAGTTCTGACTGAAACCTAGAATGGATACATAGCCCCGCCAAAATCGGAGTCACTAGCCTCCACTGCTAAAGAGAGGGCCTTTTCAGGTGTTGCAGGCCGTTTTAGTCTGCTGCTGCTGCTGCTTGGGGGTGGTGGCTCCTCTAGGAAAAGGCAAGAGGTAGGCAGCCCTTCCCCGGCCCAAGCCAAACCCCTGCCGGAGCCAAAGGAGGTTTCCTCAGGACACTTAAGGGTTAATATCATAGATTAAATGGCCGGTCTAGAGAGCGTTACTAAGTTACTCTAAGCAGCGGAGCTCGAGAGGAAAAAAGCTGTTAGCGGTGGGGGCGGGCCGACTGCATGAAACCGTTCGTCTAGGAGGCTACCCAGCCAATAAGAGGAAAGCTCAGCGCTCCACACTGGCATATGAAATAACAGCCAGATTCTGCGCGGCGTCCGTTTCCTTTCAGAGATGACTGCCTGTAAATCCCTGCAAGCATTCGGATTGGCTGTGACTGCACCACGTGGCCTACTCGTTCTTTGATTGGCCGCTCGTAGTGCGGGCAAGTGCGCGAGGATAAGGTTATTGCTTGAAAGAGGGCAGGAACTGCTGGCTTCGTATGCTCCCGCCTTGAATGAATCCGGAAATGTGTTGGGGTTGGACTCTAAGTGTGATCAGAGACGCGGGGGTCAAAAACGCGGGTGAGTAACTGTGAGGTGCCGGGTTGGCGGGATCGGCTTGGATGGGTCCTCAGAAGGGTCATTTTCTAGTGAAACGTTCCCCACCGTGGGGAAGAACTGCGGGCGTTTTCTCAGTGCTTTATGCCACTGACAGGGGAACCCAATGCGGTGCCTTCCTCGGGGGTTAGAGAGGGCAACCCACCCACTGACCATACTGTGTGGCTTTTAGTAGCTTCCGTACTTGCTACCTAGCGTTGTTCTGGGCAGGCTCTCTTAGAGGGGTGTGAGAACTCTTGGCCCCATCCCATGACTAGGGTGACTCTGTTCTGAGTAAACCCCACGGAACACAGTGGTGCTTACTTCTGAATAAGTATGCATTGGCCTTTGTAGTTAAAGCTTGATTTTATTTATTGCTCGGCTGGTGCTTGAGTGCTTGACTTTATGTAGGGATTGTAAAGTCCTACAGAAATGCAGCTACCGGAAGTAGAAGGCAACCAAATTATTCTGCATCTTAATGAATTCCCGAAAAGCTGTTGTTCGCCTTCCAGCTATTGCTGCACTTCCAAACACACTAGGAATGGGAGTAAGTGTTTTTAAAAAGAGTGTGACTTACTTCTGAGTAAGCATGCACAGAATCGGTCTGTAAGATGTTGCTATTTTTATATGACCATACCTGTAAATAGTGCGGGGTTTTTTTTTAGCCTTAATATGTAACATGTCTTTTTCCATTTGCTGCCCTAGGTACTGAATGGGGCCTGTTCTTCATATTGAATGGCTACCACATGGACTAATTGTTAACTTAATATGGCCTGTAGAAGGAGAGGAAATCACAGACAGTTTCTGTCTTCCTCCTTCTCCCCCATTGAGAACTCTTACAAGCCTCCAGCAGGTGCAAGTCAAATTCATCGTATATGCATGGTGTCCGACTTTTTTTATCCAAACATGGGAGGAGTGGAAAGCCACATCTACCAATTATCTCAGTGCCTAATTGAAAGAGGACACAAAGTTATAATAGTCACCCACGCTTATGAAGACCGTAAAGGAATCCGTTACCTCACCAATGGACTGAAAGTTTATTATTTACCACTAAGAGTTATGTACAACCAGTCTACAGCAACAACTCTCTTCCACAGTCTGCCTCTTCTCAGGTATATATTTGTACGGGAAAGAGTCACCATTGTCCATGCACATAGTTCATTTTCTGCTATGGCTCATGATGCCCTGTTCCATGCCAAGACAATGCAGCTGCGGACGGTTTTTACAGACCACTCCCTTTTTGGATTTGCGGATGTCAGTTCGGTGCTTACAAATAAACTCTTGACTGTATCACTGTGTGATACAAACCACATAATATGTGTTTCTTACACTAGCAAGGAGAACACTGTGTTGAGAGCAGCGCTGAATCCTGAGATAGTGTCTGTCATCCCTAATGCTGTTGATCCCACTGACTTCACTCCAGATGAATCTAGACAGGACAACACCACAATAACTATTGTTGTTGTCAGCAGGCTTGTATATAGAAAAGGTAATGAGGTGCAACTTACAGTACTTAAATAACTGTAAGTTGCACTTAAATGTTGTTTCTTCTTTGAAATGTTATGGAGTTGATCAGAAATTGCCTTTTTGTGTAGATTTGCTTTTTAAATGCCTTTACAGTTACTGAATGGCATGATAACTGACTCTTAGTCCTGGTATATGTAACTAAGATTCAGTTAAGACCTTTGGCAAATCCTATGCAATTGTCTGTGGATTCACATGCAACCTGGCAAGGATTGCAGGGGGGTGCCTTTTGTATGAACTGAAACATTGACATGGGGTATATACACAGCTGTTGTGATTTCACATGTTCATGGTGACTTGAGAGGGCTGTTGCGATCCCACAGATTGTTGTAGGCCTTATAAGAAGGGCACTAGTACATACAGCTGGCTTTTCTATGAAGCCCCTCTTGCATTGCAAGTCAGCAATTGGCCTTGCATGCTGCTGCAGGTGATCATATGACCTAATATCATATATATATACACACACACACTTGCGCGCATGTATGCACATTTTGAACCTTTTGGAACTTTGGGATGATCAGACCAAAAATCTAGATAAGCAACAGATGCTGAACAAGGAATAAAACACCTTGGTTGATTAAATGTTTCTAGGAGATTGATCTTTTCAGCATTGGTGCAACAAAGCTTTGCTTGGGCAGAACCTTTAAGGGAGTGATCCTATGGCCCCTAGACACCATCTGGGGGATGTAAGATATTTTGTGTTCCTGGATCTGAGGTAGGACATAGGGCTCTGACCTCGGAGCTAGGAAACTGCTCCCCTCCCCGTCGTAGCTGGTGCAGCGCGAACTACACAAATTACTTCTCCGTGCTTGCAAAACGGAGCACAGAGACAGGGAAAAGGGGGCATGTCAGTGGGCAGGGAGGGGAGGAGACTGGGGATGTGGGGATCCAAACCATCCCCACCTCCTTCCATCCCCGAAACCTCTGCTAGATGGGCAAAAATGCCCATCTAGCTAAAACGTAGAGTGGGAGGTGCAATGCACCTCCTGCTCTGGATTGGATACTCATAAACCTCTGGGTTCAGGGGCTTATGAGTACCCAAGGTGGATCCAGTAGGAGTGTGCCCTAAATAACTTATTGTTATATAAGTATCAGAGTAGGACTAGGGATGTTTATTCAAATACTGACTCCGCCATGAAGCTTACTGGGTAATCTTGGGCCAGTCACTTTTCTCTGACTAGGCTGCCAGGGGCTTATGGGAGTTGAAGCCCCAAACAGCTGGAGATATACCTTCTGCCCACCCCTGGTATTATTATTTATCATTTTTATTTCAGGCATCAGGGACTGTATTAATATTACCTCTTGTCACTTTTGTTTGATACTAGCTTGTATGATGGAATGCTTTATACTGAAGATTAGTGCTTCAATATTTCTATTGATATAACAACTGGCTTTAAATGTTATGCCTTCAGGTATAGATTTGCTTAGTGGTATAATTCCTGAGCTTTGTCAGAAGTATTCAGATTTACATTTCTTAGTTGGAGGAGAAGGACCAAAAAGAATTATATTGGAAGAGGTACGGGAAAGATACCAGCTACATGACAGGTGCGTACCTTCTGTTTTAAAACATCGCTTCTGTTAATTGAAGGGACAGGGAGGAAATGGGGAGTGGGATGGAAGGAGAGGGCTTTGCATATCTTGTATTATCATCATCATTATTTTATATTATCATTTCTACACCACCCAATAGCTGAAGCTCTCTGAGCGGTTCACAGCAACTATATCATGGATAAAGTCAGTCATTGGCATATAATTTCCATAATTCTGCCAGATGCTGAGCTACATTTGGTAGCATATTACAATTTTTCTACAATATTTTTGTTCTGAAATCGCATCTTCAGTTCTGGAAATTTTTGGATCAATTGATAAAAATGCTGGATATATATTTTATGAAGCTTGTGCAATTAAGAGATGGTTCAGTCCTATCCATATATGCAGTGGTGTGCAGCTGGATGTATAAGAGTGGCTGGTTCTAAAAAGGAGATGGCCCATCCCCAGTCATCACAATCCTATGCATGTCTACTCAGATGTAAATTCTATTGACTTTAATGGGACTTTCTTTCAGGTAAGCATATAGGATTGTAGCCTCAGTATGCTAGTTTGTAATCAACACTATTTAATTCTCCTTGAACCCTTTTCAAAACAGATTTCAAATAGTTCTTTTGCCAAGCTTTTTAAAGATACTTTTATATCTTGCCATCTATTCTTTCTTTTTGTTCTGCTTTGCTATCCAATAGAATTACACAGAGGTTAAAACAGGATATGTAGCTTAAAGACACAACATATTCAAATCTTTCTAGTATTAAGATCAAATGAATTAAAATATAAATAGCTAGTATTTTAAACCGTGAAGTTCAAAATATGTTCTGCTGAAAACTGAGTAGCAGCACTAAAAATAAATCCATAGTGTTTTAAAACTTTTTGGTTTTTCTAACATTGGTCATTTGGTGAAACTGTGAAATACCATGAATGAAAATGTAAAGAAAGAGTAAGCTATGGATGATCTTGGAAGTGGTTCACACATGTGCATACATTGTCTCATTTCTGTACAGCAGAGCTTTCCAAACTTTTCATGTTGGTGACACACTTTTTAGACATGCATCATTTCGTGACATGGTAATTCAGTTTTACTAGCAAACCGGAGGTTAAGCTAACCTGTTATAAGAGATACGGACACATACATAAATTGTAATAATGAAATGTTTGGGGATACAACATATCTCACGAAAACCTTTCATTTATATTTTTAAAAATATATGATTTGTAAGATAATAACATACTGTTGCTCATAAATGACAACAATGTACGTAAATATGTGCAAGAATTTAAAAAAGTTGAATAACAGCAATAACTACTTACCATTTTAATGGGATGTATGAGGTTGATGGGATGAACACAGCTTTTCAATATTTGGTGGAATATTAGATGAAGACACTCGCATTTCGTCATCAAGCATTTTTAAGCTTCCACGTTTCAGTGTCTTTAACTTTGCCATCATTGAAAATAAATGGCAGAAATCAAATCATAAGTGCCACATGGTGGGTGCCTTGCTGGTTGCCACATTGGGTTTGGGAGGGTGGCCTCCCTTCAGCCAGCAGCAGGTGGGTTGACTGGGTGACAGCCTGCAGCTGCGCTCGCCCGGGTGATTGGGAGCACACTGATTCTGAGGCTTCTGGCCTCCACTGAGCTCGGTTCCGACTGGCCAAGATGGTGGACAGCCCGCTCGGTGCAGTCCCAGTCGGCGTTTCCACCTGTGTGTTACTCTGGCCTGGCAGCGTGGTGCAGAAGTTTGCGAAGGGCACGCCTGAAACCACGCAGGGCTGGTGGCCGCTGCCACTTCTCCGCGCTGGCGTTGGCCGAGCTCTGCTCCCAGGGCAGCGCCTCCCTTCCCCTCTCTTCGCTCTGTGCCTCTACCTTTCCGGGGAGCGCAGGCTCGAAGCTCCTCGCCTGCCTGGCGCAGCCCTCCCTGCTCTGGGGGCGTCCAGCAGGCTGTTGTTCTCCCCCGCTGCCCTGCAGCCGCACTGATGATGCAGGGAAGCCTCTCGCCCGAGCTGATTGCAAATTGCTCAACTAATTGCTCCGCTAACTTCGAATTCTCCACACTCCTCGTGCAGCCAGCGTTACCACACTTCTCGCCGTACCGCTCCAACACTGCCAATCACGTGCGTCCTACGTCAAGACGCCACATGATCCTAAAGCAGCTAATGTTAAAGCACCTAAGCCTTAGCTGCTAAGCCTAAAGCTAAGCTGCTTTAACATTAGCTGCTTTAGGAAGTTCCTGGGGAGGGGCCAGGGGAAGCAAATGCGAGTAAGGGAGCTCCGTGGTGCCCTTCCGCACAATTTTCTGCATTTCGCGCGACACACCTACACACTGCTGCCGACACACTAATGTGTCGCAGCACACAGTTTGGAAAGCTCTGCTGTACAGTTTACTAGATTTTACCTATTGTGAATTGTGACGACGTGTGAACTAAAACAATTGATAAGCATTAGGCTGCTTATTTTGGTAACTGGCGCAATCCAGCTGAAGTTAAACACTTTTGAGACCCATCAATGTTGATAGTATAAGTAGCTAAGCACACTTATTAGCTTGTTCCATTGAAATCAATGGCACTTACAGGTGTTTGACTTTGGCTGTGTTCATGGCCGTACTCAGCAGGACTTTCGTAATAATTACTTTTTAATATTTGTTTTTCATGCAGAGTCCGTCTCCTGGGAGCTTTAGAACATCAGGATGTTAGAAATGTCTTGGTCCAGGGACACATTTTTCTTAACACCTCTCTCACAGAAGCATTTTGCATGGCAATAGTGGAAGCAGCCAGTTGTGGTTTACAGGTAAAAGCCGGTGTCCTTATTTATAGAGGTCATTGGACCATTTTCTTAGTGATGAGCTATTAAAACATAGAATATTAATAAATATAAACATTTGAATAACGGTACTGATAAAAGTAGTTTACAAAGAAGGAAAAATCCTTACTTATAACTACAGATTCTCTGGAAATTGACAATTGCTTTTCATAGGATTTCCAGCTTTGTTGTTCTCTCTAATTAGGATTTTTACATGGTCAGCTTGCTTGTTTTAAGAAATGCAGGGTGTGTTGAACAGTCGATTCTTCATCCCATATGGATCGGTGATTCAGAAAGAAGTGTTTGGACAACAGAAGATGTAGCCTTTGTCCTTGAGAAAATTCTCTGGCTGCTTTAAACATTAGATTGTCATGTTGTATATCTGGGGAAGGAGTATTTTGCACTTTAGCAATATGGGAAAATGAAAGAGAGGAGATGAAATAATCTTGAAGAACTGGGAGAGGAATTCGTTAATTTTGAAGAAGATCACTTATAGCTTGGACTCCGTTCTGGTTCAAGTGAAAAATCACTTTGACGCTGAATAGTCTCAGGCAATTTACACAAATTTTATGTTTGGGGTGGTGGGTACAGTTTGCTAGATTAAAATAGGCAGACAAATTAAAAGTGCAGCTCCCAAGAATGGTGCTAACTGTTCATCCTGAACAAGAGGAATTATAGCTTCATATGTGACTCCTACGTTATTCTTGAAACGTTTGGCTAGCGTAGCCCAAGGTATTTAGCTAAATTAAAGTGAGGAGTATGAGTTGGAATGTTATACTTATTGTGAGTGTTCCTTCTACTTGGAGGTGGAAGGACCTCTTGCACAAGCTTACTCCACTAATCCGTCTGTGGGGGCAGGGCTTGACTAGATTTAGGGTGCAATCCTATGCAAGTTTAGATAGAAAAAAGTCCTATAACTCCCAGCATTAGACTGGTAGGACATTTTTTTGTTTGAATATGCCTAGGATTGTGCCCTTCCTCTTTCTACTAGCGGGCCAAGTCCCCTCCTAGTTTGAGACAAATCATAGTAACTGTTTTCATAGATATGATCGATCAACACATTTTAACTGTGCCCAATGGGGTTTATTCACTGAGACTGCACTCCTCATGAGATGGAAAAACAATATTTGCCTAACATGAACTTCAGAAATCTGCACCTGGAGGAATGGCATTTGTAGTTTTATCTGTGGCAGCTCTCCTCTATAATGGGTGCGAACAGGATGCCCTCATATCTCCACACTGAAGGAACACTCATGATTACATTCTTTGCTACCTTGAAGTGGAAGGACAGCCTACATAGGGATATTTAATTTGTTGTTGTTCAGTCGTTAAGTCGTGTCCGACTCTTCGTGACCCCGTGGACCATAGCACGCCAGGCCTTCCTGTCCTCTGCTCTCTCCCGGAGTGTGCTCAACTTCATATTCATTGCATCGGTGATGCTATCTAGCCAGCTCATCCTCTGCCGTCCCCTTTTCCTTTTGCCTTCAGTCTTTCCCAGCATCAGGGTCTTTTCCAGTGAGTCTTCTCTTCGCATTAGGTGGCCAAAATATTTGAGCTTCAGTTTCACTATCTGTCCTTCCAATGAGCAGTCAGGGTTGATTTCCTTTAGGATGGACTGATTTGACCTCCTTGCAGTCCAGGGGACTCGTAAGAGTCTTCTCCAGCACCACAGTTCGAAATCATCGATTCTTCAGCCCTCAGCCTTCCATATAGTCCAGCTCTCACAGCCATACAGTACAACTGGGAAAACCAAAGCTTTGATTAGACGGACCTTTGTCGGCAAGGTGATGTCTCTGCTTCTTACAATGCTGTCTAGGTTTGCCATAGCTTTCTTCCCAAGGAGCAAGTGTCTTTTAATTTCATGGCTAAAGTCACCGTCTGCGGTGACCTTGGAGCCCAAGAAAATAAAATCTGTCACTGCTTCCATTTCTTCCCCTTGTATATGCCAGGAAGTGATGGGGCCAGATGCCATGATATTAGTTTTTTTTAATGTTGAGTTTCAAACCAGCTTTTGCACTCTTCACTTTCACCCTCAACAAGAAGCTCCCCCAAGTTTGAACACTCTTTGGCATTGCCCTTCTTTGGAATTGGAATGTCAACTGACTGTTTCCAGTCTTGTGGCCATTGCTGAGTGTTCCAAATTTGTTGGCATATTGAGTGCAGCACTTTAACAGCATCATCTTTTAGGATTTTAAATAGCTTAGCTGGAATACTGTCATCTCCACTAGCTTTGTTGTTAGTAATGCTTCCTAAGGCCCACTTGACTTCACTCTCTAGGATGTCTGGCCCAAGTTCAGTGACCGCACTATTATGGCTATCAGGGACATTAAGATCTTTCCTGTATAGTTCTTCTGTGTATTCTTTCCACCTATTCTTAATCTCATCTGCTTCTGTTAGGTCCCTGCCTTCTTTGTCCTTTATCATGCCCGTCTTTGCACAAAACGTTCCCTTGAGATCTCCGATTTTCTTGAAGAGATCTCTAGTCTTTCCCATTCTGTTGTTTTCCTCGATTTCTTTGTATAGTTCATTTAAGAAGGCCTTCTTGTCTCTCCTTGCTATTCTCTGGAACTCTGCATTCAGTTGGATATATCTTCCCCTTTCTCCCTTGCTTTTCACTTCCCTTCTTTCCTCAGCTACTTGTAAAGCCTCATCAGACAGCCACTTTGCTTTCTTGCATTTCTTTTTCTTTGGGATGGATTGAGTTGCTGCCTCCTGAATAATGTTATGGACCTCCGTCCATAGTTCCTCAGGCACTCTGTCTATCAGGTCTAATCCCTTAAATCTATTTGTCACCTCCACTGTATATTCATAAGGGATATGATTTAGGTCATACCTGAATGGTTTAGTGGTTTTCCCTACGTTCTTCAGTTTAAGCCGAAATTTTGCAAGAAGCAGCTCATGATCTGAGCCACAGTCAGCTCCAGGTCTTGTTTTTACTGACTGTGTAGAACTTCTCCATCTTTGGCTCCAAAGGACATAATCAATCTGATTTCGATATTGACCATCTGGTGACGTCCATGTGTAGAGTCGCCTCTTGTGCTGTTGGAAAAGAGTGTTTGCTATGATCAGCGTGTTCTCTTGGCAAAACTCTATTAGCCTTTGTCCTGCTTCATTTTGTACACCAAGGCCATGCTTGCCTGTTATCCCGGTGATTTCTTGACTTCCTACTTTAGCATTCCAATTCCCTATGATGAAGAGGACATCTTTTTTTGGTGTTAGTTCTAGAAGGTGTTGTAGGTCTTCATAGAACCGATCAACCTCAGCTTCTTCAGCTTCAGTGGTTGGGGCATAGACTTGAATTACTGTGATGTTGAATGGTTTGCCTTGGATTTGTACCGAGATCATTCTATCGTTTTTGAGATTGTACCCCAGTACTGCTTTTCCCACCCTTTTATTGACTATGAGTACTACTCCATTTCTTCTAAGGGATTCTTGCCTACAGTAGTAGATATAATGGTCACCTGAATTAAATTCGCCCATGCTTGTCCATTTTAGTTCGCTGATTCCCAAGATGTCGATGTTCAATCTTGCCATCTCATGTTTGACCACCTCCAGCTTACCTTGATTCATTGATCTGACATTCCAGGTTCCTAAACAATATTGTTCTTTACAGCATTGGACTTTCTTTCACCACCAGACACATCCACAGCTGAGTGTCCTTTCGGCTTGGCCCAGCCGCTTCACTCTTTCTGGCGCTACTTGGAAATTCCCTCTGCTCTTCCCCAGTAGTATATTGGACACCTTCCGACCTGAGGGGCTCATCTTCCGGCATCATATGTTTTAGCCTTGTGATACGTTCCATGGGGTTTTCTTGGCAAGAATACTGGAGTGGGTTGCCATTTACTTCTCCAGTGGACCACATTTTGTCAGAACTCTCTGCCATGACCTGTCCATCTTGGGTGGCCCTGCACAGCATAGCTTATGGCTTCACTGAGTTATGCAAGCCCCTTCGCCACAACAAGGCAGTGATCCATGAAGGGACACTAATCCTTGGCATTCTGGGAGGCTGTTCCAGGTATAAGGGAGTAAGGCCAGAGTTGTTTGAGTGAACAGGAGACCTTTGGATGGCTGTTAATGGAACTGGATGAACAAAGGTCCTGAGCAGCAATGTTTTATGATATGAGAGTAGAGAAGGGCAAGGATCAGAAGCTTGTGCAGGATACAGGAGAAGATGGGAAGCCAATGTGGGGGTTCAAGGAGGGGTGTCACATGATCAGAGCAATACGGGAGAGAAATACTTTTGGCAGTAAAGTGCTGGATAGAGGTGTGGGGTCCAAGGAGAGGGAATGGAAGATCACAGAGGAAAAGATTACAATACTGGAGGAAAGAGACACCCAGTGTACAAACCAGAGTTTTCATGGAGGGGAAAGGGCGATATTTTTGTAATGAATTTTGTGTCTTTATTGAATGTATATACCACCCAACTGGCAAATGCCTTTGGGGCATTTTACAATCATAAAAAACCAAACACAAGAAAATAACAACCAAATTAATGCAATAGGAAAAGTGTCAGAATATTAAAACATTAAAAATATTAAAGAGCCAACATTAAAATAATCAGAGCAACAGAGTAAAGATTAAATGCCTGATGGAAGAGGAAGGTCTTAAGCTGGCATTTAAATTAGGAAAGAAGTGATATGATTTGGGGATGGGGGTGGGGCAAAGGTGAGAGGAGAGTTAAAGAAGTGGTGCGTTAAACTTGCTGTCACAAACCAAGTTCCTGCTCAGTCATGAAGCTCACTACATGACTTTGGACCATTCATACACTGTCAGCTTAATTTACCTCACAGGTTGTTGTGATGATAAAAGAAAAGACAGCCATGTGTGCCACCCAGAAGGGCAGGATTGTTGTTGTTCAGTCGTGTCTGACTCTTCGTGACCCCATGGACCATAGCACGCCAGGCCTTCCTGTCCTGCGCTCTCCCCCGGAGTGTGCTGAAGTCCATATTCATTGCATCGGTGGTGCTCTCTAGCCATCTAATCCTCTGCCGTCCCCTTCTCCTTTTGCTTTCAATCTTTCCCAGCATCAGGGTCTTTTCCAGGGAGTTTTCTCTTCGCATTAGGTGGCCAAAATATTTGAGCTTCAGCTTCAGTATCTGTCCTTCCAAGGAGCACTAAGGGTTGATTTCCTTTAGGATGGACTGACTTGACCTCCTTGCAGTCCAGGGGACTCGTAAGAGTCTTCTCCAGCACCACAGTTCGAAAAGGGCAGGATAAAATGGTATAAATAAATTGCAATCCTTTTGTTTTTAGATGAAACATAAATTGCTATGTAGTAATATTGATACTTTTGAGACATTAATTGCCAAGCAAATATGACAATAATTTCTCTTCTGTATTAGGTGGTGAGTACAAGAGTTGGTGGGATTCCTGAGGTGCTACCAGATGATCTTATAATTTTGTGTGAACCTTCAGTGAAATCTCTGTGTAACGGATTGGAAAAAGCTATCAGCCAACTGAAGTCAGGATCACTTCTGTCACCAGAAATCATACATAGCAAAGTTAAAACTTTCTATACTTGGAGAAATGTTGCGAAGAGAACAGAAAAAGTAAGTAAACTTTCATTCTGAAACTCATATAGCCTTATGTCTTCTAGATCTTCATTTTATTGAGTTCAACAGGATAACTGAATATTTTTCAGAGTGGAGGGGGAATAATTGTAGAAAACCTGTTGCCTATTTTATCTAGTGCCTTGTTTTAACATTATGTAACAGAAATAAGTTCCCCTATCCATCATGGTCTCATTAAACATTCTTCACCTGGGAGCTTTTTCATGTCTTCACTGTTTATCTTGTCAGTCTGGAAATTCTTTTATCAGAATAGCTCTGACTAGATACTCTTAACCTATAGCCAGCCAATCAGTATTCTGCTTATATCATTGTATCCTATAGGATGGGGAATATGTGGGTAGCTCTCTGAATGCGAAGTTCCTGTGAATTGAGAGGTTACCCTTGCAAAATGGCGAAACTATATGGGGACCTACTGCCAGAGGATTGATGGTACCTGTAAACCTCTTTGTGAGACCTCTGATGTGCCCTGCTGGTGTTTGCAGATATGCACAAATGCTCCTTTTATTCCATTTAGAACATAATCTGTATTAAGAGCAGATATCTCTATTAGATGATGCAATCTAAGTCATACAGACAAGCCTAATATCTATATATTTCTTTTTTAGGTGTATGACAGAGTGGCAAGTGAAACTGTATTGCCAATGAGCACACGGCTTGACAGACTTGTCTCTCACTGTGGCCCAGTGACTGGTTGCATTTTTGCTCTCTTGGCTGTGCTCAGCTTCCTTTTCCTGACACTCCTGAGGTGGCTGACACCAGATGACCTTATTGATCCTGCAATAGATGCCACGGGTCTAAATGGAGCATGGACTCAACAGTATTTCCCCAATAAAAGCAAAAAAGGAAAGACTTCAAACTCTGAAAAGTGCTAGAAGCTGGAACGCAGCTTTGTTTTCCAACAGTTCTAGTATTGGTTGTTAGATTTACATTCACTAAGGGGAAAATATTTATAAATTATTGTGGTCACCTTTCGTTAATGGTTGGAAAGAAAATCGGTAAGATGTTCTACCTCAAATTAGGAGAGTCTAAAATGGTTTAGGATAGACATGTTTGCCAAGATTTGCAACAATAGCTGTTCATCTGTATTTCAACTTGAATTATTTTGTATAAATATGCAGAATATGATTGTGATGATCATTAATGAAAGAAAGACATGGGAGAAAGTAAGGGAAAACAGGTGAGTAGTTTTTTTTAGTGCTATCCCCTATTTTTATTTTTCCTTGCAATATTTTAATTTCATCTTTGTGTTGTGGGCAGAGGAAATACATTACTATTATCTTCTGTTCCAACACAATACAAGAGGGGATCAGAATTGTAAGTCTGGATCTCAGGTGTGCTTGTTGAATATAAGATGCTGGAAGGAGCAGATACAAATCTGAGATGCATGCCTCACAGAGTTGGTGAGAGCTTCTCTGCATTTAAGCATCTGATACTCATGTTCTTACAGTATGAACATATGCATAGTTTCAGTTTTTGGATGCTTCCTTGCATATACACTTGAAATGCATCCTTGGAAGAAGCTGTATTTGCTGGTTTTACAATCTACCCTTTTGGGTCAGTTCAGATGTAACAAGAAACCATAGTTTCCTGCTACATGAACAATCCCTGGCAATTCTTGAGCTCGCGTAGGCCCCCTCCACTCTCCTCTCCTCTTTTGCACTTGAGAGGAGGAGATGGGAAGCTTCTTTGGCTTTTAAACAAACTATGATTCCTCATGTACATATGAACTTGTGGGAATATGGTTAATTCTAACCAAAGTTAGTTGAAACAAACCAGGAACAAACCATAGTTTCAGATCTTGATTTGTTAACACTGCAACCCTGAAAGAAGTAAATCCCATTAGGTTCAATGGGGCTTACTCCCAGGTAAGCATGCATAGGATTGCAGCCTCTGTTTGGTTAATTTTGGTTAAACCAAACAGTTCCATAGGTTTATTAATAACAGGGAACTGTGGTTTGTTTAAAAGTGGAAGCAATAGGTTTCAATTTCCTCCTTGTGCATATGGCCTCCCATTACATCTGAACTGACCCTATGTTTTGACTATTTTGTTTTTAATATCTCGGATTGGCAAATAGATATAAAGGCAGGCTGTGTGTTCTGAGCTGTGCGGTCATTATGCTTAATTCATGTCACTGTGGCTCTTAGCTGCTTCCTACCTCAAGGTTGCAGGCAGAAACCATTGTAACAAGGCAAGCATGCTCCCTTTCTCCATGGACAGTGCTTCTTTCTCAGCCAAGATTGGAAGAATACAGATCAGATTAGAACCTAGTTGTTCATTTTTACTTAGCCTAGAAAGAAAGCCACTGCTCTATGATGTTCTGAGCCCCAAAATTAAAAGAGTATGCATGAAAAATGGTTATGACATGTGCTGGAATAACATAAATTTTGCTTATCCCATCAGATTTCTTTAACAGTAATGTCTTCAGATGGTCTGTGTTTATCATTTTTTCTGTACATTGTCATATTTTAATACCAAGGTAACATAGGAACATATAGGAAATCACCTTATACTCAGACCTTTGGTCCATGTGATCCAGTATTGTTGACACTAACTGGCAGCAGCTTTCCAAGGTTTCAGGCAGGAATTTAATTTATTGCAGTGGTCTCTTAGACTGAACACATGTGTAACAAAACTTGTGTTCTTTCAAGTACCTCTGTTTAATAGAACAATCTCTTGTATATCAGTGATCTTTTTATTCCTTTTGCATCCTGTTATCCCTATTACTCCATCATGTTCCTTTGCTTTGGAACTCCTCCCCTTGGATGTCCAAATATCTTAGCTACACTGTTTTAGGGCTTTGTCTACCTATACTCATCACACTGCTTTTACATTACTCTTAATTCCCTGTAAGCTTTTCACCCAACTCTTCACATGAGCAATTCCTAACCCTATAGATTACTGGATGTGTTGAGACAACAATATGATATCTGACAGTAGGAAAAACAGTTATATTTTTAAAGAGAATGGGAGTATTCAGAGAAAGTGAAAATAAGCATTCTTACACTGCACTGTGTAAAGTTGTATATTAATTTTCTTGGTACGTGCTTCCAGGCATTTAATGGTTTATAGTGTTCTTTTATTTGTACATATAATTACACATATACCCACACAAACATCCCAGTCCTTTGCATGTTCACATAGAAGTCCCTCTGAATTCAGTGGGGCTTACTCCCAAACAAGTGTACAGCCTAGGCCTAATACATATTTGCCTAACCTAGCATTATTGCAATCTCTCCCTGCAATGGTTTCCCATTCATTTCAGCGTGGGATCTGATCTTTGTGCACAAAGCAATACGTAGATAGATTAGATCTCTCCAATGAAACCAGCAGGGCCATTAAAGTATGCATAGCTCTCTGAATGGAGGCCATTTGCTGTAATCCAGTGAGCTGTGAGAGGCACAGATCATGTCCATAATTTATTCTGTAGAAGAAAATTCATTAGTTATCAATTACTGGATCATGGCTAGTCTATGAAAGAGAAAAAAAACAGTGAAATCTACTGGACCCTTCCAGATCATGTATCATGTGATCTTGGTATTTTGAGGTACAAAAATTAGACAATAGTTTTGTCTCTTCACATGGTAAAAGGTCAGTCCCATGAGAATATAATTGATTAATGGTTATAGAGTACAAGGGACTATTTCTGGTTTACAGAGCTGATTGCATCAAAAGTATTTGAGTTCTTCCGTGACAGCAAGGTTGTTTTGCTGTGTGTAGACCAAGTCAAGGATTTTGGGTTTTCCCCACTAGGAAGATCACATATCTCAATACTTAGTTTTAACGCTGTGTGTGTTCATTATCATGAAGCAGTGGTGCCAGACACTGATTACTGAAAAACAAATGTGCACAGAATGCTTTATTACGAAAACACTAGTGAATTTACAAATTTGCATTACTTTTATTGAGAGCAGTGATCTTTTTAAAAAGCACTAGCCAGATACCATTTCAGCTTAATTTTGCTAGAAATACTTTATTTAAACTTTCTACAGAATAACTAAAATATTTTTAATTCTGTATGTTATCATATGCTGATGGAACTCCATCAGTAGATATAACTCCTGAAAGTCGTATGATAGTCATGGGAAAGTGTATCTAAATATTATGCTTTGCCAATTACACGATTTAGTTGTAATAGGTATATCTGCATCTATTTCAGTAAGTCTGAAAAGATAAAACAATGTTAAAAGTGAAGAACGTTTATGAAAAGAGGATTTTGTATTGGATTGACCACCATGTGCTATGTTCATTCAGTGATGCTTATGATAGTTATAAGCTGCACAATGTCTCTGTAATGCCCCTGAACAGTCAACACCAAACCTGAACACACAACCAGCCCAGCTGAAGTCAACAGGGTGATGTTATGAACACATTTACTTGTGAAAGTGTATATTCACAAAGCCCCTCCCCCAAATACAATTAGGATTTAAAAAGCATATTGCTAGTAGCAAAAAGTGAGTTCAAATAAGTTATATCTGTAACTAAGCAACATATCCTGCTAAGTTGTTGGAGAAGAGACTGCTGTTTGTACCTGACTGTGGAGGAAGGAAGACATGAATACAGTGCTTCTACGAAGCAAATGGCCATGTCTGGCTTGAAGCAAAATAGTTTTGTTTGAGTCAGGCAGCTAACCTAAACCCATATGAAGCTAGGCTTAAATCTTTTCTCTGTACATTTTTAACCCTGAATTGTGTGTGTTAAGAAAATGCACAGTTCATGTAAAGTAATCCCATTCTACTCCATAATCACATTCACATTTCTATTCCACCCTTTCTCCAATGTTCTATTGGTGGGCAACTTTGGGGGGTCTGGGGGTCACTTTGCCACCTCCCCCATTACAGAGCCTTAGAAAAGCCAAATTTAGTTTGTTTTCAAGCTATATTTGGCCTTTCTAAGGCTGCATAGTGGTTTGCCACTGAATTTTGGCAGCAAACTGCCAATATATTTTTTGGCATGACACTGCTGATTTCAGTGGCTTGGCGAGGATGGGGGCGGGGGGACTGTTTCCAACCCCTGTTCTGTGTGTGGGGGGTGAAGGTACATAGCAACTCTAAACTAGTTTAAGTTGAGGAGACTGAGTAATCCAAAGGCACCAGTGAGCTTCATCGCTGAGTGGGGATTTAAAAAAATAATAATCAAACTCTTTATTAAGTGATTTCAGATATATGGGTGACAAAGGGAATTGAAGTGGTATTATATGCCTTAGAACTAGTATGCCCCTTTGCCATACATAAGTTGTGCGTTAGCTTTCCCATCAGGGCAAGCTTCCATACACGACTATACCAAATCTCTAAAGTAAAATCTGAAGATTTCCACCCCCCTGCTATTGTAAGTTGAGCTGCTGTTAAAAGAGAAATTATAAATTCCCTATGTAATAATTTTGTACCTGGACATTGGGAAAGGAGTGTGAGTACTGGGGTCTTGGGAACTAATTGTTTAATAATAATAGAAATCTGATTAAAAATGCAATCCCCAAAATCTGATACATGTGAAAGAAGGACCAGTGTTCTGTGCATCCTTGCTGAGTGGGGATTTGAACTCTGTTCTTCTCGGTAAAAATTCAGTGCGCCTCAGTATACCACCCTTGCTCTCAAATACTTATCTGGGAGCTGGAGTAGGCTCTTTGTAAAAAAAAAAATAAAAAAATCCTGTGTATCTGAGTAAAGGAACATATGAACTATTACCTCATCTCTAGAACTGTGTACTGTTAAGGTGTTAGTCCCAAGGAATATGCCCCCATGTCCTGTACACACAGAAATTGTTCTCAAGAATTTGCCTTTCATTTTAAACCCCCTGAAAACAAATCAACTTGGTGAACAGGTACTTGTCTTTTCCAATCAAAATACAGGACAGCAGAGGTGAATATTGGAGTTTGAAAGGAGCATGAGAGGTCCAGAAACAGTGTTTGTAGAGGGTGTGTAAGAAAGAGAGGCAGGTGTACTTTGCTTTGAAAATAAATGAAAAAATCCAAGATGGCATTGCCCCGAAAACATTAAATTGAAAGTAAGTCCTTTTGATCCAAAAGGAACTAGTTTTCTAAGCCTTCAGTATTAAGTGCCATTGCATATAAAAGTTGTGAGTAAAGTCTAGTTTTGGGGTGTGAAGTCTTATCTGTTAAAATGTGAGAACCACAGAAAATAGTTGGCTATTCTTGAAGCTGATGACAACTGTGAGACTGCTTGTCTAAATAAAATCACACAAATAATTTCGGCTGTTGAATGAATGTCTCAATATGGAATGAAGTAGGAAATAAATTCTATCTTAATTTGAATTGTTTTGGTAAAACAATTTTGGTAAAAGGGCAACTCTTCTTGATGAACAAATGGTAGAAAGCAGTTCTTGCTGTGAAATAGTAGAGAAGCTCCATTCTAGAATACTGGGCAAATGGCTTGACCGGCTCTTCAGTTTCAAAATGATGGTGTAGACTTCAAAATTAAGTCCACGCCACAGTACATTAAAAAGCTGTGGCTCCTGTGCCTTTGTCCTCTGAACAATGCAAGTCTAAACAAACGGACTATTGAAATAACATGTTAAATAATAACATGGAATGGGACCCAATTTGGGATTTGTGGAATGTCTGGATGTGCATGGTGATGTGCACATTTTAGGGAGGGGTAGGATCCTGAAGTAGGGGGAGCCTTCCCTCACCACTCCTGAATGGGGCAGTGGGCAGGGGAGGTAAATGTTGTTGTTCAAAGGATCTTAATTGATTCATACTTGCTGCATCACCCAATCTTGTTTGGAAAAAGCTGCTGCATTTTAATGTTTCCATATGTGACTTTAAGAAGGAACAGAGATGTCTTGTTCTAGTCCCTTTTCTTGTTGGATTAGTGCTCCAGACCTCAGACCTTTTTTCACACAACAGCAGGCTGCATACCCATGCCTGTGCATAAAGTTCTCTTTGTGCTCTGTGGAACAGATGGTTGGTGCTGGGTGGGAACCCCTGAGAAGACAGAATAAGGTGTGGGGTGGGTGGGATCCAAGCTCTAAGAAACACTGTTAGAGAACTTTTGTGTCAGTATTGTACAGAATGACAAATATTTTTAAGGAAATGTTTTTAAAAGATTTTCATAGCCTTTTAAGGGTATATTGTTTTATGTCTTTTTTTTCCTCCTGTTTGTGGGCTGGGTGGTCTGCATATGAAAATAAATTATACAAGATCTTTCCTTTTGCCTTGATGCCTTCTGCTGATGCCTAAACTTTGTAAACATGAATTATTGATAACAAAAGTGCGGAGGCTGTGCATGAGGCTGCATAGCCCTCTGTGACTTCTGTTCCTAGTCCTGAGTTTGTGTTGGAATGGAAGAAGCAAAGCATTAAACAATGGGCCTAAAATGGAATACTTTGGATAAGTCCAAACGGCATCCACAAACAACCTATGCTTGCACCACCTGTTAACAGATAAATCTCTTGTAAGGCTTATGGGGTTTTTGTTTCCCCCCAGATAAGTTGATAAGAACTGTGCACTGCTGCTTCCCACACACCTAAGTGTTTTCTAAATAGCTTAGTGCTGTTTCATTCTGGCCTCACACATGGGATCGTTTCTGACACTAGACATGACACTCAAGGCAAGCTGAGCTATAGATGTCCATAGGTTTTTGACCATATCATCAAGAGATCATTTGTAAATTTTAAACAGCCATAGCACATCAAACACCACAAATAGGTCTGTGAGTTGTGCAATTAATAAGCAAGTGATGCAGTAATGTGTGAATCGGCCCTCAATTTACTTGACTAAAAGTTCCCTGTAGCTATGCCTAATTGTTGTAACAATTGTGATTCATGAGAGACCATTTCCTTGACAAAAGAATTTCATATCATTAGAGCTAAGTGAATAGTACCCAGTAAATGTTGGATCCAAAGATTCCCTTCTTCCAGTGGAAGGAACCTAACTCGGAGAGTGGAAGAAAGCCTTTGGAACCAACCCAAGGCATTTCTACATGAGGCTTTTATCCCACACTTTTACTAAGGTTTCTGATTCTAGATTTTTTGCAGGATTAAGATCGGCTCCTTTACACTTTCTTTTTTCTGGGGTTTTTCTTTCTCTGCCTTTCAATATGTTTCATTATACAAGCACTAGATGGTGCTGTGGTATAGCACAATTCTGCTATACCACGACACTCTTCCATTTCTAAATAATACCAGACTTTCCTTGTTAGGAAAAAAAACTCGTGATAATAGTTGAAAAGCATGGGAGAGGCCCTGGAAGATGACTTCATCATGTAAAGGACCTGCAAAGTACCGTGAGTGAACAATCACGAGCACACAATAAAAGCCTCATGTAGAAAGGCTCCCATTATTTTTTGTTTAGCTTTTTGTACAATTTAGAAAGGTGCCTGTTCTTTTTCACTTTAATCCTTAATTTATATTTAATCATTTTTCTTCTAGATATGCTTTACGCATTCAAATCCATATTTGTTTATTTGACTTTAGGCACATTAAAGGGAATACTGTTTATTTCCAGAGGGTAGCCATGTTTATTGCTGCAAAAACACAGAGTAGTGTGGTACCTGCTTTTTGTAGTGTTGCTTAATTAGTCCAGAAAAAAACATGCAGCACCTTTAATCTGAAGCATTGTTATTTGATATCAATACCTGGCCAGCAATAAAAACAGGGTATGTTTTTGTGGTAATGGAGGAACAACTTCTGGAAGGCTTAAAGTAGATGTCCTCTGAAATGAATAACAGTGAAGTGAAACTTAGTGGTCCTCTGAAATTATACATAGGGTAGTCCATAATTGGGGGCACTACAATATTCCATGATTGTAATGCAGTCTTTTCATATATACAAATAGCAAACTCCTTACATATCTGAAACAGTACAGTTTGTGCACAAGAGGGAGGAATTGGGATTCTTGGGGGAAACCCTCAAAGTTTGTGGAAGTACCAAATATATTTTTAGAAAAGAAAGGCCTAAGGGGGCATAAAAACACACATAGCCCCCCAAAACAGTCCATTGAGGACTGAGCATACTCAGTGGACACAACATGCTCTGATTGGCTGGGAGGAAAAACCAGGAAACTGAGGGAGATGAAATGGAATGGAGCATCCTGGAAGAGGGCATGGGTGCTTAGCTAGAACACTGAACAGAAGTATTCCATGCTGCAACATTTTGTTGGAGGTCCTACTTGTGTTCTATTATATAACCAGCATGTACTGATGCAAAAGATTTTCTGAAAGAAGACACTTGAGAGAAATGAAATGTCTGAACAACTGTAGTTGCCTTACTTTGCTTGGAATGATGCTCACTGATTGTTTCTTTGCTCTGTGCCAAGCAGTAAGTTTAATGAAAAACTTCACTGTAAGTGGAGGAGTCAAGGCCAGTCTTTGGCCAGAGGGGTGGACTTGATGACCTTTGGGTTCTTCCCATTTTTGAGAGCCAGTGTGGTGTAGTGGCAAGAGTGTTGGACTAGGAGCTGGGAGACCTGGGTTCTAGTCCCCACTCGGCCATGGAAGCTCACTGGGTGACTTTGGGCCAGTCACAGACTCTCAGCCCAACCCACCTCACAGGGTTGTTGTGAGGATAAAATGGAGAGGAGGATAATGTCAGCCGCCTTGGGTTCCTTGCAAGAGGAAAAAAGGTGGGGTATAAATGCAATAAATAAATAAATAAATTGTTTTTTTTAAAGCTTCATTCACTTACAATGAAAGCTGTCCATGATAGCAAACTTAGAAGCATGTGTTCTCAGAGCGATTAACTGGCAGTAATCTCGGCCTTTTCTCATACTGCACCCTTTGAAGCAAAGCAGACAGAGACGGGGGTTCTGTGTTTCCAAGTTGTACCCAGTTTGGACGACTGTTCTTCCATCCATCTTTTTTTTGTCCCCAGCATAATATGCTTTTCAGCCATCCACACAGGAGGACTCTTGGCAAAAGATGTGGGGGTCTGTTCATTTGAAAATACACCAAAATCTGTTGCAATGAGCACAGGTGTGCAGTTGAGGGCAGCAGAGAGTACTGGATACTGTCAAGATAAAAAGCACAAGAGAAGGAGCATTCCAGTTGTTTATTAGCAGTGGGAGAGAGGGAGAGACAAAAACAGGCAAAGCTAACTAGGGATGAATTTATACACACTTGCAGATGAAAAATAAGGTGCTGATGAAAATTAAAAGGTTACACTAAAAGTTTGACTGTAAAGTCTCTGAAGCCTCATCACCTCCCCCACTCCTTATTGCAGGTGTGCAGAACCTCAGGACCAGGGGTCAAATCTGGACCTCCTGAGGTCCCAATATAGCCCCCTGGGGTTCCCTGGCCCAACCCGCTTTCCCCTGACCACTGATTGTTTGCTGGTTTCCTGGCTTTTGTGGGACTGTGCAAAAGCCAGAATGGAACAGAACAGGCCAGAACGGCCCCCTTAACCCCCCCCCCAATGGCATGTGTTAGAGAAACAATTTTAGGACTGAAACCCTTGTAATAGTATATAATTATTAACCCCATAATGCCTAGAACTCATTTAGAACAGAACAGAATGGCCCAGAACTTAACCTCCAAGCAAGCCGAGCCAAGCCAACTAGATTTGTCAGTCAGTCAGTTTCTCGCTCTCTCTCTCTCTCTCTCACACGCGCACGCACGCACACTTTACATGTAATCTAATTCATATACTAGAAAGGGCGGGGGGGGGGCAGACACTTGGCAGAGGATTGAAATCCATAAGAAACCCTAGCAAGCAAGCACTCCTCTTCCACTTGACATTCCTCAAGGTGCTCCTTTATTATTATTTAGCAAAGCAGAATTAGCCTACCTCTCCATTCCCTTCTAGGAACAGGATGTGGAAAAACAGGTTGTTAACCTGTAGCTGTGGCTCTCTGAATGGGTCAGAAGAGGGATTTTTTTCTGGTTCAGATGAGAAAAGTAATTATGCCTGAGCAGTTCTTAATAATTTTGCCTCCTCCCCTGACTTTTTTCGTGAGTATTCAGATTTTAATATTCTGCTTATTCAACACAGGCAAACTCAAGACATTTCCACAAATTTCCTCACTCCCAACTTAGCCAGAAAATGCTCCCCTATTGGCTGACATTAATAGGACATCGTACTGTTTCTCCAGCTATCTAGGTCACACTGCTATTGAGCTGGATTGCTGCTGCCTCTCCTGCTGCTACAAGGCAGGCCATAACGTCTTGCCTTGACAAAATAGGCCTTTAAAGGATGAGAAAGTCTCAGTCTTAGGTGGGTGGAAGATGGAGAGGATGGAAGAACTCTCTGTCTAGGGGCCCAAGAAATGCATAGGAAGGGAACGGACTGTTGGGAAGGGGAAAGGGAAGAGCATCCAGGAGGGAAGAATTGCTGGATTTGAATGAAAGGGCATGTAAGGTGTCTTGTGTGCTTTAAGGCTTCCTGATCTCACTTGTTGCAGAGGAAACCCCCCTAGTTTGAGGTGGAGGTTGGGAGATATGATCAGAGCAGGGTTTTATCTCTGTGCTGTGTGGAAAGGAGGTAGTAGGTGGATTGAAGCCTCTTCCGCTTGTTGGTTCAGTCCATCTTAGGGTACTTTAGGATGGGCATGTGTCCTACTTTAGAGAGGACAGTCCTCTATTTGAAGGGTTGTCAGAGGACAGTTCTCTAGTTGAAGGTGCCCTCTCTTTAAAGGGCTGACCAGTCCCAAGTCCAGTTTAAAGATAAAAAATCACAAGAAGCAAAAGAGCCTAAATGTTGCCCATCAACAGCACCTGGACAGCAGACTCGGCAACCACACAGGTCACCTGGTCAACGTCTCCCACATTATGGGGAGATGTATTTTTGAAAAGCAACTTGCCAATGTTTCAAGGAAGCATGATGTAGTAGTAATGGGGGACTACAATTTCCCCGATATTTGTTGGGAGACAAATTCTGCAAAACATGGCCCCTCCAAGAGATTCCTGAATTGTGTTGTGGATAACTTCCTCCTACAGAAAGTAGAGGATCGGCTATCCTTGACTTGATCCTAACCAACAGAGATGACTTAGTGGATAAAGTAGCAGTTACGGGAACTCTGGGGGAAAGTGACCATATTATACTTGAGTTCTTGGTTCTAAAGGATGCAAAAGCCGAGTGTAGCCAAACCCGTACCCTGGATTTTAGGAAAGCTGATTTTAATAAACTCAGAACAATGATAAGTAAGGTCCCATGGCAAGCGACTCTAATGAGAAAAGGAGTCCAAGATGGATGGGAGTTTTTAAAAAAGGAAATTCTAAAGGCACAATTACAAACAATTCCAACAAGAAAAAAAGGTGGAAGACAACGGAAGAAGCCAATGTGGCTTCACAAAAAGCTTAGCGATGACCCCCAGACAAAAAAGCACACATATAGTAAGTGGAAGGAAGGCCAAGCTTCCTGATGGCATCAGGATGGCTAAAGCTGAGAACGAGCTGAGGTTAGCGAGGGATGCTAAAAGCAACAAAAAGTCTTTCTTTGGATATGTGTATAGTAAAAGACAGAGGAAAGAAATGGTGGTTCCGCTATTAAATAAGGGTGGCAAAATGATAACAGATGACAAAGAAAAGGCAGAAGTGCTCAATTCCTACTTTGGCTCAGTCTTCTCCCCAAAGAGGGTCTATGACCGCTATGGCAAAGGCGAAGTACAGGCTGAAGGGGCAGGATTGCAGCTTGAAATCGATAGGCATATGGTCAAGGAACACCTAATTACTTTGAATGAGTTCAGATCTCCAGGGCCAGATGAACTGCATCCTAGAGTAATAAAGGAACTGGCAGAAGAACTCTCAGAACCACTGTCTATTCTCTTTGAGAAATCATGGAGGATGGGTTAAGTGCCAGATGACTGGAGGAGGGCTAATGTTGTCCCTATCTTCAAAAAGGGTAAAAAGGAGGAACCTGGGAACTACAGACCAGTCAGTCTGACATCAATCCCTGGGAAAATTCTGGAGCAGATGATAAAGCAATCAATCTGTAAGCACCTTGAAAACAGTGCAGTGATGACTCGAAGCCAACATGGATTTGTCAAAAACAAGTCCTGCCAGACGAATCTGATCTCATTTTTTGATCAAGTAACCTCCCTTGTGGACCATGGGAATGCTGTGGACATAATATACCTCGACTTCAGCAAAGCTTTCGACAAAGTGCCCCATGATATCCTGATGAGCAAACTAGCTCAAAGTGGGCTAGATGAAACAACGATCAGGTGGATCCACAGTTGGCTACAGAATCGGACTCAAAGAGTGCTTATCAATAGGACCTTCTCAAACTGGGGAGAGGTAATGAGTGGTGTACCGCAGGGTTCAGTCCTCAGCCCAGTGCTCTTTAACATTTTTATTAATGACTTGGATGAGGAGGTGCAGGGAATGTATATCAAATTTGCAGGTGACACAAAATTGGGGTGGGATAGCTAATACCCTGGAAGACAGAAACAAAATTCAAAGTGATCTTGATAGGCTGGAGTGCTGGGCAGAAAACAACAGAATGACATTTAATAGGGACAAATGCCAAGTTCTGCACCTTGGAAAAAGAAACCAAATGCACAGTTACAAGATGGGGGATACGTGGCTCAACAACACTACAAGCAAGAAGGATCTTGGAATTGTTGTAGATCTCAAGCTGAATCTGAGCCAACCATGTGATGTGGCTGCAAAAAAGGCAAATGCTGTTTTGGGCTGCATTAATAGAAGCATAGCTTCCAAATCCCAGGAAGTACTAGTTCCCCTCTACTCAGCACTGGTCAGGCCTCATCTGGAGTACTGTATCCAGGTCTGGGCACCACACTTGAAGAACGATGCAGACAAACTGGAGAGGGTTCAGAGGAGGGTAACGAAGATGATCAGGGGACTGGAAACAAAGTCCTATGAGAAGAGACTGAAAGAACTGGGCATGTTTAGCCTTGAGAAGAGAAGGCTGAGAGGAGATACGATAGCGCTCTTCAAGTACTTGAAAGGTTGCTATAGAGAGGAAGGCCAGGATCTCTTCTCCATCGTCCCAGAATGCAGGACACGGAATAATGGGCTCAAGTTACAGGAAGCCAGATTCCAGCTGAACATCAGGAAAAATCTCCTGACTGTTAGAGCAATATGACAATGGAACCAATTACCTGGGGAGGTGGTGGGCTCTCCCACACTGGAGGCATTCAAGATGAGGCTGGACAGCCATCTGTCAGGGATGCTCTGACTTGGATTCCTACACTGAGCAGCGGGTTGGACCTGATGGTCTTGTAGGCCCCTTCCAACCCTACTATTCTATGATTCTGTGACTTTTTTTCTGTACTGTATTTCTACTGAAATTATAGTCTTTATTTCTAACATTCTATCTCTATATATCTATTGGTTTATGTTAATTTTATGTAAATTTTTGTCCTGTTTTGGTGATGGATTTCCTCTTGTTTTGACAATGTGCAAGTTGGCCCCCACAGAGTACTTCCAGCCATTTCTAATGTACAAAGACTCTCATGAATTCCCCTCCCCACTAATTCCATTTGAGGAATAGGAACTGGACAGTAGGGAGTCTGGGGCAAAGCAGCTGTTAAACACCTCCCCCCTCCCCCAGACATGTTCTTCATGGTCTCTGCAATCACAGATATGGGTTCTGCATCTGCACAGAGTAGCATTTTGGAAACTTCTAGAGCTCAGAAGGTTGTGCAGCCTCTGCCTTTGAGCGGGAAATCCCATGCCAGTGCCTGGCTTAAGGATGGAGCTAAGGTTCTCTTCTCAGTTTCTTTTCAACTGCCACCTGAAAGGCACAATAGGGAACTCTCTTGGCAGCTTTAGAAATATTTTTCCTCATAACTATCCCTTAAAGGATATTTTACCTCAGATTTGGTTTGGTTTCATCTCCCCATTATTATTATTTTTACCTCATTGGATTTAAAAGAAAAAAAAAAGGCAACTGGTGGGCCAAGTACAGGAAGCCTTTCCTTTGTGACTATTCCTCACAAGATATTTTGCCTAGTGCTCTGCCAAATATTTTGACTCTGCCATTTTTGGCATTTTGTGGGGGCGTGGGAATGAATAACTTTCCCCTTGGGGAGGAGGACAGGCTTTCTGCTTACCCTTTTAAGTGTAGGCGGTAGCTGAGGGGTCTTCTTTCTATTTATTTAATTTAAAAAATCACCCCTGCACTTGCAGCAGCCCAGGATTCTTTATCTAGAGGCTTCTCCAGCCCAGCAGCTCTTTCTGAATTCCCAGGAGACCACGCGACCTTGATCTCTCCAATAGGCATTCAGGGAGCACTCCGGGGCTGCAGAAGCTTCTTTGGAAAGGAAAAGCAAATGGGGCTTTTAGAGCTTTAGAAATACTCTGTTCTTGCAGCAGCACAGAGCAAGCAAGATAAGAGTTTTTCTAAAGCTCAAAAAATCCCATTTGTTCTTGTTTGCAACAGCTCTTTGCAAATCTTTGCACAAGAAGTGCTCCTGGGCTGGAGAAGACTGTCTGTAAAGAGACTTGTGCTGCTGCTAGTGCACAGGGTGTTTTTCAAGTAAAAAATGAAAAAAGAAAAAAGATCCTTCAGCCGCCTTCCAAACTTAAAAAGGTATGTAGAAACCCAGTCCCCTTCCCGAAGGTGAAAATTATTCAAAATTCTCCCCCTCCCGGCGAAAGAGCCAGAAAAAACAATGCCTCATTGTTTCCCAGGGAGAGAAAAAAATCTCAAAAATAGGGGGCAGGGTTCAGCATAGCACTAAATTTACCTCACTTTCCACCTGCCTTTACCTCCCCTTTTCAGCATTTCTGTGTTATCTGCTTGGATTGATCTCCACCTACACTGCCTGAGCCTTCTCAGTCAAGCCTGTCAAGAATGGACTTCAAGCTATAAGCCTCTCTGAGTACAGGCAATAATCACTTTCAAGCTGATGCCTCTCTCTGAAGTGCTGCCTCCATCTGCCCAGTCCAACCCCAGTGTTATGGTAATAGCCTCCAATGGTATGTGCCCAGACCATCTGATCTCTGACTCTGGTGCTAGTATAAAACTTCCTTGAATAAAGTTCTGGACCATCAAGTGCATTTCTTTGCTCCATCTGTTTTGGTTGTTTCATTAGTCTCACCCATGGTTTGTTGATCATCTAGCCAATTGACTCCCCAGTCTTGATTTTGGTGTCTAGACCATCCAGCCCAGGTTATCAAATGACCAATTCTCTCTGATGATACCAATTAAAGCTGGGACCATGGGGGCCCAAGGAGTCATGAGGCTGATACCAACAACTGCTGTATTTCGAAAGCTGCATGAGTTCATACACTGTTATTGCAGCAACCTCAGACAGTCTGTACTTTCAGTACCCAACTCCAGCCTTGGTACCTGGGGTTCCTTGATACCAACAATCCTGGTCAAGCCTCAGTACTTAGAGTTCTTCAGTTTAGGTAATCACAATACCCAGCTAAAACCTTAGTATCTGGAGTTCCTTGGTAGCAAAGGTTCTTTTGTATAGGCAGTCTTGGTATCCGGCTCAAGCTTTGGTACAAACACTCTCAGTACATAGAGTTCCTCAGTACCGGCAGTCTCACTATCCAGCTGCAGCCTTGGTCCCTAGAACATTTTGTGGAACTGACAGTCTTGATGCCCAGCTCAAGACTCAGTACCTACAGTTTCTCTGTACTAACAATCTTGGTTCCTGGTTCCAGTATCTAGTATTTCACAGTACTAACAATTTCTCAGCCCAGCTCAGGCGTCAGTATCTAGCATTTTCCTGTATTGGCAGTCTCCATACCTAACTCCACCCTCGGTACCTAGCATTTCTCAATGCTGATAGTTTCCACATTGAGCTCAACCCTTGATAGCTTGTATTCCTTAGTACTGACAGTTTTGATGCCTAGTCCCAGCCTTGGTACTTAGCATCATCTGTACTTTATGGCCTCATACCTAGTACTTTCCTTTGCTAATGGCAGCCTTGGTGCCTATGCCTTGCGATTGAGATTGCAAACTATTGACTGAATGTATGTCAATATGCTGGAACTGCTCCCTGTCTCTCATGCATTAGCAACTTTCCAGCTGGAGCCGAGGAACCATTCCATATGGAATTGTAGAAAATTACAACACTCCCATGTATTGCCTAAGTGGAAACTAGGCATTGGTTATCAGGAACGTATTGCATTTACATACCAACTGCCTGATTGTCTTATTGGTGTATGCCTTGTATATTGTTTGGATAGATGTACTTGCCTATCTGTCTTATCAGTGCCTGTGCATATCATGTGTCTTGCAGAGCAACTCACTGGAATGCAACCAGAAACAGGGCATTCAACTGCAGGCTCAGTTACCTTGGCTTCCAGTATCTTTCCTTGTTACTGATTTTCAACAGGGGATTACTTGCCTCTTGCTCGCATCACCTGTCACAGTTTTTGCTGAAAGATAATTCAAGAATTGCATCTGGTGGAGCATCCATTCTTTCATCGTGGTACAGTGTTAGCATCCTTCCTGCACAGGTTTAGAACAGACCTTACACTTTTAAGCTGTGACAGCACAGGCCACTCTAGTTCTCAGCCATATCAATGCCGTCATGGGGCAATTATCTGCTTCTTCTGCTTTGATCCTTCACCATTGCAATCTGAACCATTTTTGTTCATAAATTTTGTGATCTCCTCCTGAGTCTTAGCCATGGCTCTCTAAATAGATTTCTGTCATTTCCTTTCCTTTTAGCACTTCTCAAGATGTAATTGTTGCAATCCAAGTCTGAAGTTCTCTATTCTACCGCCCAGGCCCCATCTTACTGATCCACACTGGGGCAAGAGTAGTGTTTGCTTCTCCCTTGTCCAGGTTGGCTGTGGCAGCCATAAAAACTCCACCAACTGAATGTGTGATGTTCTTCATTGAACATCTATTTGCTCCATCACCTGCTACTGTTGAACTACCAGCTGTTGCAAGAGTTATTACTATTCCTGGGCCCACTGCTGATTACCTAACTATGTATTTTCTTATTTAATGCATTTCTTAGCTGTCTTTCAAGACAGCAGTCTTCCAAAGGTGGCTTACAATATAAGACATACAATTCTACATCAGTAACAAGTTAATAAAATCATAACTTAGTCTTAAAACCATTTAAAAATGAACCAGTAACAATTCCATTCTGGGTTCAGGCCCAGTTTTGGGACAGAATCAGCCTTAGTTCCTCTGATGGATGACCTTCTTTGGGAGAAGGACATTGTTAGTGCAGCCCTGTCACTTCTTCTTGATCTCTCAGTGTCTTTGGATACCATTGAACATGGTGTCCTCCTGGACCACCTCTGTGAGTTTGGAGTTGGATGCACTGTTCTGCAGTGGTTCAGCTATTACTTGCAGGGTTGGTTCCAGAGAATAGCACTGGGTGACTATGCCTCAGCACCTTGGCAGTAGAACTGCGGGATGTCACAGGGCACTATCTTGTCCCCAATGTTATTTAATATCTATATGAAGCCATTGGGAGTGGTCGTTAGGAAATTTGGGGCAAGGTGTCACTAGTATGCTGATGACACCCAGCTCTATTTCTCTGTAACATCTGTATCAGGAGAGGCTGTGCTTATTCTGAACCAGTGCCTGGATACAGTTATGGCTTGGATGCAGGCTAATAAACTGAAGCTGAATCCTGATAAGACAGAAACCCTATGGGTGGGTGATTCCCAGGTCCAGGAATTGGGCAGTTTGCCTGTTCTAGATGGGGTTGCACTCCTTCTGAAGGAGCAGGTCTGTAGTTTGGGGGTGCTCCTGGATCCATCTTTGTCACTGGAGGCCCAGGTGACCTCAGTGGCCTGGAGAACCCATCACCAGCTTTGGTTGGTGCACCAACTATGCCCATTGGATCGGGACAGCCTAGCCATGGTGATCCATGCACTGATAACCTCACAATTCTAACTGTAATGTGCCTTATGTGGGGCTGCCCTTGTACCTGGTTTGGAAGCTACAGCTGGTGCAGAATGCAGCGACTAGAATGTTCAGTGGGGCACCCAGCTATGTTCCCATAACACCTGTGTTAAAAGAACTGCACTGACTGCCTATTAGCTACCGAGGCATGTTCAAGGTTATGTTGTTGACATACAAAGCTCTAAACAACTTGGGACCAGGATACTTAGCAGACCACCTTCCCCTATATATACCCAGCCAACCTTTAAGATCTTCAGAGGAGGCCTTGCTAGTCATTCTGCGACCAACAGAATGTCACCATAGAGTATCTCAAAGGTGGGCCTTCTCACTAGCTTTGTCTTGCTCTACAACCATCTTCGGACTGGCAGCTAACTAGCATGGCTTTCCTGCTGGCAGAAAGTAGGTTGTGGATCGCTGACTCAGCATTGTTCACCCAGGCCTGCTCTACTACTTCTCCCAGATGACGTAATTTTGCTCAGCTGAGTTTCATTTGTGGGAGTAATATGCGCAAGGCAGGAGCAGCCCACCTGGCTAATGAGGCTGCAGTAGCACTGCCCCAATGGCCATGTTGGAGGCATGAGTCTCTACGATGAAGGGAGTTTGAGGATTGGGGTGACAGAGGATTAGCTCTGACATGAACAGCTTCTTGAGGTGCTGGAATGCCTGCTGAGCTTCAGGGCCCCTCTGAAACCGTAATTAGATTTTAGCAAGTCAGTGAGGGGTGTTACGGTGCGGATGAAATTTGGGATGAAACATCGGCAATAATTTGTGAAGCCCAGGAATTGCTGTACATCCTTCATGGTGTGGGGAGGCTGCCAAGACATCAGGTTTCGATTTTGGCCGGGTCCATCTTGGTGTTACTTGGAGAAATATGATGATCCAGAAGTTCATGGCCTCCAGATCAAAGGCGCACTTCTCCAATTTAGCATACAGGTGATGTTCCCACAATCATTGCAATACAGCCCTCTCATGGCTAGTATGGGACTGTTGGGTGGACAAATAAATCAATATGTCATCCAGATACACAATTATGGAATGGTCTAGGTAATCCTGGAAGATGTTCCTGAACTGCTGAAAGACAGCTGAGCACTGAACAAACCAAATGGTATGACTGTACACTCATAGTGTCCATACCTAGTCTAGAAGGCTGTCTTCCACTTGTCCCCTGCTCATATGTGCACCAGGTTGTATGCCCTGTGTAAGTCCAACTTTCTGTATATGACAGCACTACAGAGTCACTCCACAATTCCAGAATGAGGGGCAGTAGGTATCTATTGTGGATGATGATCTTATACAGCCTCAGTAGTCATTGCAAGGTGCAGTTCACCACATTTCTTGTTGATGAATAACACAGGGGCGGCCGCTGGAAAAGTGGAGGGAAGAAACTTCGCTTTAATTTTGTTTTGAAGAAGGCACTAAGTCAATTGGGCAATTGTAGGGTGTGTGTGGTGGTAGGTGATTGCCTACTTTTTTCTTTTTTAAAAAAATCAAACACGTCCTGGAAATCCCAGTATTTGTCTGGGAGCACCACCTCCAGGGTTGGTGGGGGTAGCTCAACTGTTCCATTAACCCATGTGGGCCAGCAGTGGAGGCAGCAGTACTCTGAAGAGAAGACCACCTCCCCTCTGGTCCAGGTGATGCAGGGATCATGGAGAGAGAGCCAGTCCATACCCAAGACTAGTGAGAATGCAGGATGGAGGTTACATAGAACTGGAGTTGCTGCAGATGCCCCTGGCTGTCCAGGGTTATCGGTGCCCTGGGTCACTGGTTTGGAAAACAAGGGCTGACCATCAGTGGTTTCCATGGTTACAGTGGGTTCCACAGACCCCCACTGGATCTGATTTTGCTGTGCTAACTCCTTGTCCATGAAATTGCTGGAGGCCCCAGCGTCAATCATGGCCTTAGTCGTTATTGTAGTATGATTGGGCTGGTTTAGGGTCACTTCTGGTGTCAGTAGCTGGTGAGGAGGTCGAGCCAGAGTTTGAAATTTGTCACGGCTTTCCCAGCCTAGGCCTAGGACCTTCCTCCAATGTATTATTTCTTGCCCTTTTCTCTTTTTCCTGCTTTACTCACCACCTTCTTACTTCTAGTCTTCACCACTCTCCATCTGGCTTATTAAGACAAGATACATACAATCGAACCAGGCCAGTATTTAGAAAACTGAAGGTCAAATCACTTGAAAGAACATTACAACCAGATATTCCATCTTTCCACATAAGTCTGATGCTGATACTTAGAAAGACTATCTCATCAGTTTAAATTATCTCAACAGATTAACTTAATTGGCTCAACTGTATGAACTATGCTTGTGTGGTTAATTACTGTTTGCTCTCCTTCACTGCCTTGGTAAGAGATCCTAAATTGAAGAGGGCACCTGGAAAAGCTCTACTGGATGCCACCACTGACACGATGTGATTTTATTTTTCCTGTTTTTTCCTGTTATCTTCCCTAGATCTCCTCACATCCAAATATATTTCCCTTAAATACTTAAGTTTATGTCTTACTTTTAGTATCTTATCACTTTATTAATTTGCCTCATTTCTTAAATCTACCTTTTTTTCTTAATAAAGACTGATACTTTCTATAACTTCTCTTTCTGCTCCCAGTAGACAGCCTTGTAGACTTCAGGCGCCACAACGTACTCTTGTTTTCTTTGCAATGTAACAAATGTGGTGTGAAAAGAAATAGAATGCAAAGTTTGACACTGAATACAAGCCTGAACTGTAAACATCCTGAAATGTATTTTGTAACCCAAAACATTTAAGTGTCCATTGAGAACATAATGAAATGTGAAAAGATTAACTTTTAATTGCTCCATGTCATGTGCGTATGAAGTATTCTAGCCCAAGTCAGGAAGGGGAGGTGTGAATGGAGAATGAATGACTTAACTGCAGGAAGGCCAAATGGGGGTGCTCTGGTATGTGCTGAAGATTGCCAAAGTATCAGTTACAGAAGATGGAAATGGGCCAACAAAAGAGGAGGACGGCATGTTACGGCCACAGAAGCAACCTTGAGAAATGTTGGGAAGTCAGAAGATGTCAGTCTATCTTCAACAAATGTCAATCCTGGAAATTGGGAACATGATGTATTATCAACAAAGAACATAATGAACCCCTCTTTGATCTTGTGATGGCCCCAGGCCTGTCACCCAATCACTTGTAGTTTTAGAGGGGCCCAGAGATCCATAATGCTTGGCTTAGGTTCATTGTATGTGCAATTTCCTTGCTAGTGGGCCTCTGAGCATGTGAGATGAGTCAAAGGTCGATAGCATGGCCTCAGTACATTCCATGATAACGAAGGCTAGTATCTTATCAGAGCCTAGGATGTGCTTGAGAAGTGAGGCTATGTTTATGCCGAGTTACAGGTGGCTGTGCTGGGAAAGTTCTGATTGTTTTCCCTCTGAACAAGTACTGTTAGCCTATGCTGGGAAAGTTGCAGATGAACACTAATTAACGCTTCCTGCTGTCATGCTGCCTCACTGCTGACATGTATGGTATAAAACCCATTGTACCCCTTGGCTCTGGGTTCAGAGAAGCTGTCTGATCCAACCATTGGGTACGCCTGTGCGCTGTAAGTACTCAATAAAGCCTCCTTGTAAGTAAACCTGGATCTGGTTTATCATTATCTTGGCACCTCCAAACCTTAGCAGCCCACGGCCGGGGCATACAGACCTCGAGCCCCAATGAAGGAAAAGGGGTATCAAACCCCTGAATCTGTCATTGTTCAGGAGGGGCGTGGTTGCATCTGGATCGTTTGTATGTGTACATACCAACAGTACCCTTGGGGATACGTGGCTCAACCACACTACAAGCGAGAAGGATCTTGGAATTGTTGTCAATCACAAGCTGAATATGAGCCAACAATGTGATGTGGCTGCAAAAAAGGCAAATGCTATTTTGGGCTGCATTAATAGAAGCATAGCTTCCAAATCCCGGGAAGTACTAGTTCCCCTCTACTCAGCACTGGTTAGGCCTCATCTAGAGTACTGTGTCCAGTTCTGGGCACCACACTTTAAGAAGGATGCAGACAAACTGGAGAGGGTTCAGAGGAGGGCAACAAAGATGATCAGAGGACTGTAAACAAAGCCCTATGAAGAGAGACTGAAAGAACTGGGCATGTTTAGCCTTGAGAAGAGAAGACTGAGGGGAGATATGATAGCACTCTTCAAGTACTTGAAAGGTTGTCACAGAGAAGAAGGCCAGGATCTCTTCTTGATCATCCCAGAGTGCAGGACACGGAACAATGGGCTCAAGTTACAGGAAGCCAGATTCCAGCTGAACATCAGGAAAAACTTCCTGACTGTTAGGGCAATACGACAATGGAACCAATTACCTGGGGAGGTGGTGGGCTCTCCCACACTGGAGGCCTTCAAGACGAGGCTGGACAGCCATTTGTCAGGGATGCTCTGACTTGGATTCCTGCATTGAGCAGGGGGTTGGACTCGATGGCCTTGTAGGCCCCTTCCAACCCTACTATTCTATGATTCTACGATTCTGTGATCCACGGGACACGTATTAAGTGCTCTGGTCAAGTACTTGATAGCATGTGGTGAGTATGTGTTGGGTAAAATTCAGGGAAAGGATTTTACTGTCCGGGGCTTAGATAAGGCATAGTTATCTTTGTTCTGACATACTTAACTGTTTGGGTTTGGGATATAAGACAGCAGGCTTAGGCTTGGGCCTGGCTGACAGTGTATCACTGTTGCCTCAGTGAGCCATTTTGTGGCATGGACCGATCTGGAGCTGAGCAACAAACAGGGACTAACTGTATTTAGTCACTTAATGCACCACATTTGGGTAACTAAGTTCCTACCTAAGAGGCACGCAACCTCTTAAGCCTCAGAGAAAGGTGCAACCTCTGGAGGATTGTTAGTTTTGGGCTCTTACCTAAGAGGTGTGCAACCTCTTGAGCTTCAGAGAGCCTGAAACTCTTTGAGATTTTTTTGTAATTAAGTTTGTCCCTGAGAGGCGTGTAATCTCTTCAGCCTCAGAGAGCGTGCAACTCTCTGGGGAGGTTCTACTTATTGCTTATTTCTTTTATTTCAATCCATATTTCATAAGCAATCCATATCTCACACCACAAAGATGCAGTGGGGCTGGAAAAGAAATGCTTCTTTGTCACCGTCAAAGCCAGAGAACCTGTGTTCAGTCAAATTGGTACCAAACGCGCAGTACAGATTGCAAAGCCTGAAAATGTCTTGACACCATTTGGAAAGACAAATGCCCTATCATAAACAGACACTGAAACTGCTATAACTTATCTGTTGAGAGGGTGGACTAGCCTTTCCCAACCTGATGCCCTCCAGATATTTTGGACCACCAGTCTCATCCTCCCTCACCATTGGCCATACTGATGGGAGTTGAAGTCCAAAACATCTGGAGGGCACCATGTTGGGGAAGGGTGGTGTGGACAGTGAACACTTTTAACAAGGTGAGGGTTGATGTATGCAGAAAGTTGAACCCATTTCTTGCTGATCTACCACCAACCTCCAGCTCCATCACAACACACATCCAAACAGTATTCATTGCTATCAAAGAGTCACTCACCCTCTTGGATCATGATGACTACACAACTGCACTACATTTGGGAGGACGTGGGTGGTGTTTTGAAACCACCTACTGTAAGTGCCTTATACCTTTATCAGAAGAATGAATGAGCATGTTGGGTGCAAAACATGCCGCACAAGATGTGCAAATGCAAGAGGTTCTCAGTGATTTGTGGTACCGTATGCAAGTGTAAAAAGCTGTGTCACAATGCATCTTAAATAACAAACCCAACTTCAACAATTTACTTGCATTTATCAATCAACAATGGATGGTATTGTTTGAATTTAGTCTCTGATTCAGTGTTATTAAATAAATATTCACTTACCTCATTTTTATTCCATCCTTTCTCCAAGGAACTTATGGTGGCATATATGTTGCTCCCACTCTTCTTATCCTCACGACAATCCCGTTGGGGTAGGTTAGTCTAAGAGATGGTAACTCGCTGAAGTGCACCCAGTGAGCTTCTAAACAAAGCAAGGATTTGAACTCGGGTCTTCCTGCACCTAGTCCAGCACTCTATCTACTAGACCACACAGGTAGCAACAGTGACTAGTAATAGTTCTTCTACCAATCCTGACTAAAACCCCCTAAATTTTGCCACCAAAATTAGCTTTCTACATGTATTCGTTCAAGAGTTTTGACATATTCCCAAGATGTCAGTCATCTTGGAAAATGGCAGCTACAGAATTTATGCACCAGAACAGGCAAATCTATCCAAGTTAAATGTATTCCTACACAGGCAAGAAACATACAAATTTCAAGTTTCTCTGCGCATATATATATATATATATAGATATATATTTATGGGGGTCTTTGGCAGGTCAAGGATTATGGAGGGCACCAGGCTGGGGAAGGCTGTTGTAGTGTTTGAAAATCTAGATGGAGGACAATGACTAAGAGTGCAGAAAGGACCAGCAATAGGTATACACAGATAGATACTAAAAATCTGTGAACATCTAGTTTATGCCAGACTTTCTCTCAAGCGTGTCTAGATTCCAGACAAAAGGTAGGCAGGACTAACTTCTGCTCCCTGAGAAAATTGGTATTATCCTTAGGGGAAAGTAATGTCTTAAATCTAAGGACCATTCCATGTATGTGGAAAATGTACAGAGATTTTTCAGCAATAAAATACACAAAATCAATTGACTCCAGCAATGAATTAATCATTATCATGGACACTCCACTAGGTGGCACTCTTGGCTTTAAATTCATTGCTAGTTTTGTCTTGTAGTAAATTGTATTGTATTGTATTGTATTGTATTGTATTGTATTGTATTGTATTGTATTGTTTTATTTATTTAGAGAATCTACACTGGAGCCCTTTTCATCTGTAAGGCACTGCTCTGCCAGTATTCTTTTCAAATGCAATTGCATTAATAAATACAGCATAGTATCTGCTGTGTTCATAACAAAATCAAGTGCCACACCAATGCATAGAGTTGTAATTGTGGGGAAAAATAGGAGGTGTTTGAAAGGTCATGTGTGTTCTATCATTTTTGAGCACATGCTGCAAGTCACAGTTTGTGCTGCAATTGCAGGAGAAGTTGGAGGTCATGCTGCTGTTTCAGGTTGCTTTTTAAAAATACATTCAGTAACTGGATGCACACCACAGCTGTGAAGGAATGCAGTTCAAAAATAAATCATGTAGTTATTCACAGCTGTGCAGCTGTGTAGGTGCGCAGTGAAAAATAGCCTCCAAAAATATAGTTTTCCTGCCTGCAAAGCCTATCAAAACCCATGTGAGGAAAGAGCAGGGTAGGGAAGGAAGAGGAGAAAGACTTGGGAAGGACCGGAAAAGGCAGGGGAAAATGATGCAAAACAGGTCCTACAACACTACAGCCAATCCCACTGGTAAGAGTTATAATACCACTAGACTGGAACACACATGACTTGGTAGTGCACAGAAATGGCAATCAGAGAAAAAACTGTCATAAAAGTAGTTTGGGAGGAATGGAATACTGAGAAATAGTGTCAGGGCAATGGGTTGTGGAGTGTATTGTGTGCCATGCAAGCAAGCCAGACGTTACAGTAAAGGGATCAAATGCTAATGGCTTTAGATGAATGCTAATTTAACACCATTTGTGTATTAAAATACAGTGCATCCAGACTAAGTTAGTTGAGCTTAGATCTCACTGAAATTAATGGGACAAGTTAGTCCCTGCCATCATTGAGAGTGAGTGTCTCAGGGAAGGAGTGTATCACCGTGAGGAAGAGGGAAATTATCCATTAGAATGGGCCCATTCCTTGATGAATGAATGTATACCCCTTGCTCTGAGGATATGCCTCTAGGGGCACCTGGTAGTGGGTGTTTCAATTATTACTGATATATGCAGCTGGGTTTGTGACGGGCTTGTAGACCACATGGTGACTTGACTGTCTGGTGGAAAGGTTGTAGATGTCATGCATAATCTGGTATATAGTGTTGAAGTGAAGTCAGCAGCAGTGGTGCACATCAATGCCAATGACGTGGGGAAATATAGTAATGAGGTCCTGGAAGCCAAATTTAGCTTGCATCATAGGAGAAGTTACCATCCCTACTTCATCCAAACAGGTATCTGTGATACATGCCAGGTCCTAGATGATGACCAATGTTTTCCTGTTAACTGACCTGGTGTTCAGCAGCAAGACTTTCAACCCCTGGGGGCTGTTATACTGCTGCTTGGGAGATATGAGTGATCAAGGCAGAATAACCAATGTATGGTCACATTGTCTTCCCCTATGATGGTTGACCATCTCCCACTGCTATATCTCTCTCTGCCCCTATTCTGCTGCTGGCCATGACAGGCTTCCTGAAAAACACACTGCTCTCCGCCCTTCAGCACCATCCCACTCTGACATAGCCTTCCCCGCTGGTCCAGACTTCCACTGCACTTCAATCACCTGGCCACTCCTTGCCCTCAAATGTTCTGCCCCTGCTCCCATCAAGGCCTTCTGGCTTGGGGTTAACAAGAGACTGATGCCCTCACACGACTGTGTCCCTTTGGGAGCTATGGCTGGTGCCTGGGTGATACCCCTTACCACCAGAAATAGCTACTGTTGGTGGCAACTGACATATTTGGTGGTAGGGACTTTCCACCCAGTGGCTGGTCTCTCACATGCTGGCTGCCACATGCTCCTTCCAGTGGCACTTTGACAGATGAGAAGATGGTTCAAAGGTCTCTCCCAGGTCAGCTGGAATAACGAAGCGATAGCTGCAGGCGCTGACTTCCCTTTATTGCTTTGAGTCTCTCAAGTCATGTATAAGATGACTTTGTCAGAGCTATAGTATAATTAAGAAATGGTAAACACCTTTCCAAAAAGTAGTCAGCAAACCTATGTTTTTGTTTTATTAAGTTTATATACTGCCCAACTGGCAGATGCCCTCGGGGCAGTTTACAATCATAATACCCCCACAATAAAATAATAACCTAAACAAAAAAATACAACAATGAACATATCAAAGTATCAAAAATATTAAAGAGCCAGGAATAAAATTAATCATCAGAGCAATAGATTAAAGATTAAATGCCTGCAGGACATGGAAGATCTTCAGTAAGGTTCTGCCACAGAATAAGATCAAAGTTAGATTCTTAACTGTGTTTGCTCATATTCGTAACAAGTCTTCTGTCATTTGCACTCTAATCATCAACCTGTCATTTCACCAGTTCTCCATTTTTGTGTCTGCCCCTTCCTCCATAAGAAAGAAATTCCAATATTTCCAAAGAACACTTTATTAATTATCTCCAGCTCCATTCCCAGTCATAACTGCAGCACCTTCTTCTTCCAACATGCTTCCCTTCTCCTCCATCTATATTGGGTCCCACCCAGGACAAACTTCTCAAAACTCAAACTAATAGTTAACAGAGTACAACATCCAGTATACCAGAGAATTGATATTGCTCTCCAACAGGGCTGAGGATATTTGGGAGCTATCATATCAAGAGCCCAGATTGTCCCACATTCCAAGTGAAGGCCAGGGTCTCAGCAGGATTGCCAACTAAATCAGCAGGAAAATCCCCAAGATTTCTGGCCAGGTTGGCCACAGCATGGAGGGGGGAAAGCGCTGGTAAGGCATGACTTCACACAGCAACCAAAGCAAAGAGTTAATTATAGCTCTTTGTTGTAGCAGTTTTGAGCCCTTTATGCTTGTGACATTGTTGGCTGAGACTACATTATGCGATGGGTACAGTGTCCAAATCAAAACCCATAACTGCACTTTCTCTGAGATAGAATGCAGCCTAAGTTACTTCGGCCTTCTACATTTATCCTTAGCACCACCTAAACATGCACAAGTGTGCTTGCAATGCTTCTAAAATGTCCTATGTATGTGATTAATAATCTGATGAGTAGCTAGTGAGTGGTGTAGCCAAAATACCAACCCCAAAGTGCCAGCAAATATATGGGAGAGGACAGCCATTGCCTATGGCAGCATATGTGGAGAACGACAAAGGGCAGCATGGGGGCACTAAAGACAGACCATCTTTGTGATGAGGATAAGCATCTTAAACATAAGATAAGCATCTTCGTGATGGGGATAAGCACTGCTATTTGTGTTGCTGCTGTTTATTTTTAGGAGACCTACAAGAATAACCACAAATTGCACTTTACGGAGCTCAGATGCAAGTTGGCCACTGTAGGACTGAATTGTCTTGTAGATAATTGTTATTTTGAGACCTCTCCTTTGAAGAGGTGGCTTTCTTTTCTCACTGTTAGAGAAACATTCTCACATTATTCCTCCATTAACTGCAGTGTGTAAATTTCAGAGCTTCCCAAGGAGAAAGGTTTTGATAAAGCTACAGATTACTGTGAAAACCCACTAGTAGGTGTCAGAAAATTGTGTAAGAACTGTACCTAAGAAGTACAGTTACATCACATTTGAAGATTTTGGTCATAATAAACACTTTTCAATTCACTTTTTTTTGCAAGAAACTTTATGTCAGTGATTCCAGATCTATCATGTTAACACATACAATGGGATTGTGCTTCCTTTATATCCTTTGCTTAAGACAAAGAAGGGGTAACGGATCAAACAAATGTTATTTCTTTAGTCCTAGAAAGTATGAGGGACCAAGGCAGGGGTGGTGGGTCTTTAAGGACTGGAGGGGCAAAGACCACCCAGGACTCATGGGGGGGGGGGAAGCAAAGGAAAGGAAGACTCTAGAACTGAAGCACCTCCCTTTATTATTATTTTTTAAAACCTTTGCCGAGTCCCTTCCCTGAGCCACTTCCCTTTGTAGAGGCTGGCTCTTTGTTGTTGTCCTCATTGGCTGCTGCTCCTGCCATGCTGAGACTGAGAGTGTCCTTTCCCAGTGCAGCAACTTCCTTTTTAAAAATGTGCGTGCACATGCACAGAGCCTTGAAAGGCTTAGGAGGGTGCCTGGCTGCTATGGGTGAGCCCATCACCTCAATATTTCAATATTATGACGTTTGCTATCCAACCGGAGAAGACCCCTTCTCTCTGCAAGGGAGGGGGTCTTTTGTGGGATGGGGTTGTTACCCATGAGGGCATTGCTGGCTGGGTCATTGGCTGAGCCAAGCCAGCCAATCATTAACCTAGAAAAGAGGTCGAAAAAGCAGAGAGATGAGAGGGTGAGTGTCCGTGTGCGTGCATGGCCGTGCTTGTGCTGGCTTGCTCTCTATTTCTCTTTATTTTGAGGAGGCAGCCCAGCACAGTCCCAGTATGTAAACTTTTTAAAATAGGGTGAGGGGAGGCAGAGGGGTATATAATAATAACAACAACAACAACAACAACAATAATAATTTATCAATCCCCCACCCCACAACTCGTTGCTTTAATTCTGGACTCTGCCACAAATTGCTTTCTCTGTGGTGCTATATATTCTGAAGAAATCAGTGTGCGTTTGTGTGTAAGGGGAGCAGGGGATAATGGGATATTTAGAGCAATCTTATATGGGTCTACTAAGAAGTAAGTTTCACTGAATCCAATGGGATTTATTCCCATGTAAGTCTGCATAGGACGGAAGCCCTAAGAAAGGGAAGAGATGCAGCTCTCTGCGTAAATGCCCTGTTGTATGAGTGTGTGTGCGTGTGCGCGCGTGTGTAAGGGCATGGGGCTTGTGTGTCTGCTTTTGTGTGGACTGTATTGTCTGGTTCTCCCCCCCAAGCACACTTGGCACTCATTATTTTAAAAACAATTTATTCAGTTTCCTTCTCTGTGTAAAGTGAGTTGTTGGAATGAAAAAATGTGGCTTCAAATAAGTGCTTTTGTGTGGATTATTGTTACTATTGTTGTTACAACATGCAAAATGATGGATTTTTAATGTTCTGAGAACTTGCTGCTGTGTCTGACTACGGGTTATATCAGCAACTGCAAGTAGTCTACAGTTGTTATATATGGGGCAGAGAGTAGTTTATGACATCACTGCAGCGTAGTCGAGAGTTGTGATCTAGACAGCTAGTAGTTTGGATTGTCTATTTGTTTTTAGGGAAATGCAGTGTGCGTGCGTGCGTGCGTGCATGTGTGTGTAGGGGGGGAATTGGACTGTGAAATATTCCATGGAAAGAAAGATAATTGCTTTCATTTTCTTCATTAGATGTCCTTCCGACCTCACTGTTTATCCCCCCCACAAGTACCATATAAAAACCTGAAAATCCCCATAGTTCTCCAAGCCTCTGATGAAATGTGCTGTAGTCCATGAAAGCTTATGGCAGAATAAATGTGTTACTCTTAAAGGTTCCACAAGACTCTTCATTGTTTTTGCTATTAATAAAGTTTCTTTGAGTTGATGTCCCTGCAGAAGATAGAGGCATATGGGTGGCATATGAGAAACAAGAGAGTTTACAGATTTTGAATGTTTAAGTTATAAAAGTTGGTGTCAGTCTTCTGGCTCCCTCCCCAGGGTCTGTATAAGATAAATTTCCAAGTGGGGTACTTGATGCATCTTATCTCTACTGTACAAACATGTCAATGAGTGCACTCAGTAATGCAATGCACAGATGGCCATTTTACATGCTAGGGAGGCATGTAAAATGTAAGACAATTATGTTTTCTAGTATACAATTATTTACTTCATTTTATTATATTAATGTTCTGCCTTCCCTCCCCATTTTTACCCTTACAACAATCCTGTGAGGTAGGTTAGGCTGAGAGGTAGTGACTGGCCCAGATCATCCTTCAGAAATGGGAGATATTTGCTGGTCCTCCTCAGGCGTCAGAATGTCCTGGGCCGGCAGTGGCTATGGATGGATGTGGGTGTCCTCTTTGGCTGTTGCATCTGAAAGGGGCAGTGAGTCAGTGTATGTCTATTTCTTGAGACTGTGTGTGTGTGTGTGTGTGTGTGTGCATCAATGTGTGTTTATGTTTTCTGTGCCTGTATGCTATATGTTGTAAAAGGAGAAGCTTGTGTTCGTATTGAGTTTTCTACCATGGAAAAGATATAAGTCTTTTGCTTCCAGGAAAGCATGGAAGATGGTTTCCACTAAAATATGTAGTGAAAAATTTTTTTGCATTAATATTGTATATTGTTGACTCTGTGTGTGTGCATGTGTGTGCATGTATGTTGTGTGTGAGTTCAGTATTGGGGGCAGAGTAGGCGGCTTACTACAGACAGCCACCCTGGGGCCCATCATGACCTTGAGCTGGCCCTGACTGTGTGGCTCTGAGGATATCATCATTAGCACTGGCAACATCATGATTCTGTGTGGGTGTGTGACACCTCCCCCCCACTGTTCACTCATGATTCTCTGTGGAATGGAAGTTGTTTCTGGAACAAGAAAATGCAGGTCCAGAGGAGTGCTTCTGTGTGGTTGTGATTTCCTCCTTTGCATGTACAGTCTTAAAGTTCATGTGCCTCAGTTCTTCCTTTCTGTGGTATGGCTTGCTGACTGTTGGGGATTCAAAGACTGTTGCACCTCCAGGACCCCTTGGCTCTGCCTCTCATGACCCCTTGGCTCCGCCTCTGCTGACCTGTCCTGTGTCCCCCCACCCAGTCCGATTAACCACCAGTCTCCACTGGGCCAAGGTTAAGAACAGAAAAAACAATACGTTGGTAATGCACAATCTTACTTGTAAAAATGATAACACATAAGAAAAGGATGGAGAGAAAAGACGCTCTTAAAATGCAAGTCTTAACTAATTGAAAATAGCAACTGTGTGGTGGTCATGTGTGTATCTGACCTTGAGGAGTAGCAGATTGATGAACAAACGCAACAATTGATGAACGGACCTACCGAAGCGTCATGTGGGTAGCTATAGGGTATGGGCAGGGCTGTATATAAAGAGTGAGAATTCCTATATGAAAGCTATATTTGGTCAGGGAGGGTCCATTTCTGGCTGCTGTGGTTTAAGAGGTTCAGTCAGGCTAGGACTGCAGCTCCCATTCCCATAGGCTATTTGCAATCTGGTTGCCTAGGAAAGAGATGGGGTTTATAAGTCTGGAGATACTTAGGGGAAGCTTCAGACTCTGGAAGATGAAGCCCCTAGTGTAACGGCAGACAGCTTGTGGACCTCCAGATGTTGGTGGCCTGCAACTCCCATCAGCCCTAGCCAGCATCCCCATGGTGGGGGATGTTGGGAATTGCAGTTCATCAGCATATGGAAGGCCAGACATTCCCCATTCCTGCTGTAGCGCAATGAAGATCTGGAACCTGAGATGTAGTTATCCAAAGCCCATTCAGTGACTGATTTGGTGCTGTAGCCCTGCTGGTGTGCACGTTCTAGGGTTATGAGGCAGGACTGGAGTGGATCTTCATGCTCCTCCCGGAAGTACAAAGGGGTTAATCCTTATGACGTGGCATAGCCATCCTGCCATTGTGTCCACCAGCCCTAGTGTGCAGTCATAGCTCTCAAGTACCACCCTTACCTTTAACACACACAATGTGAGGGAACCGCACATGCTTCTCAGTACACCCTGTACATACCATTTTTGATTGCAAAATGACTGTTCTGTATTAGAAGGTGTAATGTTCAGACACACCTGCTTCATAAACTTCACTACGTTGGGGAGCCTGGCGACCTTGTAAAATATCCCTTCTGGGGTGCTGAGTTTGCTCATCTGCCAATGGGAAAAAATATAAGCCCTCAGCATATGTTACCAGGGCCAGTAGAAAATGTTGGAACAAAAGATATTGAAACTCCCCAGTACCAGTAATTTGAGAGATCGCAACCTCACATCCATCTCCGTCAGCTCAGCCAGAAAGTCTGGTAGGCCGTGCGGTGACTGGTACTAGAAGAATCCCTGTTTGGTTCCCAAGAGAGCCCAATGTAAAGTGCACACGGTTTATACGAATCAAAATTCATATTTTATATGACAAAAAGAGACACTTGGTGAGAGTGACTTGTGACTGTTATGGATCAGGGATGGGGGTGGTTGAGACTTTCTTTACTGGTAAGTCCCTTTTTGTATATTGTTTCTCCAGAAAAAGGATTATGACAGGCTGTCGCCGCAGGCTGATCCTAGCCTGAACACTCTTGGCTATACCACTGCTTGGGGACTTTCTAGATGCTATTGCCAACAGATCCTCCCTTAAGTCCCGCTCTTAGAAATATTAAACAGGAAGGAGCTTTGTATTTACTTTCCCAATGCCCAGAGGACATAAAACTTAACAAAACTGTGTGAAATATCCCAAGAAGACAGGGGTAGCTTAACACCCACACAGACTTAGCAAGCATGGCCATGTCTCCTATTTTACAGAGGGCAGCCCCCTAATTGAAGAGCTGTCAGAGAACAGTCTTCTATTTGAATGCATACGCTGCTTAAAGGGCTTCCAATCCAAGTCTAATTTATGGGACAACACTTAGATGTATATAATTTTTATTGTGCATCACGTTGAGCACTCACTGAGTGGATGGGTGATCAAAAAGTATTCTAAATAAATAAATAAATAAATAAACCCATAAGGAGTGAGGTTGCCCATCAACAGTTAGCCCCACGGACTAAGCAGGCACAGAGGTCACCTGATCACTGGCTTCCTCACTATGGTAGGTGTATTGTATTTCTATGTAAATTGTAGCAATTATGCCTACATTTGAATTTATAAATGAGCATATGCAAATCTGATGCACTTCCTCTTTTGGGGGGGGTGTGATGTGTAAGTGACCACTCTAGTGTGATCACATGGGGAAGATTTTATTAGTGAGAAATTCCAGAGAAATATCCTTCTAAAATAATTCAGCCTAATGTCAATGTTTAGAAAGAGGTTTATTTGAGGAAAGGGGGGAAAGGAAGGGAAAGGAAGGCACAAAATTGCAATACAAACTTGAAATGAACTCTAAAATCCAGTCTAACTTAGCTACTTACATTTTGCATGCTTGGGTTTCAGAGCCTGTTCCTTTCAGAAAAATTTATTTGAAAGACTTTGGACTCCTGATTTAGATCTTTCCCAGGACACACAATACTGAGGTGATGCTTCAGTTATTTATGGGAATCTGAAAGCAGTAAAAGCTGGTCTTTTAATGGGGACAGAGTACTGATTTATCCAATGGTGACAGCGGCTACAGTTCTGATGTAAATGGGCCAGATAGCCAATCAGAAATGTATTTACAGGCTGCTTCTGCCTCATTTACAATTCTGGAATTACATTACAAAGGAGTTAGCTAGTTCCAGCTTGCTGAGGTATTGTTAAAAAAGGATTAACCTCAGGATGTGTATTTGGAAATAAAATAAATGATATTTCCCTATTGATGAGCTCCACAGAGTTTGTCCAGACAGAGATACTGTAGGGGGCACTGTTAGTCTGTTCAGAATATAGGATTTTATTTGTCACTGTGATAAAAACCAGATAGACTTCCTATGATCACCATCTCATTGGCTTGTAACCTGATGCTTATTAACAACATCTACATAGACAATTTGTATGGGTGGTGGGCAATTGATGTTGCATTCAGCAGCCTCTTGGCTGGCTCAGAAAGGAGAATAACTTACCAGTGTCTTGCCCCTTTTCCTCCTGGTATAACCATTCTGTAACAATGCAGTTATTCCTTTGCCTGGATCATCCCTATAGTGACACACTCTCCCCCTCTTTTGGCCCACTGGCCATTGCCTCTGCTAAAAACATTTCAGGGAACCCAGGTCAAAAACAACTAGAACAAACTACATCCACTATGTTGACTATGGATGACCACTAACACTCAATAACGGACTATCCTGCTGACAGGTGCTCCCTTCTCAATGAAGTACAGCAATTCTGCCTCTTACCCAGGATCCACAGGAGAGAGCCCAGAAGTAAATAATTATCCTTAGCTGGTCCTTCTGCCAAGAGCAGTACAATGAGAATTTAGAGTAAAAATAGTATAAAGCATTAAAATCACATTATGAGGTCCCGCATACACAAAACCTCTCATCTTTGTTTTTCCTGAGTGTCCACCCCAAAATAGATGCTATGAAGGGTGAATATAGAGGGCCAACTTACCACACGATTAATGTAGATAATTTTGCCTGCTTCTTAACTGTGTGGGATGGTACAGGAATACAAACTACTGTGGCTTTGCAGTATTCTGTTGTTGCTGTTGTTTCACCTCTAGATACTGACTAGTTCTGTTGCTGTGGAGTGAAGACCTTCATGCACTGCTGTTGTCTTCTATCACTACTTCCTTGTTCTTTCTTTAGGAAAGTAAATGGTTGATCTATTTTCACATTCTTGAGAAGTTTATTCACATTGATAATGGCATTGCTTCAAAGAAGTCAATGACCCCCCCCCCTCTTCCTGGCCCCACCAGTAGTTCCCTTTCTCTTAGGGAAAAATCCTGGCTCTTTAAAAAGAAGATTGTATTGCTTTTAAGCCTGTGAACTCATCTATTGTGTGTAATTTCACACCTAAAATCAAGATTAATTATATACACTCTACCCAGCCCTCTGATCACCCAATGCACACAGATTTGTAAATTCAGAGACACGACTACAGCTTCTCAACAACAACAACTCAAACACACTGTAGTCATCTGTGGTTAAATTCAGAACCTCTTATTATGGTTGACCAACATTCCACCCTTAATTTATTCAGCCAGGACTCGGAGGTCAGTACCTTTAGGATCTGTCTGCTGATTCCATCACTGAAGCCTTGCCCTGGGTTGACCAGAGAAAATTTAGGTCCCATTTCTACCTGAAGATAGGAGGACTGAACATCCCTGTTGCTGAAGGTGTACATTAGGTTGCCAAGAGTCATTGGCATTTGGTAATTATCTGCTGTTGTGGGCTAAGTTGTGGTTGATTATAGCCTTGTGGGCAAAGTGATGTACTAAGAAGCACTTGTGATTACAGGGCACTATAGAATAAAAATGACTGGTATCATTTCCCTTTTGTATCTGGATTTCTGTTCCAGGTTACATGGGCTGGTTAATCTTGACACTGCCCTGGGTCAGCACTTAAGTTATTTTGAAACAGGAGAATTTCAAAAGCAGTTTTGATAGGGAAAAAGGGGAAGATATATCCAACTGAATGCAGAGTTCCAGAGAATAGCAAGGAGAGACAAGAAGGCCTTCTTAAATGAACAATGCAAAGAAATCGAGGAAGACAATAGAATGGGAAAGACTAGAGATCTTTTCAAGAAAATCGGAGATCTCAAGGGAACATTTTGTGCAAAGACGGGCATGATAAAGGGCAAAGAAGGCGGGGACCTAACAGAAGCAGATGAGATTAAGAAGAGGTGGAAAGGATACACAGAAGAACTATACAGGAAAGATCTGAATGTCCCTGATAGCCATGATAGTGCGGTCACTGAAGTTGAGCCGGACATCCTCGAGAGTGAAGTCAAGTGGGCCTTGGGAAGCATTACTAACAACAAAGCTAGCGGAGATGACAGTATTCCAGCTGAGCTATTTAAAATCCTAAAAGATGATGCTGTTGAAGTGCTGCACTCAATATGCCAGCAAATTTGGAACACTCAACAGTGGCCACAAGACTGGAAAAGGTCAATTTACATTCCAGTTCCAAAGAAGGGCAATGCCAAAGAGTGTTCAAACTACCGTACAATTGCACTCATTTCACATGCCAGCAAGGTGATGCTCAAAATCCTACAAGCTAGGCTTCAGCAGCATGTGAACCAAGAACTACCAGAAGTACAAGCGGGGTTTCGAAGAGGCAGAGGAACTAGAGATCAAATCGCCAACATTCGCTGGATCATGGAGAAAGCAAGAGAATTCCAGAAAAACGTCTATTTCTGATTCATTGACTACGCTAAAGCCTTTGATTGTGTGGATAACAACAAACTGTGGCAAATTCTTAAAGAGATGGGAGTACCAGACCACCTTACCTGTCTCCCGAGAAACCTGTACGAGGGTCAAGAAGCAACAGTAAGAACCAGACATGGAACAACCGATTGGTTCAAAATTGGGAAAGAAGTATGACAAGGCTGCATATTGTCGCCCTGCTTATTTAAGTTATATGCAGAGTACATCATGAGAAATGCCGGGTTGGGTGAATCACAGGTCGGAATTAAGATTGCCGGGAGAATTATCAGCAACCTCAGATACGCAGACGATACCACCCTAATGGCAGAAAGTGAAGAGGATCTCAAGAGCCTCTTGTTGAGGGTGAAAGAGGAGAGTGCAAAAGCTGGTTTGAAACTCAACATTAAAAAAACTAATATCATGGCATCTGGCCCCATCACTTCCTGGCATATAGAAGGGGAAGAAATGGAAGCAGTGACAGATTTCATTTTCTTGGGCTCCAAGATCACCGCAGACGGTGAGTGTAGCCATGAAATTAAAAGACGCTTGGTCCTTGGGAGGAAAGCTATGGCAAAGCTAGACTGCATAGTAAGAAGCAATGACATCACCTTGCCGACAAAGATTCGTATAATCAAAGCTATGGTTTTCCCAGTAGCAACGTATGGCTGTGAGAGCTGGACTATAAGGAAGGCTGAGCACCGAATAATTGATGCCTTTGAACTGTGGTGCTGGAGAAGACTCTTACGAGTCCCCTGGACTGCAAGGAGGTCAAATCAGTCCATCCTAAAGGAAATCAACCCTGACTGCTCATTGGAAGGACAGATACTGAAACTGAAGCTCAAATATTTTGGCCACCTAATGCGAAGAGAAAACTCCCTGGAAAAGACCCTGATGCTGGGAAAGATTGAAGGCAAAAGGAGAAGGGGACGGCAGAGGATGAGATGGCTAGATAGCATCACCGATGCAATGAATATGAATTTGAGCACACTCCGGGAAAGAGCGGAAGATAGGAAGGCCTGGCGTGCTATGGTCCATGGGGTCACGAAGAGTCGGACACGACTTAACGACTGAACAACAAATGTATGTGTTCATTTATTCAGTTTAGGAAATGTCCAACAGCCAAAGCTCTCAGGGCAACATACATCATAAACGCCAATACAATAAACCAATGATAAAACCAATGACACAAGACAATTAAGAGAATTCAACAACAACACAGCGTAGCCTTTTAAATGCTCCTTTGTTACTTTGTTTTGATTAAAGATAATGCTGTCGGTATACATTTGAACTGTTTTTTGTTATAAATGGTACATCTTGGTTCCATGCTGCCAACTCATTTACATAAGTGGAGGCTCAAAGGCCCCCATTTTTGGGATCAATCTTGCTGTTGTCGGAAGACTCCTCCCCCCCCCCCCCGCTCAGCCAAGCCCTCTTGGCAAAAGTTGATGTCACACCTGAGCTGACAAAAGTTATCAGAGACCTGCCTTTGGAGGAGGCAAGCTACTGCTCTCTCTCCGATCTCTCACATGCACACACACCCGCAGACAGGCACATAGACCTACATACACATCTTTGAAGACTCTTTGAGGAAAGGCTCGATTCTAATTGCCAATGAGCTCTGCAGAGGGGATGACCTAAGAATCGGATGCACGGAAGGAATCGAACAGTAGGACAACTTGGGCAGACAAAACGCCCACGTCTGGCCAGGCGTGCTCGCAGACTCCGAAGCCTTGAAGGAGAAGAGCTGCAGAACGGTTCCGTCTCCTCCTGCCGCGATCCTTTTGCAGCTCTCTCTCGAGAGCCGCATTCTGCGAGCGGGATCCCCCCCCCCCCAGCCCCAATGCCGCCCCGGTCTCATGGTTGCGTCTGGTCGGCAGCTTCCAGCTGCACTTCTTCCCTTCCCCTGGAGGTTCCTGGAATAGCCGCAACATCCTCATCCTCCTTCTCCAGGCGAAGCGAGCTGGCGGGGCGGGGGTGGGGGAAGGAGAGGCACAAGAGAGGAAATGGCATTCCGGGTTGACTGCTGGCGCTGGCTGTGGGCGCTGCTGCTTACATCCCCGTGCAGGGAGGAGCAGCCAGCCAGCAGCAGCAGAAGGGTGGGATCTTGTGCAAGCGAGCGCGCCCCCCCGCCGACGCCAAGTTCCTGCTCAGGACTTGATGCTGTGGAATGGAGCGCAGGTCCCCTGCTGGAGAGTAGGGCGGTCGAAGCCAGACCTGGGGACGGTTTGGGGCTGCTTCCCAACCAAGTGCCTCTTTCCTCCCCCCCCATGTGCGCTGCTGCTCCCCAAAAAACTCCCGGCTGAGCCGCTTCCTGCTCCCGAAAGATTCAGGATGGAGACGCACGCTTTCTGGCTGGTGCAACTTTTCCTCTTCGTGCTTTGGGGTAAGTGCAAGATGTTGTGCTTCTGGGGTTATTTCGCCCGCCGCATTCTCGGTGATGAAAGGACTGGGAGAGGGATCTTTTGTAACGTTTTAGTACACGGGTGTATTTTACGCTGAAGATACGTTTGTGTTGTTTGTTTGTTTGTTTTACAGTTCGAATGGCATGGTTTAGCAATGCATGGGTTCCTCTAGTGAAGAAAAACCAGAGTTTGCCAAAGAACTCCTATCGCTGCTTTGACATTCCTCTCTAGTCATGTTGATCTTGTTCGGAGAAGCGAGGCAGTTCCATAGAGGTTATTAGGTAAAGGGTTTATTACATGCCTGGAGAATAATAATAACAAGAACAATTATTATAATAAGGTTTTCAGTTAAACCACCCACACTCCGCTCTAGCATCTTGCTTGAATTAATGTATTGGCAATATTTAGAAAAATGCACGCCTGCATTCCCAAAGGACACAATGCTTGTGGGTGTGCAAAAGCAGAGAACGGGATTTTGTAGATGGCTTCTAGGGGGGCTTTCAGATGGAGGGTTCTTCGCACTATCATTGTGCAGCTATTCTGTCATAGCTGTTCTTCCAAAAAGATGGAAGAAGTGGTGGGAAAATACTGGAGGGTTACGAGTTGAGGACATCGTCGTCTGGATCCCCTGTAAAATTGTATGAGCAATAGTACCATAAAAGCCTCATCTGGAAGTGTCCTACAATATGTATAGCTTTTGGATGTAGTTCCTGGCATGACACTATTCCTGGTGTACATTTTAAACTGCCAAGTGTGGTTTACAATACTTATCTCATTTAACCTTACATCAGTCCTGGGAATTAGTGAAGAGGAATTAATAGCAGAAGCTGTGCTTGCGACTTTCCCAAGGCCGCCCAGTAAGGGCCATTTCAAACATTGCGAAGGGACAAGCTTAGGTTTGCCACTGTGTGTGTACACACAACAGAGAACTGAGAGCTGAAGCTCATTACAGCTCCCCTGCAAATGTACCTGTATGATACACGTTTGTTGCATTCACATGTTATTTTTAAGGAGTGCATTTTAATATGTCTTGCTTTGAATGGCTCTGATGGATGGAGCTTGAACCCAGGTTCTGTCTGTTTGGCTCCAGTACTACATCTGTGCTAGTTAGAACATCATGTATCTTATTTTTTTAAGCAAGTTTTTAATAAGAAACTTGTGCAATTGTTTTCATAATTATTTTTGTATTGTTTTTTGTAGGCAAGCTGAATATTACTATGGTTACTTTTCCTTGGTCATTTTGGGTTGGCAGCTTAGATGATGAAGACATCTCATTCTGTAGTAAAGGGGCCCTAATGAAAGCGAGTAAAAATGATTTGCTTTTTTTAAAAAATGTGGGTCATCTGTCTGAGGGCAGGAATTTTCTTACAGCTCTTCCCCCTTCCCCCTTTTCTTGTGAGAGTAAACATCTGTTCCAAGAGCTAGATAAGCATTTCTTGGGAAATGAGACTTTGCACAGTCCTTAGGTTCCTGCCCTCACTCCTTATCTTTTCCCTCCCTCATTACCAATTAGTTGCAGTGTGAGATATTTCTTTCACCTAAAGTCTTGGCAGTAATGTAACAAGCATAGAACAGGCTGCTTTGCCGCACAGCAGTTGGCTATAAATGCAAGTCTGAAACAAAATAAAAAAGAAAGCCAAATTTACCTTACAAATATTGAGAACACGTTCATGGTCGGTCTAGACATGTACATAAGAACTTTAATATTTCCTTCCCTCTTTTAAAAAAATCAGTATATGACATATACATTATTGGTAGCTATGTTTGTCCATAGAGACCCCCCCCCCCGCCAAGCCACAGTAAGCTGCCCAGAATACCATTATTAGGACCAACTAAAATGTCACAGAGCAGTAGAGCTCGGGTAATGAAGCTCTGTTCATTGCTCTGAGGCATAATGAATAACTAGTTTTTTTATCTTTCTCATTTTGGGCCATTTCACACACTAAAACTCTCGGTGGTAAACCTAGAAAATATAACATGTAAATGAGACCAATGTATTTGGAAGTATGTGGATCATATAGGTACACTGGCAAATCCAAGTTTGCCAAGTAATGTGTGGAGAGACATTCTAGCAAAATGACTCCTTAGTTACACCACATAACTCTGTGGGATTCTACATTTTTGTTATCAAGTTCCTGTCCCAAAGTAGGATCTCTGGTATCTCACACAAACCTCCAGCTTGATTAGTTTACAACACTGGTCAGCAACTAGTTTGAGGCGAGAGCTGCTTTGGGCGTGTGCGTGTGGTTGCCCCCCCCCCTTTTGCTCTCCTCGAAATGGACAGCCAACAAGTTCCAGTACTACAGCCACCATTCTCTACGTGCACCTCTTTTGTCTCAGGGTTGGCAAGGGGGGGGGGCGCTGGTACTTCTCAGGAGCTGGATTTGGCCCTGTGGTTTTTACTTGCCGATCCTGACCTATAGAGTCCAGATAGTACATAACCAAAATGGCCATCACTAAAATGAACAGCACCAAATCACCTGCAGAGCAGAGTGAGCTTCAGCGAGTGAGGCATGTAAGAACAACAAACACATAAAATGGACAGGAAACGAAGCGCCTTCCCCAGAAGGTCACTGGCCAATCTGAACTGGACAAGGGTAATTAACACCTGCTTGTTCCCAAGAGTGGTGTTCAGCTAAACCCTGCACAAGAAGCACATGCTATATGGAATCATAGAAGTTCATTGTAGGACACAGTTTTCCTTACCTGTGATGAACTGGGTCACTTCTCTGTAGTGTCCATACTTGAACTGTGAGTTTAATGTTTTGAATCATGGTTTGTTTTGTTAATTTAGAACCAGGGCTTACGTTGTGCTATGGCTCACCAGGATTGGCCTAGACAACGGTTTTCAATGTAAGAATACATGGAAGTGCCCCTTAGCAGATGCAGAGTGCCTTTTCCTCACCACTTGAGCAGCGACGTAGGACCTACGCATCAGGCTTTTAGGCTAAAGGGCTTCCAGATCAGAGGGTGGCGTTTCCGCAGAGGCCTGAGACCCAGGAGTTCTTCCTCCTCCCTGGACATTAAGTACTAGAATATGTAGTTCTTTCACATTTCAGGGGCACATTGTGACTTTGTTTGGTTTTGTAGTTCATAACTGGCTAAATCTTTATGCCTGCAAACAGCTTTCACAAACTAATGTCAGATTAAGCCATTTTAGAAGTTGTGTGTGTGTGTGTGTGTGTGTGTGTGTGTATATATATATATATATATATATGATAAATGCAAAAACATATATATGGTTATTTATTTATTTATAATATTTCTGGGCCGCCTTTCAGGGCAGAAGCCCTCCCAAGGCAGCTTACAACAATAAAATACATAAAAACAGTTAAAATATTAAAAGTGATGAAAACACTAAAAACAACAATAAAAACAACAATTAAAACCAACAATAAAACCAACAATGATGTTAACAGCAGCAACAGCAGCAGTCATATCAAGAGAAGGCCAAGGTAAAATACTATGTTTTCAAGGCCTTCTTAAAAGTCTGCAATGATGGAATATAGCGGACCTCTGATGGCAGCTTGTTCCAAAGATGTGGGGCCACTGCAGAGAAGGCTCTCTCATGTGTGTTCACCCATCTGTCTGCTCTCACCGTGAGGAAAGCCTCTCTTTCTGATCTTAAAGTGCGGGCAGGCCGATATGGGTGAAGGCGGTCCTTCAAGTAATTTGGTCCCAAACCGTTTAAGGCTTTAAAGGTCAAAACCAGCACTTTGAATTGGGCTCAGAAACACACCTGTAACCAGTGCAGCTGGTGCAGTATAGGCGCTATATGATCGAATCGCCTTTCCCCCACCAATACTTGGGCGGCTGCATTCTGCATAAGCTGGAGTTGCTGAACGGTCTTCAAAGGTAGCCCCACGTATAGTGCATTACAGTAGTGCAGCCTGGACATGACTAGTGCGTGGATAACTGAGGCAAGGTCCGTCTTCTCCATTTAGGGCTGCAGTTGGCGTACCAGCCTAAGCTTGTAAAAAGCACTCCTGGACACTGCAGCCGCCTGGGTTCCCCAGTTAGCTCAGAGTCCAGGAGGACTCCCAAACTGTGCACTTGGTCTTTCAGGGGGAGTGCAACCCCATCTAAGACCAGTTGTAAACCTCCATCCAAAGTAGTTGGTTTCCCAACCCACAGTACCTCCGTCTTGTCTGGATTAAGTTTCAGCTTGTTCACCCTCATCCATCCCAAAACAGCCTCCAGACACTGGTTCAAGAATTCCACAACCTCCCTGGGATGTGCAGATGGAAACGAGAGGTAGAGCTGAGTATCATCCGCATACTGATGACATTTCAGCCCAAACCTCCTGGTGACTTCCCCCAGCGGTTTCATGTAGATGTTAAAAAGCATGGGGGACAAGATAGAACTTTGCGGCACCCCACAGGCTAATGGCCATGGGGTGGAACTGAAGTCCCCCAGCAGCACCTTCTGAGACTGCTCCTCAAGAAAGGACCAGAACCACTTTAAAACTGTGCCTCCCAAGCCCAATCCAGATAAACGATCCAGAAGGATACTATGGTCGATGGTATCAAAAGCTGCTGAGAGGTCCAGAAGAACCAACAGGGTAGTACTCCCCCCATCCATTTCCTGGCATAAGTCATCAACCAGGGTGACCAAGGCTGTTTCCGTCCCAAAACCAGGCCTGAAACCTGATTGGAATAGATCTAAATAATCAGTTTAATCCAAAATGGCTTGGAGTTGTGAGGCCACCACATGCTCTAGCACCTTGCCCCAAAATGGCAAATTTGACAAAGGGCGGTAATTATATGGAACCATAGGATCTATATTTGGTTTCTTCAGCAAGGGCCTCACCACAGCTTTTTTCAAAGCTGTGGCGACCTTGCTGTCCCTCAAGGAGGCATTTACCACCTCAGAGGGCCATATATCCAGCCCAGCTCTGGCAGATTTCACAAGCCAGGATGGGCAAGGATCTAAAGGGCAAGTAGTAGGCCTCAGTCCTCCAAGCAGTTTGTCCACATTCCCAGATTGCACAAGCTAAAAGGTATCCATAACATGACTAGATGGTGTGCCAGCCCTGTCCATATCAGACTCTGTCAAAACAATATCTTCCAAGTCAGAGTGAATATGAGCAATTTTATCTGGAAAGTGTCTGGCAAATTGTTCATAGCGGGCCTTTGAGGGTTCGAGTTTTTATGTTACAAGGCCTACACCCAAGAGGCCTTTAACCACACAAAAGAGCTCCGCTGGATGACACTGAGCAGATGCAATGGTGGCGGAGAAGTAGGACTATATTTGATAAACTCAAATATAATGATAAACATTTATTTATTTATTTACATTTATTGATTGATTTATTTCTATACTGCCCAACAGCCGAAGTTCTCTGGGAGGTTCACAGAAATTAAAACCACAAGTTACTGCATAAAGCAATATAAAATATGGAAGCTTAAAACCGCTTGATAACAGTACAACCAGAATAAAACCTAGCAGCAATGTAGAGATTTAAAATACAGATTTAAAACAGCAGAGTTAAAAGACTAGGAAGTTAAAATGCTAAAATCCTTGGAAAATAAAAAGGTCTTCACCTGGTGCCGAAAGGAATACAATGCATGTGCCAGTTGAACCTCTCTAGGGAGCTCATTCCACACCTGGGGTGCCACAGCAGAAAAGGCCCTCTTGTTGAAGAGTCTGCTATGTTGAAGAGTCTGCTATCATTTTAGTTAGGAAATTTTTGGCTTAATTTGCTTTCTGTAAAGAGCGGTTAAATAAGAAGCATACAGAGGCTAACAAGGGCGTCTACAGGAAAACTGTAAATGAATGGAATGGTTTGCCTACATTTCCAGGAAATTGTCAGAAACAGTGAACACATTTTGGCTTTCTTCACATGGAGCTTTTATGCTGCAATTGAGATTGCTCCTTCATGGAGGTTTGTGAGCTCTTGTGAGCTCTTTACATGACGTTGTGACCCTCAGGGCATCTCCTGTACTAAATGCCCTTTGTTCTATTTTTAAATAGATCACAGGTAATGAAAAGCGGCAAGAAGAGGAGTGAGTTCAATGAAAGATAATGAAAGACTCAGATACAGCGGGGGGGGGGGGGAGCAGGTTGCAATCCTGCATTTAAAATGGAAGCAGAAAGCCCTGTTTTAAATGCAGGATTTTAGGCTGGTGTAGAGATGCCCTTAATCTATAATAATAAAAGAGGATTCTGTCTGATGGTCAGTGCCATAGCATGAAGTCCATGAAACCTAGACACTTGAAACTTGCCATGCATACTAAGGGGACCCTAGGGGTGTGCACCGCAGGGTTATTTGGTTTTTAAAAAACATATTACTTAATTTGAATTAATTTAAATGTGTCTCTGTGTTTGAAGCCTGCAGTACCATCTTTAATCACCAGGTGGCAGAACTCTCTGCCCAGCACATAGCTTTGCAGTTGACCCTGTTTGAAGCCAGGGGGGTCCAAGGGATAGAATTCTACAGCTGTGAGGCAGCCCCCCTCACGGGAATGGAGCTCACAACCCTCTCCCTCAGGAGCTATAGGGGTGTACCATGGCAGAGGCTGTGCCTAGGGGTGCCAGCAGGCTTCATTGTATCTAATTAAGGCTATTCCAATCTGTACGAATTTGCTCACAAGTTATTAAAAAAAGAAGTCCTACAAAAACTGCCTCAAAACTCTCTGGTTGGTTGAGTCTGTGGTGGAACATTGAGGAACTGCTTCTAAACCTTGGATTTCTGGGTGATTAATTCAAGTAGAACTCATTCATTAAGGACGGATTATAAACTATGGGGCTTCTTTTGTTACAAAACTGAGTAACAATAAAACCTACTGAGTTCTAAGCATTCCTCAACAAAGTTACTACTTGGCAACAACCCAGAGTTCTTCCCTGGTTGTACGCACTAAGATGTATCAGATGTGTACATTTGTCAAGAGATCCTTGCCAAGTGTCCATTTGGTGAGTAAATGTCACTTTGAATTCTCTGGAGGGGCAGAGTGTAAATGTAATAAACTTAAATTTTAAAAAACTGGGCTTTCTGTTACATACTGGATGGAAAAGTCCTCTGTTAGTAATCAAAGAGCGTCTACGTGGCTAAGTATATTTCCAGACGTACCTGTGAACAGAAATGGATGTGGAATGTGCTCTGCTTAGGGTGGCCACTTACCCATTGCCAATAAATAGGAAAGGCATCACCCCCCCTCAAAAAGGAAAAAGAGGACACAGATTTGCATAAACTTTATGCTAACGTATAGTTGAAAATTTAGAAATAAGTGCCATCATTTGAAGCAGAAATACAATACATTTCACCATAGTGGGAAAGACTGGAACTGGGTGACCTGTGTGCTTGCTCAGTCTGTGGTTCAGTTGCTCACTGTTGGTGGGCAGCTTTAAGGCCCCTGTTCTCCCTTCTTATGGCTGTTTGACTTTAAACTGGACTCGGAATGGACAGCCCTTCAAATAGAGGAAGGCTTCAAATGGAGGGCTGCCCTCTGTAGAGACACTCCTCTTCCCACCGCCCTGCGCTTCAGGCTGCTTCCTTCTTCTTCATGTGCTTGGCATGTTTATTTGATCAAACATTTCTTTGGTGCTTTTAATAACCCCCACCCCACCCTAGGGTTGTTTTTTTTTTTTTTGCACTTTATTGAAGCACTTTAAAAACTGTTCAGGGAGAGGAGGAAGTTGGCTTTGTGATCTACACAAGGGCCAGCCATTCAATGCTGTGCAAATCTGACTTGAGAGGGCTTTATGTGTGCCTCAACAGCAGCAGGCACGCTTCTACAGTGAGCCTAAAAGACTGAAATAATCATTCTTAACCTGAGCAGGGCCAAATGACATTAAGTCCTGCAGAATTACAAGGGCTAGAGGCCCTGGTGTTCTGTTCTTCCAACCCTTGTATAACCCTGAGGGATTTTTCTTTTAGCTTCTATTAAACTTTCCTGATCCTTTCCCCCTGCTATTTCATTATTTGACTTTTTGCAGTGTGCCCTAGGTGCTACTGAGCTCTCACCTCTGTTTGTTCTTTTACCTAGTCTTTAGCTTTGGAAATAATAACATTTCACACAACAAAAGTACATGTAGTTGCTCTTGTTTGGCCATGGGCCAGTTTATACCATTGGAAGAATCAAGTAGTAAAGCTTTTTCCCTTTGCCGCTTGGTTCTGCTGATGTTACACAAGCTGGCCCTGAAGTGGAGCAGAATGAAATGAAAATTGGGGAGAGGGAAGAGAAGGAGCTCAAATCTCTATGTATTAAATCAAGGTGCCACTCAGAGACAAGAAGAGACTGTGTTTTGTTATACAGCTCCTTTAAAACACACACACACACACACGATCGGTCTTCCAAAAATGAGAGGGCCTCATTTTGAAAAGGAACAGATGGATGTAGCCATAAACTAGTCTCTCTGAACAAAGCGCTGGTTTTAGAGGCCTGTGTGTTCTCAGAGCAATTAACTGGCAGTCACCTCCGCCTTTTATCATCATACTGCTCTTGTGAAGCAAAGCAGACAAAGACCAGGGTTCTGTGTTTCCAAGTTATACCCAGTTTGGACGACTGTTCATCCATCCATCTTTTTTTGTCCCCAGTATAATACGTTTTTCAACCATCCACACAGGAGGACTCTTGGCAAAAGAGTTCATCTGAAAATAATGCTGAAATCTGTTGCAATGTACACAGGTGTGCAGATGAGGGCAGCAGAGAGTATTGGATATTGTTAAGATAAAGCACAAGAGAATAGAGAAGGAGCATTCCAGTTGTTTATTAGCAGTGGGAGGGAGGGAGAGACAACAACAGGCAAAGCTAACTAGGGATGAATTTATACACACTTGCAGATGAAAAATAAGGTGCTGATGAAAATTAAAAGGTTACACTAAAAGCTTGACTGTAACATCTCTGAGGCCCCATTACCCCCTCTCACTCCTTAGTGCAGGGGTACAGAACCTTTGGACCAGGGATCAAACATAGACGACTTGAGTTCCCAATATAGCCCTGGATGATCGCGCCCCCTTTCCCTGGCCCCATCCACTTTCCCTTGCCTATTGATTGTTTGCTGGTTTCCTGGTTTTTGTGGGACCGTGTAAAAGCCAGAACGGAGTGGAACAGGCCAGAAGGGCCCCTTCATTTAAAAAAAAAGGTTGACTGTGAAGTCTCTGAGGACTCATCACCCCACCCTCACTCCTTATTGCAGGGGTGTAGAACCTCAGGTTCAGGGGCCAAATCCAGCCCTCCAAGGTTCCCCAGATGGCCACACCCCTTCCATTGACCCCACCCCTTTCCCCCAACCACCAGTCATTTGGTGGTTTCCTGGCTTTTCTGCAATTCCCGCCCCCCTTTCTAAGTGTAGAAATGCCTCTCCTAAGGCTTAGTTACTTTCAATAAGAGCTGGAGGGAGCAATCCTATGGCTGCTAGACAGCGGCTAGATGGCCATAGGATATCTTGTTTTCCGGGAACTGACCTCGGAGCCTGCACTCCAAGGTTGGTTCCCAGAGAACCAACCTCCCCCCATTTCTGCGCTGCTTCCAAGGCAGTGCAGAACAGCCCCATTCTCTGTGCTTGCAAGAGGAGCACAGAGCGGCTGAAAAGGGGCATGTCTGGGGGTGTTCCCGGGTGGGGAGGGCAGAAATGCCTGTACGACACATCCAATGTGTTGTACAGCAGCCTCCTCCCCTGCTCCGTCCTCCCGCAGCTAGACAGCTGCAGTCGGCTGTCTAGATGAAAATGCAGGGGAGGAGAAGGACGGAGGGAACGATCCCCTTTGTGCTTCTCCTGCCCTGCATTGGATAGGTGGTCGCCTCTGTGTTCAGAGGCGGCTGCCTATCTGGATAGGATTGCACCCTTAAGGTCCAATCCTATGCATGTTTAGACAGAAAAAAGTCTTACAATTCTGTATAGAAGTTTCATGGGGCTGATGGGGCTGCATGGGAAGGAGGGGGTGGAGAAGTTCACTTCCAACAGTGCAGCTGATCCAGTGTATATCTGGATCCAACCCCCAGTTTTCCCCGAACTCTCATATCCACAGTGTTCTGAGGAGCTATGATCTAGAAAAAACAGATAAGGATCTTCTAAAATAAGGATCATTTAGTAACCTGTTGTATCTGTTATTCTTAAATGTTATAACACCCTTTCAGCAAGATTAATATTCCATTACTACTTGTAAAATGGGGATAAAATCTATAACTCAATTATGCTAAATATTATACTCAAATGGCATTTTGACACTTACCAGACTGGCAACTTTTATATACTCATATTGTGGGTGATACGTTAGATCTCTGTTGTGGCTCTATAGTAGAGACAGTCTCCTCCAATCATTCAAAGCCATCCTTTAGACTACTAGTCCCTGACTTCCACACTTCCCCCCATCTGTCATACAATTCAATAAGACTTTAATCCTATGGTGCCTGGAGAGTATCCAGGGACCATAGGGTTCTTTGGAGTCCCCACTCCAAGGCTGTAGACATTACTGTGGCCTCAGAACAGGGACTCTGGAATCTGATCCTTCCTCCTGCCCCCTCTGTCAGGAGTGCCCTGGCGGCCTCTTTCAGTATACTCCAATAGCCAACTCAAGGCACAGATGAAAGGATTCTTTTCAGAGCTTTAATCCTTTTTACAACTTAATGACTCTTTCAGATGCTAATCACCAGCGACTATAGCAAGGAGCAGCAGAGTGGCCTAAGCTTCGAATAGGCAGTTGATCCCCGTTTGAAAGAGAGTCACTTGAAGACCAGAACTTATGGGCTAGGGAGAGATCCTCCCTCTCTCCCTTGGGTCCATGGGAGGCGGCCATTGCTTGTGCGCCAAACGGGTGCTACGCCTCCTTTCCATGCCCTCCATTGCTCGTCACTCTCTGCGTCTGTGTCGAGCATCTAGCAAGCCTCATTCCCGCACTTTCTCACTGCTAGGATCACTATCTATCTCAGGAATGCTGGCAGGAGGAATCTCTGCCAGCCGCTGTGCCTGTGAGGGATGAGCGTCCTCCTCTCCCACGGATTGCTGTTCCTCCTCAGACTCAGAACTGCTCTGGGACTCTATGGGCTCAGTTTCTACCCTGGCACCCTCCTCCTTGCAGCTGCAGCGGAAAGAACCATGGGACCTGCATTACAAGGTCACAAAAGTGGCCTTGGAGGATCTCATAAAGGTATGAAAGGGGGCATTCCAGCGGGAGGGGAGGGGAGAGGCTAGGATACAAGAAATCCTATGGTCTCCCTAGCCCTGCCCCTGCCAGCACACCTCCACTAGATGGGCTCAGAGGCCTGTCTAGAGGGAAAAAAACAAAGGAGGATGGAAAGGCAAAAATCGCCTCCGTTGCTCCTCCTATCTTGACGCCAACAGTCCAGCAGGGCATTGGATACTTGGAAGCCTCCAAGATCAGAGACTTCCATCCAATGAGGACACAACCCATAGGACTGCATCTGAAATTGATCGTCACTTGGTTGGGTCAGAAATGTTGTGATCACTCATCCTTCCTCCTATTATTGTTTCAATTGAATTTAAACTAATAAAGGTTATTGAGTTTCTTTCATCTAAAAAATTCTCTTAACTTTAACATCACCGGGGAAGAGGCGTGCTTGCCGCCGCTGGGCCTGCTGCTGCCGCCGCTGGGCCTGCTGCCGCCGCCGCTGCCACCACCACCAGGCCTTCCTTGTGGACTTCTGCCTGGCAGACCGCCAGTCCCTGCAGGACCAGGCCCCCAGGTACCGAGCCAGCTGTGCTGCTCCACCTGCCCCTCCCTGGAGGGGCTACATAAGCTGGCTGGCTGAGGTGGCCTGGGAGAGCCAGGGCCTGCAGGAGAAGCCACCACCACCACCACCACCGGGGAAGAGGCGTGCTTGCCGCCGCTGGGCCTGCTGCCGCCGCCGCTGGGCCTGCTGCCGCCGCCGCTGCCACCACCACCAGGCCTTCCTTGTGGACTTCTGCCTGGCAGACCGCCAGTCCCTGCAGGACCAGGCCCCCAGGTACCGAGCCAGCTGTGCTGCTCCACCTGCCCCTCCCTGGAGGGGCTACATAAGCTGGCTGGCTGAGGTGGCCTGGGAGAGCCAGGGCCTGCAGGAGAAGCCACCACCACCACCACCGGGGAAGAGGCGTGCTTGCAGCCGCTGGGCCTGCTGCCGCCGTCGCCGCTACCACCGCCACCAGGCCTTCCCTGTGGACTCCTGCCTGGCATTTTTAAGGGGATTTTAATTGTTTTGTTTGTTTGTTTTATTTTGTTGGGGGGGATTTTGTTGTGTTTTTAGGGGTGGGTAGCCTGCCTGATAGGCGGGAGTGAGGGGGCATGTGTCCACCTGATGGAGGCAGTGGGGGGAGTGTTGGGGGCCAGAACATACCGAGGCTGGGCGGCAGGCGCTGGCGGAGCGCTAGGGGCAGGCCATGCCAGCTAAGGGGAACAAGGGAGAGATGTGTAGTATCTGTCCCCTGCTCCGGGCCTGTCCAGAGCCAAAGGATGGCTGGGGGAGGCGTGACCCCATCTTCTGGCCTTTGTTTGCTGCTCTGCAATGCCAGGTCTGTTACCCAGAAAACCTCCCTCATCCATGACATGATCCTGGATGAGGGTGCAGACCTGGCATGTATTACGGAGACCTGGCTGGCCGAGGCTGCTGCTCCAACCCTTGCAGCCATGTGTCCAGCTGGATTTTCGTATGCACAGCAGCCGAGGGCTGGGGATCGGGGAGGAGGAGTGGCTGTTATCTACCGAGAGTCCTTGGTCTTCACCAGACCCCCTCTCCAGGAGACCAAGGTTGTTGAGTGCATGTACTGGAGGTTGGGCCCGAAGGGCAGTCTGGGGATTCTGCTCGTGTACCGTCCACCCCGCTGCACGACTGACTCCCTGGCCGAGGTGCTTGAGGTGGTCTCTGATGTGCGTGTACAGTCCCCTAACTTACTGGTGTTGGGGGACTTCAACGTACATTCGGAGGCCATCCTCACAGGAGCACCTCGGGACTTCATGGAGACCATGGCCTCCTGGGAGCTGCACCATATTCTAACTGGGCCCACCCATGTAGCCGGTCATGCACTAGACCTTGTGTTTGTTTCTGGAGAAGCGGGGAGTGATCTGGAAGTCGGGGGTATATCCACCACCCCCTTGTCATGGTCAGATCACTATCTGGTGATGTTGGACTTCTCGGTTCCACAACCCCTCCGCAGGGGTGGAGGACCCATTAAAATGGTCCGCCCCAGGCGTCTTATGGATCCAAATGGATTCCTGAACGCGCTTGGGGATTCTCTGGGGCATGCCAACGGCCACTCGGTCGAGACCCTGGTGGGTGGCTGGAATGCCGCAATCACTGGGGCATTAGATCGGGTGGCTCCGAAACGCCCTCTCCCCCTGAACAGAGCTCGGACTGCACCATGGTTCAATCCGCGGTTACGAGCTCTGAAACAGGAGGTGAGACGGCTAGAGCGCCGGTAGCAGAAGTCTCGCTCCAAAGACGATCAGACACGGGCTAGAGCTATATCTTCAGCCTATCACGTGGTGGTGAAGGCAGCAAAAAAGGAATATTATGCTGCCTCCATCGCGTCTGCAGAGTGCTGCCCCAGGAGGCTGTTCCAAGTGGTCCGGAGCCTGGTCGGTCCTGTGGCTCCGGAACCACTGGAGCATTCTAAGGCCTCCTGTGAGGCTTTGGCAAGGCACTTTGCAGATAAAATTGATCAGATTAGGTGTGTTACTCTGCACACTGTGGATACAGTTAGTGAGCAAGAGGCGGCCTGTGGCAAACCGGTTTTGTGGGATCGGTTCCAGCTTCTTCCTCCTGATGAAGTGGACAAGGTGCTTTCATCTGTAAGGCCAACCACCTGCTTACTTGATCCTTGCCCATCTTGGCTCATTATGAGCTGCAGAGAGAGACTGGGTGAGGGGATCAAGGCGGTGGTGAACGCCTCCCTTGAGGAGGGAGTGATGCCATCAGCCCTCAAGGAGGCAGTGATAAGACCGCTCTTAAAGAAGCCCTCCTTGGATCCTCAAGTTCTGAACAACTTTCGCCCAGTCTCAAATCTGCCATTTTTGGGCAAGGTGATTGAGCGGGTGGTGGCGGTGCAGTTGAAGGCACACTTGGAAGAAACTGATTATCTAGACCCATTTCAGTCGGGCTTCAGGCCTGGGCATGGGACAGAAACGGCCTTGGTCGCCTTGGTGGATGATATGAGGAGGGCTCTGGATAGGGGTGAATGCTCCTTCCTTGTTCTCCTCGACCTCTCAGCGGCTTTTGATACCGTTGACCACGGTATCCTCCTGGACCGCCTGGAGGGGTTGGGCATTGGAAACACTGTATTGCGGTGGTTCCAGTCCTTCCTCTCTGGCAGGTACCAGAGGGTAGCACTGGGAGAGGAGGTTTCGGACCCGTGGCCACTTACTTGTGGGGTGCCACAGGGTTCCATCCTCTCCCCGATGCTATTTAACATCTATGTGAAGCCACTGGGGGCTATCATCAGGAGGTTTGGGGTGCAGTGTCATCAATATGCGGATGACAGTCAGCTCTACCTCTCATTCAAATCTTCACCAAGGTTGGCTGTAGAATCCCTGTCCAAATGTCTGGAGACGGTGAGTGGCTGGATGGGGAGGAATAAGCTGAAGCTCAACCCTGACAAGACCGAGGTACTTTTGGTGGGAGACAAGAGGAGGCTGGGGGATGTTGACCTGGTGTTGAATGGGGTACAGCTACCCTTGAAAGACCAGGTCCGCAGCCTGGGGGTCATTTTGGACTCCTAGCTGTCCATGGAGGCTCAGGTGTCAGCTGTGAGCCGGACAGCGCTGTATCAACTCCATCTGATACGGCGGCTGCACCCCTACCTTCCCGACCATCTGCTCCCATCGGTAGTACATGCCCTGGTCTCCTCTCGTTTAGACTACTGTAATGTGCTCTACGTGGGGTTACCCTTGAAGACGGTTCGGAAACTGCAGCTGGTACAGAACGCGGCGGCTCGCCTGATTAAAGGCAGCCGCCGGCGAGATCACATCACTCCAGTGCTGAAGGAGTTGCACTGGTTACCAGTTGTTTTCCGGGCCAAATTCAAGGTGTTGGTTTTGACCTTTAAAACCCTATATGGTTCCGGCCCAGCCTATCTTAAGGAGCGCCTCCAGCAACACCAGACAGGCCGCTTAACAAGATCAGCCTCGGATGGCCTTCTCTCTGTCCCATCAGCCAGGACAGCTAGACTGGTGGGGACGAGGGAGAGGGCCTTCTCTGTGGTGGCCCCCACTCTGTGGAACTCCCTCCCTAGGGAACTCCGTCATGCCCCCTCTTTAATGAGCTTCCGTCGTGCATTAAAAACGTGGTTGTTCAGGCAGGCATTTGGGGTGGGTTAGGGTATTTTTTTTTTTTTAATTTTATGGTAAAATTTTATTGTTTTAAATTGTTTATGGTGGGTTGTACATCGCCCAGAGTGGCTGGGTGACCAGTCAGATGGGCGATTAATAAATTTAATAAATAAATAAATAAAAATCACATCTAGAATCACCTCAGTGGTCACATATAATATTCAGTATTTATTCTGTTTAATGACATACATGTCCAATTCCTAGAAAGGAGATGCGTTGCACAATCCCAGGTAGTTCTTTGGTTTTGCCGAGACACGAATCCTATCTATATGTTTTATTGTTATCACCAATATTATTATTACTATTAGAGGTGTGCTTCAGATTTGGCTGAATCCTGTACTGAATTGGTCTGCAGAAGGAAAGTGGTGGCATTGCTCTCCAGGCTGGTCGGCTTGACGTCTTGCTCTGATGGGCAACCCCACATAGAGTGAAACGTTGGGCAGGCGGACACTCTGGAGAGCTTCACTGGCCACAGCTGATGCAACCCTCCAGAGCAGCTGCCTGCCTCATGTCTTGGATCCCCAGAGTGAGGTTTCTGGCAGCTGGGTGGGCTTTGCTGGTTCAGACCAAGCAGTTCTGTTTCCAACAGCCAATCAAATGCCACTGGGAAGCTTGCAAACTGGGTATAAAGATGATGGCCATCCACTGCTTGTTTCTACTCAAATGATATTTCTTCTGTATACCTGGAGGTTCCACTGAGATTAATTGCCATTAATTGCTGTCAAGTACCATTAATAGACTGCTCCTCCACACATTTGTCTAATCCCTTTTTAAAACAAGCTTAGAGTTGGCATTTCCAGGTATGGCTGGGAAAGACTCCAGAGTAGACAGTGCTGAGCTAGATGGACCGATGCTCTGACTAGGTTTTATGTATTTCCATGAGCAGTGGCCCTCATTGCACCTTGTGTTAATGAATTCCATAAGTTAATTATGCAAGTTGTATCTTCTAAATTAATAGAATATATACTGTATATATTCCAGTGCGGGAGGTCTTTGGAATCCTCTATACCAGGGTGGGCAGAAAGTAGGACTCTGTGCAAGTACTGGACCAGTGCCTGCACTCAGTAACGGGCTGGATGCGGGCCAATAAACTGAAACTGAATCCTGGCAAGATGGAAGCCTCGTTGGTGAGTGGTTCCTGAGTCCAAGAGGTAGGCTCATTGCCTGTTCGGGATGGGGTTGAACTCCCTCTGAAAGATCAGGTCCGTAGTTTGGGGGTACTCCTAGATCCATCAGTGTTGCTTGAAGCCAAAGTGGCCATGGTGGCTTGGAGTGCCTTTTACCAGCTTCAGCTGGTTCACCAACAATGGCCTCTCCTGGACAGGGATAGTTTGGCCACAGTGGTACAGGCGCTAGTATCCTCAAGACTGGATTACTGCAATGCGCTCTATGTGGGGCCGCCCTTCAGGCTGCTCTGGAAGCTGGAAGTAGCACAGAACGCAGCAGCTCGGCTGTTGTTGGGAGCTGCCCCTTTCCTGCATGTAACTCCTCTGCTGAGGGAACTGCACTGGCTGCCTATTCGCTACCGGGCCAGGTGTAAGGTTTTAGTACTAGTGTACAAAGCCCTAAACAACTTGGGACTAGGATACCTGAGAGAGTGCCTTCTCCCTTACCAACCTGCCCAGTCACTAAAGTCATTGCAGGGCATGCTCCTAGTGGTCCCACATGGACTTGTGGCCTGACTGGAGTCCACCAGGAGAAGAGCCTTCAGTCTGGTGGCCTCCTTTCTTTAGAATTCCCTGCCCCTGGTGGTCAGGCAGGCACCAACACTGTGCTGTTTCTGGTGCCTCCTGAAAACGGCACTGTTCCAGGAGGCATTCCTTAATTGACCAGTCGTGGTGTCTATTGGCGTTGTGTTTTTAAGATAGTATAATTTTAATCTGTTGTTTAATCTTTTTATCCTTTTACTGTTTTATCTCTTGTGTTCACCACTATGAAATCTGTTCTAGATATGGAGCGGTATACAAATATTGTAACTAAATAAACAAATAAACTAAACTCCAGATGTTTTGAATGTCATCTCCCAGCATTCTTGGCCATTGGCCATGCTGGCAGGGGCTTCTGGGAGTTGAAGTCCAAAACATCTGGAAATCCACCTTCTGCTCATCCCTGGTTTATACCCACTCTTTGTTTTTTGTGTGTGTCTTCCCCCACCCCTGCTGTGATTTCTAGCATGCGCTTAAATATTTTCCTTTCTTTTCCACCATTCCTACTGTGAATGGAGCTTAATGCAGTTCTCTTATATCAGGGCCGAGGCTTTTTAGTTCATAGATTCCTTTTATGCCCTTCCTCAAATTTTATTTCTCTATCCGATTTCCATTGCCTTTATAAAAGTCAGAGAACACTGATAAAAAGTTGAGATGAAAATAAAACTGACTGTAGCTCAGTGAGCCACAATCAAAAGATGAAACACAGAGCACATCTTCCTATAATAGCTCCTTGAGTATTAAAAGATTTTCTGTGGAGCACCTAACTAAATTATCCTGTTTTTATTTTATTTTTTCAGAACATATAATAAGGTCTGAATTGAATTTTTGGTGCATGGACATAAAAGCTGATACAGAACAGAAAGGGTAATGCCTTGTTCAATCACCCACAGTCCTTTATCTTTCTAGGATCCTTTTCATTGTATCTTTTCTAATGAACTGAAATTAATATAGCACATGGCACTTATGGAATAATTTGGTTCAACCACAGATGACTCTTGTTCCGGATGGTGTTGTGCAGTGATCTTCGGTTGATGGGCCAGGAGAACCCACAAGTGTGGGTTTTTATTTTTACTTATTTGGTTTGTACCCCACCTTTCCACCAAAGAATGGCACTCAAGATGGCTTTTAAGTGGCAGAAAAGGACTATTTGGATTCTCCCTGGCATTTCAACAGAGGTGTTGATCCTTTTCATCATGCCACACCCAAAGGTCAACCTGGAAAAGCTGACACTCAGATGACATCTCCACTTTGGAAAAATAGGACCATATATTGGGGTGCTCCAGGAAAACCAGTCTGGGCAAGCATAGACTCTTTTGTTCCACCCAGGTGGAGCCCTTTTACTGAATGCGATCAACAACAGGGGGGTACATGCTAGGCTGTAGGTCAGCCTCTCCCAATCTGGTGTCCTTCAGATGTTTTGGACTACAACTCCCAACTCTCTTGACCACTGGCCATAAGCAACACTAGACTAGATGGGCAAGTCTGACCTGGTATAAGGCAGCTTTCTGTGTTCCAGGGAAATCTTCAGAATATGTCAGGAAAGATAGCCATAAGGCACAAAGCTCGTGTTTAGTTCTTTTTCATTAAGAGCATGATCCTATGCGTGTTTAGACAGAAAAAACCCCCCTACAAATCTCCCCAGCTGGGACTTGTAGGAGTTTTTTCTGTCTAAACATCTATAGGATTGCACCCTAAGACAATGTCCAGGATGTTGGGAAAGTACTGTGCAAAGGAGGGGTTGCACTTCCATATAGTAACTGTGCTGGTGGCCACTAGGAAATTTGTCCACTTTGTTTGGACAACATTGATTGTCTGGATGAATTTGATTTTTAACAACAGTGCTCTCTAATTCTAGAGGAGCACCAGTAAAGTGTCTGATGGTCTTGAGGGTTTCAGCCCAAGCATTCTGGACCAGGAAGCCAACCATCTAGCCACATAAAGGGGCTTGGAATCTTGTGATGAACTTATGGTATTAGCTGGAATTGACTTGATTAACAAACAAGAAGATTGGAGACATCCACCAATGACTCATGGAAAGCTGGGAAAAATACACTCAAATGAACTTCAAATGCTAAATGCTCCTGATGAAATATTGTAACTGAATCTATTAACTCTATAACATCTAATCCACCGTGAATATTGTTGTTGTTTGTGGCGTGGGGGTTAGTTTATGATATTGTTACTCTTTTGTTTTGTGGAATAGTTTTACTCATAAAATTAATAAACATCACTGGGGAAAGTCTGGTAAGGACCACAAATACTTGCTTCAATGCATCTTGAGATGGTTACCTGGCTATATAATCGACACCATCCAGGAATGCCTGGCATTGAGGAGCCAACACGCTCTTGAGCATCTTCCTTAAAAAGGGGATTTTAGTAACTGGCTGAAAGTTAGCAAAGCCTTTCTTTAATCCTGGCCTTGCAGCCGCCTCCTTCAATGCAGCCAGAACCATCCTCTCTCTCAAGGGGGAAGTAACTACTACGGGACCCAACCAGTCATACTCCTTTTGTCTAGATGTTAAAAGCCAAGACAGACAAGAATCGAGTGCACAGGTAGTAGACTGTGTCAAACCCTATGTCAGCATCCTCGGGCTTTAATAACTGAAACCAATTCAGTCACCTGTGACAAATCATGACAAAGTAACATCCTGTCTTTGCGTTGCTTCCAGCCTGAAGTTCAGGTTGGAATGGACAAGAGCAATTCTGTCCACAAAATGCTAAGCAAACAAGTCTCTACTGGCTCCTGAAGGTTCTGGAAGAGTTTTCTTTATCCCATATAGTGCTCATTTCTTGAATCTGATAATAAATGAAACAGCTATATTATCTAAGAATGCAGTGTGGCTTCTCTCTATGACCCCCACCCCCATCCAAACGTACATTTGTATCATATTTGAGGGGTCACCCCATGAAGCTGATTGGTGGGAGATTCAGGACAGATAAGAGGAAGTACTTCTTCCCACAGCAGGTAGTTAAACGATGGAATTTGCTACCACAGGATGTAGTGATGGCCACCAATTTGGATGGCTTTAGAAGTGGGTTAAACACATTCCTGGAGGAAAAGGCTAGCTGTGGCTACTAGTCTTGATGGCATCATGCTCCCTCCAGTACCAGGGGCAGTGAGCCTATGTACACTAGTTGTTGGGGAACATGGGTGGGAGGGTGCTGTTGCGCTCGTGTCCTGCTTGTGGGTTCCTGGTCAACAGCTGGTTGGCCACTGTGTGAACAGAATGCTGGACTAGATGGACCCTTGGTCTGATCCAGGAAGGCTCTTCTTAAGTTCTTATGGGGGGTGTGTGTCTGGATCAAGAGATGTTTTGAAGCACATCTGACTGTGGTACATTGATCTGAAACCAGATGGTAAATGGCCATGGTATCTCAGAATGATGGGAATTGCCATACAACACATCTAGGGGGGCACCAGGTTGGGGATGGCTGGTCAAGAAAGACTAATGCTGTTTATCCATTGAGGTATCAGATTGGGGAAATGTATGATGCTCTCACGTGTTGTTGTGATGCTGGCTATGATCATATGACAAAACATGACACCGAAGCCTTGGCAAAAGAGCTGAAGAGCTTTACATTCTTTTGCGCCAGTGTAATTTGGTTCAACACAGAGAGAATTAATGTTGTCAACAAACCATTTCGGTTTGTCAAGCTGTAACTGCTAGATGCCATTAATGTTCTAGGAAGCCCCCAAAGGCTTTTGGAAGAATGTTGCTCTGTTGTGGGTTCCATTTTGGAAAGCTGTGGCTGAAACAAGAGAGCTGGCATCATTAATGGAAATGGATCCAGAGTTCCTCTGTACAACTCCAGTGTGTGTTAGGAAATAAAGGAGACTGTTCAGCTGCAGTGAAGATGAAGAACCTGTTAGAGACTTAGAAAACAACTCCAGATGGATTTCTTTAATGTTCTATTGAATGTAGCAACTCAGCCCGTCCCTCCTAGGTTAATGCAGATCTAATATCACAGTACAGATTATTTCCATGGCACAACTTCACATCTTTAAGTGTGGTTCTTATATATGATAACAGAGACTACACAGCTGAAAGTAAAATGACTTGGCTTTTCGACTGCTGGTATTATTTAATTGCTGCTTTCTTTTTGTAATATTTTTATGCAATTGTGTGCTTTTTTATCTGTGGTCTGAGGTTTCTGCATGATTGCTTAGGTGTTTTTATATCTTGTTAAACTACCTTAAATGTAATTTATGGCAGAAATACAGCATACATCTTTAAAAAATAAATAGGTATCAATCAGACATTTTTTCCTGCACCCCTGACTGTTTGCGTTTCATGTTTCAGCTGTTGTCATAATCGTGACTTCTCATATCAAGAGGCATGTCCACCTTCGTTAGTTCTCCAAAAATTGGTTTTGTTAGCTCTGTACCAGTGAAATTATGAATTGGGATAAATCCTAGAAACCTTTCTTCAACAGTAGCTTTCTTCATGCTTAATTCTTCATATAAGCTGAATGATGATCGAAATTGGTCCTTTGTGACTGGTATCAGGGGCACAGTCAAATATGACAGAGTATTATTTTGCATTCTGCTGCCACTCCAAAATACATATAATAATTTTCTGTGACAGCAGACTTATGAGTTAATCTTGAATCACCTTCCCAAGTAATCGCCATGCAGTTTGGTGCGTTTTTATTTTTTGCACATCCTTTGCCATGACTTGATCAATTTTTGCTAGCATTCATTCATCAGAGTCTCTAAATGCTCAAGCCCTGCTGACTAAGTTATCGAACTGAAGCTACAAGTTGTTCAAGAATGTCTTGCCACTCTTTGTCTTTTTGCGGACAACAGATTCTGATGGGCCACATCTATTATTGTCTGGTGTTTTTTCTGCTTCCAAATGGTGCTTAGTCCCCTCCCCCCATTCAGTTAAATGTTTCTCCAGTCACTGTGGGCCTATTCAGATGTCATGCTAAGCCGTGGTGGTTAGAGAATTATAGCCCTGTCTAGTGGAGGAAAATGGATTCTTTGGTTGGTTCACCCTTGGACTCAGACAAAACAGTGACTTTATAGAGGCTCATATTCTTCGATTATATTTAAAACCTTAACTAAAAGCAAATATATTTAAGACAATGATAGAAATAGGATGGTACCATGATACTTGTTACCAAAGTTTAAAACAGGAAGAGAAAACAAGACAAAACATGGTGCATATTACCTATACAGCTTTGTGCTAGCACAGGTAGCTCCCTGCTTGGAGTGTCCACAGCCAGTATCTTCTCTTTTCTTTGATAGTTTTGCTCTTGAACATGATGTGATGTGACTGGTTATCGCACTCCGGTTACTGTATAGTTTTCTGCCACCTCTTTACATCTATGCATACTCCCCTTCACTTGCTACCCCTTTCTCTTAGTGACCTTTGTCTCCTGAAAAACACCAAGAAAATTGCACTCTGTTCATGTACCCTACAGGATGACACATCTTGGTACTGTTTGCATCCTGCCAAATGTCAGTGGCCTGGCGGCAGCAGGCACAATGATTCTGGGTATGCAGAAAAGGACAGGGGGGCACATATGTTGCACACCCCTGCACTATGTTATACTACCTAGGATGATTAATGGCAGTACGGTTTCTGTTGCTTTATTGAGCACAAGGAAACCTGTTCAGTTTTGTAAGGCAGTGTAGCATAGTCTTATGAATATTTTATCTTGGTACTAGGTTGTTTGCACTGGATTTTACTGAACGTACAATGTGTATTTGTTTTAGAGAACGAGAAGCCACCGTTGGTTTTTGGAACTAGAAAAAAAATCCTTTGGGAACCAGAGCTCAGGAAATCATGATGGAATATCATGGGCTACACTAGAAGGGAACCAAGGTACATTGACAAAGCTGTGCACGGGGAAGCCTATAGCTATAACAAAATGGCAGAGTTCAAACTTCAAGTTCACTAGCTGAAAATAGAAGAGCTCTAGGCATCCAGCAGCCCCCATGTGGACCATAAAATTATGGAACATTCCCCCCTCTCTCCCTCAAACTATTGACAGCAAGTGGTTCGTAAAAGGATATTGGAAAAATAAACTCTGAAGACTTTGAAAATCTATGTGGACTGCCTTTCTTCTTGGAGTGCACATTCACTGTCACTTTCCATGCATGATGCGAAAGAAATGACAGGGTCCAGCAGGGGCCAAACTTGTAATTCTTAGGTCTGTGGGATTTCTGGAGAAGTAGATATGTCTACAGCGCTTCCATCATGACAACATATAATATGCCACATCTATAGGACCATTTCTCCCCATATAAACCTGCCTGGACCCTAAGATCCACTTCAATGGTCCTTCTCCAGGAGCCCCCACCAAATGAAGTGAGGTGGCTGGCTACCAAGAAGAGGGCCTTTTCTGTTGTGGCACCCTGGTTGTGGAATGAGCAATCCAGAGAGGCTGGCCTGGTGCCTACATTGCAGTCTTTTCAGCACCAGGTGAAGACCCTCTTATTTTTCCAGGCATTTTAGTCTTTAAGGGTGCAGTCTTATTCAGATAGGTGGCCGTCTCTGAACTCGGAGGCAACCACCTATCCAATGCAGGGTAGGAGAAGCATAGAGGGGATCGATCCCTCCACACTTCTGCCCTGCATTTTCGGTTAGACAGTAGCCATGGGAGGGCAGAGCTTGGGAGGATGCTGCTGTATGACACATCGGTTGTGTCGTATAGGCATTTCCTCCTTCCCTGCTTTGGAACACCCCCGCGGGAATGCCCCTTTTCTGCCGCTCTGCGCTCCTCTTGTGAGCACGGAGCATGGAGCTGTTCTGCGCCGCCTCAGAGGCAGCGTGGAAATGTGGGGAGCTCAGTTCCTGGAAAACCAGACATCATATGGCTGTCTAGTGGCTGTAGGATTGCTCCCTTAGTTTCTGTTGCTTTAAATCTGTTATTGTATTTTAAATCTTTGCACTGCTGCTAGGAGTTATTTTGTTTTTTATTGTTATTTTATACTGTAGTTTTAAACTTCTGTATTATATTTTATCATGTTGAATTGTTGCGAACTGCCCAGAGAGCCTCAGCTGTTGGGCAGCAATGAAATGTAACAAATAAATAAAGTATTACACCTATTGTAATGCAACAGCTACTGTTCTTCTACTGTTCCAAATGAAGTACGTTGTGGGTGTTCGGTGCATTCCACTCGCTCAGGGTACCAACCCCATATTGATCACTTTTAGACACGACCAGATTAGCAGGATCAGCATGGTCAGTAAAACAACCATTGGTCTAAGACAGCCTTCCCCTACACATCTGGAAGCAACTACGTGTGCAGAGGCTGCACTAAAGCATTGACAACAGTTCTGAAGCAGGCGACTTATTTTTTGGACTGTAACTCCCATTATCCTTTACCATTGGCTATGCTGGGTAGGGGTGATGGGCCATATGTTGCCCACCTCTGTTCTAACACCTTGCAATAGACGCATCTCTTTTTTGGAGAGAACTCGTGAGTCCCAGTCAAAGCAGTTAAAAATTACTCCATAGAAATTAAGGCAGATCTATGCAATGGCAAACCACCCCGCTACAGTCTGCCATGAAAACGCCAGCATAAGCAGCGTCCCTCTAGGGGTCAGAAATGACCCGGTGCTTGCACAGGAGGAACCTTTCCTTTTTTATAAAGTGGAGGAAAGTGACAATACAAAGCTGACAATACAATTATGAAACAGCAGGTTTAAAAAAAAGGTGTCTGGTAATTTGCTGTCACGTATTGCACTTAAAAACAATAAATGGAATGAAGAATATGAGAGGTATGCTATTGACATATGGTCTTCATATAATTCTATTATGGCATGCAGTCAAATTGAAGATAGGCACTTAAACTTCCTTGGTTTCAGTGAAGACAATTTAAGAACATGTTTAACTCTTTTAATGAAATCACCTAAAATGCTTAACTTGGCTGGAGTGTGCCTGGAGTTATTTAAGGGATGTCCTGCTTCTGAGATTCCTATGTCCCATTGGGCTGAAGCTGGCAGGGTGGGAGGAGCGGTGGAGGCGGTATTTGCCTCCCTGTCCTCTGTTCTTTGCGTTTTCAGTGGACTGGCTTTTTAGCCCATCTAGCGAGGGTGCTTCAGACAGGGAGGGAAGGAGGCTGGAGGAGGCTCAGGATAAATCGTATCCTGGCCTTTCCAGTCTTCTCTGCTCCCCACCCACTGGAATGCCCCCTTTTCCCCCTCTCCAAGGTTGAGTTTCCAACCTTTGAGAGGCAAGCATGGTTCTCTCTGTGCCAGCTACAAGGTGCTGGAGGTGGGGGATTGGATCTCTGACTCCCGCTTCTAAGGTGGGAGCACTGTCTCTGATCCTGGAGGGGGGAAATCTGAACTATCCTATGGTCTCTGGGATGGTTGCCATCCCAGAGACCATAGAAACTGTCAGATTAGATCAGTAGAAGGTTTAAAGAGACGGGAGAAAGAGTTGTAACTTGTTAAACATGAAATTACTATAATGTAGATATAATTGTATAAAACAGTGAATGTCTGTCTCTTTGTAACATATACATATACATATATGGAGAGAGAGAGTGAGTTTGGTGTAAAGTGGCACCACAGCAAAGCAACAAGGAGGCTCTGGATCCACTGTGTATGCCATCAGTCTTAAGATAAAATGTATAAGAAGATAGAAAGACTAACAACAGAGTATTCAAAAAATATATTTTAAGCTAAACGTTTCAGCTTCCGCCCTGATCAGTAGCTGTGTTGTTAAATGGGTATCAGGAGTGGCAGTTTGGAATGCCTGGAGATGAAAGTTCTTTAGGAGAAAACACACACACAGAGGTATGAGTGGTATAATGCCTACGAATTGTCCTCCAGATTAAGGCCATTGGGACTAAGAGTTCTCAGTGTATAGATCCAGATGTCTGTCTGTCTGTCTGTCTGTCTGTCTGTCTATCTATCTAATTTCCAGTTTGTATATATGATGACATCTTTTTAATTTTGGCATTTGTTCTGGGGAGGGAGGGTTATGGCATCACACATTGGGTTAGTTTGTAATTAGGATAATGTGATGTTGACCTTTTTCATTCTTCTGTGTAGCCCTATGTCCTACAGCTAATTTGCATACTGCTTTTCACAGAATTTTGTCTAATGAGCAACTAGCTTTGTTGCATTAAAAGTCTAAAAATGCACTCCCTGTGGCAATAATAGTACATTATATGAAGCCTAATTGCCTTGTACTGTCCTAGATTCGTATGATCGGTTCTCTTTGCAAGCAGCAGAGATGGATAGATGGCTTTTGGACAAGTACCTTGGCAAAAACGCTCCTCACTTTTAGATGCACTTTTATTCTAACATTCAAGTAGTGTGTGTGCGCATGTGTTAGTCTTTGAAAGTGTCAAGCCTTGGGGCCCAATTAGAGGCAATGTGAGTGGGAAATTTCCTGCTTTTTCTTTTTCACTTCAAAGCCGCTAAATGGGTACCTGTCATCTCTCCTCACTCCCGCTAGGCTAATATCAGCTCATGGGGTGATTTATTCAGGGCAATGGCAGGAGAGAAAGATTTATCTTGCTTCCCCAATCAAATTTGCAGCGATATATGGCTATTAAACCCACCTCCTCATCACAAGCAACCATGTGAAAGATCCAGTCACAGATCTCACACATCATGCCTGGTCTGGCTGTTCGTATCTGTTTTTTTCTGAAGGTCTCATTGAACAGGAAGACATGCTTAATTTCTTCTATCTTTGTCAGGTTAAAGATGACTTGCTGAATGGCTATCATTCACAGGATCGCCACAGCCACCAAAATACAACTTTTGTTCTTATAAATGTTTATTAAACTTTTACAGAGGATTGCACTACAATTACATGAAGAGCCGGCACAGAACAGAAACATTAGAAGAGACCCATACTTCCCAACCACACAGTTACCCAACCTTATCGTATCCTCTATAAAAACAAAACAAAACACTGGGAGCCATCTTGGTTCATTACAAAAAAATCAAACTCCACCATTGGGCAGCACCACGTGAAACACCAGAAAACAGTGAGCAAGCTTTTGAGTTCTCCAGAACTCTTCATCGGATTGGATGTAAATTTAAATGGAGTGGGAGTGGAGGATGGTGGGGTAGAAAAATAACTGGCTCTATGTAAATGCTAGTAGAGCTGAATCCAATTTAGTCTGCAATTTCCTCCTACGTTCCATTTTGAGACTATGACTAGATGTAGACTGTGATTTCAACAACAAGCCGCCACCTAGATCTCCAAGCTCAAATATGGGTCCAGGACCACCTCCAGTCTTCAAGAAGAGTACAGCCTTATCCAGGACAGGTTGAACCCCTGTACCCTAACCTGCTGTTCTACTGACCTGGAACTCCTCTGTTTTGTTTGGGTTAAAAAGCCAGCATGTGCCAGCAATGTTCTGTCATTTATGTTGGCAAAACTGACTGTCCCCATGCAAGAGTTTCAATGGATACAAACCAGATGTTACAAATGGTAACATATGGCGGGGGCAGTGTTAGACGACCTGCTCCCACATTGAAAAAATGGGGGTGGGCACAGATGCTAGCTCTGCTGCCAGTGTACCTGGCAGCTGTATCATCCATACATTTGGAGCACATTAGAACGGGCTCTATTCATGCCTCAGTGTATATGCATGGAGCTCCTCCACATCGGGGGACCATGACTGGGGCATATAATTGGTACATCTGTAGCATCCTTCCTGACATACTCCAAATGCACAGATGGTGCGGCTGCCAAGCATATCAGCATCAGGGATGTATGAGCCATCCAAACCCCCCTCTGGAGACCATTTCAGGAGCATTTCAGTCTCCCTGGATATTCAGTACCAGACTTGAAAGTTGCCATATGCCAGCAAAACAGTTTCAAAGGGAGACTCCAATGTGACGCAGCAGAGTTGGAATTTTTATGTAGATTTCATACTATCAGACTTGCACTGAAAAGAGACTGGGAATGGTTAGCTCATTACTAAAAGTAATTGTCCCTCGTTAGGCGTTCATGTTCTCTAATCATCTTGCTTTGCCAATTCATCACCACCTGGGAGCGGAGTCACCCCAACGTTGATTGGATCTGTTACTGTTTTCACTGGACCATGTTTGCATTTGACTTTCCATAAGGACATCTAAGTCTTGCAGGGGTCCCCAACATTTTTGGGCCCATGGGTAGGCTGACCATATTTCCTTGAGACAAAAATGGGATATTGGGATGACAAAAACAGGATGGGGTTATGTAATATTCCGTATTCATGAAAAAGTAAGACATGAACATATTGAGCTAACAATTATTCTTCAGTGACAGAACTCATACAAAAATTTAGGTAGACGTACAGGGGGACTGTATTTCACCATGATCATACCATGAATATTTCTCTGATGAAGTAATCTTACGCAGCAAATTTCGGTCTTTCAACACCTTATCATAAAACTTCTCACACTCCATGACACGGTTTTGTTTTACAACTAACATAGCCCTCATTGTTTCAACACCTATCGGCGGAATGATGGTAGAAATAGCAGTAAGACTCACCCTCCTGGCTCCCACACGCTGAATGGGGCTTAGCGACCACCTCTTGAATTCCCCGCCGCTGCAGACAAGCAAGGGGGCGGCGTCTGATCGTTGCTAGCTCAAGAAGCCTGGCCCTGGCTGGATGAAGTAAATGGGACTTCCTCTTTTGTCACACTCGTAGTTTGTCACACTCGTAGTTTTACTGCACACATTGATCAGCATAGAGCCTTATGATAAACGCGTTCAGTTTTTTACAAAAAATTTAAAATGGGACAAAATTGGCATTTATATTAAAACGACGGGACAGTCGGGAAATATGAAAAAAATGGTACTGTCCTGTTTAAAACGGTATGTATGGTCAGCCTACCCATGGGCATATTTGGAAATCTGAGAAACCGTTGTGGCACCACAAAATGGCTGCCATGGAGGACCCACCTAGTTACAAAATGGCTGCCGTGGTGGCCTACACATATACAACCACATGCAAAACATCCCCTCCCCCAAAACACCACAAAACACACACCCATCACACATAAACTAGGAAAAAAACCCTCTGGTCACTTCCCGCTACCTCCCCAGCCCACCCTGGTCTCTTCCTGCTGCTTCCCCAGTCTCTCTAGGCAGCAGTGGGCACCCTTTTTCTTGTATTTTTTCCTTCAAATACAGTTTTAATTGGCTGGCTGGGTGCACTGGGTGTGTTGGAAATCAAAATTCTGGCCTCCAGCTACCCTGCCCTTTTCCTTTCTTTTCCTAAGAATGCCTCAGGAGGGGCCCAGATACAGTCTGGGAAAGAAAATGAAGAGGGAGGGGCAGCTGGAAGCTGGTGCTTTGCTTTCTGGCACTGCAAAGCCAAGAAGAAGAAGAAGAAGAAGTTAAAACCGAACAGGAGAGGCAGGGAGGCTCAGCAAGTGCCAATTGAGGAGTCTGGGACACAGTGGCAGCCGTGACTGCCGTGTTGGGGACTCCAGATACAGATCTCTTGTATTGGCAGGTCTCCGGGCCTCATTTCGTAATAACACCCCCTTGTCTTACATCTGACAACTAAGAATAACAAGAAGAGGGCTGTGGCCTATAAAACTACATGTCACAATAAGTGCATTAGTTAGCTGCCTTAGCACTTTGTCATTTTCCCAACCACAAGGACTAGAAACTTGGTTTAAAAAAACAAAAGCTAAGTTTCCTGAAATGGGTAAATTTGTAGCTAGTGTACCACCTTCCTGCCCACCCATGGAATTGCAGTACACACATAATCCTACTTGTATGTGTCTCCAGTGGTTTACTTCACCATATTTGCTTTTTCCCTCACAGTTGCATTTATTTTCTCTCATTTCCCCCCCTTGAATGACTGTTTCCTCCCGTTAGCTATTCTGATTTGTGCCGGTCATATTTTTCATTGCAGTATATTTATGAAGGCTTCCGTTTATACCCTGCATCCTTGCTTTGTACCATGTTCATTATCCAGTCTGTGAATTTCACTTGCCTCATTTCCTTTGGCCTTTTCATACCACGTTATGATTGTTCTCCCTCTTTTCCCACCACAGGTTTCTTGGCTCATGAAAGTCAAATAACATAATGGGCAATTAGTAACAGAACACAAGAGAATCGTCCAAACAAGACACAACTATGTGGTTTGCTTAAAGAAATGGGCAGTCTCTTTTATGTTAAAATATTTATTTCAGTTTGTGTGCCTCTAAAAGAGGAAGGGGTTTGGTATCTGTTTTCTTTTTCATCTTGCCTGAAAGAGAGTAGGCTGTTTCCAACACACAAAAGGAACATATTTTCTGAGGTGTGTAGTAATAGGGAATTTCTTCTTTTCAAAAATGAGGAATGTGTGGTTATGCAGGTCAACTTTGGCACTCTTTTTTGTTTCATGTGCAAAAGACTGATATATGGTGAATGCAGTTCAGTTCAGTGCTTCAATTCCTTCATCGTGTTCCTCTGACACCAAGGAGAGCTAATGCAGTGGCTAGCAGCAGGGCTGGCCCTATCATTAGGCAGAGTGCGGCAGTTGCCTCAGATCCTGGGAGGCAGCAGCAAGGTGGTGGAGGAGAGAATGTGGGCCACACAGCTTGCTCTGTGCCTGGTAAGCTAGCCTGTTGCTTTCAGGTGTGGTGGAGGATGCCGCCCCATTGCCAGTGTCAAAGAACAATTCAACTTCCGGTCCAGTCAGCTTTTGTACATGGAATGGGAGGCACAATCTTGCCCTTTGCCTCAGGCAGCAAAATGTCTTGGGCTAGTCCTGGCTAGGAGTGTGAGCAGGGAAGATGCCCCAGCCAAACGTTCACTCGGCGGTTGTAGGTAGGCCACTGTTCACCTCACCCACCACACACACTCTATGAGAATAATATTGACCACCTAACTTATAGGGTTCTTATAAGGATTATTTAGATGATGGATAAAGTGCTTTGAATGCTCAAAGTGCTATAAAAAAATTAAGTGCTATGCTGAAATGACATGTTACCTGGACACCTCACATACTGAAATACCATTCAGCATTTTTGCTCTGAAATCCCACACCTCTGTCCGATGATGCCTTGCAGAGGAGAAGCTGTGCTTTGGTTTCAGTATGCAAAGTGGCTGGGTAACAAGTTGTTCTGGCCTTATTTCCCATCTAGCCTCTAGCTCAGGGGTAGGGAACATTTTCTGGTCCATCGGCACATTCCCTTGTGGCTAACCTTCCAGGGGCTGCATGCCGGCAGAGGGCTGGGCCTCTGCAAAAAGTGGGTGGGGTTGAAGCAAAAAGTGGGTGGGGCCATATTTTTTCTCTTTCTCTTGTATACATCCACATGCATTTATACACATCCCCACGTCACTCACTCACACACACACACACATACACACACACACACACACACACACACACAGAGGCATTCATTTACTTTCTGTCTCTGTGTCTGTCTCTCTCTCTCACACACACAGAGTTGAGGAGCGCCTGAAAGTGGCACATTTTTTTTTAAAGTTAAAAGGAAGGCCTTTAGTCTTGAAAGTAAACATGGTGCTGGTTTCAGGTGCTCCCCAAGCAGCCTCCCTGGAAAGGTGAGTGGCGAGAGAAGCCCCCGGAAACCGCTGCTTTAAGGCACTCCAGGGACTTGAAGTGGCAGCTCCTGAAGGAGCCACCATCTCTTTTTCCTTGCCTTTCCTGAGGGGCAGGTCAGATGGGGAGCTGGATGGCAGGCCACATCCGGCCCACAGACTGGAGGTTCCCCACAGCTACTCTAGCTCAAGTAGTGTGTGTGTGTGTGTGTGTGTGTGTGAGCTGATACTAAATTCCTATTCCTGTTTCTGTGCATAGAATCATAGGGATGGAAGGGGTCTTGGAGGTCACCTAGTCGAACCCTCTGCTCAGTACAGGATCTGCAATGCAGGATGCAGCTATAGCATCCATGTGAGAGGGACAAACAGTCTCTGCTTAAATAGCTCCAGTGAAGGAGAGCCTGTCACCTCCTGAGGCAGTCTGTTCCACTGTCAAAAAGCTCATTCCGTTTGAAGGCCTTGCCTAGAGTTTAGCTGAAATCTGCTTCCCTGCAATCTCCACCCATTGGTGCTAGTTCTGCACTGTGGAACAACAGAGAAGACATCTTCTTCATCTCCTGCCCATCATCTCCAGGCCTTAGAATCATAGAATCATAGGGTTGGAAGGGGCCTACAAGACCATCGAGTCCAACCCCCTGCTCAATGCAGGAAGCCTGATTCTCCCATCCAACTACTACCCGGGGTTGACCCTGCTTAGCTTCCGAGATCAGATGAGATCAGGCACATCCAGCCCTTTGCTCAGGCGTTCAAAGAACACCTTCCACATGTGTAACCAATGTGTGGAGCTGGTAGCTGGATCACGCCTGCCACCTCTGCCTCCAGTATCATGCACTCCACCTCCAACATCACTCTCCTTGATCTTTGAGCTGGTTTGTACATTAATGTGTGGTGGTGTAGTGATCCCCACTTGAGAATCCTTCCTCATTATTTCCAGCCTCATCTTGCTTCTCCTCATTTCGACCTCCCTCTCCCGGGCCATGCTCCGTTCTCTGTCTGCCTGTTAAATTTCTCTTCTTGGGATTTCCTTGCAATGGGTCTTTGTTTTACTTTGCTTTTTAAAATCAAGCCAAATACTATTTTAGGTTAAAAAGAGATCACAGTAGTTGATAAGGAAGCAATGCTTTGCCTACTAAAAGGGTGACCTATTAAAAAAAAAAGGGTAGGGAATCTGTCCCTTTAAATCAGGGGTGTAGAACTTCATGCTCATGGGCCTAACCTAGTTTGTGGGGCACTGCAGTGTGGGCCGTCGAACCTCATTGGGTTCTTCCAAATGGTGGGGTTAGGCACCAAGCCCAGCCCCCTGGAGGGATCCCCTTGGAGGGCATCTTCCACTGTTCTCTCCAATCTCTGCTGCATATGACAGCAGCAGAACCTCCACTGCTATCTCTGACCTAAGATTAAAGATATCGGTGGGGATGTAAGGCAGTGGCAGCTGCTCTTCCCAACACAGGCCAGTCTTGCAGCAGCCCCCCCCCCCCAATTCCCGCTGCTGTCTCTGACCTGAGATGAGAGATAACAGTGGGGATGTGGGGCAGCCTGAAAAAAAGGTGAGGTGACATCAGGGCGTGGAGACATGCCCCCTGACATCATCCGGCCTGCAGTGGCCCTGGTGGGGGGCAATCTGGACTCCCAACCGAAAACAGTTCTGCACCCCTGCTTTAAATGCTCTGTATGTACATCCCCCCCCCAATTGTTGCCACAACCACAGGGAGAAGCGGTATCTGTGGCACTTCTGCCTTTTTCTTAAGGGCAGCCATCAATGTCATCCCTCCTGTAATTTGGTTGCTCTCCAAAATGCAGCATGAACCAAATAAAAACCATATTTCCACGTGGGAGTTCTGGTGATAGAATCAGTCATGAGAATGAGTCAAAGTAGTTGATGCAGCAGAGGCTGGAGATGTAATTATTTCATGCTCAGAATTACAGGGCAGAAATCCTAAATTTATGTTCTGGCAAATTCTGATTTTGGTGAGAATTAAACTCTCACTGACATCAGTAAATAATTTTGTTTATGTGCAATCAAGATGGCAATGTTGTTTGCCGTAGAAAGACAGTGGTAGTGATTTATTGAGTGACAGCATTTTTGTCCTAAGTGTGTATGAATTTTAAATGATAAGACAGTTGCAGCTCTGTAGACAGTATCATTTTGTACTGTATCTTATTCTTTTAGCAACCTGTATTGTACTATATTCGTTTAACTATTTGTATTGTATTTATTTTCTTTAAACTGTGTGTAATCCACCCAAAGAATACTTGTTATGCACAATGTGCAATGCAAGCCACATGTCTCTCACCCTTAGTCCTTGATCATCTGTGAAATGAACGTTGCAGCAGAAAATATGGGGGCAACGGAGTCGTTTGGCATTTGTGGGCTTGGATCCCACATATCAATTTGTCGTCTCCATTTTATCTAGCACTCTGCCTCCAACAGCAGCCGGCCAAATACCTCTGGGAAGTGGAGGAATACTGGCAATGATATTCCATTCTTGTTATGTAATAATTTAAAAGCATGTCTTCTCTTGTCTTTGCTTGCTTCATCCTGCCTTTCCTCCACTCTGCTAAGTATCCCTACCTGCTGGTTGTTGCTGTTTTTCTTCTCACCTGTACTGTTGCTGCTGTGGACTTCCCTTCCTTGTTTCCAATGGTTCTGCCCCTTTGGCTTCAGCTTTCCAGAATGCTTGCTAATGTCTACCGTACGTTTCTCCGTTTATCTATGGAGAAGGATATGCTAAATCCTCCTATGGAGCACTGTTGATAAAATTAAGCAGACAGCTGGCATGTTAATTCAAATGCTATTTAAAAAAAAAAAAGAATTAGCACTTTTAATTAAGAAACTTGAGCTTCTGCATTTATGATCATTCAGCAAGTAGATTGCTACTGAAGCCTTCAGCCCCATAACCTCTAACTATACTTAATTTAGTTGAATTTAATAAAATCAATCCATTACTGGGTTTTCGTATTGGAATATTAGAATGAACTGCCTGGTCCATCATATTCAAGGCTGAGTGAAGAGCTTTGCTTTCCCTTTTAGCCTTCTGGTTAAATCTTCATTGCAAATTGAATTTATGATGGTGTCACAAGCTCCAAATAGAACAGATTGGAAGGTCTTGGGACCAACCATTACCTCTTTTTAAAAATTGAGAACAGGTCCAGAATGGTTTCCATTGAGACACTTTGAGTTCTACATCGAGGCTGTCCAGCCAGAAATTCTTTGCCGGGGGCTTGAACTTGTGCCAGATCAATTTGCAAGACCTGCCTCCATGTGGCTTTCCATCACAACATTACAGAAAAATGTCTCTGGCTGGTGAAAGTGCCTTTCCATTATGAGAAGGGTCACAGCTCAGTGGTAGAGCACAGGATTTGCATGCAGATGGTCCCAGGTTCAATCCCTGGCACCTGATGTTCCCAGGTCCAATCCCTGGCACCTTTAGTTAGAGGTAGGAAAGACTCATGCCTGAGGACCTGAACAGCCACTGCCAGTCAGTGTAGATGACGGTCTAACTCAGTATCAGGCAGCTTCTGCAATGATACACTGATAATACACAAAGTTTATATTAATCATATTGTATCTGTAAGGCAGGGGCTAGGACGTAACCCTAAGTTCCAGGCCTGATATTGCAGGGGTGCAGAACCTCAGGCCTGGGGGGCCATTTCTATCCTACCTGGGATCCTACTGTGGTGCTCCTAGGTACCCTGGATGGCCATGCCCCCTTCCCCTGGCCCCACCCACATTCCTCCAACCTCAGCGATTTGGTGGTTTCCTGGCTCCCTGCCCCATTCTTAAAGGTTGAAATTACTCTCCTGAGGCTTAATTAGTGGCAGTAGGAGCGTAAAGCTAAAATATGCTGGTATTTTTTGATATTTTGGCCTTCCCCCTTTGCCATTGGCTCTGCCACTTTTGCAGAGTGCCCCACCCACCACTGGAATACAGCCCTTCTCCTTGAGAGCCTCTCTGAAATGGAATTCAGCCCTTGGGCTGAAAGAGGTTCAACGCTTCTGCCATGTTGTATTCAAAATCTTTTCCTGTGTTTATATTTCAGGAATTACACCACTGAGGCCCTCTTGACTTGAGTGATTTACCTTAATAAAACATTGTGCTATTAATGCTTTCTTAGAAGATGACTCGTATTTACACATTTAAGAAAACTACAAAAACTGCAGTAGCATAACTACTCAAAAAGTAATGACAAAGGAAAGAAAGTCAATTTATTCTGTCTACAAATGATACAAACATGAAAACCCATCAGGATAAATAACTAGTGCTGTGCCAAAAATTCCTCCCACATTTTTTTTGACCATTCTCATTCAATTTGATAGAAAAAAATTGCTTTTGAAAAGAAATTCAATGGTGAAGAAATTTTGGAGAAATTCTCATGGGTTGGGTTTGAGGTTCTAGTGCCTACCTTACTTAGGGAGTGGCCCAGGAGTGAGCATAAGAGTCCTGTTTTTCATTTTATGATCATCTGTCTGGTGGCCTGTAGCCTTCTCAGCTTCCTACACTTCAATTAAAACCCAGGGGAAGGAATCATGAAGTAATTCCTCACATAGGGTCTTTTTGCTCTGGAAGTGCAGGCAGCCTGGGAGGCTAACAATGATTAGGTAAGCCCCAAAACACCACAAAAATCAATTATAAAACATCCTGAGAGCGAGGCAGAACAATAGAAGCCTCTTTCATGGGGGAAGAAAACTTTAAGGAGCTAGACACAACACTGCTCCCCTCATATCTGCATTGTGGAGTATACAAAATGGGGACTGGCCTACCAACACAGTTGATGTCCTTTGAGCACCATGTGCACTGAAAAACCATACTCTCTTTCATCCTCAATATACCTGTTGGAGAGGCTTACTTCTGATGCTTTATTTATTTGATTTGTACCCCACCCTTCTGTCACGAATAATGGCACTCAGTTTACAATCATAAATAAAACTTAATTAAAACAGTAATAAAACAAATGCATTAAAACACAGTTAAAAATAGGGCTGTGCACCACTTCGGTCCAAATCCCGAATAATGAGTTGAAGCAGGCTGCTTAGGAGCTGCCTCCATGTGATATGAGGAGGAGCAGAATAGCAACGAGGCACCCCGAAGTGAAGTGGCTTGTATACGAAGCGCCTTGTCCGACTTGGTGATTTGTACTGAGCAACCCAGACAGCCTGGCGCCAAAGTATCAACTTGAGAAAGTTCTGTGAGCCGTTGTGGAAGAGGGAGGGGGGAAGGGAGGAGGAGGAGGGAGGGAGCTTTGGTGAATGGAAACTCTAGTTGCCAAATCAGAGCTGAATGTAACCCAGCAATCTCCAACCAGTGATAGTGGCAGAGGAGGGGGGAAGACTGAATAACTGGAGAAAAACAGCTGTGTTTCAGAGACAGAGATCATTCTCGTGGAGTTACTTAGGGATGTGAGAACTCACCCCGTCCGTGTTCTCTGGAAGCTCCCCCCAGCCCCTGCTCCACTCGCTGGTCCCTCTGCCACGATTGCCATGTTTTTGAAATATGTGCACATAGACTTATATGCAAAGAGCGCCATGAATCTTGAGTATATGGGCAATTCACAGCACTTTTTGTGTGTGAGTCTACGTGTGCAGATAGACTTATACGCAAAAAGCACTGTGAATTGCCCAGGCAGGAGGAGGAGGAGGAGGCGCAGTGCACACCCCTGCCACTCACTAGCTGTCTCCTCTTCGCGAGCAGGAGATGGCTAGCAGTCCTTGACAGCTGAGCAGGCAGGTGGAGGTGGCAGCATGGGGCTGAGAGGTATAGCTCTTTGCTTTGAGAGTTTTTGTGGCAAAAAATAAAATTTCAGTTGCACCTAGCACAAAAAGTACTGGGCCAAACTATCTGATATTTGGCAGGTGGGATCCCCATCATGTTGGCAGAGAGGCCCCCATTTTTCATGTATGTATCATGGAAACCGAAAATGTTATGGCCATTTGTGTTTTCCCACGCAAGTCAATGGGAAAATGCCCAAACCCAGTGATCTGGATATCCAAATCTCACTTCGGATCTGGAACCGAGTCAAATCCACGGGGGTGTGAATCGGTCTAAGCAGGGCTGATTTGGAGGGTCCGAAGAGGCATCTGAAGTGAAGGGGAGGTCCGTTCACAGCCCTAGTTAAAACCCCAACAATAAGAGAATAAAAACAGCATCCAACCCAACAGACCTGCTTACACTCCAAAGCTCTGCTTTCATTCTCTGCTGTTGACTGGAGAGACAGTGCCTATGGGTGAAGAAGGCAGGGCTTGGGGTTGAGGGAGACAGTGGTTATCAACTAGGCAGACAAAGTCCAAGACATGTTCAAAATCCCCAGAAGGAAGGGTGATGGATGGTTCAGGTCATACACAGGCAGCCAGAAGATAGCCAGGGTCAAGATGATCCTGGGAAACAGAGCTAGTTGATATAGGTCTTCCAGGTCACTGGAAGACGACTAGTTTTTCCAAAAGAGCCAATTGAGCCTTATATGCCTTCTCTGCCTCTGACTTCTCTGAGGCATCACTGCCTTGCTGACAAGTGAAGAAGAGCCATTGTTAAAAGGGCACACCTCAGGCCTGGGATCAAGAACTCAATTGCCTCTTCATCAATTCCTGCCTAGTGCGTTGCTTGTGCCAGCGAGTCGGCAATGAAGAGCGTGAGGCTCCTGGTGTGGAAGGCATCAGTCCTCAGGGGAATTTGTCTCAGGAGACACTATTGAGTCAGGGCCAGCCCTACCATTAGGCAGAATGAGGCAGTCACCTCAGGCAGCAGATGCTGGGTGGTGTGGAGGGGGAAGTGGTGGCAGCCCCCTAGCCATAGCTCTCTGCTGGAGGACAGGGTTGTGTGTGCCATGTGGCCTGCCCTCAGGTGCAATGGAAGATGCGGTCTCATCACCAGTGTTGTCGTAAGATTCAACTGCAAGTCTGCTGAGCTTCTGTAGGTGGAATGGGGGGAGGTGACACCTTGCTCGGCAAAAATGTTTTGGGCTGCCCCTGAGGGTTCCAGTGTGAGGCTCTCAGGCTCGAAGGGCTCTTGACTGTCAGGCTAAAGCTTGTCATTGGGACCAGGTCCATTCCCTCCACAGCTGACACTGGCCCTCCTGGCCTGGCTGGCTTCTCCACTTCCATAGCCGGATTTTGGCTACTGCTCAAAGCCAGGGTCGTGGCATCTGCCTGGTTTTCAAAGGGGGTTACTAGGTCCACCATGACAGTCTTCCTTTATGCAAGGAATAACCAGAAAAACCCAGTGAGCAGAATGCAAGATCCAACCAAAAGCTGAAAAATGTTGGCCCCACACCAGACCCTTGTGACCCTGGCTGATCTCTGCGATCACCGGAGGGAGCACTTCTGAGGGTGCCAAATGCTCCTGGGGTTTGTCTCAGGAGCAGTTGCAGCAGAGCATTTAGGGTCAGAGCACCCGCCCTCTGGAACCCTTTATCAACTGCCATTAGACAGGCCCCCACAGTTCTGATGTTTAGATGTCTTCTCAAGACCCATCTCTTCACAGGCTTTCCCTGCAGTGTGACCCAGCCAACTGTGGTCCGTATCTCACAGTAGTTGTGTAGTTTTACCACTGAATAGCATTTTTATTATTTTATTGTTTTACTTTATTGTTGTTTTGATGATATATTTTATGATCACTGCTTTGATACTTCTGTCGAATGCGGTATATACATTTGAGTAATAAAATACATACATACATACACAGTTAACAAATACCACATTTTATTTCAATAAAATCAGTTCATCAGCTGATCGCTGCCTATTCTCTCAGTGCAATTCATGAAAATTACAACGCAACAGTTCATTCAATACTATTCCAAATCCAATTACATATAAGATTGCTAAACATGTTTCAACTGACATCTTTTTCAGCAGCTGCTGTTAAAAGGTCACAAAGTGGAAAATTACATATTTTGGCAATATTCTGAGCAAAACACATCTATGAGATATTATACATCAGTATGTATCTGTAAAAAAGACCCCCCCCACACACACATACCTTAACTGAAAAGAGTCCTTCATATTTTTCTTTAGCTTGAATGAGAAAATTGGTTTATGTCTATATACTGGAACCAAGATTTCAAGCTGACCGGTGCCCTTTTCACATGGTTGGTATTCAGGGATGATAGGATTTCATTTGTATAGAATTGCACTGCTAGTATTCTGTAATTGTGAGAAGGTAATAGAAAGAAGTAGAAATCCATCACCATGAAAATCCATGCAAGTTTCAACATTGACTTGATGGATTGTTCCCATCTTCAGTGTTTACCCTGACTTCAATATTTATTGACATCTGACAGTGCATTACATAAGCTTCCTGTCTTGTAATAGTTTTGGGGGATTTATATTTTTATATCTCTGCATAAGCTATAGTAAACTAGATAATTTTATAAGTTTTTGTTAGAAAATAATGTTTCTATTATATTCTGACAATTGGCTTTTCACAAGGTCTCCAACAGGGCTTACAACAGAAATGAGAATATGAAATGCAAAATTGCATAATTATGCTATAAAATTAGGAAAATAACATCAATAAAACATTTAGGGCACAATCCTATGCATGTTTAGACAGAAAAAAAGTCTTACATGGCTGGCTGGGGCATGCTGGGTGTTGTAGGACTTTTTTTCTGGCTAAACATGTATAGGATTGCACCTTTACACACCAATCCATCTAAACTGATGTTGGTGTTGATTTGCTCTTGTCCCGCCACTTCTTCCTTATCCATTAAAGGGATTTACCCCACTTATGGACGTAGAATGCTGCCCCTTATTGGATCACACCATTGGTCCATCTATTCCAGTATTGCAGGGGTGCAGAACCTGGCGGCCAAATTCAGCCCTCTTGCGGTCCCAATCCATCCCTCCAGGGTTCCTCAGATGGCCACTCCTCTTGCCCTGGCTCCACCTCCTTTCTCTGGCTCCTTTCTTGTTTCCTGGCTTTTGTGCAGTTCCTCCTTGGCCCCATTCTCAAAGGTTGAAATGCCCCCCTGTATTGGCCCCAGGACCATAGCCAAGTCATTTGTAGTGTCAGAGGGGCCTAGAGATCCATAATGCTTGCTTAAGTTCATTATTGGTGCAATTCCCATGCTAGTAAGCCTCTGAGCATGTGCAGATGAGTCAAAAGGCTGATAACAGCCTTCTCAGAACATTTCTTGCTAATGAGGAGAATGTCTTATCACTGATGTGCCTGAGAAGCAGAGTTTGTTTGCCTTAAAGCTACAGGTGGCTGGGCTGAGAACCTAGTTCTGTTAGTCCTTGCTGGGAATGCACGCTAGGGGGCGCTTGTTGCTGTTATGCTGCTTTTTGCTATCATGTATTGTATAAAACCCATTGTACCCCATGGCTCTTGGTTCAGAGAAGCTGTCTGATCCAACCATTAGGTACGCCTGTGTGCTGTAAGTTACCCAATAAAGTCTCGTTGTAAGTAAACCTTTGAATTGATTTATCACTATCTTGGCACCTCTAACCTAAGAGTTCAACGCCCATGGCCGCCCCCCCCCCCCACAAAGGCTTAGGTACTGGCAGAGTGCTATGCTAAAATGTGCTGGTATTTTTGTGCTGCCCCTTTTGCCTTTGGTCTCATCCACCACTGGAATGCGGCCCTCAAGAGCTTCTGTGAAATGGAAGTCAACCAAGAGGTTCAACACCCCTGCAGTATTGCCTTCTCTGAGTGGCAGCAGCTCTTGGAGTTCTCTTCTCAACCTTGCAGCTTGAGATTCTTTTAAACTGGAGGTGCCGGGGATTGAAACTGGGCCTTTGTGCATGTCTATCCTCCTGAACAGGACTTGTTTGAAATTTGAACCTTGGAGCTCTCAAACTTTTAACAGGAATAATTATCACCTTGTAGTTCCATAACTCTAATGCACATGGGTGAACATCAACTGCTTTGCTGCTTAAATGTTATTTTACAGACCAACTAATCAAACATCCTTCTTTACATGCTGAAGCAACTGGCATTAAAAGCTGTACTCTTTAGAGTCATAGGAAGATTATTATTCCTTAGCAAATATGAACCTTCACCCTTTGAATAATATTAAACAGAATAAATATCGGACAGGATTCAAGTTAGAGGGGAACATGGGGTGGTTTGCCAAGTTGCTATAGCCCTCTGAAATTGTTTGGTGCCCATGAGTACAAAATGTGTGAAGGGGCTTCTTAGAATGGGCCAGCTAGCCCTTCTACTTAGATGCTGACAGATGTGTCAGCTGTGCCCCCAGCTGAGCTGACGTGTGATTGGTGTCAGTCTGAAGGTCCCCCTATTCCCATATGGATGCACACAATGATGGTCCTTCCATGGAGATGGGAACCCTGATTGACCAGAGTTCTTATCTCCATGAGTGGAGGCCTGCAGGTACATCCGTACATGCATGGGTCCCCCTTCAGGATGACACTAATTGTCCATTGGCTGGGGCATGTTGACAACCTGTGTGTAGGTATCTTAGGGCAGGGCTCGCTAACACATTCTTGGAAGCCCCTTCACATGTTTGGTATGAAGGCCTGAAGAGGACTTATGGGGAGGATCCAAAATTATTGCACTCAGGTCCCATTGAAATCAATTGGACATACGTGCAACATAACCGTACTTGATTAACTTAGCTTATGCATTACATTTATCATTAGTGCAGTATACTTTTAATTGTTTTGGAATAATGGCTCTCTAACGGCTACCTTCTTTTCTTTGTAGTTAATGGCCTAATGACAATTGGATTAGTAGGTAAGAAGCTTAATATTTTCTGTTTCCATTGTTTTTGTTCATGAGGCCTCTTTAAAAATGGCAGCTTTTAAAAAATGGGTTTGTTTGTGTTTAATGATCTGCTAGTGTAGCAAGGGTGGGGAACATGGTCCTCCAGATGTTGTTGGATCTCAGTTCCCATCGCCCCAGCCAGCACAGCTTCTTTCTTTCCAGTCTCTCCACATTATGGATAATTCTATACATTTCTATCATGTCCCTCCTTACTCACCATTTTTCTAAGCCAGAAAGCCGCAAACGTTGTAACCTTTCTTCTTAGGTGACTTGCTCCAGCCCCCTCATTGTTTTGACTGCCCTTTTCTGCACCTTTTCCAGCTCTGCAGTAACCTTTCTGAGGTGCGGTGATCAAAACTGTACATAGTATTTCAAGTGTGGTCACATTATAGATTGATAAAGGCATTACAATATTGGCAGTTTTATTTCCGACCACTTTCCTAATGATCCCTAATGGGGAATTTGCCTTTTTTAAGAGTTGCCACACCCTGGCCTGTTCACGTGTAATGACAACCCATTGGTTTAAAAACTGATGGCTTGTCATGCATGAGCTGCTTTACATCACAACCCACAATCGGCTCCTTCATAGGTTGTACAGTGTGATGTGTGAACCCAGACTGCTGGGTTGTTTAGGCCCTAAATAACCCAGTGGTCTGGGTTTGCAAGTCACAGTGCACAAACTAGGAAGGAGCTGATCATGGGTTGTGTGGTAAAGTGCATCTGTCTGTTCCTGACAACCCATTGTTTTTTAAACGGATGGGTTGTTGTTATGTACAAACCAAATCATGGGTCGACATTTTCACTGAGCTCTTCACCACAATCCCAAGATCTTTTTCCTGATCAGTCACAACCAGGTCAGACCCCATCAGTGTATATGTCAAGTTAGAATTTTTTTTGCCCCAGTGTGTATCAGCTTACATCTGTTTGTTTGTTTGTTTGAACTGCATTTGCCATCTTAATGTTTATTCACTCAGTCTGAAGAGATTCAAACTCATAGTTCTTTAATAAAGCACAACAGAGAATGGGCTAGGATTTCTCCCTGAAATGTTAGTGTGTGCGTGTGTGTGTGCACATGTGTGAGATTATTTATATTTTTGCAATTGCAGTCAACAGCATTTTCTTCACCTACAGTCTGAAGTGGTAGAATTTTGGAAGAATTCTGCCGTATGATTTTGCCAAATGAGTTAGTTAGAGAGCAAACCTATAGTTCCTGGGAGACAGTCCCAGGGACCATAGGATTGCTTGGAAAACACCTTTGAGGTCAGACACAGCGCTCTGACCTCAAAAGGGTGAGTTGGTCATCCACCCCAGATCCCACCCCACCCCCTTGCAGCTAGTGTGGAGAGAACCCTGCTGGCTACCTCTCCAGTGACCTTGGAGGAGGGGAAAGGGGGCATTCTGATGGGTAGGGAGGGGAAGTGACTGCAAAGGCCAGGCTATGAATTATCCTGACCCTCTTCCAGCCTCCTTCCCTCCCCCTCCGAAGCTCTCCAACCCACCAAACACAGAGGACAAGGAGGTGAAGATCACCTTCACTGCTCTTCGATCCTGATGGCTTCAGCTCAGCAGGGCATAAGAATCTCGGATTCCTCCAAGTTTGGAGGCTTCTGAGCAGTGAGGGCCCTTAACCTCTATAGAAAGGGCTATGTGTGGTAGCAGTTCCCCATGCTGAACTACTGAAATAACCAAATCACTACAAAGATTCCCTCCCACCCCTAGTATGCTTTCACATTCTGTGCCTGCAAAGCATCCACCTGGGGTTGGATCCAGATTTACACCATGCTGTTGGAAATAGGCTTCCTCACCCACTTCTTCCCACCCAGCCCCTCCAGCTCCTTGAAAATGCTACTTAAAAGAGTCAGGAGACTCTGCTGAATAGTCTGATCTGTGGTGTGGTGGAGAGGGGATTCCCCCCGAATTGGGTGGGGAGGGACCTTCCTCAAGCAGAGCCCTTCCTCTTGAGGAAGTTCCCTCGTCGCAAGGAAGGCAGGTCTTGGATCCAACTCATCTGGGACGGATGCCAATATTTCATGCATATGAGGTGGCTCATGGTCTCAGAACCTTTTAAATGTGGAACTGGGCCCTCCAAACTCTTAGTTATACTGGGTAAGAGCCTTGTCTCTGCCTAGCCTAGTATTGCTCACTTTGACTAGCCCCAGCTCTCCCTGCTACTCAAGAGCCTTTAATTGGGGATCAGACCTGGGACTTCTGCATGCAAACCCTGTGCTCTACCACTGTGCTAGGATTTATTTCAGAGGAAAGAGCTTTTCAACAGTATTGATGTGCAACCATTGTTATGTCTGAGTCAGCCCTGAGATGTAAAGTAGGCTAAACGATTCTTTTCTTGAAGAGGGTTTTCAAAATGTTGATTCTCTTACTGCTCTTCAGAAAGATCGTGATTTTTTTCTCCCCCCCCCCTTCGTTGATTTGAAAGATCTTTTCTTTCTCGTCTAGGTGCACAACAAGGAATTGTCTGCAATGAATCTCTCATGTTACAAAACTTGCCGGTGTGTGGGAAGTCCTTTGAAGAGATGATGCAAAAGGTGGACTCTAAAAAATGGTGCAACCTGACAGAATTTATCCTGTAAGCATCATGTTTTCGTTGTTAAAAATATTAAGTATATTAACTATTAAGAATGGCTAATATTAATGATTAAGAATGGCTATAATAATCCTTTTAAAGCATAGGTGCCACAACATACACAGGAAAATGTGGCACTGCTGGATAGGAGTAGGAGGCTGAGGGCCTGGCTATGACATCGTCCAGACTTCCCCAAACTGGTGCCTTCCAGATGCTTTAGACTACAGCTCCCAGCATTCCTGACTAGTTGTCATGCTGGCTGAGGCTGATGGGAGATGACAACGTCAGATCAGCCCTTCTCTGCAGTGCTTTTCCCTGTTTCCTGTTTCAGAAGGCTAAAAGCAAAAGCACCCCAAAGCATGATGAATGGCATATGTATGGTACTGTGTGCTAGAGTGGCTATCTTATATTTTGGACTTGTGGCAGGCTTGCCAAAAAATGGACACCGGTACATTAAAGCTAGGGATGTCGAAGGAATCCACCTGGAGGTTGGAGCTCGCCAAGCTTTCATCAGCTCGGTCCCCTGGACTTCGGCTCGCTTCCCTGCAAGCTGGCCTGACTCAATCTGCTTGTGGATTTTCAGGGTGTCCCCCCGCCCCTGGAAGTAGAAATCGTGCAAATTGCAGCTGTAATTTGTGTAATTTGTACAAATTCTGACTGAAATTTACTTAATTTGTGCAAATTACAGCCGCAGTTTGTGCAAATTGCAGCAGCAATTTGTGCAACTTCCTATTCATGAAAAAAAAAACCAACCTGAAAAAGTTCCTGGATTTTGGGAAAAGGACATGGCTCGGCTCATGAATGCAAGCCGAGCCAGGTAGGCAGTGGGAATCTGTCAGGCCCCAAAAGGGCTGGATTTGCAAACAACAGACATCCCTAGTTAAAGCAGGGATGGGCAACCTGCAGTCCTAGGCTGCATGTGGCTCCCAGTCTAATTTCAAAAGTACTCTGCATGTTATCTGTTCAGTCCTCTGATAAGAGTGATCTCTTCCTTTGCTGCCAGCCCACTGGGTGGGAGGAAAGAGGGAGGGAGAAAAAAGGGGGTTGCACAAAGAAAGAGGAAAGAGAGTGGCAGAAAGTGGAAAGTGGTGAGCCACCCATTTTGGGCTTGGATCCTGCTCACCGCTGAGTTCAGCCCTGCTCACCATTGACATGCAGTCCCTGCAAGATTACCCATGAGTGACTGTGGACCTAGACAGAAAAAAGGTTGCCCACCTCTGCTTTAAAGAGTAATACTAAATGTCAAAATCCCCCAGACTAAGCATAGCTTATGTAAACAGTTGGATGCTTCTTGCTTAACGATCTTACAAAGGCATATGTTTGTGAGAGGCTTTACTTTTCAGTTAAGGCTGCAATCCTATGCACACTTACCTGGGAGTAAGTCCCATTGAACTCAGAGGGACTTACTTCTGAGTAGAAATGCATAGGCTTGTGCTGTAAGTCTTTTCAGGGTCCATGTATAAGTATAAAGTGGACCACAAATTGTCATTAAGCAGTCTTTTGGGCATTGCTGATCTGTTTTTCTTCTGTTACAACCTGTCTCATACAGGTCTAAGTACAAGCACCTGCATCCCTTCAAGGCAAGCAAAGCTCTCAAAATTTAAAACATACTCCCAGCTCTGATTCACTGGGCTCATTAGAAATGGCTGGTGTTTATTTAAGGTGTGATAATGATCTATTACTGAAACTTAAGAGTTTGCTATGTGTAAGGAACTGAGTACCCAAAGCTTAAGATATTTCTTTCTTGAGGGATACTGCTCTGTAGTGAAAAAAATAATTCCTCCTTCATGTCATTCAGCTGTTAGTACACCCGTATCCAGGCTTCTGAATGATGGTTTCACAAAACCAGTTTTAGACTGAATCCATCACATTCAAATTGTTTCAGCTTGCTTTAAAAGCTTAAGACCACCTGTCCAACCCCCCCTCCCCCGTTCTTCACATACAAGGGATTATGAAGTTATGACAAAGTATCATTCTGTTCTTTGAGCTGTCAGCTTCTTATCTTTTTCCCTGCTTAGGAGTCACAGGAGAGGGATGAAAAATGTATTTAAAGATGTGCTAAAAGATTTGGTTTTTAGGAAACCATTAGAACTCATTTAATTGGGTAGCTTAATTTTATTTAAGGGTGTGTGTTTATGGGGGGGGGGGTTTCTGTCTAGAGTACACATGTTCATGTCATGATAAGCCTGATTTTTAAAAAAATGTTCTAATCATCCTGCATACCTCCGTGAAATCCACCGGCATTTCTAGTGGTTCAGCATCTATGAAGTTTACTCCCAAGGGAGCCAGTTTAAATAAGAACATCTTAACTTGGGTTTAAGTATTAAATCTTCCATTCGCTTTGCATTTTTTTCCTCCTGCATTTGCTTTTGTGGTAGAACTTTCCATCTTGGATAGAATTATTTACTTATTTATTATTAACATTTATATACTGCCTAATCTGCTAAATAACCATCAAGGCAGTGTACAACAATTTAAAACAATAACACCTTAACTGCTTTCTGGCAATTGACTCCTCTGTTTCCAGCATTATCCCATTTTATCCTGATGACAGTCCTGTAGGCTGGTTCATAAGGTATCCTGTGAACGCCCCTCCATATGTTCAGAAGCCTCCAAGTGTCTGTAGCAGCTATTGATCCGGGTGCTGTTCCCCTCCAGTTCTTTCAGCTCAGCACCTCTGCTTCTCATCATCACCTCTCCTGTCAGCAGAGAGGAATGAAGTCTCTACAACTTCTCTTTGTTGTGACTTTTGTGTTCCTCCATGCTGCCAGAAGAAGCCAGACACTGCTGGATGGTGAGTGAGGCTGGAAACGGGTTTGTCAGAGGCACCAGGAACGGCAGCTGAAAAAGCTGCTATTGGTTACCTGGAGGCTTCTGAACATGTAGAGGTTTGTTGACAAGCTACTATGAAAAACAGCCCTGGATGTGGTACGTTAGGCTGAGAGTAAGGGACCTGCCCAAGGTCACCCATTGTCTCTCAGCCTAAATCGAACCATTTTTATCTACCAAGCCACAGTGTGTGTGTTTTTTGTTCGGCTGACTATAGGTGCTGCTTGTTTCAGCTGAGTGTACTTGTGTTTGCAAGAAGACGACTGGAAGCGACTGCTTTTCAAGGAGTTCATTAGCCAAGCTCTCTCTTTGAGTCAATGCATCACTATGGCTTTCTTCTTGGTGGTTAAACAGTAAACATCCTTACAGAAAGGTTTCAAGGTTTTTGCCACATTCAGTTGATTGCCTCTTTCATCCTGCCATCCTCTGTTAACAGACCTCTGGATATGTTGTGATAGCTCACAGGTCTCTCTTTCTCAGCTCTAAATGTGGACATTTTGACAACAAGGAGAAAGTGTCTTATATGTGCCTAAGCTAAAGATGACCCTTTAAGTTGTCACAGGATAACACAGTTGGGCAGCTGCGCGGCACTTTCTGATCATTTGATAAGTCTGGGGAAAAGAAAGAGAAGATTTTTCCACTTGGCTGGCCTGGATCCTTAAAAGTACTGAAATACCATTTAGTCCAGGGAAATAACAAACCTGCTGATGTGAAACAGGAAAGTATTTTATTGCTCAAACATGGAGGGAGCAAATATTTGGCCATTTAAATTCAGTTCTCTCTCCACTAAAGGGGAAAAATGGCCAGTCTTTCAAAACATCCCACTAGACAGAGTCGATATGAATGGCCATTGGTGTTTGGCAAATCAAATTCCTTTATTTTGCTGAAGGCTAAAATGACAGATTAACTTTTATTAGGTCATATTTTAGAAATGTGCACGTACACACAAAAAATCCAGGACAAGATATAGCAAGGTCAGAGTACAAGACAACATAAAACACTCCAGCTCTGGAACTCTCTCCTCAGGGAAGTTTGATTGGCACCTGAGTTTGCTGTCTTTTTCGCACCAGGCAAAAATCATTTTTTTTTTCCTTCAAGGCCTTTTAGATCTATGATTTTTACTCTGGTTTTATTGGTTGTGCTGTCGCTGTGTTTCAAAATTTGTTGTTGGTTTGTGATTTTATTGTTATGTTTTTAATCTAGAAATGTTTGTACTGAATGGTAGGATACCAGGAGTTGGACCCAGGACCTGCCTTGCATTGACAGAAGGGCTCCACTCATGGAAGGTGCCTCTTCTTGATTTTGGGGGATTCCCCCGTTTCCTGCACACCACAGCTCATTACATTCAGCAGGGTCCCCTGACCTTCTGTGTAGCATTTTCAAGATGCTGGAAGGGCTGTTGTGGGGAGGAGGGGGCAGAGAAGTCTGCATCCACCAGCCCCTTTGCATGTGCCTAAATATGGATCTGACCCCAAATGGGAATCAGGCTTCCTGCACTGAGCAGGCAGTTGGACTTGATGGTCTTGTAGGCCCCTTCCAACCCTATGATTCTATGATATGATTCTATGTCTAAACATTCCCCATGCTGGCAGGGGAATGCTGGGAGTTGTAGGACTTTTTTCTGTCTAAACATGCATAGGCTCGCCTAAATACATAATTGTTGTGCATTACTGGTGCTCCAAAATGATGTACTTTGGCCACAATTCTGTGCTCATTCACCTAGGAGTAAACTCAGCTAAACACAGTGGATCTTTGTTCAGAGTAACAATATATAGGATTGCTCTTCAAGGTAGTTATGTAAATGAATATTTTTGTTTATTTGTATTTCAAAGATGATTGTTTATCTTCAAAGGAGAACTTTGTGTGATGGATCTATTGCCAAATATTTGCCTTCTCAGTAAATTCTGGGTTCAAGCTTTAGTCAAGTTGCTTGCATTCAGATATGGCTAGCCACCGCATAAGAAATGAAACTTTAGGATGAGTGTGGAATTACCGAAGTGATTAAAAATGGGTTCTCAGTGATGACAGCGTGTGCATTTTGAACAGCAGTGGGGCTTTATTATTTCATACTACAAGTTCTTGCAAAAAAGAAAAGAAAAAGTTCCAAAGAGTAAATGAATCTGTTTCCTTGACATGTTAAGAATTGCCCCCCCCCCCATATCACAGTATAGTCAAGGACTCAAGGTTAAATGTGGTTGCTCGTAATGTGTGTGGAGTGAGAGATCTGTGGGAACTAGAGAGAGAGCTAATTTATGGGAGGAGCACTGATCTATGTGCAGGATTGCCAGTGAATTTCCATTATGTTTGGGATTCAAATTAGGCAGAGAAAAAGAGAAAGTGTCAAGCATAAATTTTGTTTGAATAATTTGGCTTTCAGTGTAATGAATATAAGGGGATGACTCTGGTGTTTTTTACTTGTTCCTGAGCAACTGGCTAGGTTAATTCAATCCACATCACAATAGGAGGGGGAAAATCTATTATTTGTAAATGCTGACGGTTAGAATGTGAGAGAGAGGATTTTGTTTGAAAAACCTCTAAGAAATAATGTCAAGGTGTGGAAGACCTTAAATTATTTAATGGCTAAAAGATTTATTGGCAATTCAAGATGTTATGCTCTTATTATTTTTACAACACTGAGGGGGGGCGGGGAATCCCTGCAGCTTCAGTAGTTTGTCTTGCATTGTATGGATTTGCCGGATGATATGATTTCATTTCATGGGGAAAAGGAGAAAGCAGCTAAAAGTGATAGATTACATTCCATTTCTTCTCATTAGGTAGAAGCCTTTGGTAATAGAGAAGCTATGCTACTTGTGTCGTTTGGAATGAAATAACTTTGTTCTTATGTAGGCTAAGCTTGAAGAGAAAAAAGGTTTTTGGTGATGATTGACTATTGTGCTGATAAATAGTGTAATTCTAAAATATTGATTTGGGCCTAATTCTGTTCTCTATTAGACTGCAAGAAGTTCATTTAAAACAAAAAAACAAACAAAACTTTCTCTCCCCCTGCACCGCCCCCCCCCCCCCGGCCTACACATACAGCTCTTTGCCTGCTTTTTCTCAGAGTGAGTTATCTTCAGTGCCCAAGCATTTCTCTGGGTCCAGTACAAACTTGTAACATGGTTCCCCCGCACATGATCCCTTGTCCATTTCGAAAAACTGGAGAACTGATTTTGTTTTCTTGAGCTTTTTAAATTTCCCTTTGTTTAAGCTCCCTACATTTCTGGCTGCATGGGTTGTATTTATAGCCAGACACTGCAATATGGCGTGTATGTATGCTAATAATGCGTAAGTGACAAATATCCTTTAACAATACATAGGTGACAAACTGTTCTCTGTCCGTGGTGTCTAGGGTCAGTTTTTCTGTGCCTTCTAGGGACTGGAGGCCTAACTCATGTATTCCCCTTGTTCTGGCTGCTGCTGTTGCTGGGACCTAAGTGATCCTTATTGTGGTGCTTGTCTCTTCCACCTCTTACCAGTCAGCTTCTCCTGTCTAGGCAGGAAATGCCTAGGAACTCTGGGACTTACCGTTCTGGAGAGGCACATAGGCACGTTCCGTTCTTGATTTCAAAGTGCAAGTCCTACAGTTTCCTTTACAAGTGTGCACTTATTCTCTCTGGGCCTAAGCACACATTCCTTTAGAGATGGAACAAGCCACTACATCCTTTTTCATTTTTATTCTAGTAAATGCAGGGGGCCTAATCCAGATTGGGACCCTAGTGGAGGGGGTAGAGGGGTTTCCCTCCTCTTGCTCTAGTTCTGATCTGGATCAGAGGCCCTGCACCTGCAGTTTATAATGTCAAATAGGGATACGTTTGCTTTAACACAGGAGTAGCAACTCTGTGGGGTCTGGGGCCCAATTTCCATCCCCCAGAACCCACTGGGGCCACACCATCCCCTACCGCTAATATTGCCACTGCCAAATTGCCCCAGGGAAGTGTGATTTTGTTTTAAAACAAGGCATGCACTCCCCACACACCTTGTTTTAAAGTGAAAATTGCCTTTTTGTCTTGCTGCCACCACATGCCACCAAAATTCAGCAGCAATCCAGGAGCACAGCGGTGGCCATTTGAGGGCAGGGGAGCCACAAAAACAGATGGGGGGGGGACTCCATGCAAGCTGCAGTCCACGTGTTGCCCACTCCTGCTTTAATGAATTGCTATTTGGCAATGTGACTTATAGGTGCAAGGATCCCAGTCTGGATTAAGACTGTAGCATATGTTGGTGGGTGGGGGGTAGTGGAGAGTTAAAGCCCCCTAATTTCCACACTAGGGTCTCAGTCTGGATCATGCCCTCTGCACTTTAGAGTAAAAATGAAAAAAAGTCATGTGTGCTTTGGGTCTCTCTCTGTTTTAAGGAAGAGTCTGGGCATGAAGCCGCTGACTGTTCAGGATGTTGCTTGTTCACTTGTAATACTGCTTCAGATTGGCTCCATGTTTTGCACTAGCAATGGTTCTTTTTGGATATTCAGAGCCAATAAGTACATCAACGGGTGAAGGAAAGAGATTTATTAACAGAAAGCAGATTAACAGAATTATTAAAAGACAAGGAAGCAAAGCACATTATTTTGAAGCAAATCTACTCAATGCCAGATACAGCATACATCCTTTCAGCTACTGGGAACTGCGACATCCTGTCAAGGTAAGATCAGTGACAAATGCACTCTGATGGCCTGGCCCACAGCACCTGTTTGGCTCGGCCTGTGATGAAGTTCTGTCCCTTGGTATGGCCCAGGGAATCATACAGTATCCCCTTGACCTCTCCCATTCTGGGCACAGTCCAATCACTTTGAGAGTGTTTCATACATACTTGTAGACTGGAAAACAACCAGCCAGCCAGCCCAGATAACTCCCATCTCAGCTATCGGCTAACCTTGAGATTCTGCCAAAGGCATATCTACCAGCTTCTAGCTGTACCACATCAACAGCATTCACCCTGGGAATAGGCATAATTGACTAGCTCCATAAACAGGCCCACACAGCACTCTAGACATGGGCAGGGGAATTCTGTACACCACTGATTCCACGAGATTCAATGGTCTGCCGTGTTTCTACTGCACTCTAGTAAATCTCAGAAGATCTAACAAGATCTGGATGCCTTATATATTTACAGGAAAAATATGTTCGCATAAACATCATCTGGCATGATCTACAATTTAGCCTAGTGCTGTTACCTGATTTGCAGAACTGGGTTGCTTTGGCGACTTGGTGTGTGTGTGTGATTTTCAGGGTGGAAGGGGATGGCTGCACATATTTAAAGAACAGTAATTCTTTACTATTACTATTTACTATCACTATTTACTAAATTCGGTGTAATTACTATTCTTTAAATAGAAATATAATGCATCTCACCAAAGTGGGGAAGACAACAACCTATGTGCCTGCTCAGTCTGCTGTCTTGGTCGATGAGCAATTTTAAGACCCCTGCCTGACCTTCTTAATATGGTTCTTTAGCTTTAAACCAGACCTGGACTGGACAGGTCTTCAAATAAAGAACTGTCCTCTGTAAAGTAGGACACATGGTCACTCTACCAGCCCCACCCTGGACAGCTGAGCCTGGGGGAAAGTATCCCTCTTCCTCCATGCCTGAGCTCTGGTAGTGTATGCTCTAGTGAAGAATTAGCTGCTGGATGCTACCAGGGGAGGTGTGGAAGGATATTGCTTAATTTGAATTATCTGCCCATGCTGGAACACTCTTGGGACAGCAGCTGCAGGAGGTGAGGGTTATTATGGAGGTCTCATGCTGCTCTGCACCTTGCTTTGCACGTGTTTTGAGGGTACAGGATTGCAGCCTTCAGAAGAGACTTTCTACATGTATCAATTGATAAACTGGAAGAAACTGAAGTAGTTGGTGACTTTCCCCCTGGGTTTTGAGTTTAATGATTTCTTATTCATTCAGGTAGAAATTGAAGTGGATAATGAGATAGCCAAGGTCTTATAGATGCTGAATAATGGTGATTGTAGATTACTGTTGGAATGGTTTTTGCTTATCATGATGGTAATGATGGTCTCTCTTGGTTTAAATAAACAATGTGACAGATATAGTTGAGCTATGATTTGGTACTGGACATATGAGTTAATTGCTGTTTGGTTTCGACTGTTCTGGCTTTGGGTATTATGATACACACACACACACGTATGTATATACACACACTCTGTTATCTTGTCAAATGGTTGCTTTGCCATATGATGGAAGATAAAGCAATAGCTGGCCTCAAGACTGAAAGCTCCTTCAGTTGCACTTGAGTGTGTCTCCTCACCTGTCCCCTAAAATGTCACACTGCAAACAGCTTTTCAAGTTCCCTTGTGTCTAAAAGTAGATTGCCGTTCAAGCAAGGGGCACTGCTGCTTTCAACGTGCCTGGAACGCACATAGTATGTTAGCTGTTAGCCTTTTTCATCACATGGGACCAAAACGTTTGGCTTACCTTAAAAAACATTCAACTTCAGCATTCCTGCTCTGGCAAGCATATTAGGCCCAATTTAAATGTGATGTCAGGCAAGTAAGGGGGAGACATACACCTGTGTAGCATTCCACACACCTGCATCTCACTTAAAGTAGTTGTCATGTTCCTTCTGAAGGACTCTTTTTTGAAAGATGACTTGGAGCAGTCCTGCTCCCTTGCCACCAAACTTCATGGAGGAGCTGCCTATGAGCTTTTCTGCACGAGGCTATTAATTTGCTTTATCTACTTTCGGTTTTGGCAGAGAATTGAGATTGGAGCACTACACAAGGAGTGTTTCCTTTCCTGTTTTTCCATTACATAACCTCTAGGTGGCACTGTCGTATAGTGGAATAATGCAAATACACAAGAGGAAATTGCACTTTCTTTTGCTTTCACAATTCAATGTTTCATTTTCCCTTTTGTAAAAAAAACTCACTGAAAGTGCTGGTTAGGACAGAAGTGAAACTGGAAGGTCACAATGTCATCTAAAGAACCTGTAAACAACTGTGAGTAGGGAGTGAAGAGTGTACAATAAAGGCTTCATGTAGAAAAGTCCTGTGTCTAGGGACCTTGCAATATGTTGGGGATCCTGGGCCATAGGGGAAGATGGCTCTTGACCCTACCTCTCATGACAGAGGTAACCCCCTCTCGGATTCAAAGGCAGGCGTCGAGTAGCCACCTAGCTCCAGGGAGCACAGATATCTAAAGGTTCAGGCTCAGCCAGCTGCAAGACTCAGAAGTGGCCATCTGAGGAATAAGGACTCCTTGTGAGTAAAGGTATACTCATGAGCAAGGTTCTGACAATTCCTCAGGTGATATTGATGGCCTGCAGCTGTGCTTTGGGTGGGGCTCTGAAGGCTCAGGTGTAAAAACCTTCAGTTCTAGACCCAGGCTGCTGGAACAACATCTGTACACTAGCTCCTAGAGTCCTGTCTTGTACATCCCCAGCTCTTTTCTGGAATTCCCTGTGTTTGGAGTGTCTACTGACTAATTCCCTGGAGCTCTGTCCCTGCACCTCTGCAAGCAGGACACTAGTTGTCTCATCTGCACATGCAGCATTGGCAGCACAGCGGCATAGCACCCACCAACCCACACCATGGCTCTCTGGTGTGCTAACGTTGTCTGTGTAGCAGCTGAGGACCTGGTTTAAAAGTGCTAGGAGCGCCACATATGCATGTTTTCCTGTTCATTTGGCATCATACTTAAAGCTGGCCTACGCACATCTGATAACTTGTAAACCATGTTAACAAAGGCAGATTCGCCTACATGCCCACTGATGTAACTGCTACAGACAGAGATGCATAAATTCCTAATGTTGGGACCCTGGCTACTGCCTTGGTCCTCATTCTGGTGGTTAGGTTGGCTTTTGCTTTAGACCAGTGCTTCCTTCTTTTTTTTTAAATATATTTTTATTTATTTTATTTTTATAAATGAAATAAACAGTACCAAAATTACCAACAACCTAATCAGTACTTCATTTTCCCAACAGTACAATATTCTGATGAGGACACCACAATAACAAAGAGAGAAGAAAAAAGAGAGGGAAAAAAAGAGAGAAAAGGGGTAAAAAGGAGGAGGAAAGGAAGTGAAGAAAAAAAGAAGAAAATTTCCCTCCCCTCCCCCTCTTCCTCACCCTTAAAAAATTAAGTTTAAACTCCGACACCCCCCAGCCTCCAATGCCATTCTATTTTAAAAACTATATCTATAACCTTAACAATCTTACAGTTTAATAAACGACCTTACATTTCTATATCATATCATCAATCTTATATCAAGGAAAAAGGTCTAGAATTCATTCCTAAAAGCCTATATTATTATTATTATTATTATTATTATTATTAATGAAATATATATATATATAGTATTATATAATAATAAAACTTAATATAAACCTTCAACCATCAGTAATAAACTTTATACTAGATATATTATCATTTAAAATAAAAAAATATAAAGAAAAGCAAAAAAAAAAGATAAAAGAGAATAAACCAATATAAATATAATCATTTATCTTCTGAATTAGCCTGAATTATATAGACTAAACACAAACAGTTAACTAAGCTTGTTTAAAGATTCCAGTTCATGGGGTTGTAACAGAATTCTCACGCATTTTTACATTAAGCCAAGCCTCTGCCATTTCATGATTTAGGAACTTCTTCATCTGACCTTCAGACACAATACAAAGTGTAGCAGGATATTTTAAGTAATATTGTAAGTTCATTTGTTTTGCCATATTCTTTGCATTGATAAATTGCCTTCTTTTATTTGCCACCTCTTTGATGTAGTCTGGGAATAACATAACTTTATCTTGTTTCCAGGAAAGGCTTCCAGCCTCCCTTGCCAAGAGCAGGATATACTTCTTTGTGGAGACTTTTGCAAATTGAACTATGATGGTGTAATCAGTCCCTTTAGCATTTGGCACATGAAATGCCTGCTCAATATTAAGTAAATAATCAGATGAAATAGGGAGTATCTCATGCAAAAGTTTATCCACAAAAATAGTCAATTTTACATCATTAGGCATATTTTTAATCCCAATAATCTGTACATTGGATCTTTTCGTGGAGGCCTCCAGCTGAGAGATTCTATCAGAGATATTTTTAAACAAATTTGTGACATAGTTTCATTTCATTTTCATTTCATTTCATTAATGAGGTTTTCAAGCTCATTAATTTTCATCTCCATTTTTTGCCGTGACGCATTAATTAAATCTACAGCTCCTTGCAGGGCAGTGATGGAATTTTGGATTAAATCCAGCCTTTTGACTTGCTCCGTAAATTGTGAAGATAAAGTCTTTATCAGCATAAATAATTCCCCTATATCTTCTGTCTTTGACACTTTTGACACAGAGGATGCGGGTGGAGTAGATGCCAGCTCCTTTCTTCTCCTCGGCGCAGACATGTTTCTCTCAAACAGTTCTTACAAATCCTCAGATGTTCTCAAATATTGTTAAATGTTTCTTAAATCATGCCTCAGAGGTTGTTGATATTTCTGAAAGCATATATTATTATGGAACACGTCAGCCCTGTTTTCTCCTATAAAATAGGAGTCTCAGCACAGCTTTTTGCATTGGAAAAGCTCTGGGGAGATAATCCTGGAATCCAGCTCCCCCACTATCACGTGGGAGTTACCTTTCTCCAAGATGTTGTCCAGAGCTGTTGCCTTGCCCCCCCTTTCCATTCCAGGGGAGAGAGGAAAAGTTTTTTCAACTTTTAAAAAAGCTGTTTGAGAAAGCTCCCACGGAGACCCGTGGGAAGCTATCAGAGTGACATTGGTCCCAACCGGAAGTCTCGACCAGTGCTTCCTTCTGACGTCCAACAGTTTTTTTTTCTGGGCTAGTTGGCTCCTATGCAAGCACCTTGGGAGTTCCCCAAGGCCACCCTTGCGTTCACAGGTGTGCAGTGCGGATGTAGAGGTGCCAACTGTGAGAAGGATTTGAAGAGGTGCTGAGCTTTGAGCGGTAACGGCAGCCCTCTCTCATGATGGCACAGTTTCATGCATTCAAAGTATTTCACAGAATTATCTTAGCAATCCTCACAAGCACCAGTGGGCTTATTAGAATCGTTATAATTTTCATATTGCTTTATTGCCTTGAAAGTCTTTGTAATAAATCATAAGGCCAAAGTGTATGATTCCAAATGTTTCCGGGGAGATGGTAATTTGCCGATCTTTATTCCAGCTGCATAGAAATATTGGAGTACTGGATTTAGTATTATCTTTTGTCTCTTGATTCAGTAATGTATTTTTAGTCCAAGTGTAAGGTGTAATTCTCTCTGAGTTAGCTCCACGCTGTGCTGTTATTGAGAGTGACATCCTGAAAATCTGAGAAAGACACTCCAATTGCCCAAACGAGCTCTCAGCTTAATCATTCTAGGTACTCCAGCCAAGACTAACAATACAGCCCCCATTTCTAGTGGTATTGGGGGCCTGATAAAGTGGGATACATGCTGGAAATGAAAACGCTTCCCTCAGTTTTAACGATTTTCTTTGGACCACAGCATTTCCCTCATGCTTTTCTTGAGCTCATCATTCATTTCAATCATGCTGGACCGTTTTGATAGTGTTTTCTTTGATTGCTGGCAGCTGCAAGGCCTTAGGGTACCATAACATTGAATGAGTGTACAAGGCTCACAGCATAAAAATGGGTCTGAGCAAAATATCTCAAATATGGGGGCCATTTCAGAAAAGCTGTCCTAATGTAATGAATGTAAAGTTCTCAAATATACAGAAAGCCTATAATCTCCCATGTCCTGCTTGTGGGCTTCCCATAGGCACCTGGTTGGCCACTGTGGGAACAGAATGCTGGATGAGACAGGTCTTTGGTCTGATCCAACAGAGCTCTTCTTCCTTTCTCATATTTTTATACCGCCTTTCCGCAGAAGTCATCAAGGTGATGTACAACAAATGGAAATAACTCAAAAATACCATAAAACCCACAAAAATCAGCAAGGAAACCATGCTAAAACATTAAGACAACATTAAAACCACTAAGCAAATTAGGGCGCAATCCTATGAGGATAGTTGGCTGCCTCCGAATTCGGAGGTGACTGACTATCCAATGCAGGGTGGGAAGAGTGCAGAGGGGATCTTCTCCTCCACGCTCCAGCTGCCCTGCATTTGTGACTAGATGGCCAATGTCGGCTGTCTAGCTGGGGCGGCTTGGAGTGGGGGGAGGCTGGACAGTGCATAGGAAGTGTCATCCCTGCGCTTCTGCCATCCCCTCCCCATCCCCAGGAACGCCTCCTTTCCCCCCACTCCATGCTGCTCTTCTGAGCATGGAACCGGGGATGATCCATGCCACCTCTGAGGTGGTGGGGGAGGGGGCGGAGAGGTGGTTTTCTTGGAACTGACCTTGGAGCGCTGGCTCTGAGGTCGGTTCCCCAAAACCAAAAAATCCTATGGCTGTCTAGCCATAGGATTGTGCCTTTAAAAGGCCAGATTGAAAAGATGTGTCTTAACACCTTTTCAAAAAGCTGAGAGAGTAGGGCCCAATCATAACTCTGCAGTTAGAGCATTCCACAGTTTGGGAGCAACACAGGAGAAGGCCCTTTCATGTGTGCCTGATAAATAGTACTCTGCAAGCAATGGGGCCCTCAAAAGGGCCTCTACTGCCAATCTTGGTAAGTAGACAAGTGCATAACAAGACAAATGGGCCCTTAGGTAGCCAGACTTTAAGCCATATAAGGCTTTAAAGGTTAACCCTTGAATGGAGCCTAGAAAACAATTAGCAACCAGTGCAAATTCTTCAATATTGGGGTAATATGATCTTGATACTGTACTCAAGTTAGCAGTTTAGCTGCTGGAGTCTGCTCCAGTTGAAGCTTCTCAGTGCTTTTCTGGATGTCGGGTAACCCCACACAGAGCACACTGCCATAGTCTAAACATGATGTGACCAAGGCATGGATAACTGTTGTCAAATCAGACCGATTCAGGAAAGGTCACAGCTGCTGCACTAAACATAATTGTGCAAGCAGTAGGGATGTCTGTCACTGGGAAGTCTGGTTCTTTTTTGGCTTAACAGGTTTCTGTAACGTGTAAGACTCACTTTGCACCTGTGAGCTGAGCTGCGGGCTGTTCCCCGAACTCTGGGAACTTTTTGGTGCATTTTTGAAAAGTTCTGGAATTTGCAAAAATTCTGAGTAATTTGTGCAAATTATAGCCAAATTTGCACAAATTATACAAAGTCAGCCATAATTTGTGTAATTTGTGCAAATTTGACTGTAATCGGCATACATTCAGCTGTAATTTGTGCAGCTTGCTCAGAATCTGTGCCATCTGCAGAACATTAAAAAAGGGGAGGGGGGGTTCCTGGAAAATCTGCAAACTGGCCCATTTCACTGCAGATCAAGTCGGGCACTGCAGCAGGAACTGAAATGAAGTCCGGGGGCGGGGGGCAAGCCTGGGAAAACCCATTGAACTCCACCCCCCAAATGGATTTTTCTGACATCCCTAGCAAACACACTGTTGTGTTGTAATAGTTGTATACACTTCCTTGTTTTGAGTTATTAAGAAGTTTGTCCCTAGACAAGGGAGAAAGGGGAGGAAGGAGGGTGTGAGGGAAAAAAGGACAGATAGAAATTTAGGGTTTAGAAATAAAATGAAATTCTGTTTACATCCAAACCTTGTTTCTGGATCCTCCTCACTGAGAAGAAAATACAAAACACACCCTCCTCACTGAGAAGAAAATACAAAACACACCCATTACTGCCACCTGAAAATCTAGGGACAGCACAGGATCAAGGAGCACTCCCAAACTATGAACATGATCTTTCAGGGGAGCTTACTGGGACTTACAGTGCAGTCCTGTGTATTTACATGTTGAGTCCAAGGGGCTTCTTGTTGTTTATTCGGTCAGTCACTTCCGATTCTTCGTGACTTCATGGACCAGCCCACACCAGAGCTTCCTGTCGGCCATCGCCACCCCCAGCTCCCCCAAGGTCGAGTCTGTCACCTCCAGATTATCATCCATCCAAGGGGCTTACTCTGAGGTAAATCAGTATAGGATTGTAGCCTTAGGTGTGGTTCGTATGTAACGACAACCCAGAGTATGGGTTGAGTATGTCTTGTTGTTGAATCATGGGCTGTTGCTGAATTATGGATTGTCATTACATGAAAACCCTGCATTATGGTTTAACTATGGTTTGTTACCCATGAACAACCCAAGAAGAGAATCCATGGTTTGTTGTTGGGTTGTGAACTCTGGGTTGTTCATGGTTAACAACCCATAGTTAAACCAAAGTTCAGGGTTCACACATAACAACAATCGACGATTCAACGACGACCCATGCTTAACCCATACTCTGGGTTGTCGTTATGTGTGAACCAAGTCTCAAGTCTTAGCCTCAACTATAGCTGGAAGTGGGTCATTTAAAAATTGTAATTTTAGGGATAATAAAGACTTGTTCATTTACTTGTTGCATTACTTATTGAATGCCACTATAAGTGTTCACAGCAACATACAAACGTTGTGTGGACGATTCAGCAGATGCTTTGATCTCTGAAGCTTGCTGACCATTCTGGCTTGCAATGTAAAGATTTGTGTACAGCCATTCACAAAGTGGATTTGTGAATTATGTGTGTGAATCTGCTTTTGAAATTTGAACATAAAGCAAAACAGTTTAAGATTTCAGTTACGGGGAGCTGCTGGAATAAAAACTCTCAGAAAATCTCCAGTTTGCATTCTCCCATTGATTGTGGATATGAAGCCAGTGGCTGGTTGTGGGAACCACTGCCTGGTGCATGAAGGCACCCTTTTTACTACCACTCTTGATGTGTGATTCAAAAAATCAGGGGCACAAGCACAAATGGCTCCTTCTAGAATGTGGGATGCCTCACAGTTCCCACAACATCAGTGCATTTTATCATCTCATCTTTCACTTTTTGCATTCTCCCAGTCATTCCCTTTTCACTACAAATGCTAACATCTTATTTTAAAATGGCCAAGAAGTTGCCATGATGGTTATGACAGAAATGACTTTAAAAAAGTGGGTGGCACCAATACCTTCTATTTTGAACTTTGTATTTGAAAAGCAATTCATGAAATAACAGAGAAAAGTAATTTAATAGTCAGGAGCTGACAAAATACAATAGAAATAACTTCAGTTCTGTCATTCTAGGCTCATTTGGGCCTACACTGCAACTGAAATTTATTGCAATTGCAATCCTATGTGATAGTGTTCACAGAACACAATTTTACAATGTGAAAATACTGGAATATAAAACATAGCAAATATTTCTTTCAAATTATTAATCTCATTACATCGACTCCTGAAGCACATACTGACTTACCTTTCTTCTTTTTTGAGACCTAAGACACAATCCAACCAAAGTCAAGCACTTTTAAGTCCTATTCATTTCAACTGCAGAGAGTTAAGCATGTAAAAATACTAACAAACAGGAACACCCCAAAGGTGTGTCACTCCATTTTTAATTCAAAATATCCTCCATTTTGTGCTAAAAGCAGCCACGTGGAGATTCAGTCTGGATTGCGAGTGCAGTGCATGGGGAGGAGGGGGTTGACTCTTTTCTTCTTCATGCTGCTTTCCTGCCACCACCTGGCTGCAACTTGCCCCCAAAGATGCTGTTTACTGCACACACCTTTGGGGGCAAATAGGAGCTCCAGCAACCAGGCTGCCAATCTCTTGCTGGCTGTGCCACAGGAACTCCACTTCTTACTTTCCTGTGGCACAGCCAGAGAATGCCCCCCTCCTGGCACTCTGTCTGTTTCTTGCTCCTTAGCCAAGCGCAGGCCTTCCTCTGCTGGATGCCCCCATAGGTTTGGGATGTGTGTATGTGCGTGTGTGCGCACTCACAGAAGTACTCTCCGCTTCCATACACTTTCTCCTAACTTTCAAAATGGTGCAGCCAGTTTGGTAGGGTTCAGATGGGTATCATAATGCAGATGAGAATGTGCACTGACAATGCCCATGCAGGGCTACGTATGTGCACAGAACTCTCTTGTTGGATCAGGATGAATGGGACTTAAATAAGCTGGGCTGGTGGATTGTAGACAAACTCTATCGCTTGTAGGTTACTTGTTCTGCAAATTCGGAGGAGGTAGAGAGCAGGTCATGAAGTACAGCCTGAAGGCATGTGTTATAACTTCCTTGCTAAAGCTAAGCAGGTTTATTTATTTATTTCATTTGTATACCGCCCAGTAGCTGAAGCTTTCTGGGCAGTTCACAAAATTAAAACCACAAAAATACAACAGAAAATACAATATAGAGCCTGGATGGGAAACCACCTGGGAATCCCATGTTTACCACTTTAGGTTCCATGACAGAAGAAAGGTAACAAAATAAATAGTAAAGGCATGTGTTCCCTTTTCATTTTAGAAGCATGTTAAGGCAGCCCCTCCATCAATACTCAGGGTTAACTGCTGACTGTATGCTCTTTTGACATTTGTAAAATCTTTGCATTGGTTTGACGTTTTACTGAACCTCTAAGGTTACTTATTTTTGTCTTATTTTACCACTTGATTTTCTTCAGTGATTGATTTTTATTGTCCATGTGTTTGGCATCTGATGCAGTAAAAATGAAAATATAATAAAAGCTTTTGGTTACACCTGCCCAGTTACACTGGCATCAACTAATACATCTTCAAAGCATTGTCCTCTCATAGTTACATCAAAAATGACACCCTTGGTCAAATCGGTGATCCATGTTGGAGGGAACAAGAAAGTGGACAATTTAGGGACTGAGTGACTAGCCTGGTCTTAAACTGCTTAGAACCTTCAGTAGCTACAGAAAAGCAGCCACATCTGTTCAGGACAGATCTATGCCATTAACTGCTTTCAGCATTAGGCAGCAATTTAGATTCTCACCAAGCAAATGCTAATGCTGAAAACCTAAATCTTATGGTGGAGGTATTGATAATGCAGCACACTTAAAATTTACTGATATTGCAAAGTAGACATGTGCCCTTCTGGTGAACTCTAAATAGCCCTTAAAGAAACGTCATAACTTTAGCTCATGTTTTTTGTGTTCTTTCTGAGTTGTGCACTATTGTGAATGCTATTACTAATAGAAGAGGGATTAAATTGCGTAAAGGCTTAGCCTTAGACGTTCTTTCCTGAGCCAGGGTGCCATAAAGAACTGTTCACTTGTGTAAATAATTAACCTGTTTTGAATGCAACTTCTCCCCCCCACCCCCAGCAGATGGTTTGATTCCAAAAGTTGCTTTGGTCCATTTAGTCCATGCACTGAAGAACTAAGCGGGACATTTCAGAGTCCAGGAGCAAGCTTCTATCAGTACCAGACCTCTAATACTGTTCATAGTTGCAGCTTTGGCAATAGAACATGAGGGCGGCTTCCACCCCCCCCCCACTCCAACTTCCCATGGCTAGATAGCTGAAATCAGCTGTCTAGCTGCAAATGCAGTGCGAATGACACATGGAGGGGAAGATCCCCTCCGTGCTGCTCCTGCCCTGCATTGGATAGGCAGTCACCTCTGAGTTCAGAGGCAGCAGCCTATCCCTATAGGATTGTACCCTAAATTGCTTTGGCTTCTAGAGTACAGTTTGTGATTCAGTAAATTTTGACTACAGATCCATGCTTCTCTTTGGCACAGACAGTATGTTGGTTTGGGCAGAAATGAACTGCAGCAAGCCTCAGGCTTGTGCACTCCTCTCTCATGTGGCCACAAAGAGGAGATGAGAAGCCTTCACTTCCATTTGGATTAACACAGTTTATTGTTTTATTTACAACGTTTGCATACCACTCCACATCTAAACAGATTCCAGAGTGATAAACAATAAAGATAAAAGGAATAAAACACAATATTAACAGGTTTTTTTTAAAAACAGAGTACTAATGAAAACTGTGGCTGGTCAATCAGGGAAGACTTGTTGAAATAAAAATGTCTTCGGGAGGCACCAGAAACAAAACAATGTTGGTGCCTGCCTGACATCCAGAGGCAGGCTCTTCCACAGAGAGGGGGTCACCACAGTGAGGGCTCTACTCTGGGTGGATTCCAACCAGGCCATAGCATGTGGAACTACTACTGCAAACCTGACAAACTGTGGTTAACCTTTACTAGGGTTTATTTGAAACAAGCCAACTTCAAGCCATGAGTTATGAAGCTGACTTCTTTTAACAAGCCATGGTTAAGACCAACCACAGTTTATCGTCAGAACGTACTACGACACTGTGGTTAATAAAAAAAATAGAAGTGAAGGCTTCTGATCTCCTTCTTCTGGCTGTACCAGAGGAAGAGAGGGGGTGTATGCCAACCTGAGGTTCAGTCCAGCTTGTTTCCATCACAATAAACCAAATTATTATTGTCACGATTACTGTGACAACTGAACTGGTCCAGTAAGATAAGTGGTTATGTTACAGATTCAATTTAATCTCAACTTAACTTTTATTTAATACATACATTTCTTTTTTAGATCTATAAATCACCCTTCATCCACAGGATCCCAGGATAGTATACACAACATTGAAAACAAATAACAAATCCAATATAAAAACCACATGATTACACATTAAAAAGCAAACAATAACTTAAATTTTAAATTTTAAAATCAAATGTTAAAATGCCTGGGCAAAAAGAAACATTTAACTTGGCGCCGAAAAGAAAACAAAGTTGGTGTCAATTGTATCTCCATTGGACGGGCATTCCAAAGGCAGGGCACCACCACAGAGAAGGCCTTTCCCCTTGTTAATGCATAGTGTACATCTCCCACTGATAGTATTCAGAGAAGGGCCTCCTCTGAAGATCTTAGTGCATAGGCAAGATAGTATGGGAAGAGGTCCTTCAAGTATTTGGGTCCCAAACCAGTTAGGGCTTTAAAAGGTGATAACCAGCACCTTGAATTGGGCTCAGTAGTGAATAGGGAGCCAGTGTAATTCCTTAAGAATTGATGTAATATGGCTCCATTGTAATGAGCCAGTCAGAATTCTGGCTGCTAAACTTCACAGCCACCATGTTTGGCGGATGAAGAAGTCTAATACAAAATGAATTCCACTTGTTGGCCAACTGCAAATGTTGAATTTTACCAATGAGAGTTCTTAGCATGGAGTCCCTTGAGCATTAGACCTATTTGGAAGTATAAACACGTTCCTCTATATTACTGGTGCACAGTAAGTGCAAAAGTGAGTTTTTGTTAAGAAAAAAACACCTTGACAGAGTCCATCACGGAGGGAGCATCAAAACTTTTCTGTGAGTGAACAAATAAAACAAAAAAGTGAAAAGTGCAGTTAACCCAGAATTCGACTTTGTCTAACTGGTCTCTGGCATCAGATGAAGTATTCAACATGCATTCACCTATGCAGTCTGTTAGGGATTTTTCTACAGCTGCTGATCCTTGCTTGGTTTCTCGCTTATTTTTTACTGACAAATCTCTACAGCATCATTCCATAAACGGTGAGTTCTTGGCATGGGTCAAGCCTGATTAGTTCCCAGCAAAAAGGCACTTTAATGTCTCTCTTGAAAAATGGGCTCTGAATGTACATTTGTGGTTGGCAGTCCAAATGTCGAGATTCGAGAGCTCTTCTGAGTTAATCATCGACTCTCATCTCCTCAGCTGTTCCCTCTGTGACTTTGAATTGATGATTAATTCCAGGTGTCTTTAGTGTTGCTGCTTTTCATTTCCAGCTGTATTATTCTGGCCTGGATCTGAGCCAAACTCAATTTGCTTGACTGCAAACTCTCTGCCGATTTATACACAGAGGGAACACGTTTAGGCCCTTTGTGCAGATATGGGAAGCATCACAACAGACTGACTCACAAGTAGGGATGCTGGAAAAATTCAAGACGGACTAAAATGAGCTGGATTTCTAAGAATCCGACCTGTGGAATCCAGTGTGGAGCGACCCCCTCAGGCCACATGGAATCTATGGACTTTCGGATGATTTTTTTTTTCTTTTCCAAAATTTATGCATATAAATTCGTAGGAAAATACGTATGTTTCTGCTGAGGAAACACTGAATGGAATGGGGGGGACAATATGTTAAATGTTACGTACTAAGGTAAATTATGTAAATACTTACGTAAATACTTACGTAATTGTTTATGTATTTTTCCGCACACACACACACAAATTTGCATCTGCATGTGGGTGGACGACAGAACAAAAGGCGCCTGACAATCCGAGAAACACAGATGGAGCGAATTTTACACAGTATTACCCAAATACTCACAAGTGGCCATTTAAGGGTGGGGATCTCGTTTCCCTTCCAGTTATAGCTCCCCCCACCCCAACCACCATCTGTTCTAAAGCTCTATTGAAGAGCACGGGGATTGAAATTATTTTATTTTGTTGTTAAAGATGAATTCATGTCTCATGAATCTTTCTGAGGAACAACAGCATTGATATTACTATGGAGAGTTGCATTTGAATTACGTATTCTGAAGGGTTTTAATGGCGGGGCTGGCCTTGCGTATGTGGGCATTCTGGATAGGGAAAAACACAGAGCTGAGCCTATGTATTCTCCCCAGTACTGCCGCATATCTTATATCAGGGGTAGGAACCTTTTTTGTCCCGAGGGCCACAGATAACTCATGGGTAATGTTCTGGGGGCTGCATACTAGCAGTGTGTGGGTGGGGGGAAGTCCACACACTTTCCCCAGTCATGTACTCATACACACATACAAACACAGAAACATGTACACTTACACATTCTTTTCCAAGCTTAATTGCAGGACAGGGGCAACTGAGGGGGTTTGCAGCATGTTGGGAGAGGAGGGTTAACCCTTACCTCCCAGCTGTGACGCCCCCCCTCCAGAATACCCCCTGTGCTTTTTGGTTTTCCAGTTTCCGCATAGTTTTCCCTCGATCGAAAAGGTTGAAATGCCTCTCCTAAGGCTTAATTAGTGGCAATAAGAGCTTTAGCCTTAAATAGGCTATTTGGGGTATTTCAGCATTACACCTTTGCCTTCGGGCCCACTCCCTTTGACCTTCCACCCTGCCCACCACTGGAATGCAGCCCTCAAGAGTTTCTCCAAAATAGGATTTGGTCATCGGGCGGACTGAGGGTCAATGTCCCTGGTACATGTTCTGTTTGTCTCTGCCATTCCACAAAAGCCCAATTGTTTAAGTGGCAAGGGTCCATGGTAAAGTCTGACTACTAAATGTTTTTTTTTAAAACAGGGTAAAGTATTGGAATGAAGGATTGAAACCCAGCAGACGATCTTTCAGATAGAACGTTTTCCTTCTACACAGAATATTTACAATCCTTGCAGGTGCCAGACAGGAAGGAAAGCAAATATATATTGGGACAATAAAACATCAACATGGGGTCTTTCTCATATATTGTTCAGGATCCTTTAAGACTCCGTTTACCCTAAGCCTGTTGACAGAATCATCCTCAGTGGACTGAGAAATCCTTCTTCCTTCTGCTATAAATTTTCTTCTGCTTGCAGCTGTGTTTGTTTGCAAGGAGTAATGAATAGAGCAGATGTGTTTGTGACAATGAAGACTAACAATAATTAGCTTTATGTTGCAAAAACATCCTTTGGCTTTCCGTGACATTGCTCTAAATGTATTTGGGATGATGTGAGATCTTTTGGAGCTGGAGTTCTAATATTAACTCCAGAATGAAAATGTGTGCTTTTTTTCAAGTAACAATGGTTTGTAATAAGTAAAGGCCTAGGTTAATACTGATACATTAAACTTTATGTTGAGTAGCTGTAGCGCAGAGCCAGAAACTGAGTTAAGGTGTATGGTAGTTTCCATGCAGGAAGTGAGCCTAACATGATAGCTCAGGTGACTAGCTGGGAGATTCTGGGAGTTGTAGTCCCACACATATGGCGGGCACCGGGTTTGGGAAGGCAGTGGTAGCTGTTCCCTAATACAATGAAGCAGCTTCTTATTTCAACTCAACCGGACATTTAACGTACTAATATGCAAGGTCTCTCTACTGTTACACTTCAGAGATGGAACTTACTGGACAATGAAAGAGAGGTTACTTCTGTGTGCTTGGAGTTGGGATGGACAGCTTGATAAAAACATTGACCCAGCATGCAGCTGCTGTGAAAAAGCTGGGGATCATGCTGGGAATTCTTAGGAAAGGAATTGAAAATAAAATGGTCAATATTATAATTATACAAATCTGTTATTTGTATATACAAAGCCTTCATTCAAAGCTGTTGTACAGCTGTATCTGGAATATATGGCCTGAAGGCCATGAAGCTAAGCAGGTCTGGATCTGTTCATTTCCTGGATGGGAGACCACATGAGAACCCCATCTATGTCACCATGAGTTCCATGACGGGATATAAATGTAATACTTATGGTTGCTTACTAATTATTTTTAGAAGGATTTGTATCCTGAAAAAGGTGGGATATAAAAAATAGTAATCATCATCATCAGAACATATTATTATTGTTATTGTTATTATTCATCTCACCTCAAAAAGGATACTGTGGGGCTGGAAAAGGTGCAGAAAACGGCAACCAAAATGATCAAGGGGCTGGAGCCACCCCCTATGAGGAAAGATTACAAAGTTTGCGACTCCTTAGCTTAGAAGAAAGCTAAGTAAGAGGAGGACATGATTGCAGTGTATATAATTATGCTTGGTGTGGAGAAAGTGAATGGAACTGGGGGTTCATGGAGTGCACGAATCCTCCCCCAGATAACCCACTGCCAGCACCTACTGATGTACAGAGAGCAGTAGGACACTATTTTTAATATACTCAAAGCCAGCATATGGAGTGAGTTATACCAACCTTAGAATCCACCGGGACCAGAAAACAGGTAGTTAAAACATTAAATGCATATTTTAACATCCAGAACAAATAGTCAGTTGAGAAGGAATAATAAAGAATGGTTCTAACTAATAATCTAACTGAACGTCACTGACTCACCTCTTTAACATCCACCCTTAATCACCAGGCCTTTACTTACATTCCTTTCTCTCTGAACACACTCATTCAACTATGGGTCTTCTCCGTAACTGCCCTAACTCGCTCTGGGTTGTAATCCCTGTCACTGTCTCCCTCCTTCCTAACTCAGTGAAATCTCCCTGTCCTGACCCAGCTGATTCTTCCTGGCGCCTCCCTAACTGGCTCTGATCCTACTCACTCACTGACTTCCCAACTGACATTAACTCCACCCAGCATTCCGTTATGGCCTCTGCTGTCATTCCTCCAATCATTCCTCTGTAACCCTGGCCTTGGGCAAATCCCTGTCTCTCAGCATAATCTGCCTTACAGGAAAAAGAATAATCATGGGGTAAACACATGTAAATGTAAGCCTCTTCGAGAACAGTGGGCCACAAATGTAATATTTTTTTCAAAGTGGTATGCTGGCTTGGGATGATGGGGGTTGTAGTCAAACCCACCTGGAGGAAACCAGGTTGGGGAAAGCTGATCTAAGGGGCATTTTGACTCTAGCAACTCACATGAGCAAAGAGCACACTTGAGAGTATTATTATCCTTCCCACACAGTTTTTATGGACTTTGCTGATTTTACAAGCAAGGGATATTCAAAATTCAAACATTATCTGAAAACACTTGTGATATTCTTTGACATTGCTCTTATTGTTGATCCTTATGTTATTTTATCTGATAAAATTTAATTACAATATTTTTTAAAACATTACACTAAGGCTCGATCAGGGGCAAGGGTCTCTGGACATTTTCACATATGAGGCATTTATGTGGACTTCTGATTGTAGTTAAGGCAAAAGAGAAAGTGGAAGAGCAGAAATGCTATTGCAATGGAAATTAGGATTCTGGCCAATTTAGGGTTTTCTATTCAGATTTCAAGCTTGTCAAATCAACCAGCATGTTCATAACCTTGTCTTTTTAAATGTGTGTTTTATTACTCGTGGCGCAGAGTGGTAGGCGGCAGTATTGCAACCGAAACTCTCCCCACGACCTGAGTTCGATCCCAGCGGAAGCTGGGTTTCGGGTAGCCAGCTCAGGTCGACTCAGCCCTCTATCCTTCCGAGGTCGGTAAAATGAGTACCCAGCTTGCTGGGGGAAAGGTAGTCACGATTGGGGAAGGCAATGGCAAACCACCCCGCTACAGTCTGCCATGAAAACGCCAGCACAAGCAGCGTCCCTCTAGGGGTCAGCAATGACCCGGAGCTTGCACAGGAGGAACCTTTTCCTTTCCTTTCCTTTCCTTTCCTTTCCTTTATTACAGTGCTTATGAAATTTCCCCTCCAAATATCTGAGCATTCAGAAAGATCAACATTAAGTTCAGTGAGGAAATGCATCCTCAGCAAGAAAAAAAGTGGATAAGAAAGGGGGGAGGGAGGAAGAAAAATTATAATATGGTCTATTACAGGAATAGTGTATCATAACTACTCTCAGCCTAACCAGCATCACAGGCTTGTTGTGAGGATAAAATGGAAGAGGACCATGTAAGCTACCTTGGGTTCCTTGCAAGATGAAAAACGGTGGGATATATATGTAAAATAACAATAATAACAATCCTCCTCCTCCTCCAGTTAGTGAGGCATAGAAATCAACTGTTCCATTTCCAGAGAGGTATTGTACATAGGGATGTACGAAAGTCACTTAGCTTTTCGAAGGGTGACATTCGCGGTGGGGGTGGAGGCGCTCCGCCCCTCCCCCCGAAATTCTCTCCGGCCGGCTCCGCTCCGCAGAGACACCAGCCAGGGCCACCCGCAGCCAGACACCTGGCCGCTGGGCAGCCTGCAGGAACTTAAATGGCGGCTGCCGTAGCTGCTGCCATTTGTGTCCCTGTATTTTGCTGTGATAGGCTACGCAAATATTTACGTAGCCTATCATGGCAAAGCAAACAGCAAATGCAAATGGCGGCGGCTATGGCCGCCGCCATTTGCATTCCCTTTTTTTTTTCCGTGATAGCCTACGTAAGTATTTACATAGCCTATTATGGCAAAAAAGAAGAAGAAAAGGAACGCAAATGGCGGCCACTACGTCATTTGCGCCCCTCTCTTTTGCCATAATAGCCTACGTAAATATTTATGTAGGCTATCAAGGCCCCCCAAAAAAGGGAATGCAATGGCGGCTGCCGTAGCCGCCGCCGTTTGCGTTCCTTTTTTTTTGCCGTGATAGGCTACATAAATACTTTTGCAGCCTATCACGGCTTCTGCAGAGACGCAAACGACGTCCCTGTATTAGCCGTGATAGGCTATGTAAGTATTTATGTAGCCTATCACGGCTATAGTGATGAAGCGCGCAAGTCAGCGCGAATGGCAGCAGGTAAGTGTCCCATTTCGCGCGCCTTTCACGGGGCGGGGGGGCTTCGTTCCACCACGGATTTTGGGGGCAGTGCCAGTGCATTCGGCCTCACTGAGATCCGTGGCGGAATTGTCTGACATCCCTAATTGTACATAGGTATCCATATAATATGTTTTTATAAACCTACTCTTAATGTTGTCTTCTGTACATAATAATATACAGAGAGGGTGGACAGGTCTTTCTCCACTGGATAACGGAAAGGGATATCCTGTCCTTCCAATTCTGCAGAATTACCCTCTTGTTTAAGCCTCATGTGTGAAAGTTTCCCAGTCTGGAGAGAGTGGCCTAACACTACTCACTTCCTTGGAGTTGGACTGCGTTGGCTGCTGTAGAATTAGGTTCATCCACAGTCAGAGAACTATTACTGAGATGCATGTTTCTTGGCTAATGCACACTAGGTCTCTTTCAAAAACCATTCATAGGCTTGAAAGCTGGAATGATTTAAGTGCACTTAAAAACAAATGGTTTCCACAAGGGCTTTTACTTCTCCTCTGGGAGTTCCTCTTTAAAAATCCAGCATCCACTACTTAGCACCATGACATTACTTTTGGCTGAGATATTAGAAGCATAGCTGATGAACAGTGTCATTTTATGTGGTTGCCATGGTCAAACTATTGAAACAGATGATACAGTACTTCTATTAGAAAATTACGTTGAGTTCCTGTTCCAGTATTCTTACCACCTTGATAAAAAAAGGGCAGAAGTTTGTTTCTTTTAATCCACTTCATGCCTGAGGTTTCTAGGTGCTTCGAAATAAAAGAAAAACAATAATAAAAACATGAGACCAGGTCTTACTAAATTGTGGTATTGTCAACTAATCAGAAAATAGCCTTCATTTATATAGGGCCAGTTGCCACCTCCCAGCCATATTCAAAGCTGTACACCTTAGAGCAGAGCTTTCCAAACTGTGTGCATTAGTGTGTCGGCAGCATTAGTGTGTGGGCGGCAGTGTGTAGGTGTGTTGCGTGAAATGCAGAAAATTGTGTGGAAGGGCACTGCGGAGCTCCCTTACTTGCATTTGCTTCCCTTAGCCCCTCTCCTGGAACTTCCTAAAGCAGCTAATGGTAAAGCAGCTAAGGCTTAGCTGCTTTAACATTAGCTGCTTTAGGATCATGTGGCGTCTTGACGTAGGACGCACGTGATTGGCGGTGTTGGAGCAGTATGGTGAGGTAGAAGCGTGGGGTGAAGAGAGGGGAGGGGAGGCGCCGCCCTGGGAGCAGAGCTTGGCTGACGCCGGCGCAGAGAAGTGGCAGCAGCCACCAGCGCTGTGGGATTTCGAGTGCGCCCTTCGCGGACTTCTGCACCGCGCTCCTGCGCGGCCGGGCCAGAGTAGCGCGCGGGTGGAAACGCCGCCTGGGACTGCACCAAGCAGGCCGTCCGCCATCTTGGCCAGTCAGAACGGAGCTCAGTGGAGGCGAGAAGCCTCAGAATCAGTGTGCTCCCAATCACCCGGGCGAGCGCGGCTGCAGGCTGTCACCCAGTCAACCCACCTGCTGCTGGCTGAAGGGAGGCCACCCTCCCAAACCCAATGTGGCAAACAGCAAGCCACCCACCAAGTGGCACTTATAATTTGATTTCTGCCATTTATTTTTATTTTTACTCTGCTGTAATTGTGGATTAACCACCCACCGGCAGTGTACCGCTGGAGACTGCTGAAACTGGACTCTGGACATAGGCATTGCAAATATTTACAGCAATATAGCCTTGTAGTGAGACATATATATTTACACCATTTTTGTTGGACTTTTGCTTCTCTACTTCATGTGTTTTTGCAGCTGAGTTCCTACCTGGGCCTATGTGTCCTAATATGTATTGTAAATACTTTAGTTAATTTTGTTTATTTTTCACATTTTCTTGCACATATTTACATACTGTTACTCATAAATGACAACAATGTATGTTATTATCTTACAAATCATATATTTTTTAAAATATAAATGAAAGGTTTTCATGAGATATGTTCTATCCCCATACATTTCGTTATTACAATTTATGTATGTGTCCGTATCTCTTACAATGGGTTAGTTTAACCTCCGGTTTGCTAGTAAAACTGAATTACCGTGTCATGAAATGATGCATGTCTAAAAAGTGTGTCACCAACATGAAAAGTTTGGAAAGCTCTGCCATAGAGGAATAGATTGCTCTTGTAATGTGCTAGGTCCCAAGACAGGCTATCATCTCCATGTCATGAAGAACCATTCCAGGGTTCTTAGTCATGTGGAGTGCCTCCATGGATAAATGCGATGATGCAGAGTGGTGGGGCTGGAGTGCTCCTTCCTTCACAAATCCATACAATATGGTAAGTAGATTGCCTGGAGAGGGCTATAAGGATACACACATGGAAGGCAGTTTCATGCTCTTGGCTCTGCCTCCCAATGCCACCTCTGGACCTGCTTTGCCCCCAAGTCCAGCTCCAGATACCAGAATTTATTCCCAAAGTTAGCAACCCTACTACATTTGGAGTGGCCCTGTCCTGCTTTACAGAGGACTGTCCTCTATCTGAAGGTGTCTGTATTGTGAGTAATGGAACTAAGTAGAGAGACTCAGGATCTATTTCTTTCTTATTTATTACATTTCTATACAGCCCAATAGCCAGAGTTCTCCGGGTGGTTCACAAAACAAAACATAAAACCATAAAATGCAATAGCATTGTAAAACATAATATTAAAACGTTAAAAAGTTTAGAACAAAATAAAACTAGAGTAAAAAACCAAAAAAATCTTCCACACTATGATGAGATATACTTTATTTCTAGTATAATATTTGTTTCCAAATTTCCAGCTATACATATAAATCAGTATATGCAATTTTTATGCAAATAGATGTCCTCTTTTGTCTTCTATTTTGATGATGCTTTTTTTTTTTTTGCAACTTCAAGGCTCAGCTCTTCCTTCTGATGGTTCATTATCTTTAAACTGGACTTGGACTCAACAGCCCTTCAAACAGAGGACACTTTCGAAATAGAGGACAGTCCAAAAAGAGGAAACATGGCCACCCTACCATGTTAAATCCCTTACTAATAAGCCATTTCTTCACATTTGTTGTTCTAATGAACATATGAAAATAAATTGTATGGAGAGGGGAACATTTGGTCTGAAAATGAAGCTAAAGATAAACTACTTTGAAGCCATGCGCTACAGACACTGGGCACTTTGGGAAAATAAAGACATGGAAACTATTTTCCATATCATTATTTCCAGCTTTTGGCTCAGGGTAACAACACACAAAACATACCCATGAGGATCCCAGGGGGTCAACAGTCACTCATTTGATGTCTGAGAAACTATTTATGTATTTATTTGCTTTATTTTACTTAAACCATGTTTATCTTGCTCTTCAGCTGGCAAGGCTAAATCATTAAAACAGTTAAAAATTGTATCTGGTATTTAAATGGCCTTAGAGGTGGCAACGATGATAGTTTTCCTCACTGTCATCATCTTGTCTTACTCACTGGGCAGTTAGTTATAATGACCTCTATGAGGGGAAGGAGGTCCCAGCAAAGAAGCAGCCAGTGGTGGTGGTGTTGACAACTGTTTGCCTCACTGGCCTCTTCTCCTGCTCACAGGGGTGTGTGTGTGTGTGTGTGTGTGTGTGTGTGATTAAAATGCTGCATCACATTCCAACATTCATTATTTATGCTTTAGATTCATGTTCTGTACAGTTAGGCTAAGCAATAATTTATCAAAATATGCATAAAATGCAGTGTGGGTTATTTTTTTTTTCATGATATTTGATTTGGAGAGAGGCAAAAATATTGTGCTTTCTACAGACTCAAATATTTGGTTGAATTATTTGAAAATGATACGTAATTCTCAAAATCTTTTAATAATACTTAGCAGATATCCTTCCCTGATAGAGACCCATACAGCTGCTAAGATCATCAGAACAGGCCCTGCTGGTTGTACTGTGACCAGCAGATTGCTATCTGGTGCTCCATGATGGCGCCCACTGTGTGGAATGCCCTCCCTCCTGCTTTTTGGGAGATGCCAACTGTGGTGTGCTTTAGGAGCCTCTGAAAGACCTATTTCTTCATCCAGGCTTTCCCCGAGTGACCTTATCTAGAAATTAACCTCTTCTAGATATCCTTCCAGGTATGGTAAGCAATCTATAAATTGATTAAATACAATAATAAATACATAAGTAATCTGAACAATTACTTTTCATACCAGTTCAATACAGCAGTATCATCGAAAGTGTTCAGACCCTTACATTTGTTCAGTATAATTATTCCCATTTTACAGAAGGGCCAGTGGCAGGGGATGGGCAGTGCTACCAACGGCTCCAATCCAGTAGAGAGTTCGTGGAGCAGCTGGCGCTATATGCATGTAGCCCTTTTGGAAAATCAGAAATCCTGCCAGTCATTTCAATCTCCTGCTTTCCCTTCTGAACAGCTGCTGGGCAGATGTGAAGGTCTGAGGCCTAGAGAGGCAAAGAAAAGAAAAAGGTTGGGGTCTAGAGGCCTGGAGTTTTTTTGTTGGGAGGGGATATCCCTGAGAGGAGAAGTTTCAATTTCCTGGTTAAGTTTCAGTTTCATTTCCCCAATTAAGTTTAAGTTCTGTGGGTTTCTTCAGTACTTTCGGTTTTAAGGGAGGAGGGTGAGAGAGCGTGAGAGAGCCAGTAGAGGCAGAGTTGGGGAGACCAGAGCCTGAAGAAAGAGCCTGGAGAAGTCTAAGTACAGCTAGGATAAAGGAACTTGTGTTTTGCAACTTGTGTTTTTCTCTTAAGGGCTTTTGTATTACTCCACTCTGTTGTGTAAATACCTTTCGTTGTGATTTGCTTGCTTTAATTTACCAGTAAACTGTTGTGGTTAAACCTGTGTCTAGAGTGTCAGTCAGCCCACACCTACAGCCTACACTCCATGTTACTGGAAAGGGGAAGGCAAAAGAAGGAAGATGGGACTCTGAAGGAGGCAAGAGATCCTTAAGGAGTTGCTCAGGGGGTCTAGGTCATAAGGGGAACCCTGACAGCAGGATTTCAATTTTTGTGAAAGGGCTATGCCTGTGCAATTTCCACATCTGTTGGATCAGGTTGGGAAATTGCACATGTTACATGTACGATTCCCCATCCAGATAGGGATATTTCCATGAAAGCCTGCTTCCAAGTATGTAGTCCCCTAGGTGGAGTGGGACAAGTGAGTTCATAGCTGAGGCAACTTTCCATTGCACACTATTAGCCACCATGGTAGCTCTCATATACAGTGTGTCACAGGCACATCTTGTTCACACAATTACTTTTTACCTGTTGGGAAAAGCAAATTACGTCTCATCAGTGATTGGTGTTTATTTACTAAAGGCAAGAGAGTCTACCATGTCTTTAAAGTAATAATAGAAAAGCAACTGCAATTAATTTGTTTTGTGGAGGGGAATTAATTCCATTGTAATGTAGGCACACACTTTCTCTATTGCCCAGACAATTTCCAAGACACATTTAATTGCTAATGATTCGTTGTATATTTCACTTTCTGTCCGAAATCGAAAAGTCATGTGATGGTACAATTAAAACTTGTAAATTAAAGGTAAAAGAATAGAAACATACAGTGCTAATTCAAAGTCATTCCCAATAACAATCCAGACACCCAGCCCTCTCAACAAGGTCCTCGATCTGTTATATATGGGTAGGAACACTACCACCCACCTATATTTACATCTGTTTCATATTGGCTGGAGGTTGTAGAGGGCTCCTACTATATCCTTCCAATTCCTGCTTAACCCAGACAATACCCTCATATTTTGCCATCCTCAATGGAACAGTAAAGATCCCTAGACTCAATTTTCTTACACAAATTTTCATTTAAATGGTGCCTTAGGGCTTAGGCACTTACCCTTTGACAGCCACCAGAGTAATGCTCATTTCTCTGAGCCAGTGTGGGTGGTGTAGTGGCTAGAGCCTTGGACTGGGAGTTGGGAGATCCGGATTCTAGTCCCCCCTCGGCCACGGAAGCTCGCTGGGTGACTTTGGGCCAATCACAGACTCTCAGCCCAACCTACCTCACAGGGTTGTTGCTGTGAGGATAAAATGGAGGAGGAGGATCGTATATGCTGCCTTGGTTTCCTTAAGGAGGAAAAAAGGCAGGATATAAATGCAATAAATAAATAAACCAATTTCAGCGGCAGGGGGTGGGGAATACCATTCTCCAAAGTGAGACTAATCTTGGCAGGAATTTTTTTTCAGTGATATTCATTGAGGAGATGATGCTTGCAGACTGTAAAAGTGACTATAATTATTCTCAGACATGAAACTTTGCCTTGAGGCATATTTTTGCAGATTGAGGAAGATTGATTATGACTAGGTCATCCCTGTATTACATTGTCCTAAAGCAAAGGAAATATTTGTAATTAGGAAATAAAGCTCCTGCCAATGATATAACATTCGCTTAAGGAAATGCCATAGTCTAGTCTGATGGCAAATGACACTATATTGATTATTTAATTTGCATTGGTCCTTTCTGTTGTATTTTGCTGGGGCTTATTATTTTAATAAAAACTGTCCATTTCTTAACAACGGCAGATGGTGGAACCAGTTCCTCCTGTATATTTACATCTTTCAGTTATTTACCTGGGAATCTGAGGCTAGCTTGCTACCGTAGATTCTGTACACTATAATTTCATACTGTTGCTTAATAATATAGGATTATTAAACTACTTTCCAATTAAGTAGAAAGCTGCTGAAATATTTACAACTCTTGATTTCTGCAAACATTTCAAAAGAAAATGAAATGTATCAACTCCCAAGTCTATAAATCTGTCAAAGGGTCATTAAAAAAAAAAAAAGTGATTGGAGCAGTAGCAGTAAACTGCTACGTTATGCTTGCTTCATTGATGCAGCTGTTTTTCACTTTGGTACTCACTTGCTTTAATACTCTTTGGAAGTTATTTTCAGGGCCATGTGAATTCTGTGCAACCCCCCCCCCAAAAAAAAAAACCCCTACATGTACTACATACAAAGGTGATGTGGAGAATGGTGACAGTTGGTGCAATCTACATATATTTGGTTACTTTTCATAATTTATTTGCACCCATATTCAGATTTTCACATATTTTAGAATTTGTTTTTAAAAAAGAAAAGAAAAAGAATGACAAAACAGAATGGAAAGAAGGAAAGATCAGGAAAATTGGTTTTAATGACTAATAGATTCAGATAATGGAGACTCATTTCCATCAGAGAGAGGACAAAGAGCCTTTCTACATGAGGCATTTATTGTGTGCTCGTCATTCCTCACTCTTGGCAGTTTGTGCGTGTTTTACACAATGTCATAATCCTCCAGGACCACTCCTGTGCTTTGCAATCATTATACCATTTTTTTTCCTAAGGAGAAAAGTCTGGCATTTCTGTGAATGGCGGCATGAAACCCTGGTATATTTGTGCAATTCTGCTATACCACAGCACCACCTAGTGGTTGTGTAATGGAACATATAGAAAGGCAGAAAAAGACCCCCCCCTCCCCAAAAAAGATGTGTAAAGGAGCAGATCGTGATTCCACAAAGAATCCAGAAGCAGAAGCCTTGTTAAAGTGGCAGGTTAAAAGCCTCATGTAGAAAAGCCCGAAGTGTTGTACTAAAGCCTCATCCCCTGACTACTGGAAGCCCTACCCAGACTCCCCCAAGTTTCTGCCTCACCAGACTACCCATTTCCAAGCTTCTCTCAACCACAACAAGGGCTCAAAACGTGCATTTGAAAATAATAAATCTAGGATTATGGAAGCCAGATTCCTCACAGTATTCCATACTTACATAGCAAGTCTACAGTTGCACAAAATATATGAGTACTGGAAATTATAACAGATACTTTCTGTGTCTCCCTGCCTCTTCCTCCTCCTGAATTACTTTGCTTGCCAGGGCAGAAAGCTAAGAGAGGGGGGAAGAGAGAGAGAGAGAGACTTTGCTTGGAGAAACTTGTGCCTTGAGAGACAGCTAACCAAATGCCCCTTGCCTCTGGGAAGTGCATTGGAGACTATAATTGCTTTCCCTTGCTTTAGGAAGCCAGAAATGTATCTGTGAAATCAGCAGCCATTACACCAGTTCCCATCCTCATCTCAGACCTAGTTCCATGTGTAGCAGCCAATGAATATAAGGAAAGAGACAGCGGCCGATGTGTTTAATAGACTTGGAAGCAAAGGGTAAAGAATGGAAGGTGAGAAACAGTACAGATGCTTTCCAGAAACATTAACTGAGTAATAATGCAGGACACTGGGAAGCAGGGACAGAAGTGAGAGTCGAAAGGGATGGAGAAAAGGAGGAAGCAGAGACCAAATAAAAGAATGATGGGGCAAAGCCAGCTGCAAAGAAATATTGGGGCTGACACTTACCCACCTGTCAGGTACAACCTGTCTTTATGGCAATGATTTTCATTCCCATTCCCATCATTTGGTGGGCATCTCAGTAGTTTAGTAATATTATTTATTGCATCCTGTAGATCAGCCTTCCCCAACCTGGTGCCCTCCAGATGGGTTGGACTGCAACTTTCATCATTCCCAGCCAGCACATCTGGAGCACCAGGTTGGAGAGGGTTGCTTTAGATCAGGGGTGGGCAGAAGTTGGATCTCCACATGTTAGGCACTTCAACTCCCAGATGACCCTGCCAGTGCGGCCAATAGTCAGAGTGCCAGGAGCTGAAGTCCAAAACATCCGAAGATATACTTTCTGCCCATCCCTGCTTTAGATGTTAGATTCAGCAGAAAATCCAGGTCTATAAACAGTGATAGGTCCATGTATCCAAAGCCTACTCATATAATTGTAGGACATGCTAGTTATTTTTTAATTTCTGCTATTTAAACCATAGCTATTGGCCTGCGGAATTAGTGTTATCGCATATGTATTGCATTTTATGTTCATTATAAATCCATAGAATCTTAATTACTCATGTAACTATTCATATAAACACTTTTAAGAGAAAAATACACAAGTGTTTCAAGTCTTGTTAATGAACGTTTTGTTTTACTGTATACATTGGATAACACTGAGTAAGGTTTTTTGGGAGAAAAGAAATGCGAAGTGTTGTTTTACCAGCCAGATCCCCATATAAATGTTTAGGTTTGGGAATATTGCTTTCAGATGCATAGCTGTAAGTTTAGTTTCTTTAATTCCTGAAGATATGTTTTAGAATCCCATCATATTGCTGGTGACACACACGGTGTAAGCGCAAGGCTCAACAAGCATCAAGATAACATTTCTAAAGCATGACAGTCAGGCATGCGCTCTCAAGTACACTATATAATCCTACCTAGCAATATTAAATGCTTTAGTAGAATTGGGCAGCTCTTCAGTTAAGAACGTAAGGAAATTATTAGAGTGCAAATGGGAAAAAGAAAGAAGCAGATCATTTTCAAATCAGCCAGCAGACTGTCCTTTGCAATTTGCAAACTGAACAGAAACATTAATTCTTAAGTATGGCACTCTGTCTTCTGTTGAGCTCTAAAGCAGAAACGACAGCTCTCAGCCTTGCTAGCATAATCTCTATAGCACTAATTTTAAATCCCCTACATCTTCTTGGGTTATATTCTGTGTATTCACACATACATTGTAACTGAACCAGATGTCAGGAACTAAATGCTATAGTATTTGATCGCTGGCTCAAACACTTTATGATATTTCCTGTCTCCTAGCTGAGCAGAGCAGAGGAAGCTGCTCCAGCTGGTCTAGGGGCTATACAAGGAAGCAAGCTCCCAGAGTGCGAGCGAACAGGGAGAGCAAACAGGAGTTTGCCAGGGGAGTTTGGCAGGGGAGGTCAAGGGGGAGGCCCCTAACATCCCCTCCATTTCCCCATTTTTTTAATTTCTTTTTCTTGTAACATACACTTCCATACCAGTGGGACTGTGCTTTTAACCTCCAGTGAATAGAGGTCAAAGCACAGGCTATTCCAGTACAATCAGAAAGCTAGAAACATAAAGGGAATAGAGACTATGGAAGGAAAAGACTCTCCAGTCGTGGTGATCTGCAAGGTGTATACAATGTTTGTTTTCTTGCCTGAGATCAACACGGCCTACACGTGCAACAAGTGCAAGTTGATCATGCTGTTGGAAGAAAAAGTAAGAGGACTGGAGCGACGAGTGTCAATCCTCCGGGGAATAAGAGAACATGAAGAGTTCTTGGACAGAACGATGGAACTACAGCAGCAAGGTGAAGAACGGAAGCTAGAAGAGCAACAGCAAGCTGAGGCAGAAGAGGAAAATGCTGAAGTGAGGAAGAATGAAGTAGAGGATACTGCTTGGAAAAGGGTGACAGTTAGGAGCAGAAGAACTAGAAGCCACTCTACACCAGTGGAAGCATTGGAACCTTTTCCAGGTACTTGAGTATGAGACTGGAGGGCAGCCTGCAGAGGAAGAATTACAGGGGAACCTGCATGAGAGCAAGCAAGAGGCTGAAGGTCAGTCAAGAAGAGGCGATGAAACCAAGGCCTACAACAAGAAGAGAAGAGTAATAGTACTGGGAGACTCCTTGCTGCATGGGATCGAAACCCAAGTATGTCACGAAGACCCATGGACTTGCCAGGTATCCGTCCCAGGAGGATGGATTAGAGATGTGACTGAAGGGTTGCCTACACTCCAAAAGCCCACTGAGAGGTATCCCTTTCTTCTCATCCATGTGGGAACAAATGATACCGACAAGCAGAGCTACGAAGAAATCACATCAGACTTTGAAGCTTTGGGAAGGAAACTCAAGAACTTTGGGGCCCAGATAGTTTTCTCATCCATCCTTCTGGTAGTTAGAAGAGGGACAGAAAGGGAAAGAAAAATACTCCGGGTGAATGACTGGCTATGAAAGTGGTGCTGGTGTGAGAGATTTGGATTCTGGGACCACAGGCTATACCTCCTGGAAGGTGGACTGTTGGCAAGGGATGGGTTGCACCTCACAAAGGCTGGGAAGAATGTGTTTGGCCACAGCATGAAGAACTTCATCAGGAGGGCTTTAAACTGAATCCTATGGGGGAGGGAGACGTAAAATTGGGGGTAACAATGGATGAAGGCTCATGCATCACAACGGAGAGTACAGCTCTAATAGCACCCAATAATAGTCTTCAGAAACATGTAGGAAGAAAGCCAGACTATAAAGCACATGGTCTTCGATGACTATATACTAATGCCCAGAGTATGGGAAACAAACAGAATGAACTTGAACTCTTAATACAGGAGGGAAATTATGACTTGATAAGTGTAACTGAAACTTGGAGGGATGAATCCCATGACTGGAATACAGCAATTGAAGGATATAACTTGTTCAAAAGGAACAGGAGGAACAGAAAAGGAGGTGGGGGTTGCACTATATGTTAAAAATACATATCTCTGCACAGAAATACAGGAGGATGAGCTTGGTAGCCCCATCGAGAGCATCTGGTTTAAAATAAATGGAGCAAAGAATAAAAGGAACATGGTGGTTAGAGTCTACTACTGGCCACCTGGTCAAGGAGAAGACGAGGATGAAACTTTTGAAAAGCAAATTGCCAATGTTTCAAGGAAGCATGATGTAGTAGTAATGCGGGGGCTTCAATTTCTCCAATATTTGTTGGGAGACAAATTCTGCAAACGTGACCCCTCCAAGACATTCCTGACTTGAGTTGCTGATAACTTCCTCCTACAGAAAGTAGAGGATCGGCTATCCTTGACTTGATCCTAACCAACAAAGATGACTTAGTGGATAAAGTAGCAGTTACAGGAACTCTGGGGGAAAGTGACCATGTTATAATAAGGTCTATGACCCTCATGGTCTATGAAATAAGGTCTATGACCCTCATGGCAAAGGTGAAGTACAGGCTGAAGGGGCAGGATTGCAGCTTGAGATTGGTAGGCATATGGTCAAGGAACACTTAATTACTTTGAATGCATTCAAATCTCCAGGGCCAGATGAACTGCATCCTAGAATAATAAAGGAACTGGCAGAAGAACTCTCAGAACCGCTGTCTATTCTCTCTGAGAAATCATGGAGGCCAGGTGAAGTGCCAGATGATTGGCGGAGGGCTAATGTTGTCCCTATCTTCAAAAAGGAACCTGGGACCTACAGACCAGTAAGTCTGACATCAATCCCTGGGAAAATTCTGGAGCATATAAAGCAATCAATCTGTAAGCACCTTGAAAACAATGCAGTGATGACTCGAAGCTAACGTGGATTTGTCAAGAATAAATCCTGCCAGACGAATCTGATCTCATTTTTTGATCAGGTAACCTTCCTTGTAGACTGTGGGAATGTTGTGGACATAATATATCTCGAATTCAGCAAAGCTTTCGACAAAGTGCCCTGTGGTATCCAGATTAGCAAACTAGCTCAAAGTGGGCTAGATGAAACAACGATCAGGTGGATCCGCAGTTGGCTACAGAACTGGACTCAAAGAGTGCTTATCAATGGGATCTTCTCAAACTGGGGAGAGGTAATGAGCAGGGTACCACAGGGCTCAATCCTGGGCCCAATGCTCTTCAACATTTTTATTAATGACTTGGAGGAGGAAGTGCAGGGAATGCTGATCAAATTTGCAGATAACACAAAATTGGGTGGGATAGCTAATAACCTGGAAGACAGAAACAGAATTCAAAGTGATCTTGATAGGTTGGAGTGCTGGGCAGAAAACAACAGAATGACATTTAATAGGGACAAATGCCAAGTTCTTCACCTAGGAAAAAGAAACCAAATGCACAGTTATAAGATGGGGGAGACTTGGCTCAACAATACTACAAGCAAGAAGGATCTTGGAATTGTTGTAGATCACAAGCTGAATCTGAGCCAACCATGTGATGTGGCTGCAAAAAAAAGGAAAATGCTCTTTTGGGCTGAATTAATAGGAGTATAGCTTCCAAATCACGTGAAGTACTAGTTTATTTATTTATTTATTTATTAAATTTATTAATCGCCCATCTGGCTGGTCACCCAGCCACTCTGGGCGATGTACAGCATATAATAAAACAGTTTAAAACAATAAAATTCTACAATAAAAACATTTTCTAAAATACCCTAACCCACCCCAAATGCCTGCCTGAACAACCACGTTTTTAATGCACGGCGGAAGCTCATTAAAGAGGGGGCATGACAGAGTTCCCTAGGGAGGGAGTTCCACAGAGTGGGGGCCACCACAGAAAAGGCCCTCTCCCTCGTCCCCACCAGTCTAGCTGTCCTGGCTGATGGGACAGAGAAGGCCATCTGAGGCTGATCTTGTTAAGCGGCCTTTCTGGTGTTGCTGGAGGCGCTCCTTAAGATAGGCTGGGCCGGAACCATATAGGGTTTTAAAGGTCAAAACCAACACTTTGAATTTGGCCTGGAAAACAACTGGTAGCCAGTGCAAATCCTTCAGCACTGGAGTGATGTGATCTTGCTGGCGGCTGCCTTTAATCAAGCGAGCCACCGCGTTCTGTACCAGCTGCAGCTTCCGAACCGTCTTCAAGGATCACCCCACATAGAGCGCATTACAGGTAGCCTAAATGAGAGGAGACCAGGGCATGTACTACCGATGGGAGCAGATGGTCGGGAAGGAAGGGGCGCAGCCACCGTATCAGATGGAGTTGATTCAGCGCTGTCCAGCTCACAGATGAAACCTGAGCCTCCATGGACAGCTGGGAGTCCTAAATCACCCCCAGGCTGTGGACCTGGTCTTTCAAGGGTAGCCGTTCCCCATTCAACACCAGGTCAACATCCCCCAGCCTCCTCTTGTCTCCCACCAAAAGTACTTCGGTCTTGTCAGGGTTCAGCTTCAGCTTATTCCTCCCCATCCAGCCACTCACCGTCTCCAGACATTTGGACAGGGATTCTACGGCCAACCTTGGTGAAGATTTAAACGAGAGGTAGTGCTGCATGTCATCCGCATACTGATGACACCGCACGCCAAACCTCCTGATGATAGCCCTCAGCGGCTTCACATAGATGTTAAATAGCATCGGGGAGAGGATGGAACCCTGTGGCGCCCCACAAGTGAGTGGCCACGGGTCCGAAACCTCCTCTCCCAGTGCTACTCTCTGGTACCTGCCGGAGAGGAAGGACCGGAACCACCGCAATGCAGTGTCTCCAATGCCCAACCCCTCCAGGCGGTCCAGGAGGATACTGTGGTCAATGGTATCAAAAGCTGCTGAAAGGTCGAGGAGAACAAGGAAGGAGCATTCACCCCTATCCAGAGCCCTCCTCATATCATCCACCAAGGCAACCAAGGCTGTTTCTGTCCCATGCCCAAGCCTGAAGCCTGACTGAAATGGGTCTAAATAATCAGAAATAATAAATTTCTTCCAAGTGTGCCTTCAACTGCATCGCCACCTCCCGCTCAATCACCTTTCCCCAAAATGGCAGATTTGAGACTGGGCGAAAGTTGTTCAGAACTTGGGGATCCAAGGAGGGCTTTTTTACGAGAGGTCTTATCACTGCCTCCTTGAGGGCTGATTGCATCACTCAAGGGAGGCTTCACCACCGCCCTGATCCCCTCACCCAGTCTCTCTCTGCAGCCCATAATGAGCCAAGATGGGCAAGGATCAAGTAAGCAGGTGGTTGGCCTTACAGATGAAAGCACCTTGTCCACTTCATCAGAAGGAAGAAGCTGGAACCGATCCCACAAAACCGGTTTGCCACAGGCTGCCTCTTGCTCACTAACTGTATCCAAAGCATGCAGAGTAACACTCCTAATCTGATCAATTTGATCTGCAAAGTGCCTTGCCAAGGCCTCACAGGAGGCCTTAGAATGCTCCAGTGGTTCCGGAGCCACAGGACTGACCAGGCTCCGGACCACTTGGGACAGCACTCTGCAGACGCGATAGAGGCAGCATAATATTCCTTTTTTGCTGCCTTCACTGCCACGTGATAGGCTGAAGATACAGCTCTAGCCCGTGTCTGATCGTCTTTGGAGTGAGACTTCCACCACCGGCACTCTAGCTGTCTTACCTCCCATTTCAGAGCTCGTAACTGCGGATTGAACCATGGTGCAGTCTGAGCCCTGTTCAGGGGGAGAGGGCGTTTCGGAGCCACCCGATCTAATGCCCCAGTGATTGCGGCATTCCAGCCACCCACCAGGGTCTCGACTGAGTGGCTGTTGGTGTGCTCCAGAGAATCCCCAAGCCCGTTCAGGAATCCATTCGAATCCATAAGATGCCTGGGGCGGACCATTTTAATGGGTCCTCCACCCCTGCAGAGGGGTTGGGGAACCAAGAAGTCTAACGTCACCACATAGTGATCTGACCATGATAAGGGGGTGGTGGATATACCCCTGACTTCCAGATCACTCCCCGCTTCTCCAGAAACAAACACAAGGTCTAGTGCATGACCGGCTACATGGGTGGGCCCAGTTAGAATATGGTGCAGCTCCCAGGAAGCCATGGTCTCCATGAAGTCCTGAGGTGCTCCTGTGAGGATGGCCTCTGAATGTACGTTGAAGTCCCTCAACACCAATAAATTAGGGGACTGCAGCCCTCTACTCAGCTCTGGTTAGGCCTCATTTTGAGTACTGTGTCCAGTTCTGGGTGCCACAATTTAAGAACGAGGCAGACAAACTGGAGAGGGTTCAGAGGAGGGCAACGAAGATGATCAGGGGACTGGAAACAAAGCCCTATAAGGAGAGACTGAAAGCACTGGACATGTTTACCTTTGAGAAGAGAAGACTGAGGGGAGATATGATAGCGCTCTTCAAGTACTTGAAAGGTTGTCAGAGAGAGGAAGGCCAGGATTTCTTCTCGATCATCCCAGAATGCAGGACCTGGAATAATGGGCTCAAGTTACCAGAAGCCAGATTCCAGCTGAACATCAGGAAAAACTTCCTGACTGTTAGAGCAATACAACAGTGGAACCAATTCCCTAGGGAGGTAGTGGGCTCTCCCACACTGGAGGCATTCGAGATGAAGCTGGACAGCCACCTGTCAGGGATGCTTTGACCTGGATTTCTGCACTGAGCAGGGGGTTGGACTCGATGGCCTTGTAGGCCCCTTTCAACCCTACTATTCTATGATTCTGTGATTCTATGTCAGTCCTACTTGTAGTGCAGAAGGGCATTTCTAAAATGTTGAACATGTTAGGAGAAAATATGCCTCACCCTCAAGATACTATCAGAAGTGGACCATTAGGGAACTGAGGATGAAAAACAATTGCTCTTGACTAGCTGGAACAGCCTATTGCCAAGAAGATTTGAACATACAATACCAAGGCTCTTGTTCAGTTTTGCCCCACTTCTTGGCCTGTTTTTGCCCAACTATAGTTGTTTCCTCAGTTTCCAACTTTTCATTCCACTGCCTATTATATCTTTCATATAAACCTTTAAGCCTGTTGACAAGTCTCCTTCCTGTTTGTACAGCACTCTTGTTTCTTCCTCTTGCCCTTTCCTCCCAACAATATCCCGCTTCCTTAGAATCATTGTGAGCTTTTTCTACATCCTCATTTCATTTCTGTATTCCCTGCCCATATTTTATGCTATTCTCTTTCTCCTTCCTCTACACTTTCTCAGCTTGCTGTTTTCTTGGTCCACTGTATACTGTCTCTAAACTCTGCAGCTTCACCCCTCCCATGTCCTTGCATCTCAGCTTCCTACTCTTTGGCTTATCTTTCTCCTGGGATATTTTCCACATCAGCCTTCTAATAATCAGTATTATACAATATACTGACATAGCTCCACCAGTCCATGTGTGACCTGTGTGAGGTTTTAGCCCTAGCCAAGTGCTTTCCACTTCCTTCAAACAAACTGGAGCATTTGTAAATATTGCATGGTTCAATTCCATCTCCTCAGCAGTAGGAGTTTGTGAAGATTCCATTCCAGTCACTGCAGGAGGGTTGGATCCAGACTTAGTCATGTGGACCCATTAAAATCACTGGGACTTAAGTTTGTCATGACTTAAGTTCCTCTGATTTCAGTGGGTCTACTCATAGTATAACTAAGTATAACTAAGTCTGGATCTAACCCAGAGGCCTCACCAACACAAAGTGTCTTAGCACAGTCCAGTTTTCATCATAGCCTGTGTTGGAAAATACTCTGCTTTTATTTTGTTCAATTGTTCTGGGTGCCTTTCAGCACATTTTACTATGTATTCAGTTTGCTAGTTGCCAAAATACATTTGTATATAGGGTGGATCCAGAATAATCCTCAGACTACATCCATTGAAATCAATGGGACTTATATTAGTTATGATGCCAATGGGTCCACTCTAAGTATGACCAAATCTGGATCCAACACATAATATTGATGTTCTCTTTACATCACAGCAGAGCATCAGGGGCTACCTTTTTTTTCCCAGCAAAAAAAGAAAAAGGGAAAAAAAGCCATGATCTCATGCTGTGGCTGCTCATTTATTTCAGCCAATGATGCAATGTATATGAATAATGCATAACTTACACACAAGTTCATGCTTTCCTCAATATACAGTTTTTATGGGTACTACAAACAGTTCTGTTAAGAAAACTATCTTTGTGCTGTACATGAATTGAAGCAACAATCTAGTATTTTGCCAGAGAACTATCTGGAAGAGGTGGGAATGTTGAATTACAGCATTGGTTCCCATATTATGTATAGGTGTATCACAAACTACGAATAAGTGTTGGACTCTCCATGCATTCACAAAGGTATTTGTGCTGTGAAGGCATTGTGTCCACAACCTTGCTTCTAGATCCTTCATTATGAAATGAAATGATATAAAATGTTAATGCACAGCAAGGCATATTTAATGAGTATTTGTAGAGCTCAGCAGGAGGCAAAACAGATAAAAAGTGTCATTGGCACAATCTGAATGGGATTACTACACAGTGGGGACTCAGAGTTACAAATATTCTGGGAACTATGGTTCTTTGTGATTTCTTGATGTTCCCAACTCTGAAAGCTCTTGTCAGACTTTGTTCTTGCCATTTCTCTGCCATGCTGCTGCCTTCCAGTTATAGCAACTTGAGATCACACCTACAAATCTTGTGATCCACCAAGCCAAATAGAACCCACTAGTTATACTAGAACTAGTTATATAGTTATAGTGTGGTTTGCCAGGTGGTTGACCATTATTCTGACAGACCCCCTTGTGGGCTGTCATATGTGGCTAGTGAGGTACATTGGCATGGTTCACATGATTGCCACAGTCCACTGTGGCTTATTTAAGCCACAATGGGTTGCAGTATGTGCCGGCGGCCATTGTGAATATTCAAGCTGCAGTGGGCAGTTGGCATGGCTTATTGTGATGTACAAACCCAGCAAGGGTGGGTTGTTGTGGTTAACAAACCACCCACAAAACATGGGCTGTTTTTATGTTGTGGGTGGCTTGCTAACCAAAGCAATAACCCACCCTACACCAGGTTCGCACGTCATGATAAGCCATGGCACCCGCCCACCATGGCTTGAATATTCACAATGGCCACCGGCACATACTGCAACCCACCTGTGGTGATCATTCAAACTGGCCCTGTGGCTAGGTGGAGGGCTGTAGCTCAGTGGCAGCACGCATGTTTTGCACGCAAAAGTTTCAGTCCCCAGCATCTCAAGGTAGGGCTAGAAAAGAATCCTCCCTGAAATCCTGGAAAGCCGCTGCCAGTCAGTGTTGACTGACTGGCACCGGATGGACCAATAGTGGGGTGGATGGACCAATAGTCTAGCTCAATATAAGGCAGGTTCCGAAGTTCCACATGTATTTTGTGATTGTTTTTTACATTGTATTATTTGTATTTAATGCTGCAGTTTGATGTGCTTTTCTGCTCTTATTTTTGTGAGTCACTTTGGGTCCATCTTTGACAGGGAACAGTAGGATATAAATGATTAAAAAAAATTTTAAGTTGTGCAGGCCTGGCCAAGTTTTTCCAAACAATCATCTTCTCAGTCACCTGCCATTCCCCTTACCATCTTTCACTGCTTCTCCTTTGAAAGGCTTGAACTAGATGACTGAGAAATTATCTCCTTCATTTAAGATCCAGCATGTAGACTAGAATCTACATACTGTGGGTTGAAGGACCGAAGCCTTTGGTTCATGCCCCCCTCCTCAACCTGCCACATGGTGCATATTTTATGTGGACTGATGCCACACATGTACATGAGTATGCTTTGCTCATGCAATTTCTCCACTCTTTTCATGTTGCACTGCAGATGAACTGCATGGACAGAGCATACTCACATACGAATGTATGTGCATAAGTGGCCATTCACACAAAGTGTTCTTCATGTAACGGGGATTCATGAGCCCTAGCTTTGGTCCCACATTACATCACAGGTAGTGCGCGCACACCAGTGTGCAATGTGAGCCAGCCAGTAGTCTGCTTTTTCCACTGAACAGATGTGTGGACCTCTGAGAAGGTTTGGTTGACCTCTGATTATGCTGCTAGAATTTATCTCTCAGGGCTGCTTTCTGTGTTATTAATTTTGCGTACGCATCTGCCAAGTTTTGGATATTAGCACAAAGAAATAAAAGCGATCGGAATAACTGGGTCTGACTTGAGGGCAGACAGTAGTAGAAGTCCTTCTATCGTGGTTATATTTGTCATAGGACCAAGGACTTGGTTCACTTCAGTAGCAAAAGTATGGCTGGAAAGTGCCCCAAGGAACTCTACCATATTTGAGAAACTGACACTTTTTTATTATGTCTGGTAAGAATTAAGAATATGTTGGACTGGGATGAAAGGAGGAACAGAGTTATCAGCAGCTTTTTAAAAGTATGTGTTTGTCATATTCATATTCTTTCTTTTCAGGTATTACAACAACTTTACCCTGTGTACAGAGCACAAGGCTGCAACAGCAAAGTGCTTTTGGCCTAACCCGCTTGCTGAGGGCTTCATCACTGGAATCCATAGACAATTCTTTTCAAACTGTACTTCAGAAAAAGTGCATTGGGAAGATCCACCGGATAAAATTCTGATCACCCTGATTTTTGTACCAGTTCTCCTGACGGTTGCCATGATCGGACTAGTTGTATGGTGCAGTAAGAGAAGTGACATTTTGGTGTAACTCGGGCCTTCATTGCCATTCTTTATTCTATTGCTTTATTCTCTTTATTTTCTTTCCTTTGTTGAGACCGACTCACAGGAAAGAATGATACATTTTATACATGTTAATGTTCTAAGCTGTGTCAAGCAATAAAGGGGAATAATATTTCTGTAGCTGCACAAGCCTACTACCTACAACCATTGCCGTGCCAACAATACAGATATTGTTTGGAAGTCGACACAATGGCTGATGATCATATTTCTGTAATGGAAGCCATATGGAGGGGAACTGAAAATATCATCTGAATCGGCTATCTACAACTGCAGTTCGTTTTTCAAACTTAGTATTAATCTGAGCTGTCGAACTAGTTTTTTCAAACTTAACATATGCATTGCTGATCAGATGTGAATATGTGCGTACACACACTGAACAATTATATTTACCATAGGGGTTGTTTTGGAATTAAATGTGAACAGTAGAGGCTTGTAAATATGAACCTTTGTGACTTAAACAGACGTTCTTCACCAAAGAGACATCACTTGAATCTTGCTGAAGAACATATTTTTCTTGTCCTTCTGTTTCCCAAAGTTGCATAAACATGTGCAAAGGGAGATTAGAAATGTTAGGAGCAACAGATGATGAGTGAATCAACGCACATTTTGTTGGCTCTACTTCATATAAAGAAATGTCCTTAAAGGATTAAAAATTGCCTTAAAGGATAGTCTCTTGGAACTAGAAGCCTATAGAATGATCTCCAGGAAGGATATGGGTTTCTTTTTGTAAAGCTGGAAAAAGAATGAGAGGAAATTGGTTGACTATGAATTTGTTAAAGTGGCAATGGAATGGTTATATCTCCCCTGCTCTTTAAAGTACCATTTTTATTGTTAATTATAGGACCATTTTGTCCCTGTGTGTTCCAAAGTCTTTTGTGCTTGCGATATGCTTTAAATAGACAAATCTAATAATAAGGAAATACTGTAACTATTTTAGTACAGGTGCCTTTCACAGTTTGTGTACTGGGAGATGCTTTTCATGTCAAGCACTGGGAAATGAACATTCCAGACAGACTTGCATGTTTAGGATGGGAAACGAATTTCCATCAACGAAAGTCTTTTACTACATGGGAAGTTGCATCTTCATTTCAATGTGACATGGCCCTAAAAAACAACGACTTCTATTCTTACAGTTAACATCAAGTTTGCCACATTTGAGGTATCCTCCAAGTGAAACAATCCATTCTGAGCACTAAGCTCTATTCAGTCATAAACATTTTTGTTTTCATACCTCACCCAATTAAATAAAGCTAGTATTGCTTACCAGCTGTCTGTTGTACATACAGAAAATCTGATGGTTATCTAAGATTTCCATCTGGCGCTCATGATATAACATCATGTTGGGTATTGTACAAGAGATGTGTGTCTCAGTCTATGTTAATATGAAAATGCTCTTTATGTTACTGCTGTTTTTGTACAAAGCGATATGGGGTACAATTCACCAAGTGCTACTTTTACAGCTTGACCTCCATTCAGTTCAGCACTGCTTACCTATGGTTTCCAAAAACTGTAACTCCAGCAAATTTCCTTGCACATTAGGGGGTTGCTTCTTGTATGAGGGCTGAGAAACCGAGGAAGAAAAGCTGATCAAATTGCTACCTCTTTTCTAGAGCACCTAAGAAGGCCAGAGATGTAACTTCATGGCATTATTTCCAAGTGCCAACTTAGAATCAAGGTTTCTGGTTTAATGAGGGAGAACAGAAAATAAGGTTATATATTTTGCAATTGTTGTATGTACTATGTACTTCCCTAAAATCACATTGTCTTGCCTACTATGCTAAAATGGGGAAAGCCTGAACAAATCCATATGAAAGTATCTACTATAAATGTTTTTATTACAATGTTGATAATGCAGCTTTGCATTTTTTTAAAAAACAACAACAAATGAATTTACTCTCAAAACTGAATGTACTTCGCCCAATGAATAGTTGAACTATAGAACTTGCTATTACAAGATGTGGTGATGGCCACCAACTTATATGGGTTTAAAGGGGGATTAGACAAGTACATGGAGGATAAGGTTGTAAGTGGCTACTAGTCATGGCTGTATGCTACCTCCAGTTTCATAGAATCATAGAATAGTAGGGTTGGAAGGGGTCTATAAGACCATAAGCAGTATGCCTCTGAATAGCAGCTGTTGGGGAACATGGGCGGGAGGGTGCTAGTGCACTCATGTCCTGCTTGTGGGCTTCTCATAGGCATCTGGTTTGCCATTGTGGGAAACAGACTGTTGGACTAAGTAGGCTTTTGGTCTGATCCTGCAGGGCTCTTCTTAAATTCTTAATGCCTTAAAAAGGTACTGAATGCCCTTTGTCATCTCTTTTTTCTGTGACCAATACAGAAAGTACTATCTACAGTCACAGGCATTAGGGCAGCAGGGGGAATTTGTGGCCCTCCAGATGTTTTGGCCTACAACTCTCATCAGCTACGCGCCAATAGTGATGGATGATGGGACTCATCCAGAGGGCATCAAGTTGCCCATTTCTGAATCAGGGGCAATTCATCTGCCCATACTGGAGTATGTGTTGAGCGATACTGTTTTAAAGGGGCAAGGAGAGGAAGCACAACTCTCTTACATTCTTGCTTTCCATACATGTATTTGTTTATAATGTTGGAAGCTAAGAGCTCATATTTATGCATATTCTGCAGGACAATGTACTCTTATCCTTTTGCTCCCATGAAGCTCGGCTTTGGCCAATTTAAATGACCATGGGGAGATAAAGTGCAAGTAACTTGTCCTTCATTCCTCCTTGCTTGTTTAGAATGGCTGAAGAATTCATGCAGAATTTGGTACTTTTAAAAGCAGTTTTGTGATTGCTTCACATGCTCACCTTGTAACTCAACCTGCAACTACTATGGTACTGTAGAGCTGTTTAATGTGGGTTCAGGGTTTGTGTGTGTGTGTGTGTGTGGTGATAAATGTTAATGGAGTTGGGAGCTGTGTGTGTAATGATCGTATGATCTCTTTTGCGTAGGCTGAACCTTTAAAGATCTATTGGCCAACATTCGCAGCACATCAATTTCTTCCTGTGAACTGGCCCTGAACAAAGAGAAATATCAGGGTTAAATTTGAGGTATGCAGTTCTTGCATTCCCTTTTTAACATGAATGGAAATGCCCTTGCAATGTAAAAATAGTAAAATTAGCATCAATCAACTGGCAAGGCCTTGGGGCGCCGTTTTACCCCCCCCCCCACTCTAGCTCACACAATCCTTCTGACATCTTTATCCGCAGGTTGCAGTTCATTAATTTCAAAGCAATTTTTGGAAGACAGCGTCAGGAACATTAAAGCTGTGAAACAACCATGTACTGGAATCTGCTACTCTAACAAATGCCTTCATTTGTATGGTGACACATAGTGTTCTCAGTGGAGGTAGGCAGTATAAATAAATACACTGCTAATGAGGGGAAATAGTTTTTTTCCTCCCTGGGGATGTTGAGTTTTACAAGATATTTAATGAGTGGTAAGACTTTGTTTGCACCTTCTAACTATTGAACTAAAGGGAGCACTAGGCTTTAAAGAAAAATAATCCTTGCAATCTTTCATGGGTATAAGTAGTGAAGGGCTCCGCACTATAATGTTTTGCCTGTCCTGCCTCCCTTGATACCTTTGACTGATCTGCTCAGACTGTTCTGGTACAGCTGTTCTAGCTGCCATTGGTTAAGCTGCTTTGATGTCATAGAAGTGGTTACAAGCCTAGAGCTAGCGAAGTGCTTGTGAGACTTCAGATAACTAAGATTCTGAACTCCTATATCCATGAACAGCCTGCGTTAAAGTAAGCTGCCTCCATCAAGATCAGCAGGTCATGAGGATGGCTGATATATATATATATATATATATACACACACACACACACACACACACACATACATGAGAGAGAGAGAGAGACCTTCTTAATGCAGAATGGATAGTCTTGGAGCCTTTTGCCTAGAATGAACAGATGATGACTGGTTATGTATATACGATGAAGGAAGAAGGTTGGCCACTGTGCGAACAGAATGCTGGACTAGATGGACCCTTGGTCTGATCCAGCAGGGCTCTTCCTATGTAAGAAAAGACAATGAAGCAGAGTGATCCATGAGGCATGCAGAAGGGATGCTGATTACTCCCTTTCAGGATGGGTTGCTCTGCTCAGTGCAAGTGCAGGATAATGCATCTTTCCAGCTGGTCTGCAGCATCACATGTTCATAGGTGATCATACTAGAAGACTTCTGTACACTTCCAGCTAGGACTGAGCAGTACTTGCAGTGTTAGGAAGTGTAGTGTTTTTGCCAGATCTCAAGTACAGCATACACAATATACAATGAGGAAACTGTTTCTGTCCAATGGGGTGGGTCCAGACTTATTTAGAGTAACCCCATGGAAACTCATCAGACTTAAGTACATGTACTACATGTTGCCTGGCCAGTAGAGATGTCACGATTTTCAGTAGTAATTTAGATCCAGTAGTCGTCCAAGCTAAAGAACACTCGTAGACTTGCAACTTGCAGTCTGTATAACCTCAATTATAATAATCAGGGGTTACATATGTTGTGGCAAATATCAGAAACTTGGGCCCGGTCTACATGGAAACAGTTTCAGAAATGTTTTCTGGTTATATCTGGATTTTCATGAAATCGCTTTGATCTGACAGCAGCTGTGCACCGCTTCAGCCTGCAGCCTGAGTTCTGAACCAAAGCGGGCCACTTCAGGCCACTTCTGAGGTGAGGTGGAGAGGGCACGAAGCAGCACAAAGCAGGTCAGGTCACTCTGAAGTGCTTCAGTGGTGCTTTGGAAGCAAACTGGATACCCTGCTGCTGCCCAGCCACCAGTTCCTTACCAGGGTCTGACGATATGTGCCAGCAGCCTTCTTCCTGTTCCAGGGAGTCACCATTTTTAAAATGGCAACTCCCCGTATTTCTGGAATAGATCCTGCATAAATGGCTCCCTGGAACAGGAAGAAGGCTGCAGGCGAGCGTCCCAAGGGCCCAGGAGCTGGTAGTGGTGGCGGTGATGGTGGCAACTCCCTGTAACAGGAAGATGGCTGTCAGTGAACATCCTGTCCTTCTGGGCTGTGATGTGTGAACTGGGTAAATTCTGGTCAAAACCAAACTGAAACAAATTTCTCATACGTTTCTAACAATGATGTTATTTGGTGGCGCACAAATGAAAGACTGTCCTCTAGTGGCTTTGCAACTCTTTCTGCTGTGCATGTGCTGAGCTCATACACAATCAGATTCAACATCACCTCCAGTTCCAATAGGGTCTCTCTCTCCAGCACCTGCTAGCTCGTCACTGGGACCAAACCCTCATTTCCCGTTGCAGGGAGGACACACTGTGGCCCACACACTGTGGGACACACACAACTCTTGCAACAGTTCCACTGGGACATGGATACAGTGACAGTCACTGCCTTAACTTGAAGGCATTTGCAGATAACATCACGATATCTCCGGTCTGAATTCAGCCTCATCGTTACCAACTGTGCGCAGCTGTACTTCACTTCTCATGAGTCCATCCTCCTCCAGAGCATCAGGTGACACCCACGTGGTGGCCATCTTTAAAACTGAGTCGATTCAGCATCACTAGGAGCCATGCCTGTGGGATTGGAAGGATCCATTAGTGCTCTGGAAATGTCTGTGGAAAGAACCACGTGCAATGCTACTGTGTGAAGAAACACCCTATATTCCAGGACTGGGGAACCTTTTTCAGTCCAAAGGCTGAATTCAGTTTTGGAGAAGCTCGAGGGAGGGGGCATTCCACTGGTGGGTGGAACCAAAGGAAAAGGGTGTGTGGCCAAGATACAAAAAATACCAGCCTATTTTAGCTTAATGCCAGTAACTAAGCCTTAGGAGAGACATTTCCACCTTGTAGAATGGAGAAAAGCTGCACAGAAGCCAGGAAAACAACAAATGACCAGTGGTCGGGGGAAAGGGGGTGAGGTTAGGGGAAGGTGCTGGGGCCTGGAGGGCTGGATTGGGATTGCAGGAGGGCTGGATCTGGCCCCCAGACCTGAGGTTTCTCACCCCTGCTATATTTCCCACAAATGTAATCTGAATCACATGGGATCCAGTCATCTGGAAAGAGATTCCACAACACTCCAGTAACAAACGAATTGCTCCATGAACTGTGTGGACCATTTTCTCAAAGCTCATATTAGTTTTGTATATCACATTGCAATGGGATAGCATATGACTAGGTTGTCATGCTGTTCAGTATCCCATGGCAGCAATTTGTAGCGCAAGGGAAAGTTTGAGATGATTAAACATTGCTAACTCACTCCACAGGGACTATGTACAATATTTCTCAGAAGAACCATTACTGCTGGTGGCATGAGAATAAAAAGTCTGTGCACGCGCGCGCGCGCACACACACACACACACACACACACACTCATAATATAGTAAAATTCTTTCAGGACATGGCGACGGACTGAAGTGATTGTTCCAGGACACTTTGAGAGCCTCCTAGGTGGCATCTCAAAAGGCGTGACTTTACTCAGACCTTGCAAAACAGTGCAGCAAGCAGCAAAGTGTGCTGTTCTCTGACACTGGGATGATGGATAGCTACCCAATTACGCACAGCCACTGACGTCAATGACAGAACCTGCATCCATGGAGCAATCCTATTTCATCTGCAGCATTAAATTCAGCTTTATGCCATTAAAAAAGGTGGGGGAATCTTTAAGGAAAGATGCTGCTTCTTGCATATATTCTTCAGACACTATCAATATGAACAACAACAAAAGGTTTTTAAGCAGTCTTACTACATGTTGCCTGGCCAGTAGAGATGTCACGATTTTCAGTAGTAATTTAGATTCATTAGTCTTCCAAGCTAAAGAACACTCGTAGACTTGCAACTTGCAGTCTGTATAACCTCAATTATAATAATCAGGGGTTACATATGTTGTGGCAAATATCAGAAACTTGGGCCCGGTCTACATGGAAACGGTTTCAGAAGTATTTTCTGGTTATAGCTGGATTTTCATGAAATCGCTTTGATCTGACAGCAGCACACGAAGCAAGAAAAGCGGAATATACACTACCTAAAAAATACGGTTGTGCACCGCTTCAGCCTGCAGCCTGAGTTCTGAGCCAAAGCGGGCACTTCAGGCCACTTCTGAGGTGAGGTGGAGAGGGCACAAAGCAGCACGAAGCAGGTCAGGTTGCTCTGAAGCACTTCAGTGGTGCGTTGGAAGCAAACTGGATGCCCAGCCGCCGCTGCTGCCCAGCCCCCAGTTCCTTACCAGGGCTGATGGTACGTGCCGGCAGCCTTCTTCCTGTTCCAGGGACTCGCCATTTTTAAAATGGCAACTCCCTGTATTTCTGGAATAGATCCTGCACAAATGGCTCCCTGGAACAGGAGGAAGGCTTCAGGCACGCGTCCCAAGAACCCAAGTAAGGAGCTAGGGGCTCACGTGGCATGTTAGGGGGTGAAGTGAGATTTGTTCATCCAAATCCTGCTTCAGCTCCGGAGGTGGAAGTGAGTTGGGAGGACCCCCTGAAGCAGCCTGAAGCAAATTAGGGCTGCCTCGGAACCCCCAAAGCAGCCTCCAAGACAAATCGGGGGGTCCCTGCACGCCCCTACTGAAAACCTGCTTTCATGGGTCAAACAGCACTTGAAGTTGTCATACTTCAGGTTTGGGTGGGAGGAGTCCAGCAAGTATAACTGATCATCATCAACCACCTAGGTGCTGCTCAGCGAATGAGAGAGGCTTGCTCCCCATCCCTTTCAATGCTCCCCTCCTCAGGGAAATTTCATGGAAGAGATGAATTACGTCCTGTAGTTTACCCCATACCTCTCCCCTCGCATCCACTGTGAAGCAGTAGTATTGAAGCCCTTCTTCCCGCATTAGTTACTATAGTGCCACAATTGCACAATTATAGGACTGTGAAGTAGCAATATTGAAGCCCTGCTCCCTGTGTGAGTTACTACCCCAGTACAATTCCATTCTGACTATCACACTAATGCGACCTTGCACAATTACGCGATTACAGGACTGTGAAGTAGCAATGTCGTAGTGCAAAGTAAAAATGACCAGGAAAGGCCAGCAGCCAAATAGTGCTACTACATAATAGTGTCAAGCGGAAAGAGAAGCCTGTGTCCCAAGTGGCTACTGCCAATGGGAGGGGGGGGGAAAGGGATGGGAATAAAAGGGATGGCCCCACACTTTGCCCAGGTCAGACACATCCCTAGGCATGCCCAGTATGTAGGATTTAATTCAGAGGAAGGGGACACTGCAGCGGAACTTCATGGGAGACACATTTAAGGAAAAAAGATGCATTAAAAGGACATAGCAAAAATACTAAGAGGGAAGCTGCACAGTTGCTGCAGGGTGGCAACAATGCCATGTGTCACTAATGACCCTGATGTGCTCTCGCCCCACACTAAATCACCTGTGTAGATTGGGCCTTGGGGAACACTGACGTGTATTGGTAATCCTTGAAAACGGAGGCGGTTCAGCAGGAAATGTCAGAAATGTTTTTGTCGTGGCATGGGAAAAGGCATTTACCAATAAGTGATGGAAATGAAAATAGTATTTAGACTAAGTTGGCTTTGATATTTACTGGTAAAAACTAAAACTTTCTGTCATTCCCCTCTGAGTTTATTAAAATCTGAAGAATTATTAGTAAATGTCAATAGTTGCCAATTTTCTGATATTTACTATGATAGACATTGCACTCAAAACAAAACAAAAAGCAAAATTATGCCCCAGGGTAACTGAATTCTATGCCAAGAAAAGCCAGATCCTGTGATCTGTATACTCGCAGTGCTGGGTTGCTGGTATTGGGCACATTCCCTGTGCAGTGTGTAGGTGTCAGGTATGCTGATTCCATTTGGACATGCCCTTAGAAAGGTAATTATTCATTCCCTCCTGTCTCATCTAGAAGCTTTTATTGTGACACAAACAGTGCATTTTCTTCAGCCAGGTATGAACAAGTTCGTCTTATTTTCTTTTATTAAATAAATTGGTCAGCAGTTTATCAAAGCCTCACTTACGTTTAACAATCTCTTAGGTATCCTCTTACTTAAGAGCACTCTTAGGACTGACAGTCAAAGAAGGAAGCATTTGTCCTTGCTCAATCGTCCTAGCAGGCTGGAGACAGACAGTACCTTTAAAAAGAGTTGGAGGAGGTATATACTAAGTACAACTAAGCCAACATTTCTCAGACTACGTTTTTCTGAGAACATTTTTGAGATTTCGCTTTTTCTTAATGCCCCCTGTCCTCCCCCACCCAAAGAAAGCCACTTTGTAGAATTTTCTCCAGATACTTTTTTGTGTGGTGGCTGTCAATTCCCCCCGCAGTGCCCTGGAACAATGCTAGGCCCAGGGCATTGTGGAGGATGCAAAATGGTGACCAGTCTGCTGACACATTTGCTGCTGCTGCTGTCACTTGCAGGAAAAAAAACCTTCATGAAAAAAGAAAAAAAGCTGTGCCATTGCCACAGCTAATCGGGAACCCCACCCATGAGAAACAGTTAGAGAATGTCTTCTCCTCTGAGAAATTCAGTGAAACGGTCCTCCCAATTTTCCTGCCTGCAGAGAGGGTGGAGAATTTCAAGAGGCCATTTGCACATAAATTGGGATAATGGCCGTGCTTCCTATGGTCTATGCGCTCCTTTCATCTCACCATTGCTTTGGATCCAAAATTCCATTTCTGTGCGTGGAGAAGAGTTCTGTCCACAGAGCAGAATGTTCCTTCCTCCACCTTCTCACTGCAGCCACCTGAAAATGTGCTCTTGAGGGTTAGAGAGGACCTGTGGGAGTGTAATGAGAAATGGTTGCAGGGAGCTGCAGGTGGAGGTGGGGACTGGTGGAAATTGCTCCCCCTTGTAACAGAAGAGTAACTTAGGGTCCAAGGCATTGTCTCTGGTCACACAGATTTGGCAAGTTTTTGAAGCACACCAAGTTGCAGTGATGATACCACTATGTCACTAACACTTACAAAAGAGATCATCTGCTTCCAACCTTGGAAATAGAAACCCGTGAAAGTAACATGCTGACGTTTCCCCCCGACCCTCATATTCCCTGTCATTTCTTGGTCCTCTTACCTTTTGCTGCCTCAGCAGCCATTTCTGTCTTCTGTGCACTAGCTCCACTGGAGGGGCTGTAGTGAACTAAGCCTGAGATAAGAGAAAAGTAAAAAGCTGATGAGGTAAAGGCCTGCCATGTGGTTGTAACCTTCTTTTATTCATTTTGTTAAGAAAGATATAGGAACTGTCAAGCTGTTCCTGGATGCCTAGAATATCCTCAGACGGCTGATTCATACATTCATACATACGGCTGACTCAAACAACTCATGCAGGCCAATGCGTTCCCAATGGCTGCATTCCATGTTGCTTGGTAATGTATGAACTTAGGAGATTTGTGGGTGAGGGGAGACCATATGGGAAGTTCCTATGACAATGCAGTTGGTGCTGATGGGGTGGGGGCACTGATATAGGAAACGTTACTGATGATTCATGCTTTTTGTGTGATTTCCTTATTTGGCATGTTACTAAAACGGGCTGCTCCTAGAGCGGGGGTAGGCAGACTTTTGGGCATGTGGGCACATTTGGAAATTTGAGAAACTGTCCTGGGCACAACCATAAAATGGCTGCCATTGGTGGACATGGCTAGTCACAAAGGACAAGAAACCTGCCAAGAGGCATTCATGGGAAATTAAGATGGCAGCAGCTAGAGAAAGAAAATATAAACATACTTTAAAACAGAAATTGGGAGGAGTCGGGTGTCTTAGTGGGCTCCAAGGAAGGTGTCTGGTGGCACCATGTTGCCTAGTCCTGTCCTAGAGCTACCAATCAACCCATCTTTCTCTCAATTACTTTTTGTGGTAAGAAAAAAGATGGTAGAAGCAGTGGAAAAACATGGATAGGTAGGTTACAAAGGGGAGACTACATCATCTGGACCTGCCATAAAATTCTGTATTTGAGGCAGGACAATTGCAGAATAAAAGCATCATCTGGAAGCATCCTGTGTGGCATGGAGCCACTGGGAAGCATCACCCATAGCACTTAAGGAAAATGATTTTGTAAACATGTCTTTGTTTTAGGGATGTATGAAACACTTACCTGGTTTCGTCCAGGGACGTCCACGGTGGGGGGGAGGTGCTTCGTCCCTCCCCCTGAAATTCTCCCTGGCCGGCTCCGCTCCGTGGCGACTCTGCGGAGCCGCTGGCCGGGGCTGCCCACAGCTGGACATCCAGCCACTGGGCTGCACAGGGACGCAAATGGTGGCCGCCGTAGCTGCCACCATTTGCATCCCTGTCTTTTGCTGTGATAGGCTACGTATAAATTTACGTAGCCTATCACGGCAAAACAAAAACAAAAAAAGGGAACGCAAATGGCAGCGGCTACGGCAGCCGACATTTACATTCCCTTTTTTGCCGTGATAGGCTACGTAAATATTTACATAGCCTATCACAGCCTCCACAGGGACGTAAATGGCATCCCTGCATTAGCCGTGATAGGCTATGTAAGTATATACGTAGCCTATTATGGCAATAAAGAAGAAGCGAATGGCGGCTGCAGATGCGGCCACTATTTGCAAAGCAGCGTGAATGGCACCAGGTAAGTGCTCCATTTCGCGCGTCTTTCGTGGGGTGGTGGGGTGGGCAGCTTCGTTCTGCCACGGATTTCTGGGGGCCGAATGCACTGGCATTTGGCCTCACTGAGATCCATGGCGGAATTCTCCAACATCTCTACTTTGTTTATGCTCTGTCTCCCTCCATTTTTTATAGGCTGGTGCTTGAGGGTGGACAACAGAGCCATGATTCCTGTTGGCTAAGCAGCTGGAATTCCTGCCATACCCTATCTGCCTGGGTGGTGACAGAAAGAAACAGTGTGGTAGCTTTGAATTTGGGCAGGGAAAGAAAAACAGAAGGTTTTCAATCTGAGTATTAAGGGCTTCTTCACACGGAGCTTCTTTCCTGCTATTGCAGGTCCTTTAGATGACGTCTAAAAGACTTGCAGACTTAACCTCCAGGGTGTCTCCTGCACTAAATGACCTTTATTCAATTTTTTAAAAGATCAGAGATAATGAGCTATCAAATTACAGCGACTGAGTTCCGTTTGAGTTTCCTCCATGGAAAAGGAAAAGCCTTAATAAGAGGAGCAGGACCACAGCACCATCTAGTGGCTGTATAATGAAACATTTGGAAGACTCAGTTAAGGGAGAAAAAAAGGTGGGAAAAGTGGAAGGGAGGAAGCGCGCGTAAAGGGAGTCTGTTGTGATCCTGCATTTAAAATGGAAGCAGAAAGCCCTGTTTTAAATGCAGGATTTTTTACTGTTGTAGAGATGGTCTAAGAAGCAGCCTTGGTGAGCTGACAGCATGAGCTTTTGCTTGCAAGGGATACTTCTTGAACGATTAAGAACGGTTCACCAGGCAAGTGCTTCAATTTGTGTACTGGAAATGAGACATCAGAGCTGTATGTGTGACAGGTACTCCACATAGACAGAGGCCACTGTGCAAGCACCAGATTTGTATGACATTCCTCCCCTCTTTGAAAGAGAACAGTCCTCTGAATCTGGCAATTAATCCCTTTGGCACACATGGCATTATGTATATGATGGGGGGCGGGGAGTCTGTCACTCCTGCACCACATGGATTAAGTGACGGCCTCATGAATGTAAGAACCAGGCCTGCCACTGCCTGAATAAACAGCTGATTACAAAAGGTGCAGTAAATCTTTAGTGCTCTCTCCTCACAAGGAAACAGACCCCTGTAAAAGGCTGCCCTGGAACTTTCTACAGCTGAAGGGAAATGGGGGTTGTGAACCAGCATGAATGGAATTTGAAGCAGTGGCATTTTAAAACTCTTCTAACATAAGAGTGACTTGTGAGGGCATTCTTGCATTCTCCATATGTATTTATTTTATTTTATTTTATTTATTATATTTATATCCTGCCTTTTTTCCTCCAAGGAACTTGAGGCGGCGTACATAATCCTCCCCCTCCATTTTATCCTCACAACAACAACCCTGTGAGGTGGGTTGGGCTGAGAGTCTGTGACTGACCCAAAGTCACCCAGTGAGCTGCCATGGCTGAGTGGGGACTAGAACCCAGATCTCCCGACTCCCAGTCCAGCACTCTAGACACTACACCACACTGGCTCTCCCATATGTAACATGGGAACTGCACTTTAAACAGCAGTGTACTTTTGAAGGCCAGGATAGCGGAAACTAATATAATCTTTCAGAATTCAGTGGCCTCTCCACACATTATGCTTTTGGGTGTATACATCTAAGAGGTTTTAAATTCACTTGAAGCCCCTCACACATCCTTTCCGTGTGTGAGGGGGTTGTGGGGTCATATTGGCAGAGGGCCCTGCATAGGGGAGCCCTATACATACACATCTGTCTGCATAGACAGCCCCTTCACATGACTGCTTGATGCAGGGGTGCAGAACCTTAGGTCTGGGGCCAAAATCCAGCCCTCCTGGGGTCCCAATCAGGCCCTCTGGGGTTTCTCAGTTGTCCACACCTCCTTCCCCTGGCCACGCCCCTTTTCAAGTAGACCTCCATTCCTAATCGAGTGTTTGCAGTTACGTAATGCATGAAACAGGCCTCAAAAAGACCCTGAACTCTAAGGACTGCCCAAATCAAATGTGCCTTCAGCAATATGACTTAGGGTGAAGTTAACAGATGTAACTGTTAGTATTTTAATATCACTGGATCTTGTTCATTAAAATTCCAGCAGGGGCAATTAGTAAAACATTATAGTTAATTCCCAGGGTCACTGATTGCTCTTCAGGGGGAAAATCTGGCTTGAAAAAAGAAATATTTTCAGCATTGTTATAGATACTTTTATAGTGATGCAGCTGCTCAGTGACATTCTCAGCTGTGGCAGTGTCCCCTGGATGCAGTTTTTTAAAACCTGTTTCCCATGTGCTATTGTTAATTGTGCTTCTGTTTGCCTTTCTAGGTTGTTGACTGACGTATTGATGACGATTTGTTTATGTATATTAACCTCTATAATATTAGTCTATTGCAGCAAAAATAACAGTCTTTTGGCACCTTACAGACTAACAAATTTATTCTGGCATAAACTTTCAAGGATTATAGGCTACAAAAGCTTATTCCAGAATAACATTATTAGTCTTTATATTGCCACAAGAATCTTAGGGCGCAATCCTATGGGGATAGTCGGCTGCCTCCAAACTCGGAGGCAGCCAACTATCCAATGCAGGATGTGCAGAGCATGGAGGGGATCCTCTCGTCCATGCTCTGGCCGCCCTGCGTTTGTGGCTAGACAGCCGATTTCAGCTGTCTAGGTGGGGTGCGTTGGAGTGGGTGGGAGGGGAGGCCGGACAGCGCATAGGAAGCATCGTAATGATGCTTCTGCAGTCTCCTCCCCTCCCTGCCCCCCAGGAACGCCCCCTTTTCACCCGCTCCACGCTGGTCTTACAAGCGCAGAGACGGGGACGAACTGCACTGCCTATGAGGCGGCAGGGGAGGGGGTGGGGAGTGAGATTTCTGGGAACCGAAAAATGCAATGGCCATCTAGACACTGTCTAGCGGCTATAGGATTGTGCCCTTAGGCTGCAATCCTATGCACACTTACCTGAGAGTAAATTCTATTGAACTTAATGGGGCTTATTTCAGAGTAGACATGCATAGGATTGCACATTTAATTGTCTTTGGAAAGATGTGTGTATGTGCCATGTTTGTGCCATTTTTGGTAGAAAGGCATGGTACTAATGTATACACATGTACAAAATTCCCCAAAATGACGCTGTAAGAACAAGCCTTAAAAAGAATGAATAATGAACAGAAAATTATTCTCCTGCTATCACCAAATGTTCAACAAGCTGGTTTTTCTGAAGCTGCTCTCACTAGGATCCAAGTCACACAAAGATGGCACAAAAGGGTCATCTTATGAGCAATTAAATAAACACATCATTAGGTCCAAAATGGTGGACATCCAAGCTCTTCAGATGCAGGAACCCCTCTTTAATTCCAATCTGCAATATGGACCCATTTTTAATATCTATATGTCCTTTCTCCTTCTCTCTTGCGTCTATGGTGCCCAGATGCAAAGGAGGGCAGGACTCTGTGAAATGCCCAGAGAACTTCAGCTGTTGGGCAGCATAGAAGTGTAATAAAATAAATACATAAATAATAAACTTAGGGAACAATCCTATGTCCCCTAGACAGCATCTGGAGGACATACTTTTTTTGGTTTCTGGGCTCTAGAGTTGTAACCAGGGCTCCAACCTCAGAGCCCAGACACCGTGCTCCCCACCCCCTCCCCTGCCGCCTTGTAGGCAGCGCGGTTTGTCCCAGTCTCCATGCTCGTAAGAGCAGCACAGAGTGGGTGAAAAGGGGGCATTCCTGGGGATTTATGCAGCTTCCTATGCACCATGCGGCCTCCACCTTCCCACTCCAAAACTCCCCGGTTAGACAGGCAAAATCACCTGTCTAGCCAAAAATGCAGGGTGGCCAGAGGACAGAGGTGAGGATTGCTTCTGTGCTCCAGCCGCCCTGCATTGCATAGTTGTCAGCCTCCAAGGGGGAGTCTACATGGAAACGGAATGAGAAGCGCTTCCGGTATTATCTGGCTTTTCATGAAATTGCTTTTGGTCCGTCCCAGGCACACAAAGCAAAAAATGTGGAGTAAACGCAACCTTCAAACCCGCTTTTCACAGGTCAAACTGCACTTTAATCCACCTTACTTTGTGGTTGGATGGGCGGAGTCCCGCTAGCAGAAGTGAAGTCATCGACCCCATAGATGCTGCTCAGCCCGAGAGAGAGGCTTGCTCCCGCCCCTCTCCATGCTCCACTGCTCAGGCAGGTTTAATGGAAGAGAGGAGTCATGTCGGATCATTTACCCTACACATCTCCCCTTCGTCTCCACTGACTGTGAACCAGCAGTGAACCAGCCCAGGGACAGAGTGACTGGTGGGCAGTGATGGGGTGCCTCGGTCCTGCATGGAGGGAAAGGGCTGGAATTGCCTCCCTCTGCTAGCGCTCTGGAGTCAGCGGTGGTGCCTACTGCTGCTGTCTCTGCTTCCCCGACCTGAACTAATCCTCTTCCCCACAAACACATGGGAAAAATCTCACACACAGGGGCCTATTCTGAAGGGGAGACATGAATGAATGGAAAAGGCAAACTGCTGTGTTACTCTGAAGAGGTGGCCCAGCATGATTCCATGGTTGGGGAGGTTTATTCCCAGCCCTGTCCATGGTGCTTTACTGTACTGGCTGCCCTCCCTCCTTCCCTTCTAAGTATTCCTTAATTGTAGGTGTATCGCACCACTGTAAAGCTGCAGGTGTCTTGCAACTGTGGAATACCAAGGCTTCCCACCCTCTCTCCTTCCCTTCTGGGTATTCCTTAGTTGTAGGTGTATTGTACCACTGTGAAGTTGTTGGTGTAGCACAGCAACACGACTGCGAAATACCGTGGCTGCAGGCTCCTGCTACTGGCTGCCCTTTCTCCTTCAGCTCTGCGCACTCCTTATTGTGCGCAACATATAAATGGGCTACTCCACTATTGTGAATGAAATAGTGCTACTGCTATTATGAATGGGAAAAGGCTACTTATTGTGAAAACAGCCCAACTGCAAATGGGGAAAAAGAAGGAATGGGGGGAAAGGGCAGCCCCACGTCTTGACCACGTCACTTGCAGGTCACAGTCAGGTCACAGAGGCACGCCTAGGATTTAATGCAGGGGGACAGGGCACACTGCCATGGAACTGCTCTGCAGAAACATTTAAGAATAACAATGGAGTAAAAGGACTTCCCAAAAATGCGCATTTTGGGACGGATGCTGCGGGATGGCAGTGGGTTGGCGACAGTATCATCTGTTGCAAATGACCCCAATGCACTCTACTACTGCATTAAATCAGCCATGTAGATTGGCCCTGAGTTCAGAGGCTGATGACCATCTCCATAGGATTGCGCCCTTAATGGTTGAAAAGATGAGTGAATTTTGTCAGGTGCAGCTTCTCATGTGGGGCATGAAAGCCTAGTGAAATCCACTGTTTTATACAAATATTAAAGGTAAAAAGGACAAGTCTTTATCATAGTTAGGAAGAGTAAGAACTCTACTGAATTCTGTGCTAGTCCTAACTACACTCTGTCCTCCTACATATTTAGCAATATGTATGTGATATTGGTGAGAGACTGGACCAGTGGACCTGTGCCACTAGAATTTAGTGCTTCCAAGAACATGTAGGTGCTGGTAAGATTTCAGGGTGAAAGGAAGACTTCACATAACTTGGCTACTGCTTTAGAAATTGAAAAAGATGTGTCTAACCAGCTTTTCTTTTCCTGCTTTTCCACCACATAACCTCTAGGTGGCACTATGCTATAGAAGAATGTCACAGTTACACAAGTAGGAAAATATTTTTTCTTTCACTTTGAGAAATAATACTCCATTTTCTCCACTCTAAAAAACCCGGGAAAGTGCTCTTAAAAAACAGATGCGGAACTGGAGGATCACGACATCGTCTAAAGAACTGCTAAACAAGTGTGAGTAAGGAATCACAAGCGCACAATAAATGCCTCATGTAGAAAAGCTCCAGGACTCTTCATGGGTATTGACAGGTATTAAAGGACCCATTGTGATCTGGGTTGCAATATGACATAAAATGGTAAGTCTGTGTTACTGAACCCTCTAAGAATGTTTTCGAGTTAGAATAGGGACTGAACGGAAGCATAGATTTGCTAATTAGCAACAGTATAGGACCTCCCTCGAAACAAGCATACACTTGGATGCTTGGCAGGATGAACCATGGGTCACGTCTGAAGAGAAGGAAGCTCACATTCAACTATATGCACATCTACATTATTAGCTTTTGTTACAGAAAGGTATAGGTTAAACCTATTTTTGTTCATCTTCCTGAAGTTTCAGTAACTGAAGAATACACACATATATAAAGCCATTTGGTCCTGCCATAAATATTTATGGCTGAGTTAGAAATCTCTGGAGATTTTCTGAAAGAGGCACTGAAAGACTCCTAGCTGTAGCATAGCTATAGGACATTGTGCAAATAAATGTTCTAATGGCATCCATTATATATATATATATATATATATATATATATGAGTCTTTTGAAAAAAGAAAAAAATGACATCAAAATTTGAGACATCAATAAAGATTAATGTTCTCAGTACTTTTGGAGGGTTTCAGGTATAAAGCCTAAATTCTCATTATTTAAATTCCCAATAAAAAGGAGATTTAAGCTTCAGTCATGTTCTGATAACAGAGCAATAAACATACGCCAATCCAAATTTGCATCCTGAGCCAGTTACTGGATTGGATCCAGGATCTGCCTCCTGTTGATAGAAGGGCTCTGACTGAGGAAGGTGCCTTTGCCTTATTTTCAGTGACCCCTTCTTCCCCACCATACTACAGTTTAACCCCTTCAACAGGGTCCCCTGATCCTCAGTGCTACATTTTCAGGGGTCCAGAGGGGCTGTTGTGGGGAGGAGTGGGTGGGGAAGTCCACTTCTCCCAGGCCAGTTGCACACATCTTAGTCTGGACCCAACCTGCTATCTCTTAGCTTAATCTGCCTCACAGGGAGGAAAAACACCATGCAAGCTACTCCAAGGACCTTAGAGGAAAGGTATAGTACAAAGTTACAGTGCTTCTGTTTTTTATTAAGATATCCATTTCCCTCAAGCTATACTTGATGTGGTGTGGTGTGGTGTAGTGGTGAGAGTGTTGGGCTGGAGCTGGGAGATCTGGGTTCTAGTCCCAACTTGGTCATGGAAGCTCACTGCGTGACTTTGGGCCAATCACAGACAGGGTTGTTATGGTTAGGATAAAATGGAGAGGAGGAGGATAATGCAAGCTGCCTTGGGTTCCTTGCAAGAGGAAAAAAGGCAGGATAAAAATGTAACAAATAAATAAAAATAAAATACTATCATTCATCCCAAATCATTCTTAAACTATGGAATTCACTTCCATAGAAAGTGGTAATGGCCGCCAACCTAGATGGCTTTAAAAGGAAATTAGATGCACGGAGGATAAAGCTATCAATGGCCATGATGGCTATATGTTACTTTCAGTATGCCTTTGAATACCAGTTGCTGGGGATCACGAGTGGAGTGGGAGGTGCTATTGCACTCATATTCTGCTTGTGGGCTTGGCCGCTGTTGGAAACAGGATGCTACTAGATAGGTTTTTGGTCTGGTTCAGCATGGCTCTTCTGAGATCCTTATCCTTGGATCAGCCCCGGGTGGGTCCAAACCAAGCCCAGTGTTGTACCATGTGCTTTCTTGACAATCTGTGGTTAATTGACCTTAAGACAGCAAGCTGGTTGAAGGATTGAATTTCTTGACAAAATGTTGCATGCTGGATGCTCCTTACCAGGAAAGGAAAGGAAAGGAAAGGAAAGGAAAGGAAAGGAAAGGAAAGGAAAGGAAAGGAAAGGTTCCTCCTGTGCAAGCACTGACCCCTAGAGGGACGCTGCTTGCGCTGGCATTTTCATGGCAGACTATAGCGAGGTGGTTTGCCATTGCCTTCCCCAGTCGTGACTACCTTTCCCCCAGCAAGCTGGGTACTCATTTTACCGACCTCGGAAGGATGGAGGGCTGAGTCGACCTGAGCCGGCTACCCGAGACCCAGCTTCTGCTGGGATCGAACTCAGGTTGTGGGGAGAGTTTTGGTTGCAAGACTGCCACCTACCACTCTGCGCCACATGAGGCCCCTTACCAACTGGATGGCTACTGTTAGTCATAGCTGTCTTGTGTTTGGGAAGTGCAGAACACATCTCAGTTCCATATCAGCTCTGTGCTGGACTGATATCAGCTATGGAGAAATACTCAAGACATCCTATTTTTAGTCCCTTTTGCCATGTGCCTTGATCCAGAATCCCACGGACAATGCAGGGCACACACAGAGCTCCCAGTCATGTAGACGTCATCATTCACTTCAATGGAAGGGGGCACTCAACTTGTGCCTTTGTTTGTGCAGTGCACACGACCCCTTATATTGAACTGAATAGTGTCATCCATGAGTCACTGACCTGTAGTCAGAATTTATGTGGTGAAGGTGGATAAGCCTAACAGATATTCTGATCTGTTTAATGCTGAGTTTATTGAGTCACTTTAATAACACATGAATTTCAGTATTTTTTTTAAATGCCAAAGATCAGTCATCCCATTTACACTGAGTGGTGCCAGGCCTCTGCAGTATCTCCTTGCAGAGACCATGGTCTTGTATGAGTGGGGGAAGCCATGACTACATAAGGAAATACTATTCTAGCGTGATGGCATTTTGAGATAACCAATTCAGCACTTGATATATTTTCAGAATTTGCTGTATTGCAAGTGGGAGGTAAACTTCCTTGTATTCTTAAGGATGATGTAAGCAATCTTGGATCCAATTTACATTGCTTTTGTTCTCTGTTCTACACACACACTCTGTTCCGGTATAGATGCTAACCTATTGTTTACCAGAACAAGTGAGTCTAATGTCACAAATTTACCATACTGATGTTACTTTCCAAAGAAATGTGTCAAAAATGTCCTAATATCTCTCCTTGATGTGTTTCAAAACTTGAGAAACCAAATAAATGGCTTCCAATATTTATGCACACTTATTTAGTTAAATTAAGTTTCCTGCAGATGTTTTAAATCAAAACAATACGATGCAGCTGTATTCTCTGAGGTGGTTACATTATTATTTATTTTTAGACCAACCTCATAAACAGATGGAGGACAGAGAAAAAAAATGATTAGATTAAAGAAGACATTTGCATCATGCTTTATGCCCATCAGACTTGGGAAATAATCTGATCACAAGAAAATGTAAAAATCTGAAGAAAATCTGACTGGAAAACTGGGAAGGATGCAGACAAACTGGAGAGGGTTCAGAGGAGGGCAACGAAGATGATCAGAGGACTGGAAACAAAGCCCTATGAAGAGAGACTGAAAGAACTGGGCAAGTTTAGCCTTGAGAAGACTGAGGGGAGATATGATAGCACTCTTCAAGTACTTGAAAGGTTGTCACAGAGAAGAAGGCCAGGATCTCTTCTTGATCATCCCAGAGTGCAGGACACGGAATAATGGGCTCAAGTTACAGGAAGCCAGATTCCGGCTGAACATCAGGAAAAACTTCCTGACTGTTAGAGCAATACGACAATGGAACCAATTACCTAGGGAGGTGATGGGCTCTCTCACACTGGAAGCATTCAAGACGAGGCTGGACAGCCATCTCTCTGTCAGGGATGTTCTGACTTGGATTCCTGCATGAGCAGGGGGTTGGACTCAGTGGCCTTGTAGGCCCCTTCCAGCCCTACGATTCTACGATTCTAGGTCATGAAAATAGACTCAGGGCTGGCTCCCACATCTTGTGGGCTTTTAGATAACAGGTAATTATTGGGTAGTGTCCAAAAAGAGGAAATGCATCACCAAAAGAAAGGGCAAACGATGGCACGGATTTGCATAAAAGTTGCATAACCTAATTCATATTTAAGCATGCAAATGTAGAAATAATTGCTGTCATTTAAATAGAAATGCAATACATCTCACCATAGTGGGGAAGACTGTGACCAGGTGACCTGTGTGCCTGCTCAGTCTGCTGTCCAGGTGCTGTGGATGGGCAGCTTCAAGGCTTCTGCTCTCCCTTCTCATGCATTTTAAAATCTAAGTTGGACTTAGATTGGGCAGCCTTTCAAATAGAGGATGCCTTCAATAGAGGACTGTCCTCTGTAAAGTAGTACACATAGCCACCCTACTTGCTGCCCTCTCCCTGCTTTGCAGCAGCACCTCTCAGCTATAAAGGAGGGGATCGTAGAGGTTAAAATTATCCAGGGCTGTTAGTCATGATAGCTTTATATTACTTCCGTATGCCAGTGGCTGCATTCATATTACTTCTGTATGCAAGTTGCTGCATTCACTTCCTGTTGTGGGTGTCCTGTAAGCATCTGGTTGGCCACTGCATGAACAGATATTGGACTAGATGGGCCTTCATCAGATCCAGCATGGATCTTCTTATGTTCTTATGCTAGCAAGGGAAAAGAAGAGGGGTGATTAATATGGAAGACGCTGTAGCTCCAGAATCAAAGGTTTTGCTCCCTTGTCACTTCTGATGGGCCCCTCTTCCTTCTTTGGGCCTAGGACTTAAGTCCAGCTGGCCCACTTTCCATCCTCGCCCTCTGTCACTGGCTATGAATATATTTAAGGTCATTAAAAAGCCTATATTGAAGCAAACACACACTGTCCCCACGAACTAGTTTTCCTAAATCTCAATTGCTTTGCAAAATGAAACCAAAAACAGCACACATCTGCATACAAGAATGGATATTATAGAGGCCTATTCAAAAGTTTATGGGAGTGAATTCAATTACCGTCTCTGATGAAGAATGTTTCCTCTACACAACTGTTCTTGGTGGCTTTTAGCAAATCAGGCAGTATATAGATGTTAATAATAAATATGAGAGCAGCCTAATGGTTCTTTTGGGAAATACTGGCTGGAAAAAGCCCCATGGCCTCCTACGAGTGGCTGATGTCAATAGTTTGGGGACTGCTATATACTTCATGGACGTGGACCAAAAATGGTTAGTGACATGCCAGAGTTTTGCACTTGAACATTGCCAAGGTGAATAACAAGCTTCAGAAGGATGTGAAAACGGCTCAAGCTTTCCTCTCCTTAACTGGTGTTTTGCATTTTTTTCATGCCCCTTTGCGACCCCAGTATGCCACTGCTTCAGTGTCATTTGTAGGGCTTTTTTCTTCAGTGCAAAATCCATTCCTGTAGCAGATTGGGAACATGTATGAAATGTGATGACAGCATGGTATCGTGTTGTCAATTGAATTGAGCTACATGATGATGTCGCTGAGGGCTAAGAGTGCACTGCATTTTGATTGAAGAGGAAGTGGAAATGCATCTGTCTTGTCAAGGCAAGTGGGTTACTGGCCCCTGTCTTGCAGTCCTGGCAGTTTCATTGCCTGCCAGTGCTGCATGTCTTTTCATTTCAATCCAGCTTTAGTTAATGCATGGCCAGCTGCAGCAAAATGCAGCAAATTCTGTTGCAACTAGTAAATGATGCATGAGTGGATTGTGGTGAGGGAGTGTAGGCCTGGTTGCCCTAGCAACAGAGGCATACTCCTTCTTTCCCTAGCACTTGTATGATGATGATGATCTCATGTATGCATCGCTTCTTGCTACAAAAAAGCACTCTCAAAGCAATTTACATTCACAAATACAGAACTCCATAATTAATATAACAGAAAAACCCTAAATCAAAATAAACCCTGATCAGCAGTGTAATACAAATAAAAATAATCACCATAAAAACATAATCTCCAAATAATACAGTATGAAAAGTGTACATCCACAATACACAAAATCTCCCTCCCTCCACTCTTGCACAACCTAGAATGAACACCAGAAAAGCAACCCATACAACAACTGGGCCATATCTAATCTCCAAATGTCTGGGAAAAATAATACGTTCTGCGTGGTGCTAAAAAGATGACCCCCTTCATGGATCACTGCCTTGTTGTGGCGAAGGGGCTTGCGTAACTCAGTGAAGGCATAAGCTAAGCTGTGCAGGGCCACCCAAGACGGACGGGTCATGGCGGAGAGTTCTGACAAAATGTGGTCCACTGGAGAAGGAAATGGCAACCCACTCCAGTATTCTTGCCAAGAAAACCCCATGGAACGTATCACAAGGCTAAAAGATATGACGCCGGAAGATGAGCCCCACAGGTCGGAAGGTGTCCAATATACTACTGGGGAAGAGCAGAGGGTATTTCCAAGTAGCACCAGAAAGAGTGAAGTGGCTGGGCCAAAGCCAAAAGGACACTCAGCTGTGGATATGTCTGGTGGTGAAAAGAAAATCCGATGCTGCAAAGAACAATATTGTTTAGGAACTTGGAATGTAAGATCAGTGAATCAAGGTAAGCTGGAGGTGGTCAAACATGAGATGGCAAGACTGAACATCGACATCTTGGGAATCAGCGAACTAAAATGGACAAGCATGGGCGAATTTAATTCAGGTGACCATCATATCTACTACTGTGGGCAAGAATCCCTTAGAAGAAATGCAGTAGCACTCATAGTCAACAAAAGGGTGGGAAAAGCAGTACTGGGGTACAATCTCAAAAACAACAGAATGATCTCAGTACGAATCCAAGGCAAACCATTCCACATCACAGTAATTCAAGTCTGTGCCCCAACCACTGAGGCCGAACAAGCTGAGGTTGATCAGTTCTATGAAGACCTACAACACCTTCTAGAACTAACACCAAAAAGGATGTCCTTTTCATCATAGGGGATTGGAATGCTAAAGTAGGAAGTCAAGAAATCACCGGGATAACAGGCAAGCATGGCCTTGGTGTACAAAATGAAGCAGGACAAAGGCTAATAGAGTTTTGCCAAGAGAACACGCTGATCATAGCAAACACTCTTTTCCAACAGCACAAGAGGCGACTCTGCACATGGACATCACCAGATGGTCAATATTGAAATCAGATTGATTATGTCCTTTGCAGCCAAAGATGGAGAAGCTCCATACAGTCAGTCAAAACAAGACCTGGAGCTGACTGTGGCTCAGATCATGAGCTGCTTCTTGCAAAATTTTGGCTTAAATTGAAGAACGTAGGGAAAACCACTAAACCATTCAGGTATGTCCTAAATCATATCCCTTATGAATATACAGTGGAGGTGAGGAATAGATTTCAGGGATTAGACCTGATAGACAGAGTGCCTGAGCAACTATGGACGGAGGTCCGTAACATTGTTCAGGAGGCAGCAACTCAATCCATCCCAAAGAAAAAGAAATGCAAGAAAGCCAAGTGGCTGTCTGATGAGGCTTTACAAGTAGCTGAGGAAATGAGGGAAGCGAAAAGCAAGGGAGAAAGGGGAAGATATATCCAACTGAATGCAGATTTCCAGAGAATAGCAAGGAGAGACAAGAAGGCCTTCTTAAATGAACAATGCAAAGAAATCGAGGAAGACAATAGAATGGGAAAGACTAGAGATCTTTTCAAGAAAATCAGAGATCTCAAGGGAACGTTTTGTGCAAAGACGGGCATGATAAAGGACAAAGAAGGCAGGGACCTAACAGAAGCAGATGAGATTAAGAAGAGGTGGAAAGAATACACAGAAGAACTATACAGGAAAGATCTTAATGTCCCTGATAGCCATGATAGTGCAGTCACTGAACTTGAGCTGGACATCCTAGAGAGTGAAATCAAGTGGGCCTTAGGAAGCATTACTAACAACAAAGCTAGCGGAGATGACAGTCTTCCAGCTGAGCTATTTAAAATCCTAAAAGATGATGCTGTTAAAGTGCTGCACTCAATATGCCAACAAATTTGGAACACTCAACAGTGGCCACAAGACTGGAAAAGGTCAGTTTACATTCCAATTCCAAAGAAGGGCAATGCCGAAGAGTGTTCAAACTACCGTACAATTGCACTCATTTCACATGCCAGCAAGGTGATGCTCAAAATCCTACAAGCTAGGCTTCAGCAGCATGTGAACCGAGAACTACCGGAAGTACAAGCGGGGTTTCGAAGAGGCAGAGGAACTAGAGATCAAGTCGCCAACATTCACTGGATCATGGAGAAAGCAAGAGATTTCCAGATAAACGTATATTTCTGCTTCATTGACTATGCTAAAGCCTTTGATTGTGTGGATCACAACAAACTCTGGCAAATTCTTAAAGAGATGGGAGTACCAGAGCACCTTACCTGTCTCCTGAGAAACCTGTACGAGTGTCAAGAAGCAACAGTAAGAACCGGACATGGAACAACTGAGTGGTTCAAAATTGGGAAAGGAGTACGACAAGGCTGTATATTGTCGCCCTGCTTATTTAATTTATATGCAGAGTACATCATGAGAAACGCTGGGTTGGATGATTCACAGGTCGGAATTAAGATTGCCAGGGGAATTATCAACAACCTCAGATACGCAGACGATACCACCCTCATGGCAGAAAGCGAAGAGGATCTAAAGAGCCTCTTGTTGAGGGTGAAAGTGGAGAGTGCAAAAGCTGGTTTGAAACTCAACATTACAAAAACTAAGATCATGACATCTGGCCCCATCACTTCCTGGCATATAGAAGGGGAAGAAATGGAAGCAGTGACAGATTTTACTTTCTTGGGCTCCAAGATCACTGCAGATGGCAACTGTAGCCATGAAATTAAAAGACGCTTGCTCCTTGGGAGGAAAGCTATGGCAAACCTAGACAGCATAGTAAGAAGCAGAGACATCACCTTGCTGACAAAGATTCGTATAATCAAAGCTATGGTTTTCCCAGTAGCAATGTATGGCTGTGAGAGCTGGACTATAAGGAAGGCTGAGCGCCGAAGAATTGGTGCCTTCAAACTGTGGTGCTGGAGAAGACTCTTACGAGTCCCCTGGACTGCAAGGAGGTCAAATCAGTCCATCCTAAAGGAAATCAACCCTGACTGCTCATTGGAAGGACAGATACTGAAACTGAAGCTCAAATATTTTGGCCACCTAATGCGAAGAGAAAACTCCCTGGAAAAAACCCTGACGCTGGGAAAGATTGAAGGCAAAAGGAGAAGGGGATGGCAGAGGATGAGCTGGCTAGATAGCATCACCGATGCAATGAATATGAATTTGAGCACACTCCGGGAGAGAGCGGAGGACAGGAAGGCCTGGCGTGCTGTGGTCTATGGGGTCACAAACACCACCCAACGACTGAACAACAACAAAAAGATGACAGTGTCGATGCTGGGAGAGCATTCCATCAATGGGGGCTATCACTGAAAACGCCCATTCCCAAACTGCCACTCTCTGGGCAGTTTAGGAAGAAGAACACCCAGAAGGGCCACTGACGCTGACATCAGGGAACTGCAGTCCAATGCATCTGGAGGGCACCTGGTTGGGGATGGTTGATTTAAGTAGTTTGCACCCCTGTACCTCAATGCAGGAGCTAGAATTTGAACTGAGGTTTGACAAGATAGGCGAGGGGGTAAAGAGTCTGAGCCAACTGACACTAAGCAGAATGGTTTGTTCCTTTAAGGTGCCATCCAAATTGGGCATAAGAACTGCTGGAAAAGCATTTGTGCTGGGGATGGGGAAAGAGGCTGGATTTCTGTTGTGCAGGGAGGGCTACACAGCTTGTGATCCATGAAGGTGAGCACATACCATGAGCCACATACTGTGGTTTGTGGCCTTCCAGATGCTTGACCTCTCCAGCGCACCCTATTTTTGCAGTTCCTAGGAAGGCAGCCCAAACAAGAAGTTGATCACATCCTTGGTGCGTCACCATTTGGGTGGGCCGCGCTTGGATTGATGGGGCACAAGTGGTGTAAGCCTGGTGTGTGGTCAGCCTTGTATTGCCTCCATTAAAGATTGGCCTCTGGCCAGGAAAGAATAAACATTATTTCCTCCCTTACATTTACTAAGGCTAAACCTGAAATCTTGTTGTTGGAGCCTTTCCTTTGCAATGCAATCAGCAAATGTTATTTTCTTTCCCATTTGATTTCAGGGATGGCTGAGATCTCCTTCTCGTCTGATAGTAAAAAGAAAAGAACACATAACCTTTCAATTCAGTTTCAAGATTTGCTGCCAGAAGCATTGTGATGTATGAGAATCAGTTAATCCATGGCTAAAGAGATCACAGGAGACAATCTGACTGTTTTGCTCCGAACTGCTAGAATATTATCGTTGTTGATTTCTATCGGGTAAGAATGCCACTGTGCACACAGTTAGTACATTTTAATGACACTAACACCAGTGGGGTTTAAATAGTCCAACTGTATGCCAGGTTGCATCCTATGTTTGACTTTTAGGTATAAGAAATGCTACACAAGATGTCTTCTTTTTTAAAAAAATAGAGATTAGGCACCTCAAGTTTTCTCGATGCATTTCCACTGACTATAGAGAAAGTTTTTATTTATTATTTATTATCCTTCCAAAGAGGAAATCAAGGCAGCTGAAAGTCTTAGCCAAAGCCTTGCCTGAAAGACCTCCAGTGTGAAGGCTCCTCATACCTCACCCATCACCACCATCAGTCATCCCAGCAGGCAGTTTAGATGAGAGGGAAGGAAGAGCCATTTCACCAGCGAGATGACTTAATTTTCTGCTTCCCTTCCCATCCCTTTTCCCCTGTGTCTTTTTGGATTGTAATCCTGCTGGCAGGCACTGTATCGTTTTACTGATTGCATATATGCTGCTCTAGGAGCTTTTTCTCTGGCTGAGGAGCAGAATAAAAATACTTTAAAGAAAGAAAGGAAAAGAAACAAAGAAGCTAAGAGATACATGGGACCCAAGTAATTTACAGAAACCAAATATATAACAGCCATATTGGGGCACTATCCCTCATGAGATTAACAACTGAGTGAGGGGGAGAGCAGGGCTGTGCTCACTGGCTTCACTCCTCCTTCCACCATCGATGCATTGGTGACATATTTGTAGAGGGCAGCCATTAATTCCCCTCAGACCACATGGTTCTGGTAGCCTCTGCTTCTCCTGAAGTGGAGCCCAGTACACAGCAGCTAGGAGCCTTGCCCAAAGCCCCTTCCCTATGGTAGCTGCAATAACTTCTTTGCACCTCAGCTTGCTGTTCAGGACAATCAATCGGGATCCCTGCAAAGGTATCTTTTGGACACTGTTATATCTTCCGGAGGTCCTTTCCTGACAAATTGTAGCCTCCACATCTTTTACCTCCTTTCCGATTGCATAGCTGTGCAAGCGTGTGGAGAAATCTGTGCTACACAGTACCCTTCTGTTCCCTCAGTTCCATAATTCTCTTCCCTTTCCCCAAGCTCTCTCTCTCTACCCCCCCAGAAGCCTTAGAATGCTGATTTGTTTAGCTCCAACCCCAATAGTGCGCCAGGAAGCAAGTCCAGCCTATTGAGGATAGAGATAGGCATGCACAGCTGCAGCCTAGTTTTTAAGAGCAGCTGTTCTCGATTTAGACCTCAAGTGATCTTTAAGTGAACTTCCTCACCTCTGAAAGCTTTTCTACACGAGGCTGTTAAAGAACTTTTCCTTTCCTGCTTTTCCAATACATAATCTCTAGATGGCACTATGCTATGGCAGAACAGTGCAAACACACAAGTGTGAAATTACCTCTTCTTTCTCTTTCAGAAATAATACCCCATTTTCCCTGCTCTACCCCCCTGCCCCTGGAAAGTGCTCATAAAAAACAGAAGCAAAACTGGAGGATCACACCATCTTCTCAAGGACCTGTAAACAACTGTGAGTAAGGAATAATGAGTGCACAATAAATGCCATATGTAAAAAAACTCTCAGTCCTATGCATGGAGTTGGATGGTCGCTATTTGGTCTTCTGCCTCATATGTTTAGCATGCATAGGATTGCTGGTTTTATATGAGCTAATTAATCCCCTATTGGATTTCTCATTGTAATATTAAGTGACTAAATGTTTATTACAAACAGGCTAATTCCCAATGTGAACACATTGTATATATTTTTTATTTAAGAAATAAACCAACACCCTTTGGAATAGAACCTGTGTGAGCCATTGGAATAAATCTGTTAAGACACACTACTGCCAAGGTTAAAAGATTATTTTTTACATGTTTACTTCAGATCCTCTGCAAGTGCAAACACATATCTGGAGAAGGTGTGCAGTAACACTGCTGAGGGAAGTATTTACTGATACTACTTCCAGCTTCTGGTTACCAGCTGACTTAAATCCTCATGACAACTCACTTGCTACACTTCCCCATCACTTACCTTGAAAGCCTGGGTCCCTGCTAATGGATTTTGTAGAGTGCTTCTCCCCGCCACCAATTTTCCCACATCAGATTCTTTTGTCCCCATGTTGGTGTTCAAGATTTTTTAAAGAAATGGTTAAGCACTACCTGTAACATAAGGGGCTGTGATAAAAAGCAGGTTCTAGTGCTCAGTCCCAGCATTAAAGGAGATGGCGGAGCCCAGCCCAGATGCAGATTAAGCCCCATGTGACTTAGAGCAAATGAACATGTCGACAACTTGCACATGCTCATTTTAATAAACTGAAGACAACTGCAGACTGTACAGCAGGGATGGGCAACTTGTGGCCCTCTAAATGTTTTGGCCCACAACTCCCATCGTTCATCACTATCGTTCATTAGCTTGTCAGACATTCACCTGGGATGGGTGGACAACTTTTGGCCCTCCAGGTGTTTTGGCTACCATTACCCCTCATCTTTGGCTATGCTGGCTAGGGCTCATGAGAGTTGTAAGCCAAAACATCTGGAGGGCCACAAGTTGCCCACCTCTGCTGTAGAAGCATGTTTTGCCCATCTCTTATTTGTCTGGATAGGGACAGCATGCAAAGTTTCATTTAAGGTTCGAACTAAATCTGCCTGAGCCCAGTAAGTATGCTTCAGATTCTATGTGGACATGATGTAAAGTCCAGTTGTTTACTTTCAAAGACAAGCTTATATAATATAAATCCTCTGCAGTAATAAGACCTTTTGAGAAAATAAAAGCATTCCAGATAATATTCTGTCTTGAAAGAATAAATTGCTTTAGGGCCAGTTACCAGAATCTCAGTTAACATATTTTCTTCCAATTTAATATATCCTATTTAACGCTTCCCCTCACAAAATTCTGATGCTCTGTGCATGCAGTGAAGAGGGAGAATGGCTTCAATTTTCCTCTATCTAAAACTACTGATCCCCTTCATGGATCACTGCCTTGTTGTGGCGAAGGGGCTTGCGTAACTCAGTGAAGCCATAAGCTATGCCATGCAGGGCCACCCAAGATGGACAGGTCATGGAGGAGAATTCTGACAAAATGTGGTCCACTGGAGAAGGAAATGGCAACCCACTCCAGTATTCTTGCCAAGAAAACCCCATGGAACGTATCACAAGGCTAAAACATGATGCCGGAAGATGAGCCCCTCAGGTCGGAAGGTGTCCAATATACTACTGGGGAAGAGCAGAGGGTATTTCCAAGTAGCGTCTGAAAGAGTGAAGCGGCTGGGCCAAAGCCGAAAGACACTCAGCTGTGAATGTGTCTGGTGGTGAAAAGAAAATCCGATGCTGTAAAGAACAATATTGTTTAGGAACCTGGAATGTCAGATCAATGAATCAAGGTAAGCTGGAGGTGGTCAGACGTGAGATGGCAAGACTGAACATCGACATCTTGGGAATCAGCGAACTAAAATGGACAAGCATGGGCGAATTTAATTCAGGTGACCATTATATCTACTACTGTGGGCAAGAATCCCTTAGAAGAAATGGAGTAGCACTCATAGTCAATAAAAGGGTGGGAAAAGCAGTACTGGGGTACAATCTCAAAAACAACAGAATGTTCTCAGTACGAATCCAAGGCAAACCATTCCACATCACAGTAATTCAAGTCTATGCCCCAACCACTGAGGCCGAAGAAGCTGAGGTTGATCAGTTCTATGAAGACCTACAACACCTTCTAGAACTAACACCAAAAAGGATGTCCTTTTCATCATAGGGAATTGGAATGCTAAAGTAGGAAGTCAAGAAATCACCGGGATAACAGGCAAGCATGGCCTTGGTGTACAAAATGAAGCAGGACAAAGGCTAATAGTGTTTTGCCAAGAGAACACGCTGATCATAGCAAACACTCTTTTCCAACAGCACAAGAGGCGACTCTGCACATGGACATCACCAGATGGTCAATACTGAAATCAGATTGATTATGTCCTTTGCAGCCAAAGATGGAGAAGCTCCATACAGTCAGTAAAAACAAGACCTGGAGCTGACTGTGGCTCAGATCATGAGCTGCTTCTTGCTAAATTTCGGCTTAAATTGAAGAATGTAGGGAAAACCACTAAACTATTCAGGTATGACCTAAATCATATCCCTTATGAATATACAGTGGAGGTGACAAATAGATTTAAGGGATTAGACCTGATAGACAGTGTGTCTGAGGAACTATGCATGGAGGTCCGTAACATTGTTCAGGAGGCAGCAACTCAATCCATCTCAAAGAAAAAGAAATGCAAAAAAGCCAAGTGGCTGTCTGATGAGGCTTTACAAGTAGCTGAGGAAAGAAGGGAAGCGAAAAGCAAAGGAGAAAGGGGAAGATATATCCAACTGAATGCAGAGTTCCAGAGAATAGCAAGGAGAGACAAGAAGGCCTTCTTAAATGAACAATGCAAAGAAATCGAGGAAAACAATAGAATGGGAAAGACTAGAGATCTTTTCAAGAAAGTCAGAGATCTCAAGGGAACGTTTTGTGCAAAGACGGGTATGATAAAGGACAAAGAAGGCAGGGACCTAACAGAAGCAGATGAGATTAAGAAGAGGTGGAAAGAATACACAGAAGAACTATACAGGAAAGATCTTAATGTCCCTGATAGCCATGATAGTGTGATCACTGAACTTGAGCCGGACATCCTAGAGAGTGAAGTCAAGTGGGCCTTAGGAAGCATTACGAACAACAAAACTAGCAGAGATGACAGTCTTCCAGCTGAGCTATTTAAAATCCTAAAAGATGATGCTGTTAAAGTGCTGCACTCAATATGCCAACAAATTTGGAACGCTCAGCAGTGGCCGCAAAACTGGAAAAGGTCAGTTTACATTCCAATTCCAAAGAAGGGCAATGCCGAAGAGTGTTCAAACTACCGTACAATTGCGCTCATTTCACATGCCAGCAAGGTGATGCTCAAAATCCTACAAGCTAGGATTCAGCAGTATGTGAACCGAGATCTACCGGAAGTACAAGCTGGGTTTCGAAGAGGCAGAGGAACTAGAGATCAAATCGCCAACATTCGCTGCATCATGGAGAAAGCAAGAGATTTCCAGAAAAACGTATATTTCTGCTTCACTGACTACGCTAAAGCCTTTGATTGTGTGGATCACAACAAACTGTGGCAAATTCTTAAAGAGATGGGAGTACCAGAGCACCTTACCTGTCTCCTGAGAAACCTGTACGAGTGTCAAGAAGCAACAGTAAGAACCGGGCATGGAACAACCGATCGGTTCAAAATAGGGAAAGGAGTACGACAAGGCTGCGTATTGTCGCCCTGCTTATTTAATTTATATGCAGAGTACATCACGAGAAACGCCGGGTTGGATGAATCACAGGTCGGAATTAAGATTGCCGGGAGAATTATCAACAGCCTCAGATATGCAGACGATACCACCCTAATGGCAGAAACCTGATGCATTCAGAAGGGGAAATAGTATTGTTGCATACAAGAAGTCAAATACATTACATCATAGTCTCTTTCCCCAGTTTTGAAATAGGCTGCTAGAATAGTCAGTGACACTCAGCAAGTTTGTTCAAAAGTAGAACCATTCTTTTAAATTTATTTATTTATATATATATACAGTATTTATTTCTGACAAAAGGTTATATTCATTCATTCTAAATTTATTGGAATTCTCTCAAAAGATAGATGAGAGGCTATGAAAGGGAGAGTGGGAACGCAGCAGGTAACTGTTTTAGAAAAACAGTTCTAAAGATCAAATAGAAACAGCCAAATGATTTTTCTTTAAACTGAATGGAAAATGAGTTTCAAAACCCTTATTTTCAGGATATATTTCCAAGGCATAGATCTCACTTGTTTCAGACAGAGCTGAATGAAGATTACCACATTCAAAAGAGAACAAAAACAGTTGTTTTAAGCTGCAGACTCAGATAGATAGAAATGGTTGATAAATCAGCACGGCACCACACTTCGCTTGCCCGGCAAAAATGATTGGCTGTGCCACCAGAACTCGTTGTCTGCAGCAAGTACACAATATGTGGTTGACATATGTGTACCTTTAGTGGGACATATTGCATTAGCCTGGTCCCTGCTACTTACAGACTCTCCTTCCTTCCACATACATCCCATCCCACCCATTCTAAAGTGTCCCGGATTGCAACCCGTTTACCTTGTTCAACTGAGTCCAATGGGGATGTGAAGAACAGGAGGGCAGAATTTTCTTTTAACTTTTTGCCCAGATCATTAAAAACCTTGGTATACAGCCACCACTCCAGTTGTCTGAGGCCTCTCCAGAGATGCCTTGTTGGTATCCTCTTATAAAATGAAGCCCAGTATTATCTGGGGCACAAACCTGGGAACATAACCCAGTGGGCAAGTGTGGCACAGTGGGCGATCCCACAAGGCACAACTGGCAATTAAAAACTAAAATTGAATTTAAGGAATCAAGTTTTACATGGCAGTTAGAATTAAAAGGAAGAGCATCTATAAAAATCGCAAAAAGCACAGCAAGTAATAAACCACAAGATTTGTGAGGCAAAAACCTTTTCCCTCCTGCTGCTTGTCATGCTGTTTTTCAGAGTCCCCTAAAACGTACATGGTTTCCAGGTCCTTTGTTAAAGTCATTTCGCAATGGAGACCGCCACATGTTGTCTCAGAGTGAGAAGCCGGGATTTCTATTAATAGTTATCAAAATTGAATTGGAAGCTCTCCAGCTAAAAGAAGCTGCTCCTTTCAAATATTGTGTACAGTTCTGTTTGCCTTCTCTAAAAATGATATTGTTTGGGGTTGGAAAAGGTGCAGAAAAGGGCAACCAAAACTATCACCTTGCCTTTGAACGAGAGGCTAAGAGCACCTTCCCCATGAGAAAAGGCTAGCATGTTTGGGCTGTTTTAGTTTAGGAGAAGACAACTAAGAGGGGACATGATTATGCATGGCATGGAGAAAGTGGATTCTAGAACTTAGGATCATCTAAAGCAAAGGTGAGGAACATGTGATCCTCCAGATGTTAGTGGACTGCAACTCCCATCATTCCTCACCATTGGCTATGTCAGGAGTGAGCAACTTGTGGCCCTCCAGATGTTTTGGTCTACAACTCCCAACAGCCCTAGCCAGCGTAGTCAATGGTGAGGGATGATGGGAGTTGGGGGCCAAAACATCTTGAGGGCCACAAGCTGCCCAACCCTGGGCTATCCTGACTAGGCCTGGTGGGAGTTGTAGTCCAACAACATCTGAAAGGAGCATACTTGCCCCATCCCTAATCTAAAAAAATTGGCAGTAGATTCAGGACACATATCCTGACCGGATGGAGGGTGTTCAACCTGTTCTAGATGGGGTTGCACTTCCCCTGAAGGAGCAGGTTCATAGCTTGAGGGTCTTCCTGGAGCTACCTTTGTGACTTGAGGCTCAAGTAGCCTCAGTGGCATGGAGTGTCTTCTACCAACTTCAGTTAGTGGCCCAGCTACGCCCCTATCTGGACTGGGATAACCTGGCTTCAGTTGTCTATGCTCTGGTAACCTCCAAGTTAGATTGCTGCAATGTGCTCTACGTGGGGCTGCCTTTGAAGATGGTTTGGAAGCTGCAGCTTGTACAAAATGTGGCAGCCAGACTGGTAACAGGGACCAGAACGTCTGAACATATAAGACCTATTCTGGCCCGCTTGCACTGGCTGCCTATATGCTTCCAAGCCCAATTCAAAGTGCTGGTTTTGACCTATAAAGCCCTACATGGCTTGGGACCACAATACCTGACAGAACACCTCTGAACCGACTTGCACATTACGCTCTGCATCTAAGGCCCTCTTCTGGGAGCCTCCTCCGAGGGAAGTTCAGAGGGCGGCAATGAGGGAGAGGGCCTTCTTGGCAGTGGCTCCCCATTTATGGAATAGCCTCCCTGACAAGGCCCACCTGGCGCCAACACTGTCATCTTCTTGGCACCAGGTTAAAACTGCCCTCTTCTCTCAGGCATTTGGCAGTGTATAATGAGTCTCGTGATTGTCTCTGGCTGATTGTTTTTGTTTTATATATATGTTGTTGTTATATTATTTGTTATTTGTTCTATGTTATTACGAGAACGTTTTTATATTTTATATAATGTATTTTAATGGTTTTTAATTTTTGTGAACCACCCAGAGAGCTTTGGCTATGGGGCAGTATAGAAATGTAATGAATGAATTAATGAAATTAATGAATATATAAAAGGTACTTCTTCACACAAAACATAATTAATTTATGGAATTTCCAGAGGGGTAGCCATGTCAATCTGTTGCAGAAAAAACCATCAAAGAGTCTTGTGCAGCATAAAGACTGACATATTTATTCTGGCTTAAGCTTCCACGGACACCGTCCATTTCTGATGAATGGCATCTGATGAACTGGATAATGTCCAGAAAAGCCTGTCAGAATAAATGTGTTAGTCTTTAAGATGCCACAAGACTCTTTGTTGTTTTGTGGAATTTGTAATAATTCCACAAGCATCCAGTAGAAAAGGAGTTGAGAACTTTCTGAGAGCCAAGGCAAGGCTTCTCTTGACTTCTGGATGAGCATAATTACAATGAACAAACAGAAAAGGAAAGTGAAACTAAACTAAAGGAGCTACTTTGCCCTTAAGGAGCCATGTCAGCATCACTAAACTGGCATTTTTGGCAGAAAGGCAGAATATACACTGAATAAATAAGGGCACAATCCTATGCATGTAAAAAGTCCTACAACTCCCAGCATTCCCCTGGGAATGCTGGGAATTGTAGGACTTTTTTCTGCCTAAACATGCATAGGGATACGCCCCAAATAAATAAATAGTAAGGAAAGATTCTCAAATGCCAACAACAGATAATCCTCAAGACAGAGCAGAATTCATTGTCACAAGCCGTTGATGATGGCTATTAGTTTACATGGCTTTACAAGTAGGGTGGCCAGTTAGACAGTGCCAAAAAAGATGAAACAAACCACCAGAAAAGAAGACAAAAGAGGACAGAGTCTTGCTTGTGCTAATTTAAATCTTGCATGGGCTAATTTAAATATAGAGATACAAATTTAGAAATAATTAATATCATTTAAATAGAAATACAATGCATCTCACCATAGCAGGGAAGCCTAACCGCTGATGGGCCGCTTCAAGGCCCCCTTTATGGCTCTCCGTTCTTATGGTTCTTTACCTTTAGTTCTGGCTTGGACTGGACAGCCCTTCAGATAGACAAGGGGTCCCCAACCTTTTTGGGCCCATGGGCACATTTGGGAATTTGAGAAACTGCTGTGGGCGCCACCCCAAAATGGCTCCCATGGTGGATGTGACTAGTCACATCATAGCTGCCATGGAGGGTCTGGCTAGTCAAAAGTGAGCTAAAGAGGTGGTGGTGGTTGTGGAAATAGTGAGGCTAGAGGCTGGCAGAGAGGGGGAAATAGCAAGGCAAAGAGGTAGAGGGGAGAGAAAGAGCAAGGCTAGAGGCTGGGAAGGGAAGAAACAGTGAGATAAAGAGGTGGGGAAAATAAATAATGAAGCTAGAGGCTGTGAGTGGAGTGAAACAGTGAGATAAAGGGATGAGTGGGAGAGAAAGAGCAAGGGGTTAGGAAAGGAGAGAAAGAAGGCTGTGGATGGTGAAGGGAGAGAAATAACAAGGCAAAGGATTGGGGAAGAGAAATAGTGAGGCTAGAAACTGGGAGTGGAGAGGGAGAGAGAGAGAGCACAAAGGGGAAAGGTCTGTGTGGGCAGAAGAAGATTGGGGTGAGGCAGAAAGCAACTTTTCCGCCTTTGCCTGCCTGTCAACAGCTGATTTGCAGAAGGTGCAGGAACAGGAAGGAGAACGTGGCGCCCTAAAGTGTTTTCAAGATTTTTTAATTAAAAAATAAAATTTTGAAGTGGGCAGGGACTGCTTCTTGGGCACCGTTGGAGGTCCTAGCAGGCACCATGGTGCCTGTGGGCCTCATGCTGGGGACCCATGAAACAGAGGGTGCCTTCAAATAGAGCACCGTCCTCTGTAAAGAAGGACACATGGCCATCTCTTTACAAGAAGTGTGCACTAGAGACATTCCTGGAGGGTAGGTCTGTCAATAGCTATTAGTCATGGTGGCTATATGATGGAAACTCCATGTTCAGATTTACTACACCACTAAATAACAGTTGCTGGGGAATAACAGTGGGACAGCACTATTGACCTCATGACCTGCTTGTGGGCTTCCCAGAGGTATCTGGTTGGCTGCTGTGAGAAACAGGATGTTGGCCTTGCTGGGCCTTTGCTGTAATCCAGCAGGGTTCTTTTTATGTTATGTTCCTATTAACTTTCTGGCTCTGCCCTTTAATAGGCAGAAGTGGTCAAAAAAAAGAGAGAAGGGATGGCCAAATGTGTTGTTGTTGTTGTCGTTGTTGTTTTAATCTGAGCCAGTCTGTACCAGGCTCAGTTATGCAAGGCTAGGCATGTAACAATGGGTAAGAGAAGATGACATAACTGTCAATTGTTCACTTCTCATACAAATTAAGGGGCAATTGAAGCGAAACTTTTAAAGTGCTGAGTCATTCATTAGAATGGGGAAAGGTATAAACCGCTTTGCACCCCCCCCCCCCAAGCGGTCTGCAGGAAGTAGGAAATTCCTCTAGTCTTGAGTGCTCACTCACAGGACACCCAAAGTAATAACAACAGGATGAAGGGCTGGTGTGGGATTTGTGGTTTCTGTTATCGTGTGACAGAAAGGGAATTTCAGCAGCAGACTGCAACAGTGGCCTAAAAAAGGCTAAATTTAGCTTTAAAGCTTTGTTTTAAAACTAAATTTGGCCCTCTTAGGCCACCTAAACTGTTTGCCACCAACATTCTGTGGCAAATTGCTGACTGCTGCCACCACCTCTGCTGCAATTTGGCAGCGTGCAGCAGTGGCAGGGTGAGTGGGCAGTGGGGGCTTCCAAGGACTTGAAATTGGCCCCTAGAGGCCCTGAGGTTGCCCTCCCGGTGTGTGCGTGTGCATATATTTGGTGAATGATCACTTCCATCTCTCAGGTATTAAAAATGTGTACATCCTTTTTTCACTGCATATTTTCTACACAGGAAAAGATGAATTATCCTCTGCAGTTTGTACCATTTCTCTAACTTGGCCTAGGAACAGAATGTGAATTTCTGCTTTCCCCCTTCCCTTTCTAAATAATATTCAGACACAGAATGTTGAATTTGCATTTGAAGGTGAATCTAATGATAGATGTTACCTCTTTCCATCACTCTGAGTAATTGCAAAAAATCAATTCTCTTTCACTAGCTTTTGGCTCTAATCATTCTGTTACAAAGCATTCAATGAGGGGTTGAGAAAGTCATACCCTCAGACATATGACATATGAAGGCAAGGAGAAACCTTATGAGTGTGGAAAATTCTCCCCTGAATTATAATGGAATCAGTAAACAAAGGCCTGTGGCCTTGGAAATCTGCTGGATTGTTGTTGTTTTTAATACCAGTTCGTTACTACATATGCAGTATGTCTCTTTTCCATATTCTGCAAAGAGAAACTACTTCTGAAAGTAATGAAACTGAATGAGTGAAATGAATTCTTGTATTCTTTGTGAAATAATGTCAAATAATCAAAATGTATGTTTCATGTGTTTGTGTGTGTGTGTGTGGGGGGAAGAGAGATGGAGAGAACCCTTGGTAGCCACAAAGGAGGAAGAGACAGCGATCGTGCTGGCTCCTGACTGACCAATCACTCCCACTGAGTTAAACAACCCAGGGATGCTCCATCCTTGGGTTGTTTATCATGGCATCCAGACCTGAAGTTGGAGGTTGTTTGGAGAAGAACAACTCAGACTTATAACCATGGTTTATTTTTGGCTTACAAGTCTGGGTTGTTCTTCCCCCAAAAACCTCCAATTCCAGGTTCAGACAACACAATAAACAACCTAGGGATGGAGGGTCTCTGGGTTGCTTGTGGAGCAGGCAGGCAGAGGGAAGCCAGCATGCTTTCTTGCTCCTGTTTTAGTGACATGGTTCATATGACCTCCCATTGAGGGTTAATTTACCTTTGAGGAGCTGTCAGGGGTTGTTGTGTCATGCTAACCCAGCTGGTGGGGGTTATTTGAGGGTTAAACAGCCTTTACATAACACTACAACATATCATGGGTTATGCAAGGGTTGTTTAGCTCTGAAATAACCCCTGCCGGCCAGGTTCACTCGACATGACAACCCCTGACAACCTCCAGTCAGGGCTTGCATATTCATAATGGCAGCTGGCATAACCTACAGCTCCAAAAAGGTAAATTAAGCCATGATGGGCTGATGTATCATGTGAACCATGTCACTGTGTGTCTGTCTGTACATCTACTTTGTTCATTATTCTGTTTGTCCACTTGAACTTGACATCTGATTCTTCTGTTCAAGAAATGGAGGGCTTCATTCACAAAACCAGAGGTGCTTCACATCCAGAGCCAGAATTATGGTCTGAGAGCACATGATATGGTAAGTTTCATGCATCATTCATGCAATCTTGTCAGTGCTTGGATTGGAGAAAGGTGGGGTATACAAGCAATAAGTAAATATATAGATTTGGGCTAATTGGAGATTCCAGTCACTAATGCTCATGGCATTTTTGGCCAGTGAAGGGGTGAGTATTACTGTCTTGTAAGATTTTTCTTATGGGAATCATCGGCTTCTTTCTTTCAACAATAAAATGAATATCTAGGTGAGGAATGATCAGTCAAGGATGCTATTGCCTGAAGGGAAGCTTGAGCTCATGTTTTTTTGTCTGATGCAGTTTATAAGTCTGAAAGCTGTGAATGCAAAGGAAGGTAATTATTCAGTGTGCTTTGCCTGATGGTTAAACCCTAGCTTTTCTCAAAGAAAATTACCTACGAATGAAAAAGAATTAAGTAACGGGGCAGTCAACTTCTGCCCCCTAGAACCCACCAGGGGCCACCCCCTCATCACTGAAATCACAGTGCTGATGAATTGCTGTTGAATTTTGGCAGTGTGGCGGCAGCAGCAGCAGCAAAAAAAAAGCAAGAAAAAAAAGCACCTCATTTTCGGTTGAAAATACGGCATGTGGGGAGTGCATGCCTTGTTTTAATGCAAAATCATGCTCCCGGAAGCCAGGAGGGAGTGCAATTTTGCATTAAAACAAGACATGTGCTCTCCTCACACCTTGTTTGAAAAGTGGTGCCTTTTTGCTCTCCTTCCTCTTCCTGGCCAGGGCCCCTGAGCAGCAGAGTTGGGTGGCCTGCAGGTTGGGCTACTGGCCCAGAGACCGAAAGATTGGGCTGGGGGATCAGCAAATCTGAAGTCTCCAGCTCTGGCAATCTAGATATGAAGGGGGAAATTGGCACTTGTGTCACACCAGATAATATGAAAACTTGCTCAGCTGTGGCTGTGTGGCGTATTGTTATGGAAGGTGAGTGGATGTCATAAACAATACTGTTTTGTTGCATATAGGTCACCCACATTTTTAACTCCTCCTGTGACTTTATCAGCAGCCAGATACACAAATTAAGCAGGCAAATGCCTTCCCGTTGTTTAATCACAATGTTAAAAAAAGCTTCATTTTCTTAATTTCTCTGTGCTGAATTTCTGTTACAGGCACAGGAGCAGGAGCAGTTAAAAAAAAGGTGGCAACTCTTAACCACCTCCCAGGACTTAGCTCCATTTGAAATTGCAGCAGCTGCTTTAACTTGATTCTCCATCTGTCCCCAAACTTTTGCTGCTGGTGATTTAATGAGATGTTAATAATTACTTTTTTTATATGAGGTTTAATAATTGCTTTTCAGTCACAGACTATTACTTTTAACAGAATTAAGTTACATGCCCTTTGCCTTACACAGCTGCTTTACTCCTACAATATAAACATCAATATAAGTATGTAGGAAAAAATTGTTCTGGGATATGTTAAGCATTAAAAGAGGGATCCCATGAAACAATGGGAGTGAAAGCTATAACTGGGGATCCATTTGCAGGTGCCCATGGACACCATGTTGGGAACCCATTCACAGGGGCCAATGGAGGCATCTTGCCTCTGATACTGGTGGCAGGATATAGCCATCAGCAGTAGTAGCCATTGATAGTCCTCTCCTCCAGGAATTATGCAAGATCTGGGCATAGAGCAGGGATGGGGAACTGGAAGCCATGGCCATCCAAATGTTGTTGGAGTACAACTCTTATCACCTTTGGCCATTGACCATGCAGGCTGGGGCAGATGGGCATTGGAGTCCAAAATATCTGGAGGGCACCAGGTTGGGGAAAGTTGGCATAGAGCTCTGGTAGTACAGAAGCTGTAGGCAAGCAAGGAGGAGGTGCAGCACTAGATACTCTTAAGGGTCTCGGAGGCTTCATGAAAGCAGCCCTTGCTGTTAGGCTGCTGAAATGACTCCCATGAAATAGATAGGATTTATAGTACAATCCTACACATGTCTACTTGGAAGTAAGTCTCATTGTTTTCAATGGAGCCCGGGTAAGTGTGTATAAGGATTCCAGTGTTAGCAGCTTAATTGTATTCAGGATTACAACCTTCCATGTTTTTCTAGAAAAGAACAACTCAGCTTCCTGCTAGCTGGTGCCCTCCAGATGTGTTGGACTACAACTCCCAGCACCCCCCCCCCCGGAGATGTACATAATCCTCCCGGGGGATGTACAGGCAGTGTGCATAATCCTCCTTCTCTCCATTTCATCCTCACAGCAACCCTGTGAGGTAGGTGAGGCTGAGAGTCAGGTACTAGCTGGAAGTGACCCAGTGAGCTTCATGGTCAAGGGGGGACTTGAATCTGGATCTCCCCTGTCCCAGGGAGTAAACACAGCTGCAATTGCAAAGGCTGCATACCTTGAGAAGTATCAGTATTGACTATCCAGCCCATGTTATCTGATAAGCCTTTCACACATGTAGGGTTTATTTTTAATAGAAGGGAGGGAAAAAACCCCAAGGGTTACATTTGCATGATATGTAAACCAGGGAAAAAAGTAGACCCAAGACTTGCCACAACGTTGTTCTCAGGGCAGTGTATGTGATGTGGATATTTATTGTGACATCGATTTTGTTTAATGGGTTCCAATTTCTCTCTTTGTCTCATTGGATATAGGGCTGTAACGTTGCTAATGCTAGTACAGGCCTTTATTGTCACTGAGAACAGCCAGTGGATTGGAAATATATGAATGTGAAAAGACACTATCAAATATTAACAGCCTGACATATGTAGCATTTGGTCAGGGGTAGACTAGATGTGGCTGGCTGGCCTCATATGCCCCACTGGCAGCTTCTGCTGTAGCCTCTGCTGCACCCGCTAGCAAAACACACACACACACACACACACACACACACACACCACACACACACTTGGTGGTAAACCACTCCAGGGACTTAGAAGTGACAAATTTGGCTTATTTTTCTGCGAGTTTTTTGCTGCTGTCGCCAGGCCACCAAATTTCTTTGCAGCAGGAGGAGTGCAGCTCCTGGAGTTGGGGAGTCTGGGAGCAGGTGGCCCCTGGACCCCCTTAAGTTCCCCACTCCTACGTTAGATGCACTGAAGTTTTTTATAGGATTGGACAGCATGACTGCCCTCCTGCCCAAACGTACCAGGGAGTGAGCCCCATGGATCAAAGCTATGGTTTTCCCAGTAGCAACGTATGGCTGTGAGAGCTGGACTGTAAGGAAGGCTGAGTGCCGAAGAATTGATGCTTTCAAACTGTGGTGCTGGAGAAAATTCTTACGAGTCCCCTGGACTGCAAGGAGGTCAAATCAGTCCATCCTAAAGGAAATCAACCCTGACTGCTCATTGGAAGGACAGATACTGAAGCTCAAATATTTTGGCCACCAAATGTGAAGAGAAAAGTCACTGGAAAAGACCCTGATGCTGGGAAGGATTGAAGGCAAAAGGAGAAGGGGATGGCAGAGGATGAGATGGCTAGATAGCATCACCGATGCAATGAATATGAACTTGAGCACACTCCGGGAGAGAGCGGAGGACAGGAAGGCCTGGCGTGCTATGATCCATGGGTTCACGAAGAGTTGGACATGACCGAACGACTGAACAACAAAGACATTACTTCTGAGTAAACATGCATAAGATTGGGTTATCTCCAAGACATCTGTTGCACTTTTCTGAGTGTCAGCTGGCGTCATCAATGAGATTAAATTCAAAGCCTTCTCTAAGCTTGACTGATGAACTGACTCAGAATTTAGAACAACCACTGAAGTGAGTAGGGTTATGAAGTGTGCACGTAACCTTGTTTCCCCCAGTCAGGGTATTTTGGGAAAATGAGGGAAATTGTGCTTTCACTGAAATCCTACAAAACAGTTATACATTGGGTGTGTATCTAAAACATGGGGGGAATCAGAGCATGGCTAACCAAGGCCAACAAGCAAGTGGTCGGTCTGAGGAAAAAGAATGGAAACAGGCATATGGGTCAGCACCAGGTAGGAATGGGGTGGAATCTGATTGACACAAATGTTTGGAACAACACTTTTTTATTTTTTTAACATTTACTGGATTGTGGTCTAAAATGGCAATGAACCAGGGCCAGTATCCAAGTCGATACTCATGCTAACATAAATTACACTGCACTGGCATGAACAACCTCTAGCACAATGCTGATAGCATTAGCTGTTTTTCCCTGGAAAACCTGTTGCCCCAACTAATGCTATCAGAGTTGTGCTAGAGGTCACTTACTCCAGAGCAATGTAATGTACATCAGTGCCAGTGTTGACTTGGATACTGCCCCATATCTGATGAAAGTTTGGCAACATTAGAGTGGTGTTTCTTCTAGGGTTGCCAGAATCCAACCTGGAGTCGATGCTATACCTTTAAATTCTGTGATGAAATAGGTGAATTGGCAGCTATGGGTTAACAATCCCACTCTGCTGCCCCGCCCCCTTGGCCAGTCCTTTTGTCTGTCCCTCCCCCACTAAGTATGGGGAACATCTTGGCTACTGCTGTCCATATCAGGCAGCGAAAGGGGTGGATGAAAGGAATGGAGGAATATGAGCAGAAGCAGCTATGACCGTCTCCTACTTCATTGGCGAACTGAAAATTTTAGGCTCCAATGGAACTGTAGCTACAGCCAACTAGGTAGGCAGAACACCTGATGGCTACAAATGGGAGTGTGACTCTTCTTCAATATCCACACCAAAGGATGCATCCCATCAGTTCAATGGGGACCAAAAGAGCATTGCAATGTGGATAGGGATGCACATTCTGTAAACATTTTAGGAACTACTGGATCTAGGCAGCAGTATGCAACTTGGCAAGCCTAGTTCCTCTTCTGTTTCCCATTCTATTCCTCCCTCTTTCCAACTTTTTCTTTGTGGCATTTTAGTATTTTGTAAAACCATGCGATTAAAACTGATTCAAACATCCATAAGAAGCTATAACTAAAATAAAAATCTTATTTATTTCACATGGTGCACCAGTATATTATTATTGATTATATTTTATAAAATGGGTGATACAATCTCACCTTGAAACCATTGTTCGGTACTGAATGCAATTATTTCACAAAGGATATACAACAGAGAAGAGGCTTAGAACTGGATAATAAAAAAAATGATTTGCAGTATGGAAAAGCTTTCATGTAAAAAGCCTGAAATGGTCATGCCTTTTTACATAACAAATGATAAGGAGTGACATGTCAGAGACATATAAAATAATTTAAAGCTATAAGATAATTCAGGGATGGGGAATGTGTGACCCTATGGGTAAGCTGGCTAGGGCTGATGGGAGTTACAGTCTACCAACATCTGAAGAGCCATACATCCCCCACCTCTGAGCTAACCCCTCAGTCCTAAATATAGTGATGTGTAAGGAGGTCTCACTCAGATTAGTGGGGTTTACTTCTAAGTGATGTGTTTAGGATCATGGAAGGCTCTGGAAGCTGAGCTACACATTTGGTAAAACCACATGGTTGATTTTTTCTGGGAGTGTACAATTACAAATAGTGTGTGTGTGTGTGTGTGCGTGCATGCATGGTGGCCAAGGAATGAGATGCTATCTGCATTAATATGGATTAGGCCAGGATCAAAACACCTGTATTTCTAAAGAAAAACGGCAAGCCTATTTCCATGGATAAATTGGAGAATGGTCTTATCTAACCTTGAAATTGTTACAGATGAAATCCACAGGTACTCCAACTATTCAGCATCATCGTAATAAAACCACTTGGCTCTCTTGCACTCTATTTGTAAAGCTCATTTTGTTCCTTGTCGCATCATCTAAGGTCAAGAAAGAACAATTCAACTGGGTCTCATTTATGAGATTGCTTTTCTAATAGCACTGTACGTATATTGGCTCAAATACTTTTGAGTAATCCAAAGAGTGTTCAAACTACCGCACCATTGCGCTCATTTCACATGCCAGCAAGGTGATGCTCAAAATCCTACAAGCTAGGCTTCAGCAGTATGCGAACCGAGAACTACCAGAAGTACAAGCTGGGTTTCGAAGAGGCAGAGGAACTAGAGATCAAATCGCCAACATTCGCTGCATCATGGAGAAAGCAAGAGAATTCCAGAAAAACGTCTATTTCTGCTTCATTGACTACGCTAAAGCCTTTGATTGTGTGGATCACAACAAACTGTGGCAAATTCTTAAAGTGATGGGAGTACCAGACCACCTTACCTGTCTCCTGAGAAACCTGTACGAGTGTCAAGAAGCAACAGTAAGAACCAGACATGGAACAACCGAGTGGTTCAAAATTGGGAAAGGAGTACGACAAGGCTGCATATTGTCACCCTGCTTATTTAACTTATATGCAGAGTACATCATGAGAAATGCCGGGTTGGATGAATCAGAGGTCGGAATTAAGATTGCCGGGAGAATTATCAACAACCTCCGATATGCAGACGATACCACCCTAATGGCAGAAAGCGAAGAGGATCTCAAGAGCCTCTTGTTGAGGGTGAAAGAGGAGAGTGCAAAAGCTGGTTTGAAACTCAACATAAAAAAAACTAAGATCATGTCATATGGCCCCATCACTTCCTGGCATATAGAAGGGGAAGAAATGGAAGCAGTGACAGATTTTACTTTCTTGGGCTCCAAGATCACCGCAGACGGTGACTGTAGCCATGAAATTAAAAGACGCTTGCTCCTTGGGAGGAAAGCTATGGCAAACCTAGACAGCATAGTAAGAAGCAGAGACATCACCTTGCCGACAAAGGTCCGTCTAATCAAAGCTATGGTTTTCCCAGTAGTAATGTATGGCTGTGAGAGCTGGACTATAAGGAAGGCTGAGCGCCGAAGAATCGATGCTTTCGAACTGTGGTGCTGGAGAAGACTCTTACGAGTCCCCTGGACTGCAAGGAGGTCAAATCAGTCCATCCTAAAGGAAATCAACCCTGAGTGCTCATTGGAAGGACAGATAATGAAGCTGAAGCTCCAATATTTTGGCCACCTAATGCGAAGAGAAAACTCCCTGGAAAAGACCCTGATGCTGGGAAAGACGGAAGGCAAAAGGAGAAGGGGACGGCAGAGGATGAGATGGCTAGATAGCATCACGGATGCAATGAATATGAACTTGAGCACACTCCAGGAGAGAGCGCAGGACAGGAAGGCCTGGCGTGCTATGGTCCATGGGGTCACGAAGAGTCGGACACGACTGAACGACTGAACAACAAATATTGGACATAGGGGAGCTGATGGGCCTTTGGCTAAAAGGGGACTTGTGAGGAGTCTCAGCTCTCTGGATCTAGAAGAGTATTCTGTTAGAAAATGAATAGTGACTGACAGAGCAGAGGTTGCCACTATGGACACATAATGGTCAGTGAAGAGTTTTCTTTCTTTTCTGGATGTGAGGGACATGAAAACTCATCAGCAGTAACATATTACTAGAGAAATCAGCCATAGCAAAGAAACCAGAAAAATATGTATGTATGTATTAATTTATTAAATGCCTCATGACATAAATTTTGCTAGGTGTTTTACAATTTAAAACTTCCTCCTCCTCCTCCTCCTCATGCAATAAAACCAACAATATAAAATTAATAAATGTGCCAACACAGCATAAAATACAGTATCAGGTATAAGAAGTTAAACCACATTGCAGGACTAAAATAATAAAACACAAAACTAATAAAATATTAAAAAACACTTTAAGGGTGCAATCCTATGCATGTTTAGACAGAAAAAAATCCTACAATTTATTTATTTATTTATTTATTAAATTTATTAATCGCCCATCTGGCTGGTCACCCAGCCACTCTGGGAGATGTACAGCATATAATAAAACAGTTTAAAACAATAAAATTCTACAATAAAAACGTTTTCTAAAATACCCTAACCCACCCTAAATGCCTGCCTGAACAACTGCATTTTTAATGCACAGCGGAAGCTCATTAAAGAGGGGGCATGGCGGAGTTCCCTAGGGAGGGAGTTCCACAGAGTGGGGGCCACCACAGAAAAGGCCCTCTCCCTTGTCCCCACCAGTCTAGCTGTCCTGGCTGATGGGACAGAGAGAAGGCCATCCGAGGCTGATCTTGTTAAGCGGCCTTTCTGGTGTTGCTGGAGGCGCTCCTTAAGATAGGCTGGGCCGGAACCATATAGGGTTTTAAAGGTCAAAACCAACACCTTGAATTTGGCCTGGAAAACAACTGGTAACCAGTGCAACTCCTTCAGCACTGGAGTGATGTGATCTCGCTGGCGGCTGCCTTTAATCAGGTGAGTCTCCGCGTTCTGTACCAGCAGCAGCTTCCGAACCGTCTTCAGGGGTAACCCCACGTAGAGCTCATTACAGTAGTCTAAACGAGAGGAGACCAGGGCATGTACTACCGATGGGAGCAGATGGTCAGGAAGGAATTCCCAGCATTCCCCAGCCAGCTGTTCTAGGTGAAGAATGCTGGGAGTTGTGGGGGGTTTTTCTGTCCAAACATACATAGAATTGCACCCTAAAAGATGTAAAAAACCTGGGAGAAGATGGACGTCTTAGCTTGGCACCAAAAAGATAGCAGTGTGAGTGCCAGGTGAGCTTCCCTTGGGAGAGCATTCCAGAGCTGAGGCAGGAGTACCACTGAAAATGTCCTCTCACAATATTTGATTTTGTGTAGAGATGGAGAGCCTGTGACATCTTGTGGGGCAGGTGGGGAAGTTTCTGGAGCCCACAGTTCTAGCTCGGCTACATGTCTGCCTTCCTTCCTGCCAGATGGGCTACTTATGACCCATTTCTCTTCTCCTTCATTTATAGCAGAATCCTATGAATGATAACTCATAGCTTCCATTGACTGAGGATGGAGCTGTTAGTAGCTGAGTGGGATGATGAAGGTTTAGTTGAATAGCTTTGGTTTTCATCTATGTTTTGCTAAAGAGGGATTCCTTGCCATCTGGTTCTGTTGCTCCCAGTTCTAAAAGCAGCCCACCCAAAATCTACTGTTCATTCATTAATTAAATGCTGAACTAATCACTCCTGACTGTGATTAAAAATTCTACTGCATGCTGTACGAAGAATAAAATAGACAACTCCCTGCCAGATTTATAACCTAACAGACATAACAGGGACAGGGGAAAGAAGAGGGAAAGTAAATTCATTCAGGTACATTGACCAGGTGGAATGACCACTGATGGAGACCATACTGGTAGAGAAGGACCTGAGTGGTGATTGGTCTTAGCCAGGCAAATGAAGCAGGTGTCATTATCTCACCTCTTCCTTGGATGGCAGCAAATGGATTGGCCACTAAGAGTGATCATCTCCTGTCCCACCCCAAAGCAATAAGTTCATTTGGGTAGAAATGAATGCATGGGAGAGGGTTGGGGTCATGCCCACAGGCCATACCCCCAAATGCCATGGGTTGGATCCAGATTTACACCAGATCAACTGTGCTGACAAAAGTTGGCTTCACTTCCTTCCCAGTAACTCCAGCTCTCTGAAAATGCTACACAGAGAGTCGGGAGACACTGCAGAATGGGGTGAGCTGTGGTGTGTGCATGGGGGGGGGAGAGGGATACCCCCAAATTAGGTGGAGGAACCCTTCCGCTTGCAGAAGGTTGCTTCCTTTTATGGAAGGCAGGTCCTGGATCCAATCCTGTGTCGTACATGGAAAGGAGACTTATTGAAAGAAATGAGATTTAAGCTAGTCATGACTAACTTAGGTCCCATTGATTTCAGTGGGTCTTCTCTACATATGACTAAATCTGGCTCCAACCTCACATGTTCAAGGGTTCAGAGTCCAGAGACTGCATGTCCAAATCTGCATAGAACTGGTATATATATCCTGAATAAAGAAAGGATCCAGATCATAGAAAGGGGAGCCTACACACATTCAGGTGTACAAGAGTAAGCTTTGCACCCATGGGAGCCTGGAACGTATGATGGCTGGAGCAGCTGTAACCCTGTACTGTATCCCACCTCCAAGCCATTCTAACCAAATGAACACCCGAGTATTTATTGAACCTTATTGTTGCTTGTAAGAGCAGTGGTGGCTGGTGGTGGTATTTCTGATGCTGCTTCTGCCTGTCTGTGATGGCCTGGAACCTATGCTGAAATTCCCAGGTTGAAAAACAAATGAACCAATGCCCTTCTCTGGCATCCCACATGGAGCCACCAGTTAAAATACGAGGAGAGGAGGCAGGGCCACTAAGATGTCATCATAGGAAGATCTGTGTTTCACTTGGCTTCTATAAAGATTTATTCGATATCATATTTGAGATCCATGAAATATTTACAATAAAGGAAGCCATGAATCATCTTACGGGTTCCACGCCCCACAGGCATGCTTTAGGCTGCACCAAAACACATAACTGCCATTAGAAGATGAGCTGCTTTGAGTAGTTAACCTAGCATTATGTTTCTATTCCTTATTTTATTCCTTTCTTTCCACTGCTAGAGCAAACCTTGCCTCTGGCAGGTAATAAAAAACAGCACAATAGAAAACATTGACCCAGGCTCTCAAGGAGACAATTATATTATCAGATTATCTTTTCCACCTTTGGATACATTGTTTCTGCAGGCAGTTTACCACTGTGGTATATAGAGTTTAAATTGGGGAAGGGGAGCAGGCGAGGGGGAAAAATAAAATCTGTCAGTCTGGAATGTCTGCCTTTTTCATCCTTGCCTTCCCACTAAACAGTGTTTAGTGTTCCTATTTTCTCTCTCTCATTCTGTCTCTCTCATTCTGTCTCTCTCTCTGTGGGTATAAAATAAAACATATTTTGGAAGAGTTCACTACATTTTATTTATCACATATTTATCTCAAATGGCAGAATAAGACTGTATCAGATGTTCGAATCTGTTCCAAGACTGCAATTTTGAAAGGCAGCTAAGAAATGCATTAAAATAATATCCGTTTCAGAACTAGGGATGTCAGAGAATTCTGTGACGGATCTCGGTGAGGCCGAATGCCAGTGCATTCAGCCCCCTGAAATCCATCGCGGAACGAAGCCCCTGCCCCCCCAACCCACAAAAGGCGCGCGGGACAAAGTCCCCGCCGCCCCCACCCCACGAAAGGCGCGCAAAATGGAGCACTTACCTGCTCCCGTCCACGCTGCTTTGTGAATGGTGGCTGTCCTGGCCGCTATTCGCTTCCTCCTCTTCCTAGCTGTGATAGGCTAAGTAAATACGTACGTAGCCTATCATGGCTAATGCAGGGATGTCATTTGCATCCCTGTGGAGGCCGTGATAGCCTACGTAAGTATTTATGTAGCCTATCACGGCGAGGGGAGGGGGAACCCCAGCGTACGCAAATGGCAGCGGCTACCGCCATTTGCGTACGCTGGGTTCCCCCCCCCGCCGTGATAGGCTATGTAATTATTTATGTAGCCTATCACGGCAGGGGGGAAAACCCCCCAGCATATGCAAATGGCGGGGGCTACTGCCATTTGCGTACGCTGGGTTTTTTCCCCCTGCCGTGATAGGCTACGTAAATATTTACGTAGCCTATCATGGCTCACTACAGGGACGCAAATGGCGGCAGCTACGACAGCCACCATTTGCGTCCCTGCAGAGCTGCCCAGCGGCTGGATGTCCAGCTGCGGGTGGCCGGAGCTGGCCGGCGGCTCTGTGGCTTGGCTGCAGAGCGGAGCTGGCCGGGCAGGATTCCGGGGGGAGGGACGGAACACCTCCCCCCCTGTCGAGGATACTGGGGGGAGGGACGGAGCGCCTCCCCCCAACCACGGATGCCCCTGCGTGGAGCCAGGTAAGGGATTCATACATCCCTATTCGGAACAAGCAAGGATGGTGGCTTCCTGTTCCACACTGGATGTTGAATAGACCATCAATGTTAAGGTGAAAATGGTCTTAAGGTGTTTCCAGATGACACTAAATTGTGTTTAGCTCTTTATATTGTTTTAATTTTTGTGTGTTAAAATTTTTTAGACAGTTTTTATCATGCTGTATTTTCTGTAATGCTGATGTATTTTTTATGAATTGTTGTAAACCGTCCAGAGATCTTTGGCTATGGGGTGGTATAGAGATGAAATTTAATAATAATAATAATAATAATAATAATAATAATTTAATAATAATCTCTGCCCTCCTGTACTGCTCTGAGGTATCATCTGAAATCTGAGGGGGAGGAGAAAGTACTAGACTGTGCTTGGGGAACCTGCACTTGGGAGAGAGCCTCTCAAAATGGCCTTCCTAAGGGCCCTAGTAACAGTGCCATTCCCCCTTTGTGACATCAGCAGCAGCCACTATATAAGTCCCTGGGTGAGGATTGGTGTAACAGCTGCTGATGTCATAAGGCGCTGCATCCCCCTGCCCCCCGCGCTCTTTGCCTGTCTAGCAACCGGCACACCTAAGGAAACTGGCAAAGGCAGCCTTGTCTGAGTAACCTTGTGCTGGGAGAGCTGACAGTGTCAGTCCAGGCCTAGCTGTCTGGGTGGGATTCCAGCCACCCAAGAGCCCAATGAAAGGCAACAGGAAGAGGTTGATGGCAGAGGGAAGAATGCACACAAGGCTGCGGACAAGGGAAAGAAAGGCAGGGCAAAGCCAGGAAGGGATGTGGCCAGCTATAGCCCTATATTTTCATACACTGTCCCACTGTTTTGTAATTTCTTTCTTTCTTTCTTTCTTTCTTTCTTTCTTTCTTTCTTTCTTTCTTTCTTTCTTTCTTTCTTTCCTTCCTTCCTTCCTTCCTTCCTTCCTTCCTTCCTTCCTTCCCTCTCTCTCTCTCTCTCTCTCTCTCTCTCTTTCTGTCTTTCTTTCTTTCTTTCTTTCTTTCTTTCTTTCTTTCTTCAGACTTGCAACTGGCAGTAACACAGTGGGACATACTTGGGACATAGTTGTTCTGTTTAGCTGCTCCTATATCTATAACCATGCTAATGGAATATACATGCACATGTGTTTGTAGAATTGCCCTTTACATGCAAAATTGTCAGTTTCATGACATGAAGCCACGTAGCATAAAGATACTTTTTATTCAGTAACTGGACAAAATGTCCTTTTTTCAGTTCCCAGAATTCCCAGGGGAGAATTTTGGGAGGGTTGGTGGTGGCACTGCCTGCCCTGGCAGGCTGCACAGACAACCTCTGAGGGCCTCAGGTTGTCTATGGGTTGCCCACCCCTGAGCTAAAACAATAACATTTCTTGATACATATAATGGTTGTGCCAACATCTAGCTTAGTTTCACCAATTTCCATTTATTGTGAGCTTCTCCTTAGCTTCGTTTGGTTCTTTCATGCAAGAAAGAAAGAGCAGCCATTTATTTAAAAATAATAAATTCTGATTTAGAAAGCTACCAAAGTTATAGCCTTGACTCTTTGGGTAGGCTAAGCCTGTGAAGTAGTTCTGAACTTTCTTCTCTCTTAACAGATTTGTTATTCATAGAGGCCTAATGAAGGACCTTGTTATGCCAAGCAGTAAGATCAGTGGTGTAGGATTCAAGGAGCAAACCAGCAGCCAAGACTCATATAAAATCCGCAAATATATTGAAAAGAGATGGCCCAAAGAAGACCAGCAACTGAAAACACACATACAGTAATCCTAGCAAATGAAAAGTAGCAGCAGTTAAGGGAAAAAGAATCCCAGGACCTCCAAACTAAAGATGTTTTCAAGATGGTAACACAGAAAGTTGAATGGACCTAATATGCATTTGAAAAAGAGGATGACCTGGGATAAATGTTAAGATCTGGGATGAATTGCTTTATGCACAGCCTGAATAAAAGAGCAGCAAGGGGGAGAAAGTAAATTTAAAAAGCGAACACCAGTGCAACTGACTTTGCACCAGAAAAGAGGTATTGTTCAAATTTGCTGCTTGTCACACTGTGCTAAGAAACGGGAAGATATTCAAGCATGCAGGGCATGTCTACCTATTTGCCATGCTAAGCAAGGGAGCTGTTCCTCCTGGATTGCTACGAGGCAATTTGGGGGCCAGGAGACAGAGGGTTGACCTTTCCCAGTCAGGGCGATATATAGTGTCTTCTCGGGTGTATAGGTCTGGTAGTGCAGAGGATTAATCTTCTCTTCTCATTTTTCTTACATTTTCCTATTCCTTTTTGCCAGTGGAGGCTGGTGGCTCTGATTTTGGTGGGGCTGTGAATCTATTCTGGGTTTTGGGCAGAGCTGGCCAGAACTGTAAAGGAGCTATCCAAAGTGCTGAAACATATCCCCTCAAATAGGTTTAGTATCTTGGATAGCTCCATTAGAGTTCTGGCTGGTTCTAACTGAAACCCAGAATTGATTCACTGCCCCACAGAAATCAGAGCCACCAGCCTCCACTGGTTTTTGCGTTGCATTGGCTCCTTTTCCTAAATGCATTCAGTTTGTATCTTCTACTTTTGGTCCTTAGAAACAGATGCCAAAGAGCCACAATCAGACCTTTCTTTCCCCCCTCTTTCAAGCAGCAGTAGGGCTCCAGTTTTGATCAGAACAGTGGTGTCAGGCTGGTGGAGGAATGTTTAATCCTGTCTCCTGAAGTTCTTCCTGCATTTTGCCTGAATCCCACCACCCATCCTGGCACAGCTTTAAATGGAAAAAAAAAACAGCACTGGGGAAAAGTTAAACTGCCTCCCACAGCACCCTTGCCCTGATAAACATGCAAACAAATATGCAAAACTGTGGCTGTGGAATCTTCTTTAAAGTAAAACAAATGAAACCCAGCTCCTCAGGATCTGATCATGATTGCCCTGTGTTATAGTGCCTACACTGGGTTGTATCCAATGTTACTCCTAGTTAGAGTAGACCCATTGAAATGAATGGGACTCAAGTTACACTAACATTCGATAAAACCCACTATTTGATTCCTCCTTATTCTCTTCTGACTTTATTGTCCAGCATGCCATTTGTTCGGCACCTTCCTACTTAATAAACTCGCCGATCATTCACTCAACTTGCATTTTTTTCTCTTTCTGCTCATCTGAGGAATACTTTTCCTCCTAACATACGCACCATCCTGTATCTTCCCATTTTTAAACATTGCTTTAATAACCTTCCCCAGGTAAGATCCTTTGGGTTTCAGCTTTCCCTTACTAGGGTTCTTTCTTCCCCTTCATTATTGCCTAATAGGAAATAGGCAATTTCCATAATTAGGAAAGGCATTGAAAATAATTGCCAATGTCATACTGCCCTTATACAAATCTATTGTGTGACCACACCTGGAGTACTGTGTACATTTCTGGCCACCACACCTAGAAAAAATATTGCAGAGCTGGAAAAATTCCAGAAAATGGCAAGTTAAGTAATCAAGGGGCTGAAGCATCTCCTTTATGAAGGAAGGTTACAACATATGGGACTGCTTAGTTTAGGAAAAAGGTGAGTGAGGGGAGGCATGATAGAGGTGTACAAAATTATGCATAGTGTGGACAGAGTTGATAGGGAGACGTTTCTCTCTCTCATAATACTAGAACCCAGTGGGGTCATCCCATGAAGCTGATTGGTGGGAGATTCAGGACAGATAAAAGGAAGGACTTCTTCACACAGCGCGTAGTTAAGCTATGGAACTCACTACCACAGGATGTAGTGATGGCCACCAATTTGGATGGCGTTAAAAAGGGGTTAGACAAATTCCTGGAGGAGAAGGCTATCAATGGCTAATAGTCCTGATAGTAATCTAGTCTATGCTACCTCCAGTATCAGAGGCAGTATGCCTATGTACACCAGTTGCTGGGAAATATGGGCGGAAGGGTGCTGTTCCACTCCTGTCCTGCTTGAGGGTTTCCCCATGGGCAGATGGTTGGCCACTGTGTCAACAGAATGCTGGATTAGATGGATCCTTGGTCTGATCCAGCATGGTTCTTCTTATGTTCTGATGTGTTGTCCACCTCTGCTATAAGTACTATGGAAAATAATAACAAATTAATAACAGCAGCAGCAGCAACAACAATTTTACAATAACAATAATGAGCCCCCTGTCTTTATGGACTTTTTATTTCCTGGGATTTTCCCTTCAGAATCTAACAATCTACAAACCTTTAGATTAGCCTTGCTGCCTACCCTCCTGCCCTCCAGATGTGTTGGACTGCAACCGCTATCATTCCCAACCAGTATAACCATTGCTTATGCAATCCCAACCCATCCAGAGGGTGCTGGTTGGGGAAGGCTGCTTTAGCTGGTTCATCACCCTCCTTCGTGACCAGCAATGTTGGTCTTCTATGGATCTGCTGATGTCCAAGTGCACCATAATGAGTTGAAGTTAACACAATTTTGAAGGAGAGGATGAAGCAGCTGGCACATTTTGACTTTCTTTGATACAATTATGGGGGGAGCAGCTTTGGAGATTACAGGTCTCAGTGAGTGCCAAAGCTTTTAGATAACTCCAGACTTTGGGAGCGGGGAGTTAATTATCTGTAACGATAATTCTTCCATTCGTGAAAGAGTGCTCAGAATCCACACCTTTATTCAGCCTGTTCAAGTCTGTATGTAAACCCTTGTCTATTATTTATGTACCGGGCAACCCAATTACACAGCTCTAATTTGCAGATGCATCTTGACTTTCTTGAATCAAAGGAGAGGTCATTGCAGCAATTCCTTTTATCTGTTGCAATCATTGACAGCTGCTTGATGGTAGGAAGGAGTCCTGCAGCGAGAGCCACAATTTTTTCCTCAGGTATAGCATTTAAGAAGGATGTGTTGTGAACATGAAAGCAGATGCTGATTTTGGAACTAGATAAGATAATCATGGACAAAAAATAGATCTCTAAAATAGGGTTCACAGCTGCATTTGTTTGTTGTCTCCTCCAGCCACCACCTCCAAAAAGCTGGTGAAAAAGATATTGGCTGACTGCAAGTAGACAGCAGTCACACACAAGACAATTGTGTGATGAAGCATCTGAAAACCACGCAGCTTCAAGCTACTTGTTGAAAAATCCATAGAGGAAAGTCTAGGAGAAAAGTCCACTCCTGACAGCAATGAAATTCAAGCTCTGGACCCTTGTCCAATCAGGTGGGGTTACAAAGTTGCTCCAAATACACTTTACTTTATAGAATGTACTAAAGTAGACTTACAACACAGTCCTCCTGTGACATTGTTGTGCACAGTGTCCCCAAATTTCAGCCTCTTACCACTGACCGTTTTCTCTCTGGAAACAAAAACACACCCGGGGCATAAAATATCCCCAGAATCTATTGATTTTGCCATTGGGGTGTCTTTATTCTGCAAACACAAGCAATGTGCTGGGGTGTTAAAAAGTCCCCAGGCTTTTTCCAAAGAAAATTGATCTAGGGAAGCAGGCTTGAGTACTCTGGGTGACAGTAAGTTGGCACAAGCCATGGGATTTCATTGGGGGAACATTTACCTCACCAGAGACAGATTTCGTACAGGATTAGAAAAACATTCCACACAGCCAAAAAATGTTACCTCTTAGTTACAATAAAGTTTTGCCTAAAATTTTGCCCTGACAGTTTATGATCCTTTTCTAATATATGTAATATTTTGAGTGTAAAATATTAAACTCAGTTGTTCATAAGATTGTGAACAGGGTCGGGGGTGCTGATCCTGGCTGTGGCCTCTGAGGCATCAGAATGGTGCACTAGGTTTCCCATGGCAAAAATTCCAGTGACCTTTATCTGTAGAGTCACTGAGGAAAGTATTTTAGAGAGCGATCTTATGGTTCCTGCCATAGACAGTGCTACAACCTTGGGAAGGATGTAGCAGTGTTCTAAGTTCTGATGCCCATTCCCCCTTGCAGCTGCCGTGGAAAGAACTGCGTCAGCTGCTTTCTGAGGTCGCAAATGTGGCCTCAGAGGGAAGGAAAAGGGGGCGTTCCAGTGGGTGGTGAGAGGAGGGAAGGGGAGAGGCCAGGATACAAGGATTCCTATGGCCTCTCTGTTCTGGTCCATCCCCTGCCCACACTCTCTCTCTAGATGGGCTCAAAGGCCTATCTAGAGGAAACATTTAAAAGGAGGATGTAGAGGCGAAAATCACCTCTGTCTTTCTCCTGCTTTGCTGGCAATGGTACTGCCATCTGTAGAAAGGGCTGCCCAAGAAATGATAGAACTGATGAAGACGTGGCTGTTTCCCAGGAGAATCTGCACTGAAGCATGTATTCGCCATCTAATGTCTTCTTGCTGATGTTTCAGTAGAAAACAAAACAATAACAAACTCCTCATGCAGCTGCTAAATTGCACAATATTATACCACAGGAGAAAAAAATCTATGTTTGCTACTCCCTGTGGGGATCAGTTGATATTCTGGTGGATGCTGTGTATTGCAAACATTATTTAAATATGTGCATCTTTGCCAGCAAAGTACAAACTTGTTTACTCTGCTGACTACCAGAGATACATCAACATCCATCCATCTAATCATCTATCTATCTGTCATAAATGGTTTAAGTGTGTGTGTGAGTGTGTGTGTGTGTGAGAGAGAGAGAGAGAGGGAGAGAAAGAGAGAGAGAGAGAGAGAGAGAGAGAGAAGGTTCTTATCAAATGATATCCTCCGCAAGTGAATGGGCAAATCTGTTGTAAAAGCAACAATTTGTGGAAGTTGTATTTTTAGCCCTGGCTGTGATAAATATCCAGCTGCTAAACAGCTGATTCTGAATATTCTCTAGACCTTGCAGATGATGTATCTGTGGACAATGAACACATGGCAGAAGAGGGTCAGGATCATGCCCACTGGTACTACTCTGAGACTTCAGATGTTCATCTGATCTACTGCAGAGAATCTATGTGTGTACAAGCTGTTTGTGGTACAGATTACATGGGGAGAGCCTGCATGTATACACTTGGTGTGTGGGTGGGCCCTGTTCAGAAGGGCTGTTAGAGTGGAAACTGAGCCCATAGAGCCCCAGAGCAGTTCTGATTCTGAGGAAGAACAGCAATCCGTGGGAGAGGAGCTTGCTCATCTCTCACAAGCACAGCAGCTGCAGAGATTCCTCCTGCCAGCATTCCTGGGAGAGATAGTGACCCTGGCAGTGAGAGAGCGCTGGAGAGGGGCTTGCTGGATGCTTAGCAAGGATGCAGGCAGCAGCGACAGATGGAGGGCGCCGAAAGGAGGCATACCGCTTGTTTGGCGCTCAGACAACGTTCGCGCCCCAAGGACCCAAGGGAAAGATGGAGGATCTCTCCATAGCTCATAAGTTCAGTCTTCCCATGGTTCCCCTTCAAACGGGGACCAACTGCCTTACCTGGAGCTTAGGCTACTCTGCTATCTTTCCCCAGTGCTGTTCCTTGCTTAGTCGCTAGTGATTAGTATCTGAAAGAGTCATAAAGTAATAAAGGAATAAAGCCTTGGAAAGAATCCTCGTTGTCTGTGTCCTGAGTTGGCTATTGGAAGGGACTGCAAGAGGCAGCTAGGGCACTCCTGACAAGGGCAGATGAACATGGAGATGTTGGGAGCAGACCCAGTGAGCACAGTCCTGATGCCCACCTGCATTCTTTCAATTGCCCCTGCGTGTGTTGTCTGCACAAAGATGATCAGGGGACTGGAAACAAAGCCCTATGAGGAGAGACTGAAAGAACTGGGCCTGTTTAGCCTTGAGAAGAGAAGACTGAGGGGAGATAGGATAGCGCTCTTCAAGTACTTGAAAGGTTGTCACAGACAGGAAGGCCAGGATATCTTCTCGATTATCCCACAGTGCAGAACACGGAATCATGGGCTCAAGTTACAGGAAGCCAGATTCCGGCTGAACATCAGGAGAAACCTCCTGACTGTTAGAGCAATACAACAATGGAACCAATTCCCTAGGGAGGTAGTGGGCTCTCTCACACTGGAGGCATTCAAGAAGAGGCTGGACAGCCATCTGTCAGGGATGCTTTGACTTAGATTCCTGCACTGAGCAGGGGGTTGGACTTGATGGTCTTATAGGCCCCTTCCAACCCTACTATTCTATGATTCCACGTATATGTAACATACATGCAGCACAATCCCCAGCTTGTTACTCAGAGGTAAGTCCCACTGCATTCAGTGGGACTTATTTCCTATTAGAACTGCAGCCTTTTAAATTATATAAAAGCCAAAGAATTCTAAAAGTCTACTTATCTTTCTTGAAAGGTAGAACTTTCTACATTTTCTGAACTTTTTATGGAGTAGGGTATCCTGTGGGAACATTTATTACAAAACTCCAGGGGTTGGATCTAGATTTAATCATATGTAGGGTAGCCCCATTGAAATCAATGTGGCTTAATTTGGACATGACTAAGTTAAATCCCATTCCTTTCAGTGGATCCACTCTAAGTATGACTAAATCTGTATCCAGTCCCAAGAACCTGAACACAAGGGGACTTAGTTGTTATCCTATACTTGCCCAGCTGGCTTAAGTTGGGGGCAGAATGGCACGGTCGGAGTTTACCCCAGCCATAGACAATTGGTTCCCAAGCAATTAGAGTACTGTTGAAAGTCCCCTATGTACATGCAAATTACTCCATATTAGTGGTTCTTAAACTGTCCACATGGACATTTCTGCCATAGAACTCCTGTTTATTGCAGAGGATTCTGGGAGTGTTCTGGAGTGCCCACTTAGTTTACATGGGCCTCACCGTCACCCTGGCTGAACTGACGGTGTTCTAGAACAGGCTGTTCCTTACCTGCCGCTGTGTATTGTGGATAACCTGTCTTTCAGTGAAGCTTGTCTACCTTTACTGACCACCTAAGTGGTAAGTAACTTACTGAGATCCCAGTAAACTTCCAAGAAAGCCCGGAGTTTGAAAACCATTGCTCCAGATGCCTTTGATTTTGGCTTTGTCTGAAGTTGCTCGCCATGGAAAACAATGGTATTGTGAGTGTCTTGTTTTGCTGTAGTCTGCTAGCATTTCTGAAATTATGACTAATGATTAATTTAAAATGTCAAATTATCATTTCACATGGGCATAAATAAAATCAGTTTAAGATAAATAGGTTGTAATGAATGAGAAAAGCTGAAGATACTAGAACACTTAAAAATAGCAAGTGAAATGTTAATTAAAATGAGATGCTCATAAAGTGTGCAACAGAGAATTAATCTCAGAAGGCCTAGAATAAATTAGAAGGCGCTTAGGTGATGGACTGATAAATCAGAGAAAGCGTGACACAGAGATTATTCAGCATTTGGAACAGCAAGGAGTCCAGCACTTTGAAAGGATAAGAGGGCACTCAGAAGACTACATTTCCATTGTATCACAGCCTCATGGAATGTAAGCAGTGTTATTCTTCCTTGATTAAGCACTCTAAAAAGACTTTATGAAAGAGGTTTAATATTAAATCTAATAGCACCACCATAATCAGACTGCAAAGTCAACTGGAGGGCTGCAAAATGTTACTATCATTACAAGACCTGATTCAAGGTGCTGGTATTAAGATTCAAAGCCCTAAATGGTTTGGCACCAGGTTAGCAGAAGGATTGTCTCCTCCTATATGTACCTGCCTAGACCCTAAGATCATCTTCAAGGGTCCTTCTCCGGGAGCCCCTTTCAAAGGAAGTGAGGCAGGTGACTACCAGGAAGAGGGCCTTTTCTGCTGTGGCACCTGGCTGTGGAATGAGCTCCCTAGAGAGGTTCACCTGGTGCCTACGTTGCGCTCTTTCCAGCACCAGGTGAAGACCTTTTTATTTCCCCAACATTTTAGCATTTCGGTGTTATAGTCTTTCAGCTTTGCTGTTTTAAAGATGTATCAGTGGTCATAATCCACATCACAGACCTCTCTGCTAAGTGCCTGTGGTGCTCATGCAACTGCCTTCTGCGTGCTGACGGCAACAGCAACAACAACTCTTTTTCGTTGCGGGGTGTGTGTGGGGGGGATGACATTCCTCTACAGCAACATGTTGTAATACTGTAGCAAGCCTGATTAAATCACTGCAAAAGACACAAGTAACATACACTCAAGAATAAGGCCGAGCTTCCGCATTCTTCTCAGAACAGAATCTGAGGTTCAGCCCTGTTCGAGAGTGCATGTTACCTAGAGTTTTGCAAGCCATACCTGCTGAAATTCTCTCTTCTAGAAATTCTCTGTTCTACACAGTTCTCTCTTCTGTTCAAGGAGCCTTGTTTTCTTTTGCATCCAGCCACGCTAGTGCTGCCTGGTTGATTTGCAGGGATGCTTACTTTAAGCAGATATTAGAAAGCTGTAGTGGACAGGACAAGAGTTAACAAGGGCAAAAGGCCTGTTTATTAAGCAGGAGAAACCTAGTGAATTGGATCCAGGATCTGCCTTCTGTTGATAGAAGGGCTCCACTCACAGAAGATGCATTTGTCCCATTTTGGGGGATCCCTGCTGCCCCATAGTTTGCCCTGTTGAGCAGATCCCTCTGACATTGGGTGTAGCATTTTCAGGGACTGGAGGCACTGCTGTGGGAAGGAGGGGGGCAGGAAATCCACTTCCCCAGTTTTTTTTTAAAAAGTGCAGTTGTGATTATTTGTATAACTCAAAATAAAACAATAGCAATCTTATCAACACAAGACAAACAGGCACTTCTTTGGTTTTGATTCTGAAGCAAAGGGATAGGAGCTGTTGCGATTGCTTGTAAGTATGCTCTTCAAAGAGCAATAATCGATCTACTAATCAGATAAGCCCTTTAGTACATAGATCAGAGAGCCCAGCTGTTTGGAATGTTAGAACTGCTGTAAACACTTGTTTCAAACCTGTAGGCACTTGCTGCATTGAAATTATGTAATATGCAGAAAGAAAAGAAGAAATGCTAAAAAGAAGCATTTTATCTGAGATTCTGGGAAGTACCATTCCAAATGACAAAGGAAGAGAAGATGTGATTATCTGGGGAAATGAAGGAACTCTGCGAACATTTCCAAAAGGATGTGGAAAGTAAAGCAAGCCTGTGGATTAAACATCCCCCCAATTCTTTTGATCTGATTTACTGAAATTATTGGATTTGGGGCCTGATCACTAGTAAAGCCTATCTGAGTCAGTAGAAAACCACCTATTTGCTTTCGGATCTTTTATTCATGTGTGTCTTCAAAGGGTGTCATTAAAAGCACCAATAAGGGTGCAATCCTATGGGGATAGGTGGCCACCTCTGAATTCGGTGGCGACCGCCTATCCAATGCAGGGCCAGAGAAGCACAGAGGGGATTGTTCCCTCTGCACTTCTCCTGCCCTGCGTTTGCGGCTAGACAGCCGATTGTGGCTGTCTAGCTGCAGGAAGGTGGAGCGGGGGAGGAGGCTGCTGGATGACACAAAGGATGTGTCGTACCGGCATTTCCGCTTTCCCTGCCCCAGAATGCCCTGTTTTGGCCGCTCCAAGTGCCTCTTCCAAGCGCGGAGTTCAGGGACTTTCTGCGCTGCCTGTCAGGAAGCGCGGAAGGGGGTAAAAGTTGGTTCTCTGGGAACTGACCTATGAGCGGGGGATCTGAGGTTGGTTCCTGGAAAACCACATATCCTATGGCTGTCTAGCCACTGACTAGCAGCCATAGGATTGCTCCCCAAATGTAGTGTCTCTTTATAGGAGTGTAATGCATTTACATCTCTATCCTGCAATGGTCAGCCCAAAGAAGGGATGGTCTAATAACTTCCCCCCAACTAAAATGCAAGACAGGGCTCTTATTTATGTTGCTGATTTATGATTTATGAATTTATGAGTCAACTTTTGGCTCAAATACAGCCCTCAAGATGACTTACAATTAAATATTAATGAAACATTTAGGGCCATACAACTTACAATGCTAAACAGGAGGAGGACCTAGCTCCCCTAAATAGATGAACTAGCTGTAGGGTGTGTTGACCACCTGACTTCACCTGGGGCTCCTGATTGCAGGCTCCCCCCGCCCCAGTCTCCCATCCAGGTAATGTAAATCTTGGGCCTGGAGAAAGGTGTGAGCTGAAGTGCAGGAGCTCCCATTCTGCGTCTCTTAGCTGAGGCGGGAAGCCAAACACAAGATGGCATGGCACACTGAAGGAGCTGGTCTTGACTGCACCTGGTCCCCTGCTTCCAAGAAGCTGTTACCCTGCCAATGTCACTGAATGCACATCTCTCTGAGTGTGTGTTTTATGTCTGCTGTTAGTTGTGGGTTCTCCTGGGTGAGAGCAAGGAGTGCCTGAGGATGGTGCGTGTGCGTGTGTGAGCTTTTAGCCTTGGTGAGAGCTGAGTTTGGGGGGATAGTAGCCAAGGTGAGAGTTTGGCTTCGGCCCATAAAAGCACACCCAATATGCTTGGTGGGTAGGTTTTTAAGATTATACCCTTGTGGTGTCCATTTTTAACATGTGCCTGGCAAATTCAGTGGATAGCCTGGGGAGGAATGGGGGTGCCCCCATAAGTGTGGTGATGGGTAAGGAGAGGTATTGTGTTGGGGAATTAACAGGCCAGCTGAGGAGAAGGGGGGTTAGACACCTTATGCCTATCCCTTCTTCTGGTTCTTCCCCTGGCCAGATGATTCCTGACTACCTTACCAGCTTGCCCTTGGGTCTGGTGGTGCTGGTGCGGAATGCCAGGTTGGCCCAAAATTAAATCTCATGATTTAATTGTGGATGAGAGGGCTGACCTGGTATGCATTACTGAGACCTGCGTGGGGAGCTAGGAGGGTTAATCTCTCTCAGCGTTGTCGTCCTGGATATTCAGTGCAGCACCAGCACGGACTTGAGGGTCAGGGAAGGGTTTTTGCTGTGTTCTGCAGTGATCCTATTTCTCTTGTTAGGCTTCCTGTCCATTCGAGTGCCAATCTTGAGTGTTACATTGGGTACCTGGGACAGGATTCTGCTGGTGTGCCCCCCCCCCCGCTACCCATACGATCCCTGTGTGACTGAGATAGTCTCAGACTTGGTGTTGAGGATCCCTAGGAAGATGGTTCTGGGGGATTTCAACTTCCATGCTGAGGCCATTGGATCTGGGGTGGTTCAGAACTTCATGGTCCAACACATGTAGGAGGGCACACTCTTCATCTGGTTTTCTCGACTGAGCAGGAGGATGGTGATCTGAAAGTGGGAGAATTAACATCTATTCCCTTGTCATGGCTGGATCACTTCCTATTGAGATTTGGACTCTCGGCAGCCTTTCCCCTCTGTGAGAGTGGGGGACCTATTAAAGTGGTCCACTCTCGGAGGCTAATGGATCCTGATGGTTTCCAGAGGGCTTTGGGGGATTTTCGTGCTGGTATGGTACGGGGATGAGCACCGCATCCTAGAGTCGGACACGACTGGTTGGGGACACCTTTACCTTTTTTACCAGGGGACCGCGGTGGCTTAGTAGTTAAGACGCTGAACTGCAGACCGGAAGGTCAGCAGGTCAGCAGTTCGAGACCCGAGTGCTGCGTGATGGAGTGAGGTCCCGTCTTCAGTCCCAGCTCCTGCCAACCTAGCAGTTCGAAAGCAAGAAATTGCAAGTAGATAAATAGGTACCGCCTCGGTGGGAAAGGTAACAGCATTCCGTGCACCTCGGTGTTCAGTCATGCCGGCCACATGACCACAGAAGCGTCTTCGGACAGCGCTGGCTCTTTGGCTTAGAAACGGGGATGAGCACCGCACCCTAGAGTCGGACACGACTGGTTGGGGACACCTTTACCTTTTTTACCTTTATGGCTGGCAGTCCTATTGAAGCCCTTGTTATTCTGTGGAATGCAGAGGTGACTAGAGCAGTTGACATGATTGCTCCCAAGCGCCCTCTCCCTCTGAGCAGAGCCTGGGCAGGCCCTTGATATACACTTGGGCTGAGGGCAATGAAGGAAGATGGCTAGAAGGCAGGTGGAGGAAGACTTGTGCCAAGTCCAAATAAGAGCTCATTATCGAGCCCATTCTTTGGCAGTGAGGGTGGCAGAGAGAGAGTGATTTTCTACCAGCATTGCATCTTCACAGTCTCATCCAGTGGAGCTTTTCTGAGTGGTTCATGGTCTTTTGTAATCTAGGCCAGGGAGAGAGATGATGGAACCCTCGATAGCATGTGGTGACAAGTTTGCATAGCACTTTGAAGATAAAGTTGCTCGCATTTGTCACAACTTGGACACCACACTTAGTGCGGTTCTGCTACTAGAGGTCCCCAGAGCACCGTCTGGTGGTATATGCTCTGGTTCAGAGATTCTCTCAAACTATATTGTCAGTATATTGGCAACCACTGAGTACTTGTCAATTGTGTATACAGTCAGATTTCTCTTACAACTAGATACCATCTAGAGCCAGTTCAATACTTCACTCTGATATGGGTAATACAGAATTCTATTTCTAAAGAATTCTATTTCTAAGAAACACTTTCTCAGACAAGATTTGTCTGTTTATTTTGTTTTTCACTATAAAGTATTAGTATAACAGTACTAAATGCAAGAGCTTATGCGTGCATACATTCAAATACATGAAGCATCTAACATCATTCCTAAACAAAGCCTCTAAGCAGAGTCAAGTACATTTGCTAGTTCTCAATGATAATCAATATCAAGCTTACGAGGTTGATTCTATAGGCAACACATGAAGGAACGCAGATCCTAAAGGAAAGCTTCTGTTGTGTGTTCTGAGTCTCTTTTATATACTTTTTGGATGCTATAAATATGTCTAAACTATTTTTTACTACAGTTTATAATTTTTATCTAAGAATTTTAAAGATAATCTTTTTACTTTAAATCTTCATATGTCTAAATAAGATGATTGAATTTTGAAATTTCTTATCGAGATTAATGCACATACTAACATATTTATTTAAACATTTTAGCTTTCTTTGATATGGTACAGGTATGTTTCTGACACAAACATATTTCTTTGGCATCATCTTCTCTTGTGAGCTTGATTTACTTACACATTTGTGGTCTGGGATAAGGCCTTCTGGTCACTTATTTAATGGCTCATCTGACCTAATAGTTTTATGATACTGTACTAAGTGAAAGTCATAACCTTACATTTAAGATTGACACCTCCTTATTTGGATTCTTTTCTAATCACTAAAAGGGTACTAATGATCTATTTCTAATGGCCTGGTATGATTGTCTTTCATCAAGCAAACCTCAGAGATAAGACATTTTTATTACTCTTGCATGAGAAGATTATACTGGGTGGTATTAGGCACTCATTTTTAATTCCAGAATTCTCTTGGAGGCATTTGATTACAGAATTTCCTAATTGAGCAGCAGGGGTAAGATGATGCATTGCAAATATGAAAGATTTGCTTGATCTGCCACAGTCTGATTCAGTTTTATTGGATGAGTTTCAGTTGCTGAGGCCTGAGGATGCAGACAAGGTGCTTGGCCAAGTATGGTCAACCACCTATGTGCTTGACCCTTGCCCATCATGGCTTATTACATCTAATAGGGAGGGGATGTTCGGCTGGGTCAAGGGAGGCTATCAGCTCCTCCTTGAGAATGGGAGTGGTGGTGGCCACTTTAAAGGTGGCAGTTATTAGGCTACTCTTGAAAAAGCCTAATCTGGACCCAGAAGATGTTAACAACTATAGGCTGTTGGCCAACATCCCCTTCCTGGGCAAGCTGCTTGAGTGGGTAGTTCCTGGTTAACCCCAGGCACTCTTGAATGAAACAGATTATCTAGATTCATTTCAACTGAGCTTCAGGCCTGGTTTTGGAATAGAAACTGCCTTGGTCACCCTGTGAGATGACCTTTGCTGGGAGAGAGACAGGGGGAGTGTGAGCCTGTTGATTCTCTTGGACCTCTCAGCAGCTTTCAATACCATTGACCATGGTATCCTTCTGGATAGGCTATTTGGGCTGGGAGTTGGAATTACTGCACTGCAGTGGTTCTGCTCCTACTTGGATGGCCAATTTCAGAAGGTGGCGCTGGGGGATTATTGCTCTGTCCCTTGGCTGTTATGCCATGGGGTGCCACAGGGCTCTATTCTATCCCCCATGCCATCGAGGAGCTATGGGTTCTTGTTGCTTTAAAATGGCTAAATCCTACTCTGTAAACTTTGGGCATAGGATCAAACTTTTAAATGATGTCATAAACAAAGAGCAGAGACAAAAATGACCTGGTTTGAATGTTGCAAACAACCCAGGGTTTGTAAACCGTGGGTTGTTGATAATGAAATGGGAGCGAGTGAGTGTGTTGGCCTGCCTACTCCTGCTGCATTAAATAATCCAGAGACACTCTATTCCTGGGTTGTTTATTGTGTTGTCCGAACCTGCAATTGGAAGTTGTTGGGGGAAGAACAACCTGGACTTGTAACCCAAGAACAAACTGTGGATTAAAAGTCTGGGTTGTTGTACTCCAAACAACCTCCAATTTTCGGTCTGGATGTCATGATAAACAACCTGGAACATCCCTCCATTGTTTAACTCAATGGGAGCAATTGGTCAGCTGGGAGCCAATATGACCCCTGGCTCCTCCTTGTTCATGGCTACCCAGGGTTTATTTAAACCCTGGGTAGCTGTGATGTGTGAACTGGGCCAGTGAATAGTAATTCTTCCCCCACTAATCCTATAGGTTTAAAACCTCCACACATTTCCTTCGAGGGATGAATTCTTAATTTGGTGTGTCAACATCTGGAGAATATTGTAAATATCAGAGAAATGAAGTTTCAGGAGATATGGCTTTCATATGAGGAAACATCAGGGAGACGCTGCTAAGGGATTTGTTGCTGATTTTGTAATAGTGAGAACAACCAGTATTTGGAGTTTGCTGACTTTGTTACAAAGATCAAATCAGTCTAGGGCTACAAGGTAAGTTAGAATGAGATTGTCAGATGATACATGGTTCATTCTGACAAAACCAATCATCAGATGTAAAAGTTTTAAATTAGCCCAAAGCTGTTGAATGGAAAATTCTCTCATCAGTTACAGCTGGAGCTCCCCAGATCTATTATTTCCCCTCTAAGGGCCAAAACAGAAATTACTTTAAAACCATATCTAGCAGCTATGTTTCTTTTCATTTTCACTCTACAGTAGGCGTAGGGGCCCAATCCTGATTGGGATCCTAGCATGGAAGGTAGAGGGTTTTAACCTTTTCCCACCCTGCTATGGGCTGATTTGGATTGGGCCCCCTGCATATACTCTAGAGTAAAAATGAAAAAAAATGATGTAGCTCCTTGATACTTTTTTTTAAAGTAATGTCTGTTTTGGCCCTCGGTATATAACAAGCACAGTTTATAACAAGCGGGTCTTTTGCCTTTCAGAAACGGACCTAATCGTCAAAGGAAATTCGTCAAGAAAGAGTGAAGCAAATAAGCAGCTGGGATCCCTTAAGGTTAGGGTTATGTTTTCCCCTTAACTTTTTTTCATTCATGGGAGTGGTCTTTTCATATAAGCAATATAGCCTGTGAACCAGGAAGTCCACAAGACGTAGCTAGGTATGTACAACTTGGGATCCATTAAGTGGAGGTTCTTCTCTGCACCCTGACATGGCTGAGGTGCAATTGGTGGGGATGCAGGAGAGGGTCTTTTCAGGGCTGCATCTAGATTATGGGACTTCCTACTATGGGTGGTCCATTGCTCCCCCCACCTTGCCTTCTGCCAGCAGCTGAAGATACCTTTGCTCTAGCCCATTTGATGGAGTGGATTTTTAAATTACTTTCCATGTGCTGACTGACCTTCTTATATTGATTATATTGGTTCATTTTACTTCAAATTTTTAATGTTTAATTTTGTAATGGTTTTATGTTGTAAGCTCCCCCCCCCCCATGCTATGATAGTAGTGGAAGGGTGGGGTATAAATGCATCCAATACATTCAAAAATAAAGAAAGCCCACCAGGGGCTTAATGAACTATCTGATTTTCCTGTCTGTCCAAACCTATGTTGAGTACTACATGTTCTCTGAGGTCCCTTCCAACTCTATGATTCAATGACTGCAAAAACAGGTTGCTTGACAAGCCCAAGGGTGTCATACCTTGCTGATCAGGCTGTCCAGGTCAGAGCTATGTTGTGCCAGCCTACTCGTAGCTGTGGCAATTTTGTGTTCTGCCAGACACACTGTGGTACTTGGAAAATCATGGAATTTGCTGAGATCCATGATCTTCTGGCTCATGTGTAGCTCTGTTCATGGGAGTAGACTGCTGGGAGCAAAGAAAGTGGCTGAAAATAATATGTGAAGTAAGCCCCTCAAGATATGCCACATGGTGCAGACAGCCAATTACAACGTGGGAATTTTCCTGGGCTTTTTTATGCTGCTAATTTGAGAGCTACAGATTTTTCTTCTAAGGAAATATTAATGGCTGACTGTATTTTAATAGGCTTATGTAAATCTTTTGTAGTGGGAACGGTCTTGTTAAAATGTTATCTACTGTGCTGAAATGTGTAAGACTAAATCCTACTCTCATGCTTATTTGTGCTTTGCTTCCCATGTGAGTGTCTCTGGTGGGAGTCCAGTTGCTTTTGGATCCAGGGCTGTACTAGGGATGCTGGAGAAATTTGAGATGGACTAAAAGGAGCTCGGATTTCCAAGAATCCGACCTGCAGAATCCACTACAGAGCGATCCCCTCAGGCTGTGCGGAGTCCATGGACTTTCGGATAGTTTTTTACTTTCCCCAAATTTACTCATATTTATGCACATGAAAATATGCAAGTTTCTGCTGAGGTAAAGTTGAATGGAATGGGGGACAATACGCTAAATGTGATGTACTGAGGTGAATTATGTAAATTCTTACGAAACCTCTTATGTAATTATTTGCGTATCTGTCTGCTTGATGAAAAAAAAATCGCATCCTTCTGTGAGCAGACGATGGATCAAAAGGTGTCTGACAAGCTGTGAAACATAGGTGGAACAGATTTTACACAGCCTGTACATCCCTAGGCTTTACCTGCCAAGGTAGGAGTGGGAAAATTGTGGTCCTCCAGATGTTTTGGCCTATAAGTGCAATCATCCATCACCACTGACTCTGCTGGCCAGGGCTGATGGGAGATGTGACTCTCTGGATGTTTTGTCCTACAAGTTGCGCCTCCCCTTGCGCTAAGTCTTTCTTTCAGGCAAAGTCCATTAGTGCTTCAGTTAAGGCAGAAAAGGAAGCTCCAACCCCAGAGCTGGTCTAAGCTGTTTTGCTGCCTGAGGTGAAGGACAAAATGGCACCTCTTCCATTCCATTTCCAGAAGCTGATCGGACTGACAGTTGAATCTTATTTCAATGCTGGCTGACTCTATTGCACTCGAGGGCAGCAGGCTAGCTTCTCCCCTTGAAGGTGGTCTAAAAATAATTTTAAATAAATTAATAGGGGGCACAGGGCAGGCTGCATTGTACACATACAACTCTGTACTTCAACAACTTCCTGCCACTCCTTGACCCCAGGATCTGCTGCCTGAGGTGGCCACCTCACTCTGCCTAATGATAGGGTCGGTCCTGTCCAACCCTCACCTCCCCCTAATTTTAGCCAAATCATGCCCCCAGTACCCTTCTAAAAACAATAGCTAAAAGGGCTGTTCCAAAGTGTAAAGGGTCCAGACTGCCTTGAGCTCCCCTCTGATACAACCACTGGTCCTCCACCCCTCTCTGAATGTTTGCTGCATTTCATGCATATAATAAGGACATGCTTTAAAATACTTTCTAGAAGGCTGCCCCCATCTTACTCAGTTTGGTTTAAAACCAGCCAGATAGCAAACCTATCTGTGGAAATTGCCCATGTCTCAGTTAAAGGTAGCAAGTACTTTGGGTTTGGATTGTTTTGCTTTTGTCACTGAAAATATGTCCCTTTCTGGAGAGTGACTAAAATGTTCCTTTGATGTCTCGCATGGCATTCTGCCTACCCATTTAACCATGCAAAAATGATGCGTCTCCTATGGCTTGCAAATATCCAAAACCAAATGTCAGAAATTTGCTTGTTTATGAAATGGACTAGGCAAGCATTTATGGGAAGGATACAGAACAGGCCAAGCTTTAAATGATATTCGATGTTCAGCATGAAGCCGTGTCCTCCAGATGGAAAGAGGATTGGCTGGATCCTCCAGAGAAGTCAGTGTTAATGAACAGATGTTCTCTCTCTTTTTGGTATATGCTTGCAATGGAGTACCAAACCCATCTATTGAAGAAGCCTGAAGAAATCACTTCTCCCTCCCATCACATTATCTGTAAGAAAACAGTAGATTATGAGTTGTGGATGACCTTAATAGAAGGTCATCAACAACACCTCATGGAGCTAAGCCGGTCTGATTCTGTATTGCCTGAAACTGTATGGAACCCTCTCTGAGTTCTTTGAAGAAAAAAGAGGGATATAAGTAAACAAATTGATACCAGCTCTATTTGGCCTTTTCCTGAACAGTGGTGTAGTGGTAAATCTTGAAGTACATGACAGTCTCCAGAGCCACCCCACCCAAGGAGAATCCCAAAGTGAAGGCAGCTGTTGTGGTTCATCTCTCTGTGTATATAATATATGCTCTTTGCAGGTTTATTGTCTTAATTACCCATATGAGACTAAGCCACCCCCAAATACTTTGCATCATGACAGGGATAGCTCACAACAGTGGCCCAGTTCACATGATCTAAACAAGCCACTGAGGCTTATTTAAGCCATAGTGACTTGTTTAAATTCGCTGTGCATCCTGGCTGCCATTAACCTAATTACTCACCAGGGTGTGGCTTGTTATGTCATCTGAACCTGGGCAGCATAGCTTGTTTGACAGGGAAAAAAACCTCAAGTAACCCATGGCCTGTTGTTTAGTTAAGCCAAGGTGGCTTTTTTTAATCATGTAAACTGGCCCAATATATTGTTGCTGGGAAAATCCACACACCCCATTACTGTGAGGATTGCAGCTCAGCTTGGATGGAACAGGGAATCCTGAGGTGGGTCACAGATAACATCATCACCCTGCTTATCAGAAAGTCCTGGTGCTTTGACCCGGTGAGCCCTGGCTCCACTACACAAGTAGTTATGTCTGTTCTCTGTTAGTTAGTTGTGGGCTGGACGAAGCATAGCATATTGAAACTGAACCCAGCAGGTAAACGCACCCCTGATTCACAAAGGTCCCAGTTTGGCCTTGGCAGTGCTTGATACAAAATGTGGAGGTTGTGGTGGTTTTCCATAAAGCAATGTTTCTCAAAAATTCTGAACCCAGGTCCCCTAGACTCAGTTTAATTAATTCATCCTCCAGATGAACCTCCCAATCCACTGGCAACTGTCTTTTTGGCGGGTAGGTGCACAAAATCCATGCATACAGCTGCATGTATGCAGCCTATTACTGTGTACATAAGGATTTGTGGTTTGGGTCAGTAATCAAAGTAGGACTAGAACAGGACATCTCAGGGTCCCTCGTAAAACCAGCCAACCATGTGGTGTTGGGGAGGAGCCACTCAGGTCAGACGTTCCCTGACGAGCATAGCAGTTTGAGTGGCTGCAGTGTTCAGCCTCTGCTGCTGGGAGCCCAGTGCCTCTAGTTCCACTTGCCAACGAGGAATTTTGCATCCTCATGTGTCTTTGGCTCTCCAAGTGGAGCCCACCACATCCCACTAGTGTGGTTTGAGAACCACAGCATTAAGGGCAAGGAAGATTTGAACAAGCATGCGCTGATCTGGTTTCCTCAACACATGCTCACACAGATGTCCTCTACATAGGGATGTACGAAAGTCTTTTCGCAGCTTGGCTTTGCGGTGGGGGGGAGGTGCTTCGCTTCCCCCCCCGAAGTTCAGGCAAGGGGGGGGAGGCGTCCTGCCTTGCCCGGCCGAAATTCAGGCTGGGGGGGGAGGCGCCCCCCTAGCCCAGCTGAAATTCAGGCCGGGGAGAAGCGCCCTGTCTCCCCGGCCGCGAAACAAAAAGTAAAAAAAAAAAAGACCCCGTGATAGGCTACGTGATGATTTACGTAGCCTATCACGGCTAGATTTCCAAACTCAGCCGTGATAGGCTACGTAAATCGTCACGTAGCCTATCACGGGTGACTTTAGAAAAAAAAAAAAGCACGTACGCAAATGGCGGCGCCCATGGGGCGCCGCCATTTGCATTCCTTATTTTGGCACGTCTAAGTCTACGTAAAGATTTACATAGACTATGGCGAAAATAAGGGCACGCTATCACGGCTGAGTTTGGAAATCTAGCCGTGATAGGCTATGTAAATCGTTACGTAGCCTATCACAGGTGTGTGTTTTTTTTTTACTTTAGTTTTTTTTTTTTGCAATGGCGGCGGCGGCAGCCAGTCGGGAGACTGGCCGCCGCCCCTGCCCGCGACAAAACGCCGCCGAACCGCCGCTGGGACCCACGGTCGAGAGGGACATTCGCAGGAGGTAAGTCCCGTCCCGGGGGGGGCGGGGGGCTGGCGGAGAATTTCCCAACCAACTTCGGGAGGCCGAATGCGTCGGTGCTCGGCCTCCCAAAGATTCGGGGAGAAATTCTCCGCCATCCCTACCTCTACAAGCATCTTTCTCTGTTCACAATACTCCTCATCTCTCTACAGACAGGAGAGCACCATGTATGCTTTGGAGTATGCATGGGTGTGAATTTCCTTTTATTTCCGTTTTGATAAAAATTTAGCAATATTCGCAAAGTTCTCCATATTCAGGACAAAAAGAACTTGAGATTTTTTTTTAAAAAAATGAATGTGGGAGAAACTGAAATTGACAGATTTGTCCGTCCAGGTCCAGGGCTTTGAGTGCTTTGCTCTTAAATGCCTGGGTTTGAATCCCTGCATAGTCAGCCATGTTAGTGCTTAATTAGGGTTGTTACCTCTTTTTTCTCTGACAATCTCCTCACCTTTAACAGCTCTATGGGAGGCAGGGCCCACATGGTTTTCTCCATACTGGGAAGAGCTGTAGCTACTGAATTTGGCTGGTGCAGATGGTTGAAAATTTCGTTTCAGTTTATTTCTGATCAGAATTTATCAACTTTCACAAAGTTATTCATATTCAGGAGAGAAAGAACTTGAAATTTAAACAATTCAAATGTGGGAGAAAGTAAAACTCAGAGATCTGCGTATCCCTACTTTCGAGTTCCTCCACTCGCTATAATCATGGGACTGGGACAGTTGTGCACTAAGAACATAAGAAGAGCCCTGCTGGATCACACCAAGGGTCCATCAAGGCCAGCATTCTGTTCACACAGCGGCCAACGAGCTGCTTGTGGGAAACCCACTAGCAGGACATAATAGTACCCGCCTGCTCATGTTCCCAAGCAACTGAAGTACATAGGTATACTGGCTCTGATACTGCAGGTAGCTTATAGCCATCAGGACTAGTAGCCATTGATGGCCTTATTCTTCATGAATTTGTCTAATCCTCTTTTAAAGCCATCCAAATTGGTGGTCATTGCTACATCCTGTGTTAGTGAATTCTATATTTTAACTATGTGCTGTATGAAGAAATAGTTCCTTTTATCTGTCCTGAATCTCCCACCAATCACCTTCATGGGATGACCCTGGGTTCTACTATTATGAGAGAGGGAGAAAAAATATTTCCATAGCCACTTTCTCCATGCCATGCATAATTTTGGAGAATTGACCTCCCCACACTTCCGCGCTGCCTCGGAGGCAGTATGGAACAGCCCCATGCTCACAAGAGGACTGCAAAGCAGCTGAAATGGGTTGTGTCTGGGGGAGTTCCAGGGCAGGGAGGGTGGAAATGCGTGTACGACACATCCAGTGTGTCATACAGCAGCCTCCATCCCCGCTCTTCCCTCCTGCTGCTGGACAGCCGCAATTGGCTGTCTAGTCACAAATGTAGGGCAGGAGAAGCGGGAAGGGAATAATCCCCTCCGTGTTTCTCCTGCCCTGCATTGGATAGGTGGTTGCCTCTGAGTTTGGAGGCGGCTGCCTATACCCATAGGCTTGCGCCCTCAGTTGCCCTTTTCTGCCCTTTTTCCATCTCTACAATATCTTTTTTTAGGTGTGGTGACTGGAACTGTACACAGTATTCCAAGTGTGATCACCCCATAGATTTGTATAAAGGCAGTAACTTATTGGCAGTTTTTTCCCTTGATTCCTTTCCGAATTACGTCTAATATGGTATTTGACTTTTTCACAACAGCCACATACTGGGTTGACATTTTCATTGAGCTGTCCACTTAGGGATGTACAAAACTCACTTACCTTTTCGCAGAATCTTTTGCGGTGTGGGGGGGGTAGGTGCTCCATCCCTCCCCCCGGAATCCTCGATGGGGGGAGGAGGCGATCTGGTCCCCCCCCGGAATCCTCGATGGCTGGCTCCGCTCTGCGGCCAGGCCGCGGAGCAGCTGGCCAGGGCCGTCCGCAGCCAGATTTCCACAGAGCAGCCGGAACACACATTTATCCAGTCAATGTGGAGGTAATTGAAGTCACGCATCATTACAACACTTCCTCATTTGGACGCCTGCTTGATTTTGTTTTCCATCTCAAGATCATCTTGAGCATTCTGGTCTGGGGAACGATAGCATGTCCCTACTACTAAATTACTTCTGGAGCCCAGTATTGTCACCCATGGCACTTCTGTGGAGGAGCCTACCCCCTTTAGGTTTTCTAGTCTGCTTGACACTATATCCTCTTTGACACAGAGAGTGACACCTCCTCCAGTATGCCCTTCCTATATCCCACTGGTCTTCTCTGTTCCACCAGCTTTCCATTATGCCCACTATATCTAAGTTCTTCTTTAAAACCAGGCACTCCAACTTTCCCATCTAAGCTCAGAGGCTCATATAAACACCTACACATGGTGTCCCTCTCCAGATGTCTCTGGTATGAGCATCTTCTTCTATGGCCCTTAGCCTCTTTGACTGGCTATCATGTTTCAGCATATGCTCGTGGCCTATTTCCTCCCCATCTTAATTTTGGGCAACTGGAACCATTTTCACCTTCATCTTCTAGTGATGATACAACCCAAACCAGATGCTTCCCATCTCCTGTCAGGTTTCCCCCATGGTTTGGTTTAAAAGCTGCTCTGCCACCATTTTTATGTTAGACCTACATGTGTGCACACATGTATGTACATGCTTTCAATTTTGAACCTATAGAGATGTGTATTTGACTTGTTTGTCTCTGTGGGATGAAAGTGAGGAACTGTAATTACAAAATAAATCAGGCACAAACAATGGGTACCTGGAAAGATATCAGATGCTTAGTCACAGAGGAAAACCAACTGTGGAACAGTTATACTAGTATGTACTGTGACTTTGAAAGAATATTACTCCCTTGTAGCCTGCCAGCAGCATGTTTAGCAGGAATACAAGGTGAGGAGTAGAAATCATTTCTCTCTGTCTAGGGAATTATTTATTGGATTTATTCTGGTTTCTAGATATGAATGCATCAGGCACAGCTCCTTCAGCTCTCTGTGGCTTCAAATTACTCCAAAGCATGTTTTATCCTCCAGGGTGTACATCCTTTGAGGAACTGCATCTCTCTTTTTCCGGGCCAGCCTCAAAATCTCTGAAGGCTTGAATGTATGTCATACTCCATTCTACTGCCTATGCATGGTATAGTACTGCTTCCACTTGGTATAAGCTGTTTGGCTACATTTTAGTGAGCAGGGGCAGCCCAAGGCATTTTGCTGCCTGCCTGAGGTGAAGGACAAGATGGTGCCCCATTGCACATACAGAAGCTGACTGGATTACCGATTGACTATTACTTCAATACAGGCAATGGGAGAGCATTCTCTCCAACAACTGAGGGCAGCTGGCCAGTTTAGTAGATCAAGACAGGCTGTGTAGCACGCACAGCTCTGTCCTTCAACAGAGGGGAACAGCCATGGGCTCAGGAAAAACAGTCCATCCCTGTCTTTAGCCTCACTATTTCTCTCCCCACAACCCCCTTCATTTGCTGTTTCTCCCCCTGCCCCATCCCTAGCCTTTTCCCTCTTTCTTTCTAGACTCTAGCTTGCTCTTTCTCTCCCCTCTACCCCTTTGCCTTGCTTTCCCCCTCCCTCCTAGCCTCTAGCTTTGCTATTTCTCTCCCCACCTCTTTGCCTTGCTGTTTCTCCTTCTGCCAGCCTCTAGACTTGCTCTGTCTCTCCCCTCCACCCCATTGCCTTGCTATTTCCCCCTTCTCCCAGCCTCTAGCTTTGCTATTTGTCTCCCCCACCTCTTTACCCTGCTGTTTCTCCCCCTCCCAGCCTCTGGCTTTGCTCTTTCTCTCCCCTCTACCTCTTTGCCTTGCTATTTCCCCCTTGTCCCAGCCTCTACCCTTGCTATTTCTCCCCCCAACACCACCTCTTCAGTTCACTGTTGACAGTAGCCATTATGCGACTAGCCATGGGATCCATTTTGTTGTGGTGCCTACAGTAGTTTCTCAAGTTCTCAAATGTGCCTACTGGTCCAAAAAGGTTGGGGACCCCTGCCTCAGATTATCTAGGGGTCATAGGATTGCTGTCTTAATATGCCAGCTCAGTATTTAAACCTTACTTATGATTTTAAAATCAGTTACCGCTCCAGGTTTCATAAAAATGCTATTTGTGCTGCAGTGCCAATGATGACTTCAGGAAGAAAGTAAAAGCGTGGGAGTGGTGTTTCTTTGGAAAACGTTCCACACAATTGATTTAAAAATATTCTTGAATGTGCTTAGTCATGAATAGCTCTTCTGGTTATAGGTTATCCTGTGTGTTATTTTTGGCATTTTTCTGTCATAGTGAGTACTGCTTGACCTTTACTTGAATTAATAAAAGGTGAAGAAAAACAAGGACGTTGTTTTTGTGATTTCATAGAATTTCACTCCCCTTTCTGCTTTATTCTAAGAGCCAGTGGAGGCTGGTGGCTCTGATGTCAGTGGGGGAAGTGAATCCGCTCTGGGTTTCAGTCAGAACCAGTCAGAACTCTAAAGGAGCAATCCAAGGTGTGAAATCTCCTTTAGAGTTCTGACTGAAACCTAGAGGGGAAGTCACCGCCCCAGTGACATCAGAGTCACCAGTCTCCACTGCTAAGTGGCTAGTGGTGTTCAACTTGTTCTGGAAGGGTTTGCACTGCATCTAAAGGATTGAGCTTCATAGCTTGGAGGTTCTTATAGATCCATCTTTTTCATCAGAGCACAAATGTCCTCTGCGCCATGGAGTGTGCCAGTGATGACCCTGCCTGGATAGAGACAGCCTGGCTTCAGTGATCTGTTCCCCGGTAAACTCCCTTGTAGATTATTACAGTGTATTGTTTGTGGGGTTGCCCTTGAAGACGGACCGGAAACTACAGATAGTATCAAATATAGTGGTTAGGCTACTGACTGGAACAGGGTGTTATGATCATATTATGCCAGTATTGTATCATCATGACTGGCTACCAGTTTATTTCTGGGCCCAATTCAAAGTGCTGGTGTTAATCTATAAAGCCCTTCACAGCTACCTGAAGGAGGGCCTCTTCCTGTATATTCCTACCGGAGTCCTTAGATGGGAATGCCCTCACATGCTGAGGTACAGCACATGGCTACTCAGAAGCTGGTCTTTTCAGTAGTAGCCCCCATTATGGAATACCCTCCCCAAAGAGGTCTTCCTGATGCCTATTTTGTTATCCTTTTGGCACCAGGCAAAGACCTCCCAGGCCTTTTAATCCTCTCATATTTCTGTTCCTATGTTGTATAGTTTTATCTCCATTATATTTTTAGATTTTTTTGTGATTGATGTTTTCGCCTCTGCTGCTTTTAACGTATTATTTTAAGTTATGTTTAATTGATTGTTATAATTGATGGTTTTATGTTTTGATTTATATGGATTTTGTGTTGTACCTTCTGAAAGGTATTGTCTATAGGGCAACTAATCTGAAAAATAAATAAAAAAATAAAATTCCTGCTCTTTTGATAAAAGATCATATTAATTTAAACTGGGTAAATAATAACTTGCTAATACTCTAATGTTCCTCTTCTTGATTCACTTCTGATTCATTTCCAGGCCCAGTTCAATGTATTGGTTATTACTAGGAGTGTACACTGAGCACACGATTTGGTTTGGACCCTGATTCAGAAAACAGGTAATTTCAGCTCAGACCTGTCTGGAGGCCACCCAGTTCAACTCAAGTCTGAATCTGAATTTTGATTCAGAAAGCCAGATCTTTATGCCTTCCATTGACCATCATTGGAAATAAATAAATGGCTATAACTTTATTATTTTTTTTGTCAGTATTGGATGAAATGTGCAGTCATAGTAGTTCCTTATGAAGAGATTATGCCAGCCATATTTCAGACAAAGAGGTGCAGGGTTTTTTTGTGCTATGTACTTTACCTTTTTTTTTTTTTCTAGCATGAACTGCCAATAACATTTTTATTTCTTGGCAGAATTGGATGAAATGTGTAGTGTTTTACAAAGGATCAGACCTGTCAAGTTTTGGATGAATAGGTGCATGGAGATTTGTACAAGAGCAGCATTTACAGTTTGAGAGTTTTTTGTTTTTTTTAGAGGATGCATTTACCCACCTACATTTTATGTGGGCAATTGTTATGAAAATGACACACAGCATAGAGGTGGCCCTAGTTCAGAAACCTGCAACATTTCAGAAGGATAGGTGCAGGGGCTTGTGTTGCCACTTGTATTGCCAAGAGGTAACAGCTCTTTTTAGGATTCAGAAACAATCAACACACTAATGGGTGAAGGCTAAATATTTTATTAAGCAGAAGGAAATTAACAGAGTGATTAAAGCAGAGCATTGCAAAGCAAGATTATAAGACTTATGTTCTTACAGTTTCTGGGAATCCCGTCCAAATGGCAATGGTTGTGACTCCAGTAACAGTCTGGTATGCAGCACCTTTCTGGACCAGCCAGCTTTGAGATCCCACCTTGGGAGTGTCTTGAAGAGTCATATATAACATTATGTTCATATTAATCCTACCTCTATTCTAGCCATACTCAATGACTTTGAGAATGTTTGTCAGTAAACCACCATAGATTACTCCATGACTATTGCAGCTACTCTCCTAACAAATGGCCAACCTTGAGATCTCACGAGAGTTCAATCTAGAGGTAAAATAGCCTCTCCCATTATACAGTCTCAAGCAGATAACTGACTCTGGGAAATAATGAGAAGAAGAAGCATTGCTTAACTTAAAGCAATAGGCCCAACCAGATGTCTAGACCCAGAAGGAGAACTATTGTTCACCAGTAACTCCTCAAAATAACAATCGTCTTCCGTATTTTTACTACAGTAGTCCTGTTAAGTTAAGAAGAATGGAAAACAGTTTACAACTTCTTTCCTCCCTGATCAGTTGGCACCAAAATCACAGCAGTGCAATAGAACAGGGGTGGATGATTAATTAATTTAAAACATCTTAAGAAATAAAATTAAAATCTGGAGGGGCTTGGAGCCTGGCTGGTGCCATGAGAGGTATTGGAGTTTCATGTTGGAGACCCCAGTCACACGCTTATCAAGATTGGGGACTGCTGCTCAGTGACGCACCCAATTTTGCCTCCGTGTAACGTGAGAAACTGTCCTTAGAGTAGCTTCATGAGTTTAGGTTGAGCCAATGTTCAATGGTATGCTCCACACACATGAATATATGCTGCCACATGCTGCCTGCCCACTAAGCCTCCAGAGTTTGTTGATGTAATAATGGCTGACATCTAAGGTACCTGTGCAGTGGCGTTGAGAGCTTGGAGTTGAAAGATGACACCGTGTTATCCACTGATTTAGAAGAACATCTTTCTTCATGTGCATTCTGTGAAAGGAGGTGCCTCTCAGATGCCAGGATGCAGAAGTAACAAGCATTCTTTGACATTTGGAGGAAACTTTTATGTCCTCTTGCTGGATCTTCGGACAGAATGGCAACAGACCAAAACAATTATAAATAGAAGCATTTTGCTTTACATGTTTGCTGAAAGGTATGAGCAAAGGTTGCCAATGTAAAATAGCACAAAAAGCCTTGGAGGGTAGATAGGCAATAGTTAGGGCGTGTGAGAAGACTGATTAAAAAGGCTAAGAAATACAGATCACACTGTTTATGCAAGCAATTTGTTAAATAAATTATTCAAGACTCCATTTTTCTTTTGTCAGCAACCTCTGAAACCCCTCACCTTGAAAACTGTCTACACTGCTTCCACCACAGGAGATTACTGCAGACAATTGTTTATGCCTGATGAAACCAAATGCAGTGATGGAGAACATTTCCAGAATAATACTTTCAATCTGGAATGCATCACATCTGAGTGATGTTGATTTGGGATGACACAGGAAAGGAACTATTTTAAAAATGTGGGGTTGGATCCAGGATCTGCCTTCTGTGAGAGGAATGGGCCTTCCATGAGAGGAAGGGCTCTGTTTGTGGAAGGTCTCTCTGCCCAATTTTTGAGGATCTCCCACACCACAGTTCACCTCATTAAGCAGGGTCCCCTGACTCTCTGTGTAGCGTTTTCAGGGGGCTGAAGGGGCTGCCATGGGAAGGAGGCAGAAGGGAAGTCCACTTCTGTCGGTGCAGTTGATCTGTGCCCCTTATCTGTATTCTAGTCAAACAATGTGTAGTGTTCAGTAGCAAGGGATCCCTTGCATGGGCAGCACTTAGGTGGGTCCAGGTGGTGAAGGGAAGAGAACAAATTAGATACACAGGGCATCTCTACACCAGCCTAAAATCCTGCACTTAAAATGGGACTTTCTGCTTCCGTTTTAAATGCAGAATTGCAACGACTCCCCTTTTCACGTGCTTCCTTTCCCCCCTCCCCTTTCCCCCCTCCTCCTCCATGTATCTGAGTTTTCCATTATCTTCCATTGATCTCATGCCTCTTCTTGCTGCTTTCCCTCTTTTCATGGAGGGAATTCAAGTGGAACGCTCCAGGGTCATTCAATAGCTCATTATCTGCGATCTGTTTAAAAATGGAACAAAGGGCATTTAGTGCAGGAGATGCGCTGGAGGGTCACGGTGTCATGTAAAGGGCCTGCAAACTTCTGTGAAGGAGCAATCTCACAGGATAAAAGCTCCATGTGAAGAAAGCCACAGACCTAGCTGGGATAATATATTGGCTGCAACGTTATTGACTTCCACTGGAATAGGCTTGGCAGTGGAATAGGGTATGGATCCTGCATTGGCCAGCCCTCCTGCTGTCCAGTTCCTCTCCTGCATTTAAGTTGTTAATATTGTGTTAATTCACACCACATTCCTTGCTGCTAATTGCCTAGAATATAATCTAAATGTATTTCTATAGAGTGTAGAATGGTATTAATCAAAGATACTCATGGGCCCAAAGGCTACTCAGGGAGGCTGAGGATCATGGGGAGTGGTACAGTAGAATTCTGAGTGGGCAGCAACTGCATCTACATCAACAGTTTGGGGATGTCACATGAAAAAAGGGAAACTGAGCACCAAACAAGCAATGGAACAAGAGTCAACATCCTCAGTCAAATTCATTGCTAAGTGCCACTTGCTTGATCGATGAATACATTTGGATAGAAATACTCAAGACCGAGACATATAAAAATGATTTTATGGAAATACAAGAGCTTCTTCTACAGCTGGACTTGGTCAACTTGACCTTGAAATGTAGAACATTAGTAGGTCTATATGAATATCTATATCTGTATCTCCCTGTCTTCCAAATGAAATATTCCTTTTAAAAAGGGAAGTTGAAATGTCCTTTATTTTAAATATCCTTTAATTAGGAATACCGAGCAGGGATGCTATTCAGAGGTAGAAAAAGACTATGCAGCTCATTGCATATGGTTCCATCACATTTTGGCTGGAGACAATTTTCCCCTCCAGGGAGTGAAGATGATTTGAAAGAGGGACAGCGGCCCTTGGTGTGCAGGCTCACCCCACTTTTGACAGGTTTACAGTGTGTTGTATGGGTTTTTAAACCTCCTAGCGGCCAACAACAGGACAACAGAAGTATGGGCACGTCTCATGCACCCTGGTGACAAGAGACCGCCTCATGGTGGACACCAGCCTTCCCCAACCCGGCGCTCTTCAGATGTGTGGGACTACAGCTCCCATCATCCCTGACCATTGGCGATGCTGGCTGGGGCTAGTGGGAGTCGTAGTCCAAACCATCTGAAGAGCACCGGGTGGGGCAGGCTGGTGTACACCATGAGGTGGTTTCTTGTCACCAGGGCAGCACCATTGGCAGTGCTGCTGGCACCATTTGCAGTGACTTATTGGCTTAGGGCCTGCAACTTAACACAGCAAGACACATCCAGTCACTGAATCCTGCTGGTGAACTGGGCCCCATCTACATGGCGCCGCTTTCACCCCTCACTGCATTGTAACTGCGCAGCGCTGCGGCTTCGAGTTAGCTTCTGCTGCGATACACTCGCGATGTACTGCGGGCTTCCCCAACAGATTCCGCCATGCCCTTTTTTTGCCATGATACTTCAGTGTCTGTTTTGTATTTTAGGAGGTCTGTTGTGTCTGTCCGTCCCTGGTTAGGTAAAATGTGGGTGATCGGTGCTCCTTCATTTCCATGCCAACTGTTTGGCAGTTCCCCAGACTGAGACTCTCGCGACGGTTTGCGCTCACCCAAGGCGTGAGAGGTACGTGCCTACCCATCACTCCGAAATGGTGGCTGGAGTGAAGTTGGTCCTCCCCCAGGACCCCACGGCCCTTGGGCACTGAGTCCAAAAGCAACCATTGCGAAGATATGAAGCTGCAAAAATGTGCGGAAGTGTGATTAAATAAATGAAAACACCCCTCTGTCTGTGCCTCTATAACTGCGCAGCTGCAAAGGGACAGGGGAGTAAAGGGGCATCACAGAGTGACACAAGTACTATGCATGCCTACAACACACCCACTCAAAAGTGTGAAGTCAGTTTGGGGAAGAGATAGACAGCTTGCAACCATGGGAAACCCACAGCAAACCAAAAACATTGCAGCAAAACGCCTCCTTGGAAATCTGCATTTTCCAGAAGAAAACCATGGATGGCTGTGAAGTGGTGACTGCTTCGTATGTCCTTGCAGCCACCCCAGAGTAAAAGGCTCGTGTAGATGGGGCCCAAGAGAAAATAGGAGATACATGACACAGGGTAGTAGAAGCCAGCAGGATGATTTGCACAACAGCTTCTGAGCAGAAATCATCTGAGTCCTGAGTACTTTGCATTTCAGAAGCAGAACCCTAAAAGGGTTGCAACTATTTGTAACTCACCCTTATGCATATTACAAAATGGCACAATTTTGTTACCCTAGGTAATTGTTTCATGTGGAAGAAATCAGTGCAGACTGGATTATTCATGTTTGGATTCAGTTTTGGTGAGACAAATCATAATTTTAACATGAACGTTCATACAGGGTATGTATGTATCATACTATTCCTCCACCCAAATTGTCAGATATGTGTACAGGCATATCTAAGAAGGGGCAAAAAGAAGGAGAAGAAACCTGCATTGATTCTAGAAGAACTTTAGGCAGCATCAACAAGGTTTATGGGCATTTTTAAGCTCATTAAACTGATTTGGTTGCAAATTATAGCACTGTAGTATGTTGCACAATTTCTGCAATAAAAGCGGGATGCAGAGATAAAAAAAGTAATTTATGAAGGGAGGATTCAAGCAGTAATTTATTCCCAAATTAGAAAGCATTCGTCTTTTATTTTAAGTCTTGCTTTGCTATTTGTGTCTGCTGTAGCCATAAAGTTCAGAAATGTGCCTGTGGAATTCATATGCTTGCAAAATGTAGCCTTTTGGGGTGCTTTATTTGTGCAAATTGGAGTGTTTCCAGAACAGAAAACAAGTAGAACAAATAATATAATATAATATAATCAATACAATACAATACAATACAATACTGCAAAGTCAATGGAGGCTTTTTTTGTTTAATCCCTGAGCGGTGGTGGTGGTGGTGGTTTTTCATGAAGCAAACAGAAGGGGGGATTTCAATCCTCCCCTCCTGGTGCGCACTGGTGTCAATCCAAACTGGGGCTGCACACAGTTACTCTAAAGTGAAGATAAAGATAAGGCTGAGCTACATGATACACAGTTAACATAATATATAGTTCAGCCCTAGGGATGAAGTTGCTGATGTGTAACCAAAACAGATGACATACTTATTCTACTTTGTAACGTTGGCCTTATTCCCATAAATACATACAGCAAAATAATTGACCAAGAACCTTTCATCATTGTGTGTGGGCTTGAATAGTGGCAATGGGTTAGTTCCAGACTTGATCATTCTTAGAGCAGTCTACTGGATCCATCCCAATATTCTCTGTAACACAATCTTGTCAAAGCAGATGAGTGATTGAGCATCTGACTAGGTAAGAATGCTTTAAAAACTAAAACACACACACATGTAATGCATACAGTCGTTGTGCTGTAATGTTCCATCTCCTAGAAGTCTTCAGGTCCCCCCTGTAAGCAAACCCTCTTCTGTCAAGGCCATTGCATTGGATCCTAACTTTCCTTCTGTAAACTTCACAGAGTTCGTGTTCGTGGAATGGGACTTTCCTGCCTCCTCTACCTGTGACCGCTGATGACAAATGCAATGACAGGATGGGGGTGGCGGCACTGGAGTGCTCATTTGCTCTATTCAGGTTCAGAATGCTGGAATAGGGCTGGAGGTAAGTCCAATTGTGTTCAATGGGGGCATAATCCCTGGTAAGTATGTCTAGCAGGGGTGCATAATTTACTCAACCCTGAAAGCTATATCTGGTGTCAGCAGTGTCCCTGGGGGCCACTCATACACGAACATATACGGGGGGGGGATGCTAACCTTGCCCCCATCCCAGCAATGTGTGTAAGATTGCTGGGGTGGGAGGAGGCTGCTGTCCGACTCTTCCCTCTGACCCCAACAGGCCTCACTGCTTCTGCGTCACCATTAGCAGTGTGGAAGTAGCAATGTTGGCTGCTTTGGGGTTGCTCAGGGTAGGATGATGCAGAGAGCTTGATCAACTGGGCGGGGGTAATTCAGTGACTGGGGGGCCACATACAGCCCATGGGCTGTGGGTTGTGGAGCCCTGATATACAGGATTACAGCCTTGGTTGTATGTTGAATTTCTGTCTGCCATGCAGCTGGTAAAGGTGCAAAATCCCCAAAGCAAAAATCCCCTCCATGGCACAGCCTACATGGCTTTTTACATTGCTTTTAAAGTAGTATTGTTTCTACCTTGGGCAAGAGTGGGATTCATGGGATCTGAAAAGTGGAGTTTTCCTTTGCTTAAGAAAGAAGAGTCCTATCACACTCAGTGTGGGATTAAAGGACTTTGGAAGGCCGAAATCATACCCATCAAAAGTCTCCTGACAGTCTCCTGTCACAAGTGTTGCCACTTGTTTGCAGAAGGGCTCCTTGCTACAAACCGAATGCCTATTTTTAATTAAATTTTATTAAATATTTCTAGTGTTCCGTAGATGAAGCTTTCCCAGGCTGAATGTGAACATATTTAAATACACACGTTTTTAATTAGCTCCCATTTTTCGTTAAAAAACCTCGGCAAAATGGCAGGCACTGACGGACGGGTCCGGGTGAGTGTGGAGAGCATTTGGGGGCACGCGAGCAGGGGTGAGCAAGGCCAGAGGCTCAGCGGGCGTGGTCTGGGAGTGCAGGCAGAGGGGAGCCCGACTAACTCCTGGACCCAGTCGGGCATCCATACCATCCCTCTATGCAGATTTGTATCCTCTTTTTTGGTGATGCATTTCCTCTTTTTCAGCAATTGGTAAATGGACACCCATGTTATCAACACCTGGCATAGCATCTGGTAGAAACTTCCGAAAAGCATTTTCTTTTAGAGCTTTTCTACATGAGGCTGTAAATCAGCTGTTAATCTGCCATAGCTACTTTCGGTTTTGAGGCAGAATTGAGATCTGAAAACTGCGTGAGGAGTGTTTCCTTTCCTGTTTTTCTGCTGCATGAGCTCTAGGTGGCACTGTGGTATAGTGGAATAGTGCAAATACACAAAAGGAAATCTTGCTTTCGTTCACTTTCACAATTAAATGCTGCATTTCCCCTTTTCTAAAAAAAGTCGCCAGATGTGCTGGTTAGACACAGAAGCGAAACTGGAGGGTCACAACGGCATCTAAAGAACCCCTAAAGTAAGGAATGATGAGTGCATAATAAATGTCGTGTGTAGAAAAGCCCTTATGCTTATCACGTCACAAATAAGGAAAGGAGAGGACCTTTTCCTTAGTTCTGCCAGACCACTGCTGCCATGTAACTGTGTCTATACTATGTAGGAGGCACAGCTGGCGAAAGAAGTAATCACTAGTTTCTATAGCAGATGGTAAGTTTAGACTGCTGTTCAGCTTTAACAGCACAATGCATCTGGAAAATGTACATGTTGTTCCTGTTGGGGAGGTGGAAGGGTTGTGTGAATGTATATGAACTCTCTAGAAGAACAGGCATATGTAATTTTGTTTTCTTCTTTGAATGGCCACATAAGCTCTGTTCGTGTGACATGAAGTGGACAAGTAGGAACCTCCATACATTCATTAGAAGTTCAAAATGGAGCCTATGCATGTACACCAGGCTTCCCCAACCTGGTAGGAGTTGGATCCAGACTTAGTCAGGCTTAGAGTAGCCCCCTTGAAATCAATGGAACAAGTTAGTTATGATAAACTGAAGTCTCTTTAGAACTTCTTCAGAAAAAATCATGATCCTCCAGTTTTGCTTTTTTAAGAGCACTTGCCAGTTTGTTTTTAGAGTGGGGAAAATGGGGTATTATTTCTGAAAGTGAAAGAACTACTTGTATATTTGCACTATTCTGCTATAGCACAGCACCACCTGGAGGCTATGGAGCAGAAAACCAGGGAAGAAAAGCTCTGGGTAGAACTCGGATGTCAATTCTGCAACAAAATCAAAAGTAGATACCGTGATTTGACAGTGTGTAGAAGAGCTCTCTATGATATCATGGCGGGGGGCGGGTGGAGTATGTGCGTCTAGCAGCTTTTGACAGCCTTTGTAAAGCACACAATTTACATTTCTCTACTCCCCCTGCCCAACAGCCATTCATGCTTCACAACAACAAAACTGTTTGCCAGCTCTGATTAAAATACACATTCACACAAACAAAATTCTGAGCATGTGAAATTTTGCATCTTAAACTCACTTAAATCATAACACCATCATGATGACAGGAATAAAATGGAGTTTGCTTCTGCTGCCCTGCTGCCCTCATTACCTGCTGTTCTCCTGGTGGTCATTTGGGGGCCCCGAGACCTGTGGGCCCCTGGACTCCCTCCCCTCAAGTCCATCCCTAGCAGCATCGCTGTTTGCAGAAAGTCGCAGAAGCTTTCCACAGCAGGAGATCAACACAATCCCTTATTAGTGCCAGCACATCGAGCTACTGTTAAAGTCGCAGCTACAGAGGCTAGCTGAAAAAGTGGCAACCCTTATTGGCAGAACATATTTTTCTGCTTGGTTGTAACAGGTTTCCTGCACTGCCTCCTCTCTCCTTGGGTTCTGGAAAAATGCCAGCTCTTGCAGGCTTTCAACATGTCCTTATTTTTCTCTTCTTCCTTTCAGAGATCAAAGGGTTCCACAAGATCATTACTAAACTGCTATACCCAAATTAATCATGCGTGCCTACACAACCGCCTCTAGTCAAAAGATGGGCAATTTCCCTCCTCCCCTGCCCCATCCTTGGAAGATTAATCCCAATCTTGTCACATTATCTTCTGCTTTAAGTAGACAACATCATTCACTGTACAAGCTAGAGAACCATTAGGTCTGATGCATTGTATCCGGATGTTTTCACCATTATTCTGGTTTATGTGGTGCTTCGTGGCCTTCTGCTTCTGTGTGTTAAAAATACATAAACTTAGTACTTCTGCAAACAATTACCGGCTCCAATATTCTGGATTTATGTCTTCTTCGCCCAGAAAGTGCATGCACTTAGGGCCTAATTAAGCATCACATGCAAATGTGTATACAAGACCAACAGCTACCTTTGTCACTACAAAGCCGTGTGAGAAGGCAGCAATTTGGAATGGAGAACAGGTGAGGGAGGGCTGCGAGAAGGTGCGAAGCCCTTTCCTCATCCATCACTTGGCCACGCCAAATCGCCCCCAAGCTAGTTTTCCCCCTGCAGAGTTCCAGACATACATATACTATAACATGTTAAGGGGCTTTCACATGGAAAGCAAGGCCATACTGCTAGCCTTTCTGCCTGTCTTGGGCATGCAGATGGCCCCACTCCTGGCATGACCACGCATTGGCACAGATGCCACAGGGTGGCCAGGTATATTTTACAGAGGACAGTCCTTTATTTGAATGGCCGCCAGGGGACTGTCTTGTACTTGAAGGGCTGTCCTGTCCAATTCCAGTTCAAAGATAATGAACCAAACCATTGCCCATCTATGGTTAACACCTGGTCAGCAGGCACACCGGTCACTTTATCCAAGTCTTCCACAGTATGGTGATCTGTACTATATTTCTCTTCAAATTATAGTAATTATTTCTAAATTTGCAACTATGCATATAAATTAGCATATGCAAATCATTGCCCTCTTTTGTCCTCTATTTTGGCGATGCATATCCTCTGTTTTGGCGGTTCATAACCTGGTCACCCTTTAGCCTACATGTGAGCAGCTGTTCACACATAAGCTTCCTCTTTGCAGACACCCATGCCCACGTGTGGACATCCAGGGGCCAGGGCCGGTGGTGTGATCCCATGCCCTGATCATTATGTGGAACCCCCTCCCCACCCTCTTGCCATGATGAATGTGTGAAGGGGACATGGTTCAAGTAGTTCCAGTGATACAGAATAAACTTTTTCTCTGCACAGGGATATGGGACATATGTTTTCTCTACCCTGGGAAATGGGAGAAATTGGTGGGAAATAATAATTGAAATTTGTCAAGTGGCCTTGGATTGTTTTTTTCCCTCACCATGAGCCATTTTGAACTGAAAAATCAGAATTACTTGCCAATGCTAGAGTTTAAATTTGTAGATTCACAAATTGAAATTGGGCTAGTGATGCAGTCAGCATCTATTCCCCAACTGTAAAATATAAACGTGCAACACTTGATTCATAACAGCCAGGGAATTTTAGATTCAGTCTTCGCTTTTACAGCTGAAGATTCTCCCTCAGGAGTAGATGCCTCTGTTCTTTAGCAAGGCCAGAGTATTGAGATTTCAACTAAAGTATCCTGTCCTAGAATCTACTTAGAAGTTTTTTTAAAAAAACTTGGAATGTTCTTCGTATGGGTTGTCACAGCATTCACAAACAGTAGACCAGGGGTGGACAACTTGTGGCCATATGTTGCTGGATTGCAACTCCCATCAGCCCTAAGCCAGGATAGCCAATGATTTTTAAGCTCTTCCAATTTAATCTCTTCCAGCTACAACGCATAGATAGTGTTGAAAATCTGTACAAAGATAGATGCCAGCAGGTGTTTCAGCTTCTCTCCTCCAAGAGTATTATACCAAAGTGCTGCAGATAAACAACTTCACAGCATTGCTACCCTTGCTTGCTTGACAGGGAGAGAGCCAGTCAGCAAGTAGGCAGTGGTATCAACTGCCCCCCCTCCCATTATCTGGGCCAGAGCAGAGGCAGGTAAACAGCAGGTTGCAACGGTGGAGAGGAGCAACTGTGAGTGGCTCTTGTCAGTGGGTCCCTACTGGGACACGGGCCCTTGGCAGGTGCCCAACTATGTCTACCCTTGACACCAGCCCTGATCCTGGCAAGACAAAGTGGAGCAGGAAGGAGCCAAATTCCAGTGGTCACCATCCTACTAAATGTAACATGGAAAGGGCCATCACATATTTCAATTTGGGTGACTATTACCACCTCATTTGAATTGGGGGACTCGTTTTCAAAAATTTCTTCTCAGATTTTCATTGGAGGCTATTGCACACAGACAGACTGACACTCACCTTCCCATAAAGTCATTGAATGTGGGCTTTGCCACATTACAAAGCCAACTATATGAAGAAGGTCTTAATTTCTACCAATTCATCATTGCCCTTTTTGAAACTAGACAGGAGTAGCTTTGGTAGTCATTTTTCTTCATTGTGTTATTACCGCATCTCCATATTATTGTGGCTTCACTGCCCATGAGCCATAAAATACTTCACATCACACCTCCATTGCACCACAACCCCCACTATTAGACCTTGAAAAGAGCCATAGCTTTCTTATGGCTCAATCTGTGCATCAATTCCAATGCGTGTAGGCCCATTTAAGTGCATAGAATTGTGCTGTTCCTCTAGTGTGCCCCTGTGCTACAGAGAGGAGACCAAAAACAGGCTGGGTGAACTAGCAAGAGTAGAGAACTAGTACAAGATTTTACTACACACCCTGTTAATCAATTTCATTTCTCTGCCTCTGTAAGGGCTAATTCTAATATTGTCTACCACATGGAGATTACTGAAAGTCATTTCTGATTTATTACTTAGGTTTCACAGATACGTTTCCACAACTCACTCCTCTCGTTCACTTTGTCTTGTATAGATAAGAAGGTAAGTATGTAGAAATGGCCAGTTTCTGTATTCTGAGGGGTCACTTTATTATCCAGAGGTTAATCTGGAGGAACTCTCTGAACTCCCTCATGCTTGGTCAGGTGGTCTATCATCATAAGTTGGTGCCACCTAGCAGTAAGGAGTTCACACACAGGGGAGCATGTGTACTTGGATGGTACAAGTTTAATGGTAGTGGGAGTTGGCTTAGTGTCTTTCCTGAAATACTCCATCAAGAGGGAGTTTAACAATATTCCTTTGCCATTTCAGAATATGAATGAGCCAGTGTAGTGTAGCGATTAGAGATTTGGACTAGGAGCAAGAAGACCCAGTTGAAAATCCACACACTGACACTCATGGGGTGACCTTGGGCCAGTCATTATTTCTCAGTCAAACTACCTTGCAGGGTTGTTATGAGAGTTTTAAAAAGACAAAGAATAGAGATGTTGGAGAAATCCGCAACAGAATCAAATGAGTTTAGATTTTTATGAATCTGACCTGTGGATTCTGCAGTGGACTGGCTTTTCCCCAGTCGGGCAGATTCTGCGGACTTGTGGACCATTTTCTAACTTTCTGGAATTTTGTGCAAATTTAGTAATACAAAAATGTGCAGAATTTTTTTAAAACGGCCAAAAATGTGCATTCCCCCATAGGCTAAACTGTGAAAATGCTCATGGGGGGGGGGAGGATTTGTGCATTTTGGCAGGATTTGTGCATTTGCACACGTGCAAATGTGCACAAATGCTAATCTGCGCAAATTCGAAAGTAAAAAATTCTGATTCCATCGATGAATGGAGAACAGAATGAAAGGCATCTGACAATCTGTGAAACACAGACAGAATGGATTTTACATAATCTCTACATCCCTAAGGAGAGCCACACAAACCAACCTCCTTTGAGGAGGCCAGGATAGAAATGTGATGAGCAAAAATAATAATGCAGAAATGTATTGCTGCTTTTCCCTATAAGTGAAACCACAAGCAATTTGTTTTAACCCCATCTTAATTAAAATTTAATAGAGCCACAGAGGCTGGAATAACTCTGTGAGCCAAATTCAGTCTGAGGGTCCCCAATCCCTACGACAGGCAATGTAGACATTTAACCCCCCTCATGCTTTTTTTATGTAGACAAACTGTGCACCTTCCCAAGCTGTTTGAACTAGGGAAGTGCTTCAAGAATTAACTGTTTTCAAATAAGACCTTGGAAAACTCTCATCTGAAAAGCTTATTTACCACCCAATGTCATCTTCAAAAGTCCCTTAACATGTGGCAGGTCCTTTTGCATTAAGAATGAGCAAGGTTTACACAGAAGGTCAGCTCCAAACCCAAGAGGACTGCAGGATTAATTGATCCTGCTGCACTTCTTGACAATTAAATTTGTCTATGAAATGCTAACATTTACTGATGAAGCCAGAGTTAAATGAGGAACACATTCATTAGGTTTCGGATGGAAGCTATAAATATACAAGGCAGGATGTTGCTCCAAGGTCCTTGTGACATTCTGATTATTCAAATCCTGGTGGCCTTCCTACTTAACCAGTTTCACTCCAGCTACCACAAAAATATCCCTGCTTTTCATCTGATTGCAGTGCAGTCATCAACACAAGATCTCCAGTGTGAAGTGATGGTTGTTTTAAAAAACAGAATGAAATCACTGCAGAGTGGGTAATTATGGATTAATAGGATTTTAATGTCTCCTAATTTTCTTAAACCAAGTGTGTACACCTTGTGGCCCATAGAGGAAATCAATACCCTTCATGATCTCAGATGTCTCTGTGGCTACAGCTGAGTAGGCTATCACTGTCAGGATTGATTCTGAGCGTATGGAGATAGTTAGCAGTTCAGATGCAGAAGGGGAACAGCCAGAACCGGGGGAGGATTCTTCCCCAGCCAATTCAGATATGGTTAGGTGTGCTTTTCAGGATGCTAGCACCCAGATGGCTGGGCCTGAAGCTCCCCCCCCCATGAGAACCCAGGAGGAGGAGGAGGAGGCGGCGAATGCGGGGTGTGACCTGAGGGATGCTAGACTGTGGCGCAGAATGAAGTGGAAAAAAATTAGAGGAAGAGCTGTGAGGGTTGACGTAGGGGAGCATTCACTGGAAGGGAGAGGTTTCTCTACCGAAATTATTCTAGCCAGCAAGTCCTGGTTCAAACTGCTTGCAACATCGTAGCTCCCATTTGGATCCCTTGTTGTCATTCCTTTGTAGCCTGAGAGTCTTCGGGGATTTGCATCTGTAATGAACCTGTTGATAGTGAATTAAAGGTGTGAGACTGAAACCTCTCTTCTTGTGTGTGTGCATGAGGAAGGTGGGGGCCAAGGGAACGTGACAATCATGTCTATCCATAATAGGCTAAACTTTCCCCAGCACTGAATGCGAATGGTTAGATCCAGATTTACACTTCTCCATGTTGAGGAAGACTGTGAACTTGTGTGCCTGCTCAGTTTGCTGTCCTCTCGCTAACTTTGATGGGCAACTTCAAGGCTCCTGGTTGCTTGAATTATGGTTCTTTATCTTTAAACCTGACTTGGACTGCACAACCCTTCATATATAGGACACCTTCAAGGACTATCCCCCCAAACATAAAACTCATGGCCACCTTAACAGTGAGCCCAAATTAAGTCCTGCGACTGACCCATGTAAACATTAGCATGGCCCATGATTTAAAAGTTGAGGGAGGTTCTTAAAACCCCTGAATATTTTGTCATAAAAGAGTGGAACTTCTCCAAGTTATATATTTTTGTCCCTGTGATTGGGAAAAAATATTGAACGTGTGTTATTTGTGGGTCTTTCCAATGCAGAAATCAGAAGGCTCCCCCCCCCATGTTTAAATTAAGAATCTTTCAATTGTCTTTTAGAAATATTAATCATGATTATTCATAGTTGGGGCTGGGGTTTCAAACCCTCCAGTTAAATCTAATTTAGTTTTTGGAACTTTTGCTAAAGAAAAACATCTTAGAGTTCATCACCTTGATTGACCTGGGGGCCATATAGACATGAAAACAGATGGATCAGGAATCCTGCATACAAACAGCTGCTATACATGCAATTCCATGGTCTGATTCAAAGTCTGGGGTGCCACTAACTTCGCCACAGTTAAAGATTTTGAATAGCACTGATCAGCTGTTTTGGATGGGTAGTGGGGTGGGTGGATGGGAGTAGGATTTAGTCCCCTGGCCTGCTCTTCTTTCCCTGCTAAACAGCTGATTGATGCTGTCCAGAATAACTAAGGGTGCAATCCTATGCACACTTAGACAGAAAAATGTCCTGCAAGTCCTTATAGGACTTTTTTTCTGTCTAAACATGCATAGGATTGCGCCCTAACTGCACCATACACAATAAGAGCTGAGCATGTACAGAGACCTACAGTAGGCCCGTGAGTTTCAAAAGCAATTTGGTACTAAAGTGGCCACTTATGCATTGTCAAAAAAGTGGAAATGCTTTAGCAAAGAAAGAAAGAAAGAAAGAAAGAAAAAAAAGAAAAAAAAAGAAAGAGACAAAGGGGAAAAAAAGGACAAAAGAGAACATAGGTTTGCCTAAAATTTGCATTTTTAATTTGTATGTATAGAGGCAAAGTTCGCAATAATTGCTATAATTCAAATTGAAACGCAATACATTTCACCACAGTGGGGAAGAGTGTGACCCGGTGACCTCAGTCTGCTGTCCAGGTGCTAACATCAAAGCTCTTGCTCTCCATTCTTATTTATTTACTTATTTACAATATTTCTATACTGCTCCATATCTAAAACAGATTTCGGAGTGGTGAACACAAAAGATTCTTGTGCTTTATCTTTAAACCAGACTTAGGACTGAACAGCTCTTCAAATAAAGGATACCCTCAAATAGAGGATAGTCCTCTGGCAGCCCTTCAAATAAAGGACTGTCCTCTGTAAAGTAGGACACCTGGCCACCCTAGGACCTTCTTGATAAGGAACTACCATGCTTGGCATGCACAGCCAGCTGTACCACTCTCTGGTTTGTGGCCTTTTTGTGTTGTTCTTTTAATGCGTATGTAGAACAGTTTTTGGATCTCACCCCCACTCCCTGCAGATAAACAGTTTTTATTCAAAAAGTAGATGTATGCATAGCACTGAGAGCAGCACTCATTCAAAATAATACATTAGGCCCTTTCTGCCATTTTTGCTGCAGCTCTCAGAAACACTACAATAGGTTTGTAATTGCCTCCCCCCGCTCCTGGACCCACACAGGAGATTTTTTTAGCTACAATCAGAAAACAAAGCAAAGATAGTAACAGTTCCTGTAGTGTTATTTGGATGATTAAAGGGTAGCATGAAATAATTAGACCCCACTTTGTGCCCAGGCATCATTCACAGAAAGTTAATGAACATTTTGAAGCAGCATTCAATATCCCTATTATTGTAATCTCCATGGCAGCCTGTCATGCCCAGAACACATATGTGCAACTTCATTATTTGAGGAGCCAACATGGGCCAATCGGCCCACCACAAAAGCTCTGAAACCTCCATAAATCGGTAACGCACTATTTTTTAAAATGTATTTATTTACAAAGTGTGACATTCTAAACCTAAAAAAAAAGATTCCTGAGTGGTGAACAGTAAAGAAAAAGCTATCAAAATATATTAAAGAATAAAATATATTAAAATTGGTTTTATACCAATAAAACCGTGGCTGGTCATTCAGGGAAAGCTTGTTTAAATGAAAATATCTTTAGCCAACACCAAAAACAAAGCAACATTTTTCAATAAGACCTATTTAATACAAGTATGTTTGCATCCGTCCCCATTTCTCATGGCTCCACCTTTGTTGTTGTTGTTCAGTCGTTCAGTCGTGTCCGACTCTTCGTGACCCCATGGACCATAGCACGCCAGGCCTTCCTGTCCTGTGCTCTCTCCCGGAGCGTGCTCAAGTTCATATTCATTGCATCCGTGATGCTATCTAGCCATCTCATCCTCTGCCGTCCCCTTCTCCTTTTGCCTTCAGTCTTTCCCAGCATCAGGGTCTTTTCCAGGGGCTCCATCTTAGGGATATGTTATTCTACTGGTTCACCAGTGATATTTTGAGATTTAGCGATACACCAGGGACCTATAATCAGCTTTGCAAAGGAAGACTTTTATTGATTTTTTGAGGATAAGAATAAGATACTGAGGGTAAATAAATACATAAACATACTTTCCCCCATTATGTTCACTGTAGTGTAGTGTTTAGAATGAAATGTCAACTGTGAATTTCCCTGTATTGCCCATTTGACCCTCACTCACCCAGAACACAATTTGTTTTCTAACATTGTCCTATACTGATGATTAACCATGGCTAGAAAAATACCACCTTCATGACAGGTGATCTCAACACATGGAAACAACTTGCATCTCCTGAGGGAACTCGATCATTGAGGGATGAGCCACCCAACATGAGGAGTTGCCGTCGTTGTATCAGTGTTCCATAGGAGTGCTTCTTTACTGTTCCCTATAGAAGTGAGTGGAAGAACATAAGAACATCAGAAGAGTTATGCTGGATCAGACCAAGGATTCATCTAGTCCAGCATACTGTTCACACAGTGGCCAATCAGCTGTCAACCAGGACAAGAATGCAACAGCACTCTCCTGCCCATGTTCCTCAGCAACTAAAGTACATAGGTATACCGCCTCTGGTACTGGAGGTAGCACATAGCCATCAAGCCTAGTAGCCACTGATAGACTTCTCCTCCAGAAAGTTGTCTAACTCCCCTTTAAAACCATCCAAGCTGGTGCCATCACTACATTTTGAGGCAGCAAATTCCATCGTTTAACTATGTGCTCTGTGAATAAGTACTTCCTTTTATATGTCCTGAATCTCCCACCAATCAGCCTCATGGGATGACCTCAGGTTCTAGTATTATGAGACACAGAGAAAAAATCTCCCTATCCACATTCTCTACACCATGCATAATTGTGTATACCTCTATCATGTCTCCCCTCACTTTCCGTTTTTCTGAGCTAAACAATCCCAGCTGTTGTAACCTTCCCTCGTAGGGGAGATGCTCCAGCCCCTTGATCGTTTTAGTTGCCCTTTTCTGCACTTTTCCCAGCCATTCCCTTACATGTGTAGGGAATGTAAGGAGTACCCCCAATGGTGTAGTGGTACATTTTGAAGTGCAGGTGTCATCATGACTGTCCCCATAGCCACACCCAAAAAGAGAGTCCAAAAATGCAGGCGGCTGTGTCGATCCATATCAACAAACCAGTTGTAGCAGTTTTCATCTCCACCAGGAGCAGGACCCATTCAAGACTAAGCCAACCCAAAATATTTGGCCTTGCGACAGGGAAGAATATATTGTTGCTGGGACAACTCATTTCCCCCCAGCTACTGTGAGGACTGCAGCTAAGCTCAGAGGGAACAGCAGATTCTGAGGAGGGGTTGGCAGATGACATCAGCAGCCCTGCTAATCAGGAAGTGTTTGGGCTGTGCCCCGGCAAACCCTGCCTCCACTACACCACTGACTGTCCCCCGGGGCGGGCAGTCTTCTAGGATCTATTTTTATGTATGTATGTATTAGAACCCTAAGACCCACAAATTACTGTCTGGTGCAAAAGACAAAGAATTAAAGAATTCTGAGCCCAGGAAGTTGCTTTGAGTGCAAGAACTGAACAGTCCTTCCACACAGAAATCTGCTCCTGTTCCGCTGCTCCCCAGCATTCTTTGTTTCAGCTGTATAATTTGGGGGTGGGTGATAAGAGTCCTTTTATTGTTGCAACTCTTAAACAACAGGGAGGCAGAAACCCTTACTGATCTATTGCGAATCATCCAGAAATCTACCAGGAAATCCTGATGTACCTTTTTTCCCCCCCCAGTGGTGTAGTGGTGTGAATATTGGCCTCGGACTGGGGAGACCCAGGTTCAAATTCCCCCTTAGCCATGAAGCTCATTGGCAGACCTTGGGCCAGTCACTACGGTGGCCACTTATGAATTGCCAAAAAAGAGGACAAAAGAGGACACGGATTTGCATAACATTTGCATATGTTAATTTATAGGTATAGATGAATATGTAAAAATAATGATTAGAAATTTGAGGAGAAATACAATACATCTCACCACAGTGAGGAAGACTATGATCAGGTGACCTATATGCCTTCTTCAGTCTGCTGTCCAGGTGCTGTGGATGGGCAGCTTCAAGGCCCAGCTCTTCCTTCTGATGGTTCTTTATCTTTAAACAGGAATTGGACAGGAGAACCCTTCAAATAGAGGACACCTTCAAAATAAAGACAGCCCTCTGGTAGCCCTTCAAACAGTGGACTGTCATCGGTAAAAGAGGACACATGGCCACCCTACTAGTCACTCTTCTACAATCTAACCTACCTCACAAGGCTGTTGTGAGGATAAAATGGGGGGGGGGAGGGGAAGAGAACCATGTGTGCCACCTTGAGCTCCTTGGACAAAAAGCAAAATAAATATAATAATAAAATAAAATAAACCCCAAGGGGCACAATTATGGCTGAGGACTTAATGCACCACCTGCCCCCGGTTACACCAGTCATTGAGAACATTGCCTGCTCCTATCTTTGTAGCCCCAACCCTTCATCTGCATAACCCTCTTTGAGGTTCTCTCCCTTGAGGCCCAAACAGACACTGTTTTAAATCCATATCTAAACAGAAATGTCTGTTTTCATTTTACTCTAGAGTAGGGATATATGGATTGTGAAAAATCTATTCTGTCTGGCTTTTGCAGATTGTCAAATCTGACAATCTGCAAAATTTCTTTCATTCCGCCTTTCATTCTGTCATCTGCCCATTGATGGAATCAAATTTTTGGTTTCTTAATTTGCTCAAATTCATATTTGCACAAAATTGCATGTACAAAAATGTGCAAATTCCCCCCAAATGTGCATCTTCAAGCTTTAGTTTATGGGGAAAATGCTCATTTTTGGCTGGATTTTTTATTTTGTGTATTTTTCTAAGACAACAAAATTTGGGAAAGTCAGAAAACTAGTATGCAATTCTGCAGAATCCTTCCAGCAGGGGAAAAGCAGATCTGCTGTCATAGAGGTCATGGGGTTGGAAGGGGCCTACAAGACCATCGAGTCCAACTCCCTGCTCAATGCAGGAAGCCTGATTCCCTGGCAGTCTCCCATCCAAGTACTAACCAGGGCTGACCTTGCTTAGCTTGTGTTTGTTTCCTGGTTTCACTTGCTTCATGAAAATCTGAACTCATTTGGTTCTGTTGCAGATTTCTCCAACGTCCTTAGAGTAGGTGCAGCCCCCCCAATGCAGACCTTAAATGATCCCTCTGGTAGGGTCCCAATCTGGGTCAGGGCCCTTTCACCTACTCTAAAGTAAAAATGAAAAGAAGACATAGCTGCTAGATACGGTTTTACAGTAATGCCTGTTTTGGCCCTTCGTCATGTATCAGGCTGCAACAGAATGTCAGGAATGGGCTTTTATGTGTTCTGGTTGAAGTGGGTGTATTATGTAGCCCCCAAATCATTATGAATTAGAAGAGGAGTATGAACTATAACTGTGTAGAGGGACCAGTGTAACTGAGAGGATTTCCCTTTCTTCTAACCACAAGAGATTTCCCAGTGCCTGTCACCACTAGTGATGTATAGTTTTTGTAAAATCTGTTCCACCTGCATTTCATGGATGGTCAGGTGCCTTTCGTTCCGTTGTCTACTCATTGGTGGAACTGGGTTTTTCCAATTTCCCAAATTTGCACAAATTCACATTTGCGCAAATTTGCACTTACGGAAATGCATAAATCCCCCCCCATGCACAAATTCCCCCCAAATATGCATTTTCATACTTTAGCCTATGGGGGAAATGCATATTTTCAGCTGGTGGTTTTTTTTTTTTTTACGTATTTTTCTATGACTAAATTTGCATAAAATCCCAGAAGCAAAAAAAACTAGTCTGCAAGTCTGTGGAATCCATGCCACTCAGGAAAAGCCAGGTTCAAAACGGAATCAAGACTCATTTGATTCTGTTGTGAATGTCTCCAACATCCCTAGTCACCACCATCCCTGCTTAAAGAAATATTTTGAAAGATGAAGTCAAACTCAAGTTTGTTGATTAGCCCCAAGACAATTTGTGATTTAAAGTGTTTTGAAGGAAGTAACTTAATACAAACATAGCGAGCGAGTGTTTTGTTTAGTCTGATTCATCATTCCCTCATATATAACTCTGTCTCAGCTATTGCCTTTCGAAGGGTTACATAACTGCTTTGATTTACCCGTTGCCAGAATGGTTAATAGTAAATCATGCTTTTAATAAGGGGGCAGGGGGAAAGAGAGAGTGACAGTCACAAATGTTGGGTGGCAAAACATTTTACGTGTGAGAATGCAGGCACATGGATGATTTCCAAATAAAGCCCATATTGCAAGTAAGTCAGAGATGTTTAATTAAAAACTTGTTTACAACAATTTTACAAAAACACTTCAGAGGTCATTAGAATTTTGTTGTTCAGTCGTGTCCGACTCTTCGTGACCCCATGGACCATAGCACGCCAGGTCTTCCTGTCCTGCGCTCTCTCCCGGAGCGTGCTCAAGTTCATATTCATTGCATTGGTGATGCTATCTAGCCATCTCATCCTCTGCCGTCCCCTTCTCCTTTTGCCTTCAGTCTTTCCCAGCATCAGGGTTTTTTCCAGAGAGTTTTCTCTTCGCATTAGGTGGCCAAAATATTTCAGCTTCAGCTTCAGTATCTGTCCTTCCAATGAGCACTCAGGGTTGATTTCCTTTAGGATTGACTGATTTGACCTCCTTGCAGTCCAGGGGACTCGTAAGAGTCTTCTCCAGCACCACAGTTCGAAAGCATCAATTCTTCGGCGCTCAGCCTTCCTTATAGTCCAGCTCTCACAGCCATACATTACTACTGGGAAAACCATAGCTTTGATAAGACGGACCTTTGTCGGCAAGGTGATGTCTCTGCTTCTTACTATGCTGTCTAGGTTTGCCATAGCTTACCTCCCAAGGAGCAAGCGTCTTTTAATTTCATGGCTACAGTCACCGTCTGCGGTGATCTTGGAGCCCAAGAAAGTAAAATCTGTCACAGCTTCCATTTCTTCCCCTTCTATATGCCAGGAAGTGATAGGGCCAGATGCCATGATCTTCGTTTTTTCATAACACTATTGAGGAAGTTATTTAGCGAAATACAGCTTTGGATGAGCTTTAGGCCTTTTGGATGTTTTGTAGCTAGAAAGGACTCCAAGGATTTCATAATAATACCCATGTCTGTGTTACTCTACGTTAGTTTTGACTATATTGCTCAGGAATATATGCAGAAGTATGCTATGGGCCATAGCTCAGTTGATAGAGCACATGCTTGTTTTAGGGATGTACGAAAGTCACTTACCTTTCGCGGATTATGTTGATGGTGGGGGGGGGAGGCATTCCGTGATGGGGGGGAATGGGATGGGGGGAGGCGCTCCCCCCTTGATGGGGGGGAGGCGCTCTGTTCCTCCCCCCCGGAATCCTCTGTAGCTGGCTGTGCTCCGTGGCAGCTACGCGGAGCAGCCGGCCAGGCCCAGCCAGGCCAGAGCCGTCCGCAGCCGGATTTCTGGCCGTGGAGGGCTCTGGGGAAAAAACAACAACTGCGTACGCAAATGGTGGTGGCTACGGCCGCCGCCATTTGCATTCCTTATTTTTACTGTCTTAATCTACATAAATATTTACGTAGACTAAGACGGCCAAAATAAGGAACACAAATGGTGGCGGCCGTAGCCGCTGCCATTTGCGTACACCTTTTTAAAATTTTTTTATTTTTACCCAGACGTTTTAGGCTACGTAAAAACTTACATAGCCTATCACGTCTCTGTAAAACAAACAAAGAAACAAACTGGAAATGGCGGCGGCGGCGGCAGCCGGTCGGAAGACCAGCCGCCACCGCCGCCCGGAAGATCCACCCCAGGTAAGTCTCGTCCCGGGGGGGATCCGTGGGGGGGTGGCAGGCCTTTCCGCTACAGATTTCGGGGGGCCGAATGCACTGCCATTTGGCCTCACCGAGATCCGTGGCGGAATTCTCTGCCATCCCTACTTGTTATGCAGAAGATCCTAGATTCAATCCTTGGCAACTCCAGCCAAAAGAGTCAGATAGCAGGTAATAGGAAAGTCCTCTGCCTCAGGCTCTGGAGAGCAGCTGCCATTCAGAACAGACAATATTGGGCTAGATGAAAAATACTCTGGCCCGACATATGGCAGCTTTCTATGTTCCTGTGACTCTGGATAACAGAACTGAATGGTTACAACACACACACACACGCCTCCAAACCATGAGAGCAGAAGGGTAAGAAAATAACCTGGGTAAATGCATCCAGCTATTCTTAATTAGACCGTATCCCTATTTTCCCAGTTCTTCCCAGCAATATCTTACTGTCAGAGTTCTCAGGTTTTTCGAGTATTCAGCTTCCTCCCCAACATTCATCTTCTCCCAAAGCAGCTTTCTGATTTTCTTTCTTTTTCTGGTTCTTCTTTCCTTCCAACTTTCCCCTCTCTTTCAGCCTTCCTCTACCCACTTCCTAAAATTCCCCCTTTGCCTCAACTTTTTATATGTTAAAACCAGCCTATGCTTGCAACTCTGACCAATCACGAGGGCTCCCCTTTGCCCTACATTCCTTCTGCCGAGCTCTGCACACTTTTTTGAAGGGCCTCTGGATTCTGCAAACTGAAATCTATCTTTCTCTCAGAAGAGAAACATCTGCACCCAAGAGCTGAGCAAGGCTCCTGACGTGTAGCTGGACCTCTTGTCCTCTTCTTTGCAGTGGTGTAGTGGCAAATTTTGAAGTGCAGGCACTCATGATGACAATCCACATAGCTATGCCCCCATGAAGAGACCCAGAATTCAGGTAGCTGTGTTGATCCATATCAACAAATCAGTTCTAGCAGTCTTATCTCCACTAGGAGCAGGTCTTCTGTAAACCTAATAGGTCTTAGTTGGCCATTCAAGACCAGGTCACCCCAAAATATTTGGTATTACAACAGGGAACAATATATTGTGCCCCCCATTTATTGCCCTCTAGCTACTGTGAGGATTGCAACTAAACTCATAGGGAACATGGAATTCTGAGGGGGGTGGCAGGTGATGTCAGGATCCCTGCTAATAAAAAAGTGGAGGTGTTGCGTCACTGTTGTCCCTGCCTCCACTACACCACTGCTCCCTTGATCTGCAGACTTACTGGCAATTGCCTGAACTTTTGACCTTTTGGTTCTCCCAAATACAGCAATGAAATTTAACCCCATAATAATTAAAAAACACCCTGTAGGAGAGGCATTTCAACTGTTTAGAATGGGGGGGGACACACAAAAGCTGGGAAAACCACCACATGATTGGTGGTTGAGGGAAAGGGGTGGAGCCAGAGCCAGAGGGCATGGCTATCTGGGGAAGGCAGGATTGGGACCCTAGGAGGGCCAGGTGTGGCCTGCAGGCCTGAGGTTCTACACCCCTGTTCTACACAGAAGAGGAAAACACAGCTGTCAGTGCCAGTGCAGCCTGTCCTCTCCTGGGGCTAAGCACCCCTGGAGCAACTGCTGCTGCTGAGCTCTTCTGCCAGCATCTTCCATGGAGCCCAATGGCAGGAGGTTTTGTTGCTACCGCTGCTGGGAAGCTTCTCCACCTGGAATCCCCCAGGTCCTCTGCGCCCTTAAATTAGGAGTCATCACTCCTTGGTCCTTCTTCCAGTGAAGAAAGAAAAACAACCCAGTGAATCATTTCCTTTTGTCCATCACCAACCCAGGGAGAAGTTGAAACAGGCTCTTTTCATGTCAGTTTTTAAATTGTGCCAATTTTCTATCAACTTTGGTTTCCTGCAGGGCTTTATTTACATTTATTTGATAGCCTCAAATGCTCTGAAATTTCCCTATTAAATTCTGGGCCAAAGATTACCAGAAGGCATGAAGGAAATTAACTTCATTTATCTCTGCCTTGAATGTCTCATTTGAAATGAAGTTAGTTGTCTCTGAGCCTCATCAGTGTGTCTTCTGTGAAATGGAGCAGAAAATGGAGGGTTCAAAAGTGTGTCTTTGTGTTTTGGAGTTCAAACCCCATCTCTTCCCTGTACTTAGGTTGTTGGGCAAGATATTTTTCTTTGAGCCTCAGCAGGTTGCCTTCTGGGAAATGGGTGGGCCGTGCCCACCAAGGCAGCCATTTGGTGAATGGGAAAGTCCCCCTCATGGTAGCCATTTTGTGAAAGCACCCATGACTCTCTCAAAACTCCAAATGTGCCCAGCAGCCCAAAATGTTTGGGGACCCCTACTCCACCTGTTCCTGGTCTGCCTCATCTGCATAGCCCCACCTCCTTATTTGGACTACTACTTTTGGAATCTCTGGGCAAATCTGGAGGCCAGTTGTTGCTTCACGAACAGCCCAGCAATAGTGCCAAATGTTGCCAAGGAGTGTGAGATGGACAAATGGAAAAATCCTCAGGATGTCATGTTCTGAGGAAGCTATCACATTTGGGGAAACAACAGAGCTGAGAAATTGCTAACCTGACCACCTCACCCTCCCCAAACCCTCCGCCCATGTCATCTGGCCTGTGTCCTCGTGTTTTATGAATGTGAAAAAAAAATGTTCTCCATGTCACTTAATGTATGTCATTTGGATTCTCAGGTTTATGTGAAGGCAGGGAATGGAAATTGTGCCAATATTTAAAAGGCTCTGGCCTCTTGTTGCTGCTCGTGATATTGGTGGGAGTGTTGCATAATACATTCTAATTGCAATTTTTCCTTTTGTTACTAAAGAATGCTAGTCTCTCTGGTGTAAGTAAATCAGCCCATCTTATATGTGTGACTGGTCTTCTGTAAGTCATGCTGCAACACATGACACTGAGAAGGCTGCAGCTTAGTTGAAAACGATGATAATAGCCAAAGGAGAGTTAGCCTGGATAAGATTCATAATAAGAGGAGAGGTTAATGGGATATCCCCTCACTCGATTTAAAGTTTCCTTTCTCCCAGAGTGAGTACTGCAATAAAATGTGTTTGAGTTCTCATAATATTATGCAGATACATCATGCTATTTAATTGCATTTGGGAGACTCACTGAAACACTGTGACTAAAAGGTTGGTAATTATTATGGATTTGTACGATTGCAGCTATATGTGCAATCGTGCTCCCTGTTCTTCTTCTTCTTTAAATGGCAAAACACAAAGTGGTAAATTGATTTGTAAAGTCACAGAGGAATTTTAGGCGTGGGCGGATGTCTTCTTTGGAAGTTGCTCTTTTTAAAGTTTAACTGATGCCACAGAGAGAGAAGGGGGAGGAGCGGGGGGGGGCAGGCAAGGATTATACAGTCTCAGTTCTGCCACCTTGGATTTTTCTCCTCATTCCCTGAGCCTTTTAATTTAATACTCATGCTCAGAAATAGCACTAAACCAAAGATGTGAACCTCTTCCAGACTGAGGGCTGAATTCTACTTCAGATAATCTCTTGCGGGATGCATTCCAGTGGTGGGTGGGGCCAAATGGAAAAAGGGGTGGGACCAAAAATACCAACATGTTTTAGCTTAAGGCTCTTACTTTGGGCCGATCTACATTGCGACCACCATTGCAATGAATTCAGGGTCCCGTTGGGTTAAATGCTCTCGCATTAAAACGTGATTATTCACATTCACCCATTTTCCCCGTTGCAGTGCTCCATCGAATGCGCAAGCTTGGTTCACACTCGAGCGCTGTGCTGTTTTCCTCCTGTTATCCTGTGCGTGCTTGTCTGATCTCGGATGCTAAGCGGGGTCAGCCCTGGTCAGTAGTTGGATGGGTGACCGCCTGGGAATCAGGCTTCCTGCATTGAGCAGGGGGTTGTTGTATCCCTTCAAATGAGATTAAGTTTTACCTCCTCCTATCCCCCACTCTGGATGTTTTTTTTAAAAAAATCAAGGCATTATCCTCGCAGAATTGGGGCTTCTCCGCGATTTTTTTTTCCCCCTAATTCAGGCATGATCTTTGAAGCTTCGAAGATCATGCCTGAATTAGAAAAAAAAACATAGTGGAGAAGCTCCGATTCTGCAAGTATAACGCCTGAATTTAAAAAAAAACACCATCCAGAGCGGGGGATAGGAGGGGGTAAAACTTAATTTCATTTGAAGGGATACAACAACCCCCTGCTCAGTGCAGGAAGCCTGATTCCCAGGTGGTCGCCCATCCAAGCACTGACTGGGACTGACCCTGTTTAGCTTCTGAGATCAGACAAGTGTGTGCACATCCAGCCCTTTGCTTGTTGCTGCTGAGGAAGCTATGCAATTGGTAGCTGGAAGAAGACATGGGGCCGTCGAGAGCTGTGATTGGACAGGAGGGAAATACAAACACCGCCATATATGGACAGGCAGGGGAGGGGACTACGACCGGATACGGTAGCGGAGGCGGAAAATCAGAGCACATTAAGGGGAAATACTGGGTTATTAGGGTATTGAAAGTGGGAGCACGGAAGTGGGAAATTCCAGTTCCAATTCGAGGTGGCTACTGTGTAGTGTGAAAGGTGGGTGGTGAAACCTCATTGGAAGCGAAAAAAGGCGGTAAGTGTAGATCCAGCCTCTGAGCTACTAAAGCCAGCATCTAAGCCTTAGGAAACACATTGCAACCTTCTAGAATGGGGAAAAATGCACAAAAGCCAGGAGACCACCAAACAACCAGGGGTCAGAGACAGGGGTAGGGACAGGGAAAGAGGGCACGGGCAACTGGGGAAGCCTGGAGGGCTAGGTTTGGCCTGCGCTTGAGGTTCAACACTCCTGGACTAAACCATGGTTTGTCATAAGAAGAGCCATGCTGGATCAGACCCAGGTCCATCTAGTCCAGCATTCTGTTCATACAGTGCCCAACTAGCTGTCAACCAGGAACCCACAAGAAGGACATGAGTGCAACAGCACCCTCCCACTCATGTTCCCCAGCAACTGATGTACATAGGCTCACTGCCTCTGGTACTGGAGGTAGCACATAGCCATCAAGACTAGCAGCCACTGATAGCCTTCTCCTCCAGGAATTTGTCCAACTCCCTTTTAAAGCCAGCCAAATTGGTGGTCATCACTACCTCCTGTGGTAGCCAATTCCATAGTTTAACTATCCGCTGTGTGAAGAAGCACTTCCTTTTATCTGTCTGAATCTCCCACCAATCAGCTTCATAGGATGACCCCAGGTTCTAGTATGTTGAGAGAGGGAGAGAAATGTCTCCCCATCTACATTCTCCACATGATGCATAATTTTGTAGACCTCGATCATGTCTCCCCTTACCCTCCCTTTTTCCAAGCTAAACAATCCCAGCTGTTGTAACCTTCTTTCAATACTGTGTACAGCTCCGGTCACAACACCTAAAAAAGATATCACAGAGCTGCACTTTTTCCAGCTCTATGATATCTTTTTTTAGGTGTTGTGACCGGAACTGTACACAGTATTCCAAGTGTGGTTGCAACCATAGATTTGTATAGGGGCAGTATGATATTGGCAGTTTTATTCTCAATCCCTTTTCTAATTATGCCTAACATGGAGTTTGCCTTTTTTTTTTTTTTTTACAGCTGCCGCATGCTGGGTTGACATCTTCATTGAGCTGTCCACCACAACCCCAAGATCTCTTTCCTGGTTGGTCACCGCTAGCTCAGATCCCATCAGGCTATACTTGAAGTTGGGATTTTTTGCCCCAACGTGCATCATTTTACACTTGCTTACATTGAACCACATTTGCCATTTAGATGCCCATTCTCCCAGTTTGGCGATATCTTTTTGGAGCTCTTCACAATCCATTTTTGTTTTAATCATCCTATATAATTTTTGTGTCATCGGCAAACTTGGCCACTTCACTGCTCACTCCTAGTTCCAGATCATTTATGAAAAGGTTGAAAAGCATTGGTCCTAATACGGATCCCTGTGGGGCCCCACTATTTACTTCCCTCCATTGGGAGAATTCACCATTTATTCCTACCCTCTGCTTTCTGGTCTTTAACCAGTTACTGATTGTCATAATGAGAATGAGCTGAGGAGAGCCTTGGGCTCCTTCTCCCTTCTTGTGCTCCTTCATTTGTGAGGGAAGGAGATTGAAAGTTTCCTCTTTTGGTTTCAATAAACCATAGTTGTGTGCTACATCCAGACTTGGGAAATGGTGTTTTATTCCAGTTGTGGTTAGTTATCAATCCAGCATTTGAAACCACAGTTTGATCCTGCCCTGTTTTGAACTAAGCACGGTTAGAATAAAGCAGTTTCCTGAATTCACACAGACGTAACAGGAAACTCTAGTTTATTCAAAACCCAAATTAGAAGCTTTCAATTCCTTCCCTTTGTGCATGAAGGCAGAAAATTGGGGAAGGGGGAAAGCAAGTTAGCCTGCTGTGGCTTGCTCTCAAAATATTACATGTGAACCAGGTCACTGAAGGATAAGTACCATGAACGGACTTCAACTGCTGATTTTAAAAAATGTTCAAGTGGAGGGATGGAAGATGTAGACATAAATAAGATATGGTCATGAATGGAACTGGAATTAATACCAAGACCGTGAAACCATAGGTAGAGTACATGTTCTACTACTAGGGAAGCATTGCTTCTGGGGATAACTTCAGAACATTTTTATCATACTGTAATTTGGAGGTGAGTGTTGTGTTGGACTCCTTAAAGTAGAAGACAGCACAAGCTTGTGAAATAGAAAAAATCATGTATAATTCAATGCGTTTTGTACTGTTGAACAGTAATTGGTTTTGAGACTCAGCAAAATAATCTAACTGCTCCACAACTGTATTTAGTGATGTGAGGAAAATGTGAAGGGCTCTCTGAATAATGAAGCTCTAATTTTAGTTTCTCCTTTATTGTCACTTGTGTGAATCTTTTTCTGTAGGACGTTTTCGAGTAAATTCCCACAGTGGAAAAGAAGCCAGCACATTTAGTTTGAAATAAAGATTATGAATGCATTTTTTCAGTGAATAAGATGGTAAGCCAAGTCTTGTTCAAGTAAAAATGGAACCTAAAGGAAACAGGGGGGTTTCTCCATGAGTGATTTACTCCGAGCTGGCTGTATTTGGAGGTCATGGCCATCTGGCAGCCACCCCGGGGCTTATCAGGGAAAAACCGGTTCTCCATGGTATAGTTGTTGTGTGCCCCAACCCCTGCATTTACCTCGGGTATGCTAGCCCTGCCCAGGGGTGTGCCTTTCACTGTGAACCCGGTCAAGGGGTGTTTCCTGTCCCTGTATTTCCCAGCACAAACCAATTAATGGCTACTCAGAAGTAGCTCTCATTGTGGTCAATAAAGCTTGTCCTCTGAATGTGCACACCAAAGATCCCCCTCAATTGAAATAACACATTTTAAAGCACTAATTCCCTAAAGCAGCAGTCCCCAACCTTTTTGGCACCAGGGACCAGTTTCGTGGACTACTCCGCCGCCACCCCTGAAATCCCCCTGGGATGGAACCTACCTGGCGGCGGCTGGTCTGGGTCTGTCCCGGGGGGATTTCGGGGGGGCGGTAGCTGCCCCCGGACTGCAGATGCTGTGCCTGGACTGCGGATGCTGCACCCGGACTGCGGACACTGCACCCAGAATGCGGATGCAAATTGCGTCCGGCATAGCCGACATTTGCGTTCCTGTTCTTCAAGTAATAGGCTACGTAAATTTTTACGTAGTCTATTACTGCAAAGAACAGGGACGCAAATGGCGCCCGCTACGCCATTTATGTCCCTGTTCTTTGCAGTAATAGGCTAGGTAAAGATTTATGTAGTCTATTACTTGAAGAACAGGGACGCAAATGTCGGCTATGCGGACGCCATTTGCGTTCCAGCAGCCAGAAGTTCACCAGCGGCCAGAGCTGGCTGGCAGCTCTGCGGACTTGCCGTGGAGCGGAGCCGGCCGGGGCAGGTGAGAATTCCGGGGGGGAGGGATGGATCACCTCCCCCCCCCACGGACCCCCGCAGACCGGTTCCTAACAGGCCATGGACCGGTACTGGTCTGCGGTCCGGGGATTGGGGACCTCTGCCCTAAAGGCTGTGAAGCGCTTTCCCCAAGCTGCAATTCTCTGTTGTTTGGTTTATTGTCTTCAGAAGTAACTAATTCAGACTTTTGTTCCTGCACAACATTGGGTTAGAAAGGGGTCTGGTTTTAGGGATGTTAGAGAATTCCACCACAGACTCCAGTGAGGCCGGATTCTAAAGAACATGGTGGAACGGAGCAATCCCCCCCGCCACCCCGCGAAATTTCCCCAGGACGGACCCTACCTTTTGTCGTCCGTCTGGTCCGTCTGCTGCCTTGGTCTGTGGCCACCATTTGCCCCCCTACTTTAGCCGTGATAGGCTACATGATAGGCTACGTGATACTTTAGCCGTGAAAGGCTACGTAAATATATATGTAGCCTATCACGGCTAACGCAGAGACGCAAATGGCGGCCGCTACTCCATTTGCATCCCTGTGTTAGCCGTGATAGGCTACATATATATTTACATAGCCTATCACAAAAAGAGCAGGGACACAAATGGCGTAGCGGGCTATGTAAATATATATGTAGCCTATCACGGCTAACGCAGGGACGCAAATGGCAGCTGCTATGGTGGCTGCCATTTGTGGCCACAGCCCGGCAGCAGATGGCAGTCTGGCTGCGGGCGGGCCTAGCCAGCAGCTGTGCGGGCTTGCCGCAGAACGGAACTGGCTGGGGAGGATTCCAGGGGGGAGGGACAGATTGCCTCCCCCCTGCCAGTGGACGGCCCCACCAGAATGGGGTGAGTAATCTGTACACTCCTAGCTGGTTTCCCTTTTGTTCCCAGTAGAGACATATGTGTGCTTACTCAGAAGTAATGCCCGTTGTGGTCAATGAGGCTTGTTCCCGAAATGCGCACTCCTGAAGTTATCGAGATCCCCATAATCGAAATACCACATTTAGAGCACCTTAATGTCAAAGCTTCAAAGCTTCGATTGATTGCAGCAGGGCAGTGAGAACACTGTGCTCCTATACTGATTGTCGCTGTAAGGAAGTAGGGAAGAGGTGATTTCTGTGGATACAGGGGAGGAAACCTCCAAGGATTTTATCAAAGGAGAAAGGTCGGGGAGAGAGCCTGTCTTATTGGTTGAGCAGCCCCTGCCCATGAGATGATGTTCACTCCACCCCCACCCCCGAAGTACGTTACATAAAGCGACTTTTACTGGTGTGATACACTCGCTCATGGAGCCCTGCACATACCAAAGCCAGCTCCTTGAAAAATCCGGGTAAGCCACGATTGGCTTCTCCTTCCATCTCCTTCCGTTGTCGTGGAGGAGCCCCCCCCCCGATTTATCCATTTTATAATGAATGAAGGCAATGCAGTTTATTAGAATAGTCAAACTTCTATACATCCTTTATTGCTCTAAAACACACACAAAAAAAACACATAGAAAAACCAAATGTGTTTTTTGATTGCTAAATGCAGAGCATTTTCAAGATTCATTGGTATCAGTTCCTTTTCCACTCTAGCTCTCTTCAGGTGTTCACTGCGGAGGGGTTAACTGGAGACATGTAAGGAGCTGGGGATGCATGCTCCATCCTGGCCCCCTCCACTCTGACATCCCTGTGTTGATGAGGAAGGTCTTGCAAGGGCAGTGTAAGCATGTTCAGCAGAGCTCCACATGACCTTGAAGCCTGGCTTACCAGACAGGTCTGTAGTTGTTCAGCCAAACACACTGACACTGCCCTTGTAGACTTTCCCTGTCAATAATGGGAGGCTGGGAGTGGAAAGGGTGGGAGCGAAGGAGCTGGATCCAGGGCTGACATCAGGGATAGGGATAGTTGAGCACATGCCAAGGGCCCATACCCCAGTAGGGTCCCACTGACAAGAGCCTCTTGGGGTTGTTCTTCCTTTCCACCTCTTGATCTGGCCCACACAATGGTGATTGTGAGATGGAGGAGGAGTAGATGCCACTGCCTAGTTGCTCACTGGATCCCTGCCTGTCAAGAAAGCAAATGGTAGCAATGCTGAGAACAAGGAGGGGCAATAGCAGCTGGTGACAAGGGTGGTGAGAAGGCAGACTCAGTGAGGGAGGGGGCCCATTGAGGCACTCTTGTCCAAAGGCCCTCAAAATCCTGAAGCTGGCACTGGCTGGATCTACCAATTAATATCAACATGGATTTCAGAGGGTGTCCTATTAGTAGCAAATAGCACAAGCCTAAGGATGATTATTCAGAAGTAAGGCCCACTTTGTTCAGTGGGGCTTACTCCCAGGTAAGAATGCATAGAATTGTAGCCTTAAAGAATTGTCCTGAGAAAGTGGAAGTCTGCAAAACCTTCCACATTGTACATTATTTGATCCTGTCTAAGAGGTAGACCTAGAAAAAGTTAAGAGGATGTTTGGTCCCAAATTTTAAAAGGTGAATTGTATTGCAGTTTAATAAACCACTGTCTAATCTGCTTCCTGATCATGCTGTTATATTTAAGAAACCAAAGTGAAGCACTAGAAATACCATGGCCATTCGAAAAACAATTGTTGGGAGATAACACAGATGCTACAGACATCTCTACCTGAGACTTTTATCATGTGCTTGTGATGGGTCACTCACGGACGTTTGCGGGTCTTTTACATGGTGTTGTCAACTTCCAGGGCCTCTCCCATGCTTTATAACCTTTATCCTATTTTTTTTAAAGATTGGGTGAGCATTATCTTATTTAGAGTGGCCATTCACTCTAAATAAAGTCCGGCATTTTTCCTAGAAGCACAGTGAAGTGCTGGAACTTCTGCAATTCCACTATATCATAGCACCTTCTAGCGGCTGTATAATGAAATATATAGAACTTGCAGAGAAAGGCAATTCCTGAAAAAAGCATGTGTAAAGAAGCCAATATAAATCTCACAAAGAATCTGGAAGCAGAAGCCCTGGTAAAGGTATGGGATAAAAGCCTGGTGTAGAGAAGCCCTGTATGTGTTAATCAGCTCACCAATGCAAGGATGTATGCAGCCCTATTAGGGGTTCTCTTACCTGGGTAGATAAAACACACAAGGAGGAAGGGTGCTCCAGCCCCACCCCATCCATTGCCCTCTATTTGTTGAGGGTGACATCTGAAGAGGACAGCCTCCTGTATCTGTCAGTGGAGGCTGGTGGCTCTGATTTTAGTGGGGCTGTGAATCCATTCTGAGTTTCAGTCAGAACCCGCCAGAACCCTAAAGGAGCTATCCAAGGTGCTGAACCCTAGCCCCTCCCCCTGGTTCAGCAGCTTGGATAGCTCCTTGAGAGTACTGTCTGGTTCTGACTGAAACCCAGAATGGATTCACAGCCCCACTGAAATCAGAGCCACCAGTGTCCACTGGTATCTGTGAAGGCTCTCCACATGAGCCAGAACACTGGAAAATCAGCAGTCTGATTTGTGTGGAGAGCCTCAATGGATGCAGGAGGTTCTCCTCTTTAGATATTCACCCTCCACCCACGTAGAGGGTGACAGCAACATGTGAGTAGGGGGCTGGCTGGAGCTCTCTCCCTTTTCACATGTTTGATCTACTTGGGTAAGGGAATGCCTGAATAGGGCTTGTGTCATCACCCAACAACTGTTTTGTGAATGGCCACTCTAAATAAGATAATTATCACTGTCTATACTTTCTGCATTTCCCTTTGATCTCACTGTTTGCAACCCCCCCCCCCCAGTATGTGTATATATACACTTGGAACTCAAGACAACATTTCATGCATCTGATGAAGTGGGCTGTTGTCTGCAAAAGCTTATGCCATCATAAATGTGTTAGTCTAAAAGATGCCACAAAACTCTTTGTTGTTTTTGCTACAGCAGACTAACATGGCTACCCCTCTGGGAATTAGTTTCCACAGAAACCCATAGTTTCCCTAGCAAAAGTGGTATTTGCAGGCTTTGCCAGGACCATTAAGGGGGTCTCTAGCAGTACTCAGTCTCCATTAACCCTCTCCTGTACAAACCCCTCCCAATCTTATAGCAATATCATCCATTCCAGTCCTATATCTCTCAATAGCTGAAGCTCTCTGGGCAGTTTACAACATGATAAAATATAATATAAAACCTTTATTATACAAAATTCCTTAACAGTTTGAAACAGTTTAAAACAATTAACAATAAAACTACCAGGACCAATTAATGCCCCCCCCCCAACCCTAACATTAAAAAGTATATGTGGGATAAGCATTTAACTTAAGGATGTAAGGATGTAAAGACTACTCAGTACAGATTAGTTACCGTTCAGCACACCTGTTTGTACACACTATCACGATATTTAAAGCAGAGTAAAGGGTGGATTTCCTGCCACCCACTGCTTCTGTCTGTTGTCTATGTCTATGGTGATTCTAATTTGCAATTAGATATTCCTGGTAAATATTAGATATTTATTAGATTAGTGTATTAGATATTCCCGGTAAATAAAAGAATGGGGTTATGCGTATGCAGCTTAAAGTTCAAAAGCATAAGGGAACAACATGATTAGAAATATGGTTTTGATTTTAACAGCAGCTTGTGAATTTCAGGGGCTCTTAACAGCTGTGAGCAAACAAAAGAGATCTGGGATGACTATCAGATTCCAAGGCTGTCAACACAACACCTTTTAAAGGCTCCCAAGTAATTGTTAGAACCCAACATAGAAAACACACACATCAGGCCCTACATCTTGGGGCCAAGCTACATGTTTCATGCAGCCATGCATATCTTTTCTTCAAGGGTGCCTTTTAAAATAAATAAATTTTAAATAAATAAAAAAATAAAAAAATAAAAATTATCCTATATACTAATAGTGTACTGATTCTCCAAGTGTGGATCTTTCTGTAGACAAAACAGCACAATGTATACACAAGAGAGAAGTATCAGCAAGCTTAGGTATCCCAAGTTTGCATAAGTATAAAAAATATTTTGGGAAAAAAACTGTGGGGAGAATTCCCTCCAAAACAGCCCAATGTAGACTGAGCATGCTCAGTGGCCAAGAAATGCTGTCTGAATTTTGGGAGGTGGTGGGGAGGAAAGCCAACAAGGAGGGTGAATGGACTGGAGTATCCTGGAAAAGGGCATGGCTGGAACCCTGGACTGTAGTACTGCATACTGCAACATTTTGTGGCAGGTCCCACTTGTTATTCTTTATCACTGTATCTGTTTTTGCTATATGGGATTTTATTGTTGTAAGCTGCCTTGGGAGGGCTCCTTCCCAGAAAAGTGGCCTAGAAAGATTTCAGGTAATGATAAAACATACTGACAGGCTCCATGACTGAGAGTTTTAGAAAAGGAATGGCAAAGGACAGGGGCTGCTTAACCATATGCATATAAGATGACACCCCCCCATCAGACCAATGGTCCATCTAGTCCAGCATCCTGTTTCCCATAGTGGCCAACCACACTCTTTGGAAGCCCACAAGCAGGACATGAAGACAATAGCCCTCTCCCATTGTTGCTCCCAGCAACCGATATTCAGTGGCATAGTGCCTTTGAACCTAGAGGTTGGAGATAGCTTAGCTAATGTTCATGAGTACAAGCCACCCTTTCCCTTCTGGCTGTTTTTCCTAGGGATGTACGAAATCCCTTACCTCCAGTCCGCTGGGTGTCCGCAGGGGGGGAGGCGATCTGTTCCTCCCCCCCGAATCTGTCCAGGCTAGCTCCGCTTTGAAGCCCTGCGGAGCTGGCCGCCAGCTCCGCAGGGCTGGAGAAAGTCGATACGGCCGGCAGCCATTGCTGTGCTGTATCTCTGTGTAAGGGCTGATCTACGTTGCACCCGCCATCGCAATGAATTCAGTGTCCCATCGGGTTAAACACTCTCGCATTAAAACGTGATTATTCACACTCACCCATTTTCCCCATTGCAGTGCTTCATCAAATGTGCAAGCTCGGTTCACAGTTGTGAAGCTTCACAACTTCAAAGCTTCGAAGATCATGCCTGAATTAGAAAAAAAAACATTGCAGAGAAGCCCTGATTCTTTGAGGATAACACCTTAATTTAAAAAAAAACCATCCAGAGCAGGGGATAGGAGGGGGTAAAACTTAATCTCATTTGAAGGGATACAACAACCCCCTGCTCAGAGCAGGAAGCCTGATTCCCAGGTGGTCGCCCATCCAAGAACTGACCGGGACTGACCCTCTTAGCTTCCGAGATCAGACAAACGTGTGCACATCTAGCCCTTTGCTTGTTGCTGAGGAAACAGGGGCTGCTGAGGAAGCTCTGTGATTGGTAGCCGGAAGAAGACATGGGGCTGTCGAGAGCTGCAACTGGACAGGAGGGAAATACAAACACTCGCATATGGACAGGCGAGGGAGGGGACTACGACATATGGATATAGTAGTGAAGGTGGAAAATCAGAGCACATTAAGGGGAAATACTGAGATACTAGGGTATTGAAAGCGGGAGCACAGAAGTGGGAAATTCTGGTTCTAATTCGAGGCGGTGTGTAGTGTGAAAGGCAGGCGGTGAAACCTCATTGGAAGCAAAAAAAGGCGGTAAGTGTAGATCCAGCCTCAAGTGAGTCCCCCGGACACAAATGGCGTAGTGGGCGCCATTTGCAGCTGTAAAGCTGGTCGATTAGCCTAAATGCTGCCGTAAGTGGCTGCACTTAGGCTAATCAACCAGGCCCAGCTTTACGGCTGCAAATGGTGCCCACTAAGCCATTTGCATCCGGGGGACTGACTTACACAGAGATATGGCACAGCAGTGGCTGCCGGCCGTGTCGACTTCCTCCAGCCCTGCGGAGCTGGTGGCCGGCTCTGCAGGTTCGACGTGGACAGGGATCTGACCCGGATGGATCCGACGGGGAGGCAGAGGTGAGTGATCCATTCCACCACGGACTCTGGGGGGCCGGATTCTAAAGATTCTCAAAGCCTTAGAGCCGGCACTGCCTAGTTTCAACCCCTGGCATCTCCAGGTAGGGCTGGGAAGCACTCCTGTCTTAAACCCTGGATAGCCACCAATCAGTGTAGACATTATTAAGCTAGATGGACTAGCTTGGTGTAAGTCCACTGCCTATTATCCTAAACAGCAGGGGGAAAGCAGCTTAGGAAGCAGGTGATTCTGAGTGGAAAAACTAGCGATGGTGAAGAATTCCTCCATGGATTCCAATGAGGCCGGATTCTAAAGATTCTAAACTCATTGGAGTCCATGGAGGAATTCTTCACCATTGCTAGTTTTTCCACTCAGAATCACCTGCTTCCTAAGCTGCTTTCCCCCTGCTGTTTAGGGGGGGTCATAGGCAGTGGACTTACACCAAGCTGGTCCATCTAGCTTAATATTGTCTACAGTGATTGGCGGCTATCTAGGGTTTAAGACAGGAGTGCTTCCCAGCCCTACCTGGAGATGCCAGGGGTTGAAACTAGGCAGTGCCGGCTCTAAGGTTTGAGGGTGCCTTGGGCAAGGAACCCTCCGTAAGCCCCCTCCCTCAGTGGGTCTACTTCATCACCACCATTGTCACCAGCTGCTCTTGCACCTCATTCTCTTTCCCAGCATTGCTACCACTTGCTCGCTTATCAGGCAGAGAGCCAGCGAGCAAATGGGCAATGGCATCTTCTGCTCCTCCTTCTCACCACCACCATTGTCTGGGCCAGAGCAGGAGGTGGAGGAACAAGGAGACTGAAATGGTGAAGAGGAGGAGTAACTCCAGGGTGCTGTTGTCAGTGGGCCCCTTGTAAATTCGGTCCCGTTTAACTTCAGAACCTACACCGAATGGGTTCTAACCTCACAGTGGGTAACCATGCTAATCCTAACAGACAAACATAACTACAGACAAAACTGTAAATTAGAATCTATTTCTTTTAGAAAATTACAAAATTAAAAGAAAGTGGAGGCATTGGTTATATGAGCATTAGAAGTTTTCTCTGTGTTTACAGGGAAGGAGAATGCAACAAAAATACGAGATTAATTAAAAGTATTGCAGTTGCTAAAGCTGGTACTACTAATACAAATTTAGCTAGCAAGGTAACGACTTGAGCTTCTAACACTTTTGTGACTCCTCCTTCCTTTCCTCCTGCTTTTACTACTTTTGTGGTTGAAAGCTAAAGGAAAACATGTTAAACAACTGTTAGCTTTTCCTTTTACCTCTTCCTGCACATTACTTGAATTTAACAGCTAAGTTAAAGCATTACTTTAGTTCGATTAGGCATGTGAAGAATTAAACATAGAAGCTAGAGTGAAAGGAAAAACCCAAGGCTTGGAAATAATTCTAAGTCCCAGCTTCAGAAGTAACTCCAAGTCTCAAGCTCAGAAATAATTCTAAGACCCAAACTCAGAACATATTCTAAGTTCTGAAGTCTAAGGGTCCAGAGAGGTCCATAGTTACCCAAATCCTTGCGTCCAGTGGTCCAGAGAAGATCAGAGGTGAAGAAGCAAAGGTGCAAAGTGAGCTGCAGCCCTTTTATACACTTGTTCTGGTCAAAGGCAGGGGGCCCAATGAGCGATGAGATAACCATCTTCTAATCATAATGGGGTGTGTTCAATTAGAAACAAGGTGTCTTATCTACTTCCTCCAATAACATGACATTTTAAGCCCATGTGGTTTGGGAATATTTTAGACACTGTATAAAGGGGTTAATCAGAGACCGAGGCACATTGTCTTGATCGTGTCTCTTGTACATCCTCCTTGAGCTTACAGCCATCTTCAGCCATATTTGAGCATATCTGCCCCAACACCCCTGTTTATGCTTTCATTATGCTTTCTTAACCAATGAGTGTCAGCATTTCATATCACCATGTGTATAACACAAGGTGCCCAACAGTAATTTTTCTCTTGCCAGTGGGCGTCTGAGTATGCTCAGTTCTTCTGTTCATTTTGCTCATACACTCACATCCACACTGTCTGCTTTTGGGACCTTGAGCTTACTTGGTGATGCCGCTTGTAAAGTTGGCTGCACTCTTCTCTTCTCTTCTCTTCTCTTCTCTTCTCTTCTCTTCTCTTCTCTTCTCTTCTCTTCTCTTCTCTTCTCTTCAAAGCCAGTCCTGCAAAGTCTTAGTTAAAGTCTTAGTTAGTGAGATAACATCAATTAGCATAGAATCAAAACTTCAAGGTCTTCTTACCCAGGGGTCAAGGGTAGGGATGGTGAGGGTGCCCGATTCCATCAGGAAATCTGGTGGAACCACTCCTGCCCACGTCCCAGAGCCCTGCTTGCCGAGCCCCTGGCCCCACTCGCCCCCTGCCCCTGCTCGGCAAGCAGCCTGCACTCCCCCTGGTGGCCTTGTTGAGCTCTATGGTCACCATTTTTTTGAAAAATAAAAAGGCGATTGCAAAAATGCACATACCCATATATGCGCATTTGCAAAATGCGCATTTTTGAGTGTACACAAATATGAACATTTTGTGATCACCATTTTATTTTTCAAAAATGGCAACCGCAGAGCTTGACAAGGTTGCTGGAGTGAATGCGGGCTGCTCGCTGAACACGGGAGGGGCTTGAGTGCAGTCTGGGGACCGGTGAGCAGGGGCAGGGGCTGGGTGGGTACCCAGGGAACCCGGATGGGGGTGGGTTCACACATTCCTAGTCAAGACCTCGGACTTATATTCCAGACCCTTGAATATGAGTCTAGGGTCTTTTAGGGAGTCTTCTTGTAGGTATCTCCAAAACTTTCATTCAGGTCATTCAAGGATTCTAGAACAAATTGGCCATCTTCAGTGTTTTGTAAACAACATTATTTAACCCTTTTAGTACCAGATTAACACCCCCTGATGGGGTGTGGGCCCTCCACAGATGCCCAACTATGCCTACCCTTGATGCTGGCCCTGAACCTAGAACTGTCTGCATGCAAAGCATATGCTCTACCCTGAGCTATAGCCCTTCCAATGTGGGGTTGGGGGAAGAGAGGATTAGAGTGCCATTTGAAGCAGGTAAACAGCTGGAAGGGAAAGGGTTAAGCAGCCCTCTCCTGCACTTCCTGCACTGAAATTCACAGTTTTTGAGGATGCTCTTGCTAAAAACAAAACACATTATCAGAGAAAAGTTATGTGGTTTGTAATGTGCAGTTTGGCCCTAGGTTGTTTGTTGCAGCTGTAGATAAAGTCACCTCAGATCTATCAAATACGGACAACTGCTTTTGATTTACATTGTTTACACTAACACAAAGAAGCACTCACATTTCTGCCTTGTAAGTGTTGTCAGCTGGATCACAAACAGGCAGGCACCGGAGCTTGTTCCCTTCTTAAAAAGCCTCCTAGAAGGACCTCAAGGCACAATTCAGAAAATTTCCCACAAGATTTGCCAAGAGTAACAATCACCCTGACCCCAAGATGTCAAGACTCTCTGTATAAGTAAACATGCCGCGCAACACCATTAAAGCATAATTAATCTTCAAGGGATATTTGTACAGTTTCTTCATGCACGTTTATGTCCACTTACTTATGATGTACAAGCTGACAGAAGGGTATTCATGCTAGGGAGCCTGTGAGAGCATTGAGCACAGTAATTTAAGATGCAGAACAATGGAATATGACATCTGCTTATGTTTTACCTCAGACAGATGCGGGGAGCAACCCTATGGCCTCTAGTCAGCTGCTAGATGGCCATAGGATATGTGGTTTTCCGGGAACTGACCTTCCCCCGCTTTCCACGTTGCCCTGCAGGCAGTGCGGAATGGACCCATGCTCCGCACTCCTATTCCGGGTGCAGAGCAGTCAAAACAGGGCATTCTGGGGGGCGTTCCATGGCAGGGAAGGAGGAAATGCCGATACAACACATCCTGTGTGTCGTCCGGCAGCCTCCTCCCCCACTCTGCTTTCCCGCAGCTAGATAGCCGAAATCGGCTGTCTAGCAGCAAATGCAGGCAGGAAAAGTGAGGAGGGAACGATCCCCTCCATGCTCCCCCTGCCCAGCATTGGATAGGCAGTCGCTTCTGAGTTTGGAGGAGGCCGCCTATCCTCATAGGTTTGCACCCTTGGACTGCTAACCTATAGCCACTTCTCTGGGAATAAGTTCACATTGGAATTGGAATGTAAACTGACCTTTTCCGGTCTTGTGGCCACTGCTGAGTGTTCCAAATTTGTTGGCATATTGAGTGCAGCACTTTAACAGCATCATCTTTTAGGATTTTAAATAGCTCAGCTGGAATACTGTCATCTCCGCTAGCTTTGTTGTTAGTAATGCTTCCCAAGGCCCACTTGACTTCACTCTCGAGGATGTCCGGCTCAAGTTCAGTGACCGCACTATCATGGCTCTCAGGGACATTCAGATCTTTCCTGTATAGTTCTTCTGTGTATTCTTTCCACCTCTTCTTCATCTCATCTGCTTCTGTTAGGTCCCTGCCTTCTTTGTCCTTTATCATGCCCGTCCTTGCACAAAACGTTCCCTTGAGATCTCCGATTTTCTTGAAGAGATCTCTAGTCTTTCCCATTCTGTTGTTTTCCTCAATTTCTTTGCATTGTTCATATCTTCCCCTTTCTCCTTTGCTTTTCGCTTCCCTTCTTTCCTCAGCTGCAAAGGACATAATCAATCTGATTTCAATATTGACCATCTGGTGATGTCCATGTGTAGAGTCGCCTCTTATGCTGTTGGAAAAGAGTGTTTGCTATGATCAGCGTGTTCTCTTGGCAAAACTCTATTAGCCTTTGTCCTGCTTCATTTTGTACACCAAGGCCATGCTTGCCTGTCATCCCGGTGATTTCTTGACTTCCTACTTTAGCATTCCAATCCCCTATGATGAAAAAGACATCTTTTTTTGGTGTTAGTTCTAGAAGGTGTTGTAGGTCTTCATAGAACCCATCAACCTCAGCTTCTTCGGCCTCAGTGGTTGGGGCATAGACTTGAATTACTGTGATGTTGAATGGTTTGCCTTGGATTCGTACTGAGATCATTCTATCGTTTTTGAGATTGTACCCCAGTACTGCTTTTCCCACCCTTTTGCTGACTATGAGTCCTACTCCATTTCTTCTAAGGGATTCTTGCCCACAGTAGTAGATATAATGGTCACCTGAATTAAATTCGCCCATGCTTGTCCATTTTAGTTCGCTGATTCCCAAGATGTCCATGTTCAGTCTTGCCATCTCATGTTTGACCACCTCCAGCTTACCTTGATTCATTGATCTGACATTCCAGGTTCCTAAACAATATTGTTCTTTACAGCATCAGACTTTCTTTTCACCACCAGACACATCCACAGCTGAGTGTCCTTTCGGCTTTGGCCCAGCCGCTTCACTCTTTCTGGTGCTACTTGGAAATTCCCTCTGCTCTTCCCCAGTAGTATATTGGACACCTTCCGACCTGAGGGGCTCATCTTCTGGCGTCATATCTTTTAGGCTTGTGATATGTTCCATGGGGTTTTCTTGGCAAGAATACTGGAGTGGGTTGCCATTTCCTTCTCCAGTGGACCACATTTTGTCAGAACTCTCCGCCATGACCTGTCCGTCTTGGGTGGCCCTACACGGCATAGCTTATGGCTTCACTGAGTTACGCAAGCCCCTTCGCCACAACAAGGCAGTGATCCATGAAGGGGAGTAACACATAGGATTGCATATTTACTTGTAGCCCTGCTTTCATTAGATGTGTTTGATGAAACAGAAATAAGTAGCCACATTGACAACTGGGCTGAACGGTTTGAATGCAGTGGCTACTCTCCAAATTTCTAGTATTTTTAATTAGAATAATCACCATCATCATTCTTTAATATTTCTAAAAGTACCTCAAATGTACTGGCTACAACTGTTAAACAAGTAATAAGTTCCTGCCTACAGGCATACAATCTTAAACAAAAGTTTTGCAATTGCAAAATTAATCAAATGCAGTGCAATGCCTAGTCCCATGTAAAGTATCTGTCCAACATATTTATTTGCACATTTTATCTGAGTTTTAAAAATTAAACTTTTCACAAGGTGTCTAACAATTTAAACAAGAAAATTTAATCACTACAATAAACAACATCCAGATAGAAATTAGAATAGTGTAAAATAACATGGCAAACTCAGCATTAAAACTATTAATAAAAAAGCCTCCTGGAATAGAAACAGTTTCAAAGCACATTTATAAGTAAAAAGAAATGGGGGGAGGGCTTGATGAATCTCCTCTGGGAGACAGTTGCACAGTCTTAGTGCCACCACAGAAAAGTCTCTGTCTATGGTATTCATCAGACAGATCTGATTTAAAGAAAGGCCAAAGAGCAGAACCTGAGACAATGACCTTAAAACCCAGACAGGTACTCTCACCTCCGGGAGGCTGCATTTGCCCTTACCAGAGTAAGATGATAGCCCTGCCACACTGACATTCTCTTGCGTCCTCCTCCTCCTCCTTCCCCGTTTAATTATTTTTCTATCAATAAAGTTTTCCCTCTTTAACTTCCTGTCAGGGGAAGCCTTTTCTGTGCATGTAAAGCTTCTAGAGTGCTTCAGGGGAGGATGGATAGATGTGGCAGTGGGTGCCATCTTTGTCTCTGGTAGAGAGGCTGTTTTTGAAGGGGCAATAGCAGGTCATGCCATCTTTGCTTCTGGCCATGATGGGATTTTTGTTTTTAATGGAGGTGGGGGAAGAAGAGTAAAACCGACCAGCTGGAGTGCCATCTTTCTTTTTGGCACAAAGCCTTCACTTGTTAACACAGCAACAGCAATAGCAATACACACCATTTTTGCTTCTGGCAGAGAGGCTATTCTTGTTAACATACTCTTTGGCGATTGAAGCTCAAGCTTTGAACTTTTTCAAAATTGCAAAATTGTCTGCACATCTACACTGCTCAAGCTTCAGTTTAAAACAAAAATGGGCAAAGTTGATCTCATAGATCTCTAGTAATAAGCCTTACACTACCTATTCTTACATAGATTCCTCAACCACTCATCTACAGAAAGCTGTTGAGAAAACGTCTAGGCATAGAATGAGAGGGAAGGTTGCTTCTGTTCACTTTTTACTGTCTCCATTTTAGTGGCAGACTCCTGCATCCCTGAAAACTCCCCCACCAAAGGTTTGGGGCCCTCTAGAGCAGCACCTCACATGAGGAGGAGTTGCAAAATTGATCAACCCCCTTTTATGGAAAAATGTTCCACAGAAATGTTTCACTTGGAATCAAAGCAACAGTGTTTAGTAATCAGCAACCTGCTAGCTGATAATATTGCTAGCATTTCAACTATTTTATAATGGTAAAATGCAGCTTCGATGAGATGTTAGAGTGCATTTTGTGGCTTTTATGTGTGTGTTTTAAGAATGCAAACCATTATTTTCAATATAGCATCTAAGCCTGCTACCAAGAACACTACATCAGTGGATAAAAATCACAGAACTAGAAAATGTCAAAACCACATCTAGCCACCAGCTCCTAAATACTTCTGCTGCCCAATTCCTCTTCTCATCTTCTTCCCATTGCCCGCCTCCACCTCAGCAGTAGCTCCCCTATTTCTTCATGTCTGTAGTGTGCTAAAGCCAGTGCTTTTTGTCCCTCAAAGCTCACCCTCCCACCCCAATTCTGTGGCAAATTGTTCCCTGGAATGCCCTTACCTCTATTCAATAACACTTTGAGGCTGAGTTCTTAAAAATAGCAGAGCGGGAAGAAAGGTTGTGTCTGGGAAGCCCCACTTCAGCCTGTAGGTGCACGCTCACATGATGAAATGCTCCTCCCTACAAAAATAAAAATCCCTGCTCACAGAAAACTTGTGTCAGGATGCCCTTTTTGCCCTGCTGAGCACTCCAAAAGCCAAATCAACACACAGAAAAGAGGCTTTTATTCCATGGCTTTAATCCATTTACTCTAATGAAATATACAGATGCAAATTGCTGGTGACTCCCAGACTACAAAGGAAAAGCCTTCAAGGAGTTCAAAGGGAAGCTATGAAAGTTGGCCACTGTTTGGGAAAAGGTGGCAAACTATCCTAACTTAAGGGATGGGAGGGGAAGATCTCCCACTTTCCCGTGACACCTCTAGACGCAGCTGTTGATGCCGAGCCAATCGGGCAGACCGCCTTAGCTCTGCCCCTGCCATCTCCTGCTTGTTTCTGCGCCTGGCATGTAAGAGTCCAGGTTCTCCTGCCCCTGCTTCCCCCTGTTCATTATCTATCACAGGGATGTGAGAAGGGGGGCCCTCTCCATCCAGCTGTGCCTCTGAAGCCTGGGAAAGTTCCTCCTCCACGTTTTGCAGCTCTTCCTCAGAATCTGAACTGCTCTGCCACTCTATGTGCTCAGAGGAACCCTGACATCTTGATGTCAGGGAGAAGGGCTGTAGCCCAGTCATCTCTTGGACAGGTCAGTTTTCTACATGCAGGGATTTATATTTTGTGTCTGGAGGGGAGGAGCATTCAGTAGCAAGGCCTCCCAGCCGCAGTCTGAAGTGATACGGTATACCACTGATCGCTACTTTTCAAACAGGAACAACTTTGGCTCTTAGTACCACCAGCGAGGCCACATTGGGGCCTGCACAGCACCACTGCAGCCAGCCAATCATGTTGCTCTTTGCTTTTTGAAAAGCGGATCAAGAGCAATAAGCAGCTGGTGACAATAGCTGTGAGAATGTAGACTCACTTAGGGAGGGGCCCATTGTGGTTGTCTTGGGCATTGTTGCTGTCAAGGGCCCTCAGAAACCTGGCACCAGCACTGACTTTAGCAATGCATCAGAGAACACCCTAGAAGAAAGTGTTTGCTCAACTACACTATTTAAATGTACCACTCTGCAACAGGTCTGATATCCTCTGAAGAGGGGGTATTAGATTTAAGAAGACAATCACATTTTTAGGGTATTTGCAACACAGCCAAATGAAAATAAATATATGAAATGAATGGCTGCACCTGTGGAGAGACATTGATCTAATTGTCTAGAGCAGGTTCAATCATTTATGGTATCTTTTACCAAGAGCTAGCCAAGATAACCATGAATCATAAATGAGGTAATTAGACTATAACTCACATCTCAGAAACAGATCTATAGCTTCAATAAAAAAATGGAATCAGAAAAATCAATCCTAATGGAAACAGTCTAAGCACTGAATAATTACAAAAAAGGATTAACAGCACAATCCTATGCACATCTATTCAGAAGTAAGTCCCACTGAGTTCAATGGGTTTTACTCCCAGGTAAGTATGTATAGAATTGCAGCTTAAGAGCCTGTAGCAAAGGGAGACATTATTAGACGTTTTAAGAGACCTTTTCACATTTATTTTGTGGGCCACAAATACAGAATAACTTTACTATTGAAAAAAAAGAGTAGAACAGCTTTTTCATTTAATCTTATATTTTAAGTCCATTCATCATGAATGGCAATGAGCTATTTTGTATGCTAATTTCTAACCTGTTGCCAGTGCTATTTTTCTAGATACGATTTCTATAAGGGCCAGTACGTTGTTACCCAGGCTATCTCACGGCACTTTGATGTGGTGACTCACACACCAAAGACGTAATGTGCAATGCAAATTGTCATTGTGGATATATACATGGAGAGTTACTAATTATGGCTGGATGTTCTATTTGCAAATCATTAATTTGTGCTCCAGAAAAACTATGACCAGCATAAGACCTAGTAAATAGGCTCATGTGTGACTGTTACAGGTAAACAGTACATACGTTTTTGGTGTAGGAATTAGGCAATAAATCAGCTGTAAGTAGGGTGACTATGTGTCCTATTTTACAGAGGACAGTCCTCTGTTTGAAGGGCTGTCCACTCAAAGTCTGGTTTAAAGATATAGAACCATTAGGATAGAGAACACGGGTCTTGAAGTTGCCTGTCAAAGTTAGCCCCTGGACAGCAGACTGAGCAGGCACACAGGTCAACTATTCACAGTGTTCCCCAATATGTGAAATATATTGTATCTCTATTTAAATTATAGCATTTCTAAATTTGCATCTGATCATATAAATTAGCATATGCAAATGTTATGCAAATTTGGGTCCTCTTTTTTTGGTGATGCATAAGTGGCCACCCTAGCTGTCATCCATGAGTCTGGAAGATGCAATGCATCTAAGGCTCGAACTACACACAATTCTGGGAATGTGCATATCATTGGGAGGTTGCTTCTGTGGGCTGGCATCTTCATCAGCCAACCCTGAGTCCACCTGCAGCTCCCTTTGCCCACCCCCCCAGCTTGGGAGGGAAGAACCTAGAACCCAGACAATATCATCAGCTGCCAGGATCCAGAAGACTTTGCAGTTCCTCATAAGATTTGCTTCTCTGGGTCAGCATCTTCACCATTTCCCAGCCTCAGAGTCCACCTGGAGCTCTTTCTGCCCCCTCCTCTACAAAAAATAGTCTGGTACCTGGACTACAGCATCAACAGTCAGGGCTCAGAAGAGGCTGCAATAAACAACTCCATTTAATTTATTCCTATACCTTTTTGCAGATTTTAAGTGTAAGCCACTTTGGGAACCAATTTTTGCTGAAAAGGGGTGTATGTACAAATATAATAAACAAACAAACAAACAAACAAACAAACGGAGCAGAAAAAACCCCCTGGTTCAGTGAAGATATTGCAACTATGAAAACAAAATACTCACCCAAATTTGGCACTATCAGGTGTAGTGATTGTCTCTGTGGATCATACTTACCCACCGTGTTCATAAACAACTATCGTTTTTCATAGATGAGTCTGAAGCTGTGATCATCCATGGATCACTAACTATCCATCCAGATGTAGTTTGGCCTGTTTTGTACTTCATGTGTTGAGTTTTGGCTGTTGGAGGTGGGAGCTCACGCTGCTGCCCTCTCTTCTTCCCCCATGGCAGCAGCGGCAATAACAGCAGTGGTAATGGACCCCCTCCCTTCCCCACAACAATGATGATGGCAGTGGTGACTGCATACCACAGGCCACTTCCTCGATGCCTTGCTGTGCGGGGTCCTTCCTCAGAGTAAGTCATTGGTGGGGAGGTAGCCCCAGAGATTGCCTGTGCTGCAGAAACACAGGCAATCTCCAAGGCCACCTCCCCACTCATGCCTCATTCTGAGGAAGGACCCCTCACAGTGAGGCATTTGAGCTGGGCTCCCCAGAGAGCCATGCTTGCTGCTCTCTCTTCTGAATGGCCAGCGGGGTTTCCCAGAGTCTACCCACCAAATGCTGCACTCTGAGTGGCACTCCAGTGGCACTCCAGAGAGCTGTGTTAGCCACTCTCCTGCTGCAGCATCAGCTGCAGGAGAGTGACCAGCACAGCTTTCTCTAGTGCTGGATGTGGTGCGCAATTCTCCTGGCAGTGGCAGCCCGGGGCACATGGGATCCATTGCCGTTCAAGATCCACTGCCTGAGGTGGGGGATTCACTCTGCCTCATGGAAGGGCCGGCCCTGCTTACTAGACATACAAGAACTGGTTTTGGAGTGTAGTGTCACAGAGGAGACTGTATTTCCTCTAGCTTATTTCTCCTGAGAGTGGGCTGGCACACACTTTGAGAAGACAGTGTAGCATAGATCTGTACATGTAGTGGAACAATCAGATCTAATATATCGCATATGTGGATGCAGATTGTTGAATAATAAGCCACTTGAAATGAAAAGGATTTTTTGGCAGACTTTTCTGATGAACTCATCACTCTGCTTGCAAGAGAATAAATTATCTGGAGCTTTTCAGAATGAACCAAAGGTTTATTCTGGCAGCTGTACATCCCGCTAGGAGCTTTATACCTCCAACTGAAAGCAGCAGATTGACGAGGCAGGCTGAAATGACAACAGATGTTGTTGCTGAAAAGATTAGGGATTTTACCTGGGGGGAAAAATATGAATATGAGAAGTTTGTTCCTTCAGGCACCTGTATATTCTAAGAAAAGGTCACAATTTAGAAATGACCAAACATGAAAAAGTGTTATTACAGGACAGTATCTGAGGGGACTTGAGAAGTAATCCACATCCCTCAGGATGAGGCAACCATTCAGTTGATGGGTCAGTATCGTATGTTTTCTTGAAAATTATTTCCCATGGAGTTCAGTGAGATTTCCCTGTGGGTCTAGGCACAGTCTAGCTCTTTTCCTTTAAAAAACACACAGCTACTACACAAAACTATGCACTAGATTGTGACCACTATAATAGGTACAATAGGTAGAAGACCAGTAAAGCAAATTTCCCTGTAAAATTATTTCTAAAGTGTAATGAAGTTCATTTGATTTTTGAGCTTAATTTTGCAAATTTAATTTGCAATTAACCACAAGACTGTTAAAACAACAAAGCACTTCAAAAACAAAACAAACCACCAGCGATAGCACATCCAGTTGATAAATGTATAGGTTTTTAAAAATTACGAACACATTTTAAAATTGTGAAATGTTTCTGCATAAAATGCCAGCCTCAGTCACAAGTAAGAGCAGGCTACAATAGCACTTATAAACTGAGCCAGAACCAATCAGGAACAGGCCAAAGCCTCAATGGGGGGCGGAGACAAAGATTAACAACAGCCAATCAAGCAGCATTAATAAACATCACAGCTTGTTTCATCTCACCCTTCACACTAATATCAGGCTTCAGCTGATCAATAAATGTTGCTTCCTAAATCTTTCTCCTTTGGAGACTCTGTTCAATTACTAGCACAGAGATCTTCACTAATGTTGCTCTGCCAGCATGTTTCTCCCTCATATGAAGGGACCACATGTTTCATTATGCTGAGTATCAGCCAAATGCTCCTTATATCTTTTCAGGGGAGGTCTTCCAGTTTCACTAATGTAAAAAGAATTACTTTCCAAACAATTTTGTAAATAGCATCCTTAACAGCACACTCCCCCTTACCTTCCACACAGATAGGGCATTCCCATGTGCAGCATTCATTATCATACAGCCAAGACTTCACAATTTCAACGTTACTAGGGCTGTACAAACAATGTTAGCTTTGATATTATAGCGATCAAGGATTTTTCATGGATTCTCATACAAATCTATCAGTCACAAATGGAATTTTCAAAACAACAAAGTCTAAGACAATGTACAACTGTTTCCATAAGATTGTCGTAGGTAAACCTTCAGGTCATGAGTTCTCACATGCGTAACTGAAACATCAAGTAATGATTTGCTCATAATGAAAAGATAGTACCACAGACAAATAATCTTTCTTATCTTCAAATGCAATATTTTCAAAGAAGGCAGTTCACATATCCAACTGCAAAATATGACAGGGGAAGATATTGAGTGATGTATCTGCATATGTGAATCAGGAAATAGCTTCTTTCAGCTGCAATTAATATTCCGTACAATCCATCCCCTTCCATTCATGCTGAGTCTTCTGTGTCACAGCTCTTCGTATATTATTCTACTGCTCCCCATATCAGCACTTAGTCAGGTGTGCAACTGGGCATTGCCATGTGTTGGGTGTCAGGAATGAATCTGAGCATGTGGAGATGTCTAGCAGCTCAGATTCAGAATGGGAACAGCCAGAACAGGGGGAGGCACCCTCCCTAGTGAGTTCAGATATGGCAAGGCCTTCTTCCCAAGACCATGGCACACAGATGGCTCAGCTTGAATGCCCCCCCCCCCCGTTTCTCCTCCATGAGAACCCAGGTTTTGGGGGAAGAGGAGTGTGAGGGGCGTGCCTTGAGGGATGCTAGGGTCCATCACATAGTGAAGCAGGAAAAGTTAGAGGCGGAGCTCAGACGCTCCACCAGGTTGGCTACACATGAAAGCCTATATAGGAGGGAGCCCCCTTAAGGGAGGGGCATCCCTGTGAAGCAGTCTGGCAGAGAAGCTCTTGCTGAGACTGCTGGCAACTTCTGTAACTTCCAGTTTGGCTCCTCTACTGATATTTGTAAATGTGCAGATCAGCTGTTTTCATTACAGTCTGAGAGTTTCCTCGAATTTGCATGTGTGAGGAAGCTAGTGATTAACTAATAAAGTAGTGAGCCTGAAGCCTGGTATCCTAGAGTGTGTTGATTGCGAAGGGGGAGGATGAAGGATCCTGACAGTGGGTACACTGCAATTTGGCCTTCTTTTAGCAATAACGTGAAGCCTTCTTGTGACCCACATACATTATGCCAGCAACCAGCTCTTCTCTAGACTCCTGGCATGCAGATTACATTTACAAGGAATACTAGCATGTTGTATGTGGGGGACATGTCAAACTGAGCAGGCTGCTAGTTACGTGAATTGGGGTGGGGTGGGTGTCTCACATCGTCAACAGCTGGGCATATATGACTGACTGAGAGCTGGTGGGAGAATGGCATGCTGGCCCCATGTTTCGGAGGGTGCTTGGGCAAGACACTCTCAATGGGCTCGCTCCCACAACGAGTCTACCTTTTTACCCGCATTGCCACAAATGCTGGTGCTCCTCCTCCTCATTGCTACCACCAGCTTGCTTGCCAGGCAGAGAGCCAGTGGGCAATGGCATCTGCTGCTGCTCCTTCTCAGTGCCACCATCGTCTGGGCCAGAGCAAGAGGCAAGTGAACAAACAGGTTGCAGTGGTGAAGAGGAGAAGCAGGTGAAAGAGGTTCTTATCAGTAGGTCCCCTGGTGGGGTGTGGGGCAGATGCCTGACTATGCTGAACCTTGATGTCCGCCCTTGGAGAACGGACAGATCACACAATATATTCTATGTAAAAATGAAGCCTAGTGGAAAAGGCAGATCTTTCCCCCAGTTGAAACTTTTGTTTCTTTTATCTGTAGCCTATGAACTCCTATAGAGATAGGATTCTGTCATATTTTAGGTGAGAGGTCAGGCTCTTGAGGTGACAACTAAAGTCAGGAATTGCTCAATTTAGCATCTCCGTACTTTTAGCAATTGCATTTCCCTCACCTTAAAACACAACTCTGCATGCAGGGTATCTTAGTTTTCATTATTTCTGTTAACTAGGCATCTTTTAGACACAGTTGAAAATACACACATTTTTCACCTTTAAAAATTGAAAAAGACAATTTAAGATTGAAATCCAATGGCATTTCTTGTGGTTTGAACAGTCCTGTGAAAGCAAGAATCACTGGTGTGTGAAATAATACAAGCATAGTCAAACAATCATAAATTCACTATTTTTATATTTATTTCTGTGCTGTAACAAAATTGCCAAAATTTCTGATGGAGCTCATTCAACACATCCAAATATAATGAGGATTTTTGGTGGGTAGGGAAAGTGGTTCTCGACCTTTTTGAGTCAGTGGACCCATGTGAAATTTTGAGAGAGTGTCATGGGCATGCTCACAAAATGGCAAGGATGTGGGCACCTTGCCCACGCATAAAATGGCTGCCATAGTGGGCATATCCAGTCACAAAAAACTCATTTCCTAGAAGCCAAACTGATGAGACTAAAAGAAAAGTAACTAGCCTAAGAACCTAAGTACAAAGTGGGCATGGGATCTGAGCTCCAAAACACAAAAAAACACTCTTGTGAACACAAATAAAGATGGCGCTGCTCAAGTGTGCAGTACTTGAGAAAAAAGGGGAAAGCATTCAATTAACCATGTAAATAATTAAAATACCAAAGGCAACAGAATGGAGAACATAAAGTACCTATTACTTAAATAGCACATCAAAAAGAAGAAAATGAATGTCAGAAGTTCTTGCAACTTATTCTGTTAATTATGACTAGGCCCACTTTATAGATCACATGTGATATGCTAGCACGATGAGCTAATATTATATTTCAGCTATGTAAACTATAAGGCTTTTACAATCAACTTTGGGAATGGGGAGGCAACAAAAATAAACAAATCTGAAATGGCTTTCAGATTAATCGGGCAAGAAACAAAACACATCAGAAGAAATTGGTTTACAAAAAGAACAGGTAGAGTAAGTAGCTGTTCAAAAAGACTATTTCATATCTCAAAAGAAAAAGGACTGCACAAAATGAAAGTGACATCACAATGCTAGAGGTTGAAATTACTCAGGAAAAGAAAGAGGATAACACAGGTATTCCCCCCCGCCCCAAGTATTGCTGATCTAATTTTCATACCCCCAATCTCACCCTACCCCACCCCCAAAAGATTATGCTGGGTGCCAAAACAGAGGACAAGAGAGGACACATATTTGCAGAAAATGTGCATATGCTAATTTATATCTGTAGATGCAAATTTAGAAATAATGAATATAATCTAGGGATGGAAGAAAGTCCCTTACCTGGTCCCGCAGCTTTTTTTTTTGGGGGGGGGGAGGCGCTCTGTTTCTCCCCCCGAAATTCTTGACGGGTGGGGAGGCGCCCTGTCCCTCCCCGCCGAAATTCTGGCCGGGGGGCAGGCGCCCCATCCCTCCCTGCCAAAATTCTGGCCGGGGGGGAGCGCTCCGCCTCTCGGGCCGCGAAAGAAAAAAGTAAAGTAAAGTAAAAAAAACACAAAAACGTGATAGGCTACGTAAAGATTTACGTAGCCTATCACGGCTAGATTTAAAAAAAACATCGTGATAGGCTATGTAAATCTTTACATAGCCTATCACGGCTGACTTTGAAAAAAAAAAAGCGCGTATGTAAAAAAAGATTTACGTAGACTACGGCGAAAATAAGGGCAACGCTATTTGCGTTGCCCTTATTTTCGCCGTAGTCTACGTAAATCTTTACGTAGACTACTTGTGCCAAAATAAGGAACGCTGGGCGCTGCCATTTGCATACGTGCTTCCCCCCCCAAAGTCAGCCGTGATAGGCTACGTAAAGATTTACGTAGCCTATCACGGTGTTTTTTGAAAATCTAGCCGTGATAGGCTACGCAAATCTTTACGTAGCCTATCACGTTTGTTTGTTTTGTTTTGTTTTACTTTACTTGGAAATGGCGGTGGCGGCAGCCGGTCGGAAGACCGGCCGCTGCCGCTGCACCGCTGCCGCACCGCCGCTGGGACCCACCGCGAGGGACATTCGCACGAGGTAAGTCCCATCCTGGGGGGGGGGGGTGGCGGACCGTTTCTCCACCAATTTCGGGGGGCCGAATGCGTTGGCATCCGGCCTCCCGGAGATTCGTGGAGAAATTCTCTGACATCCCTAATATAATTTAAATACAAATGCAGTACATCTCACTATAGTGTGGAAAACTGTGACCAGGTGACCTGTATGCCTGATTAGTCTGCTGTCCAGGTGCTGTTGATGGGCAGCTTCAAGGCCCAGCTCTTCCTTCTGATGGTTCTTTATCTTTAAACCAGACTTGGACAGGACAGCCTTTCAAATAGAGGATGCCTACAAGATAGAGGACAGTCCTCTGGCAACCCTTCAAACAGAGGACTCTGTAAAAGAGGACACATGGCCACCACATGACCTATACATTTATCAAGTAGTAATTCCTCAAGGGTTTTCCTAGAAAAAAATTGAAAGATGCAAAATTAAAGTCTACTTTTCCTTAATTTTGAAAACCTACCATACTGTCAAACCAGCTTTCTCTGAAAGCCTGTAATTTAAACACAGTGGTAGTAGTTACCTTTTCTAGGTGATACCGAAATAACATATATAAGTTTATCTGGCTCTGCCTGTAAACTGAGGTGGTAAAATTTCTGGATTGCTTTGTGTGAAATAACAATCTAATTTAAGAAACAACTAAAATGACCCATGTCATCATGTATTCAGGAGCTACTTGCTAGAGGGCCAATTGTTTAATTGTCTCAATTTGGTACAATTCTGGGGTATCCTCAAAATTGCAAGGAGGAAGTGGTTCTGAGAATTATGGCCCATTGCTTTAATGCACATTGCACACTGAATTCTGTTTTAACAAAAGGCTTAATTGCAGAAACTGGCCTGCTAAGTAAATATTTTTGAGTAAAGTGCCGACTAGTTTTGCTCTCCTCCAGAATTTATTCTACAGTTCATATGTAAATGAATGCCTCTGCTAACCAAAAGATATAGTTCATCCACAAAAAGGTCATAAAAATAATAATGAAAATAACACAGGCAAATTCCCTAGAAACAAAAGCCCCACTAAAATCACAGAAGCATAGTCCTTTATTTCATGTTGATTCAGCTGGAGTTGAGTAATGAGTGGACCAGGGCTTAACTAAACTTTGGGCTTAGTCCTCAAAACTGCTTTCAGTGCTATGGCTCAGACCTGAAAGGCACGTAATAACAAAGGAAAGGGGGATCTGAGCACATGAAGATTGCCTTTGCCTCTGTAACAAGCAACTATATCCAGCCCCTGGACATCTGGACCAGAGTGTTCAGCTTGGATCTTGATACCCCCTTCAAGAAATCAAGCACTGCTAATGGCTCAGCACTATAATTTAAGCACAGCAAATAAGTCCTTCGGAGGTGGCCTGTCCTCATCATTGTACCAGGGCAATGTCACAACCCATGATGTTATCCTGGCATTGTGAGAGTGCAAGAACGACCTTGATGAATCAGGCCAACATTCTACCTCAGCCTTCCCCAATTGAGTGCCCCCAGATGTTTTGGATGACAATGCCCAGTATTCCTGACCATTGGGCGTGCTGGCTGGGGCTGATGGGAGTTGAAGTCTAAAGTATCTGGAAGGTACCAGGTGGGGAAGGCTGTCCTATTTACTCCAGGATTCTGTTTCCAGCAACAGCTCTGGTTTCCAACAACCTCTGGAAGCTCAGAAGGAGGGCATTAAGTGAGGGCCATGCCATATTTTGGTTACTAGCATCTGGTAGAGGTATATTGCCTCCATGCATGATGGATCCATTAGCCATCATGACTAATAGCAGACAGATTTGTTTATTTCAGTGCATAACCCATGCGATCCTTTATCCCAGGGATGTAGGACCTCAGGGCTGAGCGCCAAATCTGGCCTACCTGAGATTCCAATCCAGCCCACTGGGGTCCCCCCAGATGTCCACACCCCCTCCCCCATGCCACATTCCCTTTCCCCTGACTGCCGATCATTTGGTGGCTTCCCGGCATTTACACAGTTTCTCCTCCCCTCATTCTGGAGGTTGAAAGGCCTCTCCTAAGGCTTAGGAGGGGCCATAGCTCAGCGTGATAGAGCACCTGCTTTGCATGCAGAAGGTCCCAGGTTTGATCCCCGGCTTCTCCGCTTAGGGCAAGGAAAGAATCCTGCCTGAAACCCTCAAGTTCATCGATGCCACTTAGTGTCGACAATACTGGGCTAGATGGACCAAAAGCAGCTTCCTATGTTCCTATGTTAGTTACTGGCAGTTAGAGCTTTAAGCTAAAATATGGTGGGTTTGGGGGAGGGGTATTTTTGACCCTGCCCTTTTAGCCTTTGGTCCAGCCCCTTTTTTTGCCTTTGGGCCCATTCTCCATTGGAATGTGGTCCCAAGTGCTTCTCCAAAACTGACTTTGGTCCTCCAGCTGAAAGAAGTTCTGCACCCCTGCTTCTTCAGGAGGTTCCTCGGATGTACTCAGAACCTGGACTCCAGTATTACAAAGGCCAGCTCCAGCTCCCTGAGGTAAACACTTGGCATGGAGTATTGATGGACTGGCCAACTAAAACATTTATTTCTCTCCCTTCGAAAAACATCCACAACCGAACAACAAACCCATACAAGGGAAGTTCACAAAGCAGACAAAATCATGTGATAATACAACCAAACAATAAACACTTAAAACAGCAATCAAAAGCAGCATAAAACCAGTAATCAGGAGATTTTTTTTTTTAAATTGCAATTATTTACAGGGTAGAGAGGCTGGAAATCTTCTCTGAGCCATGCTACAAAATGTATACTTACATCTAGAGCCACTGTTTCTCATGTCTTATCTGTATTTTTTAAAAAACCAAATACTACTCATGATAAAAAAGAAAGTATCTTGTGGAAAAGATTTTGCTGCAACAGACTAACCCTTCTACCCCTCTGGAAATGGTTACTCATGATAAGCTAATGCAATAATAGCACCATCTGTAGGACTTGCAGTGTTTACCCTATACATACTGTAACTATGACAACAGCATACATGTATTTTATCTTTGACTTGTGCTGAAACCCATCTGTTATAAAGTTTCAATTTAGTGCCTTTGTACTAGGGCAGGGGTGGGCAACATGCGGCCCGCAGAATGCATGTGGCCACTCTAGCCCGTAGTGCAACCTGAAATTTGCTGTGGCATCAGCAAAACAAACACCCCAATTTGACTGAAAACAAGCTAAATTTGTCCTTTTTCAATTTGTCAGCAAACTGCCCATTTTTTTGCTCGTGCTGCAGTGGTAGGAATGTGGCCTTCCGGGGTGTTGTGGGCCCTCCAAAGTTTCCACCCATACATTAGAGCTTCCAGCTTTTCCTTCTGGCAAGGTTCCTGGGTGTGTTTCCACCCTATTGGCTTCACTTTGTTTGCAGCTTTGTTGCAAGATTTCCCCAATCACATCTTCTCCTTTTCCAGTTTCCACAGTGCTTCAAGTCCCGGCTTATCATCGCTGTAGCCTGGGTTCTGTGCTGTTTCCACTGAGCTCTAATTGAATTATTTTCTTGATGGCTGCATGGAGTCTGGGTGGAGACTGGGTTGGGTCTGCTAACCCCATCAGTGTTCCTGCCTCCTCAGCCATGTTTCCAGGACAACGGAAGGAGAAGCGAATGGAGGAGTACTGGATTTTTAAAGAGGAATCAGCTTTGCTGTGAAGAGAGGCTTTCCCCCTCTTCCCCCCTTTCTCCTTTCCCCCGAAAGTCCAGATGCACTTGCATTTCAGGAGCAAGCCTCAATGAGCATAATGGGAGTTACTTCTGAGTAGACACACATATGCTTGTGCTGGGAAAGGGGAGAGGGAACACAAAGAAGGAAACTAGCTCCCATTTTAACCCAGAGGACCCCGTTGACCACAATGGGAGTTACTTGGAGACAGTAATGGGTTTGTTGTGGGAAACAGACCGAAACCAGCCCCGATTTTAACACACAGGATCTCAATATGGAAGCTGTGAATGAATTATATCCTAAGGCAATGGACCAAAGCCTCGAGATTGCATTTAATCGCATTTAAGGAATAGGACTTAAAAGTGTGCCATTTCAACTGAGGGGGAATCTCTGTAAGTTCCGATGTAGGCATTCAAAGGCAAACCTCATTCAGCACAATGGGAGTTACTTCTGTGGAGACACTAATGGGTTTGTTGTGGGAAAGAGAGTAGTAAAGACAAAGACTGAATCCAGCCCCCATTGTAACCTGCAGGATAGCTATAAGGAACTTGCGAAGTACTTTCTTCCTAAGGCAATTCATTGGTGCCTTGCTTGGTCATTTAAACACATTTAAGGAATTGGGCTTTAATGTGTGCCATTTCATTTCAGGGGGAATCTCAGCCTCATCCACAGCAATGGGAGTTACTTCTGAGGAGACACTAATGGGTTTGTTATCGGAGAGAGACCCAAACCAGCCCCCATTTTAATGCACATGATCTCTATATGGAAGCTGTGAAGGAATTACATCCTAAGGCAATTGACTGAAGCCTTGAGATTGCGCTTAATCGCATTTAAGGAATTGAGGGCTTTGATATGTGCCACGTCAATTGCAGGGCTTCTCTGTTATTTCTGTGGTCATCGAGAGGGCAAGCCTCATTCAGCACAATGGGAGAAAAAAACCCTTGACTGGGGTAATGGGCTGTGTTCTAGTGCTTATTTTCAATGATATTTTAAAAGTTGCTCCCTCAGCATCCTGCTCCAAAATACTGATGTAACTTCCAGCGAAAACAGGGAGGGAAAGGGTTGGGTACTGAGGTCAGAGCAACACACCCATAAAGGCTGGGCTACACGCCCCATGGGCAGGACTATGATACCGGACCCAGTGAGATTGTGGAAACAGGTCAGTAATGGAGCCATCATAAGTGGGAAAAGTCAGACTATAAGCAGTCTCAGAAGAAGCAGTTTTTCAGCGATAAAATGAGGGGCTGGTGTTGAATGGCCATGACGACATGGAAACACAGAGACCTCACTGCACAGCCAGGCTGGAGTAAACCACTGGTGGAAACACAGCCCCTGTGTCTTTAACAGAAACAGACTAGTAGACACACAGCAGATAAAGCCTTTCCTGGCAGGGAGAGGCAGTGATCGGGGTGTGGGGTTGGGAAGAGAATATAGTCAACCCCATGTATCATCCAAAGTGCTTTCTGGTCTCCCTGCATAACTTAGTAACTGTGTGACAACAGATTCGTTTAGAACTTTTAGATAAAAGAGAAAAGTTGGGTTTGAACACTGGAGCTAAATCGGAATGCATTGAAAGTGCACTTACATGCACTCTCTGTGTAATTTCCTTCCTACTATGGGATGACAGAATGGGCAGAAAATACAGTTCAGACAGTGAAATATGCTGTAAAGGCAGGACAATACTATAAAAGAAGGAACATCCTGCTCCTAGGAGGATCTTCCAGAAAGTGTGCTGTCTCTCTACTATGACTTGTTAAACTCTCTCTCTCTCTCTGGCTTTTGAAAACCCATTTTTCTATGAAATTGATATTTGCTCCTGACCTAGGATGAACACTCTTCTTGGCCACAATTTCTGAATTACCCAAAGTAATTGCAGAGATGTTCCCACTACATAATAGCATAGGGCCCAATGTCAGCAATCCCAATTCCATTTCAGAGGAGAAGGTGCACTTGGTTGCCAGAAATTGCACAAAGCCAGAAAGGACAATACATTAAGGAAGATACTACTTGCATCATGTAAATCATCCTGAACATGTGGGTTCCAGGGGCTGATTTTATGGTTTTCCTATTAGATATTGGGGACACAGAGAGTGGACAAAAGTTGCATGGTGCTGTTACATCGTTAAAGCTACACAGGTCTTTTTAGTGCTTGGATAAGAGGCTGTCTGGGAACTGTGATTAAGTTTTCCAAAGTGAAAGTGGGAATTTAAGAGAAATAATAGTTTTTTTAAAAAATTAAGACAACCCCCTAAAACAACAACCTACAACCCACTTGTAAAAATGTCTGCTAAACTATTTGATGCCAAAACCTAAAAATGTCTATAATAGGAAACTGGAATTGTTATATTAGCATGTCACTGCACAACAAATTGCATAACCCCCTCCCTTTGCAAATAAAAAAAAATAATATAAAAAAATAGAACCCCTCATTCAAAAACAAATGCACCAAATGTCCAAGATGTTGGTGGAACTAGATTGGCTTCCATTGCTGGCTTCCATTGCTACTGAGTGGCAGGGTTTGCACATAACTCTAACATAAGGTATGGGTTGTTCAATTCTGAGTTGTTGTGATGTGTGAACCCAGAAAAACCTAAAAAGAGAACCCATGGTTTGTTGTTGGGTTGTGAACTCTGGGTTGTTTAAACCATAAGTTGTCATTATGTGTGAACCCAGAACTGTGGGCTGTTCATACGCTGTTTTGCCAGGCTACAGAGGCAGTGGGGAAGAGTGGTAAAAAACCCGAACCCAGCTGTTCTACATGCCAGTACTACAGCACCACAAAGGCATTTGGGATGCAGGGAGGGGCCAGGTAAAGGGGGGGACAACCCATGGGTTGAGAAAACACACTCTGGGTAGGGCAACAAACCATGGGTTAAATAAATCATGGGTTAGATTATGTGCGAACCAGGTCAATGTATGGAAAATGAAATTCGATCGGTTGAATCCAGATTTAGGCATGTGCAGCTGGGCTGGTGGATATGACTTTTCCCACCCTGTCCTCCCCATGGCATCCTCCTGAAAATGCTACACAGGGACCTGCTGAATGGGTTAGGTTGTTGTGCAGGTGACTTAGGGGGATCTCTAACAACTGGGCAGAGGCACCTTCTTTGAGAGGAGCTTCACTCTTGGAAGATGCCTCTGCCTGATTTTGGGAGATCCCCCTTCCCCCTGCACCACAGCCTGTCACATTCAACAGGGTCCACTGCTCCCCCCCCCGTGTAGCATTTTGGGGGGACTGGAGGGACTGCCATGTGAAGGAAGTGGTGGGGAAGTCTGCTTCTGTCTTCCCAGTTGCAGGCACATACATCTGGATACAAACCAATGTTTGGTTGTTGCCTGGTGGTCAGTGGAAATGAATCTGGCAATTTTAAACTTTATCAGATGGAAGTGTTATTTCATTTAACAAACAAACACACATACACACACACACACACACACACAGAGTGGTGCAGTCATTGGCCCTATTCACGTGGGAAAGGGGGAAGGGTGGTTAGGGTAACTACAGAGCGGGGAGGGTTAGGCTAACCACAACATGCACACCTGTCACATGACCAGGAACTGTGTGGCGTGCCATGGTTTACTTATCCATCCCTGCTCCATGGTTAGTATGTCATCCTCCCACTGCCACCATTGGTTATCCCAGCAGCCATTGCACTGAGAAATGGTTGTACAGGCTGCTCCAGTCATTGCTATGTGATGGTGACCATACAGTGTGGCCACACTGCCTAGAGTGTCCCCAGAAGTGGCGGATGCTCTAGGCTGCTGTCTCTATAGTCACCACATTTTCACATGGAGTGGCCATTCTTAACAACAGAGATCCTGCCACTGACATGGTAAGCCCCCCTGGGCCCCCTTAACCTCACTGCAGAGGGGTGGTTAGCTGGGGTGGTTTCCTAGCCATCGTGGTCGGGATTTTGACCCCACACACAACACACTAAGCCACTGTGGTTTGCTCAAAAATGCACACCATGGTGGCTTAGTGTGGCATTTGAACAGGCCCATTGTGTTGATGACTTTAACATGTAAAAACAAACAAACAAGCAACCCACCAACCCTGTGAGTGTAGTCTGAGACAGGAAGAGTAAAGTTTGATATGACAGGAAAAAGAATGAAGTGGCCAATACCAAAGACAGGACACAATGAAGACAGTTTAGTGTCTTCATTAACACTAAACTGAAGGTCAGCGGAAGAAATAACATCATTAGGAAATTAACGAGCACTAACTGGGGTGCTAAACCACGGGTTCTTAAGATTATAGCATCAGCCCTTTACCACTTGGCTGGTGAATATGCCTGCCCAGTTTGGTATAAATCAGTACATGCTGGGCAAATTGATGTTGCTTTGAATGAAACAAGTAGAATCATTGTTGTTGTTCAGTCGTTAAGTCGTGTCTGACTCTTCATGACCCCATGGACCATAGCACGCCAGGCCTTCCTGTCCTCCGCTCTCTCCCGGAGCGTGCTCAAGTTCATATTCATTGCATCGGTGATGCTATCTAGCCATCTCATCCTCTGCCAGCCCCTTCTCCTTTTGCCTTCAATCCTTCCCAGCATCAGGGTCTTTTCCAGGGAGTTTTCTCTTCGCATTTGGTGGCCAAAATATTTGAGCTTCAGCTTCAGTATCTGTCCTTCCAATGAGCAGTCAGGGCTGATTTCCTTTAGGATTGACTGATTTGACCTCCTTGCAGTCCAGAGGACTCGTAAGAGTCTTCTCCAGCACCACAGTTCGAAAGCATCGATTCTTCGGTGCTCAGCTTTCCTTCTAGTCCAGCTCTCACAGCCATACGTTGCTACTGGGAAAACCATAGCTTTGATTATGTGGACCTTTGTCGGCAAAGTGATGTCTCTGCTTCTTACTATGCTGTCTAGGTTTGCCATAGCTTTCCTCCCAAGGAGCAAGCGTCTTTTAATTTCATGGCTATAGTCACTGTCTGCAGTGATCTTGGAGCCCAAGAAAATAAAATCTGTCACTGCTTCCATTTCTTCCCCTTCTATATGCCAGGAAGTGATGGGGCCAGATGCCATGATCTTAGTTTTTGTAATGTTGAGTTTCAAACCAGCTTTTGCACTCTCCTCTTTCACCCTCAACAAGAGGCTCTTTAGATCCTCTTCGCTTTCTGCCATTAGGGTGGTATTGTCTGCATATCGGAGGTTGTTGATAATTCTCCCGGCAATCTGAATTCTGACCTGTGATTCATCCAACCCGGTGTTTCTCATGATGTACTCTGCATATAAGTTAAATAAGCAGGGCGACAATATGCAGCCTTGTCTTACTCCTTTCCCAATTTGGAACCAATCGGTTGTTCCATGTCTGGTTCTTACTGTTGCTTCTTGACCCCTGTACAGGTTTCTCAGGAGACAGGTAAGGTGGTCTGGTACTTCCATCTGTTTAAGAATTTGCCAGAGTTTGTTGTGATCCACACAATCAAAGGCTTTAGCGTAGTCAATGAAGCAGAAATAGACGTTTTTCTGGAATTCTCTTGCTTTCTCCATGATCCAGCCAATCATTACCGGATGTCTAAAACCTACTTCTCTAGATAAGATCTACCATATAACTGGCATTGCCCTGCCTGCTGTTTGTAGAGAAGCAGCAGCATACAAAGAGAGGCTTAAATCCTCAATATCCAAACAACACCCTCTTTACGGCCTAAACCAGCTCCTCAGAGATTAAATCCCAGGAAAAGCTTCCTCAGATTCATGGAAGGCTTTGATGAATTCAAAAGTAGAATGGACTTCTGGAAAGCTACAAAGGATCAACACTGGAGGGAACCAGCAGAGGAGCTGGCACCTGGTTCCGATGAAAGCTGGGAAGTTTGGAAATAATTGAATAGACTGCGCACGAGTGTAACAACATCTAGAGACACTTTGAATAAATGGGGTTATCCAGTGATCTCTGCCCTATGCAACTGCGGAGACTTGCAGACCAGAACACATATGTATACTTGTCCTTTGTGCCCTGACCAATGTACACATGAGGACCTTATGACAGCACAACAGAAAGCAATTAATGTTGCTAGTTTTAGGGCAAGATTTGTCTAATTTCTATATATTTTAACTTCTACATTTTATATTTTAAATGTTATGTCTTATAGTATGTTTTTTAATTGTGATGCTTCTGACACGAATAAATAATAAATGAAGACAGTAGTAGTTAATGGACCATAGAGGCAAAAAAGCTGAAATTAATCTCTTCAAGATGGGGGAACTCCTATAGAGAAAGAATTTACAGGACATTTATAGACATTATGAGATGATTAAAATAAGTCAGGAAGAGAGTTTGTGACTTCTGCTATTCCTGGGAAGAAGGGATCTGATTGCTCACAGTCTGATTGCTGCCTTTGGCTGCAATCACTCATGATCTGATTGCTGCCATAGCATAGGCCTCTTTGCAGGAGTTTTAGGAACCTGTTCTACATGTTACTGGAGATGTGTGACTCCTAATACAGCAGCGCTGCATCAAGTAAAGTGTAGTGCAAGCCAGTGCCTGTGCCAGGTTTTGGGGGGGCCTTGGGCAAGATACCCTCAATGCCCCCCCCCTCACTCAATGAGCCTACTCTCTCACTGCAGCTGTCGCCAGAGTCTGGTGCTCCCCATCCACATCTTTTCTGCTGGTTTGCCAAACAGATAGCCAATGCGTGGGCAGACTGTGGCAGCTAAGACTCCTCCTCCTCCTCTCCACTGCTGTTTGCTTGCTCACTTGCTCAGTCCCCCTGCGCCAGAGTGAAAGGTGGGTAAACAAGGGGGTTGCAATTCTGAAGAGGAGCAGGTCAAGGGGGCATTGTCAGTGAGCCTCCTAATAAGGTTCTGGCCCTTGCCAGGTCCTCGACCATACTGACCCATGACTCCAGCCCTGGTACAAGAGGAGTAGCTACTCATCTCCTGTAACATGTAGTTCTGCCCTTAATTGTGTGGGTTTGAGATCCACCATCACCATACTTCTCCTGAGACACATTTAGTGATTTCAAATGTGACAAATCCTTAACAGCAAGGGACCTGAATTAATTCTAGCTGTTCACAACGACCACTTTTTGTCATGCACAGAGTGCTACCTTTTTTCTGGGATGGATGTAATATAAGCAAAGATTCCTGGTGGGATACTTTGATTTACATTCTTGACTGAATTCAGCAAGTTGAAATTGTGTGTATTCCCTTATCCCTGGCTGCTAAACAAACACTGTTATTTATTCATGAGTTAGTTCCCAAATTGTCAACATGCTATCAAAGAGAATTATTGTGCTTTTATTACCTTGTTCTGTGAATTAATTTTCCCACTGTTTTCCTTTAAGCAAACATTTTTGATACCTTAGGGCATGCAGCTTAAATACAAGAGCCATGTTTGATGATCAGTGGCAGAATTTCCAGATTATCAATACAAACCTCTCTAATTTTTTGCAACAATGAGTTAGATGTTTGAATCAAAGCCAATAATCATTCTTAAACTGTTTTCAGATTTTCTCCACTACCTACAGTTATGCCTTTCTAAATTTACATGCTGTATTAGTTAGCTTTCATCACATAATAGCAGTATACACTACCCCATGAAAATATGTCTGAAATTCAAACTGTCTTCTATATGCCTCTTGTTTCCCTCATTAATGGCTGCCAAGTCAAAAAGCACACATTTGTGTGAGGTAGAAGCTAAACGACCAAATGTACTCATCTGAGCACTAGAGAATGGTCATTTAACCGTTGTCCTTGGCACATTTTCAGAGTTGCTTCTGGGAACATAATGATAGGTCATGACTCCCTGAAGTAGCTAAGTTGATACCATTAGATGATGCAATCTGCAATGCAAGCTTTTAGGTAACCTATGAACTAGAAATGACAGATAATTGTCTACTCTGTGAATGTGCTTCACAAGAAGATAAATTTTAGCCATAACTTACTCTCAGTACCGTACTGAATGAGTTTAAAGACCAAAGACAAAACACCAGAATGAGGAGTCCTGATAACCAGGGATACTTAGTAATAAGCAAACCTGACAGTAGACTTTAATCTCTCAAGTTTCCTCCATGCATATAGCGGAACACTTCCCAGTCTCTCTCCTAGAATACCCTCTGTCCTGTCAGTCAGATGTAAAGCCTGGGATGGACTAGCAGGTAACTCAAGGCATTCTGGAGTACTAACTTGGAACAGAATGGATACCAGGGGTGGCCACATGTGAATTGCCAAAAAAGAGGACAAAAGGTGACACCAATTCGCATAACATTTGCATATGTTAATTTATAGCTATAGATGAATATGTAAAAATAATTATTAGAATTTAAAGAGAAATACAGTACATCTCATCATAGCTTGGAAGGCTATGATCAGGTGACCTATATGCCTTGCTCAGACTGCTGCCCAAGTGTTAATGTTGATGGGCAACAGTCCTTACGGTTCTTTATGTTTAATCCGGAACTGGACAGGAGAGCCCTTCAAACAGAGGACACCCTCAGACAGAGGAAATTTAATTTACTTCACTTGAAATTTGATTTAAAATAATAGCTGTAAAGCAGCTGTAAGAATGATATTGCTGGCAATGTGGAGAAAATTGCAGCCTACAAGAAAGGTTGAGGGTTGAGTGTAATTCGTTGGTCGAACGTGTTTAGGTGTCACTTTTGTTAGATGACCAAAAGATGATCAATAGAACCCTAGGAATGTCCCTACTGTTGGAAAGTAATATTCTTAGTGAAATTGATTGCATAGTGATACTAGTGTAGAGAAAACCCATAATATGATGACACAAGATAATGATCTAGTGAGGAATAGGGATGGCGGAGAATTCCGCCACGGATTTCAGTGAGGCCGAATGCACTGGCATTCGGCCCCCCAAAATCTGTGGCGGAACGGCCTGCCCCCCCACCCCCCGCAGATTCCCCCCGGGATGAAGCTTACCTGGGGTGGATGTTCCAGATGGTGGCGGCACCAGCGGCGGCACCAGCGGTGGCACCAGCGGCGGCAGCGGCTGGTCTTTCGACCGGCTGCTGCGGCTGCCATTTCCATTCTGGTCTTTGCCGTGATAGGCTATGTAAGTATTTACGTAGCTTATCACGGCAAGCCAAGAAAAAGAAAAAGAAACAGTGTACGCAAATGGCGGCGGCTACGGCGGCCACCATTTGCATTCCCGATTTTTCGCTGTGTTATCCTACGTAAATATTTACGTAGGCAATTACGGCGACAAACAAGGGAACCGCAAATAGCGTAGTGGGCGCTATTTGCGTTCTTCCCCCCCCATTTTATCCTACGTAAATATTTATGTAGGCTTTTACGGCGAAAAAAAGAAAGAAACGCAAATAGCGCCCACTACACTATTTGCAGTTCCCTTTTTTTTGGCCGTAATTGCCTATGTAAATATTTATGTAGGATAAAACAGCGAAAAATAGGGAATGCAAATGGCGGCCGCCGTACCCGCCATTTGCGTACACCGTTTTTTTTTTGGGGGGCATGCTGTGATAGGCTACGTAAATACTTACGTAGCCTATCATGGCAGTCTGGAAGGATGCAAATGGCAGCCGCTACGGTGGCCGCCATTTGTGTCCGCAGCAGCCCGTCCGCGGCTGGAAGCCCGGCTGCGGATGGCCCTGGCCGGCTGCTCCACGGAGCCGCTGTGGAGCAGAGCCGGCCGGGCAGGATTCCGGGGGGGAGAACCAGATTGCCTCCCCCCCTGGTGAGGATTCTGGGGGGAGGGAAGGAGCGCCTTCCCCCCGTCGAGGATTCCTGGGGGAGGGACGGAGCGCCTCCTGCCCCAGCGGATGCCCCGACCAGAACCAGGTAAGGGATTCGTACATCCCTAGTGAGGAAAAATCAGGTAGTAGCTAACTGAATTTATCTAAGAAGTGAAATAATGTGATTCACAAAACATTTTATGAGATGAAAGAGGCAGCATGATCACAGCAATTTAGAGTACAATCCTATGGGGATAGTTGGCCCCCTCTGAACTTGGAGGCAACTGACTACCCAATGCAGGCGGGCAGAGCGCAGAGGGGGTCTTTCCCTCTGCACTCTGGTGCAATGCATTTGTGGCTAGATGGCTGATTTTGGCTATCTAGCCAGGGTGCCTCAGAGTGGGGGGCGGGGGGGGGACGGAGGCTGGATGGTGCATAGGAAGCTTCGTAATGGCACTTCCGCCATCCCTCCCTGCCCCCAGGAATGCCCCCTTTTCCGCCACTCCGTGCTGCTGTTCTGCATGCAGAGCCGGGGACAAACCATGCCGCCTATGAGGCAGCGGGGGCGGGCAGTTGGGTTTCTGAGAACCAACCTCAGTGTGCTGGCTTCAAGCTTGGTTCCCAGAAAATGAAAAATCCTATGGCCATCTAGATGCTGTCTAGCAGCCATAAGATTGTGCCCTTAGTAACCATTATTTGAAATGTACAGCACTTTTCTGTTAACTGATCAGTTTATGCTCCATACAGATCAGAAACATCATTCTATACCATTCTCTTGTACTGAAGGAATTTGCTCGTTTTACAAAAGACCTAAAATCCACACAGCTCATATCTACCTTTCCCTTCTCTTATGCTTATCATTAGCTCTATATAAGCAATACATACTAGGAAATTGGGCTTGTTCCTGGTTGCTAGTGCTAGCGGAAATTTAGCTAGTGACTGAACTGAGCGTGTGAAGAAGTACAATTACCTCTGTCAACAGTTGGTTGAAGGGTACTTTTTGAGCTGCTCTGTGAATTCTTTCCTTCTGAGGCAGGTTTAGTCAAATCAGTCAATCCCATGCACCTAGCACCTTGTACTTCTGTTATGAGGTAACAGAACCTCATAACACATGAACAATTCAGAAGTTAATTATTGGGAATGCTCAAGTGTCTAGCTAGTGGGAAAATACTTTAACCATTTGGGATTCAGGTTATATCCTAATTTCAAGGGCAAATGTCTCATTTTCTTTTCCTACTCCCAGTAACGAGAGTGTTTTGGACTACTGTGTATGTCAGTCAATTCAAAGTGCCTGTGTGTGTGTGTGTGTGTGTGTGAGAGAGAGAGAGAGAGAGAGAGAGAGAGAGAGAGATTGATTGTATTTATCTGCTGTCCAGAGTCTTAGGCATACACAGATACAAATATGAATAAATATATAAAATGTGCTGTTTGTAGAAAACAGGATAAATGTTATGCTCACCACAGCCTTAACTGTTGCTATCAAATAATGAGAGACATTTAAGAAATCTCATTTTCTTGGTGAAATAAAATGTAAAATTTGAGCCTCACAAAAAATATTTATGGACAAAGTGGTTTAAAGTGGATTTAGATCTGAATGTATACGCCAACCCATTAATTAACAATGCAGATCTTTCTGTTGCTTCAGATAGACATAGAGTTGGATTAAGACAGTCATTCTTAGAGCAGAGACAGTCATGACTGATTGAAATCTCATTGATTTGAATGGGTCTACTTTAAGGATAGCTAAATCTGGATCCAACCCAGAGACCCCTCTTTTAAAATCCAGCCCAATATTTTAACAAGGTCAACTCCCAATTACAGAAAGAGAAAAAAAGAAAAATAGAACAACAAACCTCAGTCAACCTAAAAATGCTTTACAGCTTCTCTGACGCCTGACATGGTTAGGATTAGAGCAGAGCTGAATTTTTATGGGCTTCATTTTTGTTATATGGAGAGAACCTTTTGTTGAACAGCTAAGCAAATTGCACCAAAACTGAAAGCCTGCTTTTCATCCAAGTCTTGACACTATTTCAGGTCAGCAAGAGCTGTGCAAACCCCACCTAACCCATAAGGCTGACTTCTAAGGCTCCAAGGAAGGGTGCAGTTCTTAAGCTAGTCCACAGGACACAAGTGACCCTTGGGAGCAAGGAAAATATGGCTATCAGTGGCTCCTAGTCATGTTGGCTATATATTATATCCAATATTGGAGGCAGTATGCCTCTGTGTACCAGTTGCTGAGGTACATGGGCAGGAGGGTGCTATTGCACTCATGTCCAACGTGGGCTTCCCACAGCTGCTGGTTGGCCACTATGGGAATTGAATGTTGGGACTAGATAGGCCTTTGGTCCGATCCAGCATGGCTCTTTTTATGCTCTTATGTTTTTAAGATGTGTAATCTCTGAGTCTGTCTTACCAAGCTTGGGAAGGCTCCTCGACTATATTGAATTAAAGGCAGCAGGGCCCCTTTGCATAATGTCTGTATCACTATAGGCTGGGCTGTGGCTAGGGGCAGGCCGTCACCACACTGAGCATCTCATGGAAATTTGAGGCTCCGTGAGATGGAATGAGTTGGGTGGCCTCTCTTTCCTTTGAAACGGGCCAACAAATGTTTGGTAGGAAAGGATCTATGATGTCCATTGGGAGCCACCTACAAACTTCCACACATGCATAACTGTGTGGAGGAAGAGAGTGGGACCACGCCTGTTGGCCTCACCGGCACTGTAGCACTCCAGCAATTTCTGCCCCCACCAATGGGGGGAGTGTACATGCACAGAGCAATCTCCCCTCTTCAGGCCTCCCCACCCCATTGTGCAGATGGTGAGGATTCATGGAGAACACCTGAAGGGAGCTAGTGTGATTGGATTCGAATGACTGGCTCTCCCTACCCATCTGTCTGATGTTGCTATGGCAATACATTAGGATTCTATAAGCTCCACCTTGCATAATGAGACAAGAGGCAATCAACAGAGTGACAGATGGGAATCAGAGCCATTCCATTGGCTCTGCTGAAAGACCAGCTTCATCCTCCTCCTCCTCCCTCAGCTGTCACCTGGCAGCAGCCATTCCATCAGACCGCAGCAGAGGGAGAGGTGGGAAGCAGGGCTACTCCCTCAGCTTTGCTGAGAGACAGCTAGCTCCTCCTCTCTTTGAACTGTTTTCATTCTAGCTGGTCATGATAAGAACTATGATTTAATTTTAAGAAGTGGTGCCTGAGTTTGCTTCCCCCCCCCTCTCCCCAGCCAGTTTTCCTTTGTAAGCCTGTAGCCAGGGATTCTTCCGTTTGATGAAGGTAATTAAAGTATCTGCAGGCAACTCCTCTCATGGAAGGAACAAATAGATGGTCTTCAAGATTGTCAATGCTGTCTGCCTGGGACTTTACAAATTAGGGAGGGGATGATAAGCAGCTAGAAGGCTACAATATGTGTCTGGTGAGCTGCATTCAGCTTGAATTTTAGTGGTAGCCACCATATCTATGACTGCAGAAACTGTATTGTCTAGAATCTATTGATCTAATATAATGTAAATATACAATATTATTGAAAGATATTGTAATTATCTCTTTGTTTTAGGAAAACATCTTTCAGTTTTTACAGGTACTTTGCAGTTACTGGCTTCTCTACAGATTTCTTTAGGTAGATGTAACTGAAGCGTTAATTTTCTTTCTTTTCTAGAGAAGAAATTATAGAGAAAATGAATGGATATATTACGAGCAGTCTGAAATTAAGAAGGACACGTTCCATTTGAGAGCCAGCTATGTGGAAGCAGTTGAGTGGAAGACATGGCTTTAATCTCAAGTAGTTTAAATTTATGGAATGTTACTTGTACCCTTATTTAAGATTCAGCTATGATTGTGTATGACAGCAACAGCACAAAATGTCAATGATTGTGCAACCTGCCACAATACATCATTTCTTTTGTCCCGTATGCTGCAAAAAATGAGCATCTTTTTGTGATGGAAATTTTGAAGAATATATTCAAGAAAGCGACTGCACTTTCCCCTCTCCCATGTTTAAAGATGGCAGCATATCCCAGGAATGGAGTCAATCCAATTCTACTTGATTTAGTTTCTGCTTGCAAGTCTCATCCTTGTCAATGATAAATCATTAAATCAGTGTTTCTGTTGAACAGCCCTCAAGTTCTTCCATTTACATTTCAATCAACGCCACTCAGATCTGCATGTACGAAACAGTCTCCGGTGGGTATGCTGGGCTTTCACAAGAATGGCACTCGAGACTCAGTATAATTTTCCTCCAGCAACTCATTTCTTTTCTCAGGATTTGTGGCCTAAAAGAACTTTTTTAAAAAAGTTATCTCCCATCATTAGAATGTATCAGTTGGATACCATTGCTTGAGCATTGCAGGATATCTCACTGAGTGCTGTGCCAAAACCTCACCTGCCCTTCTGCAACCTTTTGCATTTCCCTGCAAAAGATCCTGCATTGTAGATTCTGAACTGAGCAGGGAGTTGGCCTAGATGACTTCCCAGATCTCTTCTAACTCTATGTATAATGTGTGATTAATCATTCACGTGAAATTTAGTGTTGTCTGTTAGAAAGGATTTATTTTGTTAATGAGAAAACATGGAGAGACTCTGTCCATAAGTGTTCCACTTATTATGGACCAAGTTTTCAAAATATGGTTTTAAGATTCAAGGTTTGAACAGGAGAGGACTAATGGAGCCAGAATGGCTGCAGACGTTGTTTGATAGTTTGTAGCAAAGTTGCCAAGCACCATTTTTGTTGTTGTCAGGGAGAATAGTGGATAAACAGCTAGGAAATACTTGAATAGCAGCACACTCCCAGGTAAGGATGATGTGAAAAGGACAATAGACTGCAGCTTCCGAGTAGAACTAAGTGCTAAACTGCATGCTATATTAAATGCATAGCGGGTTCCTGATCCTAACTATTTTTTTTTACTTTATTGTAAATGCACGGGGACCCAGTTTGGATCAGGGCCACCCTGCATAGGTAGGGAGGTAAAGCTTCCCACCTAGCCATCCCCTCCTTAAATCCCCCTTGCATGGGGGCTAAAGAAAGAAAACCTCCAGCCGGGCCAATGGAAGTTTTTTTTTCTTTTTCTTTAGCCCCTGCATGTGGGGGTGGGGAGAGCAAATTTAGGGGGAAAGAGGGTGGGAAGGTTTAACCCCCCCCTTAGCCATGTGCAGTATTCCCAATTTGGATCCATGTGCTTACACTAAAGGTGTGTGTTTTTTTTTTAAAGGTTAGGATCAGCTTCACACTAAGCATTTAATGTACCATCTAGTTTGGCCCTAAGACCCAGGGGAAGAGACTGAGAGAACATAAGAACAGCCATGCTCGATCAGACCAAGGGTCCATCTAGTCCAGCATTTTGCATACAGTGGCCAACCGGCTGCCCACAGGAAACCCACAAGCAGGACATGAGTGCAACAGCACCCTCCCACCCAAGTTCCCAAGCAACTGGTGTACATAAGCTCACTGCCTCTGGTACTGGAGGTAGCACATAGCCAGCAAGACTAGTAGCCAATGACAGCCTTACCCTCCATGAATTTGTCCAATCCCCTTTTAAAGCCAACCAAAGCGGTGGCCATCACTACATCTTGAGGAAGTGATGTATAGTTTAACTACACACTGTGTGAAGAAGTACTTCTTTTTATTTGTCCTGAATCTCCCACCACTCAGTTTCATGGGATGACCCAGGTTCCTGTAACCTCCTTCCAAAGCAAACCAAATCTGGGTATGAGGTATGCCCCTGGAACTTCTCACCTCTAGGAGAAGTGGGATGAGTGTAACAATATGAAATGTCGATAAAACTATCTATAAACATATGACTAGCTAAATATACCGCTTCTTCATTTCACTTTTCTTTTCCTTAACGTAGACAACATCGAACTATTTTTATTCTGTTCATAACTTGTTCACAATTTGGGGTTAAGTCACCCACTTAATATCAAACTCAGTATTCAAGCAAACAAAAATGTTTACATAAAACATTGTGAACCTACCACAACTGTCCAGTTTTCTAACTTTCCTCACAAGGTCAGCCAAGTGTCAAGGTTTTTTCAGGGGAAACTTGTTTAAATGTCAAATTCCTTCAAGCAGGGTTAAGTTTATGGTGTGAATTTTCTTTCAATAGTAGTATGCTAGGAAGAAGATAACAAATTATTTTTCATATCTATGTCTGTCTACACATTTTTTATTTTTCAGAATAATATTTTCTCTTTGTGTTCTGGGATAAAGGCTCGAAATGTTTCACTTTGACAAGTTCAAATAAATACAGTGCCTTAGATTCTAAGTCATTAAAAATGATGGCCTTGGTCCAAATAGCTTGAGGGAAAATCTATTATTTTCCCAGTCCAAGCGAAGTGAAAACAGAATCCCACAATGACATTTCACTAGGCATTACCAAAACAAAATGTTGGTGTTGTTGGGAGAGGTAAGGGCTAAGGAATGGCAGGAAGGTATATCATTCAGGATGAGAGTGGCATGCAATATGCATATGTGTGGATATGGAATGACCATAGCTGGGGCACCAGCCAAAGCTGGGGCAAAAGCACTCTGTGGGCTTCTTCACACAGAGCTTTTATTGGGCTTTTGAGATTGGCTACTCACAGAGGTTTGCGGGTCCTTTAGATGATGTTGTCAACCTCCAGGGCATCCCCTACACTGAATGACCTTTGTTCCATTTTTTTTAAAAGATCGGAGATAATGAGCTATCAAATTACAGTGCTTGTGTTCCTCTTGCATTCCCTCGTGAAGAGGAAAACCCGCATTAAGAGGCCCTAGACCACAGTGCCATCTAGCGGCTGTATAATGAAACATATGGAAGACTCAGATATGGGGGAAAAGGAGGGAGATCCTGCATTTAAAACAAAAATAGAAAGCCCCATTTTAAATGTGGGATTTTAGACTGGTGAAGAGATGCTTGTGCCACTGGACAGCAGACTGAGCAGGGCACACAGGTCACCTGGCCACAGTCTTCCCCACCATGGTGAGATGCAATGTATTAATAACCATTTCTAAATTTGCATCTATAAATATACATGAGCACATTCAAATACTATGCAAATTGGTGTCCTTTTTGCCCTCTTTTTGTGTGTTGCATATCCTCTTTTTCTAAGCAATTTACAAGTGACCACTCTACTCAGAATTCCTGATTTGGTTCATTAGATGGTAGACACCTAAACGAGGTTGGAGCTGAGGAACATCATGAAGGCTTCCAGATCGAAAGAGCCAAAATGCCTTCAGGAGGCTTCATTATTGCAGACATTTCCCCAATGCATGGACAGAAGGGGGCGGGGGGCAGCAGTAGGGGATGCAGTGGTGGGGGTGGGGCTCATGTGATTGTAATCCTGTTGTTTTTAATGTTTGAATAGGACCATAGATATCCTATTTGCCTACCTGAACTTAATTCTGAGCAATTAACTTGGAAACACTGACATGTAGTTTTCTGACTCAGGTTGTGCCTATTGTGGCTACTGAACTAATATGATACGGGTTCAGAATTCTTCTCATAATGTAATGACCAAACAGGCCGTGAGTTACCAGTTACAGAATTTCTAGACAGAATTCCAGGAACAGCAGGTGAGAATATTGAATGTAACAGGTTTATAAATGCTTGCGCTGCAGTAACAAGATAATACTATTGGTGAGGTTTTTACGAGACCATAATTCCGTTCCCTGTTGGGACAAGCTCCTTTGCTTCTAGTTTTGTAGTTCATCTACTAACTCTGTTATTGCCTCATAAAACAGCTTGACAACTGTGTGTTTTCTTAGGCAGCATCTCAGCTTCGATCACACCATGGATCAGCATATAGTTTGAAATATTTAGCAGCACCAGATCTTATTTTCCAAAATGTTAATGGGTTGAACTGAATTTCTGAAACGGCATTTTTTAATGTGTCATTGGTGCTGTTTTACAATTGGGGGGACCTCTGGGCAGGACTGAGTGGTAGAGCCCCCAGGGGCACATCAGGAAGGAAGGTCTGGCCCAGCTTGCCCCCCGATATGTTAGCTTGTACTTGTGGGGATCCAACAAGCACTAAGCAGCAGCGTGGCTTAGTGAGTGATCAACCAGTGCACCATGGCTTGTTTTCAGTGGGGCTGTTCACCCAACACAATGGGGCTGTTCAGACAACCACTCAGTGGTTGAGTGTGGGTTGTTTTGAACTGTGGCTGTTTGTTGAACCATGGGTTAGTGTGTTGTCTGAATGCAGATGTCCTGGATTCGGACAACATGCTAACCCACGGTTCAACAAACAACCCACGGTTTAACAATAACCTATGCTCAACCACTGAGTGGCTGTGTTTGGATGATTGCAAAGGGGAAAGAAGCCATCGTGGCTTCTCCCCCCACCCCTGCGTGTGCTGTGTGCGTGACCGCCATTTGCATAATCCCCCACGATGTGGCATGGGTTGGTGTGTTGTCTGAGCTGGGCATGTGGTGTGGGTGGCTTTGTGCCCACCCGTACAACCTCTATTGCATGTCATGGGTTTTAGGGTGGATAAGAAGCTACCCCTACCATGCTGCGCACCAGGTTTGGATGACATGCCAACCCATGCTGCATCATGGGGGATTATGCAAATAGCAGTCATGCACGCAACACACACAGAGGCATAGGGAGAAGCCATGATGGTTTCTTTCCCCATCGTGTTCATATGGACTCAGTCATTGTGGGTTAGCGTGTTGTGTGAACCCAGTCAGTGAGGCTTATCATGATGTGCGAATCAGCCCATTGTGTTAGTGAGTTTCACCAGTCATAACCTCCCAGAGCCATTCTGTAATAGATAAGAGTCTTTGCAAATGTCCATTTTTTACTCTAATTATATTACATAGCAGACTAACTCCTATATTAAAATGGATCTCTTCCATAATCGCCAGTGCTAATATATTTCGACATAATGGAGCAGAACATTCTATTTCAGCAATTATTATGACTTTTTAATATATGTTTTGCACAAAAGTACATTTCAAATCATATAATGCGCCCTGCTGTCATGAGGCATTTTAAACCGATCCAGTTGTTTTATGCCCCTTTAATGCTGTTGTGTTAATAATTTAATCAATATATTGCATGTATCTCATCATTTTTATTGCATTTTTGCGTTTGTAATTAGGAAGCTGCCTTGGAGGCCCATTTGGGGGCTGAAAGGCAGAGTAGAAATTTTCTTAGTCAGCACAGCTGTCATTCTAAACTCCACTGAAAACAATGAGACTTACTTCTGAATAGACATGCATAGAATTGCCCTGTAAATAAGTAAGGTTCAGGGTCCCCACAACCTCTCCAGGACTGATCAGAAACTTGTGCGCTTTTTCTTTTTAAATCATCTGAATTCACAATTTTTAAAATACTTTTTTGTAAGGGCATTTTTGTTTATACAACAATGATACTGAACTATACAGCATGCCATAATGAGCAAAAGGGACATTTACATGAAATAACTAACTAAGGGTGCAATCCTATGGGGATAGGCATCTGCCTCCAAACTCGGATGCGACCACCTATCCAATGCAGGGCAGGAGAAGCACGGAGGGGATCACCCCCTCTGCACTTCTCCTGCCCTGCACTTGCAGCTAGGCAGCTGATTCTGGCTGTCTAGCCTTGGGAAGGCAGAATGGGGGAAGTGGCTGCTAGACGATACATTAGATGTGTCGTACCAGCATTTCTGCCTTCCCTGCCCTGGAGTGCCCCATTTTGGCTGTTCTGCACTCCTCTTGTAGCAGGCAGTGTGGAAGGGGATGAAGGTCGGTTCTCCGGGAACCGACCTTGGAACGCAGGCTCTGAGGTCGGTTCCTGGAAATCCACATATCCTATAGCCACTGACTAGCAGCCATAGGATTGCTCCCTAAACAACTATAGATTAAAAGGGGAGTTTTGATGACACACAATGGAAAAAGTATGTAGAAACAACTATTTTCAATGTGCTTACAGTAAATAGGAAATAAGTCTAAACCCAAACAGGGCTGGCATCAAAGATAGGCACGATTGGGCACCTGCCGAGGGACCACACTGCAGCAGGGTCCCTCTGACAAGGGTGCCCTGGAGTTGCTCCTCCTCTTCGCCACTGCAACCTGCTTGCTCAACCGCCTCTCACTGTGAAGGAGCAGCACGAGATGCCCTGGCCTCCTTGCTCATTGGCTCTCTGCCAGTCAAGCAAGCAAGTAGTAGCAAGATGAGAAAGAGGAGGAGGAGCAATAGCAGCTGGTGACAATGGTGGTGAGAAGGTAGACCCACTGAGGGAGGGGGCTCATCGAGGGCCCTCAAAAACCTGGAGCCAGCACTGAACCCAAATAATGTGGCGTTAACAGAGGAGGACTGGCCAAAAATATCTGGGTGTTTGTATTTCAGCATTGTGGAGTGTACTCTGGATAAGGGTAGTATGAATTTATGTATTTTATTGCTGTAAGCTGCCTTGGGAGGCCTTCTGCCAACAGAGGCAGCCAAAAATGGTTTTAAATAAATAAAAAAAAACAAGAAAGGAGGCCACTTTTCAAAATAAAGCCTGTCCTTATGTTTAGGTTTGGATATCGCTTTTAGTAGAGTAGATATGTTTTGCATGGTAGTACTTCCTTTACTTTGCTATACCATTAACGACTGAGATCCCAAGAACTGCATAATGGCTGTGCGGGCTTTGGGCTTGTGTTTTTAAAGAGCAGTTTCTGTACTGTATACAATAGGGGCGGGCAACATATGGTACTGGTGTTTTGGCCCACAGCTCCCATGATTCTTCACCATTAACTATGCTGGCTAGGGCTGATAGGAGTTCTGGCCAAAAACTCTGGAGGGTCCCAAGTTGCCTATCCCTTATTATAGAATATGGCTTTTGAAAGAGAGAGATGTTTGTGAGCTATTTGTGATAGGGCATGGGGTGGGAGTCTGTAGTTCAAAGTTAAAAATCCCATTGTGATGGCCTGCGGAAGCCCAGTGGAGGCTGGTGGCTCTGATGGCAATGGGATGGCAAATCCACTCCGGGTTCCAGTCAGAACCAGTCAGAACTCTACATGTGAAACACCTTGGATAGTACCTTTAGAATTCTGTCTGTTTCTGACTGAAGCCCGGAGCAGAGTCACCCCCCCCCCTGATATTGGAGCAACCAGCCTCCACTGGGGAACCCTAAATTAGTTATTTGGATCCCAGCCACCATGTTGAAATAGAATGTTTTAAATCTTACTGCATGCGAAGTTGAAGGGTTTTTCTTTCCTCAGACTTCAGCTGACTTGAATTTAAATTGTGTTCTAGATCTACATTCCACGTATTTACACAGAAATGCCTCTTGTCCCTTCTATTCAGATGTATTAATATCCCCACATTTTTTAAAAAAATCATTCCTCTGACATTAGGGAATAATATCAACATTTCAAAGCCAGTTGAAAGCTTTAATTGGTAGTTTAACCCATTAATCGGGGGAGGCCAATTTTAATCAGTGGGACTATTTTAAGGATGAACCTTTTTACTTTTGAGGCTATTTTTTTTAATTCTAGTGTATAATTGAAATAGGGAATTAAATAGATGACCTTTTCTTCCAACAATGAGTGATACTTATGTTTATTAAATTGTAAGTTGGGTTCCACTTCTCTCACCATTTCAAAAAGAACCATTGTTGATCTTTTGCTAATATACAGCCTTACCTCCCTCACAGGCCTGTTTAGAAATAAAATGATACTCTGAGCTCCTTTAAAGAGGAACAGGCAGGGATACACATGCAATAAATCAGAGGGGCCAAATCTAGCACTCCTTGGGATCCCAGTCCAGCCCTCTGCTATTCCCAAGATGGCCATGCCCCTTTACCTTGGCTCCACCCCTTTCCCCCTAACCACCTATCGTTTGGTGGTTTTCCACCTGTCATGCAGTTTTCCCCATTCTAAAAGTTGCAGCCCCTCTCCCAATTAGGGGTGTATGGATTATTCACCCTGTTCCAGTGGGGCTGTCTGCTGCGGGGCGGGAGGCGATCTGTCCCTCCCCCTCGGAATCCTCCCCGGCCGGCTTGGCTCCACGGCAAGCCTGCAGAGCCACCGGCCAGGCCCGCCCGCAGCTAGACTTCCGTCCGCTGCTGGGCTGTGGCCGCAAATGGTGGCCGCCGTAGTGGCCACCATTTGCATCCCTGAGTTAGCCATGATAAGCTACGTATATATTTACGTAGCCTATCATGGCAAAGAGCAGGGATGCAAATGGCGCCCGCTGTGCCCTTTGCGTCCGGGAGCTTTTTGTGATAGGCTACGTAAATATATATGTAGCCTATCACGGCTAACGCAGGGACGCAAATGGTGTAGCAGCTGCCATTTGCGTCCCTGTATTAGCCGTGATAGGCTATGTATATATTTATGTGCCTATCACGGCAAACGGCAGGGATGCAAATGGCATAGTAGATGCTATTTGCCTCCCTGCTCTTTGCCGTGATAGGCTACATAAATACTTACGTAGCCTATCATCATGGCTAAAGTAGGGAGGGAAATGGAGGCTGCAGACCGGGGCAGCGGACGAACCGGACGGCCGACCAAAGGTAGGTTCCATCCCGGGGAAATTTCGCGAGGTGGTGGTGGGGATTGCTCCGTTCCACCACAGACACCAGAGGTCTGTGGAGTCTCATTGGAGTCATTGGCAGAATTCTCTAACATCCCTACTCCCAATGCATCACAGAATCATAAAATCACAGAATAGTAGGGTTGGAAGGGGCCTACAAGACCATCAAGTCCAACCCGCTGCTCAGTGTAGGAATCCAAGTCAAAGCATCCCTGACAAGTGGCTGTCCAGCCTCGTCTTGAATGCCTCCAGTGTGGGAGAGCCCACCACCTCCCTAGGTCATTGGTTCCATTGTTGTATTGCTCTAACAGTCAGGAAGGTTTTCCTGATGTTCAGCCGGAATCTGGCTTCCTGTAACTTGAGCCCATTATTCCGTGTCCTGCATTCTGGGATGACCGAGAAGAGATACTGGCCTTCCTGTCTTGACAACCTTTCACGTACTTGAAGAGCGCTATCATATCTCCCCTCAGTCTTCTCTTCTCAAGGCTAAACATGCCCAGTTCTTTCAGTCTCTCCTCACAGGGCTTTGTTTCCAGTCCCCTGATCATCTTCGTTGCCCTCCTCTGAACCCTCTCCAGCTTGTCTGCATCCTTCTTAAAGTGAGGTGCCCAGAACTGGACAGAGTACCCCAGATGAGGCCATCGTTACTGGCAGTAAGAGCTTTGAGCTACAATATGTTGGTAGATTTTACGTGCAGAAGATTTGAAAGTCCAATCTGAAGGTGTAATGTAACTGAGGGCCAAACTACATATGACTTCGCATCTAAAGGTCCTACCTCTTTTGCCTTCAGCCACACCCACCTCTGGAATCCGGCCCCCAAGAGCTTCTCCAAAATTGCATCCAGTCCTTGGGCTGAAAGAAATTCCCCAATCCTGTAATAATCAGTCATGGGCTGCTATTTAGGTTGGACCCATTTTTTAAATGAAATAATTTGTAAAAATCCCTTTTGTTTGGTACTTACGTTTTTGTGCTGAGTGTTTGGATTTTAAAAGATTTGTATATTGGATTTTTATTATAGTCATATTGTATTATTGCGATGCTTTTAACTATTCATACAAACTATTCATTTGTACAAATTTGTGCTGTGCTGGAAATTTCTCCCACATTTCCCCCCCCCCCGACTATTGTCATTCAATTTGATAGAACAGAAATGGCTTTTGAAAAGAAATTCAATGATGAAGAAATCTCAGAGAAATTCTTATGGGCTGGGTTTGGGTTTCTTGGGCTTACCTTACTTAGGAGGTGGCCGAGGAGTGAGCACAAGTATCCTGTTTTTCATTGTACAGTCATCTCTCTTGCAGCCTGTGGCCTCCTCAACTTCCTACACTTCAGTGAAAGAGCAGTTTAAAGCACCATGAGGTAACAAGGCTAGCTGTGAGTACTTAAGCTCAATAACACCACAAAAATAACTTATAAAACATCCTGAATGAGGCAGAACAATGGAATCCTCTTTCATGGTGGGAGAAAACGTTCAGGAAATTGGAGGACAGATTTTGGCAGAGCACTAACTCCACCTCATCCCTGGAGCTAGATGCAACACTGCCCCCATCTTCATTGTGGCAGATGCAAATTGGGCAAGACAGTTGCTGCTGCTGTAGCACAACCCTTATAAACGAAGAAAAAAAGCTGTGCTACAAGCCCTGTAAATGGGGAGCCCTAACTGGGAGAAGCGGTTGAGAATTTCTCCTCACCCTGGAGAAATCTGGTGAAATTGTCTCTCAAATTTCTCATCCCACAAGTAAGGTGGAAAACTTCAAGAGACCTTTTGTGCATAGCTCTAGAACAAACTATCCACGTACAAACTATTCATTTGTACAATGCCTTGTTTTGTAAGGCATTAATAAATATAAATAACCAACAATTAAACACAGGTACTCACTATTTGGCCACCTCCAAGTGGGGAGGTGCAGAGTGTCATAAGAATATAAGAAGAGCCATGCTGGATCAGACCAAGGGTCCATCTAGTCCAGCATTCTGGTCACACAGTGGCCAACCAGCTGCCTGTGGGAATTCCACAAGTAGGACATGAGTGCAATATCACCCTTCTGGTCATGTTTTTTCCAGCAACTGGTGTACTCGGGCATACAGCCTCTGATACTGAAGGTAATATATAGTGGTCCTGAACCTTCATTCACTGTACACAGCCTAATGATTTCCACATCATCCATTTTAAGAAGGACCTTGTATACAGTAAGCTATTTATTTTTATTCAGACCAGTTGACCAAATGTGTAGGAAATGGTCAAGATATCCTTTACTGTCCCTGTCCCTGAATGGCACGGAGTTTGGAATGGTTTTCCTCAGTATGACGGAGGTTTTATTTGTGATCATTTTATAAGGGAAAAGGAAGTTTGGGAGGAAATTAAATATTGTTTTATCCCCCTTCTCTTGATGCATGCCTGAAGGTGGCTTTTATGTCAGCCAGGGCCAATTTTTTTTGCAGAATCCTGACAACTTCCTGTGGTTTCATGGAATAACATCATATTTCTTTGTGCGACGAAGAAACCTAATAAAATCTCAAGCTGGAAATATTAGGAAGATCATGACAAGTGGATGGAATTGCCTCCCCTCCCCCAGGTTGTAATCTCTAGGTTCACTGGTACCAGAATTATTCCCAAGAGTGGTGTGGGGTGGGGGAATTAGTCATAAATGACTGAGCTAGGTGGATGCCTTATCTCATTGTTATTTTCTAAGGCAGTGTTTCAAAAAGGAGTGAACTTTGAACATGCTGTTGACAACTTGAAAACGTGTCTTTGAAACAAGGCAATGTGGATACCCTTTCAGAATGCACTGCCTGCTGCCAAACTGCAGGTGTTTTTTTTAATTAGATGTAGCTCATTAAAATGATGTAGAGGTTCAACATAGGAGGGCGAGGTTGCAGAATGAAGCTGATATGCTGGGGGAAAGAACAGTTATAATCTGGTGTGTTTTGATGCCATTTAAAAAGATCAACCATTTAAAACACCTACTCAAGTCTGTACAGTATAGAAACCAAATGGGTTTGATACAAAGAACCAGGTGGCTAGTTTCACAAGCCCAAAGAGCCTTAGATTTGTCTTTCTCCTTATGCTGCCTGGCAAACTGATTTAGAAATTCAGGGGAATTTCAAAGGGCATGTTTTTCTATGTGACATGGCTGCAGTGAAGGCTGGTGGCTCCGATGTCAGTGGGGCTGTGAATCCCCTCTGGGTTTCAGTCAGAACCAGTCAGAACTCTAAAGGAGCCATCCAAGGTGCTGAACCCCCCAACAGGCTCAGCACCTTGGATAGCTCCTTTAGAGTTCTGACTGGTCCTGACTGAAACCCAGACCAGATTCGCAGCCCCACTGACATCGGAGCCACCAGCCTTGACTGCATGACTGTTTATGGTTGGGAAGACTAGAAGTACAAAATCTGACTGGCCTTTCCCAGAAAAAACACACCAATAAAATAAAACTTTTTTTAAAAAAACCAAGATCTTTGATGCACCTGCTGTATCTTTCTTGAAGTTGGCTAATGGCTTCTTCTGAGTTCATGCCAATAATAATGGAGGGTGCACAGGGGGCTTTTATCTGCCAAAGGTTTGAGGGTCAGCCCCGAAGGTGTATTATAGGCAAGGGCTAAACTACATGTGACTTGAAATGTGTTTTTGCATCCAAAATGCGGGGTTTTACAAGTGCGGATTGCATCAGCTGGTAATTAACCAGGCCAGAGCAGGTGTTGGGGGAAAATGTAACCCTTTCCCCACCTCCTGTGGTCCTGAGGAAAATCCTTCTGAAGTTGTATTTGCTGTGGGGGTGGGCTTCCATGTTCCAAAACAGAATGCTGTGCATAATTGTAACAGGCCAGTGAGATGGAATGGTGAGCAGAGACAGAGTGAGTGACAGGTAAGGAGTCAGAAATAGGGAAGTAAAAAAAAGTGGGATGGCCAGATGCCAAAGAGGCCAGAGCTCCTAAAACTTTAATAGCTCTGTAAAAGAGATTTCCCTCTTCCATGCAACTCTTAAAAGGGCAGGATCCCTGTCTTCTTTTTCACCCGGCCACCCTATAAAAAAGGCTGGTGGTCAAGATAGCTGGTGGAAAGGAGAGACAGATTTATTAGGTAGGAACGTGATTTCCTGATCTTTATTTAATGATTGCATTTCGTGGTTGATATGTTCCCTAAATAAATACAGTATCTGGTTCAAATACGTGATTGTGGTCTGGTCTGGGTGGATTCCAGGGGTTAAATCCAGATCTACGTGCATGCAACTGGGCTGGCAGAAGCAAATTTCTCTGCCCCCTCCTCCCCACAGTAGCCCTGCCAGCCCCCTGAAAATGCTACACAGAAGGTCTAGGGACCCTGCTGAATGGGGTGAGCTGTGGTATGGGTCTGGGGGGACACAGACAAGGGTAGATCCCCCCAAATTAGGCAGAGGCACCTTCTGTAAATGGAGACCTGGGATCCTGCCTTAGAATAATATATCTGACTCCACATTCTTTTGTTTACATAATCAAGCATATTTCCAAAGAGTCCTATTGATAGAACCAAAGAGGCACCATCTTAAAGTACTGGCAGCCATCTGAGGCAGCCTCCTACAGTGGAAAGTTCCAGAGGAAGATAGTCTTATCAACTGCCTTGTTGACACCAACAGTAAGGGTCTGTTTCATATCAGGTACAGCCAGAGGAGCCCCCCCCCCCCAGTAGCCACCACTCCTGCAGCTGGTTAGAACCAGTTCCAGCTAGATTGCTTCCTGCCCAGCTTGCAAGGACAGGTCAGCCGTAGAGACATGTCAACTACATATGCTTAATGAAGTTCATGAATATTATGAGGCCCACCCCGCATAGCTAATGAGGTCATTATACTGAATGAATATAAGCTGTACCAAAAACATCTAGGGTGTGGTTCTCCTTTGTGGCATTAGCCGCGAGAATCCACCCGAACAGCGCTGTTTGTCTCCTGCCAAATAAAACTGTGCTGGACTGAATCTCAGAGTTCTGTGTGTCTCTAAGGGGATATTGGCATACCCTTCCTAGAGGGAACGAACTTAAGCATAATTTGTGCAACACTATTGCTCTATATAGTGCTGTATTTGGTGGTAGCTTTGGATAAGTTACGGCAGTCTTGGAGAAGTTATGGTGAGTCTTAACCCAGTGGACTGCTTGGCTACTACACACCTAGCTACTCTGGCGTACCTGGCACCCTCTAGGGGCCAGGGCCTTGTGTGAGTCCCCAGGAATGTTACAACAATCCACTGGGAATTTTTGCTGTGCAATACGCATTGGCATGAATGCTGTTGGGCAGAAACCATTCAGTTCAAGGGGTTTGTGCAGAAGTTTTTCATGGTGGATTGCAGCTTGAATTTGGAAGAATTCAAACCTGGATCATGGCAAATACAATGTAGCTTTGATGCTGCAATACTGCAAGATGTAAGCCACCCCTTAAGAAACCAGTAATAACATGTTGTTTTTTTTTACAATGTTGGAATAGATCAGTAATGTAAAACTCATGTCTAGCCAATTTTGGCAGTAAGAATGAGATTTGGATTTTTAAAATTTTCATGGCCCATTAGCTAACAGCATAGAAATACCAGCCACCAATTGGATAATATTTCCTGAAGAGTACATTAGATTTATTTTATATTCCCTAAAGCATTTTTCATGATCTTCTGATGTTACAGAGAAGAAACACAATATTGTGGTATGTGTGCGTAACTTTCAGCTATTTCAAGCCAAGATTTATGAATAGCCTTGTTTGTATAAAAAAAAAAAACCCTCTCTCATTGTTCAGTTAAAACCAGCATTTAAAACATCCAAAATACAAGAGTAAAACCAAGGAATATAGTAAAACAAGGAGAGAGCTGTAAAACCAGACCAGCATAGAAACCAGCTTAATACTGTCAGACAACAAAGTGAAAAGTTCAAGTTACCCAGGGGAAAAAGCCTTCTGAAATGGAAAGACTTCTGCCCATCAAAGGAGGAGTCTGTACAAATGCAGGGAGTTCCATCAAATGGGTACCATCACTGGGAAAGCCCAGCCCCCATGCCCTGCAGATCAAATATCAGAAAAGGATGGGACACAGAGCAAAAACATAGCAACAGACTATAAACCATAAAGAATGGGAAGCAACATACAGGTCAGGGCTGCAGAACCCTCAGCCTGCAGGCCCAATTTGGCCCACGGGGCTCCCCAGTCCAGCTAGCAGAGCCTCCTCGGTTTCCTCCAGGGGGCGGGGCTTGGCCTCCAAGCCCCACCCTTGGAGGATTCCCCCCGGAGGGAATTCTGCTGTTATCTCTGATCTCCAATCGGAAATAACGGTGGGAATGCAGGTGGTGGGGGACACAGGCCCCAGTTCTTGAAGCAGCTGCTCTTTCCAGTGCTGGTCGAGTCTTCCTTTGTGCACCTCACACTGGCCAAGGTGGGGATGGTGAGAGGTGCACTGAGGAGGTGCCCGACTCAGGCAGCACTGGAAGGAACTGCTCCTCCCAGCACCGGTTGAGTCCATTCACGTGCTGCTTGCCATCCCTGTCTGATGACAAGTGGTATGCAAAGCCTGTGACTCAGCGGACACTGGGAGGAGAGGCTGTTCATCCCAGAGCTGCCTGAGTCGGGCACCTCCTCCGTGCACCTCTCACCATCCCCATGCTGAGGAGGCATGGAATTCGTGCCTCTCCACAGTAGAGGGGAGCAGTGATGTCAGTGATGTCATGGGGGCAGTGATGTCAGCAGGTGGCAGGCAATTTGGCTTCCCCCAAAGAAATGTTCTGCATCCCTGATATAGGTGGAGGTGTTCCTTAACATTTTGAAATCTGTGTAACTTAAGTGCATCTTGACTGTTCCAATGGATACCCTAGCTCATTATGCTACCGCAGGATATGGAATCCTCCCACTCATGTATCTCACCACATCATGCTCATTGCAAAGTCTGCCCTGCCACTGTCCCAGGACCTGAAGGGCTGCATACGTCCACATGAACCTGTCCACAAAATGGCTTCCTCTGACAGCCTTTTCTTGGTTCCTCCACCACTGGAGTTTAGGCAGGTGGTGACCAAAGAGGAGATTTTTGGGTTGTGGCACACACTTCATGGAATGCTTTGATGTCCTTTCATCACTAGGAGAAGGCATTTTAGGGTGCTATCCTATGCGTGTTCAGACAGAAAAAGGTCCTACAACTCCCAGCATGCTGGGAGTGGTAGGATTTTTTTTGTCTAAACATGCATAGGATTCTGCCATGAATTTCCTCTGACTTTTAATGAGCTTTTAATCATTCTGATTTGGTTTTATTCTCTGCTAAAATGTGACTAGCCTTTTCTCTCTGCTATTTTATTGTTATTTTATTTTTGAAATGTTTAACTGGTTTTTTTTTTAAATGTTATCAGTTATGCTGTTTTCTGTAATTCACCCTGTTAATGTGTATATTGAAGGGCATGGTATAAATTTTTGAAATGAAATATAATAGTAAATGCCTTCAGTATATAAAGGGTATAAGTTTTCATGTACTGTGTATAGTATATATTAAACTGGGGATACAAAGTCTGGGTGACTCTTGACATTCCTGTGTGAATGGGCTGGATCCAAGTTTAGTTAAAACAGACCTATTGAAATCAATGGATCTTAAAGTTAGTCAGGGCTACTCTAAGTATGACTAAATGTGAACTCTGAATCCAAGCCAGAGTCAACATTTTCAGACAAACTCTGTGGATATCCAAAACTTGAAATACACCAGGGAATGTTGATAGTCATGTAACAATTGCCAGCATCTATAGTTGTTTATGACCAAAGGTTGCGGAAATACATTTATCTAGTTCTGGATGTTCACAAAATTCATCTGGGATGGTACAGTAACACACAGTATTCACATGAGAATGTTGCCATTCACCAAGTTTCAGACTTGGCTGTAGCATAAATATTCTGCATAAATATTCATCTGTGTTATCTAGAAAAGTCTGTTGGTCTGGACAAGTGCCTTGACATACTATATCTTTGCTATTTATGTGGGCTTTGCACAGAAGCACAGAAATAAAGAGGAAGAAACATCTGAAAAAAAAATACAGTGTATTCACAAAAATTGGCCTCGATTCTATGAGTCACTGTTATTGCCTGAGTTAATTGTTCTGCGCTAGTTCAATTGTTGATGTTCCCATAAATGGATGTAACAAAATGGGTACACAGTGTGCATTCATAGTGTGCTAATAGATTTGGATTCAGTGTCCTCAAAAGTACTTGCAGGCATAATTTCCTCCCTTACTGAGCAACTTTCTGAAAGGTTGAAAAATCAAAATTTTCTGACAGTTTATGTTCTTATACTCCAAACCATCAAAGTGAAGTGGTTAGAGGTAATTAAAAAAAGTTGTTAGAGCAACCGATTAAATAATTAACAGAAATCACAAAGGCCATGAAGAAATGGGCTTGAGCAAACTTCAGGAACTCTAAATCAAATATTTATCTCTTCCATCAATATGTGATGGAATATAATTATGTGATTCTATATACCATTAAACATTTGAGAACCCTGAACTTGTGGTGCTCCAGATGATTTGGCCTACAATTCCCATCATCCCTCACCATTGGCTAGGCTGGTTAGGGGTAATGGGAGTTGTAGGCCAAAACATCTGGATGGCCAGAAGTTGCCCACCCCTGACCTAAATAAAAGGAGGAGGGAAGATATAAGCTTAAGAGAGGCTGTAGTTGTAGCAAAGATGGTAATTGTCCAGATCATGTAACTATACCACAATGATTTTCTACTACTTCAGCTCTGGGCAATGTAGGAAAAGAGCTTGTGAAACATGAAGGCAGACCGGAGAAGATGGGAGAAGCTTAAATGAAAAAAGGGTTCCTAGAGTGGAGTAGAAGGGGCTTTTCTTGTATTAAGTTCAACTATTGTTTTTGAAGTTCATAAATTATAACATCTTTGGACAACATCACATGAAAAACAATCAGTGAAAATTGGGAGACAGCACTCAACAGCAATTTCTGCAACCAGAGCAGAAATGTTTTGCAGTTGTTGCCCTGTTGCCACACAGTGTTTTTTTTTTTTAAAAATCTGGGCCAGTCTTCCCCAATCTGATGCCCTCCAGAAGTTTTGGATTTCAGCTCCCATCATCTCTCACCATTCACAATGCTGGCTGAGGCTGGTGGGAGTTGTAGTTCAAAGCATCTGGAGGGTGCCAGATTGGGGAAGGCTGATCTAAACCAAGTTAGTCACACTTAGGTCCTATTGAAATGAATAGAAAAACTAAGGTAGTTATGCAAACTTAAGTTCAATTGATTTCAATGAGAACTCATTGTGACTAATTTGGTCTGGATCCAACCCAGTGACATTCTTTCCATGTCATCTTGAATTTGGGTATAATCAGGGGTACTGTGAGGAGATTAAAAGCAGCTACCTTACATGTGTGAATTGTCCTAGCTTGGTTTGAAAACAGAATTACTATAGCAGAGGCCACAAAATCAAATCTACAGTAGTACACTGGCATCCCGTTAAGTACTTGCAAAACTGCTTCAACCTGATTTTGTGATGTTTGCTCATATTGATTTTGATAATTTCACTCTATAAATCCTAAGGCAAAAGGTCTTATATAAACATACAACATATGCATTACTAAGAAGCAAAATGGGATGGTTTCATATTCATTTAATGTCAAGCACACCAACTTCTATACTATACAGATTTTGTAAAGGTCTCCTTCCTCGTGCAAAAGTACCACTGATATTTTCTTACTGAGATGATTGCATAGGTAAACATACCATTATCCAAGTAATAAACAGAATACTTATTCATGTTATGTGAATGGCATTGCTACTAGGAAAAGGTGCTAATATTTACATCTTTAGAAGAAAATGTGTTTAACTCAGTGTGACACAAAAGGATTTTTTTACAAAAAATTACTAAGTTCATTATTTGCTAATCTAATCAATGACGAAGAACATTCAAATACAAGATAGCAAATAATCAGCCCATAATGTGTATGAGTATGGAATAGAAGACACATTTATGAAGTTAAAAGTGGTGTGCTCTCGGTTTCATCAGCAAGTTCTGTAGGCAGAAGGATAGTTGACCCTCATAGCTTGCTTCATGCCTATACAGAATACTGATGTCCATGCTTTGAGATGGAATCCTCTTTATCCTCATAAGAGATGGTAATGCTTTGAAGATGGAGGAAGAGAAAGAGAAGACTCCCTTCCCCTCCATATCCACTGTGTTTAGCTAGACTAAAGGATCAGCTAAAGACCAAACTGCTTGCATGGACTGTTGCAGGATTTTTTTTCCAGGGGTGGAGGCAATATATATGTACACAAATAATATATATATATATATATATATGGAAAATATGTAAATAAAAATCTAAGCACATAAATTAAGCCTTCATATTGAAAAGAAACCATACATGCATGACTTCCTTCAAGTTGCTTTGCTATTATTGCTCTTCAAAATGTTGAAATTGCTCTACAAAAATCCTTATATCATCCAACGTCAAAGGGGAGTTCTTCAGGCATGCCAATACACCAGAAGGTATAAGCCTATTCAGCTATGTAGTCAACGTAGTGCAAGTCCAAACTTCTTGTTCTTCACTTTGAGCAGGCCAAGAAACCAAAAGGTAGAAGTCCAAACTTATTGGATAGACTAATGTTCTTCAACTTCCCAAAACAACAACAACAACCCAACGCAGGAGGCTGCATAACAACACTGAACTACACTGCAGCATTGTTATACTCTATTCTAACCCCCCTCCCCCCAGCAAAATGGGTATAACAGTAGGCTACTTTGCAGCTCTCTCAGCCACAATCCCAGCCACAGCCCCATCCACTAAAATATGGGTATAAATAATGACCTATTTCATCTGTGTTGGTTTTGGCAGAGGTTTTTTTTAAAAGTATACAAACTCAGGGAGAAAAACACATTATTTTTGTATGAAACAAGTCCTGTCCTGTATTTGCTGCTACCCTTTGTTTTGGGGTAGACCCATCACTGTGGAATCACAGCTACACTAAAATCCTGTGGTTGGATCCAGTCAGATTTCAAAGGGTCTACTCTAACTATGACCAAGTCTGGATCCAATCCCTGGATTTCTCAATAGTTTTCTAAGGGGCATCAGTTCTCCAGCGGGGAAGTACAAAAGAACAACAACAAACAGCTTAAAAATGAATCAAAACATTCCTTCTCCAGACAATGGGTATGCCACTCTAACCATCTTTTTGTGTATATGTCCTGTTTCAGCCACTGAACCCTGTTGTCACAGTAAGAGCCCCTCCTGAACATGCCCATGACTGCATCTGCTGGAGAGTTCCCTGATATTCCCTCTTAATGTTGTTGTTTTCCTATTCTATTATTTTCTATCTCTCAGCCTCAATACTAACGTATCTACAGGGTTACTGTAAAGATTACTTTTACATCATTATTTAATTATTATTCCATTTATATCCAACCTTTGCAGCTCTGGGCAGTGCACATGGATGTCCCCCATTTCATTTGTACAATAACCTTGTCAGGTAGGTTAGGCTGAGAGATCGTGGCTAGTCCAAGGCCACCCAGTGAGCTTCATGGCTGAGCGGGGATTTGAATCTGAGTCTTTCTAGCCCAGCCCGACATGAGCAAGATTATAGGTAAGGATACTAGCCCTGAACTGACTCTGATTCCAACTCATTTATCTGTACTCCAGACAGCTCATATCCATCTATAACAGAATCAACAGCAGAATCTGTACAACACCTCATTCAAAACATGTCTTCTGGCTGGCATTAGGAGTTGTTTATTTTAAGCTGCTGGGTTAATGTTCAGTGCTATAATAAATATTAGTATGTGACTCTTGCAGAGTCCAACAGATTTGGCATTTTTCCACTTTTGTGTTCAATGCTTACTATTTTGGCATTCAATACGCTGACTGTTCTGTACTTCAATTTCCTTATGTGAATCTCTTCCTGCGGCTACCGCTTTTATACCAGGGAGTGGTCCTGCAAGTGACTTCTGTGATGAAACTCATAATGGAAGGAGGGCTTGTACCCTTCCTAAATCTACTATTAATCACCCAGAGAACCTTGAGTATTGAGCGATATTTTAATAATGTAAGTTAAAAAAATGCTCAAGAGAGAGATGAAGATCTAATTACTCACCCTCCTAAGAGTATTTCATTGAGTTCAATGCAATACCTCTTAATGCTAAGAATTGAAGTCTGAGAGTGTCTTTGAATGTTGTGACACAGAAGTGTGAGGCATCATCTTCACATCCACTTGTTGGCATGTTTTATCATAAAATGGTCTGAAGCTGTGGATGTGGAAATACAAAGCTGAGTGGAGAGGAGAACCAAGAAGCTTGCTAAACTTTCTGCTCATGCTGCATTTGTACAAGTGTAACTACTTCAGAAAGAACTTTCCATTATACTGTGTCCTTTTCATGAGTTTCATAACAGCAGTGTGGTGTAGTGGTTAGACAGCCAGTGTAGCCTAGTGGTTAGAGTGTTGGACTGGGACTTGGGAGATGGGGGGTTCTAGTCCCCACTTGGCTATGGAAGCTCACTGGGTGACTTTGGGCCAGTCTCAACCACACACGTTGTTTGTGTGTTCTTTCTGAAGCAGTTACACTTGTACAAATGTAGCATGAGCAGAAAGATTAGCAAGCTTCTCTTTCTTTGAATAAAAAGCACACTCTGCACATGCTCAGGGAATGGACAAAATGAGGAATAAACATACCAGGGAATATGAAGAACTATATTCTTCCATTGTGTGTGTGTGAGGGGAGCTTCTCCCCGAATCCAGCTGTTTCCCTGGAACCGCCCCCCATTCACCGAAGGGTCTTCTGAGATAACTAACAGGAGGTTTGATAATGAGCTGGATGTGGAAATACAAAGCTGAGCTGGGGGCAAGTAGGGTGCTGCAATGTGTAGGAGTAAGTCCCATCGAACTCAATAAGACTTACTTCTGAGTAGACATGCACAGAGTTGGTTCTCCTCTCCATTTTAGCCTCACAACGTCAACAACAATGCTGGATGTGGAAATATAAAGCTTAGCAGGGAGAATAATACCTCGTGCAGGGCTCCAGGACCAGCATGGTCATTTTAAAAGGTTTTTTCTTTCTTTAAAACAGCATTGCTTTAAACAAATAGTTTATCGCTCAGGCACACCTAAGACAGCCTTCTTTTGGGAAGCCCCTAGGAAGAGGAAATGTTTTGGCTGAAAGTAAATGGAGACGGAGGATTTCAATTTAAAAAGAACACCCACAAACAAGGCGGTGAGCACAATTCATTTTTTTAAAAAAGTACGTATTTATTATCGGAATTTACTACACCACGTTTTTATTTATGAAAATTTCGCGACTCTTTGCGGACGACGGAAAAAAAGCTGAATGACTGCTGGCTCTGCGGGACCTCGTGGTGCCGTTCCGCAGAGGATTCTGTGGCACGGACTGAAGGGAACCTGATCCCATTTCAGTCCGTGGTGGAATTCTCCGATATCCCTAAAACAGATGCACTCTTCTGAATAGCTAGTATAACCAGAGAATAATCTGAAGATTCTATTGCTGAAGCTAAGAAACTCTAGCCTTGTGAGCTGCCTTGATGGGAACAATGTTTAAGCACCCCTGAGTTCTTTGGCAGAAGAGTGAGGCATCCATGGAATAAATAAATATGAGTGAAAATTATAATGTTGCAAGTGTCTTTCCTTAGAGCTGTGGGTGGACAAATCTGTTAATTTCCCTTTCTTTCAGTTTCTTATTTTTACTATTTTAAGTTCATTTCATTCTGAAGTCTGAGCATTTTTTTAAAAGTTCACATGAAAATTTGTACACATTTTTGTGGGCATTGCATACATACATTTTGTATGCATTTTTCACTAATATACACATTTTTACAAGCAATTTTCCTAATATAATGTTAAAATAATTTAACATTATTTTCACAAATATACACATTTTTGCATGCACTTTCCCCTAATATTTGCATTTTTGTACACATTTCTTGATTGGAGAATTCTTCTCCAAAATTTAGAGAAGTGCAAATTTCAAAGGACAACTGAGTTTCAGTTGGTATATTCATCTGAAAGTGTGAAATTAGGCTGACTTTTTCTCCCATCCTTACTCAGAACACAATCTACTAACCAGTTAATGTGGTTGGCTTGTATTCAAGCCAATTTAACCCTTACAATGTCAGCTGATTTGCTCATAATCTGAAGAATGTGGCTGCTGTCCCACGTACTTTCATTTAACATGTTTGCTGGTTTGGCACCAACCAACGCAAAACATTTTTGAAAGGATATCTGCCTTCCACTTTGATGTAACAACTTGCAATGTGAAGTAGCATCCATCTTATGTGATATCCCATCCAATGCAGCAGCTGGTACTTCAAATCTACTTCATAGATTGTGAAACTATCGTACATAGAATCTTAGGGTTAAGATGATTAGCACAATGGAAAAAAATCTAACAAATTAAGGACAATATGTGAATGACTGGCAAGAAAGGAAATTACCTCTTTCTGCAAATTTCCAGAAAGAGGAGGAGGAAGAGGAGGAGGAGGAGCAACAACAATAAGACAGAACCTGGACAATGCATTTGGTTTGGATTTGAAAAGGTGATAAAATTTGTATTGAATATTTGCTGCCATGCCAAGTATTTTTCAGCAGCAAGGTAAGAAACAATTAAGATTGTTGGCTGGCCTTTAAAGGGTATCTACAATGTAATATGTGTTCTTGAGACTGATTACAGCTCAGTCTGAGTCTTGGGGGATTTGGCGCTCATTAACTACAGTTCTTAATCACTTTACCATTTCAGTGTGATCTGCTTAACAACCATATCTCTCCCTAATTTCATTGGCCTTTATCTCCTACTGCTGGCTGTACAGAAACAGGATATGAAAAGGATGGCATCTCATAAGCATGAGTGCTCTCTCTCCCTCTCTCCCCCTCCTTGTATTGAGCCATTTTGGAAGGAGTTTAATATCTGTACATTTTTATATGGAGGTTGTTCTGTGAAAGAATAATAGTCTGATGTTCTTCCTCCCATTGATTCAAGTCTGGGTCCATTCTTACATAGAGAGAAGACGGACTTCTATCAGGGCAGAAACCAAGCAAAGAGAATCTAAAGAGCCTCTTGTTGAGGGTGAAAGAGGAGAGTGCAAAAGCTGGTTTGAAACTCAACATTAAAAAAATGAAGATCATGGCATCTGGCCCCATCACTTCCTGGCATATGGAAGGGGAAGAAATGGAAGCAGTGACATTTTATTTTCTTGGGCTCCAAGATCACTGCAGACGGTGACTGTAGCCATGAAATTAAAAAGACGCTTGCTCCTTGAGAGGAAAGCTATGGCAAACCTAGACAGCATAGTAAGAAGCAGAGACATCACCTTGCCGACAAAGGTCCGTCTAATCAAAGCTATGGTTTTCCCAGTAGCAACGTATGGCTGTGAGAGCTGGACTATAAGGAAGGCTGAGCGCCGAAGAATTGATGCTTTCGAACTGTGGTGCTGGAGAAGACTCTTACGAGTCCCCTGGACTGCAAGGAGGTCAAATCAGTCCATCCTAAAGGAAATCAACCCTGAGTGCTCATTGGAAGGACAGATACTGAAGCTGAAGCTCCAATATTTTGGCCACCTAATGCGAAGAGAAAACTCTCTGGAAAAGACCCTGATGCTGGGAAAGACTGAAGGCAAAAGGAGAAGGGGATGGCAGAGGATGAGATGGCTAGATAGCATCACGGATGCAATGAATATGAACTTGAGCACGCTCCGGGAGAGAGCACAGGACAGGAAGGCCTGGCGTGCTATCGTCCATGGGGTCATGAAGAGTTGGACACGACTGAATGGCTGAACAACAACAACTATATTTGTATGAGTCTCCTCACCCATTATTATGTTGCTTAAGTGTATAGCTAAAAATTTAAAGTATATGTATGTCAAGCACATATTTGCAAATACAGGAACTGGAGAGCTGTGATTGGCTTTGGCTCCCAGTGGCAAACCCAAGTGTGCAACAACTACTGAAATGTAGGTTTGTGAGCCATGTAATCTGTTGCACCCACATGGCTGCAACATGCACACGGTCCCCCACTGTGTGTGATCACATCATGGAAAAGCAGCTCGTGTGTGTGCGCGTGTGTGTGTGTGTGAGAAGCACCTTAGAGTGACCAGAAATCAATATATTTTCCAGCCCTGTTTCTGTGTTTTCAAAAGATGGACCAACCCTGATGCCTGATCCCTTTCTCTACTCCAAAGACTTTCAATAGGAAGACTTTGACCCTGGCAAACTAATTCTGAGTGGAGATTTGAACTTGGGTCTCCTGCTTGATTTCTCCCACTCCCAGAATAGAATTCTGCTGATAACAAAGCAGAGGATAGAAGAACAATAAGAATAGGGGAGGTTCATTGCTTCCTCAACTCTGTTGTCTGGATTCTGGAAAGCCCCATGGAGATCCGCAGAACCTTCTTGAGGAATTTTGCTAGGTATGCTTGGATTGTTAGTATAAAATATATTTTTGCTTCTGCATGCCTTATTCTTGCTATGTCTGAATTTGGTCCAATGTCTGTGCTTGAGCCAGTGTGACATAGCAGTTAGAGCAGGAGTGGCAACCTGTGGCCCTCCAAATCTTTTGGCCTACAGCTTTCATCAGCCCTAGCCAGCATATCCAATGGTGAGGGATTAGGGGAGTTGTAGGTCAAAACATCTGGAGGACCACAAGTTGCCCATCCCGGGTTAGGGTATTGGATTAGGAATGAAGAGACCCAGATTCAAATCTCCTCTCACACAGGAAGCTCACTGAGTGACCTTGGGCCAGTCGCGATCTCTCAGCCTAATCTCCTTCACCCGGTTGTTGTGAGGATAAAATAGATGGGGAGAGAACCATGCACACTGTCCAGAACTCCTTGGAGTAAAGGTGGGATATAAATGTAATAAATATACATCTGCGGCCTTTCCCTCTTTGAGATTTTTAGTGGACATTCCTTGAGTTTCAATATATAGCAGATTTATATGCTCAGCAGAAGACTGAGCACATTTTATTTTCCTTTACAGTATCACTTCTTCCTAATTTCCAAAGGCCTGGTGAGAGCAGGGAGGACATTGACATGTTTAAATCAAGGGACAGGTTGCCCCAAGTGAAAAGCAGAAAGCCTTATATTCTTATATTCAAGAACAAGGTTAAATAACTCGGGCCAAAGCATATTACACAGCTGTTCCTTCATGTGGTTCATGGAGATGGAACATTTCAGTGATTTAGTTTTTCTGTAAGTGGCCTGCAGCATTTACTGTCTTGATCATGATGGTCATATAAAATACATTTACCCCAGCTCCTTCTCCCTTATTATACAGGTATCCTTCACAGTCAAGTAGCTGAATTTCCTCACTAATTTCTTCCGCAGAGTGATTTTTTTTCAGAAGCTACAACCAGAAACGTGTTGGACAGAGCTCCTCACAGAGCTTGTCTTGTTCAAAGAGTAGTAACCTTTTGTGCAATCTTACAGATGCAAATGTCTTTGATTTCTACTGCCTAATCCCTGTCTGAGCTGCTGCCTTAGATACTGATGTATTTCCACAGAGACAAGCAGGAGCCATAAAACTTAGTTCTTACAATAGCTATGACCTTACCAGCTTGCATGACTGACTTGGTTTAACAGAACTAAATTGCTTGCATGTCACAGGTGCTCCTTTTTAATGGCATGATAGAGGTCAAAAGCAAGCAGTGCATGTACAATGAGATGGGTGGGATTTTCCCCCATATGTTATTCTTTAGAAATCATTGAGGAAGTTGTGTTAATGGCAAAGGAGCATTTAACTAGTGATGTGTGTGGAATTGCCCTGAGAAATTTTGATATTATTACCAAAATACTTATTGCTTCCTGCAAAATTCATCCGATGTTGCTCCTAACCAGGAACCTCCACATTCACCTCAAAATATTGCTTTAGATCAGGGGTGAGGAACCTAGGGCCCAGGGGACAAATCTAAGCCTCGGGGGTCCCAATCTGGCACTCCCCAGATGGCCACACCCCTTCCCCTGGCCTCACCCCGTTTCCTCCAACCCCCCATCATTTATTAGTTTCCTGGCTTTTGTGCAGTTTCCCCTCCATTCTAAAAGGTTGAAATGCCTCTCCTAATGGGCAGTAATACCTTTAAGGTAAATATGCTGGTATTTTTGGCCATGCCCCTCTTGCTTTTTATGCCCTCTTGCTTTTTGATGCTTTGCCTCACCCACAACTGGAATGCAGCCCCTGAAAGCTTCTCCAGGAAGGAATTTGGCCATCAGGTTGAAAGAGGTTCTGGACCCCTGCTTTACATAAAATTCTCTGGCAACTTTAGTCCCAGGTCCTTATTAACTTTGCCCACAGTACAGAGAGTTTTCTCATCAGGGCAGGATATCCAGTTATGGGTGCCTAGTGCTGTTTATAGGCAGTTGCCAGCTACAGCACAGCTTGAATGACAACCGGAATTAATGTTTTATGTGGGTCCCAAGTAGAGTTGTGGGGATCACCCCTTGCTTTTGAGACATTTTGCTGGTTTTCAAAACTGAATGATCCTCCTTTAAAAAAAAAAAATCCCTGCAAGTAAACTAGGGATGTACGAAACTCCCCTTACCTGGCTCCGCTGGGTTCCGCTGGGGGGGGAGGCACTCCGTCCCTCCCCCCGTAATCTTTGCGGGGGGGGGGGAGGCGCTCTGCGCCTCCCCCCCGGAATCCTGGCTGGCCGGCTCCGCTCTGCGGGGATTCTGCTGAGCCACCAGCCGGCTCCGTCAGCAGCTGGACATCTGGCCGCTGGCTAGCAGGGACGCAAATGGCGGCGGCCGTAGCCGCCGCTGTTTGCATCCCTGTAGTCAGCCATGATAGGCTACGTAAAGACTTAACGTAGCCTATCACGTCTGGCTTAAAAAAACAAAAACAAATTTGCGTTCCTTATTTTTGGCCGTCTTAGTCTACGTAAATATTTATGTTGACTAAGACAGCGAAAATAAGGGGGAACGCAAATAGAGTCCGCTACGCTATTTGCGTTCCCCTTATTTTCGCCGTCTTAGTCTACGTAAATATTTACGTACACTAAGACGGCCAAAATTTATGTAGACTATTTATGTAGACTAAGACACGGTTTTTTTTTTTAAGCCAGACGTGATAGGCTACGTAAGTCTTTACGTAGCCTATCACGTCTTGTAAAAAAAAACAACCCCCCCCCCCGACAAGACTGCAAATGGTGGCGGCAGCAGCCGGTCGGAAGACCAGCTGGAGCTGCCACTGCCGGAGCCACCGCCACCTGGAAGATCCGCCCCAGGTAAGTCTCGTCCCAGGGGGGATCTGCGGGGGGGTGGCAGGCCGTTCCGCCACAGATTTCGGGGGGCCGAATGCACTGGCATTCAGCCTCACCGAGATCCATGGCGGAATTCTCTGTCATCCCTAAAGTGAACCTTCTGGGGAGATTAGGTGATCTTCCTCCTTGTGTGTCCTGAATGGGAGGAATGAAAGCTGAGGGTAGGTGACATGTCTCTGCCCACCAAAATGTATGTTTTGGACTTCAACTCCCATTAGCCCCAGCTAGCATGGCAAATGGCCATGGGAGTTGTCATTAGGGAGTTGTCATTATGGGATGCTGGGAGTTGTCATTAGGGATGGACGGACTCACACCAGCCCGCTTCACGTACTGCTTGCTGGACCCTCACCGGCCACCTGACCCTGATTGCCGTGTGCAGCGAGCTGCTGGGCGGTCCGTGTGCACATGGCAAGCGGCCGCCTGGTCCCTTGCTAAGCCACTGTTTTACGCAAAATGGCATCTTGGCCTTTTTCATAAAGGGCCATTTTATGCAAGATTATAGGTGTAAATGGTTTATTTAGACCATTTACACCTGTTATTTGCATAAATGGGCCACTTTACAGCTACCATTTGCATAAAATGGCCCTTTATGAAAAAGGCCAAGCCACCATTTTTCGGCTCAGTGAGGGAGTGGGGATCCCTGCACTTGCCTGACTTGGAGCACCAAATTGGGCAAGTGCGGGGATCTATAGACTGGCATCTGGGGGGTGGGGGAACCAGTGAGAAATCACCGGGCCTTGAACCCCAACCAGATGCCTGTGACATCTCTAGTTGTAATCCAAAACAATTTGGGGGTTTGTGATTTGGCTTTCATGCCCCATCTCTGCCTTGTATTTAGGTTCTTGGGCAAGTTATTTATTCTTTTTAAGTCCCAGTAGTTTTCCGTCTGGGAAATGAATGTTTATGACTGGCCAAGCCCACCATGGCAGCCATTTTAGGAATGAGCAAGGGCCCCCCCCGGTATATGGGCTCCTGGCATGTGCCGACCATGCCTACTGTTGACGCTGGCTCTGGGAAAGGGCCAGCTTTGAATTCTGGAAGGCTCTCTAGGGATATGATATGGAGAGGGGATTTGCTTCTTGTAAGAGCGCTCTGCTGTTTGCCTCTGCCTCTGCTCACTTTGCATATCTGTAAATAAACCCAAATATTACAAGGTCTTATGTCTCAAGTGATCTCTTCTTCCAAAGGGCACCAACGTCAGGTAAACATTGCCCTTAGAACATCTCACACTTGGGGAGCATGTAACAATATCCCTTTAATAGGAGCATCAAGGGTCTCTTTTAATAGGAAACATCAAGGGTGTGTGTGTCATATAGTGTCTCTTATCATTTCTATTCATGTCTTATTTGTTTTGCCACTATTTTTATACTAGGCTTGCATCGCACAGGGTTGGGACTGGATCAGCTGAATATGGTTTTGCTTTGAAAGGGATTATACGTGGCATTGATACATATGGCTCCTTTAATCTTGTTCTTCATCCCAACAGGAAAGAATCCATGCTGCTCTTATCTGAAAATACCCCAACCCCCCAAAGGGACGATATAAATTACCTCCAGATTTCTTTCTCCCTCCTTCTTGAAATGTGCTTTTAAAGCATATAAATATCTCCTTCTGTTTACTTTCATTGATGGTTTAAGATTAAACAAATAAATAGCTTTTGGCGTCCTCACTTCTTTTGAGATAAACATGTCTAGCTTTCATTTTGGGATTCCATAGTCAGGACATGAAGGCTGCATTTCAGTGTACAGTTGCAGGCCCATATATCCTATGGAAAACAGTGGGTTTTGAACATTCCTAACTCTGTACTGCAGTATAGCTGAAGGCTGTGGCTCTCCATTCAAGAACCGTCCCTGAAACATGAACTTGAGGAGAATATGTTTGAAAATATATTTTAAAACTTAATCAGAAAACAGTGAATACCTTTTCAACTTGTTAAAACAAATGAAAACATGCCACACAGGAAGTCTTCAGATATGAATGGTTTACAGAGAAAAGTAAATGCAAAGGAACATCACATACAGAACGTGAAACATGCAATAATTACAAAGAAAATACATGTGTACACTATGCAAAATAAACTACAGTTTAGCTCTTGCTAAGGCCTAATAGGAAACAATGTTAAGAGAACTGTATTAGGGTGAAATCCTATGCATGTATAGACAGAAAAAAAAAGTCCTACAACTCCCAGCATTCTCCAGCCAGCATGGCTGGCTGGAGAATGCTGGGAGTTATAGGACTTTTTTCCGCCTAAACAAGCATAGGATTTCACCCCTAGAGTATTAAATGGTATAGCTATGACATGTAAAAGTTTTAGTAGGACCAACTACCAGCAGTTTAAATTGTTACTTAGCTCCACTTAAACCTTCACCAGTCATAACTAGTTAAATGCAATGTTGGAAGCTTTCAACTGTGTAGCAGTATGGTCCAAACTTTTAGAGAAAAGGAAGAAAGGAAGGGTGTGTGTGTGTGTGTGGGGGGGTGGGAATTAAAAGGAAGTTATAGCTTACCTGTCCCAGGCAGAGGAAGGTTGAGAGAGATCTCTCCTAGAATCCAGGCTGTAGCAGCACAGTCCTGACAGGAAAAATTAATCCCGGTAGAGAGTGAAGAAACGGTTTTAAAATAAAAAGTGTGGTGAAGCTCAAGCCTCACCAGTGAACAAAATAAAATCAAGGGCAAAAATTACACCAAGCTGCTTAAGAGCCAGGCATCTGGCTCATGAAAACTGGCTTGAGGAAATATAGCCCAGAATAGTCTCAAAGCCAAAGAAAAACACATTCAAGAAAAGAGGACACTTCTCCCCAAAAAGAGGCAAGAACCAGGCTGAGGCCAAAAAGGCCCCCCAGACAGACCCAAACCTGCTAACAAAGCTCAGAGAAGAAAAAAAGAAGCAAAAATCAAGCAAGCAAGCAAGGCAGGAACAACTATGACTCCCCCGCCCCTCTCCACAGGGTGCCATTGCTTTCTTTATCCCCTGGAGACCCCTCAATTTTCTGCTTTTTGATTGGCTCTTTTCTCTAGTTGCTAACTGGAAAATTTGGTTCTGGACTGGTGAACAACATGGTGGGGGGCAGAAACTTGCAGGGACAGTTTCTTATCGTTTTAGGCAGCTGATGTTGCTCTCAGCCTTATCAAGATGCATGGGAACACACTGGACTCGTGAAGCTTCTAGCTGCAGAGAGCAACAAAGGTCGTAACCTTTTCTCATACTGGTCCATTGTTCCATGACTTGACCACTGCTTGGTCAGCACGACTGCCTGCATCTGAGATGCCAGGCAACAAAACTCTCTGCCCTCAAGGAAAGGCAGGCCTGTTTGTGAACCAAAGTTTCTCTCCCATTCTGTTCCATGGCTTCCTTCTAAGCCCTCTGTTCGTAGCACTTAAACCAGGTTGTGTGGGCAGGCGGTGAGGGTGGCTCGTCGATCGCCCAACAGGACCAGATGGAGATGAGTCCATCCATCCCTAGCTGTGATTCCCAGCAGCCCTCACAGAGCAGCAGCATTGGTGGTAGTATTTGCTTCTGGAGCAGGTAACAATGATAGTAGCGTCTCCTGGAGCCTCCTGTGGTGTTCCTGCCCGAGTTCTTTGGGTAACTGGCAACTGCAGCAGACATCAGAAGTAAGGCTTTTCAAATTGTTTGTTAGCTTTGTCAAATGGAAAGCACCTTGTGAATCCCAAGAATTCAATCCAATAACCAAGAAGCTAGAGGGTTAAGCTAGACTGTCAGCAAAATGAAAAAGAAAGTTATCAACTTTATTTCCTCCCTTCCTTTCACTCTTCATGTTTTCTTTTTTTAACTTCCTCTAGTGATCCATGTTGCATATTGTTTTCTTCTAGGCCAGGCCACTGTACTTTTTATTGTAGTGATGGGTGTGTGAATGGTATGCATTTACAGTGCTTGCTGCCACATGGAAATGAGACATGGGGCTAATGGCACAATCTTATGCATGTCTACTCAGAAGTAAATCCCAGTGAGTTGAATGAGCCTTACTCTCAGATAAATGTGTATAGGATCGTAGCCTAAGAAGGCTACTGTGACGGTCCCACCTTTTCCCCAGCCTCCTCCTCAGAAACTGAGAACCTCAGGAATGCCTGCTTTCACTTTGGGACAGCTGTACCCACTGTCCCATGACTCCCACAAGCTTCAGCCCTTTTACCCTCTCTGAGTTCCAGAGAAAGTCAATATGCTCAATTGGTTCTCTCAACCCACTACAGGAGAAGTAACAAGGGAATAGATATAATAAAGGTAGCATAAAATCAAACAACATGTGGGAATTTGGATTTTTTTAAACAAACAAACAATTATTTAAAACATGAAAATTTATTATTCATTAAAACTTGGTCCTAACGTCCTTACCTACTCTACCCTTTCCCAAATCCTATACACAAAACCCACTAACTAGATGTTGCTTCCACAATCCCTAAGGCTCTGACCGACTAACTGTCAGTTCACTCTTTATGTAACCTTAGGATCCTCACACACACTCCCACAGGACCCTCCCATCTTTCACTCAATCTCTGACACAAGATTGACTCTAACTTACCTGGGTCACATTTAACAATATAAATTCAAACATTAATATAACAGGCATATGTTACACACCCACTTTGTAATTGAGCATCCCTAAACAGTAGGTCCCCTTCATGGATCACTGCCTTGTTGTGGCGAAGGGGCTTGCGTAACTCAGTGAAGCCATAAGCTATGCCGTGCAGGGCCACCCAAGACGGACAGGTCATGGCAGAGAGTTCTGACAAAATGTGGTCCACTGGAGAAGGAAATGGCAACCCACTCCAGGATTCTTGCCAAGAAAACCCCATGGAACGTATCACAAGGCTAAAAGATATGACGCCGGAAGATGAGCCCCTCAGGTCGGAAGGTGTCCAATATGCTACTGGGGAAGAGCAGAGGGTATTTCCAAGTAGCGCCAGAAAGAGTGAAGCGGCTGGGCCAAAGCCGAAAGGACACTCAGCTGTGGATGTGTCTGGCGGTGAAAAGAAAATCCGATGCTGTAAAGAACAATATTGTTTAGGAACCTGGAATGTCAGATCAATGAATCAAGGTAAGCTGGAGGTGGTCAAACATGAGATGGCAAGATTGAACATCGACATCTTGGGAATCAGCGAACTCAAATGGACAGGCATGGGCGAATTTAATTCAGGTGACCATCATATCTACTATTGTGGGCAAGAATCCCTTAGAAGAAATGGAGTAGCACTCATAGTCAACAAAAGGGTGGGAAAAGCAGTACTGGGGTACAATCTTAAAAATGATAGAATGATCTCAGTACGAATCCAAGGCAAACCATTCAACATCACAGTAATTCAAGTCTATGCCCCAACCACTGAGGCCGAAGAAGCTGAGGTTGATCGGTTCTATGAAGACCTACAACACCTTCTAGAACTAACACCAAAAAAAGATGTCCTCTTCATCATAGGGGATTGGAATGCTAAAGTAGGAAGTCAAGAAATCACCGGGATAACAGGCAGGCATGGCCTTGGTGTACAAAATGAAGCAGGACAAAAGCTAATAGAGTTTTGCCAAGAGAACATGCTGATCATAGCAAACACTCTTTTCCAACAGCACAAGAGGCGACTCTACACATGGATGTCACCAGATGGTCAATATCGAAATCAGATTGATTATGTCCTTTGCAGCCAAAGATGGAGAAGCTCCATACAGTCAGTAAAAACAAGACCTGGAGCTGACTGTGGCTCAGATCATGAGCTGCTTCTTGCAAAATTTCGGCTTAAATTGAAGAATGTAGGGAAAGCCACTAAACCTTTCAGGTATGACCTAAATCATATCCCTGATGAATATACAGTGGAGGTGAGGAATAGATTTCAGGGATTAGACCTGATAGACAGAGTGCCTGAGGAACTATGGACGGAGGTCCGTAACATTGTTCAGGAGGCAGCAACGAAATCCGTCCCAAAGAAAAAGAAATGCAAGAAAGCCAAGTGGCTGTCTGATGAGGCTTTACAAGTAGCTCACGAAAGAAGGGAAGCGAAAAGCAAAGGAGAAAGGGGAAGATATACCCAACTGAATGCAGAGTTCCAGAGAATAGCAAGGAGAGACAAGAAGGCCTTCTTCAATGAACAATGCAAAGAAATCGAGGAAAACAACAGAATGGGAAAGACTAGAGATCTCTTCAAGAAAATTGGAGATCTCAAGGGAACGTTTTGTGCAAAGACAGGCATGATAAAGGACAAAGAAGGCAGGGACCTAACAGAAGCAGATGAGATTAAGAAGAGGTGGCAAGAATACACAGAAGAACTATACAGGAAAGATCTGAATGTCCCTGATAGCCATGATAATGCGGTCACTGAACTTGAGCCGGACATCCTAGAGAGTGAAGTCAAGTGGGCCTTAGGAAGCATTAGTAACAACAAAGCTAGCGGAGATGACAGTATTCCAGCCGAGCTATTTAAAATCCTAAAAGATGATGCTGTTAAAGTGCTGCATTCAATATGCCAACAAATCTGGAACACTCAACAGTGGCCACAAGACTGGGAAAGGTCAGTTTACATTCCAATTCCAAAGAAGGGCAACGCCAAAGAGTGTTCAAACTACCGCACAATTGCGCTCATTTCACATGCCAGCAAGGTGATGCTCAAAATCCTACAAGCTAGGCTTCAGCAGTATGCGAACCGAGAACTACCGGAAGTACAAGCTGGGTTTCGAAGAGGCAGAGGAACTAGAGATCAAATCGCCAACATTCGCTGCATCATGGAGAAAGCAAGAGAATTCCAGAAAAACGTCTATTTCTGCTTCATTGACTACGCTAAAGCCTTTGATTGTGTGGATCACAACAAACTGTGGCAAATTCTTAAAGTGATGGGAGTACCAGACCACCTTACCTGTCTCCTGAGAAACCTGTACGAGGGTCAAGAAGCAACAGTAAGAACCAGACATGGAACAACCGATTGGTTCAAAATTGGGAAAGGAGTACGACAAGGCTGCATATTGTCACCCTGCTTATTTAACTTATATGCAGAGTACATCATGAGAAATGCCGGGTTGGATGAATCAGAGGTCAGAATTAAGATTGCCGGGAGAATTATCAACAACCTCCGATATGCAGACGATACCACCCTAATGGCAGAAAGCGAAGAGGATCTCAAGAGCCTCTTGTTGAGGGTGAAAGAGGAGAGTGCAAAAGGTGGTTTGAAACTCAACATTAAAAAAACTAAGATCATGTCATCTGGCCCCATCACTTCCTGGCATATAGAAGGGGAAGAAATGGAAGCAGTGACAGATTTTACTTTCTTGGGCTCCAAGATCACCGCAGACGGTGACTGTAGCCATGAAATTAAAAGATGCTTGCTCCTTGGGAGGAAAGCTATGGCCAACCTAGACAGCATAGTAAGAAGCAGAGACATCACCTTGCCGACAAAGGTCCGTCTAATCAAAGCTATAGTTTTCCCAGTAGTAATGTATGGCTGTGAGAGCTGGACTATAAGGAAGGCTGAGCGCCGAAGAATTGATGCTTTCGAACTGTGGTGCTGGAGAAGACTCTTACGAGTGCCCTGGACTGCAAGGAGGTCAAATCAGTCCATCCTAAAGGAAATCAACCCTGAGTGCTCATTGGAAGGACAGATAATGAAGCTGAAGCTCCAATACTTTGGCCACCTAATGCGAAGAGAAAACTCCCTGGAAAAGACCCTGATGCTGGGAAAGACTGAAGGCAAAAGGAGAAGGGGACGGCAGAGGATGAGATGGCTAGATAGCATCACGGATGCAATGAATATGAACTTGAGCACGCTCCGGGAGAGAGCGCAGGACAGGAAGGCCTGGCGTGCTATGGTCCATGGGGTCACGAAGAGTCGGACACGACTGAACGACTGAACAACAACAACAACAAAACAGTAGATATAGGCCAGGATTCAGGAAAGCTTGAAGCACATTCTACGCGTAGTAACCAATGGTACTCCTACCCAGAGTAGACCCACTGAAGTGAATGAGCCTAATCTAAGTAGGACTACCAATCATTTGATAGTTTCCTAAATTTTGTGTAGTCCCCCCCCCCTTCTAAAAGGTCAAAATATCTCTTTGACTTAGGGCTTAATTTCCTTTTGGAGCAAAGCCCATCCTGCCATCTTGAGCAAAAATGGACATGTTTGTCTCAGAACAGGGTGTTAGGAAAAGCAAAAGATGTTCCTCTCTCTCTCTCTCTCTCTCTCTCTGTTGGCAAATCAAGTTAAATAACAAAATGTTTAGCGGTTGATGGCTTTGCCCAGTGTGCGATTTATTCTGTACTGAAACTTTCAGGATTCATTTTCTGTGGCCTAAGTTCACCCAGGCAGGATTTCCTTCTGTTTTCCCACAAAACCAAGGGCCAAATGGAAATGTCATGGAAAAATCACCGGAAATATCAAGCTGAGAGAAGATGGGAGAAGAAAGGCATGGTTGCTAATTTCTGGGAAAGACAGAGCGCTGAAAGAATTTGTAAAAAATCCAGAAAAAGAAGATTTATGAATGAAAACTTCATTGGAATCACTAAATCACTTATTAAAATGCTAAAGGCATCTCCACGCTACTGGCTTGACACTGCTTTAACATTCATTCTTTCTTCCCAGAAAATTCTGGGAATTGTAGTTTGGGGTGGCAGTGAGAATGATCTCCAACAGAACATTCCCAGCATCTCACCAAACTGTAGCTTCCAGGATCCTTGGAGGGGGGGAGGGCATTATAACGTTTTAAACTGTTATAAAATGGAGATATAAGATTGTAGATAGTGCTTAAATACAATGAATTGGATTTAAACATATTTGATTTCCTTAGAATGGGTTGGATCCAGGATCTGCCTTTCAATGATGAAAGAGCTCTCTTCATGGCTGGTTCCTCTGCCTTTTTTCTGGGAGGCACCCTTCGCCCTGCTCACCCCATTCAACAGGGTCCCCTAACCTTTGTGTTGCATTTTCAGGGGGCTGAAGGGGCTGCCATGGGAAAGAGGGGACAGGGAAATCCACTTCCAACAGCCCAGTTGCACACACCTAAATCTGGATCCAACCCAATGTTTATATAGGCCACTCAATAACAATGTTCTCTGGTTGAGTCAAAAGGCATAAAATACATCAAGAAAACAACAAATGGCAGCATATCTGGTGTCTGGATTGCAGTCTTAGCACAAGCAGTTAGCACCAAATTACTAACAAATTACTAACAAATTACCAACAGCACAAGAGGCGACTCTATACATGGACGTCACCAGATGGTCAATATCGAAATCAGATTGATTATGTCCTTTGCAGCCAAAGATGGAGAAGCTCCATACAGTCAGTAAAAACAAGACCTGGAGTTGACTGTGGCTCAGATCATGAGCTGCTTCTTGCAAAATTTCGGCTTAAATTGAAGAACGTCGGGAAAACCACTAAACCGTTCAGGTATGACCTAAATCATATCCCTGATGAATATACAGTGGAGGTGAGGAATAGATTTCAGGGATTAGACCTGATAGACAGAGTGCCTGAGGAACTATGGACGGAGGTCCGTAACATTGTTCAGGAGGCAGCAACGAAATCCGTCCCAAAGAAGAAGAAATGCAAGAAAGCCAAGTGGCTGTCTGATGAGGCTTTACAAGTAGCTGAGGAAAGAAGGGAAGCGAAAAGCAAGGGAGAAAGGGGAAGATATACCCAACTGAATGCAGAGTTCCAGAGAATAGCAAGGAGAGACAAGAAGGCCTTCTTAAATGAACAATGCAAAGAAATCGAGGAAAACAACAGAATGGGAAAGACTAGAGATCTCTTCAAGAAAATTGGAGATCTCAAGGGAACGTTTTGTGCAAAGACGGGCATGATAAAGGACAAAGAAGGCAGGGACCTAACAGAAGCCGATGAGATTAAGAAGAGGTGGCAAGAATACACAGAAGAACTATACAGGAAAGATCTGAATGTCCCTGATAGCCATGATAGTGCGGTCACTGAACTTGAGCCGGACATCCTAGAGAGTGAAGTCAAGTGGGCCTTAGGAAGCATTAGTAACAACAAAGCTAGCGGAGATGACAGTATTCCAGCCGAGCTATTTAAAATCCTAAAAGATGATGCTGTTAAAGTGCTGCATTCAATATGCCAACAAATCTGGAACACTCAACAGTGGCCACAAGACTGGAAAAGGTCAGTTTACATTCCAATTCCAAAGAAGGGAATTGCCAAAGAGTGTCCAATTCCAAAGAAGGGCCAAAGAGTTTTCAAACTACCGCACAATTGCGCTCATTTCACATGCCAGCAAGGTGATGCTCAAAATCCTACAAGCTAGGATTCAGCAGTATGCGAACCGAGAACTACCGGAAGTACAAGCTGGGTTTCGAAGAGGCAGAGGAACTAGAGATCAAATCGCCAACATTCGCTGCATCATGGAGAAAGCAAGAGAATTCCAGAAAAACGTCTATTTCTGCTTCATTGACTACGCTAAAGCCTTTGATTGTGTGGATCACAACAAACTGTGGCAAATTCTTAAAGTGATGGGAGTACCAGACCACCTTACCTGTCTCCTGAGAAACCTGTACGAGGGTCAAGAAGCAACAGTAAGAACCAGACATGGAACAACCGATTGGTTCAAAATTGGGAAAGGAGTACGACAAGGCTGCATATTGTCACCCTGCTTATTTAACTTATATGGAGAGTACATCATGAGAAATGCCGGGTTGGATGAATCAGAGGTCGGAATTAAGATTGCCGGGAGAATTATCAACAACCTCCGATATGCAGACGATACCACCCTAATGGCAGAAAGCGAAGAGGATCTCAAGAGCCTCTTGTTAAGGGTGAAAGAGGAGAGTGCAAAAGCTGGTTTGAAACTCAACATTAAAAAAACTAAGATCATGTCATCTGGCCCTATTACTTCCTGGCATATAGAAGGGGAAGAAATGGAAGCAGTGAGAGATTTTACTTTCTTGGGCTCCAAGATCACCGCAGACGGTGACTGTAGCCATGAAATTAAAAGATGCTTGCTCCTTGGGAGGAAAGCTATGGCCAACCTAGACAGCATAGTAAGAAGCAGAGACATCACCTTGCCGACAAAGGTCCGTCTAATCAAAGCTATGGTTTTCCCAGTAGTAATGTATGGCTGTGAGAGCTGGACTATAAGGAAGGCTGAGCGCCGAAGAATTGATGCTTTCAAACTGTGGTGCTGGAGAAGACTCTTACGAGTCCCCTGGACTGCAAGGAGGTCAAATCAGTCCATCCTAAAGGAAATCAACCCTGAGTGCTCATTGGAAGGACAGATAATGAAGCTGAAGCTCCAATATTTTGGCCACCTAATGCGAAGAGAAAACTCCCTGGAAAAGACCCTGATGCTGGGAAAGACTGAGGGCAAAAGGAGAAGGGGACGGCAGAGGATGAGATGGCTAGATAGCATCACGGATGCAATGAATATGAACTTGAGCACGCTCCGGGAGAGAGCGCAAGACAGGAAGGCCTGGCGTGCTATGGTCCATGGGGTCACGAAGAGTCGGACACGACTGAACGACTGAACAACAACAACCCAGTTACATGAGAAGCCACAGGCTAGAATAGCGTTGTGTGAATCAGTTCACCGAAGTTCCTTGTATTCCATCTCGAAGTTCATTCTTACTCAAGTCCATATCAGATTGCAAGCTTTGCTTTTTTCTTTTTGCATGAAAATCTGTGTGTATTTTTCCAAATGTGCGCATTAATTGTGCGCATCTTTGAAATGTAACATCCTTCTCCCATCAATTAAAGCGTATTTGTGTGCATTTTTCAAAAGTACGCCTTTTTTCAAGCACATTTTCCAGCATGTTATGCATTCTGTTGAACACATTTTTTGGCATCCACGAATCACATTGCAAACTCGGAAATGTATAGACATCAGTCGTAGGTTGCACTCGAGTCCATGTTTGGTTTGGAAGGTGCGAACTGGGTAAATCCCGATGAAAAACAAACAGAAGCAAGTTTCTCATACATGCCTAGGCTGGAACTGATCATGGATCTTTGTGTTTCTGCTGCCCCAAGTGGTGATCCACAGGAGCTGCAGGTTGAAGCATCCCCCGGGGCAGAGGTGCCTTCACAATCACTCTGCCCGCTCAGGCTGGCAGTTGGCCCCCCCTAACCTGAAAGGCTCTACCTTGGCAATAACAGTATTGACTGCATCTGGCTCATGGCGTCTGGTGCATGAGACGTCTGGCTTCTGATTCCTGGCTCCTCATTGCTAGCTCGTGCTTCCTGGTTTCTGACTACTGGTCCTTGACGCCTGCCTTCTGATTCCTGGCTCTAGTTCCACAGCTGTCAACAGTCCAGCACTGCCACTCAAACCAATAGGACAAGGCTGGCTTTTTATAGGTACTGCTCCTCCCTAGATGCCACAATGTAGACATGGGAAAATCCATGTCTCCTGCATGACTCATGTGCTCACTGTATAGTATACAGTGTATACAGAAGATGTGCAGTAAGTATTTACGTAGCCTATCACGGCAAGGAACAGGGAAGCAAATGGCGGCTGCTACGCCATTTGTGCCCTTGCTCTTTGCCGTGATAGGCTACGTAAGTATTTACGTAGCCTATCACGGTAAAGGCAGCCACGCAAATGGCATAGCGGCTGCCATTTGCGTGGCTGCCTTTACCGTGATAGGCTACGTAAATACTTACGTAGTCTATCACGGCAAAGAGCAAGGGCGCAAATGGCGTAGCGGCTGCCATTTGCATCCCTGCTTTAGCCGTGATAGGCTATGTAAATATTTACGTAGCCTATCACGGGCTACCGTAGGGACACAAATGGCGTCCCCTACGCAGGACACCATTTGCGTCCACACCAGCCCGGTAGTGGCTGGAGGTCCCACTGCAGATCGGCCTGGCCGGTGGCTCCACAGCATGGCCGCAGAGAGGATCTGGCCGGGCATGATTCCAGGGGGGAGGACCGGATCGCCTCCCCCCCCGTCGAGGATTCCAGAGGGAGGAACGGATCGCCTCCATCCCCCAGCGGATGCCCCAGCTGGAACCAGGTAAGGGATTCGTACTTCCCTAGATCACAGAGATGCAATTTCCACATAGCTGTGGGGTAGCATATGCATCTGGCTTCAGCTGCAGCTGGCAGCAACCCTATGCATGATTGTGACTAGGGATGTCAGAGGAATCCACAGTGGATTCAAATGAGTTCAGACACCTCTAAATCCTACCTGTGGATTACGCAGCAGACTGGCTTTTTCGGAGTGGCATGGATTCTGCACACTAGCAGACTGGGTTTTTACTTGGGGGAATTTGCGCAAATTTGCACTTGTACTAATGTGCATTAGTGCAAGTGCAAATTAGTGCTAATGCATATTAGCACAAATGGAATGAAATTCTCGTACATCCCTAAAAAGAAATCTAATTCCATCAATGAGTGGATAATGGAATCCGAGATTCATCTGAGAATCCGCAAATAACAAACTGAATGGATTTAACAAAATACACACATCCCTAATTGTAACTAAAGCTAAAGATCACCCATAAGATCAAGGTGCCAGGTAATGTAAAACTAGGCTGATTAAAAAATCATAAATTGATTACTCACCTGCACTCTAACCAATTAATTCAGTCGCTTTGAATACATTTGCATTTTATCAACACTTCAATGTATGCAACTTTCTGTGATGTTGAAGGAAATTAGGGCAGGCAGTTCCTTGATCCCCCCCCCATCATTTTTCAAAATGAAAAGCAGCCACAGGAGTTTGAAATCCCGAATGGAAGACTTGTATGGGGAGGGTTTGCACTTACCCCGTCTCTTCCTGACATTTGTATGCTCAAAATCCTCCCCCTCCCACTCAGCTGTTTTCCTACCTGTGAGAGAAATGAATCCAGCACCCTGTACCTTCTGTGAAGAGGAAAAATCATGGATCTAGCCATCATATGTAGTTTGGCCCTAAGATAACTTACATTCTTGAACAAAATATATCATTAATTGTTAGAAGGGAAGGATAACATTTCATTCTCCATTCTCCATTACTCAGCCAATCCAGATGAGACTGGGAAATCTGTGAGCAGATCTTCCACGTTTGTTTTTGTTTCAAAGCAGGTGGTGGTGTTAGGGAGAACCAGAGTGGGGAAATTGTGCTGGAGGAGGGGAGGGGATATTGAAAACTCTCCCCAACTTCCTCAGTATAAACTCTCCCCAACCTCCAGGCTGCTATTTGCCTCTTAGTGAAAACACAGAGGAACCTTTGTGGTGCCTCGTGCCTGTAGGTTTCCCTGCATGGAGCAAATAGCAGGTTTGTGGGGTGAGTGGATTTGGGTTGGAAAGGGTTAATTCCCTTTGGATCTGCTTCAAAGAAAAAATAAACGCCCTTAAAGATTAGCATGTCCTTAACTCCCATCTTCACCACTGATTAACATTTGCCCTCCCTGATTAAAGTTAAGAACAGAAGAATATCGTTCAGTATTCCGGTTCCAGTAGTGAATCCTACTGTGTTCAATGGGGCTTACCCCTTCGTAAGTCTGTTTATGGGTTTAGTATTGCAGCCTTAATGTTTATAAGATTAACCTTCAATTAAATTGATTAAAAGTGCAATCCAGTGCATGTGTACTTGCAAGTAAGTCCAGCATTGAGTGGGACTGTAATCCTATACACATACTTAGAAGTAAGCCAGTCAGCTCAGAAGGTTGGATCCAGATTTACCCTGGATCAACTGTACTGACAGAAGTGGAATTCCTTGCACCCCCTTCCCACGGCAGCCCCTCGAGCCCCCTGAAAATGCTACACAGAGAGTCAGGAGACCCTGAATGGGGTGAACAGTGATGTAGGGTTGGAGGGGGGAACCCCTCCAAATTGGGCAGACGGACCTTTGACAAATGGAGCCCTTCCTCTCATGGAAGGCATAACCTGGAACCAACCCCAGGAGAGCTACTTCTATATGTACACCTGTATCTCAGGGATGGGGAACATGCGGCTGTCCAGATGATGTTGAACTGCAGCTCCCATCATCCCTCACTGTTGGTTATGCTGGCTAAGTCTGATGGGAGTTGCAGTCCAACAACATCTGGAGGGCCACATCTTCTCCAGCCCTGATGCATAGAAACAGATTGTACAGTTTGTAATTATCTGCATCTTTCGCATGCAACGAGGGTAATGACCTTCCATAATTTGGCTCTGTGCAGAGAATTCATTAAAGTTCTTGCAGGAAAGAATGACTTTCTCGTAGGGACAAGCAAAACAAATAAACAGTAAAGGAAGGCAAGACACTGTATAATATTGCATTCATGAATGCTGACGGAATTTTTTGTTTTCTCTTCAGAATCCCACATGCAGTCAATTCTTCATCTGCTTTTTGTTCCAGTAGCACAAATGAAAAGTTAGTGAAGTAGAAAGAAAGAGGAATGCAATATATGAAAATCATTTCAGCGATTAATAGGAAGTGTGCCCCAAAGCTAATAATGCTCAAAGGGTTTCTGAAAGGAAACGACAGAATGGTATTATGCAAAAATTTAAATTAGTGGGATGCAATTTGTGAGGCTTACTGTTTAGAAAACAACCCCAGTCCTATGAATTTGCATAAATCTGCACCGTACATATATGCTTCCCACCCCCTCAACCCCAGTACTGGTGTTGTCTTTCTCTCTACTTCCTGCCCTGTTGTACATTCCCTTTTTTTTCTATGGCAGAGATCCTAGCAACTCAGTAGCTCCTTTGTATTTTTACATCGTGGGTGCTTCCACACTAGGTATTTATTGTAGAATTGCCACACTTCATTTACTCACTTTTTATGGGCATCAATGTTAAATCATCATCAAATCATTGTCCTCTTGCATTTTCCTCATATTTCTTCTGTCTTTTTGCAAAGTGCAGAAAATCCATCTTTCGCATGCGTGGACAGAATGGAACAGTCGCACAGTTGCCAAAGGTGTTGATCGTGCTTAGCAATGTTCATCTCTCTTTTCTGAGAGGCTGCATAGTTTGATGTGTGCAGTGACATCTGAGCCTATCACTGCACATCTACACTTCAGCACAACTTCAATATCACTAGTTTAATATATATTTAAAAGCCATAAATATATATATTTTAAAATATAAAATATATATTTTAAAATCTATATTTAAAAGCTCCACAGTAGTAGCAGCACCAAATGTGGGGCACACAAATTGCACATTGTATGGACTGGAAGCAAGGAAACTGGCATGCTGTCTCCTGGGAGTTAGGGAAGCATTTGATCTAGTGACTGACCTCTGCAGCCCTTCCTATATCAGCTTGCCTGACAATTCAGGAGCAATTGGACTAAAAATGGAAGTGTGGCTTCAAAGGGCTGGACTGTGAGTTTGTTGCCATGCAACCTGTTGCTTCAAAAATTGACTCTGAATTTATGCTCCATCTTAAAAGTACTGCCTAATGTAATCATGCAAAATTTGCAAATGCTATTCACTGATACTGCCCCTTGAATAAACAATGGGTAAAATCTAGCACAAGTCCTACCTAGAGTAGGCCCATTGAAATGAATGGGACTAATGTTAGTCATGACTAACTCAAATTCTATTCATTTCCATGGATCTACCGTAAATAGGACTTATGTTGGATTTTACCCAATGTCTACAACAGCATTCCCCAACCTGGTGCCCTCCAGCTGTTTTAGACTTAAATTCCCATCAGCCAAAGCCAGCATAGACAGGAAAGCTGGAGCTGTCGTCCCAAAATCTGGAGAGCATCATGTGCTAGATCCTCCTGTAGTCTTCCTCCAAGTCCTTTTATTACAACGAGCTCTGCACTGGGGGAAATAATAACTGAAGACTGAACTGAGCAACATGATCAGCAGAATCACATGGCACAATTCTTGCTGGACTGTACCACGTTGGACTGCAGGTGGGGGATCATGTTTGAATTTGGATTTTTAGTGTTTTTTTAAACACTGTCTTGTATATACAAAAATGTCACATCAAGGAGAAGGATTTTAGACTAGTGTTCATCTTGAGATGCCAGTTTTCTACATAAAAGGATTTTTTTTAATATGAAAGAGCACTGAAACATGATTTCTTTGTTTCAAAATACATATATATTGCTATTCATTAAGAAATGCCATGGCGGTTTACAACTGAAAACCAACTCATAAAAGACCAAAAACAGTGAAATGCAAAGTTAAAAACCAAAGTGAAGCAAAATTTCAGCAGATCCAAACAGCAGAAATACAACAACATAAAAGGTAAGTCAGTTGAACGGTTAATAGTAATGATTTTCAAAGTCCTCCTAAAATAAAATAAAATAAACTGTTTTTGGAAAGATAGCAGGGAGGGAGCTGTCCAGATCTCTTGAGGAAGAGAATTCTAGAGCATCAGGACTGCTTTTGAAAAGACCCTGCAGTATGGGCTGAGGCCAATGTGACCACTACATAAGATGGAATTTAGCATGGGACTGCATCAGAAACATAGAGTTCGAGGAGGCCCTGTAGACCAAGGGCCAGGAACCTCAGGTCTGGACACCCAATCCAGCCTGCAGGGGTTCCCCAGAGGGCCCCATCCCCATTCCCCCAATTACTGATAGCTTTGTGGTTTCCTGGCCTTTCTGCGGCTATTTCCCCATTCTGAAAGGTTGAAATGCATCACCTAAGGCTTAGTTCCTGCCAGTATGAGCTCTAAGGTAAAATATGCTGGTATTTTTTTGTAATTTATTGTATTTTTGGTAGGGATGTCATCCCCCCTCCCCTGCTCTGCCCCCCGGACACCAGTCTGTGGACCCCTGCGCTTGCTTGACACAGTGCACGCTGTCAGGCAAGGGCAGAGATTCCCTATCCCAAGCCGAGCTGCCATTTTGCATAAAAGTGGTGGCTTGGCCTTTTTTGTAAGTGCCCATGTGCAGAAATGGCAGCCATAAAGCTTCCATTTACGCAAAATTACAGGTGTATGGACCATTTACGTCTGTAATTTTCCGTAAATGGATACTTTATGTCCACCATTTGCGCACATGGGCCCTTACAAAAAAGGCCAAGCCACCATTTTTATGCAAAATGGCAGTTCAGCAAGGGATTGGGTGGCGGCATGCTGCTCACCGGGTGCCCATGGGTGCCCAGGTGGCCGGTGGGGGTCCGGTGTGAGGCATGTGACTTGGACTAGGGTGAGTTCGCCCATCCCTAATTTTTGGCCCTATGCCTTTTGCCCCATCCACTGCTGGAATGCAGCCCCTGAGTGCTTCTCTGAAATTAAATGGAGCCCTCGGGGATGAATACAGGTTCCTCGCCCTTGATCTAGTCCTTGCAGACCATCTAGGATTGCCAACTAATACCTTTAGAATATGGCCATTCTAAGCCACTAACTCAGCTGCAGCCCGATGTCAATTTTCCTGGGAGTAAGCCCCATTGAACTCAGTGGGACTTACTTCTGAGAAGACATGTATAGGATTGCACTGTAAATAGTCTTCTCTGCCTGGAGGACCTGCTTTTATGTAATGAATGAGTGATTCCAGCAGCCACTCCCTTTTTTGAGTACCGTTGACTGAGCGGCACTGGAGTCTTCTTCTGGCATAAGTTAAATGTGCTCAGAATATACAACTGTTTAGTAACATTCAGCTTTTCCCACTATCTTTTCCTTCACATCATAACACATATTGTAGAATCAGCAGAACACGGGTCACACGACTGGATTTTCTTTGGATTTTACTACATTTGCTAATCTTTTTTTGTAAACTATAATTTTCTCTCTAGCTCTCTGTCTGTTATTCTATGTTTTCTCTCGGTGTCATTAAACATCAGGTTGTACTGTCCCTGTAAGCATCGCAATCCTTATAAATGCACCTTGGATGGTGCTGTGATAAAATGAAATCATTGCACCTGGCTTTCTACTGCCAGTATAATTGGAATCTGGCTGAGCTTTACATGTCCACACCCAAGGGATGCCAAGGTGTGCTCCATCTTTTGCATATGCTACCCAATATACCATCTCCCAACAAGCATTCTAGGGATGAATTAGGATTCCATTGGAAGTGTCATACACCAGTATTCTGTTTCCAGCTGCAATTATAAGGGCCAAAACAGACATTACTTCAAATCATATCTAGCAGCGATGTCTCTCCACCCCCCATTTCTACTCTAGAGTAGATGCAAGGGGGCTGATCCAGATCAGGACTCAACTGGAGGGGGGGGGCTTTTAAGATCTCTATTGGGGCCTCTGCACCTACTCTAGAGTAAAAATGAAAAAAACAGCCACCACATAGCTGCTAGGTATGGACTTCAAGTACTGTCTGCTTTGGCTCCCAGTTGAGTTCCACCAGGTTTAAATGCAAGGGCATGTACATTTTGCTTGGCCTTATCCCTCCAGGTCAGCACAGCTCACCTTTTGCCCGCGGTGGCTTAGTGGTTAAGATGCTGAGCTGCCGACTGGAAAGTCGGCAGGTCAGCAGTTCGAGACCCGAGTGCCGCGTGACAGAGTGAGCTCCCGTCTTCAGTCCCAGCTTCTGCCAACCTAGCAGTTTGAAAGCAAGAAATTGCAAGTAGATAAATAGGTACCGCCTCGGCAGGAAAGGTAGCAGCGCTCCGTGCACCTCAGTGTTCAGTCATGCCGGCCACATGACCACGGAAGCGTCTTTGGACAGCGCTGGCTCTTTGGCTTAGAAACGGGGATGAGCACCGCACCCTAGAGTCGGACACGACTGGTTTTTTTTTTATGCATTTCCACCCTTATCTTTCTGCCTGCTCTTTCATTTGCCTCTCTCATGGATCTGGGAAGATGCATACAGGAGGATATGTTCCCTGAGATCATCAGGGCTCAAGCCATTTAGAGCTTTATAGGCAAGAGTAGGCCCTGGAAGTGAATTGGCAGTTGCTTAAAAATGGAAGAAACCTGAGGATATTGGCTCATATCTACTAAGAGGTGGTCTGAAGTGTTCTCTGTCAGCTGAAGTCTCCAAGCCATCTCCAGAGGCAGCCCTCCCCAATGAGTACATTACAATAGCTCAAGTTTGAAGTCACCAAAAGCACGGATGACAGAAGCCACGTCCCACATTTCCCAGCAGTGAGTGCAGCCAGTGTGTCAGCTCATAAAAGGCATTCTGGCTACAGCTCTAGTCTGGAGGCAGTAATACAGGGGCACTGAACCCCTTTCAGCCTCAAAACTACCTGCAATTTCAGAGAAGCTCTTGGGGAGCCGCATGCTAGTGGTGGGTTGGGCTGAAGGCAAAACAGGCTGGAGCCAAAGGCAAAGGCACTGAGGCCAAAATACCAAAAATTCCAGCCTATTTTAGTTTAAATAATAATAATAATAATAATAATAATAATAATAATAATAATAATAATAATAAAAATAAAAATAAAATTTTTGGTATTTTGGCACCGAGGCCAAAATACCAAAAATGCCGGCATATTTTAGTTTAAAGTTCTTGCTGCCAGTAACTAAACTTTAGGAGAGGCACTTCGGCCTTTTCAGAATGGGGAAAAATGCACAAAAGCCAAGAAGCCACCCAATGATAGGTGGTTGGGCTACAGGGGGTGGGGGCGTGACCATTTGGTGAACCCTGGAGGGCCAGAATGGGACCCCAGGAGGGCTGGATTTGGCCCATGGGCCTACGGTTTTGCACCCCTGCAGTAATACCTCCAGCCTAGGAACCTGTGGAAATAATAGCGGAGTAACAGACTATCTCCCAGTCTGATTCCGAGCCGAATTCAAAGTGTTGGTGTTGACTGTAAAGCCCTAAATGGCTTGGGACCAGAGTATCTAAAAGAACATCGCCTCCACCGTGTACTTGCTCAGACCCTTAGGTCATCTTCAGCAGCTAGAGAGGGCCTTCTCAGTGGTGGCACCATACATGTGGAATGAACTCCACAAAGAGGTTCGCTGGGCACCTACGTTGTTATCTTTTTGGCACCAGGCAAATACCTTTCTTTTCTCCCAGGAATTTTAGGGTGCAATCCTATTGATTGCGCCCTCAGTGATTGGAAGCCCCTAAACTCAGAGGCGTCCAATCATCGAGTGCAGGGCAGGAGGAGTGATGGAGGCGATCTTCGCCTTCCTGTCCTCCTGCCCTGCAGATTTTTCTAGATGGGCCTTTCGCCTGTCTAGTGAGGGCATTTCAGATGGGGAGGGAAGGAGGCTGGGAGAAGGCTCAGGATAACTCATATTCTGGCCTCTTCAGTCTCCTCCACTCCCCACCTACTGAAATGCCCCCTTTCCCCCTCTCTGAGGCTGAGTTTCCGACCTTGGAGAGGCAGCTGGTGCGGTTCTTTCCACACCAGCTGCAAGGGATCAGGGGAGGGGGTTGGATCTCTGGACTCCTTCTGAGGTTGGAGCACTCTCTCTGAGCTTGGAGGGGGAATCTGACCTATCCTATGGTCCCTGGGATGCTTGGCCAGGGACCACAGGATTGCTCTCTTAGAGACCTAGTTCTAGATTTTTCTGGGTCTTGTATCGATTCCTGTGCTGTTTATTGTTTTGCATTATATTACATTTTATTCTTTTTAAATATTTGTATTGTATTTTATTCTTTTTAAATAATTGTATTTTATTTTATATTTGTAATTGTTCTATGGCATTTTAGTTTTTTTTAACTGTTTGTAATCCATCCAGAGAACATTATTTACTGGGTGGATTAGAAATGTAACAAATAAATAAGGAATAAATTATCTCTGACTAACCAGTGTGCTGAGCCTCCCACTATTCAGACTGAACTCCCCACTTTTTGTCTGAAGCTGCTCCCCATGATTATGCTGATCATACAGCAAGGATTTCAGGCTGTTTCTCACAATACAGGTATCGTGTGGTGGCTGACTAGTACGGCCTCCATGTGGTGGCCACCCCATGCAGTGAACCATCTGGATATACTGGCCAACCAAGAAAATTGGTCCCCACTATGTAGCATCCCACCATATGACTGTAAGCCACTGACAGGGATGGTTGAGGGCAGTGCTGAAGACCCCATACACAGTAGAAGAGGAGCTAATCCAAGGGGAAAGCTGGTCCAAACTTGCCAAGTGGAACAGCTGGACAATGGAGACAGTTTCAAGTAGCCATTGTGTGGCAGCTGCATTATGAGAAGAAGCTCTTAAGCATGGTTGAAAACCCACTAAAGATGCAGGCCCTGTTCAAACACACATTGTGGAAGGGTGGTTAGGCTAACCGTGGTGTATGGTGGTTATCGATAACCACTGAGAGTGCTACTGCCACATGTGCAGGTAACCATGTTCTGCACCGTGGTTAGACTAACCATTCTCTAACCATCCTCCCTCTTGCAGGAACCTGCAGTCCTCTGGATGGACAGCCATGCATCCCAGCAGCCTTTGCGCTGTGGGCCATTTTGGTGCTTGGTGCTGCCAGCCATTTTGGTGCTCAGCTGCTACTTCTTTGGCTGCTCTTGCCACAGAGCTCTATGGTAGCTCTCAATTAACCATAGAGGCTGTTCTGACACCACTCTAAACCATAGTAGAGCCCACTAACCATCTTGCAGCAAGTGGTTAGTGAATGTGGTTAGTCTGTGGTTAATAAACCACCATGGTTGGGACAGACTCCTGACCAGACATCATGCTAAGCCAACATTGTTTAGCTCAAAACTCCGAACTATCATGGCTTAGCGTGATGTCTGAACAGGGCCATTATCTTATGCATGTTTAGACAGAAAAAGGCCTACAATTCCCAGCATGCCCCATGCTGGGAGTTGCAGGTCTTTTTCTGTCTGAACATGCATAGGATTGCACCCTAAACATAATGATACATTTTGGGGAATTAAACATTCTGGGGATAAGATGAGGATCTAACACATGAGGATCTAACATGAGGATCTAACACTTCTGTTGTGCTCTCTGTTCCTTTCTTTGTTGACAGTGGTTTAGAGGGTAACATCTGCAACAATATATTACATTATAGGACTTTACCATGTTTCCTCACTGCCTCTGATACAAAATGGGGAAGCATTTTAAACCTCATTTTGTGGGTCCAGATGTTTATGTCATTACCTTATGTTATGGCTACAGCCAGATATACAGATTGCTGAAAAGAAGCATTATTACTTCAACAGGAAAAGATGTAAAGTGTCCATGCCCAACCTAACAGCTTGCTGTTTTATATTCCTGACATTGCCATGAGAGATCTCTTAGAGGGGGAGAAGACAATTTCTTGGCCATGATTCCCTACGCAGTTCATGTCTTTGGCTCGGTGTTCACTACTGTCCACATTCTCTGGCCCCAAGTGTGAGGCCAAAACTTCAAAGGGAGTGCAACTCCATTCAACACTGGCTCGATATGTAACTCTGAACTGGAATGTTCCCAATCAACAATATTTCCATCTTCTCTGGATTAAGTTTCAGTTTGTTTGCTCTCGCCCAGTCCATTGGGTTGGATCCAGACTTAGTCATACTTAGACATCAATGGGATTTAAGTTAGTCATGCTTAAGCATGACTAACTTAAATTTCAATGGGTCTACTCTAAGTATGACTAAATCTGGATCCAACTCATTTTACAGTCACCAAAATTTGGTTCCACTGCCTCCCTAGGAGCTGATGGAAAGGAGAGGTAGAACTGTGCATTACCAACATATGGATAATGACTCCCAAATATACCAGGAATCAGTGGGTTCATAAAGAAACAGTGGCTCTGTTCTTCCTGGAGGATATGTCACCCAAGGTGGTGTTGAGAGATGGCTGTTCTTCCTGATTGCTTTTCACCTATACAGTGCCACAGGTTCTATGTCTCACGCTGTTAACGTCAGCATGAAACTGTTGCTTTCCCCCCCGAAGAGCTGCATAGGGAATTATGCTTATATTATATTTATTTATTTTAAAATTTCTGGTCCCTTTTAAAAATTAAGCTCATATTCAAAGCAGCAGTATTTACAGCATTTATTAACCACTGCTCTCCTAACAATCAAAGCAATGTTCAGCAGTGCCTCCAATTACAAATTGCCAATGACAGAAATGATCAAGAATAGCACAGCTTTCCCCTACTTGATGGTGGCGGTACTTTTGTGATGGTGCTTTTGTGATGTCAGCAGTCATTACCCAATCCCCAGTGCTGCTCAAAGCCAAAGGAAAATGGTTCAGGTCTGATTGGAGTAATGGTTGCTGATGCCACAAAGGCTCTTTTTATTTGCATGTCTGGGAACCATGCTGTGCATCTATAGCCATAGGGACAGGTTACAGCTGATTGAGAACTAAAAGGAAGAGAGGGATACAAGGACCTCAGGCAATGGTGTAGGTGAGCCAATGGGCAAAGAGATAAATTATAGGGCAAAATCAGCTGGGAAGGGCAGGGATATGGCCAGATTTCATTTAACCATTTAATAGGCACCCCATTTGGTGTGTGTGTGTATGTGTGTGTATATATAAATATAAATTATATTTTGTAACATTATTGCACTATTCCCCATTGCTTTAAGGCAGGGGTAAGCAAGTTTGGAGGGGCAGGGTTGGGAGTCACTTCCAACCCCCTGACCTCTCCTGTAGGCTGCACTTCTGCCACTGCTGTGCAGCACAAACTGGGTTAAAAAGGGCCAGAAAGGACACATTTATGTAGCTGGTGTTAAAAATGGCAGTTTTCAAATTGCTGTGTTTTTTGACCACTGCTGCAAATTTCAATGGCATGGCATTGGGGGCCGCATGTGGCTCACAGACTATGTGTTGCCCACCCTTGTTCTAAGGCCTTCTGTGAAAGTTTCCAGTTTCCCCAAGACAATCTCTTACCTTCCCCTCCCTCTAAGCTTCCTGATGGTAAGAAGAGGCAGTAGACTGACAGTTTTGAAGAGTCATTATTATGGAGGATCATAGTGGTATCAACCCCCCTTGATAAGCAACATTTCACAGCCAAAATCTGGTCATTTACAAACCAGAAAAAAAAGAAATCCCCAAATAGATTTTTGATTGAGCCCACTCCATCGAGATTCATTTGATGAATCATGGGCAGGGAGACAGAAGCAGGAAGATGTCACAGCAGATAAGCTTTCATATCTACCTCTTCTAATTTGATTTTGGCAGATAATCTCTTTGATCTGGGCTTAAGTGCTATGCAGTGCAGTGTTTCTTTGGATAAAAATCACACCTATATCTTCCGGAATATGGAGCTTTTTATACACAGAAAAAGTTTTATTTCTTGAGAAGGAGTTCATTGTAAGAACATGGTCAGCCAGGAGCAGTAGCCCAGGCTTTTCCTGTTGATATTTGCTGAGGAAAAACCTATGCAGACTGTGTTTCGTAATTTGTATACAGACATTACAGTATCCCAGACTAAACGCAGAACTACAGGACTTTTACCTCCAGCGTGAGACGTCGAAACCCAGCCACCACTTCTCCTTCTCAAAGTGGGGCTGGGGGCAGGGATGTATGAGAATTTCATTTGGGGGGTGAAAACTCAACCGATCTTTCTGGTTTGACCCTGCAGATTTCGTTCCTTCCATCTTTGTTGGTGTCAACTTGTTCTGTGGTGAGTCAATCTAACATGTGGATTCCGTTTTTTATTTTAATGGCAGCAAATTGCACATTTGCGGGGGGGGATCTTGAAATTTGTGGAAATGGCGTCTTAATTGTGTGTGTTTTTTTAATTATTGGCCATCTTGCGCGAGTGCACACTATGATAAGTCCATCTGTCTGCTATGTTGCCCAAAGAGGCAACAGTCCCCTCTTGTCAATATCCTTGTCAGTTTCATCCTCCCCACACCCTACTCCCTTTAGCCAAGCAGAGCCATATTGTGTACTTGTTAAAGAACTTGTCAATTCTGCCCCCCCCCCCCCGCTGCCACTGCCCTTTATTTGGGAAGTGCTAAAGTGGAGGATGAAATTAGGGGGGAGGGGGAGTGTGACCCTTTTAATTTTACTTGATCTCTTATTGGTTTTTGATACCATTGACTATAATATCCTCCTGTATTGACTCTGTGGGTTGGTTATTGGAGGCACTGTGTTACAGTGGTTCCCGTCTGACCTGTAGGTCAATTTCAGAGACTGGGTGGGTTGGGGTGTCTACACAAGAACGGAATGAGAATTGCATTGGGGTATAATCTGGATTTTCATGAAATCAGCTTAGGTCCACCAGCAGCATATGAAGCAAGAAAAGCAGAGTAAACAGTACCCCCAAAAATGATTTACAAAGATCAAACTGCTTTTGAAATCGCCTTATTTTGGGGTAGAGTGGGCAGGGTCCATAGCAGAACTGAATGTCATCAACCCCATTGATGCTGCTCAGCCAGTGAGAAAGGCTTGCTCCCCACCCCAATCTATGCTCCTCTGCTCAGGGAAATTTCATGGGGAAGTAATCTGATAGTTTCCCCTAAGCCAGCAGCAGGGCTGCTGCCTCCACTTCCAGACCACAAACCAAGCCTCCTCCTCCTGCCCACAATTTTATGAATGGGAGAGAAGGGCTAGTTCCCCCTGAAGCCCTGAAACAGTGCTTTTATGAATGGGGAAGGCAGGCTAGTTACTCTGCCTGTGGAAGGAAGTAATACAGAAACCCTGAAGCCCCCAACAGCTTACTGTTGCTTTAATGAATGAGAAAGGTAAGCAAGTTACTCTGCCTGTGGAAGGAAGCACTAAGGAAACCCCTGAAGCCCTCAGACAGAGCATTGTCACTTTAATGAGCAAGAAAGGCAGGCGAGTTAAGCAATGGGAAAGAAAGCCCCGAAACAGCAGAGTAAAATGAGAAGAATCACAGCAGCAAATTATCTGACACCAGCATCCATTGAGAATAACAGGCTCGCCTCCCTACACAGCCCCTCTTTCCATGCTCAGTGATATGGGAGGAGACAACCAGTTACTTCCCCAACCTGGCACCCTTAAAAAAAAAAAATGATGTAGAGCAAATTAAATTAAAAATTAAACTGGGGGCAATCAGCTGTTCCCTTACTTCTAAGTAGGGATGCTGAGCTTTTGTTTACCTTTTCGCAGGAGTTCTGCTCTTTGCTTGAGTGCATTTGAGGACAATGAGCTCCCCAAACCCTGACAGCCACCATTCCACAAAGCAGCGATGTGTCGGGAAAAAAAGCAGAACAAAAGAGGCAGCCCACCTACAGTGATGCAACGGCAGACACCCCCTGCCAACACACGTAAGAAGCCGCATTTAATTTGGGGATCTGGGGCACACTGCACTGGAAGTGGGTGGAAGACAGCTTAAAGGGAAAATGTGGCACAAAAAACCTCTGAAAAAACTCTGGATTTCAGGCTGGAAACAACAGCTTTGCTTCAGAGTGGCCATGGCGTCATGTGTCCCTAATGGCTTTAAGCCAGAGAAAACCTCCCATGTAGAGAGGCCCTAACCCTGGGTGATTATTCTTTGGCCCTTTGGCAATTGAGCGATGGGGTTCTGCAGGGTACCATCTTGTCCCCAATATTGTTCAATGCCTATATGAAGCTGCTGGGAGCAGTTAATCAGAGATTTGGAGCAACATGCCATCAGTATGCTGATGACACACAGCTGTATCTCCCTGTGACATCTGAATCAGGTGAGGCTGTGCAAGTCCTGAATCAGTGCCTAGACTCAGTTATGGGCTGGACAAGGGCCAATAAACTGAGGCTGAATCCTGGCAAGATGGAGGCCCTGTGGGTGAGTGGTTCCCAAGCCCAGTTTATTGTTTGTTCTTCTGAGTGGGGTTGTACTCCCTTTGAAAGGTCAGGTTTGAAGTCTGGGGGTACTCCTAGATCCATCACTGTCGCTGGAGGCCTAAGTGGCGATGGCAGCTTGGAGTGGTATGCCAGCTACAGCCTTTCCTGGATAGGGATAGCTTGGACACAGTGGTGCAGGCGCTGGCAACCTCAAGGGTGAATTACTGCAATGCGCTTTATGTGGGCCTGCCCCTAAGGTTGGTCCAGAAGCTGCAGGTAGTGCAGAATGCAGCATCTCAAATGTTGGGAGCTGCCACTTTTCAGCATGTAACACCTCTACTGAGGGAAACATGCTGGCTGTCTATTTGCTATCAGGCCAGATTTAAGGTTTTGTTATTGATGTATAAAGTCCTAAACAACTTAGGACCAGGATATTTGAGAGAGCGCCTTCTCCCTTACCAGCCTGTCTGGTCACTGAGGTCATCGGATGAGGCATTCCTGGTGGTTCTGCACAGACCTGCTGTCTGTTTGGAGTCCACTCACTGTAGAGCCTTTAGTGTATTGGCTCCGTCTCTATGGAACTCCCTGCCTGTTGATGTCAGGCACACACCAACATTGTTTCATTTTCAGCACCTGCAGAAGACAGTTAATAAATAAATAAATAAATAAAGTTACAATATTTCTATATCGCTCCACCTCTAAACCAGATTTCAGAGCGGTGAACATAAAAGGTAAAACAGGAAAATGATAAAAGATTTAAACAACACAAAATTATACTTTTTAAAAAACACAATGCCAATAGAAACCATGACTGGTCAATTAAGGAATGCCTCCTGGAACAGTGCTATTTCCAGAAGGCACTGGAAACAAGGCAGTATTGGTGCTTGTCTGACCTCCAAGGGCAAGGAATTCCAAAGAAAGGGGGCTGCCACACTGAAGTCTCTTCTCCTGCTGGATTCCAATCAGGCCATAGGTCCATGTGGAACAATCAGGAGCATGCCCTCTGATGACCTCAGTGACCAGGCAAGGGAGAAGGCACTCTCTCAGGTTCCTGATCCCAAGTTGTTTAGGGCTTTGTACACTAGTACTAAAATTTTAAACCTGGCCCAGTAGCAAATAGGCAGCCAATGCGGTTCCCTCATCAAAGGAGTTACATGCTGGAAAGGGGCATCTCCTGACAACAGCTGAGCTGATGTGTTCTGCATTATCTCCAGCTTCAGGAGCAGCCTTAAGGGCAGCCCCACTTAGCATGCATTGCAGTAATCCAGTCTTGAGGTTGCCAGTGCCTGTACCACTGTGGCCAAGCTATCCTTGTCCAGGAGAGGCTGTAGTTGGTGAACCAGCCAAAGCTGGTACGAGGCACTCCAAGACACCATGGACACTTGGGCTTCAAGCAACAGTGATGGATCTAGGAGTACTCCCAGACTACGGACTTGATCTTTCAGAGGGAGTGAAACCCCATCTGGAACAGCCAATGAGCCTATCTCCCAGACTTGGGAACCACTCACCCACAAAGGGCTTCCGTCTTGCCAGGATTCAGTTTCAGTTTATTGGCCCTCATCCAAGCCATAGCTGCATCCAGGCACTGGTTCAGAACATGAACAGTCTCTTCTGATTCAGATGTCACAGAGAAGTAGAGCTGGGTGTTGTTAGTATACTAGTGACACTTTGCCCCAAATCTCCTGATGACCATTCCCAACGGCTTCATACAGAAGTTAAGTAACATTGGGGACAAGATGGTACCCTGCAGAACCCCCTAGCTCAATTACCAAGGGGCCAAGGGGTCACCCAATGTTACTTTCTGAAATCGACCCCACAGGTAGGACTGGAACCACTGTACCAAGCCTTCCTTGACTAACCAGCCACAGTTCTATTGGCACACTCTGATTTTAAAGGTTTTTAAATTTTGTATTTCGATGACGATGATGATTTTCTCCCCTTTTTATAATTCACCACTCAGATATTTTATTGGATGTAGAGCAGTACACAAATCTTGTAAATAAATAAATAAATAAATAAATAAATAAGCTAAAAGCAAAGGTGAAATATCAGATTCTCACAAAATATGGCATGATTTTATTTTATATTCAAACCAGGGACATGCGCAGCAACATTTGTCAAAGCCTTTCTTTAGATTATGGGAAAGAGTCTAAATATAATGTGTTCTTATGAAGAACCATAAATAAAATCTCCAGGCAGCCAATGGATTCCACCTATATTTTTGTCTGTAAAGTTTGGGCAGGGGGATGTATTACTCCTTGTCACTAATTAGATTTAAACTGGATGTATTTTTTTCTCCACTTGTTTGCCTTTGTATCTGGCAAATTAATAAAATTTAAAAAACAAAAAAATAAGAAATAAAGAAATAAATATTAATAAGGTTTGTCTGGGTTCTTCCGATGTCTGCATCAGTGGAGGCTGGTAGCTCCAATATCAGTGGGGTGGTGAATCCATTTTGGGTTTCAATCAGAATCAGTCAGAACCCCAAAGGAACTAACCAAAGTTCTTACACCTTGGACAGCTCCTTTAGAGTTCTGACTGAAACCCGGAGTGGATTCACTGCCCCACTGACATTGGAGCCACCAGCCTTCACTGGTCTGAATACCTAGTGAAGTCTGCACAACTGTGATCTCATAGTAGCCTGAGAGTGTGGTTTACCTGAGTCAGGGTGCTCACCTGTTGAATTTTGCCAGCCCAGCAGCTGCCTAGTCTGACTGTATAGTGGATCCAGGCTTGATCCTTCTTGACTTTTTTTTTAAAAAAAAAAATGCCTGGAACATTGAGAGCACTTCCCCTTCAGACAGATCCTCAACACAGTGATCTCTGACCGTTTGTCTTTGTGGCCCTCCCCCAAGTGATTGCCCTGAAAAGAAAGCAAGAATGGTCAGCATTTTTGTGCACTAAACACTTCCTGCGTACAATAGATGCTCCCAAAGAAGAGCAACAATTTACTGAGACACAAGTCAATGAACTATCGAAGGAAACTGAGTCAGACACAGAGGTTGGATCCAAATTTAGGCGTGTGCAGCTGGGCTGGCCAAAGCAGAAATCTGCACCCCCCTTCCCTTTGTGTCCTGTTTGCATTCAAACAAGCATCCTCCAGGCACTTCTAATTTTATGAAGGGCTCTGTCTGACTATATGAAAGCTCACTTTGAGTGTAATCTTATGCATATTTAGACAGAAAAAAGGCCTATAGCTCCCAGCATTTTCCAGCCAGCAGGGCTGGTGGGGAATTCTGGGAGTTATAGGACTGTGATGGTTTGAGGCTTATAGGAAAAGAAGAAGGTCAGGCTTAGAGGCCTGGAGTTATTTGTTGGGAGGGGCATCCCTGAGAGGAGTAGTTTCATTTCCCTGGTTAAGATTGTTTCATTTCCCCAGTTAAGTGTCATTTCTTCAGGTCTAAAGCAGTTCTTTTGGTTTTGTGGGAGGAGGGTATAAAAAGAGAGAGTCAGAAAGACCAGAGCAGTAAGAGCAGAGCTGGGAGACCAGAGCCTGAAGAGGGAGCAGGAAGAAGCAGCCTGGAGAAGTCTAGTATAGCCAGGGTAAAGGAACTTGCATTCTGCAACTTTTATTTTCTCTTAATGCCTTTTGTATCACTCAGGTCTATTGTGTAAATAACTTTAGTTGTAATTTGTATGCTATCAGTCTACTAGTAAACTGTTGTGGTTAAACCCTGTGCCTAGAGTGTCAGTCACCCCACGTCTGCAGCCTAAACCCCACGTTACTGTGAAGGGGAAGTTCAAAAGAAGGAGGGTGGGACTCTTAAGGAGGCAAGAGATGCTTAAGGAGTTGCTCAGGGGGTCCAGGTTATAAGGGGAACCCAGACAAGGATATTTTTCTGTCTAAACATGCATAGGATTGCACCCTTTATGTCAGTGGTGTTATTGTTTTGTTGACCACAAATATAAGGAATTCGACTTCAGATAGAAAAGCCTCTTGCCAGAGGCTTGGCACAAATCAATGTGCAATGCTATCACAGCAGAAAGGAACCAAGCTTCAGGCCTGTGAGACAAGAAAGAGGTGGGGACAGCTTTTGTAGCTTCACATGAAAGAACTGGGCCTCCAGTCAGAAAGGAATGGTATGGTGGATGTCTGCTGACACCTGGCCCATTTGCCACTGCCCCCAGCACCTACTGCTCTCCCTGGCCTGCCTGGGCCCTGGACTTCATCCCCATGTTCTGGCCCTAGCTGCAGCACTGCCTCTGCTTCACTGATTTTTCAGGACAAAAGCAGTCGCAAGTACTGTGAAGAGAGTTGGTAAAGGGGCTTCTGAATAAACAGTACATCTTCAGTGGGGACCAGAAAAAGACCAAAAAAAGTTCATTCTCTCTTATGTGATTATGGCTTTATCTCTTCCTGTAAACATCATGGCAAAGTTGTGACGAATTGTGGTGGAAGTGAGTTGAAGGGCACAGTTAGGAAGTCCCTGTGGAATCAGGAAACGGTTCGTGCTACAAGTAGCCATTTTCCTCACAACTTCAGAAGCTGAGGTGATGTAAGAGAGGGGCCTTGAAAGGACTTAACCCAGAATCTAATAAAGGGTTAAATGTGCTTAAGGCACAAATCTTTCTTAGATTTCTTAGCAGTTGGTTTAAGCTTGGAGCTGAGCATTTCTTTCTCCGGCAAAATAATAAACAAATCCAATTAGACATTGTTATGACTCATTTTTCAGGCAGACCTGCCAGCTCTATTATTTCCCAAACTCTAATTGGGATTTTTTTGGCTCAATAGAAATGCCACATTTGAATGTGTGCCTATTCCCTAACTTCCAAATCTAATAAAAAGTTTCTATTTAAAGGTCAAGGAAGCTATTCCTTTCCCAAAGCCCAGTAGTACACTTCAGATGGTTTCCCATTCAGTAGGGCTGACTCACATTTAACACTAACAACATCCTCTCCAGGATTTCCCTTATTCTGCCCCTTAATGGTTCCTCATGTGTGCTCTGCCTTTCACCCCATTCCTCTTGAATTCTAGTTTAACTAGGAGAATTTCTAAAATTAATTCTGGAATTGGAGCTTGTAGGGTTTGCTATAGCTTTCAGTTTCTTCCGTTCATTTGCATCCCTCCACCCCAACATGCATGACTGAGGTGTATCTCCGGCTCCATGTTGATAAAACATGGCAAAAAAGAAGCAGCAGCACTCTCTTATGTGATCGTACATACCATTACATCAAGATTCTTTTTGGACAGTCTTTTAGCAAATCAATACAATGCCACATGAAAAGAAATGTGATGCAATCATGGCTATGGTTGTATCAAGATTGGATTCCCCCCCCCCCAGACATGTTTTAAAAAAGTGCATGAGCACATCAGTTGTGTGTGTGTGTGTGTGTGTGTGTAGACATAGATGACCTGAACAAATGGAAAGCTGCAGTAAACTGAGCAATAGCATAGAGTCTGTACAAAATTCTGAAATTAAAAAAAGAAAAGAAAAGAACAATGGAGGATTCCGATTGAATTGGTCCCACTTCAGAAACAGGAACAGCTAATTTGGAACATCAAAAGACAGGGAGACATTGCAATGATGAACATTTCAGAAGCATTCCTATATCTATACCTCTTATCATTATCTAAGTTGTAGATAACGCATACACAGTAGCCCTGTTTAGGTGTTCAGTTCTTAAAGTGTGTAGAGGGAGCCAAGGATATATGCTTTGGCTCTGCCCTTCCACTACGAGGTCCCAACCTCACTGTGTTGATGGGGAAGATCTCTAACTGAAAGTGTAAGACTGTTGAGTGCTTACTGGCAGCCCAGCTGGACCAGGAACCATCCCAACACAGTTACGGTTTCACTATAGATCTTCTCTGTCAACATAGTGAGGTCAGGAATGGAGCATGCATCATTGGCTCCCTCTACATGATTTCACAACTGAATGCCTGAATTCTGGGCTACTGTGCCTGGGCTGTTGTGATCAAATGCATCTTGAATTGCCTTTTTGACAGTTAGAAAACTTTACCTTTGAAAATGGAAGTCCTGTTCTGTTTTGAGTTGCAAGTAGAATGACCTACAGTAACTTTCGTAAAAGTATGATAAGCAGAAGCGGATAAAGAGGTGTTGTTTTCCTTGATATTTTTAATGATAAAAATATCCACAGATTTTTATCAGCTCCAAAATAGTAACAGGAACCAGCCCTGCAAGGAGTTGAGCAATTTAAACATATCCTCATTAACATACCAGGCATGAATGCAGATTCTTGGAAGCTTATAAGAGACATCTGTCATGTGTTGGAGGAGCAGGGTCAAATTCTAGAGAAATGAGACAGTTGACATTGGGCACATTCCAAAGCCTGTTAAAATCCATGTGAATGTTGCCATAAATTACAATGGGAGTTTGATTGCACCCACTGATTTTGCCATATGTTTTGCTTTTCCTTTATATAGCAAACTTGCTGCAACAAGCAATCAGTTTTGGTGAGCTGGAGAGGAATTTTACTTCAGCCTTTCCAGCTAATAAATGAAGTGCAATCAGGAAAAAAAAAAAAAACTGGTAGAAATGGTGATAATGAAATGGTCACATTCTTTTAGGTGCAAAAATACCCATTAAATCAGGATGAAAATCTAAAAGGGCAAAAACGTTCCCTATTTTAATTAATGCTGTGAAACTTTTTTTTCTTCCTACAGATGCATTATCTGTATTTAGGCTGCATCATGAACTTTTAAGGTATTATCGAAGAATGACATAACAAATTTTAAGTAACTTTACTTTGTCCAGCCAAAGTAGAACTTAATCTAACATTCAGGATGTAGCTGTGGTGTATTTCAATATTTTTTCAGTTGTCAAGAAAAAGAAAATGTATCTTCTGGCTTAAAGAGTAACACTGCAGGACAAAATGACACAGCTATATCAAAGCCTAACTGACATTGCAATTCCTGTGAGTTTCAGAGCTTAGTGTCAGTCAAAACTGCAGCCACACAGCGCTGAGACTGCAGCTCATCCGGTGCCTTACAGGATAGTATTGCTCTCTCTTGGGATCAAGGACCCTCTCTATAGGCAATAATAGTGAACCTAAGTGCAGAATGGAGTATGAAGGACGGCAGGGGTGTTTCAGCTCTTTTAGTTCAAGGGCTGAATTCCATTTTGGAGAAGTTCTTGGAGGCCATATTCCAGTGGTGGGTGGGCCTGAAGGCAAAAGGGGTATCATTCATATATATATATATATATATATATATATATATATTTCAAAGTCAGGAGTTGGTCATCCCTTTCTGATGGCTTTCCCATTGACCAATTGCCATGAAACACACTTAAGAACATAAGAAGAGCCTTGCTGGATCAGACCAAGGTCTGTTCACACAGTGGCCAACCAGCTGTTGTCCGGGAGCCCACAAGCAGGACATGAGCGCAACAGCACTCACCCACCCATGTTCCTCAGCAACTGGTGTACATAGGCTCACTGACTCTGGTACTGGAGGTAGCACATAGCCATCAAGACTAGTAGCCACTGATAGCCTTCTCCTCCAGGAATTTGTCCAACCCCCTTTTAAAGCAATCTAAATTGGTTAGGGATGGCGGAGAATTTCTCCCCGAATCTTCGGGGGGCCGAGCGCCAACGCATTCGGCCCCCTGAAATCGGTGGTGAAATTCTCCGCCCCCCCCAGGATGGGACTTACCTTTGGTGAATGTTCCTCCCGGCGGCGGGTCCCAGTGGCGGTTCGTCGGCCTTTCGGCGGGGGCGGGGGCGGCAGCCGGTCTTCTGACCACCATTACAAAGTGTAAAAAACCCCCCAAACCCCGTGATAAATCTTTACGTAGACTACCGGGACCAAATAAGGAGCGCAAATTTGCGTATGCACTTTTTTTTTCTTTTTCAAAGTCACCCGTGATAGGCTACGTAACGATTTACGTAGCCTATCACGGCTGACTTTGGAAATCTAGCCGTGATAGGCTATGTTAATTGTTACGTAGCCTATCACATATTTTTTTTCACTTTGTTTCACGGCTGGGGAGATGGGGCACTTCTCCCCGGCCTGAATTTCGGCCGGGCGAGGCGGGACTTCCCCCCCTCGCCTGAACTTCAGGGGGAGAAGCGAAGCGCCTCCCCCCCACCGCGAAGCACCCCTGCGAAAAGGTAAGTGACTTTCGTACATCCCTAAAATTGGTGGCCATCACTACATCCTGTGGTAGTGAATTCCATAGTTTAACTCTGTGCTGTGTGAAGAAGTCCTTTCTTTTATCTGTCCTGAATCTCCCACCAATCAGTTTCACAGGATGACCCTGGGTTCTAGTATTTTGAGAGAGATGCTAGACTGCGGTGCAGAGCGAAGCAGGAAAAGTTAGAGGCAGAGCTCAGACGGTCAACCCAGTTGGTGATGTGTGAGGGTCGATGTAGGGGAGCATCACTGGAAGGGTGGGGCATCCCTCCCTAAGTTATTCTAGCCAGCAAGTTCTTGTTTCAAACTGCTGGCAACTTGGATCCCCTGTTGTCATTCACAAATGAAACAGCTGTATTCCTTCTAGCCTGAGGGTCTTCGAAGATTTGCATCTGCAATGAACCTGTTGATAGTGAATTAAAGGTGTGAGACTGAAGCCTCTCTTCTTGTGTGTGTGCATGAGGAAGGAGGGGGCCAAGGGAATGTGACATAGACATAAATTGAATATATAGGAACCAAAACATTGAATATATAGACCCATAACTAGTAATCTCCAGAATCACTTCAAATCTGGAACATAGGAAGAACAGGTTGTCTGAATTAAGACATGTACACCAGTTTTAATTTCTTAGGGGGTACCCTTACCTGTGGTCAAGGTGGGCTTCAAATGTTAACTCCCTATTCTATAAAATAGAATCTAGCTAGAAAATTCATAACATCTGTTGCGTATTCAGAATCTCTTACATTGCTAAGACACTTCTCATCCCTTCTAATCCCCCATATCAATATCATTACATTTAGAATAATAATACTAGATGAAATGAACATCTGGACTGAATAAATCAAAAACATCCCACTGATTTTGCATTTGCTCAGGAACATTTGATTAGAACTTTTACAATGTATCTGCATTTGTAACCATATGTCGAACCTCCCTAATCTGTTTGGCATTAAATAAATAACCCTGAGACAAAATTATTAATCACATTCCTTTGTGTGAGAGTGACACATAATATATGCTGAAAATTAAATGTCATGCAAAGCTGAGTATTTATTGATACAGATTTAATTTGCTTGAATATTAAATTCCAGCTTTCCCCTCAGTAATCATAATTCTTCTTTTCCTTTGACGTTTCCCAAGATAGACAACTCATGTTTCCAACAAATTAAGGGTGGACTGACCTTACGGTCGAAATTGGACTGCAGCCAAAGTAAGCATTCCTGTGTTGAATTCTCCCCCCTCTCCCCATAACTGTTAGGCACCTTTCCTTGAGGTCTGATGTCATCATGCATTTCCTTGCCTCCCCATGTGCAGCAACTGATGAGGTGGAGTGGGGGTTGAAAAACACAACGTGATGAGGTTACAGGTAAGTATGCCTAAATGTTAAAAGAGAGTGAACCCTGGTGAATGAGAAAAAGGCCAATTTGACCAGAAAGGAGTCATAGCACATGGACCCCACGACCCCACTGTGTGACCTCACTGCTGGGTGTTGCTATAGCTGGCATCCAACTATTGTTGCTCAGGTCTGGCTGGGCTTGGATGGGTTGGTAGCTGATGATGTGGGTTCAGGGGCCAGATAGCAGCCACATGATTGGAAAGATCCTTTATTAGCTGGGCCCTTGCCACCTGCCTGGTTCACCCCACTCCACTGGCCTCCTCACCCTTGGGCTTAGTCTTCCCAGGGCCACCCTGCTTCTGCTTCTTCTCATGCCTGCACTCCAGGCCCTCCAATCTGGCTACCAACTGAGCACCTCCCTCCCCTGTCACCCTCATCAGATGAAGATGAGAGAACTGGGGTGGGGTGCTTTTTTGTAGGGGACTTTCCCATCTTTGATGCCATGGGCCTGGACTTTCTGGCCTTCTTGGGGGAGCATGTGTGCAGCTGACCTAAAGTTATTGCCTGCTGTGCAAGACTCCCCTGTGGGGGGTGGATCCTCCCCTACTGTAAAAAAGAAAAAGACGTAGCTTCTGTTACTACATAACATGTTGTTGTTGTTCAGTCGTTCAGTCGTGTCCGACTCTTCGTGACCCCATGGACCATGGCACGCCAGGCCTTCCTGTCCTATGCTCTCTCCCGGAGCGTGCTCAAGTCCATATTCATTGCATCAGTGATGCTATCTAGCCATCTCATCCTCTGCCGTCCCCTTCTCCTTTTGCCCTCAGTCTTTCCTAGCATCAGGGTCTTTTCCAGATAGTTTTCTCTTCGCATTAGGTGGCCAAAATATTTGAGCTTCAGCTTCAGTATCTGTCCTTCCAATGTAGTTTGGCTCTATGATGCTGAGCTCTCTGGCCAATGGTGTATAAATAGTTCTGGGTGCAAGGCAGTACAGAAAGTTCTAGATTACAATAGGTACAGTATGTAAACACTGGTGGATGTTCCTATCCATAATAGCTCTGAACGACTGCTAATGTGTTCACCTGTAGTGGTGGTGCATCTTGAACAGTGTTTTTCCTGTCAGGGCTCTGAACTGGACAACTCAGAATTGACCTTGGGTAGGTTGGTTAGAATAGTGACTCAGAAATCAGAAAGACATTTGCAAGGTCAGGAGCTCTCATTCTTTGTATGCCAGGGGTTTGCTACTGATGGTTTAATTGGGTTAGAGGTCAGCAAGTGTAAATGACAGCTTTCATGCCTTGCCTGACCCCATGCCCTTGTTTGCCAGTCTTCCAGGAGAAAATGGAAATTCTAGAGTCAATGGGCTGGATCCAGAATCTGCCTTCCATGAGAGGAAGAGACATTCTGCAAAAGGAAGGGCTCCACTCAAGGAAGGCCCCTCCACCTGATTTCTGGGGATTCACTCTCTCTGTCTCCCATAGCTCACCCCATTCAACAGGATCTCTTCGTGTCAGGATTTGGCCCAAGCTCCCTGATTTGGTTTCTGACTCTGATTCAGAGTTGGAGGTGGAACTAGAAGAAGCCCAGATGGGACAGGGAATGGGGGAGGAAATTCCCCAGGGCTTATTGAGCAGGACAGCCAGGCCCAGAGACCATCTTCACCCCTGTCCATGGGAACCTGGACTCGGTGGGGTGGTGGACAGAGGGAGGAAGCACCAGAAGCTTGCCATGGAGTTAAGAGGGTGGAGCTGAGAGGAGGTGGAAGACATTCTGCCGGAGTGATAGCCTGTCAGAAATTGAGTTGGGAGGAGCCCAGAAAAAGCTTGTCAAGCACAGTGGGAAACCCTCTAGTAATTGAATGGCAATTGCCCTGCTTCAGTAGCTCTCTTAACAAAAGCTCTGTTTTGCTAATTAGGCCCAGAGCGCAGCTCCCAGCCTTTGTAGTCACTTTAGGTGTGAAGAGGTGCTATTAACGAAATAAAAGGGTTTGCGGATTTGACAGCGAGTCTCTGTTGCTTCACTACTCTGTGGGAGGGCTTGGGATCCCTGACACCTGACTCTGTGTAGCATTTTCAGGGGGCTCGAGGGGTTGCCATGGGAAGGAAAGGGCAAGGAAGTCCACTTCTGCCAGCGCAGTTGATCCAAATTAAATCTGGATCCAACCCAAGGTACTCAAAGTGTATCTCAAAAATCACAGTGCAACTGAGCTCCTTGGTAACACAATTTTCTGGGAAGCAACATGCTCACAGAGTATCCTCAGGAGCAAAGACAATTTTATAACCCTGAAGCCACACATGGAGCTTTTCCACTTGTTGCTGATAAGGAACTTGGTGTGTGTGTGTGTGTGTGTGTGTGTGTGGGGCATTTGTTGCATGAAGGCATCAGCCGGCCCTTTGGCTCCCAGTCTCCTGGCACTTTTGGATGATGTAATCACCTTGTGTCATGGCCCCGAGGCCCAACCCGGAGCCCTAATTTGCAGGTGCCCAAGGGATGTCTGGAAAACCAAACTATTTACTCCAGATTATATCCAAATTCCATGATGGTGTCTGAGTGAGAGGGCTGGCACCAGGTTTGTGGGGACCCTAGGCAAAATGCCCTCATCTCCCAAGAACCACCCTTACCCCCCTGCCAAACACCACTCCAGCAGGCTGCTTCAGCAACCTGACCAGGTAGTTGGGAGAGGTGGGGGCAATGACAGAGACAGGTGGTAGTGATGCGCAATAGCACTTAAAGGAGCAACAGCTCCACCACCTGGTACTCCTGTGGTAGCAAATTCCATAGTTTAACTATGTACTATGTGAAAAAATACTTACTTTTATCTGTCCTGAATCTCCCACCAATCAGCTTCATAGGGTGATCCTGGGTTCTAGTATTTTGAGAGAGGGAGAAAAATGTCTCCCTATTCACATTCTCCACACCATGCATAATTTTGTGCACCTCAATCATGTCTCCCATTCTCCTCCTTTTTTCCAAGCTAAACAATCCCAGCTGTTGTAACCTTCTTTCATAGGGGAGATGCTCCAGCCCCTTGATCATTTTAGTTGCTCTTTTCTGCACCTTTTCCAGCTCTACAATATCTTTTTATAGATGTGGTGACCAGAACTGTACGCAGTATTCCAAGTGTGGTTGCACCATAGATTTGTATAGGGGCAGTATGATGTTGGCAGTTTTATTCCCAATCCCTTTTCTAATTATGCCTAACATGGAGTTTGCCTTTTTTACAGTAGCTGCACACTGGGTTGACATCTTCCTTGAGCTGTCCTCCACAGCTCCAAGCACAGCAGCGAAAATATTAATAGAAGAAAGCCAGAATACAGCAGATCAGAGCAAGTTTGAAACAAAGGTACGAAGCCTGTATGATATTGCCAATGTCCTGTCCTGATAAGTCTTGAAGCATTTCTACACCAGGCTAAAAATCCTGCATTAAAACAGGGCCTTCTGCTTCCATTTTAAATGCAGGATCACAATGAACTCCCTTTACACACATTTCCCCCTCCTTTCCTCCCTTATCTGAGTCTTCCATATGTTTCATTATACAGCCGCTAGATGGCGCTGTGGTCTAGCTCCTTTTATTGCAGCTTTTCCATTTTCAGGAGGGAACTCAAGCAGAACTCAAATGTTGTAATTTGACAGCTTTTGTGCAGGAGATGCCCTGGAGGTTGACGACATCATCTAAAGCACCCACAAACTTCTGTAAGTAACCAATCTCAGTAGCAGGATAAAAGTTCCGTGTGGAGAAGCCCTTGGTCTCCTAAAGAAAGCACATGTAACAGAAGAAAGAGTTGTAAGCCAGCCTTCAAATGGATTGGCCCTGTGGAATTCATTGGAGAGAGTGGTGACATAAAGTTGGAAATTTCAAGCTATGCTGCTTTAACAGAAGGGGGAACATGATAGGCATGGCGGAGAATTCTGCCATGGATCTCGGTGAGGCCAAATGCCAGCGCATTTGGCCCCCTGAAATCCATGGCGGGACAAAGCCCCCCGCCCTCCCCCACCCCGCGAAATGGGCCCAGAACGGAGCCTACCTTTGTCGGCCGTGCCGGTGCTCCTCGAATGGCGGCCGCGTCTGCAGCTGCCATTCGTGTCTTTCAAATGGCTGTGATAGGCTATGTAAATACTTACGTAGCCTATCACAGCTAACGCAGGGATGCCATTAGCGTTCCCTTTTTCACTGTGGTAGGCGACGTAAATATTTACGTAGCCTATCACAGCTAAAAAAGGGAATGCAAATGGTGGCCGCTGTAGCCGCCGCCATTTGCATTCCCTTTTTTTTTTTGCTGTGATAGGCTACGTAAATATTTACGTAGCGTATCACGGCTAAAGCAGGAACACAAATGGCGTAGGGGACGCCATTTGCATCCCTGCTTTAGCCATGATCGGCTACGTAAATATTTATGTAGCCTATCATGGGCCGGCGTAGGGATGCAAATGGCGTCCCGTACACAGGTCGCCATTTGCGTCCGCAGCAGCCTGACAGTGGCTGGAGGCCCCGCTGCGGGTAGGCCTGGCTGGCGGCTCTGCAGCCTGGCTGCGGAGTGGAGCCAGCTGGGCAGGATTCCGGGGGGGAGGAACGGATCGCCTCCCCCCCCGTCAAGGATTCCGGGGGGAGGAACGGATCACCTCCCCCCACCTGCGGAACCTGGTGGAGCCAGGTAAGCAGGGTTTCATACACCCCTAGAACACGAGTTTCGTATCAAGCCTGCACTAATGGAAAAGAGTGCCTGTCATGAGTGACATCCTTCTTTCAGTGCTGCTCAGCTTTCTGTAGTGGGTGGGTGGAGGGAACACCGATAGGATTATTCCTCTTCACTTCAGTGGGAGGTGGATTCCATGCTGTTTTTGAAAATGCATCTGAAACCTTCACATTTTTCCGTAAATACACCGATAAACTCCCAAAAATCACACTTGATGAAATCATGAGAATCTGTATCCTGGCCGATATAAAACTTGGAGTTACGTCCTTGGCACTCTTGGAGTTACAATTATCAATGTCTGAGAGTGCCCAGTGGTTTTTCTTACCTCTCTAGCAATAGGCTGGTAATCTTAAGCCTCCAGTACTGCAGCCTGTCTCTAGCTGAATTATCCATTTATTTTTGTCCCTCTTTATTAAATCAGGTAGAATTAAATATTGTACTACATTCTATAATATTATTATAGAATATTTGATATTATAGAATATTTAATAAATGATGGGGGACTCCGGTATAGATTTTTTAATCTTAAAACGGGCTAAATGATGAATAAGTCCCAATATTATAAATCATAAATATTACTTCTCATTTTAAAAATGAATAAAAACAGCTGCATGGGAGAAAGCAGAAGGGGAGAAATGATTCAGTGTTTTGTCCTCTGGAAAGATTTGCACACAAAATTGCATTGATTGAGATGGAAAATACTGGGGTTCATTTTAGCTTTCTTCTGAATTAAGCAACTTATCAAAAAGTGATCACGCTGCTAGAAGGGCCGTCAGTCAAATGGATGATGTGCACCACACGAAGCCACCCAGACTCCTCGGCTACGGCTCGGAGGAGTGGCTCTCCTCCCAGAGTCAGCTGAGTGGCTTGGGGTGGTGTGCGCTTCCCCCATGGGGGTGCCAGGCATCACAAAAAGCTGGGGACTTGATTGGTCCTGGGGTGGTGGGGTGGTCTTCCCAGTGCCAGCCAAATGGCCTTGTACAGTGCGTGCTGTGCAAAGTCAGGAACTTGGCTGGCTCTGGGCTTGCCCTTCTGAACATGGAAAAAGGCAAAATGGGTGGTGGGGGGATGTCATCAGTGGATGTGGCCACAGCCACTGACATCATCTGGTCCAGCGAAGGCCTGGTGGTGGTGATGGGGATTTCGGGCCCCCACCTGTTTGTGGTTCTGCACCCGATGTATCATCACAAATGCAATTCCAAACTGGCAATAGGCACCTTTTTTCTCCATAAAATAACAACAGTGCAGTATGGTGGACACCCCAAAACCTGCCTAAAAATTAGAGAAGAAATCTCCCCAGACCAGATTCCATTCCTTCAGTATTTTCAGATTCACAGCTGCCTGGTGAAAGAGACTAGACTGTTACCGCAAATCTCTAAAAACAACAGCCATTGCTGAGAGCAAAAATAATTAATCCTGAATAGTAAAACTGCCTTTATCTCTCACTAGGAGACTGACATAGGCATCAGGTTGACAGATGAGGAATAGTCAGATGTCTGCTATTCTTTCTAAAGTTTCTTTTTTTGCACAAGATACAGAGAGCATGTATTATGAGTTGTGCCATAAGTTACACCTCAAATAATTGGTAATATATATCAAACATGTTCCTGCCTGTGTTGCTGTGGTTGTCATCAGAATGGCACATATTTACACATCTGGCTAGAGTGATTGTTATCACAACTTTTTGATTTGAAATACTAGAAGAAATTTGAGAGTTTTCACTGAACCTGACTTCGAAGATGGGCAGGGAAACTGTGTGTGTGTGTATGTAAATCTGTACATTATGTTTTTAGTGCTTGCTTGAGAGACTTATCCATGATAGGGGTCTTCAACTAACAGGAGATGGAGGAGACTTGTTCTCTGTTACTCTAGAGTACCAGACTAAGGGCCAAACTGAACGTTGGAGTCAATAGAGGCTTTTCTTCTTTTTCACTCTGCCCCTGTGGGTGTGGGTGTAGAATTCTAGGATGAAAACTGATGGTGTGGAAGGTTTAACCCTCCTATTCCAGAGCACCATGGTCACAATCCGAATTGTGACCATCCACACTTGCATAAAGGTAAATAAATCTTGCATAGCTCCACTATGTGTGATTAGACAAATATTTTGCTTGGCCCTAAAATCGATGGGTGGAAATTGCAGGGAAACAGATTTCAGCTAAATGTTAGGAGAACATTCCTAATGGTAAAAGCTGTCTGACAGTGGAACAGACTGCCTCAGGAGGGGTGGGTTCTCTTTTACTAGTAGCAGAGGATGGGTGGCAATGTGTCAGGGACACCCCTGTTTTGCAGATCCTGTACTGAGCTGCAGGTTGGATTAGGTGATCTCCAAAGTCATTTCCAACTCTATTGTTCTGATTTCCTTTGAAAATGTCATTGCTTGCTTTTTAAAATGCATTTTTGTTCATTACTTTTTCAGTCTTTTTTTAATAGACACATTATATTTGAAAGAGTTTAAATCCCTCCTCTTTCATAAGTATTTTTAATGATATATCCATTTTACCATGTTTGAGGTAAACATTTGTGAGGATCACTCAAGGGCTATTTTCAGACACCATGGCCAAAATGTCAAATACTAGCATGGACCATATGTATGTGTAGGATCTTGAGACTGTTCACATAATGTGAATCCTAGAACTCTTGTGTGTATGCATGTATATGACTGGCTCATCTGTGACTTTTTTTAAAAGGAAGTTTGCATTCTTTAACTGCCTTCAAGAAAAGGTCCTTGTTGACCTTCCATCAGTTGTAAAAATCTTCCTTTTCTGACAGATTTTGGGTTTCTCAACTTGAATGTCTATGATTGATCCCAGGAGAATGACATTTCCCAGGTGGACTCCATGGTCCAGAGTATTTGAGGCCAGCTTCGGCTGATCCGCCAGCTACAGCCTTTCCTGGACAGGGATAACTTAGCCACAGTAGTGCACACGCTGGTAACTTTCCAATTAGACTACTACAATGCACTTCACGTGGGGCTGCCCTTGAAGACGACTCGGAAGCTGCAGCTAATGCAAAATGCAGCAGCTGGACTGCTGACTGGAACATCATGTAAAGATCACATAACACCAATCTTAAAGGAATTGCACTGGCTGCCAATATATTTCCAATCTGAATTCAAGGTGCTAGTGATGACATTTAAAGCTCTAAGTGGCCTGGGACCTTGATATTTGAGGGAGCGCCTCTCCCTATATATGCCTTTCCGAGGATTGAGATCTGTTGGAGAAGCCCTTCTTTGCATCCTACCAGTGCAAGACATATACTGGGATGTGGGAGTGAGCTTTTTCTGCTGTGGCACCCTGGTTGTGGAATGCCTTGGAGGTCCATTGGTTTTACTTTGGCATGAAGTTAAAACATGGCTTTTTACCAAAGCCTTTGAGGGCTAAATACATTCCCTAAAGTAGTACACTGTTGTAACTGTTTTATTGTTTTCGATTTTAAATTGGTATTAACTAGCTTAATGCTTTAATATGTTTTTAGCTATTTAAATTATTTATTGTTTTACAGTGTTTAAATTGATTTTATCTGTACGTTGCCCTGAAATCCTGGTGATATAGGGTGGGATACAAATGTTTTAAATAAAATAAATAAATAAATTTTGTTTTTATCAATTGTATACTCCTGTTTTGACTTGTTATATGTTGTATTTTTAGTGTTATGCTTATTTTACACAATAAATAAATTCTGTCAACTGTGGTGTGCTCTCCAGGAAGCAGACTGTGCTTTATAGGAGTGCAGCCTAATTGATGTCTATGACAAGAGAGGAATCCAAGCCAGATCTCAGAGTGGACAAGCATCACCAAAAAAGAGGACCAAAGAGGACACCATTTTGCATAAAATATGCATATCTTAATGTATATGTATAGATGCAAATTAAGACATAATTAATATAATTTAAATAGAAATAAAGTACATCTCACTATAGTGTGGAAAACTGTGACCAGGTGACCTGCGTGTCTTGCTGAGTCTTCTGTCCAGCAGCTGTTGATGGGCAGCTTCAAGGCCCAGCTCTTCCTTCCAATGGTTATCTTGCAACTGGACTTGGACTGGATAGCCCTTCAAACAGAAGACACTTTCAAAATAGAGGGCAGTCCTCTGGCAGCCCTTCAAATAGAGGACTGTCCTCTGTAAAATAGGGCACCTGGCCACCTTTACCAGACCTGCATTTATCCTTAAGATATGAAATAATATAGTACTTGGGAAGCTGTTAGGTATGGATGGGAGCAGTTCTGAATCTGCTCCCCTGGATTTGAGGGGAGGGTAGTTCTATTTTGGGGGGCCCTTTTCAGAGTCCATGTGAAGGGATGGGGTCAGGAAGGTCTGAACAGCCTCTAGGCCTAATTGCACTCCTGATGATATCAGTGTAAGATTGACAGGACCTAGAGACTTTGCTGATTCAGATAAGATCTCTTTTAAAGAGGATTAATTTTGCCAGGGGTGGGGTGGGGAGACAGAGGACAGCCCATCACTACAAGAAGTCCTAAGTGTATCAATAATTTTTTTAAAAAAACCCTGAGAAATGTAAAAGGAGTTCAGTATGATTCTGTTTCTGGTTTCTTATGCAGGGTCATGTCAATGCAGTTAGAATTATACATCTGAGTGAAGGAATCCACACCAGTTCCATTATGGGCTGTTTGTAACCCTGTCAAGTCTTACTGAAACAAAACAGAGGTTTCCCCAACCACAAAGCTTTGCAAATGGAGCCCAATTACTCATTCATGTAGAGATTTGTTTTAAAAAATGTGCCCTAGTTTGGCCAGCTCAGTATCTTTAATTTTGTACAAGGTCCTTGCACATACATGCTGTTCTTGGTTTCATAATGTTAACAATAATGCAGGAGTTATTATTTTGAGATGTCGCAGCGATTCCACCTCCCTCCACCCCCGTTATTTCCTTTGAACTATGAATCCTAGAGGCAATTATAATTTCTTAGCCTGATTTGAAGTGTAAATTGCCTTTCCAGAACGGCGTTCTCTGCAGTTTCTTAAAATTTAATGCAAGAGCTAAATGTAGCAGTTTTCTTGCAAAAAGTATGCAATTACTCAGTTCCTTCCCTGTTGTAAAATGTTTCCTCATTACCCTTGAACAAACATTTTCGAAACAATACTGGCTGGACACACCATACGTGGGGACTGAAAGAACTACATTTCTCACTGTGTAGACATGTTAAACATTTTGTTAATGAAGAAAAAAAAATCACGCAACCATCCATTAAAGAACACCTCCAAACCCTTTTGCCTTTTCTGAAATTTTGTGTTTAAAATTTCACAGTTAATGTAGAACAGGGCTCAGCAACCTGATGCCCTCCAGATGTTTTGGACTACAACTCCCATTAAGCCCAATCAGCATGGCAAATGGACAGGGATACTGGGAGCTATAGTCCAAAACATCGGGAGGGCCCCAGATTGCCTACCCCTGATGTAGGTTATGTACCACATTGGTTAGGAAATAACTCCTGATAAACCCTAGCCCCAGCTGTCATCTGAACACTTATCTTCAGCATATGACACTGCCTTATAGTGTCAGTTCATCAGTCCATCTAGCCAAGTAGTCTGACTGATAGCAGCTCTCCAAGACTGCAGGTAATTCTCAGCGCTGCTATTAGGAATAGATGGATCTGTCAATTTTGGTTTCTCTCTATTTCACATTTTTCCAATCTTAAGCTCGGGTCATCTTGAACTTTGAGAATTTCTGCAGTCTTAACTTCAGTTCATCCCAAACTTTCAGATTTTTACAAAAGGCTCACATGAAAATTCACATTTTTGATGCACATATCTCCTACCTTTTTGCCCAATTTACACATTTTTTGCAGGCAATTTTCCTAATATAATGCATTTTTTAATGTTATTTCCCCTAATATATGCATTTGTGTATGCAGTTTTGAGTGTACACAATCCATTGTAAAATTGGGAGAATTACGAATTTTGAAGGATAACTGAGTTTCAGTTGGCATAAGTGGTTTGAAAGTGTGAAATTAAGTAGGTTTACATTAAAATGTAAACTGAATGAATGTCTCCCCCATCCTGAGCTGCCACGTAAAAATCCTTCTATCCTTCTATCTGGAGATGCCTGGGGTCAAACTTGGGAGTCCTGCTGCATGTAAAAGATGGCTCTACCACTGAGGCACGGCCCTTTCTATGGTGCCACATGTAATTTGGCCCAACACTGCTTCACATTCAGCCTCATTTTGTACAACTCTGAATCTTTTTCTTTCATGTTTCTGTTGGATTTCCTCCTCCCCCTTTCATCCTGAGCATCTTGGGATGTGTAGTCATCAGGTCTAGATTAAAGAAACTGTAAAATGGGGGTTGACAACTGTTCCACTATTCTACTGATCAGAGGCTTCTGAAAGTTTTTTTTTTGTTCAGTTGTTAAGTCGTCTCCGACTCTTCATGACCCCATGGACCATAGCACGCCAGGCCTTCCTGTCCTCCGCTCTCTCCTGGAACGTGCTCAAGTCCATATTCATTGCATCGGTGATGCTATCTAGCCATCTCATCCTCGGCCGTCCCCTTCTCCTTTTGCCTTCAGTCTTTCCCAGCATCAGGGTCTTTTCCAGGGAGTTTTCTCTTCGCGTTAGGTGGCCAAAGTATTGGAGCTTCAGCTTCAGTATCTGTCCTTCCAATGAGCACTCAGGGTTGATTTCCTTTAGGATGGACTGATTTGACCTCCTTGCAGTCCAGGGGACTCGTAAGAGTCTTCTCCAGCACCACAGTTTGAAGGCATCAATTCTTTGGCGCTCAGCCTTCCTTATAGTCCAGCTCTCACAGCCATACATTACTACTGGGAAAACCATAGCTTTGATTATACGAATCTTTGTCGGCAAGGTGATGTCTCTGCTTCTTACTATGCTGTCTAGGTTTGCCATAGCTTTCCTCCCAAGGAGCAAGCATCTTTTAATTTCATGGCTACAGTCACACCGTCTGTGGTGATCTTGGAGCCCAAGAAAATGAAATCTGTCACTGCTTCCATTTCTTCCCCTTCTATATGCCAGGAAGTGATGGGGCCAGATGTCATGATCTTCGTTTATTTAATGTTGAGTTTCAAACCAGCTTTTGCACTCTCCACTTTCACCCTCAACAAGAGGCTTTTTACATCCTCTTCACTTTCTGCCACTAGGGTGGTATCGTCTGCATATCTGAGGTTGCTGATAATTCTCCCAGCAATCTTAATCCTGACCTGTGATTCATCCAACCCAGCGTTTCTCATGATGTACTCTGCATATAAGTTAAATAAGCTGGGCAACAATATGCAGCCTTGTCGTACTTCTTTCCCAATTTTGAACCAATCGGTTGTTCCATGTCCAGTTCTTACTGTTGCTTCTTGACCCTTGTACAGGTTTCTCAGGAGACAGGTAAGGTGGTCTGGTACTCCCATCTCTTTAAGAATTTGCCACAGTTTGTTGTGATCCACACAATCAAAGGCTTTAGTGTAGTCAATGAAGCAGAAATAGACGTTTTTCTGGAATTCTCTTGCTTTCTCCATGATCCAGCGAACGTTGGCGATTTGATCTCTAGTTCCTCTGCCTCTTCGAAACCCCACTTGTACTTCTGGTAGTTCTCAGTTCCCATACTGCTGAAGCCTAGCTTGTAGGATTTTGAGCATCACCTTGCTGACATGTGAAATGAGCGCAATTGTATGGTAGTTTGAACACTCTTTGGCTTTGTTCTTTGCCCTTCTTTGGAATTGGAATGTAAACTGACCTTTTCCAGTCTTGTGGACACTGTTGAGTGTCCCAAATTTGTTGGCATATTGAGTGCAGCACTTCAACACAATCATCTTTTAGGATTTTAAATAGCTCAGCTGGAATACTGCCATCTCCGCTAGCTGTAATGACTTCACTCTCTAGGATGTCTGGCTCAAGTTCAGTGACCGCACTATCAGAGCTATCAGGGACATTAAGATCTTTCCTGTATAGTTCTTCTGTGTATTCTTTCCACCTCTTCTTAATCTCATCTGCTTCTGTTAGGTCCCTGCCTTCTTTGTCCTTTTATCATGCCCGTCTTTGCACAAAACATTCCCTTGAGATCTCCGATTTTCTTGAAGAGATCTCTAGTCTTTCCCACTCTATTGTTTTCCTCGATTTCTTTGCATTGTTCATTTAAGAAGGCCTTCTTGTCTCTCCTTGCTATTCTCTGGAACTCTGCATTCAGTTGGATATATCTTCCCCTTTCTCCCTTGCTTTTCGCTACCCTTCTTTCCTCAGCTACCTGTAAAGCCTCATCAGACAGCCACTTTGCTTTCTTGCATTTCTTTTTCTTTGGGATGGATTTCGTTGCTGCCTCCTGAACAATGTTACGGACCTCCGTCCATAGTTCCTCAGGCACTCTGTCTATCAGGTCTAATCCCTGAAATCTATTCCTCACCTCCACTGTATATTCATAAGGGATAGGATTAGGTCATACCTGAATGGTTTAGTGGTTTTCCCTATGTTCTTCAATTTTAAGCCAAAATTTTGCAACAAGAAACTCATGACCTGAGCCACAGTCAGCTCCAGGTCTTGTTTTTACTGATTGTATCTTCTCCATCTTTGGCTGCAAAGGACATAATCAATCTGATTTCGATATTGACCATCTGGTGATGTCCATGTGTAGAGTCGCCTGTTGTGCTATTGGAAAAGAGTGTTTGCTATGATCAGTATGTTCTCTTGGCAAAACTCTATTAGCCTTTGTCCTGCTTCATTTTGTACACCAAGGCCATGCTTGCCTGTTATCCTGGTTATTTCTTGACTTCCTACTTTAGCATTCCAATTTTCTATGATGAAAAGGACATCTTTTTTTGGTGTTAGTTCTAAAAGGTGTTGTAGGTCTTCATAGAACTGATCAACCTCAGCTCGTTCGGCCTCAGTGGTTGGGGCATAGACTTGAATTACAGTGATGTTGAATGGTTTGCCTTGGATTCGTACTGAGATCATTCTATCATTTTTGAGATTGTACCCCAGTACTGCTTTTCCCACCCTTTTGTTGACTATGAGTGCTACTCCATTTCTTCTAAGGGATTCTTGCCCACAGTAGTAGATATAATGGTCACCTGAATTAAATTCGCCCATGCTTGACCATTTTAGTTTGCTGATTCCCAAGATGTCGATGTTCAATCTTGCCATCTCATGTTTGACCACCTTCAGCTTACTTTGACTCATTGATCTTACATTCCAGGTTCCTAAACAATATTGTTCTTTACAGCATCGGACTTTCTTTTCAACACCAGACACATCCACAGCTGAATGTCCTTTCGGCTTTGGCCCAGCTGCTTCACTCTTTCTGGAGCTACTTGGAAATTCCCTCTGTTCTTCCCCAGTAGTATATTGGACACCTTCCGACCTGAGGGGCTCATCTTCCGGCGTCATATCTTTTATCCTTGTGATAGGTTCCATGGGGTTTTCTTGGCAAGAATACTGGAGTGGGTTGCCATTTCCTTCTCCAGTGGACCACATTTTGTCAGAACTCTCCACCATGACCTGTCCGTCTTGGGTGGCCCTACATGGCATAGCTTATGGCTTCACTGAGTTATGCAAGCCCCTTTGCCACAACAAGGCAGTGATCCATGAAGGGGGGCTTCTGAATACTGATGCAAAATTTAAATTACAAAACTAAAGTTACTTGTGAGTAAGCCCCACAGAACTCGATAGGTTTTTCTTTTAAGAAAACCTGCATGTACATACCCCCTCCAGTAGAACTTAGGGAGTTATCCTAGATCCTTTCAAGCAGGCAGAAATTCTCCAGGTACAGCCTCAAAATCTCATGCAAAGATGGGAATACCATCTTCCCCATTTGAATTTCTGCTAGCTTTTTCTGGAGACAACTTTTATAGTGGTCCCCTCCTGCCCTTTATAGCTTTGCAGGACTCAAGGCTCACACAGGGTTGCTGCTTTAACCACTATACATTATTCCCTTAAGTAGAACTCAAAGAGTCCACCTGACTAGTATCAAGTTGTTTGGTGGGCTGCGGGGAGGGTTGAATATGCCAGGGAACTGGCATGTGAGGAGAGTCCTCCTTGTGTGTCAGTTTCCCAGCAGAATCACCCCCTCCCCATCCAGCCTCTGCTTAAATACCTCCAGCAAAGGAAAGCCCACCACCTCCTAAGGCAGACTATTGCACTGCTGAACAGCCCTCAATGTTAGGAAGTTCCCAGAATTATCTTATGAAATTCTTTACCACAAGATGTGGTGATGGCTAGGGATGTTGTGAGCATCCATGTAGGTGGTGGAGTACAATGGACTCCCACCCACTCGGCTCCCTGGGTGTGGCTCGCCAAGCCCCCGCCCCCACCCGCTGAGCTGTGCGAGCTACTGGGACTTGCTGGTCCTGCCCATGAGCGCCCTCAGCCGACTGTCCTCTGTGCAAGTTGCCATTATATGTAGAAATGCTAACTTGCTATTTTCCGTAAATTAAATCTTGTGCGCAATGGCCAGCAATTTCTAGCCAGCCATTGTGTGCAAGATTCAATTTGCAAAAAATAGCAAGTCACCATTTCTACGTATAATGGCTATTCACACAGATGGGCAGCTGTGGACACATGGCTCAGTGGGGGGACGGGGGACGGGGACGATCCTTTCTACCCCTCCCATCCCAGCTACCATGAAGGCAGCTCTCTCATCCTCCTCCCGTCAAGGTGCTGCCTTCGCAGTAGCTGGGATGGGAGTGGGAGAAAGCATTGATCCTCTCCGGCCACCGTTGTGCGCAAACACTAAATATACAAAAATATAGAGCCCCTTTTATGCAGGATGGGGCTCTAGATTTTCGTACGTTTACTGTTCAGCACAGTGGTGGCAGGAAAGCCCATTTCCACAACACTAGAGGCTGAAAATATTGAGCCCCATCTTGTGTAAGACATGGCACCTTGCATGGATGAGCAGGCAGCTGCAGCACGCTCTTGGACAGCTCACCGAGCCCTGCAGGGGCTCGTGTGGGCAAGCGGTGGCTGTGGCTGCTCGAATGCCAACCAAGCATGGACTCTGGTGAGTCCATCCATCCCTAGTGCTGTGATGGCCACTTGTTTGATGGCTTTAAGAAAAGGCAGGATCTGTAAAACAGATGTTGGGGACATACAACCAGGATATGCTACTTTTGCATTCCTACCTCACTTGTAGGCTTCCCAGAGGCATCTGGCTAGCCACTGTTGGGGATGGAATGCTGGGTGGCTGGATCATTGGTCAAGGCCGGGGTGCAGAACCTCATGTCCAGGGCCACATCTGGCCATCCTGGGATCCCAATCTAGCCCTCCGGGGTTCCCCAGAGGACCATGCCCCCTTCCCCTGGCCACACCCTTTTCCTTTGACCACTGGTCATTTGCTGGTTTCCTTGCTTTTGTGCAGTTTTTCCTCATTCTAAAAGGCTGAAATCCCTCCCCCAAGGCTTACTTACTGGCTACCAGAGCTGTAAACAGGGGAGGCTGGTGGCTCCCATTTCAGATGGATGGTGATTCCATTCTGGGTTTCAGTTACAACCAGCCAGATGTCTGAAGGAGCTATCCAAGTTGCTGGAGCCATTTGGGGGATAGGGTCCAGCACCTTGGATAGCTCCTTCAGACTTCCAGCTGGTTCTAACTAAAACCCAGAATGGAATCACCACTAGGGATGTACAGACTGTGTGAAATCCATTCCATCTGTGTTTCACAGATTGTCAGGTGCCTTTTGTTCTGCTGTCTGCTCACAGAAGGATGCAAATATTTTTTTTGTCAAGTGGAAAAATACACAAATAATTATGTAAGAGGTTTCCTAAGAATTTACAAAATTTTCCTCAGTACGTCACATTTAGCGTATTGTCCCCCATTCCATTCAACTTTTCCTCAGCAGAAACTTGCGTATTTTCCTATGAAGAAATATGCGTAAATTTTGAGAAAGTAAAAAAAAATATCCGAAAGTCCACCGACTCTGCACAGCCTGAGAGGGTCACTCTATAGCAGAGTCCGCAGGTCAGATCGTTAGAAATCTGAGCTCATTTTAGTCCGTCGTGAATTTCTCCAGCATCCCTAATTACCACCCCACCAAAATTGGGGCCACCAGCCTCCCCTGTCTTTAAACTAAACTATGCTGGTATTTTTGATATTTTGGCCCTGCCCCCTTTTGCCTTTGGCCCTGCCCACCACTAGAATGCAGCCCCCAAGGGCTTCTGCAAAATGGCATGTGGCCCTCAGGTTGAAAGAGGCTCAACATCCTTGCTTCAAGGAAGCAAATGAGCAGAATACAAGCACTCCTCCAGAATTTGATTACTGTCTGTTTCACAGATTCAGCATTCCTCATGATGTTGGCTTGTAACACAACCACATGAGCATAGTAGACCATCTGTGTGAAGCTCTCAGGGATGAGTCTAAGTGCCTTGAGATGTCTGACAGCTCTGATTCTGAATCAGAGTTGGAGCAGCAGCTAAATCAGAGGCCAGGGGAGGGACCCTCCTTAGTGAGCCAAAATGCTGGAAGAGAGTCCTCCCAAGACCTTGACCAACAGATGGCCCAGACTGAGTTCCTGCCCCCCCCATGCACACTGTGAGAACGTAAGATCAGAAAAATCTGGACACCCCATAGAGATAAAGGGAAATGCCTTTATATACCATCCTCATTCATGAATTTAGCCTCATTTTTTTTTTTTTTTAACCAGGGGTGTTTTCGGATGAGTTTTTTTTAATTATCCCATTGTCCTGCCTTATTCATGGGATTTTATTTTCGGTGGGGGGTGGGCAGGATCCAGACAAGATGTGAAAGCCTGTCGGGGCGGGGGAGCAGAAAAGGGGAGGTGGAACAGACTTTTTTTTTTTTTTTTTAAAGCCATGCTCTCTCAATGGTTTAACATGGATTTTTGGAACATTTGGGAAAAAGAGTCCTTTCCCCCCAAATTGCTCTGGTTTCACCCCAGTTTTCCCCCCTCAAGCCTTCAAATCTCTAGTCTAGACATCATTGTGTTCCACTTATAACCCTCCCATCTTTCATCTTTTTTCTTACAACAGAAAATCTGTTAGGGAAGAAAACATGGGATTGCTCTGTGATGTCTTCTGACTCATGGTGCTAGGAGCCCTCCATCAGGAAGCATCCTTGGTTCTGTGCTTGCTGCCCAGGCCAGGAAATCCAGGGCAGGGTATAGTGTCCCACCTTTAGATCTTGCTCCCTCACAGTGCTTGGGCCCATGACTATAGCTATATTTCAGCCAGGGTCTACAGTTTGACATCGATCAAGACTACCTCCAAATCCCTATTTCACCATAAAGCTCACTAGGTGACCTTGGGCCAGTCACCATCTTTCAACCTAGGCTATTTCACAAGCTTGTGAGGAAAAAATAAGGGGTGAGAGCCAGGTATGCTGCCCTGAGGTCCTGGGTGGTGGTGGGGAATAATAAATTCAATTGCAGAATGTGAATTATTCACTTGGTCTGGATCATACTCAAAATGAGCATTTTTCTCCTCACAAGCAAAGCAGTGTTATCAGGATCCCTAAGTAAATATTTAGGAAGAATGTGAAATACAGAGTGACATTTCAGACTACAAGGATAAACATTTCTGATCACAATGATAGGAACCACCACAAGTGGGTGCACAAAGACACATACAACTCTCACTAGACACAGGAGCTTGTAAATCACACGGGTAAAATAAAGTTTATCCCCTGCCCTGTCTGCTTCCCTCTGTACAAATTTCTGCAAATAATTTATAGTTGGATTTGCTTGGATTAGTCTAAAAAAAAGAATGGATAACTAAAATGGTGTAAACTGGCTTTCATGTTTCAGTTGGCTACTTGGCCTAAAGCAATGACAAAGAATAAATCAGCCCAAAGCCATAAATTTAAGCCCACCTTGCAAAAAAAGAAAGAAAAGAAGCTAGACTTCTTGCCAACACTGGCTAAAAATGTTTTACAAATTGCAATGGTACGTGTCTGCCTCTCCAATCTGTTCTGCAGAGTTACTTATAAGTCTAACATGCAGGTGAGTCACAGCATACGATGTCTTTAGCCTTCCCAGATCAAGCTCTCATCTTTAACTCAAGTCATCTTTAACCGAAGTGGGATTTTTTTTTTTAAAAAAAACCAAATCTTATTGATGGATTAACCAATATCTCTCTTCTCGCTGTTTTCTTTTTATTTATCTTCCTTCCATCCCCATCTCTGTCTAAAAGATAGTTGCAACACCATTGGTGTAATTCAGCTTAAGTAAGGTTGCAACCCCCCAGAAGAAGTGTTGCTGATCTAGTTGAACCAAGCCACCCTTAAATAAACACCCCCACTCCTTTCATAAGCATCTGCCATTAGAGAGGGAAAGTGTTGTTACAGCCAAAACAGTAGGCTAGTGTATTGGATTTGGTTTCAGGAGAATGGCGGGCAGTCCGGTGTGAACTTGCCCAGAGTCATATGCAGTGTATAGAGGCATAACTATACTAATTTGTTAGAGCAGTTGGCAATTTTTCAAGATTTTAGAGTTGGTTTTCATAGCTGTATTCACAAGCAGTGAAGGCCATGCTTTTTGCTACTAACAGAAGCTAAAACAATGCGCGGTAGTCACTCTTCACACTGATTAACTTCTAACTGATAAGGGATGCTTCTTTCTGTACTGCGAGACACTTACTTTGTTGTGAGAGTAAGGCCTCCCTTTCTCCTTCTGAGTGAAAGGAGGTGTGTGTGTGTTTTCTGACAGTTTGAGCTAAATGATGAGACCAGGACTATAAAATCCTGAGCAGATTGTCTTGCTACCTGTTCTTGTCTGAGAGGGGGAAGGCATGTCACCTGCTCAGATGACTAGCCCATCCGGGACGGAGCCTGTCAAACCCTTGGGAAGCAGAGTGACTGAACCAAGAGTTAAGGACACGTGTAAGCTTTCTTTGCTTTCGCTTTCTCTGTATCCATTTTCCATCAATAAACTCTATCATTCTTTCATACGAGTGGACTTGAGTCATATTGGCATCCTCAAATCTGGTTCGTGTGGGTCCTGAGTGCACCAGTCCCCAGTTTAAGATAGCTAGCCTGCTGTCCTACATTACAGAGGACAGTCCTGTATTTGAAGGTGTCCTGTATGTGATGGGCTGTCCACTCCAAGTCTGGTTTAATGTGATAGAACTATAAAGAGGGAGGCAAGGGGTCTTGAAGTTTCCCACCAACAGTTAGCACCTGGACTGCAGACTGAACAGGTGCGCAGTGTCAAATGGTCCTTCTTCTCCACTATGGTGAGATGTATTCTATTTCTATTTAAATTATAGTTATTATTTCTAAATTTGCACCAATACATATACCTTTGCATATGTAAATGTCTTGCAAAATGGTGTCCTCTCTTGCCCACTTTTTCGGTGGTGCAGTTCCTCTTTTTTGGCAATGCATAAGTGGCCACCCTACAAAACAGCCCATTCACACACATCCTAAATGAGAGTAACGTTTTCAAACATGATCCAGCACCTGTAGCTATTGTGCATTTTATTTCTGAAATTCATGAAGTATTACAGTGCCTAATGACTGCACTACAGTGTCTTGTAAATGTTATTGCTTACATAATAATGTATATGAGAAAATAAATCTTTAAGTCTTCTTTTTCAATGTATGATAGGCCTTTCTTTGCCAGGAGTTAATAAAGGGCAAAAGGGTCTCTGGAAAAGACCCTGACGCTGGGAAAGACTGAAGGCAAAAGGAGAAGGGGACGACAGAGGAGGAGATGGCTAGATAGCATCACCGATGCAATGAATATGAACTTGAGCACACTCCGGGAGAGAGCGCAGGACAGGAAGGCCTGGCGTGCTATGGTCCATGGGGTCACGAAGAGTCGGACACGACTGAACGACTGAACAACAATAAAGGGCATCCACTTTTGAATAAAACTATCGCATATTTGTCTTCCTGTACTCATATATTTTGATAAATTTCACTTACTTGCATTTCCACTCTGATATTGTTGGACTTGAACACAGTCCCCAATATCTTAGCACAGCTTCTTCTAGCAGCTGTAAATGAAATAGTTTCTTGATGATTTTTTTTGGGGGGGTGTGTGTGTGTGTGTGCGCATCTTCATATAATATAATAGTTCAAAGGAATCGATTAAGTGGATGGTCTTAGTACACTCTTCCAGCGTATGTCTTCTTTGCTTCAAATGGCATCCTCCCAACACCCACTGACCAAAAAAAAAGAAAAGAATAAAAAAGATGCGTGGGCTCAGGTTTGTGAGCTCAGTTGTTTAACTTGATATTTTGTGTCTAGTTTCTGCTAGCAACAGAACAACAGTTTCCAGGAGCAGACAGCCAGCAAGCGAGCAAGAAAGGCCAGTGAGTCTCCGGGAGCAGGGCAAAGTTTCCCCTGCATGCTCCTCCCCTTCCCAACTGGGAGGGCGAGTGGTTCATTAAGGGGATTCCCTGATGTTTTCTCCAGTTGCGAGGTCATGTGGCACACGAAGTGCTTTGGCCACCCTATATCCTCCCTAATGGGGGAAAGTGCAGGGAGGACAAAGCTACCCCAACGGAGGCACGGGCTGGAGGTGTGGGCTTTCCCCAGCTGTGGCCGTGCCTCCTGATGTCACCTGGCCTGTGAAGGGTTGGTGGTGGGATCATCTGGCCCCCGACTCAAATACGTTTCCCCACATCTTCATTATGATAAGTGTGCCAAAATACCAGCTGCTTATCTAATTCCTTCTCCTCTTTAGTAACATCACATGATATCATCATGGCATTCTGTGGGAAGGCAAAGAAATGTGGACTGTTTTGACATCATAATACAAGGTAAAGTCTGCTAGATCAGCCTTCCCCAACCTGATGTTTTGGATTACAACTCCCAGCATCCCTCACCACAGGCCATGCTTACTGGGGCTGATGGGAGTTGAAGTCCAAAACATTTGGCAGGCACCAGGTTGGGGAAGGCTACACTTGTTGCCACAGAGGAGGAGTTGGGAACTAGACACGTGGTTACCATTTTTGGCAGCAGCCAAGCATTTACTGTATAGTATGTCTCAAAGCTTCCATCTGCACACACGCACACACACACACACACACACACACACAGAAAGAGAGAGGAAGACAGAGACAAAGATATGGGATACTGCAGAAAAGTATCTCTCATGTGCATTCTAAAGTGGGGACAAGGTACAAGAGGGCTGTACTACATGCTCTGAACATCTAATTGGTTCTCAGATTGTGGGAACTATGTGTTTCAAGCCATACCATCTCCGACTGCAGCAGGAAAACGAGAGAGCTTCTGTTGAACGATTGTGTCTTCTTTGTACTAAATCAAGGGTACATCTAGACAAGAACAGGAAACACGTTAGGCTTAGCTATGGTATAGTCAGACCTGCACTCCTGCCTGCCTCTCCCAAGCTAGTGCTCCTTGCTCACAGAAAGACAGGCAGAACCACACAAAGGCATGGGGGTTGCTTAGGTACTGTAGTGCAATGTAATATGGCATCACTTCCTAAGTGGCACACTTGCCGCAAAACTTTGCTATCCATCTCCTAAATGCTGTATTTAAGTGTGGTACGTATGTATGTATGTATGTATGTTTGTACTAAAAAAAATGTATTTTAAAAAATATGACATTTTATAATTACTTCAGTGATTTCACCTACCTCCTCCGACATGAAGGAAACCCCCCCACACACAATTCTGACACGAGATACACTTGTTCCTCCACCGCATTTTTAAAAGTAGATAAACAGAGAACAAACCACCTAAGAGTAGAGGGGATATTTCAGCTTTGTTGCCAAGCCTTTGTCCTGTTTTACCTCCTGTTATCCAAGCTGCTGATGCAAGAGGAGGCCTTGTTTTGGTTCCCTGTTATTAGACTTATAATTGTCTTCGCTTTCATGTCTGATGTAAATGAAACCAGAAATAGGCTTTGAAGTAGAAAATGATTGTTGTCTTCTTTTAAAAACAACAGTGGGAAAGAGAAGCATACTTGCCAAGCCAGCTCTGCAAATGCAACTGTCAGCCAGTCTCTTCAAGAATGAAGTGTGGGTGAGTCAGGTTTGCCCATTGTACCATTTATTTTGGTGAGAGGGAACCTCAGGCCTGGGGGCCAAATCTGTCCCTCCAGGATTCCCCAGATGGCCACACCCCTTCCCCTGGACATCCCCCCTTGCCCCACTCACCCATCATTTGGTGGTTTCCTTGGCTTTTGTGCAGTTTCCTCCCATTCTAATATGTCCCATCCTAAGGCTTAGTTACTGCCAGCAAGAGCTTAAGGGTGCAATCCTATGCATGTTTAGACAGAAAAACGTCCCACAACTCTGGCTGGCTGGGGAATGCTGAGAGTTATAGGACTGTTTTGTATCTAAGCATACATAGGATTATGCCCTTAAGCTAAATATGCCGGTGTTTTTGGCCTCACCTCTTTCGCCTTAGGTCTGGCCCCCTTTGCCTTTGGACTGGCCCACCACTAGAATGTGTCCCCGGGAGAGCTTCTCTGAAATGCAGTTCAGCCCTCAGGCTGAAAGAGGTTCCCCACCCCTGTTTTAATTCCTCTCTGCTGCCACAGCTTTCTGGGAAAAGAATCATGTGTGCTCAAGGAAGCTTTGGGCTGTAATCCCATACCCACTTTTCTGGGAGTAAACCCCATCAATGCCAATTGGCCTTACTTCTGAATAGACATGTATAGGATCTCACAGTTAGGCTGGCATTCCTTGAATGGCAGCCCCTCATGCCACATGGCAGACCTCTTTTATTCCTGAGAGCAGTTTGTGAAATGTCAGGTCCACTGGTGGTGGTGCTGGTGGTGGAGCGGGGGGTTCCTTTGTCACTGAAAGGAAAAGAAAATTTCTTTTAAAAATCCCACTAGGCACACTTTAAATTGAAAGGTTTTGTTTTTGCCCCCATAGCAAATTTAAATTGGATTGGGCCTTTGGTTTGTAATAAAACAAATGACGTCCTGCACCTCAGTAATCTGATGCACTGGAAGGATTAAGTCTCCACTTTAAAATAACAGCATAATTGGACAAACATTTTCCCTCCCTCTGCATTCAAGAGTAATAGGGGGCAAATGGGAGCTGCAACAAAAAATTGCAGTCAGTCCTCACCTCCTTAGAGGACTGTGCTTGTTCAGGGTTCTCGTCAGCCACCATGCCATCATCCAGGATATTCCATTCCAACCAACTCCCATATTTTGGATTTCCTTTTCCAACTAACAAGTCAACATTCCATGGCTTTACTGAGCATGTTCAGTCCTCATTGGCTAGGGTCTGCGGGAGGGGGGTACCCCACTCATTTTACTTTAAGAAAGATTTTTGTACTTCTGTAAACCTCAGGGATCCCCTATGTATGTCAGTGCCTCCATTTTGTTTTCCAGAGGCCTGTTTGTAGTCCAATCTTGCCGCCACTCACAACCTGAGTTCGCTACTAGGTGATGTTGAACTGCACACCACATTTGTGTTTGTTTTAAATCTACCTCAGCTAGTTAATATAACCAACAATGTGATCATATGCATGTCTACTCAGAAGTATATCCCATTGGGTTCAATGGGATTACTCCCAGGTAAATGAGAATAGGATTGCAGCATAAATCAATCAAATTTTAGGATTTCAACTATATGACAAGTTCAGTGATGTGATGGCAGATTCTGAAGTGCCAGTGCCCATAGCTACTCCTCTCCCACCTTGCAGGAGAGACCAAAAATTATGGTAGCTGTGTTGATCTATATCAACAAGCCAGTTCTACGTAGTTATCATCTCCCCCAGGAACCCATCTAATATGTCTTAATTGGCATATTATATTGGCATAACCAGGCCGCTGCCACCCCAAAATACTTTCTATTGTAACAGGGATAGGTCACAACTATATATTGTTGCTGGGAAAATCTACCCCCACCCCCACCAGTCAAAAAGTCCTGACACTTTGACCCTATGCAACCTGGATCCACTACTACACTGGACAGGATTTTGCCAGTTACTCACTCTTTTTCTCATACTGTTGTATCTACAGTTAGTCTAACTTAGGGATGTTGAAGGAATCTGGTTGGGGGGATAGAGCTCAGGACATTTTTCCTATGTCGGCACCCCAGACTCCAGCTTGTGGATCCCTGGATTTGCCTGACTTGACACACACTGAGTCGGGCAAGCTCGTGGTTTTCTGTGGCCATAAATAGTGCAATTTGCGCAAAATTGCAGGCATAAATGGTAATTCACACCTGCAATTTTGCGCAAATTGTGCTATTTCCGCCCACCATTTTGTGCAAATTGTGATTTCTGTACATATTTATACCTGCACTTTTGCACAAATCATGGCTCATGGATAAAAAAGGAAAGGCAGGAATATTTCCGAGTTTCAGGAACTGACCCGCAGCTCGGCTCACAAATGCTTGCTGAGTCAAGGGTGCCGCAGAGATCTGTCAAGCCAAAACCAAGCAAGATTTCCCTGCAAAGACCATCCCTAGTCTAACCTAAGTCCCATTCATTCAGTGGATTTACTAAGACTAACTTTGGATACAACCCATATCCAAGATTGGATACAACCCCTGTTTTCTTTAACTGCTGTATTGGCTACATGAGAAGAAAATACTTTCCAAACTTTCATTAAATACATATTCATCAACGTCAGTAAATTGTTTCAGTCTGGTGAGCACCTAACTCGATTTTTATTACATAGTAACTCAAAAACAACAACAAAACTTAGAAGTCGATTTTTTTTTAAAGTGCTCTTGATATTCACACTGGAATAGCTGGAAAACGAAGGTTTTGCCAACACAGGAAAAAAATGTTTTCTATTATGCAAATGTCAGGAATCTTTGGCAATTGCCAACATTCTTCCCTGAATAAATCCTTTCTTCATTTGTCATGTTTGCTTTTCTTACATTTGGAAACAGTTGTGTGGTAAAGTGCTGGGCCAGCCTTCCTCAACTTCCAGATGTGTTGACTTGCAAATCCCATCATTGATCCTATCATCTGGAGGATACCAAGCTGGGGAAGGCTGTACTAAACCAAATTAGGGCATAATCCAGCCTAATGATTTGCATTTTTAGGGCATAATCCAGCATAAGTCCCAATGATTGGAATTTTACCTGCATTTGGAAACAGTTGTGTGGTAAAGTGCTGGGCTAGCCTTCCTCAACTTCCAGATATATCACCTTGCAAATCTCATAATTGGAGACTTACATCATCTGGAGGATACCAACTTGGGAAAGGTTGTACTAGACCAAATTAGGGCATAATCCAGTGTAAATTAACCATTGCAAGTCCCAATGATTTCAGTCTGGGAGGGTGATGCAGGTCTCATCCAGCACCTTTCAGGCCTACTTGCCACAGTGCTCAAACCATTTGTTTGAGAGTAGTCCCACTGAGAGCTTCACTACAGCCTATGTGTACATGTGTATATTTACACATCTGCTTTTAATAAGGAAAAACAACTTTTGAGAGGCTCCGCTTTTGAGCAGAGAAATGGCAGCCGGAGGGAATGTTTAAGCCTTTCCAAGCCTGCTCCACCCCCCCAGCTCCAAATCATCTCCCTCAGCTGCTTTCCCCCTTCATGCAAGGGTGTGGACATGTGTGTGAAGGGTAAATAAGTGTCTGCAATGCTATGGGGGGAAAAACCAGCTATGGGGTATTTGAAGCTGAAAGGCAGTGACCCCCCCCCCTTCACATCTCAATGTATATCACCTGTAACAATTCCATGTAGGCATTTCACTTATTAAGCTCTCATGTCCACTGCTCCTTGACTATTGCATCTGATTTAATATGATTTATATTTATGAGTGAGTTGTCCTAGACTAATCTCTACTGATAAAAGCTTCCATATCAAGCATCCAATAAAGTACAGCAGAAACAGTTGACACATTCAGCTGGGAGTTATATAGGGGAATGAGTTCAGCATATAGATCAGCTTTCCCAGCCTGGTGCCTTCCAGATGTTTTGGGCAGCAACTCCTATCATTCGCAGCCAGTAGCCATGCTGGCTGGGAATTATGGGAGTTGCAGTCCAACACATCTGGAGGACACCACCAGGTCAGGGAAAGCTGATGTAGATTGTATGTGTAATCATATTAGACATATGATTTATTTAATCTAGGGCTGTAGGGAAAACTCTGTATTAGAGGATTTTTTTTTTTTTTTAAATGTGTATCTTCTCCACTCCACTCCACTCCGCTCCATCCAATCCCAGTGGTTAGAATTTGGTTTTCAGGCTTGAATCATGTTGTTTTCTGTCTCTTCTAAAATGTAATTAACCTTAACCTTAAAGGTTAGAGAGCTGGTGTGGTGTAGTGGCAAGAGTGCTGGATTAGGAGCCGGGAGATCTGGGTTCTAGTCCCCACTCGGCCATGGAAGCTCACTGGGTGACTTTGGGCCAGTCACAGACTCTCAGCCCAACCCACCTCACAGGGTTGTTGTTGTGAGGATAAAATGGAGAGGAGGAGGACAATGTAAGCTGCCTTGGGTTCCTTGCGAGAGGAAGAAAGGCAGGGTATAAATGCAATAAATAAATAATAAATTAACCTCTGGTGTAAATTAAGGTTGTCTAATATCCAGTCCCTGTGTGCACTCAGATAAATCATGTTTAAGCTCAACAGAATTGCGGACAGTCCAAATTGTGTGGACAAATGTCTTTCAGTACTTCGAACTGGTGCCTTTAATGTCATTAGTTGATATGATTCAGAGGTAAAGAACAATAGTGCATCAGCTTTCTTCTCACAAAACCGGCAGTCTACATCCAACTCCTATACATGTTTACTTGGGAGTAAGTTCCACAGGTTCAATGGGTCTTTTTCCCTGACAGGGGATTGCGGCCTAACATCTATACAAGTTTACTCAAAAGAAAACTTCAGTGGAACGTACTCTGTAGTACAGCCTTTCCCAATCTGACCATGCTGTCTGGGAATGATGGGACTTGTAATCCAACACATCTGGAGGGCACCCAGTTGGGGAAGGCTGCTCTTGTAAGTGGGCTATAATTTTATGCCCAGGAGTAAGCCTCATTGAACTCCATAGGTCTTACTTCTGAGTAAATATGCATAGGAGCAAGTTGCTAAACCTTTAAATTATGGGCACCATCTCGTCAAAATTAGTAATATATATGGTGAAACCTTAAGTTCATATTAATCATAAGATTCCTCTTGCCTGCCTAGAGTGGTCATACAATGCGATCAGATCGTATGTTGTTATGATATCATTCCTTAAGACATGAGTAGCAGGTGAGACCAAATAAATCAAGGGATATTGCACTGGGGAACTGAACAAGCATCTTAAATGCATGCCTAATTTGAAAAGTAGCTTGCGGACAGGAAAAAAAAACCCCTCTTGAATTACAATGTAGGTACTATTGATCATAGGATATATTTGACATTAATTCTGCCAGCTGTTCTTTTAATCTATTGCATGAATACAAGTTGATCCCTAGACAGGAATTACAGGCTGCAATCCTGAAACCACTGGGGTCACAAATAGGGGACTCCAGAGTAATTAGTTTTCAGATGTCTGGTTTATCTGTTCAGCTGCAGAGTAATCTTACCCCAAGCCCCAGACAACATCTCATTTATTTATCCCGTCTGTTTAGGATTTCTTAGAAATTCAGTTCGACTCCATATCCTGTACCCTTAACAAATCTCATACTCGTTTCAAGACATGGCTGATTTCAGTGGCCAGATATCACAATGAAATATACACACCAGAAGGCTGGTGTGATTCAGATTGTTGATTTCAAATGTCTGCTTTCAGAATTTTGTGTTTCTTTGCCACCCGTTTTTGGGTAGCACTCATGGAACTCAATTAATGCAAGGGAGTTGATTGGCATTAATCAGGTCTCAGGAACACAAGTTCCTTTGAGTCACATTGTGATGGAGGAGTTCATTAACATACTGTGCAGTGCTTTTATTTATTTTTCTCCTATGATTGTTTTAGAAGATGTTACATAACATCCCACTGTTATTAATTATTATTAATTCATTCAATTAATTGCTTACAACATTTTATCATTTAAAACAGTGACCCTGGTTAATCAGGCAGATATGTCTGCATTTGTATGTATATGTACATGTATATCTAATATACATACTAGATGTGTGTATTAGATATGTGCATCTAATATATATTAGATAGATAGATAGATAGATATATAGGAATGCTCCTGACACATGCATGTCTTTAAAATCAGAGAAATTACTTTTTGCTTTAGAAAGCTTTTTCTTCTATGCAAATTTATGCAGATTAAATCAACAAATTAACTAATTAACAGCGCAACCTATATAGATTTACTCAGAAGCAAGCCCCATTGAGTTCAATGAGACTTACTTCCAAATAAAACTGCATAGGATTGCAACTTAAAAAATCATGCACTTGATCCAACTAAGATTCTTTGGATTGGGTTCCAGCCCTAAAATCTCTCTCCTTCTCTTGTACTTCATACAATTTGGATAACTGAGTTCTTATTGTTTATACAAAATACTCATTTTTCTCATATGAATTCCAAATGTTTTTTCAGTCATAGAAAGAGTATAGTTTAAATGCCATATGCTTATCCGCATTTAAACATTGTTTTTTAACTTAACACTGCAAGTTTGGGAAACTCTGGCTTTCAAAGTGATGGATTGCCAGATGTTTGTAGCTCTATTTCTTTGGAATAAGGGTGACATCTGGAGACTGGGATGATACAAACTGCCACATACAAAGCAGAACACAAATGTGGAAAGTTACTAAACTCTGGAGACAGATAATGTCTCTCCACAGTTAGGGAAGTATGGAATGTGTAAAATATGTTCCATCTGTGTTTTGCTTGATCGTCAGGCACCCTTCGTTCCATCATCCATTTCTGCCTGTAATCTTGCATATATCAGCCATTCATGGCACCAGTTTGCAAAAGACTAGATGTGTGCATATTCACGATCGCCATTTCCTTTTGCAAAATGGCGCTTGCAGATAGGTCCAGGGTGAGCGCGGGCGGCTCGGCAAGGTGGGGGGACTCGAGCACAGGTCCGGGGGTGTGCAAGCTGCGTCAGTGGCTCAGAGGGTGCCTGGAGGACCCAAACTGTGGGGCATCCATCGATCCCTAGTTGCTGGTGAGAAACCCACAACTAGGGCATGAGCGCAATAACACCCTCCTGCTCATGTTCCCTAGCAACTGGTATACAGAGACATACTGCCTCTGAAACTGGAGGTATCATATAGCCATCAGCTGATCATCAACCCACCCCAATCCTCACTTTTTCTGTGAAGCTTTTGGCACGACCCCCTAATTCCATACTCTGCTGTAAGTTAGCCTGCAGCAAAAGCTAAGCATGTGTAACTGAAACAACCACATACTGCTTCCCTCTTGGTTTATTGTATATTTCAGCATTTTTGCCTCACTCTTCAGCTGAAAAAAGCTCCCAGAGCGAAGCAAAAGGATCAGTAATGAGATTGTCGCTGCCCTCTGGCTTACAAACTAAAAGACATGAACACAAGTAAAAAAGGAATGGGAAGAGAGGAGGAAAAAGGCAAACTCACCCACTAGTTCTTAGTTACAAAGTTTAGCAGGTGGTAATCCAGGAGGTGAATGAACTGTATCTAAGCATAAACGAGGGTTTACCCCTGTCTCCAACCCTTTCCCTCCCATTCCTCTCATGTTTCCCCATGTTGAATTTTGGATGGCAAGCTCCTTGGGCAAGGGCCTGTCCTTTTGTACACTGTCAGGTGGCAGGCACACTCATACAATATATAAATAATAACATACATAATAAATAAATGGTTTTGCTCTGCTGTGTTTCCTCAGAGCGTTGAAAATGATAGGATAGAGTTAATTTTGTTGACTTCAGTCATTTGAACTTGTAAACCAGTTTGGTGAGGGACAATAGTGGGATAGAACAACTAACTGTATATACAAGAATCCTATTTGTGTGTTTTCTTCACACAATGAATCGTTACATGGAGTGGGAGAGTGCCCCCTTGCCCCCTGATTCTACCTCACTGTCCATACATTTGGGGGAATGTCTGAAGAGGGAGCCTGTTCTATGTACGTAGACTCCTCCTGTGATGTGGAACACTGATTGCACAGGGTTCCACATCATGGGAGAAGCTATGCACATATAGCAGGCTCCCTCTCTTCAGACTCCCCACCACCACCACCATGTGTGGGTAGCAGTCTGTGGGGACTATGGGCGCAGCCCCACTCTACACAGTTATTCATTGCATGAGTTGAGTTCCTAACTATCATACTGCCTTCAGCTCTCTTACATTTATTGTCTGTTTTCAGCCTAATTGAAGGTATTGTGTGATTAGAGTACATTTCTGCATAATGAGGCTGGAAACCGTTATGCAGGTGGCAGATATGATTTTTGATATTCAGGTGATCATGAGATTAGTGTAGAGGTGGATGGCTTCAGAACTCAGGATTTCTCAGTATTCTTCAGCTACAATCCTATACACCAGGGGTGGGCAAGGTCAGGAGGTCTGGGGACCACTTTAGCTTCCCAGCCTCCTGCAGGCCAACCCCCATGGGTGCCAAAAAAGGGAAAACACCCCCCCCCAAACAGAACATGGTGATCTAGCTACTATGGAGTCTCAAAAGGGTAAAATTAGTTTCAGTCAACTAAGTGAGAGCAAAGTCAGTCAGGTTGAGATAGATCAGTTCTTGACAAGTCAGGTCGAGATAAATCAGTTAACACTGCATAATCATGGCAGGTGCTAGTAAACAGCAATCAGGACCCTGGATAGCTCCTGGTGCACTCTGGTAGCTGAGCAGTAGAAAGATGTTGTCTCAGCAAAGCATGGAGTCATCTGAAGGTTGGGAGGGACTCACCTTCAGGAGGTTCCACCCACCAGAAGAGCTGTCTCTCATCCTTAAAGGATCACTCAGTGATTCTGCAGTTGTGTGCTCCTGCATGACTGTAGAGCAGGAGAGGCTACAGAGGAATCAGATTCTAAGGATGTTGAGAGAACCATGAGGATGATAGGAGAGCTAGACCTCAGAGCCTGCTCCAGCTGGACTCTCCCCTCCCCCCATCCCCCACATGTACACACAGGACCATCTAACTGCCAGTTTCCCTGTGGACAAGATCCTAATGAACTGTTGTGTTTTTTATGTTGTCTTATTGAGATTTCATTATGAGTTTCCTTGGTTTTTTTGGGAACAAATATGGACATACAGCATCAGTTTCTCACTTTACATCTATTTAAGGGAAAATTGCTACAAGGTAATGACATTATGCCCCTTAAATTGTTCAAAATAACTAATGCTAATGATCCTATCTGCTAGAAGTGGAAATACAGAATGGAGATAGGAACATCCTATTATTACTTAGGAATAGTCCCGTCACTAAGAAATAGTGGATTAACAGTGGATTAACAGTGGAAGAATAATGAACAGAGCTGGAATAAATGTAAATTTGAAAGCCTTGATATTCCTACTAACATATTAAAACTGTAAATAATATTGGGAACATTTATCTTGTATGGTAACAGCAGTGGAATTGCAAAATTTGGAGATGTGCAAATTGGCAAAGATAACGGAGTTTCAGTTGGCATAGTGGTTTGAAAGCATGAAAGCAGGTGTGTTCCCATTGAAATGCCAATTGAATGAATTCCTCCCTTTCCCCTAATTAAGGTACAGGTACTCCTCCCTCTCCTTGTGACCACACCAGCCAGGTGGGGCTGCTTTTGCCTTTTTTGGGGCTCTGTGCATGCAGTCTTGAGCTGAGGTTGGGTTTGGTACTGTTCGGGGAGGGGACAAGAATATTTTTTTGGGGGAGGGGGCATTTAATGTCTTCATTCTTTTAAATAGTGTGCGCAATCTTGTTGGATTGGGTTGAGTGGGGTGGGAATTGTCTTTGAAGGAGAAGGCATTGCCTTTTTCATTCTTTTAAAGAGTTAAATGGTGGCCTGCTGCTGCAGTGGCTCTTCCCCCCCCCCCCCGGTCTTTTAAGTGTAGTAAAAGAGGGCATTCTGGGGGGAAGAACATGGTGGTGGCTGGAACTCTGCTCTGGGATCCCCCCCACCCAGGCAGGCAGTTAAGGCTGGTAGTTCTGGTTTCGGTGGGGCTATCCCAGCCAGAACCAGCCAGAACTCTGAAGGGGCTATCCAAGGTGCTGAAGATGAAGCTGGACAGCCACTTGTCAGGGATGCTTTGGATTCCTGCACTGAGCAGGGGGTTGGACTCGATGGTCTTATAGGCCCCTTCCAGCCCTACTATTCTATGATTCTATGAACCCAAGCCTCCAAATACTTTCAGCACCTTGGATAGCTCATTTTGAGTTCTGGCTGGTTCTGACTGAACCCCAGAGTAGATTCACTGCCCCACCACAATTGGAGCCACCAGGCTCCACTGCCCCCAGGGCAAGCAGTGCTTTCCTTACACTTGAGGTGCAAGGGAAGAGGAAGAGCCATCACTGCTACTGCATGAGCGGATGGCATTTCATCAAGTGTTAAAAGGAAAGGGGGCAAGTGTAAGGACCCCTTACCCTCCTCTGAAACAATCTGTTACACTTCACCACTGCCAGAATGGCCACCTGAATTTGCCACCAGTGAAGGGGAATGCAAATGGAGAGGGGGAATTTCAGCTCAGTCCTACTGCACACATTATACACAGATTTAAGCACAAATATATGTTTTAGTGTCACATGTGGAAATGCCCTCAGTATGTGCCCTGAAACTTGCCTAGGCCACTTTAAAGTCTGCATGTGCTGAGGAATGACCAACACCTGCTGAAAGATTTTTCTGCTTAATTTTACTAAGGCTTGGGTGCCATCTTCTGGCTGTGAAAGAGCTCTCCACGGGCACTTAAACGTAACGGAGTAGCATCTACCCAGTTCAGGAAATACAATGCACCACAGTTCAGGGGCAGCACAGTCCTATCTGCATTAACACAATCCAAATATTACTTCCATGGGTAACTCAATCCACCAGTGACTTTCAAGACACACTGGGAAACCAATGTTGAACATCTCTCATTTCAGACCTCCCTACCTCCCTGCTTCAGCTAACTATGCCTTTTAGCTTTTCAGATCCAAGACCATCTTTAAACCCAGCTCACAACTCAGGACTGACTTTTAATTTAACTTTATCATGATGTTATACCTCTCTTTCTTCTCTCTCTAGAGGAGAGCATGTGGTCCTTCAGTTGTTGTCAGACTGCAACTCCCATCAGCTTTAAGCAGCAGAACCAATGGTGAGGGATGATTGGAGTCCAACAACACTTGGAGGGCCACATGTCCCCCATCCTTGCTCTAGGATGTAAAGAGATCCTGTGGTATAGAAGAGGCAGCAAGTGTAGCTAGTAATGTAGGCCTGAAAACAGCTCCACCTACCCAAATTCCATTTTTCAAATTCCATTAACACGTAATAGCCCTATATCCTCTCCATCTGGTCAGCCTTCTTCCCTCCCCACTCCCCCTGCCCCATTTTTCTCTTGCTCAAAAGGAAAATGAGAGAAAAGAAAGTGGAATTAGCATGACACATCTGAAGTCAAGTCATAACCCTCTTGTGGGTCTTGACTCACCAGTTAGAAGACCAGCAATCTGTGCCGTGTTAGGGATGGGGTGGGAGTTCAAAGTAGAGGCACTCAACTATGAGAGCACACTTGCCTAATTCTTGTAAGCAGTGCTGGCTCCAGGTTTTTTTGTGCGGGGGGAGGCTTTGGGCAAGATATCCACAATGGGCCCCTTCCCTCAGTGAGTCTATCTTCTCACCCCCATTGTCACCTGCTGCTATTGCTCCTCATCCTATCATTGCTCCCACTCGCTTGACTGACAGGCAGAGTACCAGTGAGCAAATAGGCAGTGACATCTCTTGCTCCTCCTTCTCACCATCACTGTTGTCTAGGCTAGGGTGAGAAGCAGTTGAACAAGCAGTTTGCAATAACAGAGGATGAGCAAGTCCAGGGGCTCTTGTCATTGGGCCCTTGCTGGGGTGTGAGCCCTTGGCAGGTGCCCAATCATGCCTACCCTTGACACTGGCTCTGCTTGTGAGCTGAATAAAGGTGGGCACAGCCGGCTGTGACTAGGCTCACACCAATTCTGCTCATACCTAGGAGTGCTTTTGCTGTCATGTATATCTCCTCTTCCTTTCTGTTCTGGAAGGCAACTCCTCCTCACCTTGGGGAAGGGGGATGTGGAGGAGGTGGGTGCTCATATAGACACCTGGATCACCCTGTGTTTCCACTGGGATTGTGGACTTGACTACAAGTCCCAGGATTCCTCGTGGGAAATGATGCTCTTCTAAGGAAGAAGAGGCCTCTCAAGGTAAATGCTCTAATGAAGGGATGAAGAACCTGTGACCCTCCAGATGTTATTGAACTATAAATCCCATCATCCCTGTCTATTGTCCATGCTGGTAGGTGCTGATGGGAGTTGGAGTCCCATTGACACCCAGAGGTCCCCAGGTTCCCCATCCCTGCTCAAATGGATGTCCCATGAGAGAAGGCACTCCTCACATTTGGAGCTCTTGCTTGGAGATAGAAGCATCTCGGAAGCTAGCAGAGTGTAATAAGATAATGATAAGAAAAGGCTTAGAGTCAGTCCCAGCAACATGGCAGTGGGTGACTTGTGCTTTAAAAACAACTGCACCCTTCTGAGTCCCTATACTAGTTCTCCATCCCTTCCCCCCCCCCCCATATCTAATATTCTTTTAGTGGAAGAAGTGTCACTGTATCAGGTGAGTTTGTAGCTCTGGTGTTAAAATGCTTGTGTGAATATTTTTTTCTAGTGCAAGTTGGCTGCCAGCACATTGTCATTTGCGTCCCTGTTCTTTTCGTGATTGGCTACGTAAATATTTACATAGCCTGTCATGGCCAAGGGCAGGGTCTGCTACGCCATTTGCGTCCCTGTTCTTGGCTGTGATAGGCTACGTAAATATTTACATAGCCTATCACGGTCAAGGGCAGGAACGCAAATGGTGTCCGCTACACTGGACCCCATTTGCATGGCAGCGGATGGAAGTCCGGCTGTGGGCAGGCCCAGCTGGCGGCTCCGCAGACTCGCTGCAGAGCGGAGCTGGCCAGGAAGGATTCCAGGGGAGGGACGGATTGCCCCCCCCCAGCGGATGCCCCGGATGGGATGGGTGAGTGGGGTTCATACACACCTAATTCTATACCTAATTTTCTAGGAGTAAACCCCACTGAATACACTGGGACATACTTCTGAGTAGACATGTACAGGACTGTACTGTTAGACTTTTAGTTTGGAATAGATTCTTTTCCTTACAGCCTCTCCCAATTAATTTCCAAAAGTTGGGACTGTTCTTAGTTTTTTTGATTGCATCCTCCAAGCAGGAACAAAGATAAAAATGGTAAGTGAACTTTCTGGGTTTCAAAAGGGATTTGTAATCCTGTTCAGTGTGTATAAGAGATTTAACTTCCAAGAAGGATTTATCTTGCTTAACTCTCCTTGCAACCTGGCTGAACCCTTTTCTTAGCAGCATTACCCTCCTGGTCAGACCAGAACATTCCATTACCTTTTGCCTTAGAGGATTTGTTTGGCAGCGAAAGGATAGGTTTGATTGGGTCAGCTATCTGTTGGAACAGATCTGTACATTAGGGAGCTGATGACTTTAAACTTCAAAAGGAGTCATGCAAATGAAGCATGGCTGCAGTGATAAGAAAATCTCTATTGCCATTGGCTATATTACTATTTCATCTCACATGCCCATTGTATGTCCCGGCCGTGGGCTGCCAAGGTTTGGAGGTACTGCAGAACTGATAAGGTGAGAACATCCAAAAAGGTCATCTGACATAGGTTGGCCATATACAGTGGAAAGAAAAAGTTATGGACCCTAATGATAATTATGGAAATTCCATAGTTTTATCATGATCACCTTTGTGAATCAAAACTAGTCCTTTTCTAACTATCTAATAGGGATGTTAGAGAATTCCACCACAGATCCCAGGGCAGCTGAATTCCAGTGAATTTGGCCCTCCGGAATCCATGGATGGAATGGAGCCCCCCGCCCCTCCACCCCGCAAAAGCCCCGCGAAACGGAGCCAACCTGGCTGTGGCTCTGGCGGTGGCGGCAGCAGTGGCGGTGGTGGCAGCAGCGGCTCTGGCCACTGCCGGGCTGCTGCGGCCGCAAATGGCGGCCGTCATAGCAGCCGCCATTTGCGTCCCTACACCAGCCCGTGATAGGCTACATATATATTTACATAGTCTATCACAGCTAAAGCAGGGACACAAATAACGTCCCCTAAGCCATTTGCGTTCCCACTTTAGCTGTGATAGGCTACATAAATATTTACATAGCCTATAATGGCTAAAGCAGGGACGCAAATGGTGTCCCCTACACCATTTGCATTCCTGCTTTAGCTGTGATAGGCTACGTAAATATTTACATAGCCTATCACGGCTAAAGCGGGAATGCAAATGGCGTAGGGGACACCATTTGCGTCCCTGCTTTAGCCGTGATAGGCTATGTAAATATTTACGTAGCCTATCACGGGCTTGCATAGGGACACAAATGCGTCTGCACCAGCCTGGCAGTGGCTGGAGGCCCCACTGCGGGTTGGCCCAGCCAGTGGCTCTGCAGCCTGGCTGCGGAGCAGAGCTGGCCAGGGAGGATTCCGGGGGGAGGAACGGATCACCTCCCCCCACCTGTGGAACCCGGCGGAGCCAGGTAAGCGGGGTTTCGTACACCCCTACTATCTAATAGGGTTTCTATTAATCAATTCCATGTCTTGTGAAATACAATGATGTATAAATTAGGCAAACAATGAGTACTTAAGAGTCAGGGTATGAGCAAAAGTAAGTGAAACCCTGGTTGCACCAGTTCTGTTAAAGGGAGTGATTAGAATCAGGCGTTTAAGTAATTAGGTAGATCTTTAGGGGTGAGTTTGAGAGGCACCACCCTATAAAAGGATCAGAAACTTTGTGAGTGTGGTCTTCACCATATGGTTGTATAGACACTCATCATGCCATGATCAAAGGACATCTCTGAGGATCTCAGAAACGCAGTTATTGCTGCTCATCATTCTAGAAAGGGTCACAAAACCATTTCTAAGGATTTAGGGTGCCACCAATCCACTCTCTGACACATAGTCTACAAGTGGAGAAGATTCAAGACCACAGTCATTCTACCAAGGAGTGGTCATCCTCCCAAAATCTCTTCAAGAACAAACCGGCACATCATCCAGGAAGTCAAAAAGAACCCCAGAGTAACACCCAAGGATCTGCAGGCCATTCTTGCCTTGGCTAATGTGAATGTTCATGACTCAACCATCAGAAAAAGACTGAACAAGAATGGTGTTCATGGGAGGATAGCCAGGAGGAAACCACTGTTCTCTGAAAAGAACACTGCTGCCTGTCTGAAGTTCACTAAACATCACATAGATGATCCCCAAGACTTCTGGAACTATGCTGTCTGGACAGATGAGTCAAAAGCAGAACTCTTTGGCCTCAGTGAGAAATTTTATGTTTGGTGAAAAACAAATATCAAGTTCTAACAAAAGAACCTCATCCCAACCATCAAGTGTGGTGGTGGGAATATGATGGTTTGGGCCTGTTTTTCTGCCTTAGGACCTTGAAGGCTTGCTATCATTGATACAACTATGAATTCTGCAGTGTGTCAGAAGATTGTAGAGGAGAATGTCAGGCCATCCGTCCATGAGCTGAAGCTGAAATGAAAGTGGGTCACACAACAAGATGATGATCCTAAACATACAAGCAGATCTACAAAAGAATGGCCGTGGAAGAAGAAATTCAGTGTTTTAGAATGACCTAGTCAAAGCCCAGGACTAAACCCCATCGAAATGTTGTGGCAGGACCTGAAGTGAGCTATTCATGCGAGGAAGCCCTCAAATGTCACTGAGTTGAAGCAGTTCTGTAAGGAGGAATGGCCCAAAATTCTTCAAAACCAATGTGAGAGACTGACCAACAGTTACAAGAAATGCTTACTTGAAGTAATTGCTACTCAAGGGGGTGCCACCTGGTACTGAATCTAAAGGTTCACATACTTTTTCACACATGGATATTAGAATAATAGAATCAGAAGAGTAGGGTTGGAAGGGGCCTATAAGTCCATCGAGTCTAACCCCCTGCTCAATGCAGGAATCCAAGTCAGAGCATCCCTGTTGTATGTCAATTGCTTACTGAGGTTATATATTGTTCTTTATCTAGGATGATGGGGTTAGATTAAATCTAATAACACTTTAGGTTGGAAATATGTGACCATCCTAGGGGGTTCACAAACTTTTCCTCACACTGTATCCCACTTTACAGAGGACGGTTCTCTATAAGAGCTGAAGAGCTGTCAAAGGACAGTCTTCCGGTTGAAGGTATGCTCTATTTGAAAGGGTGTCCAGCCCACGTCTGGTTTACAGATGAAGAACCTTAAGAAGGGAAAGCCATGAAAGTGCCTTGAAGTTGCTCACTGGCCCTGAGCACCTGGAGAGCAGACTGAGTAGCATACAGGTCACCTGGTTCCACTATGGTGAGATGTATTGTATTTCTATTTAAATTATAGTAATAAATTATCTTTAAATTTGCATCTATACATATAAATTAGTAAGTGGAAATTTTATGGAAGACTCTGTCCTCATTTGTCCTCTGCTGGTGATGCATTTCCTCTCTTTTGGCATTGTGTAAGTGGTCACCCTACTCTGATAGTGATCTCAGTTGCCAGGCAGATTCAAAAGGGAGCAGGCCATCCTTCAGGTATCCTGGTCCCAAAGTGTTTAGGCCTTTTAGGGCAGTGCTAGGGAAAGTGTGGCCCTTCAAATGTCATTGGGCTGCAACTCTCTTCAGCCCTAGCCAGCATAGCCAGCGGTGAAGGATGAAGGGAGCTTCAGTCTGTTTCCCGCCTCCCAGCTGAGCAGAGCAGAGCAGAGCAGAACAGAGCAAGCTGCTCCAGCTGGTCCAGGGACTATAGAAGCAATCAAGCTCCCAGAGAGTGAGTGACCAGAGTGAGCGAACAGGGGGAGCAAACAGGAGTTGGCCAGGGGAGTTGCAGTGGTGGAAGAGACAAAGGAGACAGAGGCTAAGAGGTAAGTGGGCTGCAGGAAGCCCAGGGGGCTGCCCTTTATCCTTCTGAGTGGCTGTGAGCTCACCAGGTGCTTCTGAGAGCTCCAACTGAATTGGGTGTGTGTGGCCTGAGTACTCCCAGCAGCTGAGTGGGCGGGAAGCTTCAGTCTGTTTCCCGCCTCCCAGCAGAGCAGAGCAGAGCTGAGCGAGCTGCTCCAGCTGGTCCAGGGACTACAGAAGCAAGCAAGCTCCCAGAGAGAGAGCGGCCAGAGCGAGCGGACAGGGGGAGCAAACAGGAGTTGGCCAGGGGAGTTCGGCAGGGGAGGTCAAGGGGGAGGCCCCTAACATTTTTTTTTTTCATTTTTTCATTTTATTTTTTAACTAACTTTTTTTTCCATTTATTTGTCTTGTAACATACACTTCCACACCAGTGGGACTCTGCTTTTAACCTGTACTGAGTAGAGGAGCAGGCATAGGCTAGTCTAGAACAATCACAAAGCTAGACACAAAAAGGGAAAAGAGGCAATGGAAGGACAGGACTCTCCAGTGGTGGTGACCTGCAAGGTGTGTGCAACGTTTGTTTTCTTGCCTGAGAACAACATGGCCTACACATGCAACAAGTGCAAGTTGATCACGCTGCTGGAAGAAAAAGTTGGACTGGAGCGGCGACTGTCGACCCTCCGGGGAATAAGAGAACAGAAAGAGTTCTTGGACAGAATGGGGGAACTACAGCAGCAAAGGGAAGACCAGACGCTTGAAGAGCGTAGGGATGTCAGAGAATTTCGCCACGAATCTTGGGGAGGCCGAATGCCAGCGCATTCAGCCACCCGAAATTGGTGGCGAAACGGTCTGCCCCCCCACCCCCCTGGGACGGGACTTACCTTGGGCGAATCCTTCTGGCGGCGCTGGCTGCGGCGGCAGTTCGGCGGTGGTTCGGTGGCGGCGGCTGCGGCGGCCGGTCTTCCGACTGGCTGCTGCTGCCGCCATTTCCAGTAAAAAAACAAATAAACACATGATAGGCTACGTAAAGATTTACGTAGCCTATCACAGCTAGATTTTTAAAAAATACCGTGATAGTAGGGATGGGGGAGAATTTCTCCCCGAAACTTCAGGGGGCCGAGTGCCAATGTATTCAGCCCCCCGAAGTAGTTTCGGGGAGAAATTCTCCACCCCCCCACCCCCCGCCCCCCCCGGGATGGGATTTACCTTTCCCGAATGTCCTTCCCGGCGGCGGGTCCCGGCGGCGGTTTGGCAGGTCTTCGTCAGGGGCGGGGGTGGCAGCCGGTCTTTCGACCGGCTGCTGCCGCCGCCATTCCAAGAAAAGTAAAAAAAACCCCACGCCCCCGTGATAGGCTACGTGACGATTAACATAGCCTATCATGGCTAGATTTGCAAAGTCAGCCATGATAGGCTACGTAAATCATCACGTAGCCTATCACGGGTGACTTAAAAAAAAAAACAAACGCGTACGGCTAATGGCGGCCCCTATACGGAGCCGCCATTCGCGTTCCTTATTTGGTCGCTGTAGTCTACGTAAAGATTACGTAGACTACGGCGAAAATAAGGGCAACGCTATTTGTGTTGCCCTTATTTTCACCGTAGTCTACGTAAAGATTTACGTACACTACAGCGACCAAATAAGGAACGCGAATGGCGGCTCCCTATGGGGGCCGCCATTTGCGTACGTGCTTTTTTTTTTTTAAGTCACCCGTGATAGGCTATGTGACGATTAACGTAGCCTATCATGGCTGACTTTGCAGATCTAGCCATGATAGGCTACGTAAATTGTCACGTAGCCTATCACGGGGGCGGTTTTTTTTTTAACTTTTTATTTCGCGGCCGGGCGAGGTGAGGCGCCTCCTCCCCGGCCTGAATTTCGGGGGGAGCAGTGAAGCGCCTCCCCCCCACCGCGAAGCAAGCTGCGAGACCAGGTAAGTGACTTTCGTGCACCCCTACGTGATAGGCTACGTAAACGTTTATGTAGCCTATCACGGCTGAGTGAACCCCCCTCGTGCGTACACAAATGGCTATGCTATTTGTAGACGCTACGCTATTTGCGTTCCCCTTATTTTCGCCATAGTCTACGTAAATGTTTACGTAGGCTAGACGTCCCAAAATAAGGAACGCAAATGGCGGCGCCCATGGGCGCTCCCATTTGTGTACGCGCGGGTTTTTCCCCCCCCCACAGCCGTGATAGGCTACGTAAACATTTACGTAGCCTATCACGGCTGACTGCAGGGACACAAACGGCAGCGGCTATAGCTGCCGCCATTTGCGGCCCAGCCAGCCAGGATTCGGGGGTGGAGGGACGGAGCGCCTCCCCCCACGGCCAGAATTTCTGGGGGGAGGGACAGAGCGCCTCCTCCCCGGCCAGAATTTCGGGGGGAGGGATGGAGCACCTCCCCCCCACCGCAAATCAAATTTCGATATAGGTAAGAGACTTTCGTACATCCCTAGAAGAGCGACAGCAAGATGAGGCAGTGGGAAATGCTGAGGTGAAGAAAAATTTTGCTTTTGCTTTTCAAAAGTTTCATCCTCGTCTTCTCCTTGATTGGGTGGCCGGTAGTAGACTCCGACCACTAGGTTCCTTTTATTCTTTGCTCCATTTATTTTGATCCAGATGCTCTCAATGGGGCTACCAAGCTCATCCTCCTGTATTTCTGTGTAGAGATATGTATTTTTCACATACAGTGCAACCCCACCTCCCTTTTTGTTCCTCCTGTTCTTTTTGAACAAGTTATATCCTTCAATTGCTGTATTCCAGTCATGAGAGTCATCCCACCAAGTCTCAGTTATACCAAACAAGTCATAATTTCCCTCTTGTATTAAGAGTTCAAGTTCGTTCTGTTTGTTTCCCATACTCTGGGCATTAGTATATAGACATCGAAGACCATGTGCTTCATAGTCTGGCTTTCTTCCTACATGTGTCTGAAGACTATTATTGGGCGCTATCAGAGCTGTTCTCTCCGTTGCAGTGCATGCGCCTATGTCAATTGTTACCCCCAACATTACATCTCCCTTCCCCATAGGATTCAGTTTAAAGCCCTCCTGATGAAGTTCTTCATGCTGTGGCCAAACACATTCTTCCCATCCTTTGTGAGGTGCAACCCGTCCCTCGCCAACAGCCCATCTTCCAGGAAGTATAGCCTGTGGTCCCAGAATCTAAATCTCTCTTGTCGGCACCACCTTCGTAGCCAGTCATTCACCCGGAGTATTTTTCATTCCCTTTCTATCCCTCTTCTAACTACTGGAAGGATGGATGAGAAAACTATCTGGGCCCCAAAGTTCTTGAGTTTCCTTCCCAAAGCTTCAAAGTCTGATGTGATCTCTTTGTAGCTCTGCTTGGCGGTATCATTTGTTCCCACATGGATGAGAAGAAAGGGATACCTGTCAGTGGGTTTTATGAGTGCAGGCAACCTTTCAGTCAAGTCTCTAATCCATCCTCCCGGGAGACAGCATACCTGGCGAGTCCACAGGTCTTCGCGACATACTTGGGTCTCGATCCCACGCAGCAAGGAGTCTCCCACTACTACCACTCTTCTCTTCTTCTTGTTGTAGGCCTGGGTTTCATCGCCTCTGTTTGACTGACCTTCAGCCTCTGGCTCACTCTCATGTAGGTTCCCCTGTGATTCTTCCTCTGCAGGCTGTCCTCCAGTCTCATCCGCAAGTATCTGGCATCGGTTCCACAGCTCCACTGCTTCCACTGGTGCAGAGTGGCGTCTAGTTCTTCTTCTCCTAACTGTCACCCTTTTCAAAGGAGTATCCTCTACTCCATTTTTCTTCACCTCAGCATTTCCCACTGCCTCATCTTGCTGTCGCTCTTCTAGGGATGTACGAAAGTCTCTTACCTGTATCGAAATTTGATTCGCGGTGGGGGGGAGGCACTCCATCCCTCCCCCTGAAATTCTGGCTGGGGAGGAGGCACTCCGTCCCTCCCCCCGGAAATTCTGCCCGGGGGGGAGGTGCTCTGTCCCTCCCCCCAGAAATTCTGGCCATGGGGGGAGGCGCTCCATCCCTCCACCCCCGAATCCTGGCTGGCTGGGCCGCAAATGGCGGCAGCTATAGCCGCCGCCGTTTGTGTCCCTGCAGTCAGCCGTGATAGGCTACGTAAATGTTTACGTAGCCTATCACGGCTGTGGGGGGGGGAAAAAAACCCGCGCGTACACAAATGGCAGCGCCCATGGGCGCCGCCATTTGCATTCCTTATTTTGGCACGTCTAGCCTACGTAAACATTTATGTAGACTATGGCGAAAATAAGGGGAATGCAAATAGCGTAGCATCTACAAATAGCGTAGCCATTTGTGTACGCACGCGGGGGGGGTTCACTCAGCCGTGATAGGCTACGTAAACATTTATGTAGCCTATCACGTAGGGGCGCACGAAAGTCACTTACCTGGTCTCACAGCTTGCTTCGCGGTGGGAGGGAGGCGCTTTGCTGCTCCCCCCAAAATTCAGGCCGGGGGAGGGCTTCCCGCCTCGCCCGGCCAAAATTCAGGCCGGGGAGGAGGCGCCTCGCCTTGCCCGGTCGCGAAATAAAAAGTTAAAAAAACCCCCCACCCCCGTGATACGCTACGTGATGATTTACGTAGCCTATCACGGCTAGATCTGCAAAGTCAGCCATGATAGGCTACGTTAATCATCACGTAGCCTATCACGGGTGACTTAAAAAAAAAAAAAAAAGTGTGTACGGATAATGGCGGCCCCCATAGGGAGCCGCCATTCCCGTTCCTTATTTGGTCGCCGTAGTCTACGTAAACATTTACGTAGACTACAGCGACTAAATAAGGAACGCGAATGGCGGCTCCCTATGGGGGCCGCCATTAGCGTACGCGCTTTTTTTTTTTAAAGTCACCCATGATAGGCTACGTGACGATTGACGTAGCCTATCACGGCTGACTTTGCAGATCTAGCCATGATAGGCTACGTGAACCGTCACGTAGCCTATCAGGGGGCGTGTTTTTTTTTTTAAACTTTCGTGTTCGCGGCCGGGCGAGGCGGGAAGCCTCCCCCCAGGCCTGAATTTCGGCCGGGGCGAGGCGGGAAGCCTCCCCCCGGCCTGAACTTCGCTGGGGGACCAGCGAAGCGCCTCCCCCCCACCGCGAACGTCCTTCGAGGACAGGTAAGTGACTTTCGTCCACCCCTAATCGAGACCCAAGTATGTCGCGAAGACCTGTGGACTCATCAGGTATGCTGTCTCCCGGGAGGATGGATTAGAGACTTGACTGAAAGGTTGCCTGCACTCATAAAACCCACTGACAGGTATCCCTTTCTTCTCATCCATGTGGGAACAAATGATACCGCCAAGCAGAGCTACAAAGAGATCACATCAGACTTTGAAGCTTTGGGAAGGAAACTCAAGAACTTTGGGGCCCAGATAGTTTTCTCATCCATCCTTCCAGTAGTTAGAAGAGGGATAGAAAGGGAATGAAAAATACTCCGGGTGAATGACTGGCTACGAAGGTGGTGCCGACAAGAGAGATTTGGATTCTGGGACCACAGGCTATACTTCCTGGAAGATGGGCTGTTGGCGAGGGACGGGTTGCACCTCACAAAGGATGGGAAGAATGTGTTTGGCCACAGCATGAAGAACTTCATCAGGAGGGCTTTAAACTGAATCCTATGGGGAAGGGAGATGTAATGTTGGGGGTAACAATTGACATAGGCGCATGCACTGCAACGGAGAGAACAGCTCTGATAGCGCCCAATAATAGTCTTCAGACACATGTAGGAAGAAAGCCAGACTATGAAGCACATGGTCTTCGATGTCTATATACTAATGCCCAGAGTATGGGAAACAAACAGAACGAACTTGAACTCTTAATACAAGAGGGAAATTATGACTTGTTTGGTATAACTGAGACTTGGTGGGATGACTCTCATGACTGGAATACAGCAATTGAAGGATATAACTTGTTCAAAAAGAACAGGAGGAACAAAAAGGGAGGTGGGGTTGCACTGTATGTGAAAAATACATATCTCTACACAGAAATACAGGAGGATGAGCTTGGTAGCCCCATTGAGAGCATCTGGATCAAAATAAATGGAGCAAAGAATAAAAGGAACCTAGTGGTCGGAGTCTACTACCAGCCACCCAATCAAGGAGAAGACGAGGATGAAACTTTTGAAAAGCAAATAGCCAATGTTTTAAGGAAGCATGATGTAGTAATAATGGGGGACTTCAATTTCCCCAATATTTGTTGGGAGACAAATTCTGCAAAACATGGCCCCTCCAGGAAATTCCTGACTTGTGTGGCAGATAACTTCCTCCTTCAGAAAGTAGAGGAAGGAACTAGAGGATTGGCTATCCTTGACTTGATCCTAACCAACAGAGATGACTTAGTGGATAAAGTAGCAGTTACAGGAACTCTGGGGGAAAGCGACCATGTTGTACTTGAGTTCTGGGTTCTAAGGGAAGGAAAAGCCGAGTGTAGTCAAACGCGTACCCTGGATTTTAGGAAAGCTGATTTTAATAAACTCAGAACAATGATCAGTAAGGTCCCATGGCAAGCGATGCTAACGAGAAAAGGAGTCCAAGATGGGTGGGAGCTTTTAAAAAAGGAAATTCTCAAGGCACAATCACAAACAATTCCAACAAGAAGAAAAGGTGGAAGACAACAGAAGAAGCCAATGTGGCTTCACAGAAAGCTTAGAGGTGACCTGAAAACAAAAAAAGGACACATATAGGAAGTGGAAAGAAGGCCAAGTAACGAAGGAAGAGTACAGGCAGGTAGCACAGAATTGCAGGGATGGTGTCAGGAAAGCTAAAGCTGAGAACGAGCTGAGGTTAGCGAGGGATGCTAAAAGCAACAAAAAGGCTTTCTTCAGCTACGTGCATAGTACAAGGCAGAGGAAAGAAATGGTTGTTCAGCTATTAAATAAGGATGGCAAAACAATAACAGATGACAAAGAAAAGGCAGAGGTGCTCAATTCCTACTTTGGCTCAGTCTTCTCCCAAAAGAGGGTCTATGACCCCCCTGACAAAGGCGAAGTACAGGCTGAAGGGGCAGGATTGCAGCTTGAGATCGATAGGCATATGGTCAAGGAACACCTCATTACTTTGAATGAGTTCAAATCTCCAGGGCCAGATGAACTGCATCCTAGTAATAAAGGAACTGGCAGAAGAACTCTCAGAACCGCTGTCTATTCTCTTTGAGAAATCAGGGAGGACGGGGGAAGTGCCAGATGACTGGAGGAGGGCTAATGTTGTCCCTATCTTCAAAAAGGGTAAAAAGGAGGAACCTGGGAACTACAGACCAGTCAGTTTGACATCAATCCCAGGGAAAATTCTGGAGCAGATGATAAAGCAATCCATCTGGAAGCACCTTGACAACAATGCAGTGATTACTCAAAGCCAACATGGATTTGTCAAGAACATATCCTTCCAGACGAATCTGATCTCATTTTTTTATCAAGTAACCTCCCTTGTAGACCGTGGGAATGCTGTAGACACCATATACCTCGACTTCAGCAAAGCTTTCGACAAAGTGCCCCATGATATCCTGATGAGCAAACTAGCTCAAAGTGGGCTAGATGAAACAACGATCAGGTGGATCCACAGGTGGCTACAGAATCGGCACAGTTACAAGATGGGGGATACGTGGCTCAACAACACTACAAGCGAGAAGGATCTTGGAATTGTTGTCGATCACAAGCTGAATATGAGTCAACAATGTGATGTGGCTGCAAAAAAGGCAAATGCTATTTTGGGCTGCATTAATAGAAGCATAGCTTCCACATCCCGGGAAGTACTAGTTCCCCTCTACTCAGCACTGGTTAGGCCTCATCTGGAGTACTGTGTCCAGTTCTGGGCACCACACTTTAAGAAGGATGCGGACAAACTGGAGAGGATTCAGAGGAGGGCAACAAAGATGATCAGGGGACTGGAAACAAAGCCCTATGAAGAGATACTGAAAGAACTGGGCATGTTTAGCCTTGAGAAGAGAAGACTGAGGGGATAAATCATAGCGCTGTTCAAGTACTTGAAAGGTTGTCACCGAGAGGAAGGCCAGGATCTCTTCTTGATCATCCCAGAGTGCAGGACACGGAATAATGGGCTCAAGTTACAGGAAGCCAGATTCCGGCTGAACATCAGGAAATATTTCCTGACTGTTCGAGCAATACGACAATGGAACCAATTACCTGGGGAGGTGGTGGACTCTCCCACACTGGAGGCGTTCAAGACGAGGCTGGACAGCCATCTGTCAGGGATGCTCTGACTTGGATTCCTGCATTGAGCAGGGGTTTGGACTCGATGGCCTTGTAGGCCCCTTCCAACCCTACTATATGATTCTATGAGTCCAGCAACATCTGGAAGCAGTGGAGGCTGGTGACTCTGATGCCAGTGGGGCTGTGAATCTACCCTGGGTTTCAGTCAGAACCAGTGAGAACTCGAAAGGAGCTATCCAAAATGCTTAACCTATTTTGGGGTTGGATTCATATGGGAATAGTACAATATACCCTATCATGTAGAAAGCAAGGATGGATGAATCTGTCAATTTTGGTTTCTAATTTTGCCAGTCTTAAATATGACTCATCTCAAACTTTGAGAATTTCTCCCATTTTAAGTTTGGTTCATCCTGAATGTTGAGATTAAAAAACAAAACAAAAACACAAAACTTGGCATGAAGATTCATAAGCATTTCTGTGCACATTTCTCCCAATGAATGCATTTTGGTATGTATTTTGCCTTTCATTTTTTTTTGCACACAATTTTCCAAATATAATGCATTTTAAATGGTATTTCTCCCAATATATGCATTTTTGTATGCATTTTTTTTAAAATTAGAGAATTCCATTGCAAAATCTGGAGAATTACAAATTTCAAAGGATAGCCGAGGTTCAGTTCGCATAGTGATTTGGAAGTGTAAGATTGGTGAAGTTCAGATTTGAATGTGAACTGAACGAATTTCTCCCCCATCCCTAGAAAGCCAATTGCAGTTCTGCTTGCAGCTTATAGCGGAAGAGCAATAATTATTAGCATGGGGAGCCATCTGTCTGGAAGCAGCCATGGTCTGTGATGGTTGAGCAAGGTCAACTTCCCTTCACCTGGAAGTAGGGATGTTGGAGAAATCCACAAGGGATTCAAATGAGTTTGGATTTCTGTGAATCTGACCTGCAGATTCTGCAGGAGACCATCTTTTTCTGAGCCACATGGATTCCACGGACGTGTGGATTCGGTTTTCACTTTTGGAGGATTAGTGCTAATTTGCACTAGTGCTAATGCACACTTCCACACTTGAACAAATGTGCATTAGTCAATGTGCATTAGCGCTAATTCATATTAACTAATGCACATTTGCACATTAGTGCTAATGTGCACTTGCACTAATGTGTATTAGCACCAATGAGAATTAGTGCAAGTACAATGACATTCTTGTGAAAAAAATCAAATTCCATCCATGAGCAGATGATGGAATGAACAATGCCTGACAATCTACATAACACAGATGGAACAGATTTAAGAAAATCCTTCACTAGCGGGAAGCCATTATGAGGGCTTGATTGCCTTTGGGTCAGAAGTGGCCCTCGCTTAGGTCCAAAACAAACTCCTTCAAAGGGGGTACTGTGAAAAACTGTAGCAGTGGGAGGAGGTAGAAGTGCAGGGCAAAAGATGGGTACACCGTTTTGCTGGTCCTGCCACCTCGCTGTTCTATGTTTCCATACGTCCTCCATAAATAGCATCACATTATTTTAAAAAGCCATTTGAAGATATGTCCATCACTACACATTGTGGTAGTGGATTTCATAAGTTCTTTCTCCATTAGGTGAAGAAGCAGTTCGTTTAGATGGGGTTTACACCATTATTAAGGACCCACCATTTGGGAAATCATAATTGCTTTTGCAGGAAGAGTTTAATCATTTATTTTAAAAGGTGGCAGTTTCAGGAAGCCATGCAACATGGAGAAAAGAAAATGAAGACACTTCTGGGCTTTACATTTCTCAGCTCATTGTTGTATTTCTGTAGTACTTTTTCCCCTTTCATATCTCTGCTTGTTTGGAAAAGAATTCATTAAAAAGTAGTAGTTTGTGCATTGCACCACAAGATGGGGCTATGAATTCACACTATTATAAACAACGTAATATATCGTATGGGTACAATCAGACGTGAGCCAGCCAAGCGTCCATCCAGCCCAATATTGTGTTCCAGAAAGGGGCCAGATTTGCATGCTCCAGAAAGTTTTCAACAGTATGTACTATTCGCACACTTCCTCCATTCCTTGCCTGCACCAGTATGAGATTTTAGGGACAAGATGCAATGAATATGAACTTGAGCACACTCCAGGAGAGAGCGGAGGACAGGAAGGCCTGGCGTGCTATGGTCCATGCGGTCACGAAGAGTCAGACACGACTTAACGACTGAACAACAACAACAAGCATTAAGGCTGGCTAGGGGAACATGTGGCTTTCCAGATGTTGTTGGAGTGCAACTCCCATCAGCCCTAGCGAATGTAGACAAGAGTGAGGGATCATGGGATTTGGTGTCCTACACCATCTGGGGGGGGGGCACATGCACATGTTCCCCGTCCCTGCATTAAGGTAAATTCCCTGAGTATCCGACATTCTGCAGCAAGAAATGTGTAAGGTCAATTACATGCACTTTGAAAGAAGCAGCAAACATTGTATCTTTTAAGCTTGCTCAACGTCAGGGGTTGATGGCCACATTCCCTCATAGGCGATCAATTGGGGGGCACATATCAGTGGAAAAGAGGCCCAAGGCCAGCTGTGGGCAGTGCCAGTTCCAAAGGTTGGTGAGTTACCCCTTTTCTCTCTCTTTCTGCCATCCCCTTTTCTCTCTCTTCTTCTTCCTTCCCATGCTGTGAGCTGCCAGGGAAGGGACAGATTGCTCTGGCCAAAGGTGCAGAGCTTTTGAAATTAGTCCAGAGGCTACAGGTTGTCCATCCCTGCTCTATATTATTTTACCTGGTTGCCCTTAGGGATAGATGAGAATTTCATTTTTGCTCACAAAACTTGTGGTCATGCCCTATTCGTAGCTCTGAATGAGATTGCAGTTGCAAGCACATGTCTGCTGAAAATGTTCATAAACTGCCAAACATGTGCCTACATCTGGCTTGTGCAACTTTCCCTGTTCGATTTGTGCATGGTGTGCAAATCAAGCAGTGATCAAAAGTTGTGCATATTTCCCCAATTTGCGCAAATTTCCCCTGTAGACTGAATCAGCCCCACTTTAGTCGATGAAGGAAATTTGTGCAGATTTGAGAAATATGCACAACTTCCACTGTCAGTCATGCTCGGTTTGCGCAATTTTCCCAGTCGCGCAGAGTAAGCAGCAATCAAGAATGGGAATCGAGCATGAGACGAATGGCAAGCTGATGTTTGGAGAATCCTGGCAATGTTGAACATTGCTCGTTCGCCCATCCCTAGTTGCCCTCCATTTCTAGTAGTATATGAAAAGCTCAATAGTTGTTCCCTATTCGGTTTTCTAACCCACTCTTTTTTTTTTTCCTTTACATGTCAAGAAAATCCCCTTTTAGGTTTTATTTCTCTAAGCTGAATGGGCTTAATCTTATTTAGCCTTTCAATAAGCCATACCTCAGCTTATTTTTCTTGCTCTTCTCTATCCCTTTTCCAATTCTATTGTATGCAGTTTGTGATGGTTACCCATTGCACACAGTGCTTAAATGGGGTGGGGGTGGGACAAGTGCTCCCAAGCTTAGGATAAGTATCATCAGAGAGAAATGCAGCTGGTCTTAATACATTGACCAAATAGGATGGCTTTTAAGCATAAAAGTGCCTTTTTATAGCATAAGACTTCTTGAACAAGAATGGTAAAAAACAGGAATCTGTGAAACTCCTCTGCAACATTTCACTAGTTTTGTTGAAACTCTTTAAGCTCGCCTCCAACTCCCCCAGATGCTCTGCCCAAATGGAATCTCCAAATTCATCTTGGATTTTGCTGTAGGTCAAGTTAGGGATGGCGGAGAATTTCTCCACGAATCTCGGGGAGGCCAAATGCCAATGCATTCGGCCCCCCGAAATTGTTGGTGAAATGCTCTGCCACCCCCCCGCCACCCCCCCCGGGATGGGACTTACCTCCCTCGAATGTCCCTCTCGGCGGTGGGTCCCGGCGGGAGTTCGGCGGCGGTTCATCGGGGGTGGGGGCGGCGGCTGGTCTTCCGACCGGCTGCCACCGCTGCCATTACAAAATAAAGTAAAAAAAAACACCACACACCCGTGATAGGATACGTAACGATTTACGTAGCCAATCACGGCTAGATTTCCAAAGTCAGCCGTGATAGGCTACGTAAATCGTTACGTAGCCTATCACGGGTGATTTTGGGGAAAAAAAAGCACGTACGCAAATGGCGGTGCCCATGGGCGCCGCCATTTGCGTTCCTTATTTGGTCCCAGTAGTTTACGTAAAGATTTACATAGACTACGGCGAAAATAAGGGCAACGCAAATAGCATTGCCCTTATTTTCGCCGTAGTCTACGTAAATCTTTACGTAGACTACCAGGACCAAATAAGGAATGCAAATGGCGGCACCCATGGGCGCCGCCATTTGCATACGTGCTTCCCCCCCCAAAGTCACCCGTGATAGGCTATGTAACGATTTACGTAGCCTATCACGGCTGACTTTGGAAATCTAGCCGTGATAGGCTACATAAATCGTTACGTAGTCTATCACGGGTGTGTTTTTTTTTTTTACTTTTTTATTTCGTGGCCGGGGAGACAGGGCGCTTCTCCCCGGCCTGAATTTCGGCCGGGTGAGGCGGGGCACCTCCCCCCTGGCCTGAACTTCGGGGGGAGAACCGAAGCGCCTCCCCCCACCGCGAAGCAAGCTGTGGGACCAGGTAAGTGCCTTTCGTACATCCCTATGTCAAGTTCAGAGGCAACTTAAGGATGAGTGGCCTCATCCCTCCCCAAGTTTATTTTTTTATTCCTTTGAGATTTGGGTGCTATGTATCCTGCTTTACTGATGACAGTCCTCTATTTGAAGGGCTGCCAGAAGAGTCCTCTATTTGAAGGCATCCTCTATTTGAAGGGCTGTCCAGTCCCAAATCCAGTTTAAAGGTAAAGAATCACAAAAGAGCCCAAAGTTGCCCATCAACAGCACCTGGACAGCAGACACAGCAAACACACAGGGCACCTGGTCACAGTCTTCCCCACTACGGTGAGATGTACTGCATTTCTGCTTAAATTATAGTATTTGTTTCTAAATTTGCCTCTCTGCAAACAAATTAAAATATGCCAATTTTAGGCAAATCTGTGTCCTCTTTTGTCCTCTTTTTTGGTGATGCATTTCCATGTTTTTTCCATGCTCAAGTGGCCATCCCACTTGAGATTCTTCAGATTTGCTTCCAAATTTGCTTCTAAATCCAAGTTTGCTTCACAGTTGGGTACTATCAGACTTGAGCCAGCACCACCCAACCCAATACTTTGCCCAAAGCTGCTAGATTTTCATGCTTTCATTTTAAAAAAGAACATTTTTTAAAACAACACACACTCTTCTGCACCTTGCGTCCACCAAATTTGCTCCAGAATTCCACCTAAGGCAATATCTGGTGGCAACTTTATTAGGAATGTGCAGAACCTCTTTGAGAAAATCAGTCTTATGGAAAGTCCTGTTGCTGTCCTTGAAATCCTTCACCCTGGAATGGAATTTCTTTTAGCTTTCCCTAACTTCTTTTAGCTTTCCTTAAAATTCCCCAGATGTTTTGCCCAAGGAGGAGCCTCCAACCTTACTTCCAAAATTTGCTTCAATTGGAATACACATCACAGTTTAATTCTGAGTTGCAGCTAGGAATCCTACTGCTGAAACCAGGCATGGAATCCATTTATAGAGGTAACGAACAGCTTAATGGGTACGACTATGTAGACAAAATTGGGCCAAATGCTCAATAGTTCCCATTAAGTTCTATGGGACAATATATGTGTCCTCTTGCACCTCCTTATAATGGCAGACATTTTGCTAATTGTATTAAATCCCAGTTGGTTTCCAAGAGCCATTGACATGCTATCCAAGCGATAATGTACTTGTTGAGGAAGTAAATATAGTACATACATACTTCACTGGCATGGCTTTGAAAGATCAATGAAGGGTAGTTTAGTTTGTCACTAGGGTATTGTCATTAGGCCTTAATCGTATTACAGCTCTCTAAAAAATCAAATAAAGCCTTAATATAGCAGCACAGTTGCATCAAGAGCACTTATTGTAAGGTGAAGTCCAGCCTGTTTTGAATCAATTTTACAGCCTCAGATTCACTGTTCACTGTAAAAAGAAGGCCAACAGACTCTACCCACAAAGGATTCAAAACAGAGTAGGTATTTTTGTTTTTTTTTTGCCCAGACTTTCACTTTGATACTTTATGAGTGAACAGGGGTGTATGTGTATTCTAGAGTTGAACTGAAATCCCTTCTCCCTGTTTTGACAACCCATTTGCAGTCTACAAAAATGGAGGGGGCATTTTGCTGATTTTTGAGGGGGTACAAAAGACGGGGTGAAGATGATAGTGAACTCACTGCAGGCAGCAAACATGCCACTGGTGGCAGTGGCAATCTCAGCTGCCATTTTACCCCCAGGACATCCTAGAGTGAGGGCAGGAAGCATTGCCATCAATCTGATTGGCTTTGTGATGACACTGTATGACAATGGTAGCCACCAGCTGCTGGCACTGCCAGGATTGTGAAACAGGTGGCAGTAGCAGGGTGCATTTTCAGGAAGTCCTTCCCCCACCCAACTCTCAATTTTCAAGTTGAATGTTCTTTCAAGACAGGAGTGGGCAACTTCAGGAGGTCTGAGGGCTGGCTGAGTTCTTCAGGGTGCTGGAAGTGGCAAAGAAATCACCAACTGGCCACTCAAAATTGGTGGCAAACTGCTATGGAATGCCACAATAGCCAAATTTAGAGCTGAAACAAATTTTGGTGGCACAGCAGTAGTAGTGTCGGGGCCAGCGGGGGCCTCAGCAGTGGGCAGCAGGGACTGCATGTGACCTGTTGGCCACATGCTGCCCACCCCTGTTTTAAGAGAACCTTCAGCTCAGCCCTATCACATAACTTAGATGTAACAGTGTAGACATGTTGGATATATTTTGCCATGGTTATTTGATGTCAGTACTTCATCCCTTTTCTTTGGTAAGTGCTTAAGAGAGATTTGGTTTTTTATGAAATGGGTAGAATATCTGGAATGGGACTGCTTGAAGGATTCATGGCTCTAAAGTCTGCATCTTCATCTGTAATTTGCTGAAGTACAAGAGCCCTCAGAATAGGTTTGCTGTTTCAAGCAGAGGTTTACCAAGATCTAAGGAGATGGGAGCAATGTTAGGGTAATGTATGTGAAGTGTCCCTTTTCAAATGTGCTATGGAAAACTTGTCCCTGGCTCTTATCTCTGACTCATACTGCAAGGTTTATATCTTTTTCTCTCTAAAATTATTATACAACAAACAAAACACACACGCACACAGACATCATCAAATGGACAATAAAAGTTACCAAACTAAACACACAGAATACTTCCAAGAAATGGACAACCATCCCTGTATAAAGCTCATACCCTTATTCTTCTCAACCTTCCATAAATGAGCTATATATAGATGAAAATGTCAATACACTAAATCTTTCCATAGATTTACATGAGTTACTGGTATACTGAATTCGTCGGTATTCCTATTGGCATGAGAAATAAACAGTTGCCAAATTGCATAAAAGTCTCCCTCATGTCCCTCATCATTCCCTAAGGAATGCACATGTAATGTAAGTTTTTCCATGAGCACAATTGACCACAGTTTATCCCGCCAAATGGATGAGACATTTTGATTCCTCCAGTTTTGTGCGATCATTAATCTTGCTGCTACACAACAAAAACTGCTCAGGTCTTTATGCAATAGCGATTTGTTTCAAGCCCTGGTTTATATTCACATCCCTTAAAATTAAGTCTAAACCCCAGCTTTTGGAACAGAGATAATTGATCAGCCTGGCTCAGACCTGAGCAATGAGGAAAGAGGAGTGATTTGGTAGGCTAAGATTACTGGTTTGTGTATTTTTTGACAGAAAGGGGGGAGGCAGGTGCCGGTGCTCGAAAAAGGAAAACTTATTGTGCTCTACGCATTTCGGAAATGTCTCCTTCTTCAGGAGCTAAAAATCAAATAAAACTTTTACATTAAGAATAATGTAAATCACCCCTCATGGTCATCCCCTAGAAAGGAATATGCCCTCTTGGTGGGCTTGACTTGGTTTGTATCTGTCTTTCTGGCCACAGGCCGCTCTTCTGTAGACAATATGCCCTAGTGTTGTTTGGTTTGCGGCCCCAGGCCGCACTTCCCAACAGTGGGCAAGGCATTACGCTTTGGTCCCTTCCTTCCTTCCTTCCTTCCTTCCTTCCTTCCTTCCTTCCTTTCTTTCTTTCTTTCTTTTGTAGATCCTTCATTTAGACAACCAATGTAAATAGTCCCAAGGTCCATGCTGTTCCCCAGGCAGCTCTTCCGTATAGAGGCATTCGTTGGCATGTAGTAGCTGTAGAACTACCTCAGGTCCTGCCTGGCAGAGTTGTTCTGTCTTCCTGCCTCTGTCAGAAGACCACTGAAAGTCTGAGGTCATCGGAGATCACCAACTGCATAAACTGGATAATTATGTGCACTTGCTACGCTATCAGTTCCTTCAGTTCCCTAGAATCAGGTTTTTAATTAAAACCTGTTCGAAATTTGACAGGAGTGGTGTGGCCACCCCCCCCCCACATCAAAATATAACATACATTCAAAATACTCATTTAGTGTGTGCTAGAAATAAACAAAAGCAGATAAAAAGATAACCTCTTCCAGCCTCCATGCCAGGGAATGTGTGTATTCAGCCATAGAGAGGCTGAGCTGGTGATTCTTCTGAATAAGGGTTGTTTTGCACTTCAAAGAAACCTGCAGCAGAGATTAGGGATAGTGACCTCTGTTTCAACAAACCATCCCTTCTGAGTTTGGTATGAGTTTCTGGGAACATCAGATTTCACCTGCACCTAGCACACAAGCCAGTGGGCCAAACTGTCTGGACTTTGGCAAATGGGATGCCCTCGAGGGGGCTGGGAGGGGCCCAGGTTTCATGCATGTCTGTGGAAACATGTAGAAGTTATAGCTCTTTGCTTTGGGAGTTTTTGTGGAAAATATGAAATTTCACCTGCACCTAGCACAAAATCCACTGGGCCAAACTGTCTGAACTTTGACATGTGGAGTCCCCTCCAGGGAGGCTGAGAGGTCACCAAATTTCATGTCTGTATCTTAGAAACTGAAAAGTTATGACCATTTGTGTTTTCCCATGAAAGTCAATGGGAAAATGCCAAAAATGGGTGATCTGGATATCCGAATCTCGCTTGAGATTTGGATCCGAGTCAAAGAGGAGGGGGTCCGAACTGGTCCGAGGTGGATAGGGGTCAGTAAGGAGTATCCAAAGCAACATCCAAAGTGGAGTAGGGGGGGTCCATGCACAGCCTAAACAAAAACATTGACCTTCTTACAGCTGCATAGCTTTTAACAAATAAATACTCCTTATACCAGCTCTTACCCTGAAGAATCTGGAGCCAGGACTGACAAGCATCTTTCCATGGGCTGCCATCTTCTTTCCCCAAATGTTCCTTATCCTTGATGATTGTCCTGTTTGTTGATAGTAGTAGTTCCTTCAGGTCAGGATGTCATCTCTATGGCAGATTGTGTGGTAGACTTTGGAGTTGTAAGGAAGTCAATGTTTTTCCTTTTCCTCCTTTTCACCATTGCAACTTGCTTGTTCATCTGCTTCTTGCTCTGGCTCAGACAATGGTGATGGTGAGATGAGAAGGAGGAACAGTAGATGCCACTGCCTACTTGTTCTTTGCCTATCAAGCAAGGAAGTGGTAGCAACGATGAGAAAGAGGATGAGGCGGGATAGCAGCTGGTGATTGTGGCAATGAGAAGAGGGAGGATGTCTTGCCCAGGGGCCTTCAAAAACCTGGAACTAGCATTGCCCTCACCTATATTTCTTTGCTTGAATTGCCATAACAATTCCAGTTTCAAACACCTGTCTCTACTTCTTTGAATCAAGCATGACTTTTCTTTAGAATGAATCAAGCATGACTTTTCTTTAGAATGGGAAAGATAACCTTCTTAATTCAAAAATGGCACAGTATGAAGACTTGCCTGTAGGTTTGCAGTTGATGCACTGTTGTTGTTGTTGTTGTTGTTGTTTGGTAGATCTCTGTGTAGTTTTGTTTTGCCCATGGATGGTAAAGCTGAAGATGACTCCATAGCTCTCTGCTGGTTCGCCTGAAACCAATACGAGTTAATTCACGAATCAACCGCCCCATGAATCTGGGGTCAATGGGCCAAGTCTTGCCTACATCTCCCCCTGTGGCCCACAAATGGGCCATCTTCCACTTCCTCAGTTGATCTTTTCTATTTGTTCATAGCCTCCACAAAACTTTCTAGCTTAAAACGCTTTCCCGTCACAGCCCATTAATGGCACAGCAGTCTCTCTAAGGCTTCAGAAGTAGTCGCAGAAATGTGAAAACAATATACACAGCAAAACAACAACAAACCTCTGTCAGCTGATGCTGTTGCGTATTGGGAAACCGTTTCCCCATGAATAAGGGTGATCAGAAATGGACAGTGGAACAGCCACCCATCAGAATCAAATGAGACTGAGGAACCTTCTTATTGTCACAGCATTTTGGGGGAATCTCTAGGAAATTTGGAAGTTCTGAATTCTTAGCCAGTCAATTAAAGAGGAGAAGGAAGAGACAAGGAGTTCTATAAGAAGCTCCACAGGAGGAAGATGAGGAGTCTCCTTCTCCCTAGATACAAGGAGAAGAGTGAACCTGAGTGGCCGTCTGTTCAGACTGACCGTGTGCTCAGCTGAGAGCTGCTTGATTGCAAGGGGTATGTCTGGAAATAGCTGCTTGATTGCTCATTGTGTGTACTTCGGGGATTGATTCCTGCTGCGCAAGCAGAGGCTCCATCAGTAGGTCCAGAAGGTATACAAGCCAGCAGTTTCCAGGGAGCCGACTCACTGAATGAGCAGACAGAGAGAGCCAACAGCAGTCTGGGAGCGGAGTTTGGCAGAGGAGGCCCCTTACAAAATTTCCCTATAAAGTCAGTGGACAGTATGTGCCTAGAAAGGCCCACCAGCTGAGCAGCTAAAGGAATACTTTTCAAAGGTGAATCAACTCCTGACCAGTGCTGATGGGGAAGAAATTCATTTGGTTTGCTTTTGAATGTGATCTTTCCCAATTTTGTACTTTTGAAGCAATACATGAGCAGAGAGACAGTTGTCCTTTGAAAATTTCATGCACGCTTCTCAAAATTTTGCAATGGCGTTCTCTAAAAAGTGTGTACAAAAATGTATGTATTAAGGGAAAATGCACAGAAAGACATGCATATTAGTGAAAATAATGTTAAAATGCATTATATTCAGGAAATTGATTGTGAGAAATGTGTATATTAGGCAAAATTCCATACCAAACTGCACGTATTAGGAGAAAGATGTACAACCGTGCATGGACTTTGATGCAACACCCCGGCCCCAAATCTCAAAGTTCAGAAGGAACTGAACTTAAGATTGGAAAAATTCTCAAAGTTTGGGATGACCCAAATTTAAGATTGGAAGAACCAAAATTGTCAGATTCAATTTTACTTGCAGTTTTGTATGGTGTTTTGCCTGTACCAACTAGAACTGGGAGATGTGAGAGGAACCTCGTGTTTAAAAACAGAATTAACTACATGATCAGAAACATCATGGACAAGAGTCATGATCTTTACACCTCAGTTTCAAAGGTCTGTTACTTTAAGCTACATGAGTAGCTAATTGTTGAACTATAATTCAAAAGATTGACTATTGTAAGGATTGATTAGTCTGCAGCCGAAGAGGAGTGCTATTATCCTTCCTTTTATTTAGCTTGAAAGTGCTGTAACGTTAGGTGGAATGATTGTACTTGCTGTTAGCAAAGTAAATTTAGACCTTCAGTAACATTTCTGGGAGAAAGCTTTGTGCTGCTTGACAAAAGGCTCTCATATCCACCCAGCCTTCCTTTCAAATTAATGAATGAATGAGTGACAACTTTTATCTTTTCAGGATTAAGAAAATACCCACCAGTTCTTTTCAGTGAGAACATTAGCCCCAAATAGAACCACACTCCCACACTAGCTCTGACTGAAATTCTGACTCTGACACTGTTGCTTACATAAGGCCTAGGCATACATTTCCTTTTCATTTCTGAACGAAGATCCATCTTCCTTCAAGGACAGTGGCTACAAAGATGCTTAGGGTCAACCAGCACCAGGCGTTAGATTCTCTGGGTCTACAGTTGCGTGAGAGCCAGGCATCCAGTGGACACATAGTGAAATTGATCTTATAGTCATCACCCCCCGCCCCCACCGTCACTGTGCAGAAATGTGGAGATAGTGAAGATGAGCTTCCATGTTGCCACATCCCTACTTCCAGGAGGGGTGCAAATGCTGTATTGCATGAATATAACTGGCTGGTGCAGAGCAATGGTTTTCTGAAAGTATCCTTGGAAAGCAAGGGCTGCATAACATCTAGCTAGTCTATAGCTTCCGATCTCACAAAGGGCATAACTTGTCTCATATCTGCCAATCAGAAAAGGTGGCTTCTAGTCCACTAGGCCTTTTTCCAGGCACATTAAGGCCAGTGAAAAATGTGATAACTATGGGGCTAATCACTTTTTCAGAGGCTAAAAAATGAGAGACGAACATATGGGGATGGATGAATCTGGCAGTTTCTGTTTCTTTCAACTTCCCATTTTTTCCAGTCTTAAATTTGGTTCATCCCAATCTTTGAGAGGTTTTTTTTTTTTTAATTTTTTTTTGCATGAATATTCATCCAGGTTTTTTGTGCATATTTCTCCAAACAGATGCATTTTTGGATGCAGTTTTGCCTAATACACACACTTTTTGCAAACAATTTACATAATATGCATTTCTAAACTTTATTTTCATGAATATACACAATTGTGTGCACTTTGCCCTAATGTACACATGTTTTTGATTGGAGAACTCCATTCCAAAATTTGGAGAAGTGCAAATTTCAAACCATCACTGAGTTTCAGTTTGCATATTGGTCTGAAAGGGCCAAATTTGCATTTGAATGCAAACCAAACAAATTTCTCCCTCATCAGTACAAGCATGTTATAGGACTTCCGGTTGGAGCCAATGTCGCCCTTGGCAGCATTCTGCAGAGCCTCCGTGGGGTGCTATCTCAAACAGCTTATAAAAGGTTGAAAAACCTTTTCATCTTCCCCTGGATTGAAAAGGGGAGGCAAGAGCAGCATCTGGATGAAGTCTCAGAAGAATAGCATCCTTTGCGAAATAGCAGACAGGCTGGACTCTGGGGCTAGCCTGCCAGAGCTTAATCATTGCTCGAAGTTGTTTTGAAGCTCCTCTCTAATTAGGAGAAATAAGGGCTGACGTGCTCCAATGTAGTTTATAGATTAAGAAAAACCAACAATATTTGAGGACCTGAAAGATCTGTTTGAAGAGAAGGATGGCTACATCAAGGAGGAAAAAAGGAGCAGGATCTCTCCCCCCCCCAACCTCCTATAGCAAAGGCTCTGAGAAGCAAAAATACAGAGGAGTTACTTGCTCTGATAAAAAGTTTGTCCTTGCAATTTGCTGAACAGGCTAAGAGGCTGGATACAATTCAAAATTCCATCACCGCCCTGCAAGGGACTGTGGACTTAATTAACATTTCTTGGCAAAAGATGGAGGCGAAGGTTAACGAGCTGAAAGATCGGGTGGCAGTGAATGAGACTGCATCATAAGTTTTTAACAACAATTTTTTTGCTAGAATCTCCCAATTTGAGGCTCTCACGCACAGGGCAAATGTATGTATTATTGGTATTAAAGATCTACCTACTGATGTAAATTTGTCTGTAGATAAGCTTCTGCATTAGATACGCCCTGTGTCATCTGATTATTTACTTGATATTGAGCAGGCATTCCATGTGCCAAATGCCAAAGGGACTGGTTATACGATTATAGTCCAATTTGCAAGAATTGCCACAAAAAATTATATCCTGCGTCTGGCAAGAGGGGGTGGAAGTCTTGTATGGGGATCAAAACAAGATAAAGTCATGTTATTTCTGGATTACACCAAAGAAATTGCTGATAAAAGAAGGCAATTTACCAAGGTGAAAAACCTGGCAAAACAAATGAACTTACAATATCATTTAAAATTTCCTGCTACCTTTTGCATTGTTTCTGAAGGTCAGATGAAGAAGTTTCTAAATCACGAAATGGCGGAGGCATGGCTAATTGGAAAAACACGTGAGACTTCTGTTCCAGCCCCATGAGCTGGAATTTATAAACATGTTTTGTCAACTGGCTATGTTTAGTCTGTAAGACCCAGGCTAGGCCAGTGATAATTGCTCATATATATTCGTCCTTTCTCTCTCATTTTTTTCTTTTTCTTTTCTTTTAAATCCTTTCTCTTTAAATGGGTATGATATACTGTACTTAAATTTACTGTTTGAGGGTGTATAGAAATATGCACACTCCTTTATATATCTAGTACAAAATATATTAGTGATAGTTGTAAAGTTGATTTTAAGCTTTATTATTATACAACAATATAAAATTTATTAGTGACTTATTATTATTTATCCTTTCTAATTTCCTTCCTTTTTTTATTATACTATCATTATTATGAGACTGGTTAGTAATATTTCAGGCTGGTTAAATTGTTAAGCTCTACTATTATATATTACCTGAAGGGCAATATATGATTATTGGAAATGAATTGTAGGCCTGCTTCCTTGCTTTAAGACTGATGATATGATATTGAAATGTAAGGTTGATTATCTATGCTGTACTGAATTGTAATATTGCCAATGTTATAGGTATAATTTTTAAGTAGAACGGTATTTGAACTTTGTGTGTAATGGAGTTTAAATGTAATCCTTTTAAGTAACTTTTTAATATTTTTTCATTTTCTTTCTTGCTTTCCTCTTCCTCTTCCTTCTCCTTCTGTTTTCTTTTTTCATCCCCCCCCTTTTACGTTATTGCTGTGTCCTCATAAGAATACTGTATTGTTGGGAAATTGTAGATACTGATTAGGTTGTTGGTACTGTTTATTATTGTTTAATGGGGCCGCTGTGGCTTAGTGGTTAAGACGCTGAACTGCAGACGGGAAGGTCAGCAGGACAGCAGTTCGAGACCCGACTGCTGCGTGACAGAGTGAGCTCCCATCTTCAGTCCCAGCTTCTGCCAACCTAGCAGTTCGAAAGCAAGAAATTGCAAGTAGATAAATAGGTACCGCCTTGGCGGGAAAGATAACAGCGTTCCGTGCACCTCGGTGTTCAGTCATGCCGGCCACATGACCACGGAAACATCTTCGGACAGCGCTGGCTCTTCGGCTTAGAAACGGGGATGAGCACCGCACCCTAGAGTGGGACACGACTGGTTGGGGACACTTTTACCTTTTTTTTTTTTTTTACTGTTTATTTCATTTATAAAGATAAAAATAGAATAAAAAGTATTTTTTTTAAAAAAGTACAAGCATGTTGTAGTGGCTAAGAGTGTGAGCTGGGATGACCCTCCTTCAAATCTTCCCTCAAACATGAACTGACTTGATGACTTTATCCCATTACTTTGGCCCCATCCATCTGTAATATGTGGAAAATAATATTGGCCTACCTTACATGGTCATCGTAAGCATTCCTGAAATCATGTATGCAAAGTGTTGTGGAGTCTCAAAATGTACTATATAAATCCTATGCAATTATTATAGTTATTACCCTTGATATAACAGGAACTGATCCCAACACTGTTGTTGCTATTTCTGTCTCCCCAATCCAGGTCGGAAGGAACTGACCCACCGCCCCTCCCACTGCCGATATATCAGAGCAGAACATTGACAGGACCCTCAAGAGACATTGAGTATCACCTCCAAAGACAGAACTATGCTTTCCATTCATAATGGTACTTGGGTTCTGTTCTCACCGCTCTTCATTGTAAGGCATTGCTGAAAGGTGTTGATCTGTAATGAAGAGGCAGAGGGGTGCTTAATCCTTTCGCAGCCACTGTTTTCTCATTGCAACTTTCCCCATTTTCCTCCACCTGGAGTCCCAGAGCCATGTTTCAGTAGGCATTGGCATCTACATGGAAAGGTTGAAGAAGACCCACCCATGGTTACAGCAACTTTCTCTAAGAGGTTAAAATGCCTCTCCTAAGGCATAGTTACTGGCAGTAAAAGCTTTAAGCTAAAATATACGGGTGTTGGGTGGTCACCCCTGCTGCCTTCTGAAATCCTCAGGTAGCCAGAATCAACACATAGACAATAGGGCTCTTTTCCAAGGCTTTATTTCCATTCAACCGTCCTAATGACACTTACAGATGCTAATTGCTTGATCCTATGAGTGAGACTTAAGAGAGCTGCCTACTTGGGGGTTCTAACCTTAGGAATCAGTTGATCTCCATTTGGAGGGGAAGGTGGGAAACCTCTGTACTTATGGGCTAGGAGGAGAGAGTCCACCCTTTTCCCGTGGGGCATCGGGGCGCCGTTGTTGCTGTCATGCCAAGTGGGCTGAGAGCCTCCTCTCAGCGCCCGCCATCTCCCGCTTGACGCTGCACTGGCGCCTAGCATCCAGAAACTGATGTTGTGCCTCCCTCTCCCTGCCAGGGTCACTATCAGTCTCAGGAATGTGTACCGGGAGGGGATCTCCCCCTGGCTGCTCCTCTGAACAGCGCGTGGGTTCCTCTCCTGCAGTTTCTATCTCTTCCTCAGAATCAGAACAGCTTTGGGGCTCTCTGGGCTCCGATCCAACCCTGACAGTGGGTATGTTTGGTCCCACCCTTTTGCCTTTGGCTCTTCCCGCCACTGGAGTGAGGCTACTATGAGCTTCACTGAAAAGGAATTCAGCCCTTGGGCTGAAAGAGGTTCAACAACCCTGATGCTGATGAATCTATAGAAGTGCCAAGTTTTGAAGGTAGTCCTGTGCTTTTAAGTGCATCACTATTTGCAGGCATTGCCAAGTGATCAAATTTATTTCCATGCTGTGAAAATGCTTCAGTTTCTGATTTCTGGGGATCAAGGTGCTCCAAAAAAGCATAACAGCAGATCAGACCAGGTTCTTTTTTCCACCTGCAAGCTATTAATGTATCTGCTAGCCTTTAATGTAGCTCCATGATGATTATCTTTGGGAAAAGAGCATGGGATCTTTTAGCAGAACATCTGCTGGGAAGCAAGTCATGCATCAATTGCACTCAATGGTGTGTTAACTCACCCAGCTTTATAGCTGTCTTCCAGTTTTTATACCTGCCTGTTTTGTTCATTATTAGCAACCTTCCAATGTCACTTACTTCCACTTGTTAGATTTTTCAATCACATGTTGTAACTGGACATAGTTAATTGATTCTGGGCCAAAATAATTAGTGCTTCTTGACGAACACAAAAGGAAGTACTGAAATTGCTCAGGCACACATGGATTGTGTCTAATGAGTTACATTTCCTCCCTTTCTGTTCTCAAAGAAGAGTTGCCATATAGAATAGGGAACAGAATTCATATGAATTATGACTAGTAAGTGAAGGTGTATTATACTGCTTACTCCTGCATAGCTTAACAAACTAATCGAGAAGAAAGTGACTGAAGTAAAAGCAAATTATCTGAGATACTGTTTGCAAAAAATGCATATATTAAGGGAACTTGCTTACAAAGAAGTGTATGAATTTTCATGTGCATGAAAATGCATGTCTATTTTCATGCAGACTAAAAGAATCACAAACTGATGCAGAAACAAGATGGAATGAATGTCTTGGGAAAAAAATCATTATACAAAATGAAAAAGAGAGATTCATCCATCCTTAGAAAAAAAAATGAGAAGATAAAACAATGGAATCTAACAGGCTAATGACAATTTTATCTGGATGCTGCATAGAAGGTGAGTGAGCAAAGGATAACAATTCCAGAGGAAAGGGCTAGTATGAAAATAATAATCAGTATTCACAGTTAAATTACAATAAAAGAATTTTTTTAAGTATCTTTTTTGTCTTTATGGTTTTATTCCTCATACTGTAGCTATATCAGTGTTATTAGGACATGTCAGGGTCATTGTTTAGTTGTTTCTGTAAGCAAAGGGATTTGTACTGTGGTGTATCTGCCTAGCACATAGACCTATTGACTTGTGTGTAACAACCATGGCTTGGTTCAGACTATTTTCCCAACCACGCTTTCCAAAGCCATGAATGCACTGCAGAATTGTGTGTTCCCTCTCCCCTTGTCCCAGGCAGCTTCCCTCGACATTTCCTGTTTACCACTAACCACAATTTTCTGTGATATCCAAATGGGTAAACTAGAGTTAGCATGTGCTTTCCAAATTAGAATCAGAAGCCACTTCAAACCAGTCCTGTTCAGGCATTTGTCTGCATGAGGGTGAAAAGTGGGGATGGGGTGTTTCCCCTGTGTACCCATCTTTGTCCCCTCCACCTTAAAGTTGGAGAAGGTGCTTGAAAGCCTCTATGTGTTCAGGAACCTTGATTGATGAGGTGTCCTGACCATACAGAGGCTTTTAGTCATGTTCACACAAATGTGCATAGAAGCCCCCTTCAAACCTTGATGCTAAACGCGTAAAACTCAGGAGTGGAGCATACAGGGATAGGACCCATAGGGATGTTGGGAGTGGGACAAGCATGCATCATAATACCCTCTTCCCACCTTTAGCCTTCATGTATTCAGGCCTACCATGATTTTCCATTGAGGAGTTGGATTCAGAGTTATGCTGTATTAACTGTGCTGGTGAAAATGGATTTCCCTGCCCCCTCCTTCCCAAGGCAGCCCCTCCAGCCCCCTGAAAATGCTACACAGCAATTCAGGAGCCCATGCTGAATGGGGTGAGGTCTGGTATGGGGGGTGAAGGGGGATTCCCCCAAATCAGGCATAAAGTCCCTTCCTCTCGCAGAAGGCAGATCCTGGGGCCAACCCATGGTTTGGAGGGCAAACTCTAACGATAGTTTCTCAGTCCAGAAGTTGTGGTTATTCATTATTATTTCTTAGATTTCATAGAAATCTTTCTCAAAAAAGATATAAGGTGACTTACAACAAAATGAAAATGTGCAAAATCTAAAACTGCTAAAAGCAATTATCCACTAAAATCCCACCACCCTATAAAACAACTAAAACATCACTGACAACCTGTAAAAAATTCAACTGATGCATTGAAAAGCCCATCAGAAGCCATCAAATGGCTGGGAATAGAAGAAAGTCTTAACTGGGGCAAGTCATAGTTAGTGTTAAACAGGAAAATGAGAGGGAGGCCACTGTAAAGATGGGGGACAGGGAGGAAATGCACAAGCCCATGGCTTGTTTTCAATCCTTCAAACTCTGGTTTGAATTGAGCCACTGTGTTGAGCCACAGTGAATTGTCCAGAAATATAAGTGTTCTAGCCTAGGGATGTCAGAGAAATCTGCTGAGGATTCAAATGAGGCCAGATTCTTTGGAATCCAGCCTCAGGAATCCGCAGCAGATCGGGACCACTTACCTCCACTCCAGGAAGACTGGAGGTGGAACAGCACTCGGCTGCTTCTTGCCAGTCACAGCCGTTCACCTCCTCCCTGTCCCTGCCGATTGCCATGTCTTTAAAACAACAACAACAAATGATTGGGAGGATAAGCCTGTGTAGACTTATACGCAAATAGAGTCATGAATCTTGCGTTATGTGTCCAGATCTATTTTGCATATAAGTCTATGGGCACATGCGATCAGCAGGATGTGCTCATAGACTTATACACAAAATAGAGCTGTGGATCTTGCGTATAATCCTATGGACACATAGACTTATACACAAGATTCATGACTCTATTTGCGTATAAGTCTATGGGCACATCCTCCTGATCACCTTTTTTTTTTTTTTTTAAAGACATGGCAATTGGCAGGGACAGGGAGGAGGCGAACGGCTTTGTCTGGCAGGAGCGAAGGTAAGCACCCCAAGCCAGTTCCCCCCCCCCGGAATCCGAGCGGAGCAGAACCGCTCTGGAGGATTCCAGGGGGGAAGAATGGATCACCCTCCCATGGATTCCCCACCGGAACAGATGGTGGGGAATCCGTACACCCCTAGCCTAAAATGCAAGAAGGGGCAGGATGCCGCCCTCCATAAATGGCACCTGTATCTGTGAAATATAGGGAACCAGGGCTTTGAATGGCATATATGCATTAATCAATCAATCAATCAATCAATTAATTAAAGCATTTGTTGTTGTTGTTGTTCAGTCGTTCAGTCGTGTCTGACTCTTCATGACCCCATGGACCATAGCATGCCAGGCCTTTGTGTCCTGCGCTCTCTCCCCGAGTGTGCTCAAGTTCATATTCATTGCATCGGTGATGCTATCTAGCCATCTCATCCTCTGCCGTCCCCTTCTCCTTTTGCCTTCAGTCTTTCCCAGAATCAGGGTCTTTTCCAGAGAGTTTTCTCTTCGCATAAGGTGGCCAAAATATTTGAGCTTCAGCTTCAGTATCTGTCCTTCCAATGAGCACTCAGGGTTGATTTCCTTTAGGATGGACGGATTTGACCTCCTTGCAGTCCAGGGGACTCGTAAGAGTCTTCTCCAGCACCACAGTTCGAAAGCATCAATTCTTCGGCGCTCAGCCTTCCTTATAGTCCAGCTCTCACAGCCATACATTACTACTGGGAAAACCATAGCTTTGATTAGACGGACCTTTGTCGGCAAGGTGATTTCTCTGCTTCTTACTATGCTGTCTAGGTTTGCCATAGCTTTCCTCCCAAGGAGCAAGCGTCTTTTAATTTCATGGCTACAGTCACTGTCTGCGGTGATCTTGGAGCCCAAGAAAGTAAAATCTGTCACTGCTTCCATTTCTTCCCCTTCTATATGCCAGGAAGTGATGGGGCCAGATGCCATGATCTTCGTTTTTTTAATGTTGAGTTTCAAACCAGCTTTTGCACTCTCCTCTTTCACCCTCAACAAGAGGCTCTTGAGATCCTCTTCGCTTTCTGCCATTAGGGTGGTATCGTCTGCATATCGGAGGTTGTTGATAATTCTCCCAGCAATCTTAATTCCAACCTGTGATTCATCCAACCTGGCGTTTCTCATGATGTACTCTGCATATAAGTTAAATAAGCAGGGTGACAATATGCAGCCTTGTCATACTCCTTTCCCAATTTGGAACCAATCGGTTGTTCCATGTCCGGTTCTTACTGTTGCTTCTTGACCCTCGTACAGGTTTCTCAGGAGACAGGTAAGGTGGTCTGGTACTCCCATCACTTTAAGAATTTGCCACAGTTCGTTGTGATCCACACAATCAAAGGCTTTAGCGTAGTCAATGAAGCAGAAATAGACGTTTTTCTGAAATTCTCTTGCTTTCTTCATGATCCAGCGAACGTTGGCGATTTGATCTCTAGTTCCTCTGCCTCTTCGAAACCCAGCTTGTACTTCTGGTAGTTCTCGGTTCGTATACTGCTGAAGCCTAGCATGTAGGATTTTGAGCATCACCTTGCTGGCATGTGAAATGAGCGCAATTGTGCGGTAGTCTGAACACTCTTTGGCGTTGCCCTTCTTTGGAATTGGAATGTAAACTGACCTTTTCCAGTCTTGTGGCCACTGTTGAGTGTTCCAGATTTGTTGGCATATTGAGTGCAGCACTTTAATAGCATTATCTTTTAGGATTTTAAATAGCTCAGCTGGAATGCTGTCATCTCCCCTAGCTTTGTTGTTAGTCATGCTTCCTAAGGCCCACTTGACTTCACTCTCGAGGATGTCTGGCTCAAGTTCAGTGACCGCACTATCATGGCTATCAGGGACATTCAGATCTTTCCTGTATAGTTCTTCTGTGTACTCTTGCCTCCTCTTCTTAATCTCATCTGCTTCTGTTAGGTCCCTGCCTTCTTTGTCCTTTATCATGCCCGTCTTTGCACAAAACGTTCCCTTGAGATCTCCAATTTTCTTGAAGAGATCTCTAGTCTTCCCCATTCTGTTGTTTTCCTCAATTTCTTTACATTGTGCATTTAAGAAGGCCTTCTTGTCTCTCCTTGCTATTCTCTGGAACTCTGCATTCAGTTGGATATATCTTCCTCTTTCTCCCTTGCTTTTCGCTTCCCTTCTTTCGTGAGCTACTTGTAAAGCCTCATCAGACAGCCACTTGGCTTTCTTGCATTTCTTTTTCTTTGGGATGGATTTCGTTGCTGCCTCCTGAACAAAGTTACGGACCTCTGTCCATAGTTCCTCAGGCACTCTGTCTATCAGGTCTAATCCCTTAAATCTATTCCTCACTTCCACTGTATATTCATCAGGGATATGATTTAGGTCATACCTGAATGGTTTAGTGGTTTTCCCTCCGTTCTTCAATTTAAGCTGAAATTTTGCAACAAGAAGCTCATGATCTGAGCCACAGTCAGCTCCAGGTCTTGTTTTTACTGACTGTATAGAGCTTCTCCATCTTTGGCTGCAAAGGACATAATCAATCTGATTTCGATATTGACCATCTGGTGATGTCCATGTGTAGAGTCGCCTCTTGTGCTGTTGGAAAAGAGTGTTTGCTATGATCAGCGTGTTCTCTTGGCAAAATTCTATTAGCTTTTGTCCTGCTTCATTTTGTACACCCAGGCCATGCCTGCCTGTTATCCCGGTGATTTCTTGATTTCCTACTTTAGCATTCCAATCCCCTGTGATGAAGAGGACACCTTTTTTTGGTGTTAGTTCTAGAAGGTGTTGTAGGTCTTCATAGAACCCATCAACCTCAGCTTCTTCGGCCTCAGTGGTTGGGGCATAGACTTGAATTACTGTGATGTTGAATGGTTTGCCTTGGATTCGTACTGAGATCATTCTATTGTTTTTAAGATTGTACCCCAGTACTGCTTTTCCCACCCTTTTGTTGACTATGAGTGCTACTCCATTTCTTCTGAGGGATTCTTGCCCACAGTAGTAGATATGATGGTCACCGGAATTAAATTCGCCCATGCTTGTCCATTTTAGTTCGCTGATTCCCAAGATGTCGATGTTCAATCTTGCCATCTCATGTTTGACTACCTCCAGCTTACCTTGATTCACTTATCGTACATTCCAGGTTCCTAAACAATATTGTTCTTTACAGCATCGGACTTTCTTTTCACCACCAGACACATCCACAGCTGAGTGTCCTTTCGGCTTTGGCCCAGCCGCTTCACTCTTTCTGGTGCTACTTGGAAATACCCTCTGCTCTTCCCTTTAGTATATTGGACACCTTCCGACCTGAGGGGCTCATCTTCCGGCGTCATATCTTTTAGCCTTGTGATACGTTCCATGGGGTTGTATCCCGCCCTATATCATTAAGATCTCAGAGTGGCATACAGAGAAAATCGATTTAAACAGTATAAAACAATAAATATTTTAAACAGCTAAAAGCATCTTAAGCAATTAAACAAGCTAATACCAATTACAAAATCTAAAATAATAAAGCAGTTACAACAGTGTGCAACTTTAGGGAATTCAATTAGCTTTGGTGAAGAGCCATGTTTTAAGTTGGTGCCGAAATGAAGCCAACGTCTGTGTCAATTGGGCCTCCAAGGGGAGGGCATTCCACAACTGGGGTGTCACAGCAGAGAAGGCCCCCAAGGGGGGGCTGTATCTTCCCTTGCCTGCCATGTTCACTATGTGTGCATATATGTGTACACACCACAGTTTGCTTTGGTTGTGCCTTGTTATCAGAACCAGCATTGGTTTCACTTTCTTTGTTGAAATGTTAGAGATTGTATGCGATGTACTGATACGTTATCATTTCCTCTTGCCAAGCTATATACACCATAATAGCACATCACGGTGTAAGATCAGAGCAGATAGTATTGCTCTTCTGAATGGGTGGAGATGGTGCAAAGCCAATATTTGACAATGAACAGAGTGTCAAAAGACTAAGTAATAGGTTTTCAGTCATTTTCAGTGTTACGGGGCTTAATTAGCAGTATGCAAAGAAAGCTGTTAATGTTGGAAAATGCTGAACCTGACAACTTAACTGTGATTAATCAGAAGTGGAGTTCACACCCTGGGTCATTATTTCCAATCATCTGATAGCTCAGGAAAAAAAGCACTATCATCTTTACTTTTCCTTCTTTTAGAAGCTTCTCATCATTGGAAGCTTCCTTATTTTAGGGAGGGGGGAAAATAATCCAGAAGAAACCACATAAAGGGAGCTTTCAAAAAGGGGTTAGCCTTAGGGCCTGTCTTGAACTAGTGGTGTATCAAGAAAATGTATCTTGGCAGGCCCAAGAAATTCTGCTTGGGCAGGTTGCTTTGGGACAAAATATGCATATATACTCCTGACCACCAAATGTGCATGGAGTCTTGGATGGGATCTAATGGATCAGTGCCTACTTCAAAGGGGAACTTTCAGCCAAACATGAGGGAGGGTTCAAAGTGAAACAACAGCCAACTCCTTGTCAATTTTCAAGGAGCAGGTGTGAAACTGGGGTGGAAGTCGATACTCACCAATGCTTAACATGGGCTCTTCCCAGTGGTACTCCTCCCAGTGGCTGCCACCCCCCCCATCAAGCCCTTAAAAATGACCCCGCATGATGATGCATCATCACTCTGTTGGGGGATTCTGGATTTTTTAAAAAGGGAGGTCCTAGGCAGAGCAGAAGGCGCTCATCAGAACAACACTAAACCATCATGTGGTGTCATTCTTGGGGCTGCGGTGGTGGTGGTGGGAATGGCACCTGCAAACTGCTGGCCAGCAGATTGAACACCATTATAGAGGAGCACTGACTTCCACCCCATTCTCAAATTTTGCCCTCACCTCAAAAATCCTCCCAATGGGCCAATGCTCCCTGTGTTGACTGCCTGTGAATGGGGCTGAGCCTGTGGAATTCCCTCTGTACAGCTACCCTGCCTGGCCCAGCCTCCTCCTTCCCAGCTACTGGGATTGAATCTCATAAATACAAGATCTCCTCTCAGGCTTGCAGGGCTCCTCACAATACTTCAGATGTCCCATTCCCCCACTTAAGGTCCTCTGAGGGCCATCTGATGTGCCTGCCCAATGTGAGATTAACAGCCACATGCAAAAGGACCTTTTCCTGTGCTGCCCCTCAGTTGTGGAATGACCTGCTGGTTGAAATGCGTCTGCTGACCTCTTTGAAGGTCTATAAGCAGGCATTAAAGGCTCTATTATTCCAGCAGGCCTTCCTTTTTTAGAACTCTCGTTCCTTTGACTGACTTTTATATACTGTTTTTCATCTGTGTAGTTTTAAGCCATATTGTTTTATTGTTGGATTAAAAAAAATGTTTTAGTTCAAAGTGGTGTTTAGATATATGTTGTCTGTATATATTGTCCGTGTGGTTTTATGTAAATGGCTTTTAAACTTCGTATATTGTAATGCTGTAACTTTTGTAAACTGCCCAGAGAGCTTTGGCTATGGGGTGGTATATAAATGTAATAAATAATAGAATAATAATAATAAATTCCTCCTTTCTCCATTAGAGGCTTGACATCCAGTGTGTATGCCTGCATTTTCTGATCCACATATGAGGGGGATGCATCATGCGCAATGAAATAACTCAGTGATTATGATATTGCCATGCACAATATGATGCTATTTAGATTCCTCCCTAACTTTGATGTTCTAAAGTATATCATAGTTTCATATAGGGCAGAGGCTGTGTTTGTCAACCATCACACCTAGGCACAAACTGTGATGACATTTCATTTGTCATGTGGGTGAAGTTGTGATGATATTGGTTGGACACCAAAACCAGGCAGGAGGCCATGAAATCAAGCTGAATGGTTTCCGATCCCTGCCATGGGAAGAATATGGAGGTGAATGCCTCAAAGAACATTATTGCTACTCAGTAAAAGGAGCTGAACTTGTCGATTTTCATGCACTGGAATTAAGTCTCAGTGAATATGGGTCTGCTTATTGGTTGTGACTTTGCATCGTCTAAATGACATGAATAATCAACACGTTCCATCCTTTGACATTATTATCTCCTTTGAAAGCCACTCATCTGGATTTAAAATCCCTTTTGGGACAACACACCGAAATGGAGATGCCATCTGTCATCCTGTCTAAGACCAGACCCATAAATGGAATGCCATCATTGTGCTGCTGTCACAATCAGGGAGGATTGAATGCTGAGGAGATAATTGCCTTAAATGCCAATGGCTTCCGCTTCTGAAAGGAGCAGATTTCAGAACTAAATTCGGACTTAAAGAAAGCACGTGTGTGTGTGTGTGTGTGTGTGTGTGTAACTTTTTCTTTGGTGCTGGTTCCCGAGAAAGGACATGGATAGGAACAGCTTTGTTACTATTGCTTGGCTAGGTACTTTTTATTGTTCTAAAAATGGAACTGGAAGATGGAACTTGTAGTATGCCATTGTAGCCCTCATTCAGGAGCCAGTGCCACAGAGCAAGCCTGGCATTCAAGGCTTAAGAGGACCTAATGAAGCCATATATTTGTAAACACAGGGCTAGTTCACACATGCATGTTCATCACTTGATGACTTCAGCAGCCTCAAATGGTGAGTCACATGTGTGAATGAGCCATTACAGATCAAAGCCCATCACCAGAACTGTGGCTGTGAACTGTGACCAGACATTCATCTCAAATACGACACTTGTCAATGGAGTCAAGTTCACACATTCAACTGTGAGTCAACCATTGCTGAGTGATGTCCACACACCTTGGCGCAGAATTATACCAAGATGAAGTGTTAGGGTCTGGCATGGTAGTGTAGCTGATGTGTGGTGAAACCACAGTCCAGATCACATGCATTTTTTATCCATGAGAACATAGTCAGTGAGGTGTGACCCCTGCCCCTCAGGGACTTTTGCTAAACATATGTAATAATTACTCCAGATGTTTTGCCTGAGCAGCAGCACCCTCCCTTCTCCTCAATGCTTGCTCTAGGAATGATTTGATGGCAACAGTGGCCAATAGATGATTTAAAGGGATGATCCATGCAAGATGCAAGTGCTAACACAGCCTTGTATAGGAATAAAGTGGGTGTGGGGAACTTTTCTTGGCTTGAGGGCCAAATTAGCTTTGTGCAAGCATGCTGAGGCTGCATGCCAGCAATGGGTGGGACCACCCCACTGCTGACATGTGGCCTCCAACACAGTTGCCCAGACCCCATTCATACACACACACACACACACACACACACACTTTCTCTCTCTTGCAATGGAGATTGGTGGCTCTGATTTTGATGGGGCTGTAATTTATTTATTTATTTATTTAATTTATTAATCGCCCATCTGGCTGGTCACCCAGCCACTCTGGGCAATGTACAACAACAAAACAGTTAAAACAATAAAATTCTACATTAAAAACATCATAAAAAATACCCTAACCCACCCTAAATGCCTGCCTGAACAACCACGTTTTTAATGCGCGGCGGAAGCTCATTAAAAAGAGGGCATGGCGGAGTTCCCTAGGGAGGGAGTTCCACAGAGTGGGGGCCACCACAGAGAAGGCCCTCTCCCTCGTCCTCACCAGCCTAGCTGTCCTGGCTGATGGGACAGAGAGAAGGCCATCCAAAGCTGATCTTGTTAAGCGGCCTGTCTGGTGTTGCTGGAGGCGCTCCTTAAGAGGAACCATATAGGGTTTTAAACGTCAAAACCAACACCTTGAATTTGGCCTGGAAAACAACTGGTAACCAGTGCAACTCCTTCAGCACTGGAGTGATGTGATCTTGCCGGCAGCTGCAATTAATCAGGCGAGCTGCCACATTCTATACCAGCTGCAGCTTCTGAACTGTCTTCAAGGAAAAACCCACGTAGAGCGCATTACAGTAGCCTAAATGAGAGGACACCAGGGCATGCACTACCAATGGGAGCAGATGGTCGGGAAGGAAGGGGCGCAGCCGCCGTATCAGATGGAGTTGATACAGCGCTGTCTGGCTCACAGCTGACACCTGAGCCTCCATGGACAGCTGGGAGTCCAAAATGACCCCCAGGCTGCGGACCTGGTCTTTCAAGGATAGCTGTACCCCATTTAACACCAGGTCAACATCCCCCAGCCTCCTCTTGTTGTTGTTGTTCAGTCGTTCAGTCGTGTCCGACTCTTCGTGACCCCATGGACCATAGCACGCCAGGCCTTCCTGTCCTGCGCTCTCTCCCGGAGCGTGCTCAAGTTCATATTCATTGCATCCGTGATGCTATCTAGCCATCTCATCCTCTGCCGTCCCCTTCTCCTTTTGCCTTCAATCTTTCCCAGCATCAGGGTCTTTTCCAGGGAGTTTTCTCTTCGCATTAGGTGGCCAAAATATTGGAGCTTCAGCTTCATTATCTGTCCTTCCAATGAGCACTCAGGGTTGATTTCCTTTAGGATGGACTGATTTGACCTCCTTGCAGTCCAGGGGACTCGTAAGAGTCTTCTCCAGCACCACAGTTCGAAAGCATCAATTCTTCGGTGCTCAGCCTTCCTTATAGTCCAGCTCTCACAGCCATACATTACTACTGGGAAAACCATAGCTTTGATTAGACGGACCTTTGTCGGCAAGGTGATGTCTCTGCTTCTTACTATGCTGTCTAGGTTGGCCATAGCTTTCCTCCCCAGGAGCAAGCATCTTTTAATTTCATGGCTACAGTCACCGTCTGCGGTGATCTTGGAGCCCAAGAAAGTAAAATCTGTCACTGCTTCCATTTCTTCCCCTTCTATATGCCAGGAAGTCATGGGGCCAGATGCCATGATCTTCGTTTTTTTAATGTTGAGTTTCAAACCAGCTTTTGCACTCTCCTCTTTCACCCTCAACAAGAGGCTCTTGAGATCCTCTTCGCTTTCTGCCATTAGGGTGGTATCGTCTGCATATCGGAGGTTGTTGATAATTCTCCCAGCAATCTTAATTCCGACCTCTGATTCATCCAACCTGGCGTTTCTCATGATGTACTCTGCATATAAGTTAAATAAGCAGGGTGAAAATATGCAGCCTTGTCGTACTCCTTTCCCAATTTTGAACCACTCGGTTGTTCCATGTGTGGTTCTTACTGTTGCTTCTTGACCCTCGTACAGGTTTCTCAGGACCAGCCTCCTCTTGTCTCCCACCAAAAGTACCTCGGTCTTGTCAGGGTTCAGCTTCAGCTTATTCCTCCCCATCCAGCCACTCACTGTCTCCAGACATTTGGACAGGGATTCTACGGCCAACCTTGGTGAAGATTTGAACAAGAGGTAGAGCTGCGTGTCATCCGCATATTGATGACACCGCACCCCAAACCTCCTGATGATAGCCCCCAGCGGCTTCATGTAGATGTTAAATAGCATCGGGGAGAGGGTGGAACCCTGTAGCACCCCACAAATCAGCAGCCATGGGTCTGGAACCTCCTCTCCCAGTGCTATCCTCTGGTACCTGCCGGAGAGGAAGGACCGGAACTACCGCAATTAGGGATGTACAAAAGTCACTTACCTTTCCGCGGATTATGTTGATGGGGGGGGGGAGGCGTTCCATCCCTCCCCCTGGAATCCTCGATGGGGGGGAGGTGATCCGTTCCTCCCCCCCCCGCGGAATCCTCCACGGCCAGCTGTGCTCTGCGGCAGCTCCATGGAGCAGCCAGCAAGGCCCAGCCAGGCCAAAGCTGTCCGCAGCCGGATTTCCGCCGTGGAGGGCTCTGGGGAAAAAAACAAACAAACCACATACACAAATGGTGGCGGCTACGGCCGCCGCCATTTGCGTTCCTTATTTTTGGCCATCTTAATCTACGTAAATATTTACGTAGACTATGACGGGGAAAATAAAGGGGAACGCAAATAGCGTAGCGGGCGCTATTTGCGTCCCTTTTTGATTCACCGTTTTAGCCTACGTAAATATTTACGTAGGCTAAAACGGCAAATCAAAAGGGACGCAAATAGTGCACGCTACGCTATTTGTGTTCCCCTTTATTTTCGCCATCATAGTCTATGTAAATATTTACATAGACTAAGATGGCCAAAAATAAGGAACGCAAATGGCGGCGGCCATAGCCGCCGCCATTTGCATACACGTTTTTTTTTTTAAAAACCCAGCCATGATAGGCTACGTAAATATTTATATAGCCTATCACATTGGGTTTTTTTTTGTTTTTTTACAAGACTGCAAATGGCGGTGGCAGCAGCTGGTCAGAAGATCAGCCGCCGCAGCCGCCCGAGCTGCCGCTGCCGCCGCCCGGAAGATCCGCCCCAGGTAAGTCTTGTCCCAGGGGGGATCTCCGGGGTGGTGGGGGGGTGGCAGGCCATTCTGCCATGGAGTTCGGGGGGCCGAATGCACTGGCATTCGGCCTCACCAAGATCCATGGCGGAATTCTCTGACATCCCTAACCGCAATACGGTGTCTCCAATGCCCGACCCCTCCAGGTGGTCCAGGAAGATACCGTGGTCAACGGTATCAAAAGCTGCTGAGAGGTCAAGGAGAACAAGGAAAGAGCATTCACCCCTATCCAGAGCCCACCCTCATATCATCCACCAAGGCGACCAAGACCGTTTCTGTCCCATGCCCAGGCCTGAAGCCCGACTGAAATGGATCTAGGTTCTAGATCCATTCTGGGTTTCAGTCAGAACCAGCCAGAACTTTAAAGGAGCTATCCAAGGTGTTGAACCTATTTTGGGGCTATGTTCAGCACCTTGGATTGCTCCTTTAGAGTTTTGGCTGGTTCTGACTGAAACCTAAAATGGACTCACAGCCCCACTGAAATTGGAGCTACCAGCCTTCACTGCATGCTCTCTCTCTCTCTCTCTCTCACACACACACACACACACGCACACACACCACCCTCCTCCCTCCTGAAAATGCCCCTGCCTGCTACAATTAGGTTTAAAACATATAAATAAATATATAAGGTTTAAAAAACCTCCATTGGCACCAATGGGGGCTTTTTAAAGGCCTGATTGCAATGGGGGAAGGGTGAATTTTCGAGTATGTTTGTGTGTGTCTGTGTCACAGCATTGGAAGAAAGGAAGGTTAGTTCTTCCCTCCCCAGCAGCAATCCTCCCCTCAAATGACCCCATGCTGCAATTAAGCTTGGGGGAAAAGCCTTCATTGACACCAAGAGGGCTTTTTCAAAGCCTAACTGCTGTATAGGGGGAGGGGACAAGCAGGGAAAATATATTATCTCCAATCAGAGATAAGAGATTGGAGATAAGAGATTTTGGACTGGCGGAAGGGGCAGGTGACGGGGGACCCTCTGTGAGCTTTATCCAGCCCACAGACTATTGGTCCCCGATCTCTGGAATAAAGGCTAAAAGTGTTCATAAGGGGGGAGGGGCATCATGTCCTCCAGGAAAGAGAAGAGTTGCATTAACTGATTCATGGATATTCATTCTTTTTGTTGTTCAGTCGTTAAGTAATGTCCGACTCTTTGTGACGCCATGGACCACAGCACACCAGGCCTTCCTGTCCTCTGCTCTCTCCCGGAGAGCAGGAGAGCAGAACTTCAATGTGGTGGTGTACAGAGGCCAACTGCCAAAGCAGTTATCCTTGTTCCAATATTTCTGGTCCTGACTGTAGAAGGGGAAGAAATGGAAGCACTGACAGATTTTATTTTCTTGGGCTCCAAGATCACCCCAGACGGTGACTGTAGCCATGAAATTAAAAGACGCTTGCTTCTTGGGAGGAAAGCTATGGCACACCTAGACAGCATAGTAAGAAGCAGAGACATCACCTTGCCGACAAAGGCCCATATAATCAAAGCTATGGTTTTCCCAGTAGTAATGTATGGCTGTGAGAGCTGGACTATAAGGAAGGCTGAGCGCCGAAGAATTGATGCTTTCGAACTGTGGTGCTGGAGAAGACTCTTACGAGTCCCTGGACTGTAAGGAGGTCCAATCAGTCCATCCTAAAGGAAATCAACCCTGAGTGCTCCTTGAAAGGACAGATACTGAAGCTGAAGCTCAAATATTTTGGCCACCTAATGCAAAGAGAAAACTCCCTGGAAAAGACCCTGATGCTGGGGAAGATTGAAGGCAAAAGGAGAAGGGGACGGCAGAGGATGAGATGGCTAGATAGCATCACCAATGCAATGAATATGCATTGTCAAACTAATCCTTAAGTTTGAAATGATGTTGGTTTGTTCCATTACTTATGAGCCACCAACGATGGGTGTGTGTGCATGCCACTGGCTGTCCTTCCTGAATGGTTAGTGCCCCACTTTTGTCAAACCCCTTGAATTTCAGCTGAAAGTCCTGACTTCGCTCCCATCTGGGTGTGTTTCCTTTCAACTTCAATGTGGCGGTGCACAGAGGCCAACTGCCAAAATAGTTATCCTTGTTCCAATATTTCTGGCCCTGACTGTATATGCCAGGAAGTGATGGGGCCAGATGCCAAGATCTTAGTTTTTTTTAACGTTGAGTTTCAAACCAGCTTTTGCACTCTCCACTTTCACCCTCAACAAGAGGCTCTTTAGATCCTCTTCGCTTTCTGCCATTAGGGTGGTATCGTCTGCATATCAGAGGTTGTTGATAATTCTCCCAGCAATCTTAATTCCAACCTGTGATTCATCCAACCCGGCGTTTCTCATGATGTACTCTGCATATAAGTTATATAAGCAGGGTGAAAATATACAGCCTTGTCGTACTCCTTTCCCAATTTTGAACCAATGCTTGTTCCATGTCCAGTTCTTACTGTTGCTTCTTGACCCTCGTACAGGTTTCTCAGGAGACAGGTAAGGTGGTCTGGTACTCCTATCTCTTTAAGAATTTGCCAGAGTTTGTTGTGATCCACACAATCAAAGGCTTTAGCGTAGTCAATGAAGCAGAAATAGATGTTTTTCTGGAATTCTATGTGGTGGCAAACATTTAACTGCAATGAACAGTTGGCTGCTGCTGCTAAGATAACAGCAGACATTAAATGAAGTTGGTGGGGAATTCGAGCTGACTCATGGGAGAAGACTGCTCTAGCATGGGCTTGCTCTGGAGGAAGCACTTAGATTAAAGAACTGTATGCAGCAGTAAAAGGATTTGTTTCTCTTTGCAGCAAGGAGTGGCTGTCGTATTAAATTGCGAATACTGGCAGTGTGATTAACATGGAAGTCTTGCTGCTTGTTTATTTGTGTAAACCCCAAGCATGCATGCCTCTGAGCTACAGCTGTGAGTGTGATAGTAAAATTAATTGCTGAAAAGAGGTCAAGGGATCACCCGCTTTGACAAATTGCCAATTGCCAAACATCACTACCAATGCGGCCGCAGCCATGTAATCCCTGCAATTCATTCTCCCCCCAACCCCAAGGAATTTTGCATCTGCAAGTGTATACATGCCTAGGGCCTTATCCGCATGATGAGTTTTTTGCTTAATAAATGCACATCTGTTTCTCATTTGCTTTGTGCAGTCCACAAGTCTTGCCTTGTTGCAGGAATATCACATTTTGCCAGCACACCAACTATATTACTCTGTACTGGGGAAAAGGCAAATCTCCTCCCTTTCTAATCGGGCATTGATTGCTGCTGTGATTCTCTTTATGTTTTGTACAAGTGCCAGGAGCCTCAATTGGATATCGATTGCAACAGGATTAGGAATGAGTCACCACCTCCATGCTTATATTTGAGGAAGTCTCCTCAGCTGGGATGGGTAAATCTGTCCATTTTGTTTTCTCATGCATTTGATTTTTTTTTAAAAAAATTAGGGATGTCAGAGAATTCCGCCACGGATCTCGGGGAGGCTGAATGCCAGCGCATTCGGCCCCCCGAAATTGGTGGCGGAATGGCCTGTCACCCCCCCGCCACCCTGCGGATCCCCCCGGGACGAGACTTACCTGGGGCGGATCTTCTGGGTGGTGGCGGCTCCGGTGGCGGCTGCGGCGGTGGTTTGGCTGCGGCGGTGGTTTGGCTGCGGCGGCTGCGGCAGCTCGTCTTCTGACCGGCTGCCGCCAATGCCATTTCCCGTGTAAAAAAAAAAAGACATGATAGGCTACGTAAAGATTTACGTAGCCTAACACGGCTAGGTTAAAAAAAAAAAAGAAGACGTAATAGGCTACGTAAATCTTTATGTAGCCTATCCCGTCTGACTTTAAAAAAAAAACACGCGCATACGCAAATGGCGGCGGCTACGGCCACTGCCATTTGAGTTCTTTATTTTGGCCCATCTTAGTCTACGTAAATATTTACATAGACTAAGACGGCGAAAATAAGGGGAACGCAAATAGCGTCCGTTATGCTATTTGCATTCCCCTTATTTTCGCTGTCTTAGTCTACGTAAATATTTACGTAGACTAAGACGGGCCAAAATAAGGAACGCAAATGGCGGCGGCCGTAGCCGCCACCATTTGCGTACGCGCGTGTTTTTTTTTTTTAAAGTCCGACGGGATAGGCTACGTAAAGATTTACATAGCCTATCATGGCTGACTACAGGGACGCAAATGGCGGCGGCTACGGCCGCCGCCATTTGCGTCCCTGCTAGCCAGCGGCCGGATGTCTGGCTGCTGGCGGAGCCGGCCGGTGGCTCTGCAGAATCCCTGCAGAGCACAGCTGGCCGGCCAGGATTCCAGGGGGAGGGACGGAGTGCCTCCCCCCCACCATCAACATAATCCGCGAAAGGTAAGTCACTTTCGTACATCCCTAAAAAAAATTTCAGCTTCTTTTTCTCCCAAATAGGAACTTTGTGAATTTTCACAAATTCTTAACAACAAACAGATGAAATTCTCGCCCATCTGCACCAGCCAAATGCAATGGGTACAGTTATTCCCAGTGTGGATAGGACCAAGATGCACCTGCCTGCTAAGCAGCTGTTAAAGATGAGGAGCCCATCAGAAAAAAGAGGTGGCAACCCTAACTCAGCACTAACATGGCTGAATATTCAGGGGTAGAAACCCCAGCGTTTGAGAGCAAAGCACTCAAAGCCCCGGGCCTGGATGGACGAACCTAGGGATGGGTGGATTCCCTACCTGCTGCTCCAGGGGGGAATCCACCTGTGGGGAGAGGCAATCCATCCCTCCCCCCCAGGATCCTCTTCAGCCAGCTGTGCTCCACAGCGATTCTGTGGAGCCAGCCGATGGCTCCGTATTGTCAGCGATATGGCTGGCCTCCATTGCCATGCTGTATCGCTAGGTTAATGGCTGACTCCAGACGCAAATGGTGTCCACTACGCCATTTGTGTCTGTGTTTTTTCCCATGATAGGCTAGCCATTTACGGCTGCATTTAGGTTAATCTAAGAGCTTTACGGCCGCAAATGGTGTAGTGCATGGCAATGGCAGCTGTATTGTTGGTGATATGGTGCGGCTGGCGGCTCTGTGGAGTCACCGCGGGGAGGATCCAGCTCCGGAGGATTCCAGAGGGAGGCAGAGGTGAGTGGTGCCATTCCACCGCAGACTCTGGAGGCTGGATTCCTTTGAATCTGTCCTCATTGGGGTCTGTGGCAGATTTCTCCACCATCCCTAGATGAACCTGTCCATTTTGGTTCCTCCCACATTCAAATGTTTTTAATCTTTTTTGTCCCAAATATGGAAAACTTTGTGAATGTTGGTAAATTCTCATCAAAACTGAACTGAAACAAAATGATTACCCATCCCAAGTTGTGGCCGACTTCATAATGGGTAACATTGAGCAAATTCTAGGGAGACTTTCATTCACCTCCCTATTCAGACATAAACAGCCCAAAATAACACAGATTTTAAAAGCTGTATAGCTAAAAAAAAAAAAAAAAAGTGTCTTTTCCGAATATACCATCTGTTTGTGGACTGGAAGGCTGCCACCTTTTTTTTCTGAAAGGGCTTCTCCTCTGCCATAAAAAGCTACCTGCCTAGCAGAAATGAATCAGTGCTACTGTCCCAGTCACTGAATCTCTAAGCTGGGAATATCTGCAGCTCATATGTTTCTACTTGTCAAACAGCTTTTAAAAACCATAGGAGCCTGGGGGAGGGGGGGATGGTGGTAATAATGCAACTATTTTTGCCATTCTTAGGGCTTTGATAACTTGCTGTGCTGTGAGAGCAGGGGGCCATCTACACGGCACCGCTTTGAACGTTCACTCCATCATAACTGCGCAGCATTGCAGCTGCAAATTAGCTTCTGCTGCAGTATACACACGATTTCCTGCAGACTTCTCCAACAGAAAAATCCTCTGTGCCCTGACACATGGCCGTTAAAGCAAAGTAAACTGCAGCAGTTGCACTGTTCTTTCTTTTCTTTAACCATTATATTTATATGTGCAGCTGCACAGCCATGTGAGTATCAGGGTGCGACACTTTGGGTTTTCAGTGGCTGTTTTGTATCTTAGGGGTTCTTTTGTGTCTGTCCATTCCTCTTTAGTAAGATGTGGTTAGTCTGCTCCTTCATTATCATGCCAACTGTTTGTACACAATCACAGTGGCAGTTCTCCAGCTCCACACTCTTGCGATGGTTCGCACATACGAAGGGACATGCCCATGTGAGAGGAACGTGCCTACCCATCATTCCAAAATGGATCCCTCTGAGCTTTGGGTGTACCTCTCTGTTACTGCGCAGCTGCAAAGGAACAGGGAGGAACAGGGAGGAGTGATGTCATCACAGCATGACACATTCAAGGCATCACAGAATGACACATTCACTAAGCAAGCCTACCCCATGCCCACCGCAAACTGCAAAGTCAGTTCGAGGAAGGGACAGACAGCTCAGCAACCGCAGTAAACCCACAGCAAGCTAAATAAATCGCATCAAAACGCCTCTGTGGAAATCCACATTTTCCCTGTGAAAACCATGGTTTGGCCGCAAAGTGGTGATTGTGTCGTATGCCCCGAAGGCCCTCAGATCGCAGCAGCCCCAGAGTAAATGGCTCATGTAGATGGGCCCCAGGGCACATGCCATTCAGATTCACGCCATTCATTATTAGCAAGGTGGCTGGAGCAAAGAGTATGGGACTAGTTGCAAGATAATTTGATATGCCTTTAAGCTCTGTTTGAGCAGACTTGTTCATTTTCTAACAGCACAGTCCTATGCATGTTTACTTAGAAGTATGTCCCATTGGACTCGGTGGAGTTTACTCCCAAGTAAGTGTGCATGGGAAGGCAGCCTAAGGCTTGCAGCGCAGAGCTTGTCTCTTCTCAGCTTCATCTTTGCAAACATTTGCTTTCTCATGCTATTTTGGTTCCTTTGCTTTTGGTTGTGTGCCATTTGGCTGGCTCCTTTCATTGATTCCAAACCAGCAACATCACACAAAATAATGTTCTCCTCTAATTTCCATCAAAGCCTGTTAAAGATAGGGTTGCCAACTTCCAAGTTAAAAAATACTGGTCATATTGGCAGGGCCAGGGGATAGGTTAGAGTGGGTGGGCCAGAGGACAGCAGTTGTTGGGTCAGGAATGGCATTAGGGAAGACCTGGTGGGTGATGGGTAGATACTGGCATAATCGGTGGTTTATGGGCTCAGGATGGGACTTGGAAGGTCATGGGAGCTCAGCAGAATTTAGGAGGTTTTGGGTGGACCCTGGAAGAATGTGGAGTTAACTGCCCCCCAATACTGGCTACCCAATGGACCACAATTTTACTGGTAGGATCAGTAAAAATGCTGGCTGGTTGGCAACCCTGACTGAGAGCCAACTGTCAATACCTAAGTCAGTTCCAGGGATTTATTTTAAGTTTGCTGAATGCTGGAGAAGTTTGCATAAAGCCTAAATTATCACATAAGGTTATTGATTTTACTTAGGTCCCAAATATAGCACAATTGTACCGGTGTTTCACATTCTGTTCATTCAATGCTTTTTCTTCTACATTACATATTGGATCATAAATGAGAGATCCTTAAATAAGAAAATCATGTTGTGGGCAATGCAAGCAGGAACCATCTTTTCTTTTCTTTTTTTAAGGAGTTCAATGTTATTTCTTGTAAACTTTATAGCGTGACAGAATTTCATCAGAACACAATGACAGATGACTAATAAGGAGTATTATTATTGTAATGATCGAATCAGTATGTGATATGGCCTTGGCTTCACTTTGTGCAATTCACATATTTCTCGCAGGAATATATTTACTTATTTGGAAAGATGAATAATATTGACATCTATTAATCTCTGCACTAACTTCATTGACTAAGGCCACAATCCCAGCATGGCTGGCTAGGGAATGCTGGGAGTTGTAGGACTTTTTTACTGTCTAAACATGCATAACATTGTACCCTTAGTAAGGGCACAATCGTACAGAGATAGCCATCAGCCTCTGAACTTGGAGGCTGACGCCTATCCAGTGCAGGGCAGCCAGGGCACGGAAGGAATCCTCTTGTCTGTGCTCTAGCCACCCTGCATTTTTGGCTAGATGCACCATTTTGCACATCTAGCGGGAGATGTCGGATTGGGAGGGGGGAGGCTGCATGGAGCATAGGAAGCCTCATAAAGAGGCTTCTGTGATCTCCTCCCCTTCCCGTACCAGGAATGCCCCCTTTTCACCCTCTCTGCACTCTGTTTCCGAGTGCAGAGACTGGTGAGAACTGTGCCACCTATGAGGTGGCAGGGGCGGGAGTGGGGAGCATGTTTTCTGGGAGCGTGTTCTGAGCCCTGGCCTGGCTCTGAGCTAGGTTCCCAGAAACTGAAAAATCTTGTGGCCCTCTAGACACTGTCTAGTGGCCATAGGACTGCTCTCCCTGTTAGTTACTTAGGGCACAATCCTATGCAGCATTCCCCAGCCTGCATAGCTGGCTGGGGAATGCTGGGAGTTGTAGGACTTTTTCTGTCTAAACATGCATAGAATTGTGCCCTCAATGTATTTCTTAGCCACCTTTCAAGAATACATCATCCCAAGGAGGCTTAGAACAAAAACACACAACTCTATATCAGTACAACAAGTTCATTAATTTTAAACAAATATAAGAATAAATCAGTAACAGTTTAGTTTTTATCATTTAAAACACACACACACGTATGTATGTGTATGTATAATTTAAAACATATATATATGAAAATCCCATATTTTTCCCATAGGTGGGAAAGCAGCGTGTGTGTGTGTGTGTGGTGGGGACAATTTTGAGTGGCCAAATGTCAGGGAAGGAAAGGCTAAGCAGCCCTTCTCCCCACAGCTTGTATGCTCCTAATTTTTGAGGCTGCTTTTCACAGTAAAACACAACCCTCCAACATCCCTCCAAGAGACTGGTCATTATAGGGCCCGTGTAACATCTAGTTTGACCCAATTCCAGTGAAGGCTACAGGGTCGCTTATGCATCGCCCCCATAAAGGACAAAAGAGGACAGTGATCTGCATAACTTTTGCATATGTTAATATACAGATGTACGTAAGTCTTTAGAAATAAGAATTATTATTTAAATAGAAATGCAATACATCTCACCACAGTGGGGAAGACCACAACCTGTGTGCCTACTCAGTTTGCTGTCCAGGTTGATGGGCAACTTCAAGTCACCTGCTTGACCTTCTTAATATGATTCTTTATCTTCAAACCAAACTTGGACTGGACAATCCTTCAAATAGAGGATTGTCCTCTGTAAATAGGACACCTGGCCACTTAGAAGGGTACTGAATTAAGAGCATAAGATGAGCCCCCAAACTCCATCTACCCCAACACTCTGTTTTCAACAGGTGTCAGACACCTCTGGACAGTCTCAAGCAGAACACGAAAATGATGGTCCAGCATCTGATGTTCAGATGTATGCCATCTTTGGACATGAAGGTTTAATTTTGCTCTCATGGTCAATAGTCAGTGATACACCTTCTCTCCATAGATTTGTCTAAACCAGAGGTGGGCAACCTGGTGCCCTCCTGATGTTTGCACTATAATTCCCATTAGCCCCAGCCAGCCTAGCCAATGGACAGAGATTATGGGAATTGTAATCCAAAACAGGTCTAAACCTTTTAAAATGTCAGGGCCAAATTGGGAGGAGATCCTCCATTTTGGCACCCATGGGATTTCTTCCCAGTGCAAAATAGCAGCATCAGAGAAGGGATTTTCTGCAGGACCCCACTGGGGAAGGCAAGGGTTAAATTCTCTGTCCAGGTCTACTGTGATGCCAGCAATGATCAGCTCCCACAGCCAATGCAATTTGAATTTTTAAAACCCTGAATGTTAAATGCAAAGGCACAGTTAATATGAGGTCTAGTTTGGCCCTGAATGTGCACCACTGCAGGGTGGTGTAGTGGTGTGAGAGCCGGTGTGGTGTTAATTTTAAACAAATATAAGAATAAACCAATAACAGTTTCATTTTTATCATTTAACAACTAAATATATATATATATATATATATATATATATATATATATATGAAAATCCCATTGTAGTGGTTGGAGTGTTGGACTGGGACTTGGGAGATCCAGGTTCTGGTCCCCACTTGGCCATGAAGCTCAGTGGGTGACTTTGGGCCTGTCACAGACTCTCAGCCTAACCTACGTTGCAGGGTTGTTGTAGGGATAAAACGGAGAGGAGAACCATGTAAGTCACCTTGGGTTCCTTATAAGAGGAATAAAGGCTGGATAAAAATGTAACAAAAAAATAAAAAAATAAAAAAATTGCAGGGGCTGCTGCCAGTTCTTTCTTGTCTACAAGATGCACCAAAGCTGTAAAAAGTAACTCCACACTGGATGTGCATTTCAATGAGCTGTGCCCTCGAGAATGGTAGATTTCCAGAAGTTAAACACACTTCTGTTTAGTTTGAAGCACCAGAATTATCATCATATGTCTGGAAGATACAGCTGTGATATTAAAAACTGACAAAAATAGAATTGATATTTTGCTGCCGCATCCACTTATCCGGCGTGTTGTATGAGAGATTCATTACTTCGTTATGCATTCTGCCAAATGCCCTGAACCTTCAGCATATTTTGTTTTCCTTCTGGTTGCCAAGTACTGGATTTTATTTCCCCTTTCACCTCTTGGTGGCACTTCAGTCTATTTATTTAATCCCCCAACTTCTTTGAGTTGTCTTGGAGAGCAGATTGGAGGCAGTGGAGCCAAGCCAAGCCATCATATTCTCTTTGCTCTCAGACTACAGCATTATAATGCACATAAATAGTATTCTAGAATCCCACAATAACAAAGACATCTAATGGCCTCAGGCAATGCAGCCTGCACCCTAACTACTGACAGTTGCATTTTGAAGGCCATACTTTAACATATGGATATTTGATATACACAAGGGGAACTGTAATGATAAGTGGGTGGATGGCAGATGGAGGAAGGAGACTTTCCATTCCTCTTGGTCTCCTGCCCATGCTTTGCAGGCAGGACCCTCTATGATACAGTGGCCATGTGTCCTCTTTTACAGCTCTCTGTTTGAAGACCTGACATAGGACTGTCCTCCATTTTAAAGGTATCCTCTGTTTGAAGGGCTCCCCTGTCCAATTCTGGTTCAAGGATAATGAACTATATTAAGAAGGTCAAGCAGGGGTCTTGAACTGGCCCAACAATCTGGACAAGGGATTGAGCAGGCACACAGACACAGGTCATTGTCTTCCCCAATTGGTGAGACGTTTTCTATTTCTGTTTAACTGATAATTATTTCCACATCTGCATCCACACCTATACATTAGCATTTGCAAACATTATGCAGATTACTGTCCTCTTTTGTCTTCTTTTCTGGTGATGCATTTCCTTTTTGACGATGCATGAAGTGGCCACCCTATGGTGCAGTTTACACTGCAGGGGTCTCCTCATGGTGGAAGGAAGGGGCGCTTGCTACTCTTCTGCCAGACCACTATTACACCATAAGATGGGGAGGGTAGAAAAGTGAGACTGGTTATATCTGTAGGTAGGGATGTACAAACTGTGCTCCTACTGTCCCTCTTGACTTCTGCAGTTTGCGTCCTCTGCCCAGTTCCGCTGTCCGCAAGCCCCCAGAATTGTCCAGGGTTTTTTCTGCTCTGGAAATTGTGTGGATAAATACGTACCGACCGCCGAAAAAATCCTTCACAACAGCAGCCGTCCGTCTCTGCCAGTCCGTGTAACTTCTGTAAAAAGACTATTTTTCGTAAATGTTTATGTATTTTTCTCATTGCGGGAACTCCCCACGTAACTTCCACCAGACTCACCATTGCCATGATTGTTTACATATTTTTTCCCATGGCGGGAATTTTCCTGCCCTCTGTGCGCTCCGCTGCTGTCTTGTTTTCTCGGACTAGGGTTGGCAGAGAATTTCTCCCCGAAACTTCGGGGGGCCGAGCGCCAACGTGTTTGGCCCCCCGAAGAAGTTTCGGGGAGAAATTCTCTGCACCCCCCCGCCCCCGCACCCCCCCCGGGACGGGACTTACCTTTCCCGAATGTCCCTCCCGGCGGCGGGTCCCGGCGGCAGTTCGTCGGGTCTTTGTCAGGGGCGGGGGCGGCAGCCGATCTTTCGACCGGCTGCCGCTGCCGCCATTCTAATAAAACTAAAAAAAAAAACAATGCCCCCATGATAGGCTACGTGACGATTAACGTAGCCTATCACGGCTAGATTTGCAAAGTCAGCCATGATAGGCTACGTAAATCGTCACGTAGCCTATCACGGGTGACTTAAAAAAAAAAAAAAGCGCGTACGGATAATGGCGGCCCCCATAGGGAGCCGCCATTCATGTTCCTTAATTGGTCGCTGTAGTCTACGTAAAAATTACGTAGACTACGGCGAAAATAAGGGCAACGCTATTTGCGTTGCCCTTATTTTCGCCGTAGTCTACGTAAATCTTTATGTAGACTACAGCGACCAAATAAGGAACGCGAATGGCGGCTCCCTATGGGGGCCGCCATTTGCGTACGCGCTTTTTTTTTTAAAGTCACCCGTGATAGGCTACGTGACGATTTACGTAGCCTATCATGGCTGACTTTGCAGATCTAGCCGTGATAGGCTACGTGAATCGTCACGTAGCCTATCACGGGGGCGTTTTTTTTTTTTTAACTTTTTATTTCGCGGCCGGGCGAGGCGAGGTGCCTCCTCCCCAGCTTGAATTTCGTCCGGGCGAGGCGGGAAGCCTCCCCCCCCCCGGCCTGAACTTCGGGGGGAAAGCAGCGAAGCGCCTCCCCCCCACCGCAAAAAGCTGCGAGACCAGGTAAGTGACTTTCGTGCACCCCTATCTCGGACAGGGACTGTGATTTTATTAATTTCTGAGTATTTCTTGTTTATGTTCCTCGCATTTATTGCTCATGTTAACCTCAGAAAACCCAGGGTCTTGCAAATAAAAAAACCACGAGGCTCTGGCTCTGCTTCTGCAAAATCTGTCATAAACTTCCCAGTAACTTCTGGAACGTGGTGTGCATGTGCATGGTGGTGGTGGTGGTGGTTGTCGTGGTTGTGCGTGTGCGTGTTGGTGGTGTTTGTCTGGCTGTTGTGGTTTTGCAGTTCTGCTGTCTGTCTGGTTTTTCTTGAACTGTTGTCTGCTAATGGCTGCAGAAGGAGCAGTGTTAGGGAGGAGGTGGGGGCGGGAGGAAACCAAGACCCTTATAATAAATATTAAGAGGTGGTGGCAGTGCTCTTTGGGAGCAGCTCCTGCTGCAATGAGGTATATTGGGAGCACATCAGGAGGGGCATGTGCACACCATGGGGCAATTGCGCTCCAAGTGGAAAGTCCTGAAGCGCTCCTTTATTAAGGAAGGGCTGGATGCAGCGGAGAAGAGGGCACCATTGCCAAACCCACTGCCATACTACTGGAGGGTCAGGACAGTGTGGTTCAAGGTGGGGAAGCCTGCATTTTCATTTATCCCATCATCAAGCTTGAATGAATATGAAAACAATGATGTGTACAGTCTGCCACTCCTCTTGGACACTACCACTAGTCTTATTATTATTCCCACCCCATGTCCCTCCAGTCCCAGCCCTTTCTGCAAGCACCCCTCCCTCACAAGCTAATGCAAAAGCCCACCTAAAAATAAAGCTATCTCTTTGTGGTCTCAGTCATGTGAAAATCAACAAATTCTGACATATAGCATGCAATCCTATGCTTGTTTGGACAGAAAAAGGTCCTACAACTCCCATAATCTTCCGGCCACTTTGGCTGGTTGAAGGGATGCTGGGAACTGTAATTGTTTTTCTTGTACAACAACGTGCATAGGATTATGCAGCCCTGGCCACAAATGCTTTACACGCACTGACACACTGTCCATTTCCGGTGAAATGCTGCTGGTGCTGCCACCGGTCTCTGTGCAGTGCACCGAGAGAGACTGGCACCAAGACCAGCCTCTGTGTGTGCACGCCATCCTTATTTATTTAGTGATTTTTGAATTTTTTCACCCCACCTTTCTACCAAGAAATTGGCACTCAAGTCCACTGATGAGCAAGTGTTGAACTGGGAGCTTGGAGAACTCTGGGTATAGTCCACTCAGCCATGGAAGCTCGCTGGGTGACTTTGGGCCAGTCAGAAAGATCCATCCTACCTCACAGGGTTGTTGTTGTGAGGGTTAAATGGAGAGGAAGAGGATAATGTAAACCACCTTGGGCTCCTTGCATGAGGAAAAAAGGTGGGATTTATGCAATGCAATGCAATGCAATGCAATGCAATGCAATGCAAAAATAAATAAATAAATAAATAAATAAATAGTAAAATAAGTCAGCAAGGAACGTGTGTGCACATACTGGTGGCCACAACATTGCAAATGTAGAAATACAATATCAGTTCTGTGGGGTGAGTAAAAGTGCAATCCTGTGCATGTTTACAGAAGTCCAACAGTCCCCATCATCCAGCCAAAAATGGCACAACTGTGTAATCTGCCTCCCTAATTATCACCTCAATGGACCTTGTGGTGGGACAGAATCTGTGGTTGGTTATGGCAGGAATTGGAAATGGTGATAGCTGGCAACATTGCCATTTTTTTTGTTTTGTTTTGTTACTTCTGTTCTGTTTAAAATTCTGTCAGCCCTGAAAAAAAAAGTGAACACATTTTTGGTTCAAGTCAAGAGATATAATTTTATTCTTAAATTGTTACCAAAAGCACTAACGTGAACCAACACGTAGTCTGTGACACGATGCGCCCACACACTGACACACAGCACTGCAAAAGAGAGGCAAAATGAAGACCTTCAGTGCATCACTTTCATAAGTGTACTTTTTGACATTAGTGGAAAGACTTGAAAACATTAGGATCACTGCAAACATTGCTGAATGCTTATACACAAGCTGGCGTCTGAGATATGTGTAGTGTATGTATATTTGTGTGTGTGTGTGTGTGTGTGTGTGTGTCTTAAAATGTGATTGCACAAAACACGAACAGGTTGGCTGCGGTGGAATATGTCTGCTGGTGGTGGTATAACCCACTCTGTGAGTTGCCTCTTAATGCACATTTGGAAATGGCTTTTTCTCTACCAGTTAGGGATGGATGAAAGGGACTTACCTTGTCCCACAGCTTGCTTTGCGGTGGGGGTTCTCCCCCCGAAGTTCAGGCGAGGGGGGGAGGCGCCCCGCCTTGTCCGGCCGAAATTCAGGCCGGGGGGGAGGCGCCCCATCCCTCGCCGGCGAAATTCAGGCCGGGGAGGAGTGCCCCATCTCCCCGGCCACGAAAAAAAGAGTAAAAAACAAAACAAAAAACACACACCCATGATAGGCTACGTAACGATTTGCGTAGCCTATCACGGCTAGATTTCCAAAGTCAGCCGTGATAAGCTACATAAATTGTCATGTAGCCTATCACGGGTGTGTGTGTGTGTTTTTTTTACTGTACTTTTTTATTTTGTAATGGCGGCGGCGGCAGCCCGTCAGGAGACCGGCCGCTGCCCCTGCCTCCGCCGAACCGCCGCCGGGACCCACCGCCGAGAGGGACATTCGCCGAAGGTAAGTCCCATCCCGGGGGGGGCGGGGGGCCGGTGGAGAATTTCCCCAACACTTTTGGGGGGCCGAATGCGTCGGCACTCGGCCTCCCGAAGATTAGTGGAGAAATTCTCCGCCATCCCTACTACCAATTGAAAATGCGCATGAACTTAGGGTCACGCACACCATCACAAGCACATACATGAATCTGCATCATTGCTCCTCAGAACTTGGAGTCACATTGCTGGCTGTATCATCATCCAAGGGGTCCTCCTCGTCACTTGAAGACTGCTCTATTATGCTGACAGTTTCAGATGGTGGTGGAGGAGGGAGGTGCTGCTGAGGAATCCATTTCTTGTTTGAGCGTATGAAGGCAAAGGCGGAGACATGTGCTGGTGTTGGTCTACTTCGGCAGTTGGTGACAATGTTCCCAGTGGTGGAGAAAAGCCTTTCAGAGGACACACTCGAGGGAGGGCAAGATAGATGCCAAATGGCAACTTTGGTCAGATTTGGCCAAACTCTATGTTTTGTGTCCCAGTACAGGAGAGAATCACTCCCTAGTCTGCTGTGCGTTACTGAGAAACTGTCTCTGGCATAAGCTTCCAATTCCTGGATAGCCACATCATAAGCAGATCCTTTCCTGGCTCTTTCTGTATGGTTCTCCTGCACAATTACACTGAGTTCCACTGCCAATGAGGAGTACAAGTACAACTTACCACGAGATGTCCCTGTATGTTGTGGTGGTGCAGCTGCTGTAGCATCATCGCCCTTCCTGCCGGTGATGCTGCAGATATTATCTTCAGGGGAGGTAGTAGTCTCACTAGTCTCACTCTTCCCCAGCTCCTTCTCTTCCAGAAAATCTCTCTTGTAGCAGTGTATGATTTTCTCTGTTAAATAGGTTTTTAGACTTTTGGAAGTCAGGGTTCTGGCTTTGCTGCACCTCCCTCATTGTGCTACCCCTGAACTGCCGTTCAAGGAACGATGCAGCAATGTATTTCATATCCCTCCTCATCAAATTGATGTGTTTGTTGTTGCCAATCTCCTGTAGAAGGAATTCAGCAAGCCTAACTGCAGGATTGGGGGCTTGACTGTCTTCAGTACTGGCGTGCTTACAAAGCCCAGCACAGCATTTTCTCAGTGCTCCCTCTATAGTCTTCAGCACAGGTAGAACTTGGCCTAGTGTAGCATAGTCTGCACTCAGTAGTGTTGTGCATTCATCAAATACTTTTAATATGTCAACCAGGTCTTGCATCAACACCCACTGCTGTGGTGTGACATAAAATTTGGAAGGGTGTTGTTTCTCTCAAATGTAGTCATTTATAGTAGCTCTCTGCTCACAGAGTCTCTGTAGCATATGCAATGTGCTGTTCTAGCATGTGCACATGTCCAAGATAAATTTGTGTTGTGGGAGACCACGGCTACATTGGATGGTGCCTATTGCCTCCATTGCTGAACAGGACTGCCTGAAGTGGGTGCAAATGGATCGGGCCATCTTAAGTAGCTTGCCTATTTTAGGAGATGCGTTGGTCAATCCTGAACGCACCACAAGGTTCAAACAGTGCGCAATGCACTGAATGTGGTTTAGCCTTGCAATGCGGAGGCATTATCTGTCGCTAAACAGCCCACTGCTAGATTTAAGGGGACGAACCAGGATTTAACAACACCATCAATTTTCTTTGTAATGCTTTCTGCTGCGTGTGTCCCCAAGAAAATTGTGAGGGTCAATGTCGCTGTTCTCCAAGTCAGTCTGCAGATCTCATTGATGGATACCCACTGCGCAGTGACACACAGATAAGACTTTGCTTGATTGCTTGTCCATGTGTCACTCGTTAAATGTATTCTTCCTCCAACTGTGCATTTCAAATCCTGTTGGAGTACCCTTCTGATCTCAGAAGCCAGGGCTGGAATGGCAATGCCACTAATGTAGTGACGAGAAGGGACCTCCCACTGAGGGCACAATTCTTTCACGAAGTCCCAGAAGGCCTCCTCTTCCACTATGCAGAAGGGCAGCATGCATCAAGCAATGAACTCTATCAGGGCTTGATTCAACCTTGCTGCCTGGATGCTGTCAGAGGGGAATTCCTGTGTCAGCATGAGGCATTTTTCCATTGACACCTTCTCACCCGAACCACTTTGCGTTTGGTCTATGCAAGATGATGCAAAGAAGGCAGTAATGGTCTTTTGGGATTGTTGTGAGAGGGACTTGCCTTTACTATCTTTGGGCACAAGAAGCGCATGATGCAACTCCATGTGTTGCCTCATGGCAGACGTGCCCACTCGTCCGCAGCCCCCTTCCTTTCCTAGGCGCACACCACTTCTACAAACATCGCAAACCACAACGTAACTATCATTTTTCTCATATTTGAAGAAGCGCCACACATAAGAATTCTTATGCCACCCTGCCACCATCTTTTCTTTGGGGAATGGGAGTTTCAGTTTCAGATGAGGTGGCATCGGGAGCTGCACATTTCCGCTCATCTCTGCTTGTGGATGCTGTTGTTGGTGGCATTGGTGAAGATGGTGAGCGCTTCGCAGGGGATATTGGTTCCTGAGGTTTGGGATTGCTCCCAAAGAACCCTGCAGGCTTGACCACGGACTCAGTCTCAGGGACATTGGTATAGAAGGACTCATCATAATCTTCTCTGTCTGAATCACTGCTGGAATTAAGTCCTCCGGGCTTATTTTCCAAATTACGTGAACCACTGCCCATGAGGTAATTATCAGTAGGTAGCTCCGGACCTGGTTCATCTTCTGTCCCACTTTCACTCTCGGATGCAGGGAGGACAGTTGTGGGCGTTTCTGTAAAGATTCCAAGTAGAAGTGGAATTTCAGGATAAATGCACCTTTTACACATGAATAATAGCAATGAGAAAACACTATATACTTATGGGAATCTATGAAACATAGCTTGGAATTGCAATCAACATGCCACAAGGTGCAGATGTAAGCTACTACTGCACTAGCACTGAGAAAACATACACCACACGGTGCAAATGAAATGTACATACTTCAAAGCTCCACAAGAGTTGTCTAAAATTGTCCTCACTGTTAAAACTCTGAAAAGCCTGTGGGAGGATTAAGTCTTACCAGATTTTCCTTTGGAATGATGTAGACCTCATTGTGACTTTCATTCCACTGCTGTAGAATCCCCTTGGGAACATTTCCATCTGCTTTGGACACACTGCCCTTCTGCTCACCGTCCATGCGCATTTTCCCTGTTCAGAGATGTGGCTGTCTGTGCCACTTTCTGCAGCAGTATTTGGTGGTGCGTGCTGCTTGCGGTTGCAAGGTGGACTGGTGCTGGGGCTGGTGGTGCTGGTTACACCTTGGGTTTCCTCCTCTTCCAAATATCACTGAACTGCAACCTCCATGCTGAATCTCCAATGTCCGTACATCTTTTGAGTCCTGGATTGACTACGGGTTATTTTTTTCTCCATGTTCATGTCTCTGGGGTGGGCAGGAGGAGACATAAATGCATGTGGTGGTGAGAGAATTACTCAGGAACATATTTCAATATAGCAAAGCTGAAATCATGCAAACAGCCTATAACCTCATATAGTGCAGTGTAAAAGTACTTTGAGGGTAGGGATGTCAGAGAATTCCTCCACGGATCCCAGGGAGGCAGAATTCCAGTGAATTTGGCCCCCTGGAATCTGTGGAGGAACGGAGCAACCTGCCCCACCACCCTGCGGAAGTCACTGAAACGGAGCCTACCTGGCTGCGGCTCCAGCAGCGGCAGCGACTCCAGCGGTGGCTTCGGCGGCAGTGGCGGCTCTGGCCGCTGCTGGGCTGCGGCCGCAAATGGTGGCCGCTACATCAGCCACCATTTGCGTCCCTGCTTTTGCCATGATAGGCTACGTAAATATTTACGTAGCCTATCACGGCTGAGCGAAGGGACGCAAATGGCGGCTGCTACGCTGGCCACCATTTGCGTCCGCAGACCTGCCGCTGTGGATGCACCCGGCCAGCGGCTCAGTGGAGTCATCGCGGAGTGGAGCTGGCCAGGGAGAATTTCAGGGGGAGGTACGGAGCGTCTTTCCCCCACCACGGTGTCACCCTTCAAAAAGGTAAGTGACTTTCGTACACCCCTATTTGAAGGTGCTGCTGGAGGATGGAGTCCATGCAGCCTGCAAAACACGGGCTGCTGGAGGATGGTGTCCTTCTCAGGTCTAAACACATGCTGCTGGGTGTCCTTCTCAGCCCAAAACACAGGCTGTTGGCCTTCCCTGCCATGTGCAGCTGCAGCCACCCCCACCCTCATCCAAGCCCCAACCGCCAACATAAAGGCACATGTTTTGCATCCCATGGAAAGAAGCTTCCTTAAACACAGGCTGCTGGAGGATGGAGTCCATGCAGCCTGGAAAACACAGGCTGCTGGAGGATGGAGTCCTTTGCTGCTGGCCTTCCCCCACCATATGCCACCACAAATTCAATAAATAGGGGCACATTCATGTAAAGTATATCAAAGAACATACCTTCACTATAATAAAGGTTGAACAGTACCGTAGAACCAGGGCCACACTTCCCAGTTGCGGACACTCTGTCTGCAGCAGCAGCACCTCTCATCTTGCCCAAGTGAAGCGAGTGGTGACCGAACTGAAGGCAGGAAAAATGGTTGGACTCGCTCTTCTCCCCTCCCTCAAGTTCCCTCCCCTCGATGACCTTATCTTCCTGGTGGGGTGGGGGGTGGCCTGGAGAGATCTCAGTCACCTGACCTCACCTCCACAGACAATAAAAAAAAAGTCTGAGGATTTACGTACACTTCACGACTCAGCGAAAAAAAGCCGTGTGGTCACAGGGAAAATGTATTTATTATCATAACATATGGGAAACCCATTCGCATTCTATCCTTCCGATTCATGGATTTTATTCCGTAATTATCTTCATAAATTCTGCCGTTTTGCGGGGGGGGGGGAGCCGCATGAGTGCTCGCTCCGCCAACCTCATCATGCCATTCCGTGGAGGATTCCGCGGTACGGATTGATGGTGATTCGATACCATTTCAATCCGTGGTGGAATTCTCTGACATCCCTATCTGTAGGGAATGCAAGAGCAGTGGAACTAAACTCCTGCAATTCCCACCTCAGACCTTTGTATCCTTGATATGAAAGATTCAACTCATTTCCCCAAGGCAGTGGAGGCTGGTGGCTCCAATGTCAGTGGGGCAATGAGTCCGCTCCAGGTTTCAGTCAGAACCAGTCAGAACTCTAAAGAAGTGAAGGAAGAGATATGCCACTGGACTCTTCTCCTCCATTTTCACCTGCATCATCCTTAATGTAGTTTTTGGTCATATTAAACAAATGTGAGAGCCAGTTCTAATCTGATATATTGGACACACAGGAACCCTCTTTATTCCATGTTAAAATATAACACACAGCTACAAGATAGGCATACTTCTCCAAAAGAAATACTGAGCCATTTCTTGGTCTCCTAGTCCTAGCTAAACCTACCTTCCTCCTCACAACTCTTCCTGCCTTCCTTCATTTTCACACAATGTCTTCCCAGTACTGGACAAACATGGTAGAGCATTCCTGCTTTCAGTAATAATGTACACATTACTGATCTGAGTTAAGGAAATCATTGCTTCAAAATAAGAGAGCAGGAAAACAAGCATGAAACATTTTTGCCTTGTGAAAATCTTAGACATACTGGTCTATTTACTTATTCATCCCACTTGTATCACTCCTTTCTTTCAAGAAACGCCAAAGTAGGGATGTATGACAATGTCATTCCCATACATTTAAGGCCAGACGTTGCTCTGTTCGCCTTGGCCCGAATGCAAACATGAGCACATTTTTCAGGCAAGCCTGCACACTCCTGAGCTCTTTTGCAGCTCAGGGGCTCACTCTTTTGCAAAATCCATAGTTTAGAAAAATGTGCAATTTAAAAATGCATATTTTGAAAGAAAGAAAAAGGCGGGGCATTTGCATGGGGGGGAGTAAACATTTGAGTGCACATTTAAAAAAATTGTACAACCAAATGCATACTTCACCCATTCAAACTGGTGTGTTGGGGGGACGTGTACAGTTGGGAACAGGAATTTTGAGGTAGTACTTGGGAGAACCTTGATGAACTTGAGAGCCAAACTGAATCTCCCATCCCTACTCGGGGAAGCATAGATGGGGTTATCCCATTTTTCCTCTTACCACATCTTAAGAGGCAGTTGAGGCTGAGAGGTGGCTCTCCCTGAGCACCCCCCCAGTCTTTGGGGGTACGTGGGCCTCTTTCCAGCATATGAAGTCCCCAATGAGCATTCATGGATATACCAGAATCTTATCAATACATATGCATATTATAAGATAGTAAGGGGAAATGAGACAGAAATGGAAAGAGAAAAACATTGCATCAATCAAAGAATCAATGTATTGTTAATTTCCCCATTGAAAAATGTATCTCTCTCTGTGCTGTTCTCCCCATCCCACACCCACATAAACATGTTCATGTTTGTCAATTTAATTTATGGAGACCTCAAATTCCCACTAGCGCATTTTTTAAAAGGCATTGTCCAAATCCTCCCCAAAGGCAAATTAGGGACAGTGACTTATCCGGAATAGGTCTCAGAAAATAGAGATGGTCCCTGGTAAATACAGATAATTGTAGTACATGATAGGATGCAATATTAATATAGTGAAGCCAAGATAACATATTATAATGTATTTACTGGATGTAACTCTCATAGCATTTTATAAAAATTAAAAATGCTATACACATAACGAGCAACACTATGTTCTGAAAATCATATTATCCAGCGTTATCAATATAACATTTTTCTCCTGAAAGAATGCAATTACTATTAAGCTGCCTGGCTATCCAAGTTGCAGTGTTTTTCGCCATGCTAAAATCCTCTCCAGTTTAAGCTGCAAATTGAGAGGAGCATTTTTCAAACACCAAAGTCCTTTCTATTTTTGGTCTTTTTAAGCTCTTTAACCTGCTATACTGCTTTAATTCCAACGAATAAAAATAAGCTTGACTGACTCAACCCAGTTTCATTGAGAAGGAGGTAGGTGGGAATAGAAGCATTTGCCAGAGAGGGGGGAAAAATCACTGCAGTCCTTGGAAGTTACAGTAGCAAGTATTCATTTGGAACCAAAAGGAGGACTCTTTATTCTTCGTATTGGCCTGTTAATGCTGATGAAACTCCTTTTGGGAAAATTGTACAGAGGAAAGCAGGGGCATAACCTTGTATGTCACTGTGTTTAATAATAATAATAATAATAGGGTTGATTCTGTCTGTTCAAAATTGTTATGGACTCTTCATATTAGGAACTTTGTCCATAAGAAGCAGAAAATATTATAATGCAAAGAATCTGCCTACGGAAGGATAGTGCGTCCAAATCAGCCTGAGTCAGGTCTGCGTTAGGGAGTAGGGGGTGGGGGCGGGGAGAATGGCTTCTGGAGATAGCATACCATAGTGCAGGGCTGTCAAACTTCTATCAGCCCAAGGGGCGAATTCAGCATATTTTATCTTAAAGGTCTTACTGCCAGTACTTAAGCCTTAAGAGAGGCATTTCAACGTTTTAGAACTGGAAAGAAGCACACAAAAGCCAGGAAACCATCAAATAATCAAAACTGGGGGAAGGGGACAGGACCATCTGGGGAACTCCAGAGGGCCAGATTTGGCTCATAGATCTGACGTTCAATACCCCCGCCATAGAGCAACAGCAAGTCTGCTTTAAAATAATAGAACAATAGTTTCCAGCCTCTGTTCTGAAGAACACTGGGGTGTTAGTATGGCGTGGGCGCCCGACTGGGTCCGGGAGTCCATCGGGCTACCCCTGGCTGTGCCCCCGGACCATGCCCACTGAGCCTCTGGCCTTGCTCGCCCCCGCTTGCACCCCCCCAGACATTCCCTGCACTCACCTGGACCTGTCCTCGAGTGCCCACCATTTTCCCCAGCTTGTTTTTATGAAAAAAGGAGGCCTTTTAAAATGCGCATATTTAAATATGTGCAAATTTGGGTTGGGAAAGGCTAATCTACGCAATATTAGAGGCATACTTACTGTAAATGGCCCATTTACACCTCTAGTATTGCATATATTGGATGGGACCCAGGGTGAGTGTGAGTGGCTCGGCAAGCTCGTGCTTGAGCACAGGTTGGGATGGGGCTGGAGCAGGAGCAGCACTTCAGCGGGTGCCTGACGAAACTGGATAGGGATGGGTCCATCCATCCCTAGGTGTTACTAGTGATCTTCTCCAGAAAACATAGTGAGTGTGAGAGAACCCCCCCGCCCCCCCAACTCCTGGGCCTCCTCCCCACACATGCCCACAAGTTTCCAGCTTCTCCTGCTTCTGCCCTCTTGTGCTGGGGCTGCTCCTCCAGCTCTGGCTGTGGGAAAGAGCTCTCTCTGTCTCTCCACCCTAATGTCAGGGTCTTGTTCCTGCTACAGCTGTGAGCCTGGCAACAGGAACACTTGGAAATGTAGCTTTCTCAGCTTCCTGATCAGAGTGAAAAGCTGAGCTAGAGAACTTAGTGGGCAGCACCTAGGGAAGTACAAAAGTCACTTACCTTTTCGAAGGGTGACATTCGTGGTGCGGGGTCGGCGCTCCGTCCCTCCCCCTGAAATTATCTCCGGCCGGCTCTGCTCCGTGGAGATTCCGCGGAGGCGCCGGCCAGGGCCACCCGCAGCCGAATATCCAGCCACTGGGCAGCCTGCAGGGATGCAAATGGCGGCGGCCGTAGCTGCCGCCATTTGTTTCCCTGTATTTTGCCACGATAGGCTATGTAAATATTTACGTAGGCTATTACGGCAAAAAAAAAAAAAAGGAACGCAAATGGCAGCCACTATGCCATTTGCGTTCCCTTTTTTCTTTTGCCATAATAGCCTACGTAAATATTTACGTAGGCTAAAACAGAAAAAAAAAAAAAGGAATGCAAATGGCGGCCGCCGTAGCTGCCACCATTTGCGTTTGCTGGGTTTTTTTTGCCGTAACGCAAATGGCGTCCCTGTGTTAGCCGTGATAGGCTACGTAAATTGGCTTCCTCATTATACCCGTGATAGGCTACGTAAATACTTACGTAGCCTATCACGGCTATAATGAGGAAGCGAATGGCAGCTGCAGACACAGCTGCCTTTCGCAAAGCAGCGCGAATGGCAGCAGGTAAGTGCACCGTTTCACTCGCCTTTTGTGGGGTGGGGGGGTGGGGGGCTTCGTTCTGCCATGGATTTCGGGGGGCCGAATGCACTGGCATTCGGCCTCACCAAGATCCATGGTGGAATTCTCTGACATCCCTAGTAGCACCTCTCATATTAAGAGGTGAGCATTGCAAGCTACCAGAGTTCATAATCAGAGGCTGGCAATTGCAAATGTCAATGGCATCTCTAGTTCACAATTAGGGATGGGTGGATCTGTCAGTTTTGCTTACTCCTGCATTTGAGCTTTTTAAATCTCAAGTTCTTTCTCTCTCAGCTATGAAGAATTATGTGAATTCTGGTGAATTCTGATAAAAAAAATGAACTGAAATGAAATCCTCACCTATCTGCACCAGCCAAATTCAATAGGTACAGCTATTCCCAGCATGGAGAGGACCGTGACGTACCTGCCTGCCATAGAACTGTTAAAGATGAGGAGCCTGACAGAAAAAAGGGGTGGAAACTTTAATTAAGCATTTAATGTCTGAATAAACAGGAAATCAAACCCACACTTTTAAGAGTAAGCATTCGAAACTAGGGGTGTACGAACCCCCCCATGTCCGGTCCAGGGGTGCAACTGTGAATCACAGGGCAATTCAGGCCACTTGGGGCCCCGCAGATTCCTCCAGAGCACTAACACATCCACTGGAGTTGGCGGAGCAGCTCTCCAGCTTCCTAAAAAATGTGATACACTAATGGCAGCTGCCATTGGCCTATCGTGGGAAAATTACAGCCGTAAATGGCACATTTTACACCATTTGTGGCCATAAGGCACTTACTTTTGCATACATTGCAGCTGTTTATGGCTGTATTTAGGTAAAATTAAGTGCTTTACAGCTGCAAATAGTGTACTTTTCCTACGATAAGCTAATGGCAGCTGCCATTAGCATATCATGTTTTTTAGGAAGCTGGAGAGCTGCCCTGTGGGAACTCTTCTGGATGTGGAAGTGAGTGCAACTGGTCTGCTGCAGACTCTGGAGGTTGGATTCTTTGGAATCTGGCCTCATTTTAGTCCATGGCAGATTTCTCCAGCATCCCTGCTCAGAGCCTTGAGCCTGGATGGATGAATCTGTCAGTCTCCATTTCTCCCACATTGATTCTTTTACATTTTAAGGGTTTTTGTCACAAATATGGAAAACCTCATGGATTTTTGGTAAATTCTTATCAAAACCGAACTGAAATAAATTATCTTTCATCCCTATTCACCCAAGGCTGATAGTGGGCTCCAACCAGCACCCTGTGCAAATTGAGTCTGTACCCAAAATCAATCTGCAATTCATAGGGATACTATGGCAGATGTTCAAAGTATCCTCAGCAGGTAAGTCAAAGTGTGGTCTACAGTTGAGTTATGGTAACCCTGTGCAGGTGTTCTAGCTCTTATAGAATTAGGATCATGTGAAGGGAGAGGAGAGATGCATGAGTTGAACCTGCCCTCCCTGTTGCATCCCCATTGTCTGGCCCCACTGCGCTCCATGCATTGAGCACTGAAGGTGTATTGGCCCCAGGCCTGTAACCAAGTTACCTGTAGTGTTAGAGGGGCCTAGAGATCCATAATGCTTTGCTTAGGTTCATTATTAGTGAAATTCCCTTGCTAGTGAGCCTCTGAGCATGTGAGATGAGTCAAAGGTCGATAGTAGCAGCCTCGGCGCATTCCACGCTAATGAAGGCTAGTATCTTATCAGGGCCTAGTATGTGCCTGGGAAGTGAGGCTATGTTTATGCAAAGCTGCAGGTGTCTGTAGTGGGAAAGCTCTGACTGTTTCCCTTCTGACGAAGCACTGTTATGTCTATGCTGGGAACAAATGCTAATTAACTTTTGCTGTTGTCATGCTGCCTCACTGCTAACATGTATAGTATAAAACCCATTTTACCCCATGGCTCTGGGTTCAGAGAAGCTGTCTGACCCAACCATTGGGTATGCCTGTGTGCTGATTGTACTCAATAAAGTATCTCCTTGTAAGTAAACCTGGATCTGATTTATCACTTTCTTGGCACCTCTAAGTTAAGAGTTCAAGGCCTACTGCAGGGGCAATACAGAAGGCCTGAGGCAGGGAGTCTGCTGTGGTTGTGTAGGCTCCCTGCAAAATTTAGAACCAGGATTATTTAGGTTTCTGAGTAGCAAATACAACAGACTCTCCACTGAAGACCTCCCACTCTGACCTGTTGAGGGTGGCAGGGAAGGGCAACCTGATAGAATAGGTGAGGCCATCTAGTGTATCCCCAGTCTCTGCTCACATGGCCCTAATCACAGGAGGGCTAGAACACCTGGATATGGCTGTCATCTTCCATCATTCTGAGTTTAAAGGCTACCATTATGTCAGTATAATGCCATACAACATTGTACAATGCTAGCTGTGCTAGCATTGGAATGTGATCCAGGATGTCAGATTAGGGCGTCCATGTGCCCTGCTTTGCAGAGGACAGTCCTCTATTTGATGTGCTGTCAGAGGACCATCCTCCATTCGAAGGGCTGTCTAGTCCAAGTCTGGTTTAAAGGTAAAGAACGATAAGAAGGGAGAGCTGGGGCCTTGAAATGGCCCATACGCAGTTAGCAGCTGGACAGCAGACTGAGCAGGCACACAGGTCATCTGGTCTCAGGGAAGAAGGGTGTCATTCCTAGGAAGAGGGAAACGATCCCTTAGAAGGGACCATTTCCTCAGAAGATGTACAAATATCCTCTTGTGCTGATGATGTGCTTCCAGGGGGATGAGGGGCTTGTGGTAATGGGAGATTTGATCATGAGACATATAGACAGCTGGCTTTGTGATGGGCATGTAGACCACATGGTGAATTGCCTGCCTGGTGCGGAGGTTGCAGATATCATGTGCCGTCTAGATAGCCTAGTAGATGGTACTGGGGCACAGTCAGTGGTCATGGTCCATGCTGGTACCAATGATGTGGGAAAATGTAGTCATGAGGTCCTGGAAGCCAAATTTAGGTTGCTAGGTAGAAGGCTGAAATCTAGGACTACCAAGATGGCTTTCTCTGAAATGCTACCTGTTCCACACACAGGACCAGCTAGACAGGCGAAGCTGAGGAGTCTCAGTGTGTGGTTTGTGATAGGCATAGGGATGGGCGAATTAGCAATGTTTGAGATCACCAGGATTCTCTGAACATTGTTTCACCACTCGTCTTGTGCCCAGTTCCCAGTCACAACTGCTGCTTGTTTGATGCGAACGGGAAAATTCAGCAAATCGGGCAGTGATCGGACAGGAGATTTGCACAAATTTCCCCAAATGTGTGCAAATTTCCTTCACAGGCAAAAGCGGGGCTTATTCAGTCTACAGAGGAAATTTGCACAAATTAGTAAATTTGTGCAAATCAAACTGGGAATCAGGAATGAGACAAGCGAACTCCTGTGGTTGACAATTTGCAAATATTTTTGGTGGACACCTGCTTGCACTTGTGTTCGAAGCTTTGAATGGGGCAAGCTTGCATGTTTTGCAAGCAAAAAAGACACTCTCATGCATCCCTAGATAGGCATGTAGCCCCAGGGTACATTGCCTGCTTGGTGCAAAGGTTGCAGATATCATGCATCATTTTCATAGCTTTCTAGAGAGTGCCGGGGTGGAGTCAACACCAATGTTGGCACCAATGACATAGAGAAATGTAGTTGTGAGGTCCTGAAAGCCAAATGTAGGTTGCTAGGTAGGAGGTTGAAATCCAGGACCACCAAGGTGGCTTTCTCTGAAATTCTACCCATTCTACATGCAGGACCAGCAAGACGGGGGGAAGCTGAGGAGTATCAAGGCATGGATGAGACAGTGGTGTAGAGAGGAGGAGTTCAGATTTGTTAGGCACTGTGAAACCTTTTGGGACAATGGCTCCATTTTAACCAAAAGTGTACAAAAGGCAGTTCTTGTTGCCATTGTCACTAGCTGCTAATAGAGCTCCTCCTCTTAGGCAAGAGCGAGAGGCAGGTGAACAAGCGGGTTGGCCTCTTGTCAGTGGGGCTCCTTCTGGAGTGTGAACCCTTGACAGGTGCCCCACCATGCCTATCCTTGACATCAGCCCTGATATAGACCCTGCAATTGTAGCGATAGGTGTACTGCTAAAGGTAAAGGTAAAGGTGTCCCCAACCAGTCGTGTCTGACTCTAGGGTGTAGTGCTCATCTCCATTTCTAAGCCGAAGAGCCAGCGCTATCCGAAGACGCTTCCGTGGCCATGTGGCCGGCATGACTGAACACCGAGGTGCACGGAACGCTGTTACCTTTCCCACCGAAGCGGTACCTATTTATCTACTTGCAATTTCTTGCTTTCGAACTGCTAGGTTGGCAGGAGCTGGGACTGAAGACGGGAGCTCACTCCGTCACGCGGCACTCGGGTCTCGAACTGCTGTCCTGCCGACCTTCCGGTCTGCAATTCAGCGTCTTAACCACTAAGCCATCGCGGCCCCAGGTGTACTGCTAGTTGATACTAAAATGTCAATATATTTACCCTCTTTCCATTGGCTACCTATTAGTCATTGTTGATGAAATAAAATATGTAAGCAGGGGGAAGCCAACCCTCCCCATTACTGTTTGGCTAGCTCATTTATGTGTGACTAAGATGTCCCCAAGTGTATCTAGTACCAATGCCTTAAAGGTAGGGATAGGTGTTTATTGAAGTCAGGTACTTTAAGGTACTTTTTGATATTTCAGAAGTGTAAGCAGAACCATAACAGATGCTTGGTTGGATAAAATTAGAATTTTGCAAAATCACATGTTTTCAAGACATAGCCAGTGCCCAAAAGCATATAAACAATTGGCATATGAGGAATAAAGCACTTGTTTAAAAAGGCAGAATCCCAATTATTTGAAAAGCTGTCAGAGATTATCCATATTAAAGGAAGTGGCAGATGACAGCCAAACACAGTTGCTTTAGAAATTAGGTGGTGAAATTTATCACTCCAGGAATAGGCATCTGAGGCAACAACTTTAGCGAGACTGAATTTTTATAGTGACAATACGTATAATCACTAATGCAGCCAATTATGCGACCCAAATGAAGTGCTTGTGGAGATTAACTGATCCTGCCTGCTGTGCAGGTTTACTAAAAGAGCTCTTGCAGCCTTCCCCAACCTGGTGCTCTCCAAATGTGTTGGACTACATCTCCCATCATTCCCAGCCAGCATAATGATAGGAGTTGTCATCCAACACATCTGGAGACCACCAAGTTGGGGAAGGTCGCAATAGGCCATGTTGGCAAGGCTATTGGCTATGGTGGCTAGGTTTGATGGGAGTTGTAGTCCAATGCATCTGGAGAGCACCAGGTTGGGGAAGATTGAGCTAATGTGACACAGTGGTTATGAGAATGAGCTGTGAGCTAGGAAGTCCCTGTGTAGAATTTCACCCCAGCCAGGAACTCACTAGGAAGCCCCTGGTAAGCAACTCTCTTTTTAGCCTCGGCATGCCATCTGTAAGATGGGGATAATAACTCTTGCCTACCTGACAGGCTTGCTGTAAGAATTTCTGGAATAACGGATACAAAACATTTTGAGCACTAAGGAAAAACACTATACAATTGCTAAACATTACTACTACCAGTATTGATGTATTTCTTATAAATTTTATACCCCACCCCACCCTTTAGCCAAAAAGGCTCCCAGAGCAGCTTACAAAAATAAGTAGCAAACACACAAGGAATAAGGGATAGTGAGGGGGGGAAGGATTTATATTATTACAATTTGTTTTAAAAATCTACTTGAAGAGCTGGTAATGGTAATAGGTTACTTCCTCTTTCTCTCCTGCTCACAGGGCAGTTGGTTGGAAATTGCTCTGTGAAGGGAGGAAGGCCCCAGTCCCTGCTGCTTGAAGCCTCAGCAGGTAGAGACCCTATCAGGGAAATTCAGTCAAGTAATATGTTTTCCTGAATGCTGCTCTTCCCCTTCTCAATTTTGGCCAGCTTCACTGGTAATTCACCCTCTGCTTCTACAAAAGCGTGGTCCTATTTGTGCTCAGTCCTCTTATAGTTACCAGACATGTTCCAGAACCCCCCTTCTCTTCTCTTCCTGGTGAACTGGTCTCAGACCACTTGTTCCAAGTGAATCTGATGAATAAACATGCAGGGGTGATATTAAGAAATGCCCTTCTATCTTCCCACCTTCATCAAACATAGGGACTGGGGTTTCCTTCAACCGCATCAGACCAGGGTGGGCAAGTTGTGGCCCTTCAGATGTTTTGGCCTACAACTCCCAACAGCTCTAGCCAGCACAGCCGATGGTGAGGGGAGTTGTAGGCCAAAACATCAGGATAGCCACAAGTTGCCCACTCCTGTATAAGACAGCCACAATGACCATTCTATGCAGCTACAGGATTGTGACATTTCTGTAAGTGTGTGCCCCATTCCAAAAGGTTGAAATGCCTCTCCTAAGGCTCCGTGACTGGGAGCATTAAGCTACAATATGCGGGTATTCTTTGTCATTTTTTTTTTAAATGTTTGGTCCCACCCATTTGAATTCAGCCCTGCCTCCTTTGCATTTGGCGTGCCCACCACTGGAATGCTCCCCCCACCCCCGAGCTTCTCCAAAATGGAATCCAGCCCTTGGGGTGGAAGATGTCCCCCGCCCCTGATATAGGCTATAATTATGACACATTTCTCATTGTTCTAAGTAGCCAGTGAGGTGGGCTGGATGGAAGTAAACAGTTGCTCCTGCTGAGCAGCAACCAAAGGGGAGAAGGAAGTCCATGACCTTACTGGTAGGCATCATGTGGTGACAGTCGGGCCAGCACAATACGGGTGCAGAGTTATTGACTAGTCGCCAACAGGTTCAGTGTGCACTGATGACAACAGTAGCCCATGTTCATGCTGGGTGCTAATGGCCAGTCGTCACCTACATGCCTGGATGGTGCTGACCCAGCCATCCTGCCTCTGCCACCACTATGCTGCCAGAAAGGGCTTTCCTATTTGGTTTTCGCTCACTCCTCACCAGCTGCTGCTGTTACAGAGCTGTAGTCGCTTCTTCCCCTGCCTTTAGTCCTTTGTGCTGTCCAAATGACGAGAAGCAATGTGAGTTCCTCTCAAATATTTCCACCCCATCATGATCGGTACTACCCCTATAGCAGGGGTGGGAACCAGTGTGGTCCTTTAGAAGTTGCTAGATTCCAAATCCCATCAGCCCCAGCCAGCATGGCCAATGGTCAGGACTGATGGGAATCATAGTCTGACAACATCTGGAGGGCCATAGGATCTCCTGCCCTACGGTGACAAGTGCTAGAGGAGGATTGGTAGTAAAGCAGTTGTGAATTAGTCCGGTTGGAGAGCAATCCTATGGTCCCTGGGTGAGCATCCCAGTGACCATAGGATAGTTTGGATTCCCTCCTCAGAGGTCAGAGAGAGTGCTCCGACCTCGGAAGGGGGAGTCAGAGATCTGACCCCGCTCCCCTGCCCACTTGCAGCCGATGTGGAGTGCTGACTGCCCCTCTGATGTCAAAAACGTGACCTCGGAAAGGGGGGAAAGGGGGCATTCCGGTGGACGGGAAGGGAAGGAGACTGGACAGGCCAGTATAACAGGATATACCAGGATATCCTGAGCCTCCTCCAGCCTCCTTCTCTCCCCCTCTGAAGCATCCAAGCAAAGAACTGAAGGTAGGGAGGCAAAGATCACCTCTCCACTGCTCCTCCCAACCTACCATCTTCAGCCCGACAGGGCACAGGAATCTCAGAAGCCTCCAAGTTTGGAGGCTTCCTAGCACTGAGCGCACAGAACTTCTTCAGAACCTTTCAGAAGGGAGTGCAGTTCTCCAGATGAGTATTAACACTGCTCAAGATTTCTTCTTCTTTTTGGAGAAGGTTAAAATAAGGAGCTTTGAACAGGAGCAGTGTTTCTATTATTCAGCGTTTTTCTTGGACTCAAATAGGATGTGCGCACACACACAATTACAGAGATAATATCTATCCCTGGTTTCATTATGGCTGAAAGGCATCAGGATGATGATGATGATGATGATAATAATAATAATATTGTAATGAAAATTGGAAACTCAAATGTCACTCTGCAAAAGTTAAAACTATCAGGTTTACACCATGTAATCCTAATCTCACCCCCCCATATTTTAGGATCTGCACCTTACCTCTGACCTTTTTTGCACTTTTCAATACTCATTTCAAAAGTGGTGGATCTGAATAGACTACATTAATGTAATTAGGGATGTACGGGTTGTGTAAAATCCTTTCTGTCTCTGTTTTGTGGAGTGTCAGGCGCCCTTTGTTCCATCATCTGCCCATTGATGGAATTGGAGTTTTTTTAGGTTCCAGATTTGCACAAATTTGCATGTGCAAAAATGCTCAAATTCCCCCCAAATGCACATTGTCTTCCAGAAAATGTGTATTTTTGGCCCGGGGTGGGAATATTTTTCTATGACAAAATTTGCACAAAATTTGGGAAAGTTAGAAAACCAGTCCGCATGTCTGTGGAATCAGCCTGACAGAGGGAAAGCCGCTCCGCTGTGGAATCCTCGGGTTGGATTCATAAAAATCAGAACTCATTTGGTTCCATTGCAGATTTCTCTGCAAGAAATAATACACAAGAAATAAAACAAAAATCAGGAGGGGCAGGGAGCTGAGCAGTTGCAGAGCGGTGACTGTGGGCACAATGGTGCCCATGGGCACCACACTGGAGACCCCAGAGCTGTAGCATAGGGATGTCACAAGAGTCGGGGAAGCGGGTGGAGTCTGGTGGACTCCCCCCCGCTCACTCCTCCCAGACCCACTTGCCGAGCCCCTGTTCGCTGAGCAGTCAACTGCACGTCCCCTTAGTGAGCCACTATTTTGTGTAAAAGTGGTGGCTCAGGGGTTTCTGTAATTCTAATGTTACATAAATGGCAGCCGCAAAGGGGCCATTTATGCAACATTACAGGTGTAAATGGTCCATTCACATTTGTAAATGGGTCTGGGTGAGCAGGTCCATGAGCGCGGAGCCTCGGCGAGAGGGTTCGGTGGAAGCGAGCGGCAGTGGTGGCTCAGTGAGTGGCCGGCGAAACCAGATGGTGGTGAGTCCATCCATCCCTCTGTGGCATAGCTATTTCCCATGCTACTTTGGTAACATGAACCATGCTGCAGCATTGGCCCTACTGGGAGGGGCAATGCTGGCATGGGGAGGAGGAGCTGGAGCATGCCAGTCTTGCCCCTCCTAGAAGGGGCATCCTGCAGCTCCTCCCACATGGCTTGAGGCCTCTCAAAACACTTGTGTGGTGTGGCAAGATGTGCAGCAGCAGCAGCAGCTCTTGTGCTACACACTTAATCCGGGAAATGTCTCATAGAGTAATGGATCCCAGCAGGTATGTCAGGGCATATACACACGCCTTTATGCCAGCATGTTTCCTCTGTGGAGGAATGAGCATTATTCAAACTGGATTTATTTATTTGTTGGTTGGTTGGTTGTTTATTACATTTATATACTGCTCAACAGCCGAGGCTCTCTGGGCAGTTCACAACAATTAAAACCATAAAATACAACATGATAAAACCTAATACAAGTCTTCATAAGTTTAAAACCAGCATATAAAAGCAGAGTAAAACCCAACTGCAGTTACAAGCCAGTGAAAGCTTGGGAGAAAAGGTGTGTTTTTAAGAGGTGCTTGAAAGACGCCACATTTTTCTGCCTCCCAAACTGCATAGGGTGGGGTCTTCCAGAGGGTGGGTGCCTCTACAGAAAATAATGATCATCACATAGATCTTTGGCAGTGGGATGGGAAGTCAAAGCATCATGAAGCTTGCCAATGCTACATGTAGAGATAGCATTACTGCTAGGGAACTGAATATTAGAGACATTAACTGCACATTCCATTATCCTCACCCCCGGGTCTTAGCAACAATAATTAAGAAGTCAAAACAAGTGTTCAACTAATCAGCTGAACAAAGGCATTAATGAATATATTTTGTGGCCACTGCAGCAACTTTATTAATCTGAATAATAAGAAATAGGATTTCGTTCCATACTTGGTCAAAGACATCCTCACCAAATGGGAAGGATTTGTTCACTGAGTATAATACACTAAATACTGAGTCTGGGGAAACCCACTGATTAATTTACCAATTAAAATGTAAACACAGAGATTGGTAACCACTGAAATGGCCATGAATCCAACCATTCATAAAAGTGCTTTTTTGTTTTAATAATTTCTTTTGTTTCTTGGCAACACTCTGTAATCTGACTCCTTTGCTCACACAAATCAAATTAAATGCATTTGCCCATAAGGCTCATTACAGAGTGATGGACTCTGGTCTGACATTGCAAGTTTTGAATCATATAAAAAGTTATCAGCACTTTAAAAACATATTGGAGACAATCCTAGACTAGAACCCTTCTCCCTGATATGCTAGTGTTCTATGTGCAGGGAGGTTTCGTTTGATATGATCAAGCAATTGATCATATCAAATATCAAATATATTACACCTGCTGGCTGAAGTGAGACACTCAAAGCAGGAATTTTACCACATTGTTCTCCTAATCATGGAGGTAAATTATGTGAATGCATGAGCATTCTCATTGTGACCCAAGCTAAGCAGTAAGAGTGTGGTTGAGACCTGTTTTGAATGTTTAGGGCTGTCAGCTGGTCATCAATGTGCAACACTCAAATCCAGTTCTCCTTGTCATCAAGACAAGATGGATATACTTTGGGTGGGTTGTTGATCTGCCCAAGGGAGTGGTATTCATCAGAACTAGGCAGAGTGCAGAGAAACATTCTTGGATGCTGCCCTCTTCCCCCAATTATGGAACTCCATCCCACAACAGAACAACCAAAATCCAATCTGGAACAAAGGCTTTGGGGGCTCAGGGTTAATGTGGGAACAGGTTGGGAAGTTTCAATAAATTGGATTAAATTCTAGTTTTGCTCTGCTGAGGGGCTGGGATTTGCTCTTGGTAACCACCCTGAGCCTTAAGTATGGAGCTGGCTATAAATATAAAGAGCTAAAATAGATAGTAGTTCATCCTAGCAATGCTGGCAGCTGGCTACAGGTTTTTGAGGGCTCTTGGCAAGACACCCTCATTGGTAACCTTCCCCTCCCTAAGTGAGTCAACCTTCTCACCACCATTATCACCAGCTGCTATTGCTCCTCATCCACTTTGTCATTGCTTCCTCTTGCTTGCTTGATAGGCAGAGAGCCAGTGAGTAAGTAGGCAGAGGCATCTACTGCTCCTTGTCCTCACTGCCACTATCGTCTGGGCCAAAGCAAGAGATAGGTGAATAAGCAGGTTACAATGGTGAAGAGGAGGAGCAACTCCAGGGGGTTCTTGTCAGTGGGCCACCGCTGGGGTGTGGGCCCTTGGCAGATGCCCAACCATGCCTACCTTTGAAGCCAGTCCTGCATCCTAGCTTGATAATCTGTTTTATATTGGAGTCAAATGCAAGAAGAACAGTGTGTTGCTAACCCCCTCCCCTGTAATATCACTAATGCTATATGAAGGCAAAGATGGTGCCTTGCTTCATTTTTAACTAGAGAATGGCTGTGATCTAAATAGCTACTTCAGGTATATCCAAGCATTTAGTCTGTGGGATTTTTTTCTTTTTCTTTTTTTCTTTTTTGAGCAGCATATTCCATCCCAAATTCTGAAAAAGCTTATGGAAGACCACTGAGTTTCCAATGTGGGGGGCCAATACTTGATAAATCTAAATCCAAAGCTCCCTCAGGCATGCAAAACTAGGTGTACTGTACTTTGGATTCTGGGCAATAACTTTAAGTGAAAATAATATTGCAGAGAAGAAAACAGAACTGCTATGATCCAGTATGGCTATGCTATCTTTAACTCTTCTGTATTTTTCATGTTAAGCAAAGCCATTTTAAGTTTATCTATTTTTGTTCAGTTAGCTGTATTTGTTTTTGCCTGTGCTAATTTATCTCCATACATCACCATTTACAAAAACCACCACCTGAAGAATAGTAGCATCACCAGCATCCTAGGGTGAAAGGTTAACTCCCCTTTCCTTGGTCAACCAATTCAGTGCTGTAGAATAATTCATCTCATTTCAGGGCTACAGAAAAGAAGCTGAAATGACTGTATTCTTTCTCTTTTGCCCATTCAATGTATTTTATTCCCAGGACTGCTTTATATTTTGAAAAAAAAAATCTTGCTAGACTTCGGACTGAGATGTAATATTGATTTTCACTTGAAAGACTTGTTACCACTGAGATGCCAACTAAAAACACATTATCTTTCAAACAGATTAATTTATACATGAACAAAATCCTTGAGCCTTAGGAATGGTAAAGTGTTTCATTTTTATAATGCACATGGATTTTTAACCTCCTGAGTTTAGGCAGATATACGCAACAGTATGCAACAAAATGGTTTTCCAAACTTCACTGGATGTTACTAGCAACTACAGTCAGGGCCAGAAATATTGGAACAAGGATAACTGCTTTGGCAGTTGGCCTCTGTACACCACCTCATTGAAGTTGGAAACACACACACCCAGATGGGAGCGAAGTCAGGACTTCCAGCTGTAATTCAAGGGGTTTGACAGAAGTGGGGCACTAACCATTCAGGAAGGACAGCCAGTGGCATACACACACACCCATCTTTGGTGGCTCATAAGTAATGGAACAAATGGCTGACAAGCATCTTCATGGCCAGGTGTACCCTGTTTCCTGGGTACACCATGACCAATCAAGCAGATAAAAGGCCTGGAGGTGGTTCTGAGTGTTACATTTACATTTGGTAGCTGTTCACTGGTACTCCCAACATGAGGTCCAAAGAGGTGTCCATGCGAGTGAAGGAGGCCATCATTAGGCTGAGGAAACAAAATAAACACATCAGAGAGATGGCAAAAACAGAGTGGCCAATACAACAGTTTGGAACATCTTGAAAAAGAAGGAATTAACTGGCAAGCTCAGCAACAGCAGAAGACCTGGAAGACCACGGAAGACAACTAAAGTGGATGACCGCAGAATTCTGCTCATGATGAAGAGGAACCCTTTCACAACATCTAGCCAGGTCATGACGCTCTTGAGGAGGTAGGCATGTCATCTACAGTCAAGAGACGGCTTTATCACTGTAAATACAGAGGCTTCACAACAAGGTGCAAACCACTGGTAACGCTCAAGAACCGAAAGGCCAGATTAGCCTTTGCCAGCAAACACCTAAAAAGTCCTGCCCAGTTCTGGAATATGATTCTTTGGACTGATGAAACCAAGACTAACTTGTACCAGAACAATAGGAAGAGAAAAGTATGGAGAAGGAAAGGAAACTTCTCATTCTTTCTTTCTCCATACCATGATCCAAAGCATACCATATCATCTGTCAAACATGGTGGAGGCAGTGTTATGGCATGGGCATGTATGGCTGCCAATGGAACCAGGTCACTGGTGTTTATTGATGACCTGACTGCTGATAAAAGCAGCAGGATGAATTCTGAAGTGTATATGGCTATACTTTCAGCTCAGATTCAGCCGAATGCTGCCAAACTGATAGGATGCCGCTTCATATTGCAGATGGATAATGACCCAAATCATACAGCAAAAGCTACCCCAGAGTTTCTCAAGGCAAAGAAGTGAGATGTTCTTCAATAGCCAAGTCAGTCACCTGATCTCCACCCAATACAGCATGCTTTTCACTTACTGAAGATAAGACTGAAGGCAGAAAGACCCACAAACAAGCAGCAGCTGAAGGCAGCTGCAGTAAAGGCCTGGCAAAGCATCTCGAGGGAGGAAACTCAGCATTTGGTCATGTCCATGGGTTCCAGACTTCAGGCAGTCATTGACTGCAAAGGATTTTCATCCAGGTATTAAAGGCGACCCTTAAGTTTGAAATGATGTTGGTTTGTTCCATTACTTATGAGACACCAATGATGGAGGGGGGGTGTATGCCACTGGCTGTCCTTCCTGAATGGTTAGTGCCCCACTTTTGCCAAACCCCTTGAATTACAGCTGAAAATCCTGACTTCGCTCCCATCAGGGTGTGTTTCCTTTCAACTTCAATGAGGTGGTGTACAGAGGCCAACTGCCAAAACAGTTAACCTTGTTCCAATATTTCTGGCCTTGACTGTATGCCTGTTTTGATCAAAACTGACAAAATGGTCTCATGAACAGGCTGAGACAATATCAGTGGTACACATTTTTTGCTTTGCCATTGTCACATATGACCAGCTAAATCTTTGCCATCTTGCAACGCAAAGATGGAAAACAATATCTAATGTGGCATTTATATGGGGTGCTTCCGGACACAGCTTTGCATCTGGATGCTCAAGTGGCAGCTGTAGCCAAAAGTGCCTTTGCGCAGCTCACCAACTGTGTCAACTCCAGACCTGGCCGTGGTGGAGACACATTGCACAGCTACATCTAAATTGGATTGTTGCATACAGGGAGCTACCTTCAGAAGTGACATTGGTCCAGAATGCGGCAGCGAGAATACTGGTGGGTGTTTGCTTATGTGATCACATCACACCGGTCTTGCAAGGGCTGTACTGGTTACCATAAGAACGTAAGAGGAGCTATGCTGGATCAGACCCAGGGTCTATCTAGTCCAGCATTCTGTTCACACAGTGGCCAACCAGCTGTTGACTAGGAACCCACAAGCAGGACATGAGCACAACAGCACCCTCCCACCTGTGTTCCCCAGCAACTGGTGTACATAGGCTCACTCCATAGGTACTGGAGGTAGCACATAGCCAGCAGGACTAGTAGCCACTGATAGCCTTTTCCTCCAGGAATTTGTCCAACCCCCTTTTAAAGTCATCCAAGTTGGTGGCCATCACTACATCCTGTGGAAGAGAATTCCATAGTTTGATTATGCGCTATAAGAAGAAGTTCTTCCTTTCATCTGTCCTGAATCTCCCACCCATCAGCTTCATGGGATGACCCCAGGTTCTAGTATTCTGAGAGAGGGAGAAAAAATGACTTCCTGTCCACATTCCGCACATGATACATAATTGTGTACACCTCTATCATATCTTCCCTTACTCTCCTTTTTCCCAAGCTAAACAATCCCAGCTGTTGTACCAATTTATTTCTGGGCACAATTCAAAGTGTTGATGGTGACCTAAATGGCGTAGGTCCAGACTACATTAGGGACCGCCCCACTCCCATACCAGTCTGCTGCCCAGGTGCTAGCTGTTGATGGGCAATTTCAAGGCTCCTGCTCTCCCTTCTTAGGGTTATCTTTAAACCAGGGGTGTTAAATCTCTTTCACCCCAAGGGCCAAAATGGGTGGGGCCAAAACATGAAAAACACCAGAATATTTTAGCTCAAAGATCTTATTGCCAGTAACTAAGCCTTAGGAGAGGCATTTCAACCTTTTAGAATTGGGGGGAAATGGCACCAAAGCTGGGAAATCACAACATGATCTGTGGTCATGGGAAAGGGGGTGGGCAAGGGGAGGGAGGCATGGCCATCTGGGAAACCCTGGAGGGGGATGGATTTGGCCAACAGGTCTGAGGTTTTTCACCCCTGCTTTAAATCCTTGGACTGGGTGGCCTTTCTAAATAGACAGTGCCTTCAAACAGAGAAATGTCCTCTGGCAGCTTTTTAAATGCAGGGCTGTCCTTTGTGAAGTAGGACAAAATACACGAATGGCCACCCTACCAAAGCAAAGTCAGGCACCAATTCGTAAAGTTACATACTTCTAATTCATGGCCAGCTTGAATGGGAAGCAGTTCAGGGATGGGAGGGGCTAAGAGGTAGCTGGTCTCTCAATGGAGCCAGTGGAATGGACCCTGCTGCCTCCTCTCTCCCTTTGTGGCAGCCAGGTGGAATAACGGGCTGGGCAGAAAATGGACCATGGGCCTATTTCCAGTAGACTACTTAGTGCCTGCTGGGATTCTTCCAAAGGTTGCTGGTTAAGCTGGACCTTGGTCTGATCCTGAAAGTTTATTCCTAAAGCAAATGTACATTCTCAGGATCACTTAACACAGATTAGTGATGCTTTAAATGTAAAGAGATCCTGAGAATCCACACTGGTTGTAGAAATGTATACGGCTAAAATAATTTCCCAAGAGCCCTTACCAGCTCTCCCTTTCTGGTGACTGTCAGCTGCTTGGAGTCCCTCTCCCCAGCTTCAACTGCCAAACAGGTAGGGCGCTCCTGGTGGTTCCACATGGGCCTATGGCCCAATTGGAGTCTACCTGGAGAACAGCCTTCAGTGTGGTGGCCCCATTTCTGCGGAACTCCCTGACTCTGGAGGTCAGGAAGGTGCCAACACTGTGTTGTTTTCAGCACCTCCTGAAAACTGCTCTGCTCCAGGAAGCCTTCCTTGATTGACCAGCCACAGTTTTTAATGGCACTCTGTTTTTAAAAACAATATTTTTTATTTTTTAATTCTTTTATCTCTTATTGTTCACCACTCTGGAATCTCTTTAGATGAGGAGCAGTATACCAATGTTGTAAATAACTAAATAACTAAATAAATAGTACTTCAGAGAAAGAGAAAAGGCTGAGTCAGGTTAGCTTCCACATTGGATTACAGGGATGCTAGTTACTTAAACTCCCTGGAAAAGACCCTGATGCTGGGAAAGACTGAAGGCAAAAGGAGAAGGGGACAGCAGAGGATGAGATGGCTAGATAGCATCATGGATGCAATGAATATGAACTTGAGCACGCTCCGAGAGAGAGCGCAGGACAGGAAGGCCTGGCGTGCTATGGTCCATGGGGTCACGAAGAGTCGGACACGACTGAACGACTGAACAACAACAAGTTACTTAAATGGGTTATATAAATCTAATACACTTGGTGGGCCATGTGGATTCTAGTTAAAAACAAAACCAGCACACCAAACAGAGGGCAGCCCACTCACACAACCAGCAGGGATAGATTGAGAGAGTTGTTGGGGCGGGAAAAAAATCTTCCTGTGTTACTTAGTAACTGAGGACAAAGAGACACTACTTTTTCTTATGATCATAGCAGCTAGAATTGTATATGCAAAATACTGGAAATCAAACCAGATACCGAGACTCAGAGATTGGTATGTTAAATTATAGGATATGGCAAGTCTAAACAAAGTCACCTGGGCGATTTGAGCGAGTCAGAGAAGATGTAGTCACGCTAGGTTCGAACAAGACTGGAAGTGGTTTAAACAATTCTGGAATGGCAAACAAATTGCAGTGCTTGGTAATCCTTTTCTTTTGATATAAGGAAATCCTCTGCCAATACAATCCTATACATATCAACTCAGAAGTAAGCCCCATGAGTTCAACTGGATTTACTCTCAGGTAAGTGTATCTAGGATTGCAGCCTAAATCAAATAAAGTGGATGTTTTATAGTAGCAATCAATAATGGTAGTAACTGAATAATTGAAGGTGTAAAGTTAAAACTGTTTTAAAAGAATCAAGGTGTGAGAACTCATCCAAAGTGATATACTTATTATTACACTTGGCTGTGCTGCTGCTGTTCTGTGTATTTCTTATTCATTTTCTTTCTTTTTTTCTTTATAATAATTTGATAATGCTGCGGTGACATAACTGCACTCTATGTGTGTGTGTGTGTGTACACACACACACACACACACGTGTTTTCTCCCTGTTCTTCTAATGTTATAAAAATAGAATATAAAATTAAAACATTGTACTATGTTTATTTCAGGCTTCCATTTAATAGCAAACCAGAGTTTACCTCACAGCATCAAAACCCACACCAACTCCTCTGAGTCTGTAGGCAAGCTGGTCTGGATCCATACCCCTGGCCACAGAATATAGAATGCCTCATCTCTGGGATGGTTCTTGTTTCTTGAATGCAAGCACATTTAATATATAGGCATGCTCAAGTAGTACTTCTTTTAACTTTGCTGAAGGAAGAAAAGAGAAGTGAACTTGTTTACCTCCCAGTGATTTCCCACAATGCACAACATGCAAGAGCTATAAACTCGCTGACCTGGAAAACACTTCTCTGAATTACATGCCAAGGAGAAAACTCTAAAGGCTCAATGGAGAAAATTGCCTTTTTTTGGTATGAATTCTGCCAATAGTTGTGACAGCAGCAAGTGTCAGGCAGGTTTGTATCAAAGTTAGCAGTATCCCTTATTTGGAAATCAGTATTCTAATAAATCACAAACTGGAAGACAAGTCTCTTTCTCTCTTACCCCTGCTCCTGTCCCACTCCATGAACCCATTAAAATATACATGTCCAGGTCTTCATTTTGGAACTGAAAGGAAGGAGAGAAAAGGGAAAATATTTTAATATGATTGAGCACTTCAGCTCCCATGAACAGGCTAATAGGTCAGGAATGCTGGGAGCTGTAGTCCAAAACATCCAGAAGGCACCATGTTAGGTTAGGGATGGATGCTGTATGTTGGAAACTGTGGTGTGACTTGCAGCAGAGTTGTCTTATACAAAGAAGGTGTAGTGACAAGGCATTTAGTATTAGAGGGAATAACGCAGGCTAGAGCCAGTCTAGAAGTTCAAATCAACTTGCTTTATTAGTGGTTTTATACCCAAGGCTATCTAACACTGTTTAACTATAAGCACTCCCTGCAGCTGGGTGCCCGGAGTAAGTAAGCAAAGGCAAAATATATGGTTACTTGCTTCCCTTGGGGACAGAGCACATGTTGCCTGTTGCAGAGGCAGAAGAGGAAGGGGACGGAGTAGGAGAAAGGAACCAATCAAGTTACAGGATGACAAAGGGGATGAACAAGACAAGCAGCTGTTGATACAACATGTTGTCTATCTTGCCCCCCAGTGTCTGGAAGCATGCGGAGTTGTTCCTATGATCCAACAGTCTATTATCTAGACTACTGAGTTGGGGAAAAGGCAAAATATTTTTATAATGATTATTGGGGAGTGCTGCCATCTGTCTTGTGACTTTTGCAAAAAGTGAGATCTCAATCCTTAAAGTAAACAAACAACTTTAAAAAATATAACAATGTGTGATGTGACTTCACCGTGCTATATGTTTCCCCACTTCATATCCTTGACTTTTTGTGGTAGACATAGTGAAACACAGAATGCGATGACATTACATCATATGTTGCATTATATTAGACATTACTGGGGAGAAAGAGACATGGAACAGTGGCAGTTCCAGCTAGTTTGATTTTGTGAAGGTACCGGAGCTGCAGGCAACCATTCCCAAATCTTCCCCCGATGTTGTATCGAGAAAGTCAGAATATGTTGGGGGGGGAGAGGAGTGGGTGAGATTTCTCCACACTATCCATAATTTTATAAACCTCTGTCATTGCTCCTCCTTTACATTTTTCTAAACTAAAAAAGCTCCCTAACATTTTAGCCCAGCCCACCCTGGTGCTCTCCAGATCTTTTAGACTACAACTCCCAGAATTCATGATTGTTGGCCATATACATCCAGAGGACACTTGGTTATGGGGAAGGCTTTTTAAAGCCTTTTCTCATGGAGAAGGTTCTCTACCTCTTTAGTAGGCATGTCTGTCACTGGGAAATTTGTTTCTTTTTTGGCTTGATAGAGTTCTGCAGAGTGTACGAGTCACTTTGTGTCTGCAAGCTGAACTGCAGCCTGTTCCTGAATTCGGGGAACTTTTCTGCGCATTTTTTGAGGGGAAGGTTCTGCAATTTGAACATATTTCTGAGCAGCTTGCGCAAATTCCAGTGGAATAATGCGCAAATTCTGCCATAATTTTCACAAATAGCTCAGAAATGTGTGCAAATTGCAGAAACTTCTAAAAAAATGCATAAAATTCCCAGAAAATCCACGAACTGGATCAACTTACTGCAGATTGAGTCAGGCACTGCCATGGAAAATGAAACAAAGTCCAAGGGGCTGAGCACAGGAAAAACTATTGAACTCCACACCCCAACAGATTTCTCTGACATGATGTGACATCCCTACACTTTAGTCATGGCTCTTTTCTTCCCCTTTTCCAGCTCAATATCCTTTTTGAGATGGTGCAATCAGAACTATCTTTAACATTCCTAAAGTGGCAATACAGGAAGCAGGCAGGCGAAGACAGGGACCTGAACACATATGGTCCCACCCAACCCACCTATTGGGTATGCCATGAAGGAGACTCCCCTGCACCAGCTGGGAGCAGCAGTGGGCTGTCCCTGGTCATGAGCATATTCACAGACAAGAAGTTTTTGTTGTTTCTTTGCACTCAGTTGTATCACAGTGGCAGCAGCTGCTTCTATTGAAAATGAATTTTGTATCTCAGGCAGGAGTCTGTAGCTGTGAAAATGGAAAAGAACAACAGGATCAAATGCAACCAGGGGGCCATGATTAAAATACCGATTAAATAGTCCAGTTCTATTTTGGGGGGTGGGGGAGATATGTGTGCACTTATGGCTCAATAAAAAATGTGTTCGGGTACAATTACCCCTACCCTTCTCTTCCAAGTAGGAAGAAAGAACCATTTTAGGTAGCCTCTCTCTTCCCCCACCCCTTCCCCAGGATATGAACAGCCTGGCATGTTCCTGCTTAGATGACTGTAATTGAACTGTATGAGGAGCTACCCTTAAAAACATTCAGAAACCTCAGCTGGCTCAATATGCAGGAGCCCAACTGACAACTGGGACTGATCAAAAGGAATGTATCACACCTGTATTCAAAGAGGTTTTTCTGTTTCAGGTAATGTCCAAGGTGGTAATCTTTAAACCAGGGTGCAAAAGCTCAGGCTTAGGGACCAAATGCAGCCCTCCAGGAGACTCAGTCTGGCCCTCTGGGGCTCCCCAGATTGTTTAGTGCTTCCCCAGCTTTTGTGCAGTTTCCCCCCCTCCTAAAATGTTGAAATTAGTGCTGTGCCAAAAATTGTGCCTCTTCCATTTTTGGCGGGGGGGGGGGAACTCTGGAGAAAGAGGCTGGGAGAGATGATAATTTTGGAGAATTTTCTCCTTGGGGAGGGGGACAGGGTTTCCACATATCCTTTTAGGCATAGGCAATTCTGGAGGGGTCTTCTTTCTATTTTTTATTTTTGTAAAACACGCCCTGCATTTCCAGGAGCCCAGGCCTCTTCTCCAGCCCAGCAGTTTTTTCTGAACTCCCAAGAGACCATGGGACCTTACCATCTCCAACAGCCATTCAAGAAGAGCTCCCAGCTGGTGAAGCGGCCTCAGTTCCTGGAAGTTCAGGAGGTGTTTTTTAAAGAAGTTTTAAAAAAATAGACAGAAGGCCCCTCAAGAATAACCTACACTTTAAAAAAAGGTATGTGGAAACCCTGTCTCCTGCCCCAAGGCAAAAGTTCTCTGAAATTCTCCTCCTCCCTGTGAAAGAAGCAGAAAAAACAATGCCTCTTTTGCAGGAAGATAAAAAGTTCCTGAAAATAGGGGGCAGGGTTTTGGCACAGCACTAGCTGAAATGCCTCTCCCAAGACTTAGTTATTGGCAGTAAGAGCTTTAAGCTAAAATAAGTTGGTGTTTTTGGGCCCTGCTCCTTTCACCTTCAGTCCTGCCCACAACTGGAATGCGGCCCCTGAGAAATTCTCCAAAATGGAATTTGGTCCTTGGGCTAAGAAAGATTCTGCACCTCTGCTTTAAACTCTTAACAGCCTGGGCCCAATGTATCTCAGGGTGGCTCTCTTATGGAATCAAACATTCTACTTGCTTAGACCATTTGATAAGATGATCCAGGTTAGGAGCAGGGCTTTCGCAGTGGTGGCACCCTTTCAATGGAATTTACTCTTCGAGAAAGCCTTTTGGGTCTGCTAACTGTTGTCTTTTAGGAGGCCGAGAAAGGTCTAGTTCTTGCAAAGGTGGCTTCTCTGCATCAGGGCTGTACCACTTTAGGATCATATGATTGATCTTCCTTTCTATAGAAAATTGGATGGCACGGCAGAGAGAAAAATTCTAGCCTAGCCTGCTCCTTGGTATACTGACTGTCTATGTGGAGAAAATTATTTTGTATAGAGGACTATTCTTTCATGTGAACTCCCCCTGCAGTCTGAAGTGGCACAGCCCAGACATAGGTTTTCCTCCCCAGTGAGAATTAGATCACAGATGTTTTGTTTCATAAGGCCTTTGAGGAATGGAGCTGAATAATTCTTTCAGCTGATAGCAAAGGGCATAAACTAGTGCTGTGCTGCTACAGTTAGGGATGGTGGAGAAGTCTGCAATGGATTCAAATGAGTTCTGATTTCTATGAATCTGATCTGTGGATTCCGCAACATAATGGCTTTTTCGAAGTTGCGTGGACTTGCAGGCTGGTTTTTTACTCTCTGGGGGAGGGGGGATTTGTGCAAGTACGCACTGATGCACATTACAGGAACAAAATTCATGTACATCCCTACAAAAAATGAAAAGAAAAAATCTGATTCTCTCAGTGGGTGGACAAAGACACCTGACAATCCGTGAAACACAGATGGAATAGATTTAGGAAAATCTGTACATCTCTAGCTACTGTGTTGTGATTACTGTGTTTTTAATCAATGTCTGAATAATTTAGGCTGTAATCCTATACACACTTACCTGGAGTAAGTCCCATTGAACTCAGTGGGCTTTACTTCTGGGTAGATAGGCATAGGATTCCTCTTTTAGGGCACAATCCTATTGGATTGCTGCCCACTAGATGGATGCCTCCAATCTTGGAGGCTTCCGAGTATCCAATGTCTTGCTGGGCTGCTACCAGCAGGGCAGGAGGACTGATGGAGGCAATTTTCACCTCTGTCTTCCTTTCTTTTTCCTCTAGATGGACCTCTGATTTGATCTGGTGGAGGTGTGCTGGTGGGGCTGGCACCGCAACGAGTGAGACCATAGGATTTCACGTAATCTGGCATCTCCTCTCCCCTCCCTGCCCACCAGAATGCCCTCTTTTTGACCTCTACAAGGCCCTCCGAGGCTGCTTTTGTGACCTTGGAAAGCAGCTGGTGCCATTCTTTCTGTGGAAGCTGTGAGAGCACGGGGGGGGGGGGGATGAGATCATGTAGGCCAGATCTAAACCTTGTGTTATAACATTATGATCCCATCATGGTAACACTTTATGTCTCTTGTGCCTCATAGGACACACAATGACATTTGTTGTGGTATATTGGATGATGTGGAAGAAAAAGCAGGACATAACACTACAAAAGCAGTGTATCAAATGTGTAATGTGCCCCAACATTTATCAGTGCACTTCAATACTGCTATAAAGCAGTAGTGTAGATCTAGCCGTAGTCCCCCTCCCAAAGTCCTAGGAGTGTCTATGTCATGTTCTCTTGGCCCCCACCTTCCTCATGCACACACACAAGAAGAGAGGCTTCAATCTCACATCTTTAATTCACTATCAACAGGTTCATTACAGATGCAAATGCCAGAAGACTCTCAGGCTACAAAGGAATAACAGCAGGGAATCCAAATGGGAACTACGATGTTGCTAGCAGTTTGAACAGGGACTTGCTGGCTAGAATAACTTAGGGAGGGAAACCCCTCCCATCCAGTGATGCTCCCCTACATCGACCCTCACACATTGCCAACCGGGTCAACTGTCTGAGCTCCGCCTCTAACTTTTCCCACTTCGCTCTGCACCACAGTCTAGCATCCCTCAGGTCACGCCCCATGCTCTCCTCCTCCTCCTCCTGGGTTCCCATGGGGTGGAGGGCTTCAGGCCCAGCCATCTGGGTGCTAGAATCCTGAAAAGCACGCCTAACCATATCTGAACTGGCTGGGGAAGATGCCTCACCCAGTTCTTGCTATTCCTCTTCTGAATCTGAACTGCTAACTATCTCCATATGCTCAGAATCAATCCTGACAGTCTATGGCTTTGGGAGGGGGACTCTGATAAATCTTGTGGTCTCTGAGATGTTCTCCAGGGACCATAGGATTGCTGTCTTAAAAATTTAAATTATTTAATGTTTTCAGTTGTTTTGACTGTCATATGTTGATTGCCAGGCTTGTTTGACATCATGATGCACTATGAATGGAAATAAGCAAACAAACAAATAAACAAACAGCCCTTCCTCATTGTGAGCCTCAATAAAATGTTCCACGCTGATAAAACCAAACAACAAAAATCCTAGATCCACAAGAAAAGTGTTACAGCTCCTAAAATTTATGTGACTGTTAGCATTTGATGTGGGAAAACCTCTAGCCAAGGGATAATGGGAAATTTGGTTTGGTTAAGTAGGAAACATTTGGCAAGGGCACACAATGGTTTTGGAAGGATTAATTGCAAAATTATCTGAAAATGGTACAAGTGTAATAGGCTTTGTACTAGTGGTGAGAGTGGAACCCTGGCAGGTGCTGCTGATCACAGGGAGGGGTGCCTCCAGTGGGTACAGAAGTTAGGCAGTGAACCACAGGAGGTTAGATTGGGGCATTCACAGCACAGAGAATCCTGCAATCACCTAACATCTAAATCCAAGTCTTGGAAACTACAGCCAGAGCTTCATTCCCAAGGAGAAATGTCAGAGGCCTCCAAGCCCTGCTATTTGACCTTGAAGGCCTGCTCCCTCATCCATCTGCTGACATGACTGAGGTATTGGCAATGAGATTTGAATGTCAAGTGAAAAGCTGATAATCTTCTGAGCAATTTGATTGCTCTCTAATGGGCAATGCTGGTCAGCTGAAATTTGAAGATGCTTGATCAATGGCATTTTATGACTAGAAGAAGCTTCTTTAATGAGCAAGGATGGCTGCTGGCTATTAACAACTGCACACAAATGGGCAGAAGGGGAAGAAGAAACTGTACAATTCGGAGCAAAGATGTTACAGGCATTTGAGCAGGGATGCTCGCAAAAGCAAACAATTTCAAAGCAAAACATACACCTGCTTGCTTTCCTCTGAAAGCAGGACAAGCAGGGCTGTGCTCATCTCAGTCTTGTGATCTGCCTTCCCTAGCCCCAAAGGCCATGAATTTCCCTTTGGGGACAGGGACGGAAAAGGTGGTGGCAGGCATGCCTCTTGAATGGGAGTCCAATCTCAGTGGGTAAAGATGCTCTACTAGGCCTCTGGGAGTGCCTGCTGCCTCCACAGTCACCGTTTCCCATCTCATGGACCCAATGGTAAGTTCTTGCATTTGGAGGCCAGAAAAGGGGAGAGGTAGCCTAGGTGGGCACTAGATGCAAGTTCCTTCGAGGTTTTTGCAAGCGCTTGCATTGAGTGCTCACAAAAGCTCGGTCCTTTGGGGGGTTGAATTATGGGATGCTTGTGCATCCCTGATCTGGATCCTGAAAAAGAGGTCTGCATTTACAGCTGATTGGCAATGAAGAATACTCGACAGGCTCCAAAGAGATGCGGTTTGCTTTTGGGGACCAGATGCTGCATTAAAGACTAGCATTAAAGACTGTTTGGGGCTTGCCTGCCCCCCCCCCCGCTCAATTTCTAAACAATCAAATGTTACAAGTCTCAAAACATGATAGCTTCAGTTTCATTACATATTCACCATGTGTTCTCACAAAGCTCAAGATGGCCAGAAGGGTAGAGTGGAGTAGGCCTCAGCAACAGAGCAGATGCTTAGCATATATGAGGCCTCAGGCTCAATTTGAAGCATTTCCTTAGATATTTTATGTACCAAGATATTGTGTGTGTGTGTGTGTTGCGGAGTGGTGGAATCCTTGCCAATGGCTTCTGGTGGAATGAAATGATGATACTGTGCATGAGAATCATATATTGTTCAGAATCAATATGGAGTGGTACTTGAGAGAAGTTGGCACAACTAGGGATGTACGAAAGTCACTTACCTTTTCGCAGAATTGATTTGCGGTGGGGGGGAGGCGCTCCGTCCCTCCCCCCGGAATCCTCGATGGGGGGGGAGGCGATCTGGTCCTCCCCCTGGAATCCTGCCCGGCCGGCTCCGCCCCGCAGCGGCTCCGCGGAGCAGCCAGCCAGGGCCGTCTGCAGCCGGACTTCCGGCCATGGATGGGCTGCTGCGGACACAAATGGCGGCCGCTGTAGCGGCCGCCATTTGCGTCCAGCCAGGCTGCCATGATAGGCTACGTAAGCATTCATTTAGCCTATCACGGCTGGGCAACCCCCCCCCCCCAAAAAGCTTACCCAAATGGCGGCGGCTACAGTGGCCGCCATTTGTGTTCCCTATTTTTCGCCGTTTTAAAATGTTTTTGCCGTTTTAGCCTATGTAAATATTTACGTAAGCTATTACAGCGGAAAAAAAAGAATGCAAATAGCGCCCACTACGCTATTTGCATTCCCCTTTTTTCCGCCGTAATAGCCTACGTAAATATTTACGTAGGCTAAAACGGCAAAAAATAGGGAACGCGAATGGCGGCCGCCGTAGCTGCCACCATTTGCATATGCGTTTTTTTTTTTTGGCTTGGCTTGCTGTGATAGGCTACATAAATACTTATGTAGCCTATCACGGCAAAGACCAGGATGCAAATGGCGGCCGCGGCAGCTGATTTAAAGACCAGCCGCTGCTGGAGCCGCCGCCGGAGCTGCCACCGTCTGGAACATCCGCCCCAGGTAAGCTTCGTCCTGGGGGGAATCCGCGAGGGGGCAGGGGGTGGCAGGCCATTCCGCCACAGATTTCGAGGGGCCAAATGCCAGTGCATTTGGCCTCACTGAAATCCGTGGCAGAAATCTCCGCCATCCCTAGGCACAAACACGCTGCACTGCCTGAGGTGGAATCATAGAATCATAGAATAGTAGGGCTGGAAGGGGCCTACAAGGCCATCGAGTTCAACTCCCTGCTCAATGCAGGAATCCAAGTCAGAGCATCCCTGACAGGTGGCTATCCAGCCTCGTCTTGAACGCCTCCAGTGTGGGAGAGCCCACCACCTCCCTAGGTCATTGGTTCCATTATCATATTGCTCTAATAGTCAGGAAGTTTTTCCTGATGTTCAGCCGGAATCTGGCTTCTCTGGCGCATATACTACCCCCCCCCCCCCGCAACCAACAGCTTGCCTATTAACAACTTTTTTGCTGCTGCATTAGCAGGGGAAGTGCAGGTGTCTTCAGAACTTCTGGAGACATCTTGGGCCTTACTCAGAGCAAGACATTACGGGCGATATGGCCCCGGAGAGTGGGCATACTGCCAGTGTTAAACTATGATGACACTGCATATTGTTTAAACTTTAACTTCAACTTTAAATTGGACTTAAGCTTTAAACAATGTTTGCTGCGGTTATGGCAAAGCTGCAGCGGTGCAGGCATTCCCTGGAGCTACTTCACACAGGGTGACTCGCTCTGAAAAGGTACCCCTTTCTCAGAGTGAGAGGCATGGGGCGCGGCATGCTCTGGAGAACCCCATAGGAGCACCACCATCCACTTCAGGGCTGGTAGGTGGGTCAGCAATAATGGAAGCTGCAGCAGCTAGAGGAGTGCTAGAGGAGTGCATAACCCTAGTAGCAACAGTACTGACTGGCCTTCCAACTATGGATGGGGGGTGCATGATCTGCCCCCACTCCCGATTGACTGCCTGAACTACATGGCTCAGCAGGACTCACGGTAGGGCCTTCCTGGTATTTAACAAAATATGAAGATAACACTCCATCAGAGATCAGTGCATTTCAGCTCATGGTTATGAACCGGAGCTTGAAGTGTTGCCTCCAGCTAGCGAGATTAATACTTCCACATTAGCATGTTGGACCTCCCGCCCTTCCCCTCACATTCAGACCCATAACTGGATTCTTCCTGATAAATTAGTTTGTGGCAGTACTAGACCCTTCTTTTGTGTGTGTGTGTGCGCACGTGTGTGTGTGTGATGTACATATTTCTGTGTCTTTATCAAAATTGATAAGCTTTAAGTAGGTCAGGTGGCAAAGGAAAGCAGCTGCAGTGATCTGTACACTATGATTTACTTAATCAGCGGAACGCTGCCAGCCCACTCGGGCATCCTCGCGTGAAGCCTTGTAAAGATGAAAAAAGGTAGCCGACTGGAAATGAGGTTAGCAGAGGTCGTGCAGGGAGCACGCCGGGGTCTGTCATCAAAGCCCACTATTCTGGGCTCATGTGTCTCCTGCTTTTATCATTGTATCTCTTCCTTGTACAAAGCCTCTTTATTTGGAGTTTAATTTATGGGCTCTGCTGTGTTTACAACCACAGCCATCTGTAGCCATGATGTCTCGCTCTATTTATACGTCAAATTATTCCTGCACAAACCTCACTATATTTACAGTGGCACTATAAATAAAGATTTGCTCAATTGTACTTTTTCTGAAGTATGTTGGAAATCACATCTACAAATGATCAATGAAAATCTAGTCACAGGCAGCCTCTCCCACTGATGATACTGCTATTTCTCAGGGTAGGCTGGACATAACCAGAAGCACATCCATTACCACCAAAGTGCAAGAGATCAGCCGGTTTCACTTGATCTTTGCCACTCACACCATCACTAATTACACATTATTCAGTACCACAGAGGGTTGCCATTGCAGAGCAATTTCATCAGATGAATTCGTTCCAGAAGTAATGAGTTAATATAGGGCCAAGCTCTACGTTTGGCAGCGGGTGAAGGACTCTGAACTCTGGTCACTGCCAAACAGCTGCAAAGGGGGAGGTGGGGGAGAAGGGAGGTTGATTTGCAGTGGAGGAGAGGAGGATGAGAAAAGGATGCTTAACCACCCCCCCCCCCAATGTAGAAAGGCAGGTCTGGGAACTGAGAGGTGGAAAAAGAGCTGGAGAAAGGGGGTTGCTGAAGAAAAGCAGGCAAAAGGTTGAACACCCCTTTCCCTGCCCATCACTACTCCGCTGCAAGTCATGCCACACCCCACCACCTGCTTTTGTAGTACACAGTGGTGGCCAGGGTTCCCAGCCCTTCACCTGCCATTGAGCATTGAGCTTGACACTTAGCAGAGCTGGCATTGGTTGACTGATATCACAATACAACCTCTCATAATATAGACCTTTCTAATCCATTCTTTCTTCTGGATATAACATATTGCACCCAACGACATCTTGGGAAAGGGGGAGCCCATGGCTACATGTGAAATCTTGGTGCTCCACAAGGAAGCCAGAGGTAGGGTGGCCCGGTTTCCTCTTTTACAGAAGACAGTGCTCTATTTGAAGGGCTGTCAAAGGACTGTCCTCTAATTGAAGGTCTCTTCTGTCCAATTCCAGTTGAAAGATAATGAGCCATGAGGACAGTTGTCCATCAACAGTTACGCCCTGGACAGGAAGCTAACAGGCAGACACACAGGTCACCTGGTCACTATCTTCCACAATAACGTGAGATGTACTGTATTTCTATTTAAATTCTAATAACTGTTTCTAAATTTGCAAGTAATGTATGCAAATCTTGTGCCTTTTCTGCAGTGACCCCCAAACTATAGACTGCCCTCCCTAGAGAGGTCTGCCTGGTGCCTCCTTTGTTGAGTTTTCAGCACTAGGCAAAGATCTTTTTATTCTTCCAGCCCTTTGAAATGGCTGTTTGCTTTATTTTTAATATGTGTACTGCTGCATTTTAAAACATTCTTCTTTTTTTTAGCTATTAAAGGTCTTTTTTCTGTCTACACATGCATAGGATTGCACTGTTATTTATCTCTTTTAAATGCTGAATTTTTGCTCCTGCTATTAAAGTAATACTTTTTAATGTGTTTTATTATTATTTTTTAATCATGGGTTGTATTTTTTGTTTTTATTGTGCTGCAGGGAGACTCCTAAACTGAATAAATAATAATTATGCCAATCACTGTCCTCTTTTGTCCAGTTGTTCCTTTCCTTTTCAAAGGGCCCTATCTGCAAGTTCCTTCTGCGAGCCCTGGTTAAGTCCTGTGAACCCTTCTATAATGTGCATATTCAGTGTTCCAAGGGGCATTTGGACATTGTAGGTTGTGTGTTTTATTCGTATGTTGGTATTCAATAATATGTCACTGTTCAGAGTTTATATTCTCATGGCATTGTCTCATTCTTATTAAACACAGTGGGTGTTTAACCTACTTAGGATTTATTCAGAAACTACAGATAATAATCCAATAAAAAGGTTGGGGAGATACATTAATAGATAATAAAAAAAATGACCTTCCTTGTTAACCAAGTAGACATTTCCCTCTTGGTCTGATGCAAAGAACGGGAATGCTTTTTCTGCTTCTGTAGTACTGCCTTGTAGTGTGATGAGTTCCTCTACAATAATATTTTGCTTGATGTTTCATTCTAGGGGCAGCTGGAGTGATTGCTGTACAAATGTTTGGTTCTGTGTTCTGTCTGAGATAAATGTTGGTGGGAAACGGTACAGCTCTTACCAGTGACATTGAAATAGTGCGTGCAAAATTCTACAATGTCGTGACTATAAGAGAGACCATGTAGGTTAGAACATTGAGTTGTGACCTGTATTGTGACTAGGGCTGTGCATGGACCCCCCAAACCGACTTGGAAGCTGCTTCGGGCCTTCCGAGGCAGGCCCCATTTAGCTTGAGCTGATTCAGGGCCTCCCTGACCTGCCTTGGCCTACATTTGAATCCCTCTTCGGTGCCCCAACATGCCACCTAGCAGCCCCCAGCTCCTTACCTGGGCCCTTGTTCTGGGGGGGGGCGTGCTGCCAGCGGAGATGCCACTGCCGGTGCTGCTGGTGCCACCGGGGAAGCCACTGCCGGCACTGCCAGGAAAGGCACTGCTGGGGAAAACACTGCTTGGGAAAACGCTGACAGGCATGAGGGCAGGAGTCACCCTCCAACTGCACCCTGCCCCTTCCTTGGAAGGAGGGGAGGGTGCCTGGTTAGCCATAGGCCATGACTGCACCCATGACTGGCAGATCTGGGATTTTTCTGGTTCAGTCCATGGAGGCAGATGTGCTCAGTGATTGGATGGTGGTTTTGCGGGTCTCCCCTTTAAAAATTATATGAAATCATGAGGATCCCTTTTTGACTTTATGGATACTTGTTTTACCCAGTCCCCATAGCACATGCTTTCTTCCTGGCTTTGTTCTGCCAAAGGAGAGTGGGAAGGGTTAAGGCTTCCTTTGCTATGTGTGGAAGAGACTGGACTAGTTGCTCCCAGTGGCTAGAACTGGAGTGGAGAGAGAGATGCCATGGAGCTTCCCTCTCAGCTCCTGTCCTATCCTGCTACCACCGCCACCACCATCATTGCACACAGTGGCAGCTTGTCAGGGCAACGGGAGGCTGCTCACCCACCCCAATGGATCATCTTGTGCCTTGTTCCTAGCCAAATAATGTTCAGACAGTCCTCTCCTCTCCAGTAACACCTCCTCTCTCACAATGAGCAAACGGAGGCTGACTCACAGCAAAGCTCAGTCACTACACCTCCTCCCCTCTCCCCCTCCCTCTCCCAGTGGCTGGATCTTTGTCAGATTGATACATTTGGTGCCTCCATGTCCTCTCGCCTCCCTCTCCCCCTTCCTCCTCCTCCTGCCCCTCCACATGATCTTTTAGAATCTGATACATTTTGGAAACAGCCTTTCTAGGCTGCTCAGAAGGCATAAGAAGAGCTCCGAATATACGAGGCAGATGAGGCACTTTGTGGAGGAGCCGCTTCGCTTCGGGGCACCCTGGTGCTGGTCTGATCCACTTCGTATCATGACAAGGCACCTCCAAATCAGCCTGCTTTGCCTCGTTATTCGGACTTTGTACCGAGGTGGTGCACAGCCCTAATTTTGACCTCTCCTAGTATGAAATACAGTTGCAGTGTTGCAACCATCTTTTGGGCTAGGGCGGACTCGTAAAATAACATATCAGATAACATTTTTTTAAAAATAGGTTCCATGCTGCAGATTGGGATTAAAAATGGTTTTTGGGTCTAGAAAGATGGTCACAAGACTGGAGAGTTCTTGTTAATGGACCGGTTGAATGCATGGATGCTTGTTACCATTAAAGATTCAAAGGAGAGGTCTCAGAATGTCTCCAGCTGAATAGACACATAGCAGTTATACTATTATCATAACTGTTGTTGCCCATTGGTGTCATGTGTACCAATAGTTATAACGGTATGACTGCTATGTATAGATTCAGCCAACATTTTGAACATGGGGCAGAGATTAGCACAAAAGCAGAAGTTGGGGGAGCATTTGAAGGAGAGAATTGGCAGGAGAATTGGTTTCACCTTCTGAAATCATCCCCCCACAGTTCCTCCCAGTATCAGAGCCCAGATAAAAGGGAAAATGCTTAAATGAAAATTAGGCATTTTCAGGGGTGAATCAGCGGGTGTGAGAAGGGTTAAACATCTCCCACCTTTCAACCTTCCCCTACAAATGCTCCTCTGTTATGCTAGAAATGTTTTTCCTGATGTCTAATGGAGGGAATATTTAAATGGGAGGGGGAAAAAATCTCATGAGCCTTCAGCTCCAGTCTGCAGTGATATTGTCCAGATGCAGGTTTACCACCTCAGTGAAAACTAGGACTTACACATCATTTCTGTCTGTTCCCATAGGAAAATCTGTTCATAGTTTCAATGCATATTTTTAAATGGCTGAAGAAATGCATTTATCACAGAGTCCAAAGTGATTGCTATGGGTTACATAAAATATATTTAATGGCTACACAAAAATTAAATCACATGCGCTTGCCAACGTCTACAGACCAAACCTAAGAAGGCTTGCATTTTCACCTGTGACTCCAGCATAGCAACCTGAAAAATTGCATTGCTAACAAGCCATCTGTTGGCACTGCTGTACAAGACTCGAATGGCTAAAAATGTTATTATGAGAGGATGTGATGACAGCTCTGTATAATATGTTAATCTAAAGGTGCACTTGTCAATCTTCTATTTAATTTCCAAGCCTGAAATGCTGTGTTATTTTTGAACCATTTAACTCTTGAAATTTCAAACGGTTTTTGCAGGCTAGAAACTATATAAAAGGCTTTAGCAGATGGCAGGGATAGTCTAATGTTTAAAAGGTAAATAGACGGATGTGAGGTTGCCCAGGTGTAATAAAAAATGTTCCTGTCTTTTTAGCCATTTTATTAGTCATTAACCCATCATCCCAAGAGACCTAGACTTGCTTCTGCAAAGTATCAGAGATGTGCTCATAAATTGTCTGTAGTCTCCAGTAATGCACAGAGAGAGGTTACAACCCTATGCTGAGCCTTTTGCCTTATGTGCAGCAGCAAAAAAACTAGTGATGGGGTGAAGTCCCCTGGTCAAGCTTGGAAAACCAATGCTTTTTTCCTCCAAATCTCAGAAAATAGCCTGTTTTCTTCTGAGCGCAACTGAATCCTGATGTGCCCCCAGTGATATAATCAGGAGAGGAGCCAAACAGAGACCAATCCCTTCTTCCCTTGACTTTCCTAAATGAGCCTCCAGGCCCCCTCCCTCACATCCTCCTAACTGCTGTCCTGTTCGTTTCCATGCAAGCACTCAGCTGGCTTGCTGCTCTGGTATCAGAAGTCAAGTGGAAGGTGGTCTATTATTCTTGCCCCTCAGTATTGCCAAGAAAGCTACATTTCTCAGTGTTTCTGGTGCCTGCCTTGCAAGCATAGTAGTATGTCAGGCACTAGAAGTATGATTCTTCCATATCTCTATTCCATCAGTGCCAGAGCAGAAAGAAGGGTTTCATAATGTTTAACTCCTGGCACCAAAGTAAAGTCTCTATAGCTGAAAGAAGCACTGTAGCCTAACTCCTATGGTATAGGCATGAGACTGACACCCTGGATGGATTTCTCTGACATCCCTACTCTGAGCTCTGCTCTCCTCAGGCACCAGTTCCCTTCCAACTGACCACACCAACTGTTTCCAGCTGTCCCCCCCATCCTCTGACAAACCGACCCTTTTTTCAAATCTCCTGGCCAGAACCTTTAACCAATCATATTCATTATGGATTTTCTAACTACCAATCCAATTTGTTGGCCCACCTGACCCACCTTAGCAACTGTAACCAAGGCAGCCACTACTGTCTTATGCCCAGTAGCAAACCCAGGCTTCTGGCCTACTCAGTCACATTTAGTTATTTATTTCATTTCTATACTGCCCAATAGCTGAAGCTCTCTGGGCAGTTCACAAAAATTAAAAACACAAAGTACAACATAAAACAATATAAAATATGAAAGCTTAAAATTACAACATAAAAGTACAACATAAAAGTAAAACCTAGCAACAATGCAGAGATTTAAAATACAAATTTAAAACGGTAGAGCTAAAAGACTAGAGTGCTAAAATGCTTGAAAAAAAGGTCTTCACTTGGCACCAAAAGGAGTACATTATAACCACGGAGTTCACTCAACAAATATAAATAGTACAAAACATAATCAAACTGGCAAAAATACAGCATTTCTTCACACATCACGAAAGCAGATTCATAAATATGCTATTCTGCAGGCTGTTGAAAATCTTTCCACTGCCTCCTTTGGCCAAGTAAGTGCCCTCTCACAATATAGCCTTGACTGGGCCAGTAATGTCAATGACTGGGATGCAGGTAGTGCTCTGGATGGCCCCTGGGTCACAGCTCTGTGATATGGTCACCAGTTCATCCTTTCTGGTTGAGTGGGGATATTTATGCCTGATCCAATAAGACTTTGCAGCCATAAGATCAGGTTACCTCTCTAGGTATATAATTAAGAAATAAACAGTGAATAAACTGTACTAGAATCACCACAATGCTAGAACTGACTACCTAAAATGAAATATTGGGGATAATTTGGAAATTCCTTCTTGAGATAAACATGCTAGGAATTTCCAGGGATGCTAAAACAGTTTTGATAAGATCAGGGTCTGCGGGTTCCTCCTGGGACCCTAAGAAAACAGTAATGCAATTTGATAAGTTGATCTGAGCTGCAGGTGCCACCAAGCTTTCATTAGCACTGGGTATCCTTTTAAAACTCAGGATGGAGTACAAAATTCCTCCGCAAAGTGAGAAAAATGAATGTGATGTAGGACTCAGGTTGCCACCAGAGTTTCTCCCAAAGTGAATGTTTGAGGTGAATTTGTAGGGAGGAATATCTCAGAAAATTCAAGGGAAATGAAGATTAAAAAAAAAAAAACCCATACAAAGAAAACAAACAAAAACCCATACATCACATTTAAATCCAGTTATTGACAGAATGTAGTACATTTAATGGTTCCCCCTTTGGCTGCTTGGAGGTTTTATTTAAGAATTTTAAGAAGACTGGGTCTCACATATCCTTGCAATATATCAGGGATGGGGAAAGTGGTGTCCTGCAGATGTTGTTACTGAAATTCCCAACATCCTTCAACATCGGCTATGCTAGCTAGGGCTGATGGAATTTGCAGTCAACCTCTGGAGAGCCATACATTCCCTGCCCCCCCTCCATTAGCTTTATATGTATATTCTACTGTTCTTCTAATCCTCTTCAGATTACGTGTATTATTATCATGCTACTAAGTAACACTTCACCTTATTTACAAAACTATTTATTCTAGGAAAAGATAAAACTTCACCTTAATTAATATTTAACATTTACTCCCAGAACAAAAGGACAATTGTAAAACAAATTAACACATTTTCTTTTACAGTTTAATACATTTGCTAATGTATTCTCAAAAGAGCAAAGTCTGTTCCAAAACCTAGGTGCAAATCCTTTGCATATTTTTGCAGTTAGAGGCAATATTTTTGTCAGTGCCATTAAAACTTAAAACGTGACGTTTTGAGGGGGTTTGCCAGGAATACACTTAATTGTGAAAAGCAAATGTGTTTCTCCAATAGTACTAATCTCTCACTACACATTGAAATAATTTATTTTAAAAATAGAATCCATCATTATACTGTTCTACTTTGATTTGTTTATATCTATATTGGCCAAAAAAGTCTGGTTTAGGTTACCAGAAGAATTAATTAGATACCCACAATTTGCTCCCCAACAGACAACTGCATTTCTCTGTCGTTATCAGATACTTAGTTCAATGGAAAAGACATTTCAGTACTCACTGAAAATTAGTTGCTTTCCAAATTTCCCAAGCAAATTAACTTTAGAGCTGGGTTAGAGCTGGATTTGATAAACAGTTCAGAAGACTTTAATTCTGTATTGGCTTGAAAACCAATGATAATTAACGGAAGGGTAGTTGTGTTAGTCTGCTGCAGCAAAAACAGCAAAGTATCTTGTGTGGCAGTTTTAAAGGACTAACAAATTTATTTTGGCATAAGCTTTTGTGCACACTGTCCACTCCATCAAATGTATCTAATACAGCATGCATCTAATAAAGTGAATCGTGTCCACAAAAATTTGTGCTAGAATAAATGGGCCAGTCCTTTAACAACAAACACTCTTTGTTGTTAATGATGATTAAATTGCATTTGTGATTTTTCTGTTCAGCTGAGATTAAGAGCATGGTTATTTCCACTGTGGTTTGATGTATTTCTATTTAAATGATAGGATTTGCTTCTACATTTGCATCTACACCTATATATTAGCATGTGCAAATATTATGCAAATCAATGTCTTCTTTTTTGGTGATGCAGTCCCCCCCCCCCCCGGCAACGTGTAAATGATCACCTTAACTCTAAGCCAGCTAGAGGTGTCGTGCCTACTGGCCCGTATGGGTTTAGACTTTGACATGAGGAAGCTGGAGGCAGATCTCAGTTCCAGGAAAGAGCAAATAGGTTGAATTATGGGCTGGGCTGGCCAGAAGCAGCCTCCAGGAGCTGATAAATGAACTACTGCTTTTGAGACCAGATGCTGTTTTGGAACCAACACTTCCTGCCCGCCTCCTATCTGGGGTGCTTCCAGGACCTGGCGTGCTCCTAGCACTACCAATCAAAAGGCACTGTGCAGCTATCCCATCTTCCCCTCCTTAATAGATTCTCTGTGGTAAGAAAGATGACAGAAGTAGTGGTAGGAAAACATCGGAGGGTTACAGATAGAAGACGATGACATACACATACATTGTAAAATTCCATGAATGAGGCTGGGCAATTGCACAATAAAATTAGGGCTTGCTGGGGGGGGGGGGGGAGGGATTGATTTGGTTTGCATTTTAATGCAAACTTTCCTAATTTCACACTTCTGAACCAATATACAAATTGAAAGTCAGGTATCCTTCGAATTTCCCACTTCTCTGAATTTTGTAATGGAATTCTCTAAGTTTTTAAAAATGCATACAAAAATGTGTATATCAGTGAAAATAACATTAAAAATACATTACATTAGTAAAATTGCTGGGCAAAATGTATATATTAGACACAGTTGCATACAAAGCTGCATGTATTAGGAGAAATTTGAACAAAAATTTGCATGGATTTTCCCTTTTTAAAAAAAATATCAAAGATTGGGATGAACCAAACTCAAGATTGGACAAGTGAGTAGCTGAGACTGAGACCAAGACAGACAGATTAATCCATCCCTAAATAAAAGCCACATTCAGAAGAACCCCCCATCTGCCTATAGATTTGTCAGCTACTATCCCTTCCCACCCACGCAATGCAGATTTAAGGAATGGAGCACAACGTGCTGGGGCCAGTTAAAACCAGCTAGGGATGTTAGATGAATCTGTCCAGGGAGTGAAGTCCACCAAGTGTTCCACAGCTTGCCCCCCACCCCAGACTCTGACTCACCAATGCATGAGCTGGTCCAGCTTGATCTGTGTGAGTCAGGCCAGCTCACGGATTCCCATTTTCTTTCTCTTTCTCTAAAATCAGCAAGTTATGCAAATTGCAGCCACAAATTGCATACCTTGTGTAAATTTTGGCTGTAATTAGTCTAATTTGTGCAAATTGAGGCTATAAAGTGCTTAGTTATCAACAAATTGCAGTCGCAATTTGCGCATAACTAAACACTTTATGCAATTTGCATAAATTATGCTAATTGTGGCCAACATTTGCACAAGTTATGCAAATTGCACCTGCAATTTGTGTAACTTGCCAATTGTAGAGAAAAAATGGAAATTTCCTGGATTCCAGGAAAAAGCTTTTGGCTTGGCTTGTGAATATATCTGTTGAGCCCCCAAAGGGCCAGATTTCCCCATGATGGCCATCCCTACAACCAGGTCTATAAAACTCAGGCAGCCATGACAGCCCACTCCCTGCCTGCATTCAGGCCTGGCAGAATTAGTTAGTTACCATTGGGGCCAAGTTCCTGTTCCTCATGTAGCCCAGGGAATGGAATATTTTCTACCTGTTTGCACCATATAGGTGTGGTAGTGCATTTAAGTTGGTTTTAGCCTGGTCTTTTGCATAATTAGGTCACCACAGGGAAGCTCGATATGCATGGGAAAGGAAAGAAGATGTAGGGTATACTGGGTAAGCACCCTGAGGCTTTGGAGTGGTGAAGGGAGGCTTCCTCTAACCCAAGGGTGGGCAACTTAACAACATCCAGAAGTTGCTGGACTGCAGCTTCCATCATGCCTTACCAAAGGCTATGTTGGGTAAGGTAATGGGAGTTGCAGTCTAACAACAACTAGAGGGCCACAAGTTGCCCACCCCTGCTCTAACCAATCTCTCATGGCTTTCCAGCTCAAATGATTGGATAGGGAGCACTCTTAGGTCCTTGTGGCTTCACTGACTCCAGCTTACTCACTGGAAGGCTGGTGACACTGGAAGGGTCTTGAAGGCACACCATTTCAGAGCTGTGAAGAAGGAAGTGCAGGTTAATGCTTTAATATACATTAATAAAGGTGTGACCCTTAGCTGAATCAATCCATCAAACATCTCATGCCTTCATTTCTGGGTATGGAGGCAAACATGTATTACAAGAAAACACTTGAAGTCTCCAGTAACCTTTCCTCAAAAGCAGTACTGGAATTTTCTGCCTTTGCAGAAGTGGAGAGTATAATAATATGGAAGCACATACAAATTTATACAGGAGTGGGTTTTTTTTTCAGTTGGAGATGCAGCTGGCCTTTTTTCGCTTTTCTTTTCACTTCTTCCTGGGGCACATACAGAGACAGCGCTCCATCACAAATTGGACAGAAAGCACTGAAAGGAAGGAACTCCTTAGCATCTTTAGATTTCCATCAAAGTTTTCAGGTTCTGCTGCATTTTCTACACTTCCATCAAACATCTGATGTTTTTGAATTGCTATCTGAACCAGTCCTTAACTTTTTTTGAGATTCATCCATCATCAGCTGTCTCGGCGCATTATAATACAACTGTAGCATGCCTTAGGGAAAATGTGTGCCAGAAAGGAAGATTGCAAGTGTAAGAATACAATCTGGTTTTTTTTGTTTGTTTTTGAAAATCTAGTGTAGTTATTTCTGTGTAGTTATTGCTTTCTGAAAAAAGGGAATGCTCCAAAGAATTTGTTTGATTTTGCAACCTGTTCCTTCTAAAATTTCCCCAGGGTAGGATTCTTGGCCAAATGCCTACTTAAGGAGTTAATTGCATTCTGCCCACTGAAACTGATCCTGCAAATCCACTGTAATAACCTTATTTTCTCCATAATTTCCTGTAAAATAATAATAATGTAACATTCTGGGAGATGCTTAAAATTATATCAGTATGTACTACACCTACTTACCTCCTACCCGTTTACATCTAAGACTCCACTAGGTTAGAATTATTACTTTCTCTGAGAGAGGAAAAAATGGGCCCATTAGCATACACTAATAACTCATTTTAATGTATGTAAATTTTAAATGGCTCTTTGCCTAAATGAGCTTTTTTAAAAAATAAATAAATAAATCAGGAAACGTTTCTACTAGTGGAATCCACAGATTAATTCCACAGTGGAATGGAACCTCCATATTTAAAGGCAGTGTACATCTGAATACCAGGTGCTGGGGAAGGACAACAAGGGAAGGCCTTTGTCTTTATGCTGTGTGTCCACAGATATCTGCTGTTGGAAACATAATGCTGGACAGTGATGGAGCTTTGATCTAATCCAGCAAGGCAGTTCTTATATTTTTATCATTGTTAGAGGCAAGATAGGAAACGTATTCTGCCATGTACCAAGTGAGACCATGGGTCCATCCAGCCCAGTATTGTTGACACTGCCTGGCAGTGGCTCTCCAGGGTTCAGGCAGGGACATTTCCAGCCCTGCCTGGAGATGCCAAGGATCAAACCTGGGATCTTCTGCATGCAAAGGAGGTGCTCTGCCACTGTGACACAGCCCCCCAATGGCTATGTGGGCTATTGTTGCAATTCTTGGGCCTATCATCTCTTTCTTTCACCACTGAAAAGGGAGAGGAATAAGCTTCCATCAGGGCTCTTTGTTGTGGGTCCTCAGGAGGGTTCTGACGACCCACTTGTTTTCCCTGCCATTTTCTTAATCTGTGGATTGCACATTTCATTGGTGTTTTCAGTTTTTATAGTCTTTTTATCGAATACTTATTGCATTGTATCTGTTTTTTGTATATTTTTGTATTTTTATCTTATATGTTGTCTTGAGAGGGTTTTACCCTTCAAGGCGGCCTAAAAATCTGGCCCTTAAACCACCCTGGCTTAAGCGCTCTATAGTCTTTGAAGGCATGACGAAGTTTCACCTCTGACAAAAGCAGGGCAGGATGGCATACAATAGTGTTGCAGGGGCAGCATAGTCAGATTTAAGCTACATGCTCCAACATATACACGTGTAGGGATGTACGAGAATTTCATTTTGATTTGTTTTTAACTCAGACTTGCCATGTTTGCAACCCTGAACATGAATGGGAGCATAGGTATTGGAGAAAGCATTCCCATTGCTTGCACTCACAAAAAATGAATTTTAGAAAAATGCACACTTTAAAAATGCAAATTTTTCAAAAAAGAGATTTCAACTGCACATTTTTAAATAAGATAGATTTTTTAGTTGGGGGGCGTGGAAGTGTGCATTTGGGTGCACACATTTAACGTGTACCAAATTGTTCACATTTCCGGTTCGAACAAAAAGCAAAACAGATAGCAATTGTAAAGAGGAACAAGGTGGTCTGAGCTTCAGGGTGGAGTTCACAGAAACTTGGTGAGCTCAACCATTGCTGAGTCTCCCATCCCTGCACACATGGCAGATGTGTGAAGGAATGTGTACATGCTAAAATGTGGCTGTTCTGCCCCTTTCCTTTTTATGTTTTCATTAAATATTTCAGAATACTAGTAGGGGGATACCACTTTTCAAAAGTCACACATGAAAAACAAACAAACCCTACTTGCAAACAGCAAAGGAGTACATCAATATGAAAGGTTCTACCACATCCCCTTGCCTGTTGTGCTGCTTTCAGGGAATTCTTAGTTATCAGGGAATTTTTTTTTTGGAGCATTAAAAATGTGATTCCTTCATCTACAGACTGGGGTTGGGTGGTGTGTTCTACCTCTTCAAGGTTGTAGTATGTCACTGTGCTGTGTGTATACCTTAGGACCCAGTCAGTACACTGTGTTATCTCATTATGCATTGCTTTCTTGATGGGTTACTTTTGCAGAATGGCAGGCCCAATTAAACGGCCAGGTTTATGTTTCACTTCTATAAAGCTTGTTTTCCAAAACTTCCACTCTTAAGATTCCTAAAGGGTAACACAACCATCACTGACAAATTTTAAGATTTGACTAATAGTTCCTCCAAACACAAATCATTACAGTAAGAAGGTGCACGATAGGATTGTCCATTTATGTTTTTCTAGGATTAAATCTATTTGACTCTGCTAATATGGGGGAAGTGGGGCACAAAGTAATCTCTTCCCTATGTGCAAAAGAGGTTGTAGAGATTCACTTTAAAAAAACACATACAAGTGGCGAGGTGGGGGGAGGACAACCATGATAAAGATCTATGGCTGGATCTACACTTACCACTTTTTTTCGCTTCCAATGAGGTTTCACTGCCCGCCTTTCACACTACGCAGTAGCCGCCTTGAATTGGAACCGGAATTTCCCACTTCCGTGCTCCCGCTTTCAATACCCTAATATCCCGTATTTCCCCTTAATGTGCTCTGATTTTCCGCCTTCGCTACCATATGCAGTCGTAGTCCCCTCCCCCGCCTGTCCATATACGGCAGTGTTTGTATTTCCCTCCTGCCCAATCACAGCTCTCGACAGCCCCATGTCTTCTTTCGGCTACTGTTCGCATAGCTTCCTCAGCAGCCCCTGTCTCCTTAGCAACAAGCAAAGGGCTGGATGTGCGCGTGCTTGTCTGATCTTGGAAGCTAAGCAGGGTCGGTCCCCGTCAGTCCTTGGATGGGAGACCGCCTGGGAAGCAGGCTTCCTGCACTGAGCAGGGGCTGTTCTATCCTTTCAAATGAAACTACGTTTTACCCCCTCCTATCCCCCGCTCTGGATGTTTGTTTTTTTTAAATTCAGGCATTATCCTCACAGAATCGGGGCTTCTCCGTTACATTTTTTTTTCTAATTCAGGTATGATCTTTGAAGATTCAAAGTTGTGAATCTTCACAACTTCAAAGCTTCGAAGATCACGCCTGAATTAGAAAAAAAAAGTCATGGAGAAGCCCTGATTCTGCAAGGATAATGCCTGAATTTAAAAAACAAACATCCAGAGCAGGGCATAGGAGGGGGTAAAACTTAGTCTCCTTTGAAGGGATACAACAACCCCTTGCTCAATGCAGGAAGCCTGATTCCCAGGCGGTTGCCCATCCAACTACCGACCGGGGCCAACCCTGCTTAGCATCCGAGATCAGACAAGTGCACACAGGAAAACAGCACAGCAGTGCTCGTGTGTCAACCGAGCTTGCGCATTTGATGAAGCACTGCAACGGGAAAATGGGTGAGTGTGAATAATCACGTTTTAATGCTAGAGTGTTTAACCCTATGGAACACCGAATTCATTGCGATGGCAGGCGCAATGTAGATCGGCCCTATGTCATGGAGAGTGTGTGTGTGTGTTTATAGATAGAGTAACAGCAGAGTATTAAAAATTTATTTTAAGCTAAACATTTCAGCTTCTGCCCTGATCAGTAGCTGTGCTGTTAAATGGGTATCAGGAGTGGCAGTTTGGAATGCCTGGAGATGAAAGTTCCTTAGGAGAAAAACAAAATAGAGGTATGATTGAGGTAATGCTTACAAATTGTCCTCCAGATTAAGGCCATTTGAACTAAGAGTTCCGAGTCTATAGATCCAGAAATTTTCCCTTTTGTCAAGCATATGAGGGTCTTATGTTCGTTCTATTGGAAGCAACTGTAAATCTGAGAGACTATGTGAGGGAGAGTTGAAATGACTTGCCACAGGCTGTTCCAGGTTTTGTTTTTTGGAAGAATCACAAATTTGTGGTTACAGAATCTTGTTCTTAGGTCTGCTGTAGTTTCCCCTACATATTGTATACAATATCCTTTTTTTTTTACATTCAGTTAAATAAACTGCATAAGTAGAAGCGCATGTTAATGATTGTCTAATGCAATAGGTTTTGTTGGTAATTGTGCTCCTGAAAGAATTCGTTTCTTGGAGGTAACTGCAGGTAATGCAACATGTTGATTACATGGGTATGATCATACCCAATGGCATGGGTTCAAAAAATGAGTTTTGTTATCATTGTGGAAATACTCTTTTATACACACACACACACACACACACACACACAGAGCTCTTAAAAAAGGATTAGACAATTCATGAAAGACAGATGGGTCAAACCTCTGTATATAGACCAACAGCACCATTCTTTTCTTAGTACTTGAATTTCTTAGTCTAGACCCTAGAGCACCAGGAATCTATAGGACCTAGTACTCTGGACGCCTGCTAAGAATGCCTAAATAAACAAATACCCTTGGTTTTATCTCCAGTCTACTTTCCTAATCTGGTGTTGTTGTTTTTTTACAGTTGTCATGCTGCAGCTAGGTCAGACTCAGCATTAGGGCAAATTGAAGGGCACATCAGTAAACAGAAAAAAGGTCAAGCACAGTGGTATCAGTCCAGCAAGAGATGTCTAATTCAAGACAGGAGTAGTAAATAAACAGGCAATGGTCACAGATGTAGTATTACCAGGCAAGAGAAAGGTCTGAGCCACAGCCACGGTCTAAATACAGGTAAGCAACAAACACAGCCCAAGAAGGAGAGTCAAGCAAGAGTCCAAAAGTTAGTAGCTCAGAGTTACAGAACAAGGCCAGAGACACATGTGCCCAATGCACTAGAGCTGGTAATGACATTATTCCAACAGCCAGCAAGTTCCAACTGAAACCTTATATAGCCAGAGCCCCACCCAGGCTTCAGGTGCATCATATCTTATGTAAGAAGTCATCTATGTGAGGAGGGACCTACTCACAAGAAGTCTTTTACTCATGAGGAGCCTTTCTCTGTAAATGGGCAGTCCTCACAGGGGTTGCCTCCTGAGATAACAATGCTCTTGGGGCCTAGGTGGTCACTCAGCCACCTAAGAGGTGAAGTCCCCTGTCTCTTGTAGGGATGGACCTGTGGCCATCTCCCTGGAGGGCCCAGGCTCCTCCTGATCTTCTGACATGGGCTGTTCTGTGGTGTTCCTCATCTCTGGGAGCTCTAGCTCCTCCTCTTAGTAGGATTCCTCCAGCAGAGGTATGTTAACAATAGCCCAACCTGTCTGAACTGGTTAATTCTTTTATAATGGCAGGCCTGCTGTGATTTGTATAGTGTGTGTTTTCCCTCTGTCTGGGTCTATGTGTATCGGTATGTGTTTCTTCCTCTTTCTGGGGTTGTGTGTGTTGTCCTGGGAGAATTGATGGGAGTGGGGGCGGGGGAGGAGTTCAATGGCAAAGCAGAGAGAGAGAGAGAGTGCCTTCCATGAAATGGGGTTTTGTCTTCTGTGAAATGGGTGGTTAGAAAGCTGGGTTGAAATGAGTGGTTTTATGTTGGGGGGTGCAGATCCCACTTCTGTCTTGTAATCAAGTTCTTCAACAACTTAATTGTTTTTCAGTCTCTCATCAGTTTGCCTTCTGTGAAATGGAGTTTTTGTGACTGTCCATGCCCACCATGGCAGCCATTTTGTGAAGGGATATACTCCCCTCCACTGCAACTATTTTGTGATGGCACCCACAATTTTTCAAAATTCCAAATGTGCCCATGCAACCCCAAATATTCGGTACCTTTTTTTGTTTTATTTGAAAGTCTGTGTCTGATTTGTTCCCTCTTTCTCACCTCCCTATTCCTTATATACACTGAGAGTTGGCCTCAATGGTTTTAAAAGGTATTGGGAAGCAGCAGAGAAGAGGGTGCTGCTTCGTCAGGAACCACCTTCTCAAGGTGCTCTGTGTGTCTTGATGGGGCTGGCTTCCCTCTCCCCTTGCCTTTCCTAAGGGGAGGGGGAATAGTCTTGGCCAAGGTCTCATGTAGTCAAGGCTGGCCCCATCATGAGGCAGGGTGAATATTTCACCTCAGACAGATAAGAAAGGGCAGCAGATCATGTTTCCACTGCTGGGAGGACCACCTGCAGCCTGCCACCACTTCCTGGGCCAGCTGCAGCCACCCAGGTGAGCAGGCACTCCAGAGAGCCTGACTGACCTGATACCTTACTCTGGCGGTCCTCAGAGCACTGGCCCAGCTGGTGCTCTGGAGAACTGTGCTGGCTGCTTTCCCCCTGCAGGAAATGCCACAGCAAGACAGCAGCTAATGTGGCTCTCTGGAGAAGCCTCCTGCTCAATGCCACACTTTGGGGACCTCACTCAGAGAGGGTTCTTCCTCTGAGCGAGGCATTATGGGTGAGATGGTCCTGGAGACCACCGTGGACCCTGTGTTTATCTTGTCCACAATTTCTTGCCCTGAGGAAGGCGTCCTCAGGGTGAGGCATTGAGGGGGGAATCTGCAGCGCGTGTCCTCTCACCTCAGGCAGTGGGACATCTTCTTATGGCATCCCTGCATGCAGTTGAATGCCCATGGGCTGGTGGTTCTCTCCACCACTAATCTATGGAATCTGTTTTGCCATCCTCTCCCTGTTTTTCCATTTTAGAATATAAATGTCACAGACCTTTCACTCCTCATCCCAACCACCTTTAAAAACAGGTTACAATGGAGGTGGCTTGGTTTTCCCCTCCTCTGGGTCTGGCTTTATCACCTGCTGTTCCTGATGGATGACCTGAGAATGTGGCATGTTCATATATGATGTACCAGTGGGACAATGTGCTCCCTTAATTCAGTGAAATGCTACTGGCTCATATGAGAACGAAGTGGCCTCAATATTTGTCCACATGTTCCTTTTGATTTTTAATGTTCTGAAGGAGGAAACAGACGCCCCATAAAGCCTTCATGCAACAGCTGGTATGATCATGCTGCGGCCATTTGCCTAAAGGCTGTTGATTCTGAGTCCACTTGCACTACACTGATCCTACATTGTGAGGTAAAAATAATCCCATGGCTCCACTATTTCATGCCACTTTATCCCTGACCTACACCAGTAGCAGTAGGTACTATTCCCCAAGGTTTACTTGAGACATTCAAGTCAGGAGCTTCCCTGTTAAAGAAACAGTTACAATAACATACCTAAATAAATACCATGTCAGAACCAAGCCAAACAATATGAAAAACCATCTAACAATAAAAATGCTGCAAGAATCTACCAATAAAATTTCAGTTCAATACCTATTAATTCAAAGATCATACAAAATTAATGAATATCAAATTAAATTCCTCAGACAAACATTTCAGTAAATCAGCAGCTAATAATAGGTGGACTAAATCATCACCAGAACCTCTAAACAGGTACACACAGCTTGATATATGAATAATGCATGATACCAAGAGCCACCGTATGTCCCAAACCACTCATATAAAACTGCCATCTTTAGTGGTGATAGTGTTGGACTGGGAGTCAGGAGATCCAGGTTCCAGTCCCTACTCGGCCATGGAAGCTCACTGGGTGTCTTTGGGCCAGTCACAGACTCTCAGCCCAACCTACCTCACAGCGTTGTTGTGAAGATAAAATGGAGAGGAGGAGGATTTTGTACACTGCCTTGGGTTCCTTCAGGAGGAAAAAAAGGCGGGATCCTAATGCAATAAATAAATAAAATCAAATAATAAATAAAATAGAGGCAGCCCCTTGCCTTGTTCCTCCCCTAAGCAGCAACCCAAAGCAGTGGCGGCGGCGTTCCTTTAGCATTGCCTCTCTGCCTCCAGCAGTGGCCAAGACTTTATAGCCCCTTGAGTGCACTCACAAAGGGCTAATGACTAGGAATGGGTGACTCTGTCGGTTTTTCTTTCTCCTCCTGAAGTCAAATTGTTTAAATTTCAAGTTCTTTCTCTCCTGAATATGAAGAACATAGTGAATTTTGGTAAATTCTTATCAAAAACAAACTAAAACAAAATTCTCCCCCTCTGCTTTGGCCAAATTCCATAGGTACAGCTATTCCCAGTATGGAGAGGGCCATGATGTACTTGCCTGCCATATAGTTGTTAAAGATGAGGAGCCTGCCAGAAAAAAAGAGGCGGTGACTCTAATTCACCACTAACATTGTTAAGAATTCAAAGCCAGACTTTTAAGTTTTAAGCACTGAAAGCTCCAGGCCTGGATGGACCAACCTATCAGTTTTGTGTTCTCCCACATTCATTTTTTTTTTTAATCTCAAGTTGTTTTTGTCTTGAATATGGAGAACTTTGCATATCTTGGTAAACTGTTATCAAAACTGAACTGAAGCAAAATTCTTACCCTTCCCCACTAATGACACACTTCTGGGCTGGAGGGCAGTCACAACCATCACAGCCACACTTGGCGTTCCAGGCCGATCTCCTGAAGAGCCAGCTGGTCTCCTCAAATGTTAACAGAAGAAAAAACCCTCCCCCAGCACAGATGGGGGAGGGATCCCCAAATGACTCAGTGTTTCACCCTGCACCTCTGCTGCTGCTGCTATTCCTTTGAATAGCCACTTTTGCATTGGACTTGAACTTTCTTTCATGGACAGGTTTCTGGACTCCCCTAGAAAACTGCAACTCTGTCAATTTTCCCTCAACCTATTGCTAAAGATGAGAGAGGCTGATGGTGTGTGTGTGTGTGTGATGCATCTGTGATGTTGTAATTCACCTTGCAATGTCACAGTGAAGGTGAAGCTTGTGAGCAGGTCACATATAAACCAATGCTTGCTGTAAGGGGTAGAGGCAGGCAGGCAGGCAGGCAGGCAGGCAAATACCACTTCAGGCTGCTGCTTCAGCTGGCTTGTCTGGGTGTCCCTCCTTACCTGTACAGGGCTTTCTACCATCAACTACCCTGTGGGATGGATCCTTATGAGTTATTTTGATACTATTTTATATTGGTTTTTATTATTGTTTTACTTGTAAACAACCTTGGTAGAATTTTATCCTGAATGGTGGCAGAATAACAACAACAACAACAACAATAAACTATAAATAATAGGGGTTTTTTGTATATGCCTGTTGTGTAAGTTTTATTGTTTTCATATCCTAGTTCTGTGCTTGATTACATTTTTTTAAAATGAAGAGGTTGTATCAAGTAGGTCCTTGTGGACTTTGGAATGAAAGTAACAATGTAGTTAATAGATGAGCTATTGTTTTACTATATAATCTTATGACTACTTATGACCTGAAGCCATCACCCATATTGGTAATAACCCACTACTACTGTAATGTCAGATGGGTGTACATAGCCACTATCAGCTCAAGTCCTTACTGTGTTCAGCTTCAGGCAGGAGAAATTTGTCCAATCATAAAGTGTCACAAGTGGCTACATTATATTGCAAGTGTATATTGCAAGCATATGTTTTTGTATGAGAGCCAGAGAACATAATACTAGTCTTTTGAAACGTTCTGTTCTAGTACAGTGGCTGCAAAATTCTGTGGTGGCTTCCACTATGGGCTACAGTGGGGTACAAATCAAATTCCCTGAGCTGAGTATGTATCAATCCAAATAACCCCGCTCTCCGTAATACTTTGTAAAACAATCACCCAAATGTGTCAAGTGGTGGTGATGGAGACATTTGGATCTCATTCACAGCCATAAGTAAACCCTTCTAATAGAAAGACAGCAGAGTCCACACTGTTCCAAAGAAGCAGGGAGGGGGGAAGCTTGAGTGACTTTTTCTTCTCCCCGTGTTTCCAGATCTTGACTGAAGGGAGAAGATGTGGATTCTGGGAATGTGCGAATGAGCAAAATCTGAGCGTGTCAAGGTTCACCAAATTCCACCTCAAAATATGTCCTAAACTCTGGGCATTTCTGTACCAGCCTAAAATCCTGCATTTAAAATGGGGCTTTCTGCTTCTGTTTTAAATGCAGGATCACAACCGACTTCCTTTACACATGCTTCCTGTCCCCCTCCTTCTCCCCGTATCTGAGTCTTCCATTATCTTTCATTGATCTTGCTTCTCTTCTTCCTGCTTGTAACTCTTTTGAGAGAGGAAACTGAAGCAGAACACCACAGGATAATTTGATAGCTCATTATCTGCGATCTATTTAAAAACGGAACAAAGGGCATTTAGTGCAGGAGGGTCATGGTAGGGTCACCGCGTCATGTAAAGAGCCCGCAAACTTCTGTGAAGGAGCAATCTCAGTCGCAGGATAAAAGCCCGATGTGAAGGAGCCCTCTGTCTGTATCAGATTGCGAGCTTGTTTTCTTTTATTTTTGCAAAAAAAAAAAAAAAATTGTGCACATTTCTGAAATGTATGCATTTTTCTCCCATTGATAAGCAGAAGTGTGTTTGTGTGCATTTTTCAAACATACACATTTTTTTGTTCATTTCCCCCCTGTGGATCACATTGCAAGCTCAGAAAAGTACGGACTTCAACCTCAGATTGCGTTTGGGTCCATGTTCAGTTCCGGGAGTTGTGAACTGGGCATAGTTTGGTCAGAAACAAATTGAAATCAGTTTTACATACTTCCTAGCATATTCTCTTGATGCAGGATAAGGGGAAATGCTAATCTCTCCCATTGAATGAGATCCTGAACATAGGGAGAGGAAGCACAAGATACTCAAGCTTCCTCGCCTATCACTTCATTAGAACATTCAAAGTGACTGTTTGATTTAACCCATTAAGAGACATTATTATAGGCTCATGAATTCTCAACTTGAAAAGGAGTCTTGTGCCTTTAAGAACCACATTGCAAGCAGCTCAAACAGTACAGACTCCCTCACTCTCCTGGAGCTAGGGATGTATGAGAAATTCGTTTGAGTCTGATTTTGATCAGGACGTACCTTCTGGACTGAACATGGACTGGGATACAATCTGCAGTCGAAGTCTGTACATTTCCGAGCTTGCAATGGGATTTGCAGCCCTTCCCCAAATGTGTTTGACAGCATGCATATATCTGAAAATAGGGATGGACAGGAGCCATTTGGGCCACTTACACCTGTATCTTGCATATATTCATTGCACCATTTTCTGTAAGACTAAATGTGCGCATATTCGCAATCGCCATTTTCTTCCACAAAATGGTGATCGCGTCGCTCACAGACAGGTTCCAGGTTAGTGTGGGCAGCTCAGTGAGCGGGGGGGGGGTGTTGAGTGGGGGAAGGGGCTCAGTAGGTGCAGCTCAGGGGCATGGGTGGGGTGGCGGTCCGCCAGATTCCCATACCGGATTGGGCACCCACACCATCCGTATGTGAAAAATGTGCATGAAAAATTGTGTACTCTTGAAAAATGCACACAAGTATACTTTAACCAATGGGAGAAGAATGTTTGCATTTCAAAGATGTGCATTACATTTAGAAAAATATGCACAAAAGTTCATGTGGATTTTCATGTAGAAAGAAAAAAACAAAGCTCTTAATCTGAAAGAGTCGAGACTCAAGTCAGAATGAGCTTTGAGGTGAAATTCAGAGAACTTTGGTGAGCTTGAGTTTTGCTGATTCCCACATTCATACCTGGAGCTGATATGAAACTGGCCTGGTGCCTGTGCATGTGTGTGTGTTTGTGAAATGCTATTCAGAAGCACATTTGTGGGTTAAGTTGGTTTCCAGGTATGCACCAGATGGTGAGATGTCTGCCGTTTTGTCTTTCCCCCACCCTTGCCCCAATCACAGTCTGCTGGACAGTTTTCATTTATGCTGCTTGGTCGCATTAGCAAGTAACACTGAAATTACTTCCTTGAAGATCTGTGTAAACAAATGACTGATGGAGTCATTGAAATGCAACAGGGAAACCCATGTTGCTGTTTTGAATGGGTAGGCACAGCAATACTGAGTGCCTGTAAACAAAGAACATTTTTACAGGTCCAGCCTGAAATCTTGAACCTATTTTAGCTCTGAGGACTTGGTCCATGCTAGTCTGATATACTTTGGCCATGGAAGGGTGAAAATTTGCTGTAGGGGTCATCAGAAACCAAAGCAGCTGTATAATAGCAGTTATATAATGTGTGTGTTTGTCTGAGAGAGCAAGAGAGGGAAATCTGCAACATTCCCATCCGCATTTCCATTGTGTACAGAAGTAGGGCAGTTATCCCCAACCTGGTCATCCTGGCTGGGAATGATGGGAATTGCACTCCAACACATCTGGAGAGAACCAGGTTGGGAAAGGCTAAGGTAAGGGATGCTATAAAGGGATGGCCTGTATCCTCTTATGATCTTTCTGTAAAGGCATGTAGGCATGTATTAGAAATAGGGATGGGTGAGAATTTTGTTTGGTTCATTCTTTGATAAGAACTTACCAAAATCTGAGAATCGTTTAAGTGGGATGGAAAGAATTTGAGATTTTTTTAAAAAAATCAAATGTGGGAGAAAGCAAAAATGACAGATTCGTCCATTGAGGCCCTGGGCTTTGAGTGCTTAGTTCTTAAGAGTCTGGGTTTGAATTCCTCTGTGACCAACCATGTTTGTGGAGCTGAGGTAGAGTCATCACCTCTCTTTTCTAACAGGGTCCTCATCTTTAACGGTGTAATGGCATGTACAACATGGTCCTCTCCATGCTGGGAATAGCTGTAGCTATTGAATATGGCTGGTGCAGATGGGTGATAATTTCCTTTCAGATTGTTTTTGATAAGACTTTACCAGAATTTCTTCTTACTGAGGACAGAAAGAACTTGAGATTTTAAATTGTTTTTAATGGAAGTGGGAGAAAGTGAAACTGACAGATTTGTCCACCCCTAGTTAGAAAGTGTGAGGGGTGGGCGAAGCTGGGAAGTGGGGACTGGAATTGCCAGGTCATGGTGCCTGTATCTTTAAACATTTGGGGGCAGGGGGAGAGAGGATGCAGCTGCTGCAGCTCTTGCTAGGGATGTATGAAAGTGACTTACCTGTTCATGGATTCTGTTTGCGGGGGGGGGCTCTCCGTCCCTCCCCCCGGAATCCTCGATGGGGGGGATGCAGTCCGGTCCTCCCCCCCAGAATCCTTCCCGGCCGGCTCTGCTCCGCAGCGGCTCCATGGAGCAGCCGGCCAGGGCTGTCTGCAGCCGGATTTCCAGCCGTGGACTGGCTGCTGCGGACGCAAATGGCGGCCGCAGTAGGGGCGGCCATTTGTGTCCAGCCAGGCAGCCGTGATAGGCTACGTAAGTCTTTACATAGCCTATCACGGCTGGGCAACCCCCCCCACAAAAAACCGGCGTATGCAAATGGCGGCGGCTACGGCGGCCGCCATTTGCGTTCCCTATTTTTTTGCCATTCTAGCCTACGTAAATATTTACACAGGCAATTACGGCGGAAAAAAAAGGGAACCACAAATAGCGTAGTGGGCGTTATTTGCGTTTCTTCTTTTTTCGCCGTAAAAGCCTACGTAAATATTTACGTAGGATAAAATGGCAGGGAAAAAAAGAACGCAAATAACGCCCACTACACTATTTGCGGTTCCCTTTTTTTCCCGCCGTAATTGCCTTCGTAAATATTTACGTAGGCTAGAATGGCAAAAAATAGGGAACGCAAATGGCGGCTGCCGTAGCTGCCGCCATTTGCATACGCTGGGTTTTTTTTGGGGGGTGTAGCCGTGATAGGCTACGTAAATTCTTACATAGCCAATCACAGCTCAAAGGACGGCAATGGCGGCTGCAGCAGCCCGGCCGCGGCTGGCCAGGAGACCAGCCACCACCGGAACTGTCGCCGCCACATCCGCCACATCCGCCCCAGGTAAATTCCATCCCGGGGGATTACGCGGGGGGGGGGGGGCGGGCAGGAGGCCGTTCCACCACGGATTCTGAGGGGCCGGATTCTAAAGAATCCAGCCTCACTGGAATCCGTGGCGGAATTCTCTGCCATCCCTAGCTCTTGCCCTGGTTTTCTCCTAGTCCTTTTGCCCACTCTCACACCTTGGTGCTGCATTGAGCAGGTCTTAGCTTTACCCCCCACAGAAGGTGGGTTGGGGGAAGTACGGTCAAGGAATTCTTTAGCAGTGGGATAGGAAGTGCAGCAGGGGCTGCTTCCTTTCTCAATACCTCAGAGGACAAGCACTGTCTCCAGGAAAAGGCCTGACAACCCTAGCTCAGGGCAGAAGAACTGGCCACAGGCAGTGGCGCTAGATTCCTGCACTGAGCAGGGGTTGGACTCGATGGTCTTATAGGCCCCTTCCAACCCTACTATTCTATGATTCTATGAATAACCACCTTTGCTGAGTCATGTATTACTCTGAAGTTCCACTGCACTAGGGATGTGGGAATCAGGAAAATTCAAGCTTGCCCAAGTTCTCTAAATTCCATCTCAAAGCCTGTTCTGACTCAAGTTCATGTGAGCTTGGTTTTTTTTTTCTTTTTGCAGGAAAATCCATGCATATTTTCATGCGTATTTCTCAAAATGTACACATCAGTTGTGCACATCTTTGAAATGTATGCATTCTTCTATTGATCTGCGTATCTGTGTGCTTTTTCAAAAGTACACATTTTTTCATGTGCATTTTTCAAATGTACACATGTTGTCACATGCAGTTTTTTGGTCCATGAATCACACTGCAAGCTCGGAAATATACAGACTTTGACCACAGTTTGCGTCAGAGCCTGTATTTGGTCCAGAAGGTGTGAACTCGAGAGCCAGTGTGGTGTAGTGGCAAGAGTGTTGGACTAGGAGCTGGGAGATCCAGGTTCTAGTCCCCACTCAGCCATGGAAGCTTACTGGGTGACTTTGGGCCAGTCACAGACTCTCAGCCCAACCCACCTCACAGGGTTGTTGTTGTGAGGATAAAATGGAGAGGAGGAGGATAATGTAAGTCGCCTTGGGTTCCTTGCAAGAGGAAAAAAGGTGGGGTATAAATGTAATAAATAAACAAACAAACAAACAAGGTAAATCCTGATCAAAAACAAACTGAAACAAATTTCCCATACATCCCTACAGTGCACTGACATCCATACTTCTTCGTGATCATACAGTAAGACAACCCCCCTCCCTCAAATATTCCAGCTAGGAATGTCTTGGGAATGTCATCGGTGGAAGAGGGCCCTCAGCCAAATGACCTACCTAGAACTGTGGGTACGTAGACCTGAGAACTATTTGCAAATAGGAACATAGACATACAGCATGTGGTACCTTGCCTTTCATCAATGTCTGATCAATAAAACATTGTCTGGTTCATAGACTCTGGCAATAGACAACAAGCCTCAGATCTGATGTGCTCCCATGAAAACATCCAGCTTCTGGGACATTTAGTTCAGTTATTTTTTACCCTTTTATCTTATACATTGGGGGTGGGGATTGAAATGGCTCGAGATGCCCACATCAGCACAGTTTGCTTTGCTGTTCAGCTTTGCTTTATTTTTCTTTTGTGTCTGCTCTTTTAAATTCTTGATCTATAGGGAGGAACATTGACACATAAAGGAAGAGCTCTGTGAAATGGGATTCACCTCATGTTCCAATGCCAGACATGCTAGAATGCAACTAAAGGGAAACATCCCTGCATTTATGTATTCTAAGTGGGTTGACTCTGTTTTGTTTTTGTTTTTTAAAGAAAAAAGAAAAGAAAAGAAAAATAAAGCTTTGATGGGCAAGCCCAGTCATTTCATCAACAAACTTGGAAACTGTGTTGTTCTATCAAAATTGTTTTCTGAAACAGAACAAGTGAGGCATAACTTCCTTTTCAAGACAGTTCTCCGTTCCTTCTCTCTGTCAAGCCATTTTAAGAAACTTTGACATGTCTCCATATGCCACTGTCTCTCTATATAAGCCAATTCCCAACATGTCTTCCCACTCTCCCAACATTCCATCTCTAGCTGTGTGACCAAGAAATAGAACTTGGGATGAGATTATACATATCTGTTATTTATTAACAGGGTTTATATATCCCACCTTTCTATCATGCTAAACATTCAACATGCCTAACAAAAATGATAACGAAACATTCAAAATCTATTTTAAAAAGACCCAACTCAAGTTATAGCACCTAAAAGTAGGAATGGGAGAGAAATCAATTTGCTTTGCATTTTTATGTAAACCTACCTGATTTTGCACTTTTGAACCAACGTGTGAAGTGAAATTCAGTTATCCTTCAAAATTTGCACTTCTCTGAATTTTGCAATAGAGTTCTCCCATCAAAAAATTCATAAAAATGTGCATGTTAGTGAAAATAATGTTCAAAACTGTATTATATTAGGAAAATTGCTTGCAAAAATGGGTATATTAAGCAACATTGCATAGAGCAATCCATGTATTACGGGAAATGGAACAAAAATGTGTATGGATTTGATGCAAATTTCTAAAAAATCATTCTCAGTGTTCAGGATGAACCTAACTTAAGACTGAAAATATTTCATTTTATTTATTACATTTCTATCTGGGCGGTTTACAAAGATTAAAACCCTTAAAAATACAACATTGTTATATATATATATATGCATATATATATAAAAATACAAACATATAAACAGACCACACACACACACACAATTGTAACAGTCAACAGTAAAAAAAAATTCCCAGGACCTGATTAAAAACCTTATCAATTGCTGCCAAATGCCTGAGAGTAGAGGAAGGTCGTAACCTGGTTCCAAAAAAGATAACAAGGCACCAGGTGGGCCTCACTGGAGAGATCATTCCATAACTGGGGGGCGGGGGGAACCACTGATAAGGCCTTCTCCCTTGTTGCCACCTTCTGAAGCTCCCCTGGAGGAGGCACCTGGGGAAGGGCCTTAGATGATGAGCATAGCGTATGGCGAGCTTCATGCCAGGAGAGGTGCTCCATCAGGTATTGCAGGAGATGGGAAACTGAGAGAAACCAAAATTGACAAATTCATCCATCCCTACCTAAAATTGTTTGGGCCTCACCACTTATCCACAATTAGACCATACCATCCTCGAAAGCTCTTCAAAAAAAAGTCCAGTTTTGGCCATATGCTAGAAGTAGGCAGTGAATGAGCCAGGGAGGGGATTTCACTGAGGTGCACTGACTGAGAAGGCCCAGTCTCACATGCCCCCTCCCTGAAGCTCTGATGCTGCAAAAGCACAGAGCAAGGCATCTGCTGTTGATCTAAGCATGCAGATATGTATATATGGAAGGAAGGGATATATAAGGTATACTGCCCTAGGCCATTTAGGGTTTTTAACGTAAGAACCAGCACTTCATAATTGGGTTTACAATGCAGATGGAACAACATCAAAGTTCAGATGCTTCATCTGTTTGGCTCTAGTCAAACCTCTTGACAACTGCATTTTCAACTAGCTGATGATTCTGAGAACTCAACACCTCTGGGCACTGCACTTCAGGAAAGCATGAATGAAGATATCAAATAGTGGCAGTGAGCAAGGAGGACTGGGGTTGAGTGGGGAGAATTGTTCACTGGGAGAGGAAGGTTAATAGGTCAGGAGTGGAAGAACTGAAGATGGTAACTGAAGAGTCTTCAGAACAGGGAGAAATGAAAGAAGAGAGGACACTGCTTTGGAGGAGGCCACAGGATCAAGGAACTGGAACTCATGCAAAGAGCAAAAGGCATAATGTGGGGAGGATGGACTGTGTACCATATTGAAGGTGATAAAGGAATGATCAGACAGAGGGAATTCTATAGCAGAGATCAGACACAGAGCAATACTTGATGAAGGCAAGTTTAAGAGAGCGCCCAAGACAGTGTGTAGGGGAGGGCAGGGAGGGGGAGATTATGATAGTTTGAAGGTAGTGGTTAGGGAGAGCTAACCCAGGCAGCTGGGTCAGAAAGAATATCAATATGAACGCGGAAATCACCAAGGAGCAGAGTGTGGGTGTGGGCAGAGAGGAAGAAAACAAACCAAGCATCAAGGTCTGAAGTAAAGGTTGGGAGGGAGCCAGGAGGGTGATATGAAACAGCAATGTGGAGATGCAAAGGGAAAGAGAGCTGCACAGAATGAACTTCAAAGGCAAAAAAGGGGGTGGGATAGCAGGCAGGGTGGCAGGCCTAAAAAATGGGGATGAGATTCAGAGGGAGTGGTCATGACACTGGAAGCAGTATTGACAAACTGAGGAAACAGATGTGACAATGTGGAGTTTGGAAGGGGAAGAGAAGTCTCTTCCCTTTCCAAAGGGAAAGGGAAAGTGAAAGGGAAAAAGTGGAGTCAAAAGTGGTAACTGGCTTGGTCACAAATGGGTGCCAAACAGGCAAAGCCCTTTGACACCATGCTTTGGCAGCAGTCTTCGTCACCTGACCACACTGTGAAATGGAGGCTGAACTGGTCTCTCTCTCCCCCCCCCGCCCCCGCATGTCTTGACCAAAGTATAGGTAGAACATTGGCAAAGAGCACCAATGTCCTCAAAGTAGGCCCTTGCTTCAGGGAGAGGAGTTCAGGAATACCTTGGTCAATGGAGCATGCAATGAGGAGGCTGATACATTGGTAAATGTTGGATAATTACTTTGAGAAAGCAAAGGCTCACTTGTGTAGATCTTCCTTGTTGAACATTCACAAGAAGTAAAGCAAGATTGTCAATTTCCCCACATAAATGTCAACTGTCAGCAAATTTCTGACATTCAATGAGATAGATGATAGATAGATAGATAGATAGATAGATAGATAGATAGGAACACTATGCAAAGCTTTTGCACAGCAGATGGGAGGGTATGGCAAGGTCATAAAAGCAATAGGACTAAAACAGAGCAACTTGGAGGAAAGGTGGGATGCAAAGGTAATGTGTACCCACAACCCTAGCTATATTATGGCACTCCACATTAATTATATTTGGTAGCAATCTCCCAGTATGATGATATATGGCAATATATACCAATCAATAATATCAACGATCTGCAGCAAAGTTTGGCCTTAGGTCGAATCGATGAGAGAAGATGTCTGTTCCACAGGCATTCTGTCCACAGACCTAATCAGGGCCAAAAAATAGAGAAATTGGTTGAAGTAGGTTTTGAGCAGACCCTCAAAATGAGGAGCTAAAAATCACAGAGAAATACACAAAGCACATTTAAGAAGAGATCAAATAAGGGTCATGGTAGACTTTCCTCCTCCTCTGATATAGATGACTGAACTGTAGCACAAGATCATCCTTGTAATGTGAGATTTTACTCTTAATGAGAATTTTATGCCCCTTTTAATATTTAACTAATCAGAGCACACTTTGTTTCTATGGCAACTACATTCTCCCACACATACAGGCCAAGACTTTCCAAACTGACTAATGGTTTGGGTTTCTAAGTTAAGACACCTGAAAAGAACTTAATTTAGAAACTAGCTCCCAAATCCTACTCACATTATTAAAAACTACATCCCACTGATTAGTTTCGTCCAACTAAATGTGTTTAGGATTACAGCTTCATCATCAACATGCTTACCTGACAGTACATTCCATTTCAATTAACGGAGTTTACTTTCAAATAACTGTGTTCAGGATCACAGTTCCAGACAATAATCTTAAAGGTATTCACTTTGATATGTTCCCATGGGTCAAGATTCAAAGAGCTGAATATAGGAGGAGAAAGTCGTCCTGTGTCCACATGGGGGAGGGCCGATTTCCCCATGGGGATTTCCCCATGTCGTGATAGCCATCAACATGGATGGCTTCAAAAGGGAATTAGACAAATGCATGGAGGATACGGCTATCAATGACTACTAGTCATGATGCTATATATTACCTCCGTATGCCTCTATATACCAGTTGACGGAGAACACAAGCTGGCAGGTGCAAATGCATACATGTGCTGTTGTGGTCTTCCCAAATGCATCTGGTTGGCCACTAGTGATGGGTGTACATGTGCTGCTCCTCCCTACACTTCTACCACCATTGACCCACTCCCCCGATGCCCCCCCCCGAATGAGGAATTGATCAGGCAGGAGGCCTCTCCAGAGAGTCTCTCAAGCCTGAGTGAGGCAATTTGAAGGGTCCTTCCTCAAAACAAGACATTGCACGGTGGTCCTAGAGACTGCCTGTCCAGAAAGGCTACCCAACCACCTGATCTCTTGCTTTGGGTGAGTCCTCAAAGCAAGAAATTGGGTGGGCAGGTAGGCGGGTGAGCAGGCAATGCTCTGCTGAGGGACTGAAACATCTGCTGTCGCCTTTGTTGCCTCTGTTTTCTCCTGCCTCAGGTAAGTTTTGTGGGCTTTGGGGGAAACAGAAGAAGGTGGTGGAAGGCTCTTTGTCCATGAGCATTTTGCACATTCATGGATGCACACAAAACATTGACCTTTTGCATGCATTCGCATGGAGCATACAAAAAAAGTCAATTGAAGCAAGCACATGCTTCCCAGTTTGGGAACTTTACTATAAGTACTATGTATGTGATCAAAGCTGAAGTTTATGAAAAGTAAAAATTAAAACAACTCATCCAAGAGCTATTCGCATTGTACCAGGTAAGGTCACAGTATTATCAACAGGCGATACAAAAAAAGAGATCAAGTAGCCTTTGGTTTCTACCTCTTCTTGGCTTGAGCAAGCCTATTACTTACTCTGACATTTCTAACCTGCACAAATCTCCAGATCTTACACATTAGTAGGCATTATGGACATGGCTAAGGAAAGGTCATGTAAAACTAACTCTTTCTAAATAAGGTTGATATAGGACATTGAATTATAATTGGTAGATAATCCTGTGCTATAATTAGTCTTCAAGGAAACGGGGAGAAAATGGGCCTGTGTTCATCCACCCTGTTTTTAGAGTAGCAATCTCTATATGAATAACTTTAATTGAGTTACTTCTTTTTAAGATACACCTACCCTTTCCCAGCACATATATGGAATGCTAAGAAGCAATTAGCCTTTATTAAGTCTGAGAAATATGTAAGTCTGATTCCTATATTTACTTAGAAACAAGTACCATTGTGGGCTCTTTACTTAGTTACTTACTTAATAATTATATTATTGGTCTGCCTAATAAGAAAAAAGGTTCTCTGAGTGGCTTACATGATAAACAAATAAAAACAGTACCCAACAAAAATGACAATAACCAGCACAGGAAATACAATACAAAATCTAAACTATAAAATCTAGAATCCAAAACCTTAAATGCCAATGGGATCGCTCCCATTTAGACTCCCCACTGCCTGCTATGCCCTCTTCCTAGGGCAAGGCTTCTTTTCTTGGAGGACTGGGGGTGGACAGGGGCAGAGGTGGGGTAGGGTCCTAATTTGAGCAAGGGCCTGCTTGAAAGAGGACTGCATCCATATTAGATTGCATTTTTTTTGTAGCAGCTCCTTTTCCAAATACCCTATGTCTATTTCAAAGTTTCTAAGATCACTGAAAAACCAACCATGGACTTTGATATACTTACTTACAGGGGATTGGATCCAAATTTATGCTGGATCAACTATGCTGATGGAAGTGGACTTCCCTGCCCCCCTCTTCCCATGCCAGCCCCACTGGCCTCCTAAAAATGCTACAACTTGCATCAGCTGTCGGGGATGCTTGGTGTTAGCTAGAGATGTTGGATAAATCTATTTTGGGGGTAGAATTTGCTGAGCTTTCCTAGGCTTGTTCCCCTGGACTTCATTTCTGTTCCTGCTGTGGTGTTTGACTTGATCTGCAGCAAGTCAGGCCAGTTCATGGATTTTCCAGGCTGTTTGGCCCACTGGCATGTGTGCTAGGCTGCATAGGTGAAATTTGATGTTCCCAGAAACTCATACCAAACCCAGAAGGGATAGTTTGTTGAAGCAAAGGTCACTAATCTCTGCTGCAGGTTTCTTTGAAGTGCAAAACAACCCTTGTTCAGAAGAATCACCGGCTCAGCCTCTCAATGGCTGAATACACACATTACCTGGCAGGCAAGCTGGAAGAGGTTATCTTTTTATCTGCTTTTGTTTATTTCTAGCATGCACTAAATGAGGATTTTGAATGGATCTTGAATGAACACAGTGCCTAACCCAGAAAGGCCACTAATTTTTGAACACTGTTAGTGCCTAGCCCAGAAAGGCCACTGATTTTTTGTACATGGTTAGTGCCACTTAGGGGTGCACGAAAGCCACTTACCTGGTCTTGCAGCTTTTTGCGGTGGGGGGGAGGCGCTTCGCTGCTCTCCCCCCGAAGTTCAGGCTGGGGGGGGAGGCTTCCCACCTCGCCCGGCTGAAATTCAGGCTGGGGGGGAGGCTTCCCGCCTCGCCCGGCCGAAATTCAGGCCGGGGAGGAGGCGCCTCGCCTCGCCCGGCCGCGAAATAAAAAGTTAAAAAAAAAAACGCCCCCGTGATAGGCTACGTGACGATTAACATAGCCTATCACGGCTAGATCTGCAAAGTCAGCCGTGATAGGCTACGTAAATCGTCACGTAGCCTATCACGGGGGCGTTTTTTTTTTTTAGTTGTATTGGAATGGCGGCAGCGGCAGCCGGTCGAAAGATCGGCTGCCGCCCCTGCCCCTGACGAAGACCCGACGAACCGCCGCCGGGACCCGCCGCCGGGAGAGACATTCGGGAAAGGTAAGTCCCGTCCCGGGGGGGTTGTGGGGTGTGGGGGGGGGGTGCGGAGAATTTCTCCCCGAAACTTCTTTGGGGGGCCGAACACGTTGGCGCTCGGCCCCCCGAAGTTTCGGGGAGAAATTCTCCGCCAACCCTAGTGCCACTGATGTTTGAACGCTAGAAAAACCCACCTGGTGGACCCATACTGCCACCAGGTAAGGTCCCTACACACACGACACACCCCAGATCTAACCAGACAAACGCAGTCCTCTCCCAACCAACCACCCTATGCAATAAACAAACACAGCCTTTTGCCAAAGTATATATATCTCCCTCCTCCACCACTGTCTCTGATTGGAGACTGCTGGCTTAGGCTCAGCCCTAGAGTTCCAATTTGCCAATGCACACACCCTCCTCCTCCTCCGCTCGCCTCCCCCTTCCCCCATCCTCCTCCTGCCCATCCACGTGATCTTTGAGAAGTTGATACATTTTGGAGACAGCCTGTCTCAGCTGCTTGGAAGGCATAAGAAGATACTCAGAGGCAGATGGAGGCACCTCGTGGAGGGGGTGCTTCATTTTGTGGTGCCTCAGTGCTCGGCTGATCTGCTTCATATCATGCTGAGGAATCTCCAAAACAGCCTGCTTCACCTTGTTATTTGGGCTTTGTACCGAAGCAGTGCACAGCCCTATTTTAGATCACTAAGTATTACCTTAACTCTCTTGGAGCATCTCTACACTAGCCTAAAATCCTGCATTTAAAGTGGGGCTTTCTGCTTCCATTTTAAATGCAGGATCAGGACAGACTCCCATTACATGCACTCCCTTTTTCCCCCTCCTTATCTGACTCTTCCATATGTTTCATTATATAGCTGCTAGATGGCGCTGTGGTCTAGCTCCTCCTATTGTGGGTTTTCCTCTTTTCAGGTGGGAACTCAGGCACTTTAATTGGATAGCTCATTATCTCCAATCTTTTAAAAAATGGAATAAAGGTGGGAGGTGTGGGAGGCACCCTGGAGGCTGATGATGTCATCTCAAGGACCTGCAAACTTCCGTGAGTAACCATTCTCAGTAGCTCCATGTGGAGAAGCCCTTGGAAGGCAATGATGTACTTTAAATGCTATGAGTGTTTGAAGAACTAGTATTATACTAATCAGCTGCCATATGTAGCCATTTCCCCCCTCCTCTATGTGCAGTGATTTAGTAGAGAAACTAAAAGTAACATTTAGACAAAAAGAACTAAATATTAATCATACACATACTTTCTCTGTCCTATTAAGAAGAGGCGTGGGATGCAAAATGATTACATTAATAACTGCCCAGAGGTATTTTTTATATTTCACTGAATATTAAACATTGATGATTCATTCCAACAACTGAAAAAGAGTGAATGGGGGATGGATTAGATGGACAGATGGAATAAAGCAGGTGTTTTGCTCCCTACTCCACAGCTTGCTTTGCTACTGCCAGAGAAAATGGCATAGTATTCAAGGTGCTTCACAAATATGATCTCATAGAATCATAGAATAGTAGGGTTGGAAGGGGCCTATAAAACCATCGAATCCAACCCCCTGCTCAATGCAGGAATCTAAGTCACTCAGAGCATCCCTGACAGATGGCTGTCCAGCCTTGTCTTGAATGCCTCCACTACATCCCCAGGAAATTGGTTCTATTGTCATATTGCTCTAACAGTCAGGACGTTTTTTCTGATGTTCAGCCAGAATCTGGCTTCCTGTAACTTGAGCCCATTATTCTGTGTCCTGCACTCTGGGACGATCCAGAAGAGATCCCGGCCTTCCTCTCTGTGACAGCCTTTCAAGTACTTGAAGAGTGCTATCCTATCTCCCCTCAGTCTTCTCTTCTCAAGGCTAAACATGCCCAGTTCTTTCAGTCTCTCCTCATAGTGCTTTGTTTCCAGTCCCCTGTTCATCTTTGTTGCCCTCCTCTGAACCTTCTCCAGTTTGTCTGCATCCTTCTTAAAGTGCGGTGCCCAGAACTAGGGATGTATGAAAGTCACTTACCTTTTTGCAGCTTGGCTTCTCGGTTGGGGGGAGGTGCTTCGCTTCTCCCCCCGAAGTTCAGGCAAGGGGGGGAGGCTTCCTGCCTCGCCCAGCCGAAATTCAAGCCGGGGAGAAGCGCACCGTCTCCCCGGCAGCAAAACAAAAAGTAAAAAAAAAAAAAAAGACTCCGTGATAGGCTACGTGACGATTTACTTAGAAAAAAAAAAAAAGCGCGTACGCAAATGGCAGCTCCCATGGGGACCGCCATTTGTGTTCCTCATTTTGGCACGTCTAGTCTACGTAAAGATTTACGTAGACTACGGCGAAAATAAGGACACGCTATTTGCTTGCTCTGATAAATTTGGATCTATTTGGATCTTACAGACTAAACATAGCCAGTTGACAAAACGTGTTTATAAATTCCAGTTCATGGGGCTGAAACAGAAGTCTCACATGTTTTTCTGAAATGGCGGAGTCCACGCCTAGGGATGGCGGAGAATTTCTCCCCGAAACTTCGGGGGGCCGAGCGCCAACGTGTTTGGCCCCCCGAACAAGTTTCGGGGAGAAATCCTCCGAACCCCCCCCACCCCCCCCGGGACGGGACTTACCTTCACCGAATGTCCCTCCCGGTGGCTGGTCCGGCTGGCGGTTCGGCGGGTGTTCGAGCGGGGCGGGAGCGGCAGCCGGTCTTTCGACCGGCTGCTGCCGCCGCCATTGCAATGAAACTAAAAAAAAAAAAACGCCCCCGTGATAGGCTACGTGACGATTTACGTAGCCTATCATGGCTAGATTTCCAAAGTCAGCCATGATAGGCTACGTAAATCGTCACGTAGCCTATCACGGGTGACTTAGAAAAAAAAAAAGTGCGTACGCAAATGGCGGCTCCCATGGGGACCGCCATTTGTGTTCCTCATTTTGGCACGTCTAGTCTACGTAAAGATTTACGTAGACTACGGTGAAAATAAGGACACGCTATTTGCTTGCTCTGATAAATTTGGATCTATTTGGATCTTACAGACTAAACATAGCCCGTTGACAAAATGTGTTTATAAATTCCAGTTCATGGGGCTGAAACAGAAGTCTCACATGTTTTTCCGAAATGGCGGAGTCCACGCCTAGGGATGGCGGAGAATTTCTCCCCGAAACTTCGGGGGGCCGAGCGCCAACGTGTTTGGCCCCCCGAACAAGTTTCGGGGAGAAATCCTCCGAACCCCCCCACACCCCCCCCCGGGACGGGACTTACCTTCACCGAATGTCCCTCCCGGTGGCTGGTCCGGCCAGCGGTTCGGCGGGTGTTCGAGCGGGGCGGGAGCGGCAGCCGGTCTTTTGACCGGCTGCCGCCGCCGCCATTGCAATGAAAGAAAAAAAAAAAATGCCCCCTGATAGGCTACGTGACGATTCACGTAGCCTATCACGGCTAGATTTGCAAAGTCACCCCTGATAGGCTATGTGACGATTGACGTAGCCTATCACGGCTGACTTTGCAGATCTAGCTGTGATAGGCTACGTGAATCGTCACGTAGCCTATCAGGGGGCGTTTTTTTTTTTTTTTAACTTTCGCGTTTGCAGCCGGGCGAGGCGGGAAGCCTCCTCCCCGGCCTGAATTTCGGCCAGGGCGAGGCGGGAAGCCTCCCCCCCGGCCTGAATTTCGTCCGGGATGAGGCGGGAAGCCTCCCCCCCCGGCCTGAACTTCGTGGGGGGAGCAGCGAAGCGCTTCCCCCCCACCGCGAACGGCCTTCGACGACAGGTAAGGGACTTTCGTCCACCCCTATCCATGCCTCCGCCATTTCGTGATTTAGAAACGGCGGAGTCCACGCCTCCGCCATTTCGTGATTTAGAAACTTCTTCATCTAACCTTCAGAAACAATGCAAAAGGTAGCAGGATATTTTAAATGATATTGTAAGTTCATTTGTTTTGCCAGGTTTTTCACCTTGGTAAATTGCCTTCTTTTATCAGTAGTTTCTTTAGTGTAATCCAGAAATAACATGACTTTTTTTTGTTATGATCCCCAAACAAGACTTCCACCCCCTCTTGCCAGATGCAGGATATAATTTTTTGTTCTTGCAAATTGGACTATAATCGTATAACCAGGCCCTTCGGCATTTGGCACAAGGAATGCCTGCTTACTGATTATCAAGTAAATAATCAGATGACACAGGGAGTATCTCATGCAGAAGCTTATCTACAAAAGTAGACAAATTTACATCAGTAGGTAGATCTTTAATACCAGTAATACGTACATTTGCCCTGCGCATGAGAGCCTCAAGTTGGGAGATTCTGGCAGAATAATTGTTGTAAAAAGCTTGTGTCGCAGTCTCGTTCGCTGCCACCCTATCTTGCAGCTCGTTAACCTTCGCCTCCATCATTTGCCAAGAAGTGTTAATTAAGTCCACAGCTCCTTGCAGGGCAGTGATGGAATTTTGAATTGTATCCAGCCTCTTAGCCTGTTCAGCAAATTGCAAGGACGAAGTTTTTATCAGAGCAAGTAACTCCTCTGTATTTTTGCTTCTTAGAGCCTTTGCCATGGGAGGTATGGCGGGGGGGTCTAGGTGGAGATCCTGCTCCTTTTCCCCTCCTTGATGTAGCCACCCTTCTCTTCAAACAGATCTTGCAGGTCCTCAAATATTGTTGGTTTTTTCTTAATCCATAACTACATTGGAGCACGTCGGCCCTGATTTCTCCTAATTAGAGAGGAGCTTCAAAACAACTTTGAGCGATGATTAAGCTCTGGCAGGCTAACCCCGGAGCCCAGCCCCTTTGCTACTTTGCAAAGGGGGCTATTCTTCCAAGACTTCATCCAGATGCTGCTCTTGCCTCCCCTTTTCATTCCAGGGAAGGATGAAAAGGTTTTTCAACCTTTTAAAAGCTGTTTGAGATAGCGTACCACGGAGGCTCCGCGGAATGCTGCTAGGGCGACATTGGCTCTGACTGGAAGTCCCAACTGGACACAGTACTCCAGATGAGGCCTAACCAGTGCTGAGTAGAGGGGAACTAGTACTTCCCGGGATTTGGAGGCTATGCTTCTATTAATGCAGCCCAAAATAGCATTTGCCTTTTTTGCAGCCACATCACATTGTTGGCTCATGTTCAGCTTGTGATCGACAATTCCATGATCCTTCTCGCTTGTAGTATTGTGAGCCAAGTCTCCCCCATCTTGTAACTGTGCATTTGGTTTCTTTTTTCTTGGTGCAGAACTTTGCATTTATCCCTGTTGAATGTCATTCTGTTGTTTTCTGCCCAGCACTCTAGCCTATCAAGATCACTTTGAATTCTGTTTCTGTCTTCCAGGGTATTAGCTATCCTGCCCAATTTTGTGCCATCTACAAATCTGATAAGCGTTCCCTGCACCTCCTCATCCAAGTCATTAATAAAAATGTTGAAGAGCATCGGGGGTCTGGGCCCAGGACTGACCCTTGTGTTACTCCGCTCGTTACCTCTCCCCAGTTTGAGAAGATCTGATTGATAATCTCAGTAACCCTTACACCAATCTTGAAAGAGCCATTTTACTATTGCAGATGAGGTAGCTGGGACTGAGAGAGTGAGAGAGCGAGAGAGAGAGAGAGAGGTTTTCCTGTGGCCACCTATCACATTTACAACAGCATGAGTACATTTGAAAATGCATAATTTCAAAAATGCATATATATGCACAATTGGTGCATATATTTAGGGGAAATACATAACAGAATTTCATGCGAAAAGAAAAAAACAAAACAAAGCTTGCAATCTGATATGGACTCCAGTTGGAATGAGCTTCGAGATGAAATTCAAAGAACTTTGGTGAGATTGAGTTTTGCTGATTCACACATCCTTAAATCAGGTAGGGATGTGCGAATCAGCAAATCCTGAGCTTGCAGAAGTTCTCCATATTTCATCTTGCAGCTCATTCCAACTTGAGTCTGTATCAGATTGCATTTTTTTTCTTTCCGCATGAAAATCCATGTGTCTTTCCATGCATATTTTTCCAAATGTACACATCAGTTGTGCACATCTGGGAAGTGGTATTCATTCTTCGCCCTTTGATTAAAGTGTATTTGTGCACACTTTTCAAAAGTATGCATTTTTAATTTCTTTTGATGTTGTGGGGGGAGGTGCAAATTACAGGGGACGGGTGTCTAGGGGCAAATATCGTCCCCAGACCTCCCAAAGTTGCCCACCCCTGGTGCAGAGGAATATTCAGTTTTGTGTACCCCCACCTGCAGCCTGATGTCAAGAAAGAGGTTTAACAGGTCACCTGCTGTTTGTAGGGATGTACGAAAATCACTTACCTGTTCGCGGATTATGTTGATGGTGGGGGGGAGGCATTCCGTCCCTCCCCCTGGAATCCTGGATGGGGGGGAGGTGCTCCGTTCCTCCCCCCCGGAATCCTCCTTGGCCGGCTGTTCTCTGCGGTGGCTCCACGACAGGCCCAGCCAGGCCAGAGCCATCCGCAGCCGGATTTCCGGCCGCGGAGGGCTCTGGGAAAAAAAACAAAACCGTGTACACAAATGGCAGCGGCTACAGCCGCCGCCATTTGCGTTCCCTATTTTTGACATCTTAATCTACGTAAATACTTACGCAGACTAAGACGGCGAAAATAAGGGGAACGCAAATAGCGTAGCGGACGCTATTTGTGTTCCCCTTATTTTCGCCGTCTTAGTCTATGTAAATGTTTACATAGATTAAGATGGCCCAAAATAAGGAACTCAAATGGCGGCGGCCGTAGCCGCTGCCATTTCCGTACTCCCTTTTTTTTTTTTTTTTACCCAGACGTTTTAGGCTACGTGAAAACTTACGTAGCCTATCACGTCGGTGTAAGAAAAAACAAAAAAACCTGCAAATGGTGGTGGCGGCAGCCAGTCAGAAGACCAGCAACCGCCTAGGGATGTACGAAAGTCACTTACCTTTTATGAAATTTGATTCGCGGTGGGGGGGAGGTGCTCCGTCCCTCCCTCCGAAATTCTGGCCGGGGGGGAGGCATCCTGTCCCTCCCCCCCAAAATTCTGGCCGGGGGGGAGGCGCCCTGCCCGTCCCACCGCGAATCCTGCCGGCCGGGTCTGCAAATGGCGGCGGCCATAGCCGCCGCTGTTTGTGTCCCTGCAGTCAGCCGTGATAGGCTACGTAAATGTTTACGTAGCCTATCACGGCTGAGTGAAAAAAAGAAAAAACCGCGCATACGCAAATGGCGGCGCCCATGGGCGTACGCATGGATTTTTTTTTTTAAACTCAGCTGTGATAGGCTATGGAAACATTTACATAGCCTATCACGGTACTTTTTAAAAATCTAGCCATGATAGGCTACGTAAATCTTTACGTAGCCTATCACATTTTTTTTTAAAACTTGGAAATGGCGGCGGCGGCAGCCGGTTGTAAGACCGGCCGCTGCAGCCGCCGCCGCCGCCACACTGTTGCCGAACCGCCACCGGAGCCGCCGCCTCCAGGGAAATTTGCCCAAGGTAAGTCCCGTCCTGGCGGGGGCGGGGGTGGTCAGACCGTTTTGCCACCGATTTCGGGGGGCCGAATGCACTGGCATTCGGCCTCCCTGAGATTCGTGGCGAAATTCTCTGACATCCCTACCACCGCCGCCGGAGCCGCCACTGGAGCCATCGCCGCTGGAGCCACCGCCACCCGGAAGATCCGTCCCAGGTAAGTCTCGTCCCGGGGGGATCTTCGGAGGGGGCAGGGGGGCAGGCCATTCTGCCACAGATTTGCACTGGCATTCAACCTAAACCTAAAACACTATTTGCGTTGCCCTTATTTTCGCCGTAGTCTCCGTAAAGATTTACGTAGACTACAGCGACCAAATAAGGAACGCAAATGGCGGCTCCCTATGGGGGCTGCCATTTGTGTACGCACTTTTTTTTTTTTTAAGTCACCCGTGATAGGCTACGTGACGATGTACGTAGCCTATCACAGCTGACTTTGCAAATATAGCCGTGATAGGCTATGTTAATCATCATGTAGCCTATCACGGGGCCTTTTTTTTTTAACTTTTTAGTTTGCGGCCGGGCGAGGCGAGGCGCCTCCTCCTCGGCCTGAATTTTGGCCGGGCGAGGCGGGAAGCCTCCCCCCCGGCCTGAATTTCGGCTGGGCGGGGTGGGAAGCCTCCCCCCCTGGCCTGAACTTCACGGGTGGAGCAGCGAAGCGCCTCCCCCCCACCGCGAAAAGCTTCGAGGACAGGTAAGGGACTTTCGTGCACCCCTACCATTTGCGTTCCCTATTTTTAGCTGTTTTAGCCTATGTAAATATTTACGTAGGCTGTTATGGCGAAAAACAAGGGGAATGCAAATACCGTAGTGGGCGCTATTTGCATTCCATTTTTTTCGCTGTAATAGTCTACGTAAATATTTACATAGGCTAAAACGGGTGGGGGGAGGAACCCTGGCTGCGGACAGCCCTGGCTGGCAGCTACGTGGAGCCGCCGCGGAGCAGAGCCGGCCCAGGGAGGATTCTGGGGGGAGGGACGGAGCGCCTCCCCTCCACCGCGAATCCAAGCTCCGCAAAGGTAAGTGACTTTCGTACATCCCTGTTATCCAGAGCACACACTTCACAGAAGAATACTGTTAACGAACCCACATTGAAGCAGTGACATCCAAATACTCAAGAGGCCACTAGAGATTCTGCCCTTTAAGAAGCCTCAGTCACTGGAGAAGCATCCAGACTGGCTGGTGTTTTTTTTTTTTTCTCTTCTTATTGTCATTGCTAGTGATTTTTATGCTAGGAAGAAGAGCATTCCAGAGCACATTCTGACTGTGATCCTCCACCCTTTGTTTCTGATTAAAGTTCCACTCCTGGGGTGCCTGGTGGAAAAGCTTACAGTTCATTAATAAGATGCAAACATTTTCTATGATTCCTCAGGACAGGAATCTCACATTATCCCTCTTAGAAAAATCACACCACTGATGCACCCATCCAGTACTATGTACATGTAGCTATGCATAACCTTAGCAGTATGAGTCTACTGTACCTGCCAATCAAAATGATCAGCACTATCATGGCTGAGAGAGGGGGGCAAACACAATCACCCTACCCCTGAAAAAGTGATTGGTTCTTCTTCCTTTTCTCTGTGCATCACAAACATTGTCTGTGGGTCGGTTCGCATGTTCACTGCAGCCCAGGGTGGATAATTTAAACCGTGATGGGTTGTGGCCATTTTGAATATTCAGCCCCTGGTGGGTGGTTGCCATGGTTTGCTGTGTCATCCAAACCTGGGCAGGATGGCTTATTGGAGGGAGAAACAAACCTCCAATAACCCTACATCAGGCCATGGGTTATTGAAAGGTTGTTTCCCCCTCCAACAAGCCATGCCACCTGGGTCCAGACAAAATGACCAGCTATGACCGTGGCTTGAATAGGCAATAAACCACGGTGGGCTGCAGCAGTTGTCTGAACCATGTCTCTGTTCCTGGGCAGAGCTTCCTTCAGAAAATTCTAGAGCTGAGCTTTTTTGGTGGGAAACCTACTTCCACTCCAACTGTGCATGGTGACAGGCTGTGTGGTTCCTGCCTTTCCAGTCAGTTCCTCTTTGCTGCCACAGCAACATGTTTTGGAAGTAGGGATGTGCGAACCCACCCCAGCTTGGGTTCTCCAGGTGCCTGCTGAAGCGCCAACCCCACTCGCCCCCCCCTGGACCTGCACTCGAGCCCCCACGAGCTCTGCGAGTCACCCACATTCACCCCGGGCCAATTCGGCAAGTGCCCTCCATTTTGCCGCCATTTTTAACGAAAAAAGGGAGCTTAAAAATGTGCATATTTAAATATGCATAATGCCTCTAATATTGCACATATTAAGCTTTCCTGGCCCAAAACTGGCATATTTAAATATGCACATTTTTTAAACTCCCCCTTTCCTGTAAAAAAAGAAAAGAAAAAAGGTGGCAAAATGGCGGAAGCTCACTGGATGGGTCAGGGTGAGTCCAGGAGGGTGCAAGCGGGGGCGAGCAAGGGCAGGGGCTCAGTGGGCACAGTCTGGGGGTTGCAGGTGGGGGGTGACCCAGTTGGGCATCCACGATATCCCTATTTGGAATGTTCTCTCACCCATAACTTAGAGAAAAACTGAGCTGAGTAGATCATCACAATGCCTTTTTAATTTCTTCTGTCTTCTTTACATGGTCTTTTCCATTGTTGCCTTTTTTGCATTTTTTCCTGGCACACTGGGTAAACTTCAAAGCTTATGGCTTAGAATCATAGAATAGTAGGGTTGGAAGGGGCCTATAAGACAATCGAGTCCAACCCCCTGCTCAATGCAGGAATCCAAGTCAGAGCATCCCTGACAGATGGCTGTCCAGCCTCATCTTGAATGCCTCCAGTGTGGGAGAGCCCACCACCTCCCTAGGTAATTTGTTCCATTGTCATATTGCTCTAACAGTCAGGAAGTTTTTCCTGATGTTCAGCCAGAATCTGGCTTCCTGTAAGTTGAGCCCATGATTCCGTGTCCTGCACTCTGGGATGATTGAGAGGAGATCCTGGCCTTCCTCTTGGTGACAGCGTTTCAAATACTTGAAGAGTGCTATCATCTCTTCCCTCAGTCTTCTCAAGGCTAAACATGCCCACTTCTTTCAGTCACTCTTCATAGGGCTTTGTTTCCAGTCCCCTCATCATCTTTGTTGCCCTCTTCTGAACCTTCTCCAGTTCGTCTGCATCCTTCTGAAAATGTGGTGCCCAGAACTGGACACAGTACTCCAGATGAGGCCTAACCAGTGCTGAGTAGAGGGGAACTAGTACTTCCCGGGATTTGGAAGCTATGCTTCTATTAATGCAGCCCAAAATAGCATTTGCCTTTTTTGCAGCCACGTCACATGGTTGGCTCATATTCAGCTTGTGATCGACAACAATTCCAAGATCCTTCTCGCTTGTAGTGTTGTTGAGCCAAGTCTCCCCCATCTTGTAACTGTGAATTTGGTTTCTTTTTCCTAGGTGCAGAACTTGGCATTTATCCCTATTAAATGTCACTCTGTTGTTTTCTGCCCAGCGCTCCAGCCTATCAAGATCACTTTGAATTCTGTTTCTGTCTTCCAGGGTATTAGCTATCCTGCCCAATTTTGTGTCATCTGCAAATCTGATAAGCGTTCCCTGCACCTCCTCCTCCAAGTCATTAATGAAAATGTTGAAGAGCACTGGACCCAGGACTGAGCCCCGCAGTACCCTGCTCATTACCTCTCCCCAGTTCGAAAAGATCCCATTGATAAGCACTCTTTGAATCCGATTCTGTAGCCCACTGTGGACCCACCTGATGGTTGTTTCATCTAGCCCACTTTGAGCTAGTGTGCTAATCTGAATATCATGGGGCACTTTGTCGAAAGCTTTGCTGAAGTCGAGGTATATTATGTCCAGAGGATTCCCCGAAGAGGAAGCTAGGGTGGATGGGAAAGCCTTGGGATGCTAACGAAAACTGGCAAAAAATGGAGTTTGGTGGGTGGAAGCATGGCAGGCATTGTTATAAGCAAATTCTGCGAGAGGCAGCAAGGAACACCAGTCATCCTGCTGGTAATTGACATAACAGCGCAAATATTGCTCCAGAGTCACATTGGTGCGCTCGGTCTGACCGTCCGTCTGTGGGTGGTGGGCAGAGGAAAGACGGAGCGTCACATGGAGAAGCTCAAGTAGCTCCCTCCAGAAATGGGCAGTGAATTGGACCCCCTATCCGAAATGAGACCCTCGGGCCATCCGTGGAGCCGGAAAACATGCGCCAAAAAAGCTCTGCCATCTCCGTGGCTGTGGGCAACCCAGAGCAGGGGATGAAATGGGCCATCTTAGAAAACAAATCCACCATCACCAGAATAGTGGTCTTTCCGTGAGAGCGAGGCAAATCAGTGATGAAGTCAAGGGAGAGCAGTTTCCAAGGTCTTGAGGGGGTAGGCAGGGGGTGAAGCAAGCCTGTGGGCTTGCCTTTAGGGGGACTTCACCCACTGGCAGGATGGGCAGGAGGCGACATAGGACTTGACGTCCCGACACACACGAGGCCACCAAAAATCCTGTGTCACTCCATGCAGGGTCTTGGCGAAGCGAAAATGCCCAGCGGTGGGGGAGTCATGGCACTGATGGAGGACCTTCTCGCGGAGGAGTCTAGAAGGCACATAGACACGGCCGGAATGGTAAAGCAGGCCACCTTGCAAAGAGAAGGGGGTAGAGTGGGGGGGCAGAAGCTAGCCCCAATTCCTCTACTTTTGTGTGAACAAAAGCATCCTGAGCCTGTGCAGAGTGAACGAGCTCCTCCCAAGAGTGAGGCACCACAGCTGCCGCCAGGCTCGGGGGGGGGGGAGAATCAGAGGGGGGGATTTCACCTTTCCGGCTTACGAGAAAGAGCATCTGCTTGTAGATTGTCGGAGGTAGGGATGTCAGAGAATTCCACCACGGATCTCGGTGAGGCCGAATGCCAGTGCATTTGGCCCCCCGAAATCTGTGGTGGAACGGCCTGCCACCCCCCCTGCGGATCCCCCCCATGGATCCCCCCCGGGATGAGACTTACCTGGGGCGGATGTTCTGGGCGCCAGCTTCGGCGGCTTCGGCGGCGGCGGCGGCTTGTCTTCCGACCGGCTGCCGCCGCTGCCATTTGCAGTCTGGAGGTTTGGGTTTTTGTTTTTTTTACAGAGACGTAATAGGCTACGTAAAGACTTATGTAGCCTATCACATCCCGGTTTAAAAAAAAACAAAACATGTACGCAAATGGCGGCGGCTATGGCCGCCGCCATTTGCGTTCCTTATTTTTCACCATCTTAGTCTAGGTAAATATTTACGTAGACTATTATGGCGAAAATAAAGGGGAACGCAAATAGCGTAGTGAGCGCTATTTGCGTCCCTTTTTGATTTGCTGTTGTAGCCTACGTAAATATTTATTTAGGTTGCGATGGTTGGTTCTAACTTCAACTGGGTGCTGTGCCCCCTCCAACAGATGACGCAAGGTCTCCAAAGCAGACTTGATGGCCAACAGTTCCTTCTCCCAGATGGTATAATACCTCTCAGACATGCTCAGCTTCCTGGAGTGGTAGGCGCAGGGTTGCAACCCGCCGCCCGCCCGATCTGGCTGAAAAAGCACCACCCCCATTGCAAAGTCAGAGGCATCAGTTTGCACTACAAAAGGCTTCCTTGGGTCGAGATGTAACAGGATCAGCTCAGAACTAAAAAGCTTCTTAAGTTCCTCGAAAGCCTGTTGGGCAGATGCTGTCCAATGAAAAGGAGATTTCGTGCCCTTAAGGAGGTCTGTGAGAGGAGATGTCAGCCAAGCAAAGCTGGGCAGGAACTTTCTGTAAAAATTAGCAAACCCCAGAAAACGTTGCAAGTCCTTCTTGGTGGATGGATCCTGCCAGGAGAGGACAGCCTGGACCTTTGCAGGATCCATCCTGATACCGTCAGCTGAGATAATGTAGCCAAGATAGTCCAAAGAGGTTAGGTCAAACGCACATTTCTCCAGCTTGGCATACAGATGGTTCTCAAGGAGGCGCTGGAGGACGGTGGAGACATGGTGCTGATGGGCGTGGGGGTCCTCAGAAAATATAAGTAAATCATCGAGATACACGATGAGGAAATTGTCCAAATAGTCCCGGAAGATGGCATTCATAAAACGTGAAAACGTGGGGGGGGGGGGCGCAGGCGAGCCCAAACGGCATCACTAGGTAATCATACCCTCTGTACGGGTGCCAAAACAGGTCTTCCACTTATCCCCCTCCCGGATACGAATCAGATTGTAGGCACCACGCAGGTCCAACTTTGTGAAAATCTTGGCTCGCCCCAGGTGCTCCAGCATGTCAGGTATGAGGGGGAGGGGGTACTTGTCGGGGATCGAGACCGAATTCAACGCTCTGTAATTGTGCACTGGGCAGAGTTCTCCCAATTTTTTGGACACAAAGATGGTAGGGGCGCAGGCGGGGGAGGAGGAGGGGTGAATGAAGCCATGTCTGAGGTTTGTGTCCAAAAACTCCCATAGAGCTCGAAGTTCCGGCTCCAACATTGAATACAGCCGGCCAGCGGGGATGGTCGCTAGGGATGGCAGAGAATTCCGCCACAGATTCCAATGAGGCCAGATTCTTTAGAATTCTTTTTTTGCGTAGTGGGCGCTATTTGTGTTCATTTATTTTTCGCTGTTCTAGCCTACATAAATATTTACGTAGGCTAGAACAGCCTACAGCTAGAACAGGATTCTGGGGGGGAGGACTGGATCGCCTCCCCCCCGTCAAGGATTCCGGGGGAGGGACGGAGAGCCTCCCCCCCACCACGAAAGATTCAGCGAAAAGGTAAGTGAGTTTGGTACATCCCTAGTGGTCGCCCCAGGAATGAGGTTAATCGAACAGTCAAAAGGGCGGTGAGGGGGGACCTGATCGGCCTCTTTCTTGTCGAAAACATCCCGAAAGGCCGCCATTTGCGCTCTCTATTTTTCGCCGATTTATCTTACATATATACATAGGCTAGAATGGCGAAAAATAAAGGAACGCAAAGAGCGCCCACTACGCTATTTGCGTTCCACTTTTTTATCTTACATAAATATTTATGTAAGATAAATCAGTGAAAAATAGGGAATGCAAATAGCGGCAGCCATAGCCGCCACCATTTGCGTATGCTGGGGTTTTTTTTGGGGGGTCAAAACCAGTAGATCCCCGAAATTGGTGGTGGAACGGCCTGCCACCCCCCACCCCCCCGGGATGAGACTTACCTTGGGCGGATCTTCCTGGCGGCGGCGGCAGCTCTGGCAGCGGCTGCGGCGGCGGTTTGGCGGTGGCGGCTGCAGCGGCTGGTCTTCCAACCGGCTGCCGCCGCCGCCATTTCCAGTTTTTTTTAAAAAAAGTGATAGGCTACATAAAGATTTACGTAGCCTATCATGGCTAGGTTTTAAAAAAGAACCGTGATAGGCCACGTAAATGTTTACGTAGCCCATCATGTCTGACTTTTTTTAAAAAAACAACAACGCGCGTACGCAAATGGCGGCGGCCATGGGCGCTGCCATTTGCGTTCCTTATTTTGACACGTCTTAGTCTACGTAAATATTTACGTAGACTAAGACGGCGAAAATAAGGGGAACGCAAATAGCATAGCGTCTGCTACGCTATTTGCGTTCCCCTTATTTTTGCCGTCTTAGTCTAAGTAAATGTTTATGTAGACTAAGACGTGCCAAAATAAGGAACGCAACACCGCCATTTGCGTACATGCGTGTTTTTTTTTTTAAGTCAGCTGTGATAGGCTATGTAAACATTTATGTAGCCTATCACGGCTGACTGCAGGGATGCAAACGGCGGTGGCTACGGCTGCCGCCATTTGCGTCCCTGCTAGCCAGCGGCCGGATGCCCAGCTGCTGGTGGAGCCGGCTGGCGGCTCCGCAGAATCCCTGCAGAGCACAGCCAGCCGGCCAGGATTCCGGGGGGGGGGAGGAATGGAGCACCTCCCCTCACAGGGAGGATTCTGGGGGGAGGGACGGAACGCTTCCCCCCAACCATAAACATAATCCGTGACAGGTAAGTGCCTTTCGTACATCCCTACTTCTACGGCGGCCGCCATTTGCATCTGCAGCAGCCCGTCTGTGGCCGGAAATCTGTCTGCGGACAGCCCTGGCTGGCTGCTCTGCGGCCTGGCCACGGAGCAGAGCTGGCCATCAAGTATTCTGGGGGGGAGGACCGGATCGCCTCCCCCCCGTCGACGATTCCGGGGGGAGGGGTGGAGCGCCTCCCCCCCCCACCGCGAAAGATTCCGTGAAAAGGTAAGTGAGTTTCGTACATCTCTAATGGTCGCCCTAGGAATGAGGTTAATGGCACAATCAAAAGGGCTGTGAGGGGGGAGCTGGTCGGCCTCCTTGTCGAAAAAATCCCAAAAAGCTGCATACTTGTCTGGGAGGATCACAGTAGCTGAAGAACTGCCAGAAGCAGACGAGGAGGGGAGGAAAGGGTTAAGGCCTGGGCTGGGACTGGCGCCTCAGTTGGGAGGCAATGCTCCCAGCAATAGGGAGATGAGAACTCCAGTTGCTGAAGCCCCCAAGAAATCTGAGGATTATGCTTATACAGCCAGGAAACACCCAGCATGATTGGGTATTGGGGAACCTTGGCCAAGTGAAACTGAATCTGCTCAATGGGGGACTGGGAGCGCAGAGTGAGTGGAATTGTAATCCAGGTCACCGTGCCCGAAGAAAGAAGATGCCCATCGATGGTCTCCACTGCCAAGGGGACAGGAAGAGGCAGCGTAGGAATCTTGTGGAAGAGGGTGAATGTTTCATCCATGAAACTGGTCGTAGCCCCAGAGTCCACTAAAGCTAGGGCCTCGACCCCACCCCACTGGGAGGAGCGGAGGTGAACACACAATAGCAGTTGGGAGGGTGGGGGGGTTGCGGAAGGCACCCACCTGGTGTGGAAACGACCCCCACACTGGAGACCCCCAACAGGCTTGGGGGGCAGCCTAGTCAGGCCTGGGGATGAGGAGGAGGAGGAGGGAGAGGCAGTGGGGCTGTGGGGCTGGCACAGGAGGTTTTGGCAAAATGTCCCAGCTTTCCACACCGAAAGCGTCGGCGCTCTGCGTGCCGCCACTCTAGTTCCTCCGGCGGCAGCAGGACTCAGGTAGCTCCCAGCTGCATCGGGGTCTCCTCCGCCCCCACCGCAGGGGTGGGGGGTGGGGGAGAGGGCAGGAAATGTGGGGGAATGGGAGGAGGGAAATCTCGGCCCCCGGTGCCCCGCCGGGTCTGCCGGCGCCCCGCCGGGTCTGCTGGCGCCCCTCCAGCTGACTATCTATCTGGAGGCAGGTCTGGATGAGGTCCTCCAAAGTAGGCGGGCTAGGCATGTGCGCCAACTCATCCAAGATCTTGTCGTTCAAACCGTCCAAAAACTGAGCCACCAGCATGGCATCATTCCACTGTAAATCCTGCATCAGCAAGTGAAAAGTCGTCGCGTAGCTGGAAACTCAGTCCTTGCCCTGCCTGAGGTGGCAAGTCTCCCGAGAAGCCGTCTGCATGCGCAGGGGGTCACCGAAAAATCTGGCCATCGCTGTCATGAAACCGTGATAGTCCCTGAGCAGGGGGTTATTAGCGAGAAGAAGTCCTGAAGCCCATTTAGCCACCACAACTGAAAGTAGGTTAATGATGAAGCCCACATGAACCTGTTCTGTCAAGAAATCCTCAGGTCGGAGGTGCATGTACAGCTCTGATTGGGGCCGGAAAATCTGAAAAAGTCCTTTCTCCCCAGAAAACTTCTCCGGCAAAGCCACCGGGCACTTGCTGCAGGGGGGAATCGGAGGTGGTGGGGGTTGACCCGCAGCTTGCAGACTCTTTATGGCAGTCATCAGTTGAGCCACTTGATCACGAAGAGCCTGGTTCTCTTGTGCCAGAGCTTGCACTGCCGGGTCCCTGGCAACCTCCATCGGCAGTAGGAGAAGAGAGAGAAAAAAAAGAGGAACGGGGACCAAGCTGTCAAGAGCGCCCTGGCGGCCTCTTTCAGTCTACTCCAATAGCTAACACAAGACACAGGAAAAAGGATTCTTTTCAAGGCTTTAATCCTTTTACAACTTAATGACTCTTTTAGATGCTATCACCAGCGACTAAGCAATGAACAGCAGAGTAGCCTATGCTCCGGGTAGGCAGTTGGTCCCCGTTTGAAGGAGAATCACGGGAAGACCCTGAACTTATGGGCTAGGAAGAGATCCTCCTTCTTTCCCTTGGGTCCTCGGGACGCGACCGTTGTCTGAGCACCAAACGAGCGCTACGCCTCCTTTCAGCACCCTCCATCTGTCGCCGCTCCTTGCATCTGCGCCAAGCATCCAGCAAGCCCCCCTGCAGCGCTCTCTCACTGCCAGGGTCACTATCTCTCCCAGGAATGCTGGCAGGAGGAATCTCTGCCAGCTACTGTGCTTGTGAGGGATGAGCGCACTCCTCTCCCATGGATTGCTTTTCCTCCTCAGAATCAGAACTATTCTGGGGTTCTATCGGCTCAGTTTCCACCCTGACACTTTCCCCCTTTTTGAAGATAGGGCAACATTAGCACTCCTCCAGTCATCTGGCACTTCACCCGTCCTCCATGATTTCTCAAAGAGAATAGACAGTGGTTCTGAGAGTTCTTCTGCCAGTTCCTAGGGATCATAGAATCATAGAATAGTAGGGTTGGAAGGGGCCTACAAGGCCATCGAGTCCAACCCCCTGCTCAATGCAGGAATCCAAGTCAGAGCATCCCTGACAGATGGCTATCCAGCCTCGTCTTGAATGCCTCCAGTGTGGGAGAGCCCACCACCTCCCTAGGTAATTGGTTCCATTGTCATATTGCTCTAACAGTCAGGAAGTTTTTCCTGATGTTCAGCTGGAATCTGGCTTCCTGTAACTTGAGCCCATTATTCTGTGTCCTGTACTCTGGGGTGATCGAGAAGAGATCCTGGCCTTCCTCTTGGTGACAACCTTTCAAGGACTTAAAGAGCGCTATCATATCTCCCCTCAGTCTTCTCTTCTCAAGGCTAAACATGCCCACTTCTTTCAGTCACTCTTCATAGGGCTTTGTTTCCAGTCCCCTGATCATCTTTGTTGCCCTCCTCTGAACCCTCTCCAGTTTGTCCGCATCCTTCTTAAAGTATGGTGCCCAGAACTGGACACAGTACTCCAGATGAGGCCTAACCAGTGCTGAGTAGAGGGGAACTAGTACTTTCCGGGATTTGGAAGCTATGCTTCTATTAATGCAGCCCAAAATAGCATTTGCCTTTTTTGCAGCCACATCACATTGTTGGCTCATATTCAGCTTATGATCGACAACAATTCCAAGATCTTTCTTGCTTGTAGTGTTGTTGAGCCATGTATCCCCCATCTTGTAACTGTGAATTTGGTTTCTTTTTCCTAGGTGCAGAACTTGGCATTTATCCCTATTAAATGTCATTCTGTTGTTTTCTGCCCAGTGCTCTAGTCTATCCAGATCACTTTGAATTTTGTTTCTGTCTTCCAAAGTATTAGCTATCCTGCCCAATTTTGTGTCATCTGCAAATTTGATCAGCATTCCCTGCACCTCCTCCTCCAAGTCAGTAAGAAAATTGTTGAAGAGCACTGGGCCCAGGACTGAGCCCTGCGGTACCCTACTCATTACCTGTCCCCAGTTTGAGAAGGTCCCATTGAGAAGCACTCTTTGAGTCCGATTCTGTAGCCAAATGTGGATCCACCAGATCGTTGTTTCATCTAGCCTACTTTGAGCTAGTTTGCTCATCAGGATATCATGGGGCACTTTGTCGAAAGCTTTGCTGAAGTCGAGGTATATGATGTCTACAGCATTCCCACGGTCTACAAGGGAGGTTACTTGATCAAAAAATGAGACCAGATTTGTCTGGCAGGACTCGTTTTTGACAAATCCATGTCGGCTTCGAGTAATCACGGCATTGTTTTCAAGGTGCTTCCAGATGGATTGCTTTATCATCTGCTCCAGAATTTTCCCAGGGATTGATGTCAGACTGACTGGTCTGTATTTCCCAGGTTCCTCCTTTTTACCGTTTTTGAAGATAGGGACAACATTAGCCCTCCTCCAGTCATCTGGCACTTCCCCCATCCTCCATGATTTCTCAAAGAGAATAGACAGTGGTTCTGAGAGTTCTTCTGCCAGTTCCTTTATTACTCTAGGATGCAGTTCATCTGGCCCTGGAGATTTGAACTCATTCAAAGTAATGAGGTGTTCCTTGACCATATGCCTATCGATCTCAAGCTGCAATCCTGCCCCTTCAGCCTGTACTTCGCCTTTGCCAGGGGGGTCATAGATGTACAAAACCCCTACCTGGCTCCGTGCTGGTCAATCCGTGGTGGGTGCGTGGCTGCCTTTTGCCATGATAGGCTATGTAAATACTTACGTAGCCTATCACGGCTTACTGCAAGGATGCAAATGGCATAGCGACCGCCATTTGCACCCCTGCTCTTTGCCATGATAGGCTACTTAAGTATTTATGTAGCCTATCACGGCTTACTGCAAGGATGCAAATGGTGGCTGCTATGATGGCCGCCATTTGCAGCCGCAGCAGCCCAGCAGCAGCCGGGAGACCAGCCAGAGCCGCTGCCACCACCACATCTGCTGCTGCCGCCGGAGCCGCAGGATCTGCCGCCAGGAACGTTCCATCCCGGGGGGATTCTGCAGGGTGGCAGGGTGGAGGGGGGCCATTCCGCCACGGATTCCGGGGGGCTGGATTCTAAAGAATCCGGCCTCACTGAAGTCCATGGTGGAATCCTTTGACATCCCTTCCGGTTCCTTTATTACTCTAGGATGCAGTTCATCTGGCCCTGGAGATTTGAACTCATTCAAAGTAATTAGGTGTTCCTTGACCATATGCTTATCGATCTCAAAGTGCAATCCTGCCCCTTCAGCCTGTACTTTGCCTTTGCTGGGGGGGTGTCATAGACCCTCTTTTGGGAGAAGACTGAGGGCTTACAATCATAGAATCTTTACAAACCTATTTTCATAAGTATATGAACTGTGGGAGTAAGCTTCCTCCCAGTGATAGCCACCTTTTCTGCCTTCTGTGCTTTGATGAGGGACATCACGTAGACATTTGCTTGGTTTGACTGAACTTCCCAAGACAAGCCCACTGGAATCATTCCTTGTGCCTCAGGGTGCTCCTCTAGGAACAAGATCTGCAGGCTGCTGATTTCTTTATCGTTGGGTAATTTGTCTGTTCTGCAAGTTTCTTCCCATTCCTCCTCATGAGGATCCTGTCCAAAGTGAGACAAGACAACACAGACTGCATTGTGGTGACCCTGAGATGGCCACATCAACCCTGGTTTGCAACATCACACATCCTGTCCAACTGCATGTACCTCTGTCTCCTGTTGTGCTCTGACCTGGGTGGAGACCCTCTCTCGTTCCTTATCAACTGCCTACATATCAGGAGGTCAGATCATAAATCTCCTGCATGTTATCAAGTCTGATCCTCAGGCAAGCCAATGTTCCTCAGCCCCACGTCTGCAGTGTGGGGAAGATACTGACTTTTTAAGATAGTTGTATGGGTGACTGAGATAATTTATGTTCTGTATGTAAAATGCTTTGGACATTCAGGAGGGAGGGGGGAGTCATTGAGAGGAAAGGGTTATCCTCTCATGCCATGATCCTGGTCCAGATTGGGCCTTCCCCTGCCTCTACTACACTTCAAAGAGATGGAGATGCATTCACAAATCTCTGTTAAAATGAAGCCCCAACTATACATTACAACAATATTTCCTTATGTTTCCTAGTGTAAACTGCAAGCTCAGAGATTTCTTAGCATATGTTGACCTGAACTGTTGTCACATTACCAGCGATCTAATATAAATTAGTTATCAGAGTGTCACTAACAAAATAGATTTCTCACCGGAGTAACACGTATGTGTTTGACACAAAATCTTTCAAATTAACCACCCCCGCAACAATGTCTCTGAAGCGTGGAAATAATGTTCCCTTTAGACTACTGAATTGTACAGAGGAAAAAAGCTGAACATGTGAAACAGAAATACACTACTTAAACATGGGATGAAATGAAAGCATTGCAGTAATCATCCCAAACAGATGGCTGGGAAATAATAAACAAGTTAGTCTTGCTACTATTTTCATTTGGAAATGGCTGTTGTGTTTTTGAGGTCCCTCACATAAAGTTCATCTTACAATCTTTAGGAAATTCAATATATCTCAAGATATTACATGACACCCCCCACCCCCAAGCAAAGGAATTACCTTCATATCTCTCCACAATTGATTATTTTTAGTAGCAGCAGTACCGTGTTATTGTTTTTCACCAGTTGTTTTTTTTTTTACAAACGAAATAAAAAATACACTTCCACCAAAAGAAACATAGTCAACATAAATAAATACAAATCATACAAATATAACAGATGGTTATTAAAAGCAGGCATCCTGAGAAAGAAATCTATTACATGAGCATTGATGAAATACTGTCAAGCTTTCAGCTGCTGGTATTTAATAATAAAGAGCTGACCCAGGAAACCATACTCGACTATTGCTTTTATGGGTTGTCAGGGCTTTAGCGTAGATGGGAGTTCAATGGATGTATGCATGAAAAATGATGTATTCCTTAGAGTGCCTCTCCATAATTCAAGGATGAACAATGTCTAATCTCCCCTTCCTCTCCCTCCATTGTTACGTTGAACGGCTGTAGGATACCAGATCTAGCCTTCCTGCTTACCAGGGAAAAGAGCCTGCTTGCAGGCTGACTGGCTTCTGAATCAGTTTCACATGGTTTACAAAACAGGCATAGTAGGGATGTACGAAAATCACTTACCTTTTGCAGATTATGCTGATGGTTGGGGGGGGAGGCGCTCCTTCCCTCCACCCGGAATCCTGGACGGGGGGGGGGAGGCGCTCTGTTCCTCCCCGGAATCCTGGGCGGCCGGCTGTGCTCCGCAGCAATTCTGCAGAGCCGCCAGCCGGCTCCGCCAGCAGCCGGACATCCGGCCGCTGGCTAGCAGGGACACAAATGGCGGCGGCCGTAGCCACCGCTGTTTGCGTCCCTGCAGTCAGCTGTGATAGGCTATGTAAATGTTTACATAGCCTATCACGGCTGACTTAAAAAAACAACAACGCGCGTACGCAAATGGCGGCGGCCATGGCCCCCACCATTTGCGTTCCTTATTTTGGCACGTCTTCGTCTACGTAAATGTTTACGTAGATGAAGACGTGCCAAAATAAGGAACGCAAATGGCCGCCGCCATTTGCGTATGCGCGTGTTTTTTTTTAAGTCAGCCATGATAGGCTACGTAAACATTTACATAGCCTATCACATTTTTTTAAAAAACCTAGCCGTGATAGGCTATGTAAATCTTTACGTAGCCTATCACGTTGTTTTGTTTTTTTGTTTTTTTTAAACTGGAAATGGCGGCTGTGGCAGCCGGTCGGAAGACCAGCCGCCGCCTCTGCCGAACCACCACCGGAGCTGCCACCGGAGCCACCGCCGCCAGGAAGATCTGCCCAGGGTAAGTCTCGTCCTGGGGGGGTGGCGGGCCGTTCCACCACCGATTTCGGGGGGCCGAATGCGCTGGCATTCGGCCTCCCCGAGATCCGTGGCGGAACTTTCGTACATCCCTAAGGCATAGTCCTACTTTCTCCCTGAAAGAAGCAGCTTGGGAGGGGAAGGACCTTTCAAAGGCAAGGGCAGCCCTATCAATTCCCTGTCAGGTGATTTTTTTTGGACAGAAAATTATTATTATTATTATTATTATTATTATTATTATTTTATTCAGTATCCTCCCCGAACAAATATGTAGGGATGTCAGAGAATTCCGCGATGGATCTCGGCGAGACTGAATGCCAGTGTATTCGGCCCCCCGAAATCCATCGCGGAACGAAGACCCCGCCCCCCAACCCACGAAAGGCACGTCGGACGAAGTCCCCACCACCCCCAATCCACAAAGGGCGCACGAAATGGAGCACGTACCTGCTCCCGTCTGCGCTGTTTGAGAATGGCAGCCATCCTGCGGCCGCCATTCACTTCCTCTTCATAGCCGTGATAGGCTACGTAAATACTTACATAGCCTATCACAGGCTAATGCAGGGATGCCATTTGCGTCCCTGTGGAGGCCATGATAGGCTACATAAGTATTTACATAGCCTATCACAGCGGGGGGGGGGCGGAAGCCAGCATACGCAAATGGTGGCTACCGCCATTTGCGTACACTGGAGCTTTCCCCCCTGCCCTGATAGGCTACGTAAATATTTTCGTAGCCTATCACGGCTCAATACAGGGACGCAAATGGTGGCGGCTACGACACCCACCATTTGCATCCCTGCAGGGCTGCCCAGCGGCCAGATGTCCGGTTGTGGGTGGTCTTAGCCGGCTGGCGGCTCCGTGGCTTGGCTGCATAGCGGAGCCGGTCGGGCAGGATTCCAGCAGGGAGGACCGGATCGCCTCCGCCCCCATCGAGGATTCTGGGGGGAGGGATGGAGGGCCTCCCCCCCCAGCGGAAACAGAACAGAATGGAAGGTAAGTGTTCTGTCCATCCCTACAAATTTGTGGCACCGTTCAGTGTTGTAGAGGAGTCAGGGTTTTCAGGGTCAAAGTGTCAGGATGTTTTGATTAGCAGGGCTGATGTTACACCCCTCAGGCTTCCCTGTTGCCCCTGAGCTCAGCTGCAATCCTCACGTTAGCTGTGTGAGTAGGGATGTCAGAGAATTCCGCCACGGATCTCAGTGAAGCCAAATGTCAGTGCTTCAGCCCCCCGAAATCCGTGGCAAAACGAAGCCTCCCACCTCACCGCCCTGCGAAAGGTGTGAAAAACGGAGCACTTACCTGGTGCCATTCGCGCTGCTTTGCGAATGGTGGCCACGTCTGTGACTGCCATTCGCTTCCCCATTTAGGCCGTGATAGGCTACATAAATATGTAGCCTATCACAGCTAACGCAGGGACGCCATTTAATTTTAAAATTAAAATTTTATGAAAATCACTGCCCCCGGAAGAGCCTGGCTCAAGGAGAGGGGCTGTGATGGGTTTCCTTGACTCAGCTTTTTGTTGCCAGCTCTGGGGAGAGTTGCTCATACGGCAACCCCTCCCTCCATTCTAGTAGGGAAGCACAAGGCTGGAGCAGATGGACTACAATGGGTCTCTCAGGGCATGACTCCTTCGGAAGATGGAGTGTAAATTCAATATATCTCCCAGCAGGATAAGCATCAGCACCCAACATCCTTGAGCACTGCCAGGGCCCACTTCTGAAACCTGTCCTGGTTCTCTATTTATAGATGTTTTCCAGCCCAGCACTCTGAACAGTTCTGGGCCACTGGATCTAACCTCAGTTTTAATTTCCCACAATGCTTCCACTGTCATATTGTGTAGGTCTGCATGTTGCATAGCTCTGAAAATTCACTTCATGGGCCTTTTCATTTCCCCTTACCAACCAGTTTCCCAAAGGTTCCAGTTGATCTATTTGTTTCCCTTCTTATTCACTAGAGATGACTGGTGATGGTACAAAACCACTGCTTTTCCAGTAATGCCCAAACAGATCAGTTACATTAACTTTTTTAAAAGTATTGTGGCCTGTTGTTGTTATATATAAGAGTTGCTGAGGTAGGTTAATTCAGCAACTTGCGTGAACAAATGTGCCTTGTGGGGAGACTAGGTGCCATATTTTATTCATTGAGTGCTGTTTTTCCTCATTGGGTGCCTAGTACAAAGAGGAACAATGGGAACAAAACATGAAAAAGATTCCATACCTTTGAAAAGATGGAACAGAGCTAAAGAAACATGTACTGACTCCTTCCCAGAGGTGGGGTGGAAAAGGAGGGGGCCACATCATTGCCAGAAAGAAACCCCCTGGAGCTATTTGTGTGTGTGTGTGTGTGTGTGTGGACAATATAAAATCAGCTCAGTGGGGGATTGGGAAGCTACCTGTCAAGCAAGACAGGCAAAACCTGGGGAGTATACTTTTTTTCTCCTATCAAAATACTTTTCAAAGCAATTTTCCTCTTTCCTAGATCTATCTGTAGAAGGGAAGAACATAGCCAAAGGTTTTCTAGCCTTCACTAGAAAAATGAATATGGGGATATATATGGGATTGTGGTCAAAAAGATGGGAGAGTGTTGATCGTTGCTTACAATTGTACGCCAGGACATATTTAGTATGATAGTCTTTGTCCCTTGGTTGAGAGGCTGTAAATAGGTCTGGTGTGTCACATAAGCATGATGGCTTCCTAAAGCAGTAACATTATCCCTATGCAGTAATATTATTCCTATAGCAGTAATAAGGTTATAGGCACCCCAGACATTAGCCTATTCATCTGAGGGGGCCTGATCACCTGCTTTTTCACAGGGTCTTGTGAGTATATTTATTAGGCACATTTATAAATCACCCCTCTGCCTACTAGTAGGCACCCGTGGCCATGTACAATTCAGATAAAACAACAATAAAAACAAAAATAAAACTCATACGTGATAACAATGGAAATAAAAGCACAGGAGCGAAAAACAAAATGGCTGCCATAGGGCATCTTGACCATTCATAAAATGGCTGCCATTGTGGGTATGACTGGTCACAGAAGACCTATTTCCCAGAAGCCAAACTGGTGAGAATAAAAGGAAGGTAACTTACCCAAGAACCCAAGTACAAGGTAGAGGTGGGGTCTGAGCTCCAAAACACAAAACCGCTCTATTGAATCTACAGGTTTTTGTTTTGCTCCAATGCCCATTTGGAGCAAATTGATGACAAATTGATGAGGTTCAGAGACAAGAAATGTGGCTGATAAACTGTGTACAAGACAGAGGTGGGGTTTGAGTCCCAGATGCCGTAGCACATATTTGCCTCCACAAAGCACAACAAAATACCCACAGAAGGCAAACTGGTGATGCTCAGAAAAAACAACAGGTAAAGCAAATACACAAGCACACACACATATACACGGAGATAGTCAGAGAGAGAGAGTGAGAGCATATGAAACACACACCGCACACAAACAAAAACCAGGCAAAGCACATATGGGCATGCACACGCCATGCCAAAATCAAACAAACCAGTTAACGTACCCCCACACAGGTGTACACACTACACACAAAGGCCAAACACAATAACACACAGCACAAGCAACCCCCCTTGCTCCTCACCCTCCTCTAGTCCCCAAAGATGCTTCCTACCGCTAACCACCTACCATCATTTTCCTTTATTCTAGGTGGCTGGGCATGTTTTAAATTGAAGAGCTGGGTTGCAACCATCCACCACTTCTATTTTATACAAATGTCTTTGGGGCTCACATGGGCCCCAGAGGCATTCTTGGAAATAGGTGGACCTGGAGAGCAGAACTTTGCTTTGCAGCATGCCAGCTGCCTAGATAAATGTTTAAAAAATCTTTAAAAAAATATCAGGAAGGGCTGAAATACCAAGAGAGGTGTTCATGAGCACCACTTTGGAGATCCCAGCTTTAGAAGATTATTCTTTAGATTACTTTCTGGAGAAAAGTGCCCCTCACCCATCTCCACCAGTTGTTGAGTTCCACTAACCCAAGGCCAAGAGTTCTTGGTCTCAATATGGCTAGGCTCTTCTGGGAAAAACAATGAGTAATAGCTTTGGGGCAGGTTTTCCCCAGCCAATATCACCAAATACTGCAATTCGAGGCAGATTTGGAGGGCCTCGTTCAAGTGAAACCTCGACAGAAATTGTGAAGGAAATTAAAGTGTCAGATGCATAACATTTTTCAGGAGGGTCTCCTTTCTAATGCTTTCCCCAGTTTGTTAGCTTTTATGTTCAGGGAAAGGCAGTGCAGAGCACATTCAAACATCATGTAATCCTCTATGCACCCTTTTGCTTTCTTTGCGTTTCAGTGATGGATCGGTGTCAAGGTTTCCTTTTTGCCCGGCTGAGAACTCCAAGAGCCAAATCAACTCTTCAGACCTAGGGATGGACGAAAGTCACTTACCTGATCCCGAAGCTTGCTTCGCGGTGGTGGGGAGGCGCCCCATCCCTCCCCGCTGAAATTCTGGCCGGGGGGGAGGCGCCCCATCCCTCCGGCTGCGAAACGTCGTCTCCTACCGGGATGCAAATGGCGGCGGCCGTAGCCGCCGCCGTTTGCGTCCCTGCAGTCAGCCGTGATAGGCTATGTAAATGTTTACGTAGCCTATCACGGCTGACTCAAAAAACAAAAAGTACGTACGCAAATGGCGGCGCCCATTTGCGTTCCTTATTTTGGCACATGTAGTCTACGTAAACATTTACGTAGACTACGGCGAAAATAAGGGCAACGCTATGTTTACATAGACTAAATGTTTACGTAGACTACATGTGCCAAAATAAGGAACACAAATGGGCGCCGCCATTTGCGTACGTGCTTTTTTTTTTCCAAAGTCAGCCGTGATAGGCTACGTAAACATTTACGTAGCCTATCATGGTGTTTTTTAAAAATCTAGCTGTGATAGGCTACGTAAATCTTTACGTAGCCTATCACCTTTGCTTGTTTTTTGTTTTTACTTTACTTGGAAATGGCGGCGGCGGCAGCCGGTTAGAAGACCGGCCGCCGCCACCGCCGAACCACTGCCGAACCGCCGCTGAACCGCCACCAAACTGCCGCCGGAGCAGCCGCTGCCGCCAGGGACATTCGACCAAGGTAAGTCCCGTCCTGGGGGGGGGCGGGGGAGCAGACCGTTTCTCCATCAATTTCGGGGGGCCGAATGCGCTGGCATTCGGCCTCCCTGAGATTCGTGGAGAAATTCTCTGACATCCCTATCCAGAGGCTGCATTTCCAAGGCTTTAATTCCATTTACTCTAATGAGGTATACAGATGCAAATTGCTAGGGACTACAGAAGAAACAGCCTTCAGGGAGTTCAAAGGGAAACTACAAAAGTTGATCTCCATTTGGGACAAAAGGCGGCAAGCTCTCTTAACTTAAGGGGTGGGAGGGGAGGATCTCCCCCTCTCCTGTGACACATCCGGGTGCAGCTGTTGACGCTGAGCCAATCGGGCAGAGCACCGAAGTTCAGCCCATGTGACTTCCCACTTGTGCCTGTCTAAAAGTTCAGGTTGTTCTTCTGCCATCTTCCCCTGTCCACTATCACTCTCAGGGATGTGTGAAGGGGGGTTGGGCTCTCGATGCAGCTGTGCCTCTGAGGCTTGGGAAAGTTCCTCCCCCACATGTAGCAGCTCTTCCTCAGAATCTGAACTACTCTGACACTCTATATGCTCAGGGGCAACCTTGACAACCAGTGTACTTATCATGTGTCACACATTCGGAGCAAAAGCAGGCAAGCCCCAGTGAGATCAATCGGTTTCTGGGCTGTACCTCTTCAGACTGCAGATGAGAGAGGGGCTTTGAGTGTTTGAGTGCTCCGCTCCCCTCACTCTTTAAACATACCAAGCTGGCATATCAGGTAGAAGGTATTCTATGTGCAGGGGGCTTCCAACATTTGGTCCCCCACCTGCAGACTGCAGTTTGAAATGGCACAGTAACAGATATACCAGCTGGGGCTTCAGCTCATCTGTTTTAGCTCTTACAGAAAAGAAGTAAGTGCACTTACCTGGAAGTAATTCCTATTGTATCCAATGAGGCTTACATCCAGGAAAGTGTGCATAGGATTGCAACTAATCATATAGCATGTAGCTCAGGGTTATCTTTTTATTTAATCTAGTGTAAGCGTGCATGGCCCCAATCCAGATCAGGACCCCTGCACTCTGGGAGAGGAGGATTAAACCTCTCCCACCATTTCCCCCCCAAAATATGAAAAGAAAACCATTTCCATTGGCATCATGGGGGGCAGGGTAGGGATTTGGAGAAGCAAATGGTGTGGAGGGGAGGGTTTAGTCTTCTTTTCTTGGAGCATAGTCGCCCTGATCTGAATTAGGCCCATGCATGGTTACACTAGAGTAAATAAAAAGATAACCCTGAGTGACCCTAACCATGTAACGTGTAGTTTGGCTATAAATCTCTCTCTCTCTCTCTCTCTCTCACACACACACACACACACACACACACACACACACACAGTTTCAGGATACCACAGTACTGAGATGGGTATGTGTGTAACTGTGTTAAAACATTTCTAAACCTTTGTGTGTTATCAACCAGAATGTCTAATTTCTTTTTATAACTACAAAGTAAATTCTTCTATTGCCCTTTTATTCATCAGTTCATATCAAATCATTAATCCCCCATTGCATGCCAAGAAGTCTTTGTTCTTCTAAAGCAGAAAGTTCAGGCGCCGAGGCTGTTCCTGTGCCTTAGCATAATCTGCTATCTGAAGCCAGAATTAATTGCTCCATATTGCTGTAGAAGAACATTCGGTGTGTGTGTGTGTGTGTGTGTGTCGGTGGGCAGGGGGGAAGCCTCCGTTAATCAGCATAGTGTCTTGATTGAGCAAGTGCTATTGTGTTACTCACAATTATGTTCATTGTCCGAATCACCCTTTTTAAGAAGAATATAAAAATAACATATTTCACAGCTATGATAAAAGCCTGGGCTACAATCCCTTCAAAACACATGATCTGAGAATTTCTGATTTAAACTACCAAAAAGGATTTATTTCTATTACAGGATGTTACAATAAGCAGCAGGCTTCTATTGCCAATATATATATTTGAGGTAGGATGGCCATATGTCCTACTTTACAGAGGACAGTCCTCTATTTGAAGGATGGCTCAGTCCCCAGTCCGGTTTAAAGCTCAAGACCCATATTAAGAAGGTCAGGCAGGGTCTTGAAGTTGCCTATCAGCCTAGACAGCAGACTGAGCAGGCACACAGGTTGCCATCTTCCCCACTGTGGTGAGATGTCATTTCCTATTTAAATGATAGTAATTATTTCTACATTTGCACCTACACCTTTTCCTACACCTGTGCATTAGCATATGTAACTGCTGTGCAAATCAATGACCTCTTTTTTGCTGATGCATTTCTGGAGGGGTTGGAGATTCATAAGTGGTTGTTCAGTCGTTAAGTCATGTCCGACTCTTCGTGACCCCATGGACCATAGCATGCCAGGCCTTCCTGTCCTCTGCTCTCTCCCGGAGTGTGGTCAAGTTCATATTCATTGCATCGGTGATGCTATCTAGCCGTCTCATCCTCTGCCGTCCCCTTCTCCTTTGGCCTTCAGTCTTTCCCAGCATCAGGGTCTTTTCCAGGGAGTTTTCTCTTCGCATTAGGTGGCCAAAATATTTCAGCTTCAGCTTCAGTATCTGTCCTTCCAATGAGCAGTCAGGGTTGATTTCCTTTAGGATTGACTGGTTTGACCTTCTTGCAGTCCAGCGGACTCGTAAGGGTCTTCTCCAGCACCACAGTTCGAAAGCATCGATTCTTTGGCGCTCAGCCTTCCTTATAGTCCAGCTCTCACAGCCATACGTTGCTACTGGGAAAACCATAGCTTTGATTAGACGGACCTTTGTCGGCAAGGTCATGTCTCTGCTTCTTACTATGCTGTCTAGGTTGGCCATAGCTTTCCTCTCAAGGAGCAAGCGTCTTTTAATTTCATGGCTACAGTCACCGTCTGCGGTGATCTTGGAGCCCAAGAAAGTAAAATCTGTCACTGCTCCCATTTCTTCCCCTTCTATATGCCAGGAAGTGATGGGGCCAGATGCCATGATCTTCGTTTTTTTAATGTTGAGTTTCAAACCAGCTTTTGCACTCTCCACTTTCACCCTCAACAAGAGGCTCTTTAGATTCTCTTCGGTTTCTGCCATTAGGGTGGTATCGTCTGTGTATCTGAGGTTGTTGATAATTCTCCCGGCAATCTGAATTCTGACCTGTGATTCATCCAACCCGGCGTTTCTCATGATGTACTCTGCATATAAATTAAATAAGCAGGGCGACAATATACAGCCTAGTTGTACTCCTTTCCCAATTTTGAACCAAACGGTTGTTGCATGTCCGGTTCTTACTGTTGCTTCTTGACCGTCAAACAGGTTTCTCAGGAGACAGGTAAGGTGGTCTGGTACCCCCATCTCTTTCAGAATTTGCCACAGTTTGTTGTGATCCACACAATCAAAGGCTTTAGCGTAGTCAATGAAGCAGAAATAGATGTTTTTCTGGAATTCTCTTGCTTTCTCCATGATCCAGCGAATGTTAGTGGTTTGATCTCTAGTTCCTCTGCCTCTTTGGAACCCCGCTTGTACTTCCGGTAGTTCTCGGTTCACATGCTGCTGAAGCCTAGCTTGTAGGATTTTAAGCATCACCTTGCTGGCATGTAAAATGAGCACAATTGTGTGGTAGTTTGAACACTCTTTGGCATTGCCCTTCTTCGGAATTGGAATGTAAACTGACCTTTTCCAGTCTTGTGGCCACTGTTGAGTGTTCCAAATTTGTTGGCATATTGAGTGCAGCACTTCAACACCATCATCTTTTAGGATTTTAAATAGCTCAGCTGGAATACTGTCATCTCTGCTAGCTTTGTTATTACTAATGCTTCCTAAGGCCCACTTGACTTCACTCTCTAGGATGTCCAGCTCAAGTTCAGTGACCGCACTATCATGGCTAGGGGTGGACGAAAGTCACTTACCTTTCGTTGAAGCTTGTTCGCTGTGGGGGGGAGGCGCTTCGCTGCTCCCCCCACGAAGTTCAGGCCGGGGGGGGGAGGCTTCCCGCCTCGCCCCAGCCGAAATTCAGGGCAGGGGGAGGCTTCCCACCTTGCCCGGCCGCGAACTCCAAAGTTTTTTTTTTTTTAAAAAAAACGCCCCCGTGATAGGCTACGTGACGATTAACGTAGCCTATCACAGCTAGATCTGCAAAGTCAGCCGTGATAGGCTACGTAAATCGTCACGTAGCCTATCACGGGTGACTTTAAAACAAAAAACAAAAAAGCGCGTATGGATAATGGCGGCCCCCATAGGGAGCTGCCATTCGCGTTCCTTATTTGGTCGCTGTAGTCTACGTAAAGGTTTACGTAGGCTACGGCGAAAATAAGGGCAACGCAAATATTCTCTGGAACTCTGCATCTTCCCCTTTCTCCCTTGCTTTTCACTTCCCTCCTTTCCTCAGCTACTTGTAAAGCCTCATCAGACAGCCACTTGGCTTTCTTGCATTTCTTTTTCTTTGGGATGGATTGAGTTGCTGCCTCCTGAACAATGTTACGGACCTCCGTCCATAGTTCCTCAGGCACTCTGTCTATCAGGTCTAATCCCTGAAATCTATTCCTCACCTCCACTGTATATTCATCAGGGATATGATTTAGGTCATACCTGAATGGTTGAGTGGTTTTCCCGACGTTCTTCAATTTCAGCCGAAATTTTGCAAGAAGCAGCTCATGATCTGAGCCACAGTCAGCTCCAGGTCTTGTTTTTACTGACTATATAAAGCTTTTCCATCTTTGGCTGCAAAGGACATAATCAATCTGATTTCGATACCTTCTGGTGATGTCCATGTGTAGAGTTGCCTCTTGTGCTGTTGGAAAAGAGTGTTTGCTATGATCAGCATGTTCTCTTGGGAAAACTCTGTTAGCCTTTGTCCTGCTTCATTTTGTACACCAAGGCCATGCTTGCCTGTCATCCCGGTGATTTCTTGACTTCCTACTTTAGCATTCCAATCCCCTATGATGAAGTGGACATCTTTGTTGGTGTTAGTTCTAGAAGGTGTTGTAGGTCTTCATGGTACTGATCAACCTCAGCTTCTTCGGCCTCAGCGGTTGGGGCAAGACCTGAATTACTATGATGTTGAATGGTTTGCCTTGGATTCATACTGAGATCATTCTATCGTTTTTGAGATTGTACCCCAGTACTGCTTTTCCCACCCTTTTGTTGACTATGAGTGCTACTCCATTTCTTCTAAGGGATTCTTGCCCACAATAGTAGATATGATGGTCACCTGAATTAAATTCACCCATGCCTGTCCATTTTAGTTCGCTGATTCCCAAAATGTCGATGTTCAATCTTGCCATCTCATGTATGACCACCTCCAGCTTACCTTGATTCATTGATCGTACATTCCAGGTTCCTAAATAATATTGTTCTTTACAGCATTGGACTTTCTTTTCCCCACCAGACACATCCACAGCTGAGTGTCCTTTTGGCTTTGGCCCAGCCGCTTCACTCTTTCTGGCGCTACTTGGAAATTCCCTCTGTTCTTCCCCAGTAGTATATTGGACACCTTCCAACCTGAGGGGCTCATCTTCCGGCATCATCTCTTTTAGCCTTATGATACGTTCCATGGGGTTTTCTTGGCAAGAATACTGGAGTGGGTTGCCATTTCCTTCTCCAGTGGACCACATTTTGTCAGAACTCTCCACCATGACCTGTTCGTCTTGGGTGGCCCTGCACGGCATAGCTTACAGCTTCACTGAGTTATGCAAGCCCCTTCGCCACAACAAGGCAGTGATCCATGAAAGGGTTCATAAGTGGGCAACCTACTTATTAGGGTTGCAACAAAATTATCTGCATCGTTTTGGTTTCACTTGCATCAAAGGGCCAGGGACATAATTGAGAGAGGTCAAGAGCCTCAAGCATGTTTCACACCACATGAGATTCCTATATTTCTTGCTAACTCACTAGTTCTGCACACCTGAGTAACCGCTGCTATAAATTTCTTTAACTAGGCCTATATTTAAAAGGAGTGACCGTTGGATCAGAGTTGTTAACTTTGTGAAAGTTATTATGAGAGATTAAAAAGTCACCACTACAATAAATTCTCTGGAAGAATACATGGCTGTTCTGTAATTTAAGGCTGAACAGCAGGCCTTGAATTTTTCTCTCACCCCCACACCCACCGTCATGACATCTAAAATCACCTCTTTGCTTTTGTTATTGTTGCAGTTTTTGTACAGGGTTTCTACTTATTTTTAGGATCTGCCTGAAGGAGCTGTAGGGAGCCCAGGCTAGATCAAAGGAGTCAAGGGGAGAGAAGCTTCTGAACCTCAGCCCAAAGTGATTCAGGGAGCAATCCTATGGCCCCTTAGACATTGTCTGAGGGGCCACAGGACACTGGGAATACCCACTCCTAGGTTGGACAGAGCGCTCCAACCTTGGAAGGGGGAGTCAGAGATCCGACCCCTATTCCTGTCATAGCTGGTGCACAGAGAACCACACGGGCAGCTCTCCAAGTTTGGAAAAGCAACCTTGGAGAGGGGGAAGAGGGGGCATTTCCGTGGGAGGGGTAGGAAAGAGACTGGAGAGACCAGGATACAAGCTATCCTGAGGCTTCTCCAGCCTCCTTCCTTCCCCCTCTGAAGTGCTATCGCTAAAAATTGCCTCTGCCACTCCTCCCACCCTGCACTGGATGGTTGGAAGTCTCCAAGTTCAGGGGCTTCCAATCATCAAGGGTGCAATTGATACGATTGCGCCCTCAGTGACCCTTACTCCACTTGTAGGGCATGGTTAACACAGGAATGTTGAACCTCTTTCAGACCGAGGGCTGAATTCCATTTTGGTTGGAGAAGCTCCTGGGGGATGCATCCCAGTGCTGGGTGTGGCTGAAGGCAAAAGGGGCAGGACTAAAAATACCCCCCCCCCCTCCAGCATACTGTAACTGAAAGCTCTTAGTGCCATTAACCAAGCCTTAGGAGAAGCATTTCAACCTGAGAGCCAGTGTGGTGTAGTGGCTAGAGTGTCAGGAGACATGAAGCTCACTGGGTAACTTTGGGCTAGTCACAGACTCTCAGCCCAACCTACCTCACAGGGTTGCTGTGAGGATAAAATGGAGAGGAGGAGGAGGAGGATTAAGTACGCCGCCTTGGGTTCCTTAAGGAAGAAAAACGTCAGGATATAAATGTAATAAAATAAATAAATAAGTATATAACCCTTATAAAATGGGGGAGGAAATTGCACAAAAGCCAAGAAACCACCGAATGACCAATTCTCCAGTTGGTCATGCCAGGAGAGGGCATGGCCAACTGGACAACCCCAGAGGGCACGATTGGACCCCAGGCTGGCTGGCTGTGGCCTCCAGGCCTGACGTTCTGCACCTGAGGAGAACACATTATTCCATGAGAGATCCCGAACTAAAGCAGCAATTAAAAACAAATGTCTTAGGGGCACTGTTAATGTTGTTGTTGTTTTAGCCTTGTAATGTAGCTCTCGTAAAATCTGTTTCTCAACCTCCCCCCCCCACCTTTTGGGGTTGCATTTCTTCCATACAATGCTGGCTCAGGATTGTGGGAGTTGTAGTCCAACACATCTTGAGGGCACCAGGTGGGGGATGCCTGTCCTGCTACTTCCTCTTGCCTTCCCTCAGATGACACCACTATCATGATCTCTTTCTCCCTTCTCCAAGTGGCCACTTTCCTCAGCCCATTGCTGTTTCCTCTCTTCTTTTCCTAGACTTTGGATCCTCCAGTGGTGGAGCGATAAATTCTGAAGTGCAGGAGCTCATAATGACCGCCACCTTAGGCACGCCCCCAAGGAGAATCCATAGTCATGCCCTCGAGTTATCTGTTCTTATATCCTGCTTCTATGATTTATACTTGAAGGAGATAACACTCTGGCTAAAATCTCCATCATAAAATACACCCCAAACAGATAAATTAAGCACTACTAAAAAGCACAATTAAGTTTACAGGATGTGATTGCAGTAGTTACCTGGGCGTGAACTCCATTAAGCTCACATTGGACTGCATATGTTCAGTTTGTAAAATACATTGAGCTTTACTAAAAGATCTTCTGTAGCTGAAATGCAAGTGTTAGCTTTTAATTGGAAGCACAAACAACCTTGCAAAGAAGTGTTACCATTTAAAGTGCTAGCATAATGTAGAAAATCCATCAAAGAAAGGGAACGGTGTATTCAGCCACTGCTTAATTATTTTCCTCATTCTCTGACTTTCTATATGCTAATGTGCCAGTGATGATAATAATTAATTATTATTTTTCCATTTACTGGATTTTATCCCACTTTCCAGGCAATTATTGTCTCCCAAAGCAGCTCACACCAAGAGAGAGAGAGAGAGAGAGAAGCCCTGCCATCCGGCTTAAAAGCTAAAATGACAAGGCACACAAGGGAAGGGGAGTGGGAGGAGAAGGAAGAGGAGGGTGACCAGTTTTTCAAGGCCAGAACTATTGGGAATATTGCAACCTCATCTGCAAGTTACAGGAAGGGGACAGGCTGGCATTTAGCTAGTTGCTGCCTGGGAATTTGGGGCACAGCTAGCCGTAGGATCTCTATAGCCTTCCCGTGGCTTCCTGCCCCTCCCCTCCCCTCCTCTCTCTCTCTGCCTTTTGCCATTGCTGGGGGCACACGTGATGTGCTCTCTTCTGCCTGCGCTGTAGGGTAAGAACAAAATGGACTGAACAAACTCCTTTGGAAACTAGACGCGGTGCAAGAATACTGGTGAGCAAAGCGGTTTTCTTTCCCTCACTAAATGAAAGGTGTGGACTCTTACTTCGTGGGCGTGTGGGCCTGGTAACCACTCATTCCGTTTTGCCTTCCTCTCTCTCTCTCGCTCTGCTAACCGCCTTTCTAACAAGAGGCAGCAATACAAAGTAATATCTCCCAAGAGCAGGTGGTGAGCAGTAAGGGGGCCTAGAAATGGGCCTTGGGACAGGCTGCTCTTCCCTTGCTGCTGTTCTTGCTTGAAGAGCGGTGGGTGGCTGTTTGGCCGATGGATGGGGCCAGAGTGTTCCTTTCTGTTCCTTCTCTGGCCCAGGGCAGCAGGCAGTTGGGGGAGCCCAGGGTTCTTCCAGGCAGGGAGGGGGAAGAAGCTCCCCACCACTGCGCCTTCTCTGGCTGGTGGATGGACGAGGTTGATATCTCCCTTGGCTTGATGTTATTCCCAGGAAGCAGGGCGTACAGCCTCCCGGTGACCCTATGTCCCCTGACTGATGGAAGAAGCCAGAGTTTGCTTCCCTTCTGCCCTCCAGTCCCAGGGCCATAATAGAACTTGAAAGCCATTTTATCATCTCATTTGCTTGCCAGAGCAAGGAGGGCCTGTCAGGTATCCTGGCACTCTGGCAGGTAACATCATTGCTCCTGTTCTGAAAAATGTCCCAGAGCAGTGCTTCCCTGCATTCCCCCTGCACTACACCACTGGTGTCCTCTGCCCCTCCTTCTGAGCAGTTCAGCCAATGGGAGGGGGCCTACTGTCTGGCCATCCCATTCATGATATAAGAGAGGTTATCATCACTCTGGGAGCAAGAACAAACAAACAAACAAACAAAACCAGTGTGGTGTACTGGTTAGAGTGTTAGACTGAGATTAAGGAGATCCGGGTTCTAGTCCCCAGTTGGCCATAAAGTTCACTGGGTGACTTTGGGCCAGTGACTGACTGTCAGGGCTTCTCCACACAGAGGGGTTTTGTCCCACAATTTTACGGGGGTGTCAGCTTCCGGATTCTTTCCAGGATTAATATCATCCTTTACATGCAGTTCCCTTCCCCCCTTTATCCATGAGTCCTATATGTTTCATTTACGCAGCCACTAGATGGCACTGTGGTCTAGCTCCTCTTACTGTGGGGTTTTCACTTTTCATGGAGAAATGGAAAAACAGATCTTTTTGTTGTTACGTTATTTCCGTTTCAAATTAAGCCGCAGAAATGCTTGGAAAGTACGAGAGAGGCACTGGAGGTTGACAATGTCATGTAAAGGACCCACAGACCTCCATAAGTGGCGAATGTCAATCACAGGATAAAAGCTCCATGTGGAGAAGCCCCTCTGCCTCACCTATCTCACAGGGTCATTGTGAGGATAAAATGGGGAGAACCATGTAAGCTGCCTTGGGTGCCTTGCAAGAGGGGAAAAGGCAGGATATAAGTGTAATAATGAATTAACTAAATCAATTACTTAAAAAGTGGGTTATTTTTGTTTTAAATGGAAAATGAAAAATTGCTTCTTCTGGCTTTCTAGCAAACCCAGTGGCTGATCTGTTGGAGGCAGCAGGCAGGCCTATGAAAAGGCTCCCCGCTCCCTGCTAACTATAGAACAAAGTTACATGTCATAATATCATTTAGATGTGGGAAGCACCACACGCATCACACATTTTCAGTACATTTCACAGCTAAGCCCACAGTTCTTTGGCTCCGGTGTACTCGAAGCTTTAGCAAAATATTAATCTTTATTTTAAGCAATGATGCAACAAAGAAGTCTCCAGTTTAGAAAAGTAGCACAAATTGGAAATAAACAAAACATTTCAATTGAGGTAAGGTGGTACCTCACTGAGAAATTTTGCTAGTATTCTCAAAGCTCCTTTTGTGTCACTTAAAATTCCAATAATTGTGGGGTTGTAATAATTATGTATTATAGTATTCCAGCTGCTGAACCTGGGAGGTGGGGGCAGTTACAGATCCCCATACAAGGTATAAAAGAAAGTTATTGGTATTATTCATACCCCATAGAAGCAGGAAACTGAGACAATGAGTGTTCAAATATTAGATTTCTACAGCGTATGATGGCCAGGTTCATATACTCGGAAGAATCAAATGGTAATGCTTTCATGGATTCTACTGTATATGGTACAGGTGAGTTTTTGAATTACTCCTCCATGGGTGGAGAACTATCTGCACAAGGAAAATTAGCACATCAGGAAGAAGGTTTCTGCCTATTATTTCCCCTGAGATGCTAGTTTTCTATGTGCATGGAGTTGTGTCCCTACCCCCACCCCCCGGGACAATTCAAACATTCAGTCCTCATACACGCACACCTGAAACCTGAAGTGGTACAGTACAGGAAAAAGCTTTAATGCTTGATCAAGGTACCCAAGTTCCATTGAGGTCTTAATCTGTTATATGGGATTTCTTAGAACAACATTACCTATTATGTAATGTGGGGAATAGAGGTTCATGCAATCAACAATCGTGTCCTGTTGGTGAGTCCTCTCCCTTCCTGCAGAAATGTCTAGGAGAGGAGTACTTATCAAGCAATGCAGGGTCACCAGGTCCTGAGCTTCCTTGCGCACAACCCATGTCATGGGTTGTGGCTGGGGAAATGTGCTGTGTCACATGGTCACAGTGTGGCCACTTTCACAGTGCCCCAAAAGAGGAAATGCATCACCAAAAAAACACCAAAGAGGACACAGCCTTGCCTAAAATCAAATGTATAGATGTAAATTTAGAAATAATTACTATAATTTAAATAGAAATATAGTGCAGCTCACCATAGTGGGGAAGACTGGGACCAGGTGACCTGTGTGCCTGTTCAGTTTGTTGCCTGGGTGCTAACTGTTGATAAGCCACTTCAAGGCCCCTGCTCATGCCTCATGCTCTTTATGGCTCTCTGGCTTTAACCAGACACAGCCCTTTAAACAGAGGGCTATCCTCTGACGGTACTATTAGAAGACAATCTCCTTTAAAGCAGGAAATGTGGTCACTGTACTAGAGAAATAGATATTAGCCATAGCCAGCCTAAAAGTTCTGAGGGGGTGGCGGAGTGCATCTGGTTTGCAGGCCTTTTAAAGACAAAATTGTAAACTGTTTTTTAGTAATTTATCCGTTAAAAAAATTAGGGGCAGCAGCCCTGACTACAGGCCTGCTACCAGGAGGGAAGGCATTGCCATAGTGGTGCTGTTGTTGTTGGCATTCCCTGTATAACATGGCATCTGGCTCTTCTTCTTATAGAGATAGATGTTCATGTTACCTTCACTTACTGCAGAAAATTCTGAGAAGAGCTAAGGAACAGACAATTCACACATTTCTTTTCAGAAGTTGTTTCAAGGGATACTGGAGTCCTTGTTATCTGGAGTGTTAGAAAGAAAGGTTGTATGTGCAAAAAACATTAATGTTTCCTCACCAGTGAATTCACTCTAGATAGTAACAAATTCACACTTTTCACAATGCTGCTGGGGCTCAGACTAAATTTAAATGGAATTTCCAAGAATGCTCATCTTTCATCTGAATTGCCCCTTTACTTCAAGCACACAATGATGGGGCTCAACCCTTTGGTTCTTTTTCTGCCTTAGTTTCGCCAGCCCAGCAGATATGACGGACACACAAGGCACAGAAGTGGCAAAGTCAGGTATTTATAAAGCCTTAATAAATAAGTTGTTGAGGGTGAAAGTGGAGGGTGCAAAAGCTGGTTTGAAACTCAGCATTAAAAAAACTAAGATCATGGCACCTGGCCCCATCACTTCCTGGCATATAGAAGGGGAAGTAATGGAAGCAGTGACAGATTTTATTTTCTTGGGCTCCAAGATCACCGCAGATGGTGACTGTAGCCATGAAATTAAAAGACGCTTGCTCCTTGAGAGGAAAGCTATGGCCAACCTAGACAGCATAGTAAGAAGCAGAGACATCACCTTGCCGACAAAGGTCCGTCTAATCAAAGCTATGGTTTTCCCAGTAGTAACATATATGGCTGTGAGAGCTGGACTATAAGGAAGGCTGAGCGCCGAAAAATTGATGCTTTCGAACTGTGGTGCTGGAGAAGACTCTTACGAGTCCCCTGGACTGCAAGGAGGTCAAATCAGTCCATCCTAAAGGCAATCAACCCTGACTGCTCATTGGAAGGACAGATACTGAAGCTGAAGCTCAAATATTTTGGCCACCAAATGCGAAGAGAAAACTCCCTGGAAAAGACCCTGATGCTGGGAAAGATTGAAGGCAAAAGGAGAAGGGGACGGCAGAGGATGAGATGGCTAGATAGCATCACCGATGCAATGAATATGGACTTGAGCACGCTCCGGGAGAGAGCGCAGGACAGGAAGGCCTGGCGTGCTGTGGTCCACCATGGGGTCATGAAGAGTCGGACACGACTGAATGACTGAACAACAACATTTAATGGGGAGGGCTCAGCTGCTTTGCATGCAGAAGGTCCCAGGTTCAAGCCACTGCCAGTCAGTGTTGACATTACTGGGCTAGATGGGCCAATGGTCTGACTCAGTGACTGGGTTCGCACAACACACTAACCCACACTCAGTGGTTGAGTGTGGGTTGTTGTTGAACTGTGGGTTGTTTGTTGAACCATGGATTAGTGTGTTGTCTGACCCCAGGACATTTTCCACGGGGTGGCCTGTTAACCATGCAGTGTGGCTTATTTTTCTCAAACAGGCCACCTTGAGAGCTCATGGTTTGTTGTTGGTTGTTCAGGGCAGTTAACAAGCCACACTGCATGGTTAACAAGCCATCCTGTGGAAAATGTCCTGGGTTCAGACAACACACTAACCCATGTTTCAACAAACAAACCATGGTTCAACAACAACCCACACTCAACCTTTGAGTGTGGGTTAGCATGTTGCATGAGCAGCCCCAGTATAAAGCAGTTTCCTATGTTCCTAAGTATGGGGGGGAAACATATATAATGTTAATTCCCAGTTCAACAGTACTTTTTACTTTCCCCCTTCTTGCCCTCAACTGTCCCAGAAATCCTTATTTCTCACCAACTCCCTTGGAATCTTCACCCCCTCCTTCAGAAGGCAGGTTCAGGTGCATTGGACTGCAGGGGGGCTCACCATTTACATGAGTTACACTAGCTGCTAACTTTTTGGGGTCAGTGGGCACATGTGGAGTTTTGGCAGAGTGTCATGGACACTCTCACAAAATGGCTGTCATGGGCGGAGGGAGGGGAGCTTGCCCATTTTGCCATGGTGGGCATGGCTGATCACAAAACACTCATTTCCCAGAAGGCAAACTGGTGAGACTAAAAACAAAAAGTAATTTGTCCAAGAACCTAAGTACCAGGCAGAGTTAGAGTCTGAGGTCTAAAGCTACCTTGGGCTCCTTGAGAGTAAAGGCAGGATACAAATATAAAGAAAATGAATATAAATAAAAGAAACCCACTTTTTTTTAACCTAAATAAAGATGGAATTGGATGGCAGCACTTTGCTTTGCATATGAATGCCACCCTCCCACTTAAACACAAAACTAATTTTTAAAAAATCCTAAGACATTTTTAAAAATCAGGAGGGGCACGGAGCCTGGAAGGTGCCAAGAGATGTGTCCAAGGGCACACTGGCACCCACAGGCACCACACTGGAGAGCCCAGCAGTAGCATAACAAAGTTTAAAAGAAGAACTATACCATGCTCAGACTCAATTCTTTCACATGTTGATTTTCCTTTGGATAAAGGAAGCAGCCACGTACAGTTTTGTGTCTTTCCCCATCTGAGGTTCCATTCAGTTCACACACTTGCACCCCTTGAACTTTTAGAAGTGAAGGAGCCTGCACCATGAGTGTTATAAGCGATGCATGGAGCCAACATGAGTGCAGCAGTTTCTCCACTATAGAATCCAACAGATGGAGGGCAGAAGGGCCAGCAATGGTCAAGCGTGTAATGGAGGGGGCGGAGCTAACTAGCTCTCCCCTGTTCTCCCCTCATGCAATTCTAACTGCATGAGGAGGAGAAGGAGTGAACAGGACTCGTGCTTCATGACATTGCTTTTCTCTTTTTCTACTTGAAATTAAACCAGTATATGAAGAGGTATACCTACAGGCATAGGTTTGGCAGTGCCATCTGATGAGTCCTATGTAGGGCTTCCCCTGGGATATAACCAAGAGCACTAAACATATTTGGAGGATCAGATCTGAAGCGGAAAAGGTGGAGAGATGAGATAACCAGGACTGAAGCTGTCGTGTACATTCTAGACATGTGCCGATAACATTATTTCAAATTGCCGTTGGTAGCCGCCGGTCATTGAATAGGTTAGGAGAGGTGGATTAACAAAGGGAGCCATTTCATTCCTTTCCAGCCAAGCTCAGTTTCCTGCTGTTTGCTGGTGGGCTTTTGTCTGACAGAATGGCTTTAGCTGCTTGCTTCTTACTGTATTCCAAAGTGAAAAATTTGTCATTGCTTCCATACAGCCAGCAAGAAGCCTGAGAACCCATTCTTCTCAAACATACAGAAGGGCTGTTCACAGAGGCATGTTCAGCGGCATCTTGACTTTAGCCCTCTTCAGATTTGCAATGAATGTGCATAGAGGGGAAAGCGGGACTGCCCTAAACATGTTTAGCATAACTTGTGAAAGGAAATGACCTATAAATATGCAAACTGCCTGCCTGCATGTTCTGTGCAACTGGGAATCCTGCCTTTTCCAGGATTTCTGATCACACAGAGACGGGATTTGCACAACATGCCAACCCATCTTGGGTTGTTCTCTGGATCAACCCACGATGGGTTAGGGTGTCATCCAAACCTGGACAGCTTCCTGCGGGGTGGGTTAGTTTTTTGAGACAAGCTACGGCAACAACCAATGGCTTGTTCTAGGGGTTGTTTTACTCATGATGGATTGGCGTGTCATCCAAACCCAGGACACCCAATCCATTGTGGGTTGAGGGACACAGCGAGTGAGTCGCTCAGCAAAAGTAGCAAAAAACTGTGTTGCTCTTCCCAATTGCTTCTCGCAAGCCACCTCAAGCCTCCCTCACCAGTGGCAGCCCAGTGTGAGGTCAGTAATGTGATTTCTGTTTCCCTCTTTAAAAAAAAAAAAAATCTTCACAGTGCTATAGTGCTATTCCAGTGGAGCAACTGACAGCTGCTGGGGACATCATGTTCCTGTTGGATTCCCTCCACGTTGTACCACTTGTACATATGTGATGTTTTTACTACTTTACTTTCCCCATTCTGCCAACATCTTGGTCAGTTTCATCCTCACTCATCATTGGCTGCTCCCCCCCGCATTTTAAATTTCTTCTTGGTGCTTTCTGCTACAGTGCTATTGTAAAAGATGGAGAAAAACAAAGAAAAGAAAAAGCACTGGTGACAAAAAGGGGTAGCGATTGGAGGAGGGAGGGGTTTGGGATGGGCAGACAAGATGGGTTCTGCCATGCAGGACCCTGGGATATTGGGTGGAAGGCTGAGATGCAAGGAGGGGGAAGGAAGGGGGAAAGAAGCTGCAGCAAGCCAGAACATCTGTCGGGTGCACAAACCACACATTGTGGTTGTTCCACAAACAACCCACAGTTCGTAGCTTGTCACCCATGATGGGTTAGCATGTTGTGTGAATGCACCTAGAGTCTATGCATGTACAGCAAGGTTGGACAACTTTAGGAGGCTTGGGGGGCATTTTCAACCCCAGACCCCTCCCCTGCATGGGCCACAGTTTGCCAGGTGACTGAAAAAAATGAATTTTTAAAAAGTGTGTGTGTGGGGGGGAGGGGGGTGTTACGGGGAAGAATGGCATCTGGGGCACCATGGAGTGACAAAAAAGTCAAATCTAGCTTGTGTGCAAGTTAAATTTGACCATTTTAGGGCTCTGTAGGGAGTTTCACCTCCTGTCAATGGAGGCCTTTCCATCCTACAGTCCCCCAAGCCCAAAGACATTGAGTGTGCTACCGTCAGGCCTTAAAGGCTATATTCCCCGCCTATCCATGAGCCTCAAACCCCAAAAGACAAGTCTGGGAAACAAACCCTCACCATAAAGGTGCCTTTGGGTGCTCAGCAGAGATTTCCTTCTGAAATTTCCCGCTCAACCCTGTCATGGTAAAAGGGGGAGCCTCAGCTTATCCTCCGCCCCGCCCGGCTAGTCAAAACAGCTTGAAAACCACACTGCAGACCCTCTAAGAAATAAATGTTACCCTGCACAGACAAATGTTCCCCATCTTCTCTAAACAATTGAGGCCAATCAAAGCATATCTCTTGATGGGCCAAATAACTGCCCATCCATTTTCCCACAGCTGCTCTCAACTCCCTGTTAACTTTTCTCCTGGCCCTATCCAAAAATCTTGGGTCTCCTTCCCCACTCTAGAAACAGCTAGGGAGAACAGCAGATGATAACAACCTAATCCCGGGCAAACAGCGCTGTAAACAGCTAAATCAGCAACAGCGTATAAACGTAGGGCTTTGCCCTCTAACACCCCTCCAATGCACAATCAAAACAACGGACTGAGGGCCACATTGTTCATAAAAAAAAAGCTGGATGCAAACGCCACCACTGCATGTTATGTTACACCATCCGATCCACTCGACAGGAGCCAAAAAATCATGCCCCAACTGGGAGCCTATAGATGATCTGCATGCATGATTGCCTGCCCAGAACACCAGACTGTTGCCAGAAACGGTAATGTGCCTCCTCTCCTGCCACCACAGCCAGCCTAAAAGAGATACAAAGGTTAACAATGGCTTTAGCACACTGAAGGGCATAAATAGCACTTGTAGGCCTTGGAATGCCACCTGCCCACTTTTTTGATAAGGGGCACCTGTCATCCAATGGCTGCAGCTGTTGAAGAAGTGCCTGTATGGAAGGAAGGTGTTCCAAAACTTTCAAAAGGTGCCCATGAAGCAGAACAGCTCATGGACAATATAAAAAACTCATTCAAAGTGAAAACCTAACTGCTCAAAATCCCCAAACATTCAGATTACTTACTTTGCAAAAGCCATGCATGCAGTGCCTGAATGTGTGAATGGCATCTCGACTAGGCTGGCCCTGAGACACAGGGGACCAGTCTACAGCATAGGGGCCACAAGAGGTACAGGCAACAGGGGCTTGTGGTATGCCTGGGGGAGTTGGAGAAGGAGGGCTTGCATGCCCAACTACGACATACAGCCTGGCCTGCATGCCTTTGTCTCCATGCTACGTTGCTGCCTGCTCCCTGGCTTGGTAGACCAGTCATAACAGCACAAGGCACAAAACACTGCTTATTCACTGTAGCATGTTCTGGCATGGCACAATTTCTCATGGCTACCATCATAGAATAGTGGGGTTGGAAGGGGCCAATAAGACCATCAAGTCCAACCTCCTGCTCAGTGCAGGAATCCAAGTCAGAGCATCCCTGACAGATGACTGTCCAGCTTCATCTTGAATGCCTCCAGTGCCAGAGAGCCCACCACCTCCCTAGGTAATTGGTTCCATTGTCGTATTGCTCTAACAGTCAGGAGGTTTTTCCTGATGTTCAGCCGGAATCTGGCCTCCTGTAATTTGAGCCCATTATTCCGTGTCCTGCACTCTGGGATGATCAAGAAGAGATCACTTGTGGCATACTTGGCACCAAGGCTGGCCATAATTTCAAAAAGCCTTCCCTTAATTCAAGTAGTTTGAATCCAACTCCGCCAGAGTAACCAGGCTATCAGTTTTGCTTGGCATAGAGGATAGCACAACCGATCAAACCAACCTGTGTAGCCACCCAGTAAAGCCATGTTCTGTCCTGAAAGCAGTATGTGGAGTTTTCTCAACCTAGCTCTGCTAGGATTTGGTCCTGACCCACAGATTCTGTCAGTGCTCTACCTCCGCCTTCCTGATCTTTTGGACCACAGCTCCCAGGATGCCTGACTATTGGCCATGCTGGCTGGGGCTGATAGGAGCTGAAGTCCAACATATCTGGAGGGCACCAGAAAGGTGCTCGACCTCCTTGGTGCCCCACAGGGGGTGGACAACATCATCATTTCAAAATCAAAAGTTGGCAATGCTAGGCAAGGCCTGCCATGTTCTGGCTTGCCTAATGTACAGTGAAGCAATGTTTTCACAGTGCTTGAGGAAGTTCACTGAAAAAGCAGCCCCAGCAAAGCAGCTGTGTCTGGAATGAATGGATGTCAAGTGCTATTATTGAAGGGATAATGGGAAGTCGTCGTCTGGTGACATCCATTCTCCCTGGGTGACAACCTAATACTGTTATAACAGCAGCACAGACTGGAGACTAAATTTACGCTCTCGCTATTTCTGTCTCGCGCATACCCGCAAACAGTGCCAGCAAAGGCTCTTTGGCTTGAAGAGCTGACTTCCACATTGTTCTGAATTGGGTAGTAGTCGATTGTGGTGGTAGAATTCTGGATTTTACTATTTCATACAGCAGATGAGGAACGGCATTTCTGAACGCTCCCCTGTGGGAAAACGACAACCCCAAAGCGCTGAATTTAAGGCACAATCCTATGCACGTTTAGACAGAAAAAAGTCCTGCACTCCCAGCATTCCCCAGCCAGCTATGCCTCTGAGCGTTGAACTGTGAGAGTTGAAGGACTTTGTTCTGTCTAAACATGCATAGGATTGTGCCCTTAGTCAATTAGCACACCTGAGAGAAGGTTTGAGCATAGTCTTCCCCCCAGTCTGCTAATTTGCTACCTGCTGGGGGCTATTTACATGGTGGAGAGTTCAGTCAAAAATAAAACCTCCGCCTGCTGGAATTCTACCATCTGAGCCCACCACTTCATTTTGCAATGTGCAGTTCAGCTCAAAGCAGGATGCCTTCAAAACATTTGAATAAAATAAGATCCTCCAAGGCTCCAACCTATCACCCAAGGTATAATATACTTTCCCACCCTGTATCATTTTCCATCCCTAAAATGCATACACATTTTGGGATTTTTTTTCCTACTACTGAAGTCTCCTCAGTCCTACTTTCCATAGGGAGCTCGAACTGCCTTTGCTGTTACATAACGCAGCAGCAACAATGAATCTGTAATGAGGTTATAAATATTCAGAGATCTAAAAATTGCCAGGGCTGTCTTTCTTTAAACCACTGTCACTCCTGGGTACCATGCAGTTCTTGACATTAATATTCAAGGAAATTACTCTTTGGTGTTTTGTTAAGGCAAAAATTAAGAGATCTCCTAGAAAAATAAAAAATAAAAAGGAGGGCAGCTGGAATTAAATCAAGGGTTAGATAACTTTGTTATTAGTAAGCATTCAAACTTAATGTTCTATAATTGCATCTTACCGAGGAATGTAATTAAATCATATATATAGCTTTGATCTAATACAATGGGTAAGCATGATTTTTTTAAAGGCTTTTAGTTTGCAGAATTAAAAGTCCATGGCCCCAATCTGTCTGGAGTACTGTGTACATGCATCATGGAAATTATAGGTACCTGATCATGCCATCCACCTGTAAGCTTTGCTTAATATAATGATCACTAAACTAACAGAATTCAGAGTGTGATCCACTCAGCGCCCTTTACCCAAATATCCCTGAGATTCTCAGTAAACAAACATCTAGCTGGTGTTGACCTTTTTTGGCAGTATATGTTTGCTTATTATGCTGGGTCATCCATCACTTACTTAATGATCTGCTGGTGAAAACATTTGACATACCCTTGATGATCACAATAAAGCATAAAGGAAAGTCACACTGTATCATGGGGAAATCAGCAACAAAAGTGTTGTAGCTGTACACGATAAATTAGTATTTTCAAAGGATGCATTGGACACCCCTTTATTGACTGATTGATTGCACTTTAAAATGGCCCTATAACTGGAGGTCTCTGGGTGGCATACAGGTAAATTAAAAACATAAAATACAGACAATAAACATGGATAAAAACACCACATCATAAAACCAAGATAAAACCAGCAGGAAAGGGGACAAATGTATAGCATGGAAAACCAGCAGCAATAGCACAAAAATCAAAAAGCATAAAAAGTTCTTAAAATGCCTGGGAGAATAAAAATGCCTTCACCTCATCTTGAAAACACCATGATGTAGGCATCAGACAAGCTTCTCGTGGGTGGGGCGTGGGGGGCATTCCACAGATAGGGTGCCACCAGTGAAAGGGTCATCTTGTAGCCATCCACCTCACCTCATTTGGTGGGGGCACTTGGAGGAGAGCCTCAGATGATGAACTTAGAGTCTGGTTAGAAAGAACTGGGAGGAGACACTCCTTCAGGTAAACTGGCCCGCAGGCATTTTGGTCTTTAAACATTAAAACCAGAACTTTGAATTGGGCCTGGAAATGGACTGGCAGCCAGTGCAGGTCAGCCCTGTAGATGGCCTAAAAGTTCGGGGGGGGGACCAAAAAAGTAGGGGGGCAGCTCATCTGGTTTGCAGGCCTTTTAAAGACAAAATTGTAAACTGTTTTTTTAATGATTTGTTTGTTAAAAAAAAAATTGGGGGCAGAGAAAATTTAGGGGGCAGGACCCCCTGGCCTACCCCTGGCTACTGGCCTGGTGCAGATGGCAAAGTACAGGAATAATGTGATCATATCAGTCAGTCTTAATCAACAGTGTAGCCACCCTGTCTTGGACTAACTGAAGTTTCCAGACTGTTTTCAAAAGCAGCATCACATATATACCTCTGAGTGAATAACTGTCACAAAGCTACCTCTGTCAAGGTAGGGTCATAGGAATATCAGTCTGAGCTAATAAAATGTGCTCCAAGCCACAATGAGGGATCCAAGATCACCCTAAACTACGAACCTGATCTTTTAGGGGAAGTGCAGTCCCCTCCAGAACAGGGTGAACACCATTTAACTGGACAGGAGAAAAACCCACAAACAATATCTCTGTCTTGTCTGGATTGAGTTTCAGTTAATTGGCTTTCGTCCAGTCATTATTCTGGTTCAGAAAATCAACTGCCTTACCTGTATTAGATCAAAAGAAGAGGTAGAGTTGGGTGCCATCCACATATAGATGATAACTTGTTTTATACTGGTCAACTAATCTTTAATCAGCTGCTGTAGCATTGGCGATGCAAGCCAGGAAATCTCTAGTTCAAACCTTGCGAACTCAGTAGGAGGTCTTGGGCAAGTGACTATCTCAGTCTCATCCCCCCACTCCCAGCAACAGGGAGAAAATACTATGGTGGCTCATAGATAATGGCTTACCTAGGGCCATTAACAGGGCTCAAGCATAATTGGGGGGGGGGGAGGAATACAAACATCAATCATGCCTCCCCGACGCACATACTATGATTCCATTCTATACATTCAGTCTCATGAGTCATGAAAGAAACATTTCGATTTTACTTCTGAAATTATGAAATCTCTGAAATTATATGAAGGCTCACATTGGGGCTTTTCTACCATGCTCCCAAACTCTCCCCACTTGTATTTTTGGCTATTTTTATTTTAACATAACATCTGGCCTGAAGAAGAGTCCTATAAAGCTTGCTGACTACTTTGCAGTTTTTGAGTTGGTTCTAATAACAGTAGTATGCTGTCAAAGTTTTGATTTTTTAAAAAAATCCTAGTGGATCAATGCAGCTGCAAAGATTTTATAAATAGAGCAATTGACGTTAAGGCTTTATTTTCCTAGCCCTTTTCATTGCAAAACCATGAATGAATCATTCTAATGGTGATATTACCGACTACATGTTTGGAAAAAGAAAGATTGGAACCGTATAATGCATCTGGCAGCTTTTCTTCACCATCGATGGCCACAGACACAGTTCCTATACTGAAATCATTTTCATTTTGTTTTTGTTCATCTTCCCCAATTAATGTATTGCTTGAGCTAGACCTGCAGAAAGGCTTTGCCTGTTCTGAAAAAAACAGAACAGAAACCTGGAGGATTGATTGATGTCCTTTAGCTTCTTTCAGTTCCCTTTATTTAACCTCGTTCTGTTTCTTGCTGCCTGATTTGTAGTAATGGCCAGACATGGCAGCATGATGCGCGTGTGTGTGTGCGTGCGCGTGTATTACGCATTTACATATATTTTTGACCTGTAAATTGTACCAGCAGCATGGGATCCTACTGTCCCTGAGCTCAGTGTCCCTGATAATTATGGTGCTTTATCCCTTCCATCAGTGGTCCCCCCGTCTTGCCTGTGTACAAGGAACTTCTAGGACTGGTAGTTCTTGAGAGATGTCCCATGAATCTCTCTGTCTCTCAAACAAACAAGTCCGAGCTTAACTGCACAAGCACACTCTCTGTGTGTCCGTCTAGAGAAGGACCTGGGCTGGGCCAGCAACTCACCATTCAGAATGTGGTTCTTTCTGCTCTAACCCCGCTTCTGATTGGCTCCAGCAAATCTTACAAGATCTGGACAATAGGTACATCGATCCAGGAGAATATCTTTCCCTCAATACCCTCAAGAATGATCTATTATCAAGACTCATTTTTTTCCTAATGGTAAGGGAATTGTAGCCTGGGCACCCCACCCCTGGATCTCTGGGCCCCAATGAAGTGTACCCTTTTCTCTCACACATGGAGACTTGAGCCCAGGCCAGCAAGCCAGTTCATGATTTAGGGGCGATTTGAACCAGGATCTTCCTGGCCTGCAGCTGGTGCAGATTTAGGTACTGCATTATACTATACCAGTTCTTTTACACAGCTTCCTCTTACACAGGAAAAAGGGCTTGGAGGAACTGATAAACTAGAGATGCTGCCAAGATAATATTTACAGTATCCTGTTGTATTCAGAGATGCATGTGTGTATGTGTTAGTGTGTGTGTGTGTGTATACACACACACACACACACACATAATCTTCCTTACTTCATCCAAGGTAGTCATTTTAACGATGCATACCATGGGTCTCCTATGGTGCTAATAATACAATGTGTTCTTTGTCAGGTTTAGTTTAGCCAGGGCACATTAGCACTTGAGGTTTTCTTAAGTGCCCAGAAGAGGAGGTATACATGGATGAACATTTATTAAGGGTGACTTTCAGATGATGGGAGGGGGGCAGTAATAGGTCAGGAATAAGAAACAGTATATAAAAGATTATCAGCTGGATTTAAACAATCATCACACTTTTTTTTTTAAATGTTGTTTGTAACCACAGTGGCACTGCAAATACAAGATCACAGTCTCTGGACCTGACCTAACATTAATATATTCAGAAAAAACCGCTCGCCCTGCCACCCCCCCATTTCATACAACCATAACCACTAATATACTGAAATCATAAATCTACGTTGAAAGGATCAAAATGATCAGGACAGGTATCAACAATAGGCATGGTTGGGTATCTGCTGGGGGCCCACACCCCAGCAGAGCCCCCTGGCAAGAGTCCCCTGGAGTTACTCCTCCTCTTCACCAATGCAACCTGCTTGTTCACCTGCCTCTTGCAGGTGACAATGGTGGTGGTGAGAAGGAATAGTAGTAGGTGCCACTACCTACTCGCTCACTGTCTCTCTGCCTGTCAAGCATGCAAGTGGTAGCAAAGATGAGAAAGAGGAGAGCAATAGCAGCTGGTGACAATGGTGGTGAGGCGGTAGATTCCATGTGGAAGGGGGGCCCTTGAGAGCACCTTGCCCAAGGGCCCTCAAAAACCTGGAAGTGGCATTGGAAATGATCCACCATTTTACCATCCTAACTGTGACTATATGACAGTGTGGTCATATAGGCCTGCTTTTGATGCACCCATCATATCTAATTTGGCATCATCTGCATAATTTTTAATTTAGCTATTGATATACTTTCCTTGGGCCTTAATGAATTTGTTAGAGAGAGGGGGGTACAAGGGTTCATCTAGAGGACTGAGGTCAGAATAAATGCAAGCCCTAAGCAAAACAAACAATCCCCATAAGTGAGCTGATATTGATTTTTCCCAAAATGAACAACCAGATGTATTGACTGAGAGATAATTCTTATTGGTAGTGAAGCTGAGTTTAAAATTATTCTCAGTGGTCAAGAGAAGTGCTGTTTACTGAAAAGTCAATGCACTATAGCCTGGCTCCCTAAAATCTATAAATAAGATTAATCGAAGAGCCATTTCCAATATAAAAATAATATGTTACTAGTGATGTACGAGAGTTTTGTTTCTGTTTGCGAATCCTGCAAACATGCCCTACTTGCAACCTGTAATGTGAATGAGATCAGAAGTGCTTTTTCTGAGAAATGGCTGCAAATTCCCAAATATACAATCACATTTGAAAAATGCGCACTTCGAAATATGTATTCCCCCCCCTCCCAACATTTTCACACTTTAGTCAATTGGGGGGAAAGTGTGCACTTTTGAAAAATATGCACAGAAATGCACACTTTTCCTGTTCAAATGGTGTACTTTCCCATTCAATCAAGCCAAAGACAGAGCGAAAACTAAAACAGGAACCAAAGAAGTGAATTTCAGAGAATTTGGGCAAGCTTGAAAATTGCTGGCTTTCTCATACCTATCTGTCAATAGTATTTATCAAAGGGCCTTTTCGGATTGAAGGAATTTTTAAAATAATTCCTGTGGGTGTCGACACACTAAAGCACACTGCAGTAAAATTTGGAGGGTTTTTTTCAGGCAAAACATCTGCAGAATTTCAAGAGATGCTAAAGGGTATGTGGAATTTTTCAAGGAGGTTATGTACACACCTAACTTCTTACCAGGTGTGCCTTAAAGTGAAATACGAAACAACTTTTGAGGTTCTCTTTAGACAACATATTGCAGGAATATTGAGTGAACTCAGTGTGTTATTGGAGAAACTAGCCAAATTCAACTGAGGAGTTCTATACAGAACAGATAGTCCCTCCCTAATGTACACTTGCACTAATGGGCATTCATGCTAATGCACACTTGAGCATGTGCACATTAGTGCAAGTGCACATTAGGGAGGGACTATCGGTTCTGTATAGAACTCCTTGGTTGCATTTGTCTGGTTTCACCACTTGCGCAAGTGCACATTAGCACGAATGTGGATTTGTGAACAAAATTCTTGTACATCCCTAACAGAGAGAAAGAAATCCAATTACCTTAGTGAGTGGACAACAGAACGAAAGATGCCTGACATCCCGTGAAACACAGATGGAACAAAATTTAACAAAATTTTTACATCCCTCAGGGAGCAATTCTATGGCTGCTACTTAGTGGCGAGATGGCCATAGGATATGCGGGTTCCTGGGAACGGACCATCCCCCCCATTCTGCACTGCCTTGCAGGCAGTGCGGAATTGCCCTGCGCTCTGCGCTTAGAAGAGGAGTGCAGAGTGGCCAAAACAGGGCATTCGGGGGGCACTCTGGGGCAGGGAAGGCAGAAATGCTGGTACGACACATCCTATGTGTCGTCAAGTACTCTCCTCCCCTGCTCTGCCTTCCCGTGGCTAGACTGCTGTCTAGCCACAAATGCAGGGCAGGAGAAGCACAAAGGGAATGAATTCCTCCGTGCTTTTCCTGCCGTGCATTGGATAGGCAGTCGCCTCCAAGTTCGAAGGCAGCCACCTATCCACATAGGATTGCTCCCTAAGTGAACTTAGACTTCGTTCATGCTGGGAAATGCCTCTGCCTGTCCTTCCTATTAAAGAAGACCACATTCCTGTCTTTATTCCTGTGAAATCTTAACTTCCAATACCACCTCAGTGCGCTTATCCTCCAATGGTCCTGTTTCAGCTGGGGCTGCCATGTTTTGCAGAGCCATATTCCAGGGAAAACACACACACTTCCCAGGCATCCTAATTTTCAGATATTTGCCTCCCCACTCCCCATTTACACTATGCATATAGGTGGCAGAAAACAAAATGATACATGTTAATTACATAACTAGAAGTGATGTGGTCTGAGTCAAGACATGGGCATAAAATTCAGTTAACTCCAATGGGAGTTAAGGGCACCTAAATGTGTTCAGTCCCCTTCATGGATCACTGCTTTGTTGTGGGGAAGGGGCTTGCATAACTCAGTGAAGCCATAAGCTATGCTGTGCAGGGCCACCCAAGACGGACAGGTCATGGTGGAGAGTTCTGACAAAATGTGGTCCACTGGAGAAGGAAATGGCAACCCACACCAGTATTCTTGCCAAGAAAACCCCATGGAACGTATCACAAGGCTAAAAGAGATGACGCCGGAAGATGAGACCCTCAGGTTGGAAGGTGTCCAATATACTACTGGGGAAGAGCAGAGGGAATTTCCAAGTAGCGCCAGAAAGAGTGAAGCGGCTGGGCCAAAGCCGAAAGGACACTCAGCTGTGGATGTGTCTGGTGGTGAAAAGAAAGTCCGATGCTGTAAAGAACAATATTGTTTAGGAACCTGGAATGTAAGATCAATGAATCAAGGTAAGGTGGAGGTGGTCAAACATGAGATGGCAAAATTGAACATCGACATCTTGGGAATCAGCGAACTAAAATGGACAAACATGGGCAAATTTAATTCAGGTGACCATTCTATCTACTACTGTGGGCAAGAATCCCTTAGAAGAAATGGAGTAGCACTCATAGTCAACAAAAGGGTGGGAAAAGCAGTACTGGGGTACAATCTCAAAAACAATAGAATGATCTCAGTACAAATCCAAGGCAAACCATTCATCATCACAGTAATTCAAGTCTATGCCCCAACTGCTGAGGCCGAAGAAGCTGAGGTTGATGGGTTCTATGAAGACCTACAACACCTTCTAGAACTAACACCAAAAAAAGATGTCCTCTTCATCATAGGGGATTGGAATGCTAAAGCAGGAAGTCAAGAAATCACCAGGATAACAGGCAAGCATGGCCTTGGTGTACAAAATGAAGCAGGACAAAGGCTAACAGAGTTTTGCCAAGAGAACACACTGATCATAGCAAACACTGTTTTCCAACAGCACAAGAGGCGACTCTACACATGGACATCACCAGATGGTCAATATCGAAATCAGATTAATTATGTCATTTGCAGCCAAAGATGGAGAAGCTCTATACAGTCAGTAAAAACAAGACCTGGAGCTGACTGTGGCTCAGATCATGAGCTTCTTATTGCAAAATTTTGGCTTGAATTGAAGAACATAGGGAAAACCACTAAACCATTCAGGTATGACCTAAATCATATCCCTGATGAATATACAGTGGAGGTGAGGAATAGATTTCAGGGATTAGACCTGATAGACAGAGTGCCTGAGGAACTATGGACGGAGGTCCGTAACATTGTTCAGGAGGCAGCAACTCAATCCATCCCAAAGAAAAAGAAATGCAAGAAAGCCAAGTGGCTGTCTGATGAGGCTTTACAAGTAGCTGAGGAAAGAAGGGAAGTGAAAAGCAAGGGAGAAAGGGGAAGATATATCCAACTAAATGCAGAGTTCCAGAGAATAGCAAGGAGAGACAAGAAGGCCTTCTTAAATGAACAATGCATAGAAATTGAGAAAAACAATAGAATGGGAAAGACTAGAGATCTTTTCAAGAAAATTGGAGATCTCAAGGGAACGTCTTGTGCAAAGATGGGCATGATAAAGGACAAAGAAGACAGGGACCTAACAGAAGCAGATGAGATTAAGAAGAGGTGGAAAGAATACACAGAAGAACTATACAGGAAAGATCTTAATGTCCCTGATAGCCATGATAGTGCGGTCACTGAACCTGAGCCAGACATCCTAGAGAGTGAAGTCAAGTGGGCCTTAGGAAGCATTACTAACAATAAAGCTAGCGGAGATGACAGTATTCCAGCTGAGCTATTTAAAATCCTAAAAGATGATGGTGCTGAAGTGCTGCACTCAAAATGCCAACAAATTTGGAACACTCAACAGTGTCCACAAGACTGGAAAAGGTCAGTTTACATTCCAATTCCAAAGAAGGGCAATGCCAAAGAGTGTTCAAACTACTGCACAGTTGCGCTCATTTCACATGCCAGCAAGGTGATGCTCAAAATCCTGCAAGCTAGGCTTCAGCAGTATGTGAACTAGGGGTGCACGAAAGCCACTTACCTGGTCTCGCAGCTTGCTTCGCGGTGGGGGGGAGGCGCTTCGCTGCTCCCCCCGAAGTTCAGGCCGGGTGGGAGGCTTCCCGCCTCGCCCGGCCGAAATTCAGGCTGGGGAGGAGGCGCCTCGCCTTGCCCGGCCGCGAAATAAAAAGTTAAAAAAAAAAAAACGCCCCCGTGATAGGCTACGTGACGATTAACGTAGCCTATCACGGCTAGATTTGCAAAGTCAGCTGTGATAGGCTACGTAAATCGTCACGTAGCCTATCACGGGTGACTTAAAAAAAAAAAGCGCGTACGCAAATGGCGGCCCCCATAGGGAGCCGCCATTCGTGTTCCTTATTTGGTCGCTGTAGTCTACGTAAAGATTTTTTTTTTTTAAGTCACCTGTGATAGGCTACGTGACGATTGACATAGCCTATCATGGCTGACTTTGCAAATCTAGCCATGATAGGCTACGTTAATCATCACATAGCCTATCACGGGGGCGTGTTTTTTTTTTACTTTTCTTGGAATGGCGGTGGCGGCAGCCGGTCGAAAGACCGGCTGCCGCCCCCGCCCCTGTCGAAGCCCTGCTGAACCGCCGTTGCGACCCGCCACCGGGAGCGACATTCGGGAAAGGTAAGTCCCATCCTGGGGGGGGGGGCGGGGGGCTGGGTGGGTGGGGAGAATTTCTCCCCGAAACTACTTCAGGGGCCGAATACGTTGGCACTCAGCCCCCCGAAGTTTCGGCAAGAAATTCTCTGATACCCCTACTTACCTGTCTCCTGAGAAACCTGTATGTCAAGAAGCAACAGTAAGAACCGGACATGGAACAACCGATTGGTTCAAAATTGGGAAAGGAGTACGACAAGGTTGTATATTGTCGCCCTGCTTATTTAAGTTATATGTAGGGATGTCGGATAATTTCTCAACGAATCTCCGGGAGGCCGAATGCCAACGCATTCGGCTCCCCAAAATTGGTGGGGAAATTCTCCGACAACCCCCCACCCCCCCCCTGGGATGGGACTTACCTTGCGGGAATGTCCCTCATGGCGGCGCGTCCCGGCAGCATTGCAGCGGCGTTGCGGCGGCAGCGGTGGCCGGTGTTCCGACCGGTTGCCGCGGCCGCCATTTCCAAGTAAAGTGTAAAAAAAAAAAAAAAGTGATAGGCTACGTAAAGATTTACGTAGCCTATCACGGCTAGATTTTCAAAGTCATCCGTGATAGGCTACGTAAATCTTTACATAGCCTATCACTTTTTTTTTTTTTTACACTTTACTTTTTTCTTTCGCGGCCGGGGAGACGGGGCGCTTCCCCCCAGCCAGAATTTCGGTGGGGAAGGACGGGGCGCCTCCCCACCCGCCAAGAATTTCGGGGGGAGAAACGGAGTGCCTCCCCCCCGAAAATAGCTGCGGGACCAGGTAAGGGACTTTCATCCATCCTTAGTTATATGCAGAGTACATCATGAGAAACGCCGGTTTGGATGAATCACAGGTCTGAATTAAGATTGCAGGGAGAATTATCAACAACCTCAGATATGCAGACGATACCACCCTATTGGCAGAAAGTGAAGAGGATCTAAAGAGCCTCTTGTTGAGGGTGAAAGTGGAGAGTGCAAAAGCTGGTTTGAAACTCAACATTAAACAAACTAAGATCATGGCATCTGGCCCCATCACTTCCTGGCATATGGAAGGGGAAGAAATGGAAGCAGTGCCAGATTTTATTTTCTTGGGCTCCAAGATCACTGCAGACGGTGACTGTAGCCATGAAAGTAAAAGACGCTTGCTCCTTGGGAGGAAAGCTATGGCACATCTTGACAGCATAGTAAGAAGCAGAGACATCACTTTACCGACAAAGGTTCATATAATCAAAGCTATGGTTTTCCCAGTAGTAATGTATGGCTGTGAGAGCTGGACTATAAGGAAGGCTGAGCGCCGAAGAATGGATGCTTTCGAACTGTGGTGCTGGAGAAGACGTGTCCGCTGGACTGCAAGGAGGTCCAATCAGTCAATCCTAAAGGAAATCAACCCTGAGTGCTCATTGGAAGGACAGATATTGAAGCTGAAGCTCGAATATTTTGGCCACCTAATGCGAAGAGAAAACTCCCTGGAAAAGTCCCTGATGCTGGGAAAGATTGAAGGCAAAAGGAGAAGGGGACGGCAGAGGATGAGATGACTAGATAGCATCACCGATGCAATGAATATGAACTTGAGTACATTTTGGGAGAAAGCGGAGGACAGGAAGGCCTGGCGTGCTATGGTCCATGGGGTCACAAAGAGTCAGACATGACTTAACGACTGAACAACAACAACAACAAATGTGTTCAATACTGTAGCTTAAGGCTGTAATCCAAAGCACAATCACTTGGGAGTAAACCCCATTGAACCCAATGGAGTTACTTTTGAATAAACCTGCATAGGACCAGGCTATAAACCAGGTGTGCAATTTTAGTTTGTTTTAGCAAAACGTAGGAGCCAGTGAAATTTTCTAGAAGCCAGATTGGAAATGTTGAGGGGTGGATACATTAGCATGCCGTTGAATTGGTGGAATCCTGTTCTTGGTGCATTTCGGTCTGTTTTCCCCATCCCTGAAATTGACTTCCTCTCAGGAAGAGTTTAATTGAGAAGTGTCAGGGCAGCAGTCGACCAGAAAATTATACCCTCTGGCTTGTGAGCCTTCCGTCAATGAGTGCTTACTGACTGGGATAACTCAGTGATGACGGCAAAGAGTTCTGTGCATATACTCACAGACACTCCCCTTGTTACTACTACTATGTTTTTTTCCAGAGCTGAGCCCTCCCGCTGAAAGAGGTTCCAGAACTCCATTCTCTGAAGCCTGGACTCAAATTAAGGCCCACTTCTAGAGAAACCTACTGGACAAAAAGCAGGGCAAATAAATGAAGGAGGAAAGAAAGAAAGAAGAAAATACTGAGTGGAGAAGAGAGGAGTGGGGTGTGTGGGAAGAGGAGGACTTTGATTCTAAGAATGCTGAGTAAAAGAAAGAACAAACACATTTTGGAAAAGGAAATAATGGCACACTGCTATGCAAGTTTGGATGGGGAAAAAAAGCCCTACAACTCCCAGCATTGCTAGCTGGGGAATACTGGGAGTTGTAGAACTTTTTTCTGTTGAAACTTGTACAGGATTGTTCTCAAAAGTGGGGAAGATAAAAACAATTTCTTGCTGGCTCTGTAAGATTTAGCTCATCTTATGTTTAGTATTAATTAGATGTATAATGTGTAATTTATATAAATAATAACACTTTCTTTAAAAAAATGTGGGAAGAGAGGCTGACACAAAGAAGTGTGTTGAAAAGGAAAGATGCTGGAAATGGATTATAAAGGGATGAAAACTGAATGGGAAGAAGAGAACTAAATGGGAAGGAAATGGAGTATGAACAAGGTATATAGAGAAAGTCTGGGATGTGCAGGTCTGATGTGTCCACATTGGAATTTGCAAAGACTCCTATGCATCTGGAGCCGTGGGGGCATTGCTTTGACAATAACAACAAAATTGAAAGCAAATCTAAAAGGATTGTTCCAGCTCAGCTGTATCGCTTGGATCAATTATTGTGATGAGGGCAGCAACAAACGTGTGCTTGTTGCTGCTCTCCATCCAGATCTAAACCCCAACATTATGATCCAGGAGAGAACTCTCAGAAAACATATGAACTTTTTCTAAATGCCGGCTGAACAAGCCCATAAATACCAAGCTGATGCCTTACCAGTTAAAAATAAAATTTGTTCACTTTCTCCCAACATACAGCTCATATCTGGAGGTATCTTGTGCTTGCATGGCCCCTTGCGGATTGGAGACAAGGCTTTCGCCTGTCTTTATTGCCCATAATAGAGATATTTCTGGATTCCGTATTTCTGATGAAAATACCCTCAGCAGTTTTTACAGTCCTGGTAGTGGCCTCTTGTTTATAATATCAAGATTTATTTCTCCTTAAGGAAGATATTGATTTCAGTGTCAGGTTTCTCAGTCCTTCTTGATATTCACCGCAGCAGAATCCAATACCTTATTTAATTCTGAAAGGGAACATGTCTAGATGAAGCGAGAATATGCACATTCATAATACGAGATATATACCTTGAGATTCTACTGTGATGAGAAATCGTCAGATTCTAAGATTTTCATAAGTACGTGAGATTATTTCCCTTTCTTGTGGAACCATGAGGAAGAAATTATTTATTTATTTACTTACAGCATTGTAATCCTGCTCTTCCAAAAAAAAAAGGGGGGGGGTTCTCAGAGAGGCTCACAAAGATTAATATTGAGAAAGCCCCTGCCCTCAGGCTTACAGTCTAAAAGACGTGATACATAAGGCAAAGGGATTGATAGGGAAGAGGGGGGGGGACAGAACTGAGGTGCCGTGCCAGTTCTTCATTTCAAAGTTCTTATTGGTGTTCTTTCTGGCAGGGAAGGGCGAAAACAGCTCCCCCTGGAGATGTTCCTTCTCTGATCGATGTAGGGCCAGTTTGATCTCCCCTTGGCATGACGTTTATTGTGGAAGGCAGGGAGTGTAGCCTCTCAGTGGCCCTTAGTTCTCTGGCTGATGGATAAGGCTAGAGACTACTGCCCCAGTGAACTGCCAGTTGGACCTGTGTGTTCCTTCTAGCAGGGAGGAATGAGGCATCCAGCTGATGTATGAGGCCAGGTTGGTCTTCCTCTTACCCTGACATTCTTCCTGGGGGGCAGGGGGGCATTCTCTCCGAGGTGGGTGCTTTAGGCAGCTGATTTGGCCTGTTAGGAAAGGGCAGCAAATGTTTAGTTAATTCATTTTATTATTATATATGTATTTACTGCCAGGGATGGGGAGAGGTACTTGTTGGACATTCTGCCTCATGCGCCAAAACAACTTGCCTGGCTTTGGGTACTATACACACCATGTCTTGGGTTGGTAAGGGGCCACATTTGCTGCTCTATTTCAGGCAGCAAAATGTCTTGGGTCAGCTCTGGAACATCCTTGCAGACAAGGACTTCAGTATCCACTTTGCTATCAAGTGGATTTATCACAGAGGAGCAAAGGGAGCCCCTCTGGTTAGAGAGGAGGTTCATATGTAGATTGGCCCTCCTGCTGATAAACTTGAGGCAATTATTTGGGGACGCAAGAAATAACTGCTGTATGTTATTTGTTAGTTTGGGTTTTTTGGGGATGTAGACACTACAGATGGTGGGCCCCTGCAACTAAATGTTGAAGTGTCTAGTGCACACTACTGGCTTGACTATAAAACCCTGCCAGTTGCTGTAAGCCAGTGCTAAGATAACTTGTCAGCACTGTTGCTGTAGGATTGATCCCTGGGGTCCTGAAATTCCTCTGAGTTGTTATCTGTGGTACTAAATGTGCATACCTTTTATGAGAATATGGAAGGAATTGCAAGGTAACTTACAATTTAAAGCTACTAAGCTACCACTCTGTCAGGAATGAATCTGAGCATGTGGAGATGTTTGGCAGCTCAGAGTTGGAATGAGAATAGAGGGAGGCACCCTCCCTAGTAAGCCCAGATACTTTCTTCCCAAGAGACTTTCTTCTTGCTGACCTAGACACACAGATGGCCCAGCCTGAAAGGCTCCCCCATTCCTCCACCATGAGAACTCAGTTTTGGAGGAGGAGGAGGGCAACGGGCATGACTTGAGGGATGCTAGGGTCCGTTGTAGAGTGAAGCAGGAAAAGTTAGGGGCAGGGCTCAGACACTCCGCCAGGTTGGCCACTCATGGAAGCCAACATAGGAGGGGGCCACCCTGAGGGAGGGGCATCCCTGCAAAGCAAGTCTGGCTGTGAAGTTCATGCCCAGACTTCTGGCAACTTCTTTAACTTCCACTTTGTCTCCTCCACTGATATTTGTAGATGTGTGGATTAGCTGGTTCTTTTAAAGAAGCTAGTCTTTTACTAATAAAGTAGCATTGGCCTGAAGCTTTGTTTCTTGGAGTGTGTTGATTGCGAAGGCAGAGGACGAAAGAATGTGACACACTCATTGATGTTAGAAGCAAAAGTTATCTTTAATATTTTTCATGCTGTATTCTAGTAATAATAATACACCAGGGCCAGAATCACCTAAGTAATAAACATGTGTGCCCTTAACTCACTGTCCTAACTGATTAAAATTTGTCCCAGTTGATCAAACAACTGAATTTTAGATAATAGACTGTCTACTAAATCGCAGTTTACAGTCTTATGTTATATTCCTTAAGTGGTTTTGTTATTTTCTAATATTCTGGTGGAAGCTAAAGTATATATGGCATCATTTCCCAACAGACCATATTCCGGAGCATTTTCAACAGATCAGAAGTTGTCTGTTTCCTTGTGATAGTAACCTGTGTTGTCAAGAGAGTTTCATGACAGATGTCTATAAAATTATCCATGGTGTGGAGAAAGAGATGTTCCCCCCCCCCTCTGATACTACTACAAGGTAGTATCCATTGGTTATCCAATGAAGCCGAATGATGGGAGATTTAGGAAAGACAAAAGGAAGTTCTTCCTCAAAGAGCACATAGACTATGCCATGGTTTATTTGTTGGGGTAGGCAAACATTTTGGACTATGGGCACATTTGCCAATTTGAAAAACTTTCCTGGGCATCACTCCAAAATGGCTACCATGGGAGTCATGGGTCATTATCCAATGGGGTGCTTATCCCCCCACCGATTCTTTTCCTCCCAGCCGATTCTGTTGCATAAATAATGAGTCCCACCAACTGTGTTGAGCAAGTGGGACCCACCACTTATGCAAGGGAGATTTAGCGCTTCCTAGGGGAAGGCCCCAAATAAGCAGAAACACTCATTTCTGGAAGGAGGCAGGTCGACGGAGCTCCCTTATGCAAGCTCTGCTGACCAGCCTCCTTCCAGAAATGAGCATTTCCACTTGTTTTGGGTTGCCCCATATGCACTAAATCGCCATTGCACAAGTGGTGGGGGCCACTTGTGCAACAGAATCAGTGGGGCACCGGAGAATTGTGGGGGTGGAAGCACTCTACTTAGGGATGTATGGACTGTGTAAAACCTGCTCTGTCTGTGTTTTGCAGATTGTCAGGTCACAGTGTCTTTCTTTCCATTGTCTGCCCACAGATGAATGTGAATATTTCTTTTTTGTCATGCAAAAAAAAAAAAAATGCAAATAATTACTTAAGTATTTACGAAACATCTAGTGTATTGTCCCCATTCCATTCAGCATTTCCTCAGCCGAAACTTATGTATTTTTCTACAGATTTGTATGCATAAATTTCAGGAAAGTAAAAAAATCATCTAAAAGTCCACAGATTCCGCACGGGTTGAGGGGGGCGCTCCACAGCAATTTTCACAGGTTGGATTCTTAGAAATCTGAGCTCATTTTAATCCATCTCGAATTTCTCCAGCATCCCTAACTCTATTAGATTCTGCCCATAGCAAAGGACAAGGACCCTGCCCAAAAGACTGAGTACAGAGCAGACATGGGTTCTGAGCCCCAACACACTGAACAACTCCTTTGAATCCACATTTTTGGCACCAACAGAAACCTATTTCACAACAATCCCAGCTACTGCTAAGAAAATGTGTAATTTTTTTAAGTGGGAGGAGTAGGGCACCTTGGCAGGCACTAAGAATTGTGCCCACATGCTCATTGGTGGCTGTGGGCCACCAACATTGCCTGCCCCTGAATGATGGAAGTCATTATTACAAGATGTGGTGATGGCCACCAACTTAGATTGCTTTAAAAAGGGATTAGATTAATTCATGGAGGATAAAGCTATCAATGGCCACCTGTCATAATTAGAGATGGTAAGAAATTTGTTTTCTTTGCCTATAAATATGAGCTTCCTGAATTTCACACTTTCAAACCAATATGTAAACTGAAACTCAGAGCACAATCTTAGCTAGATGTGTGTTTTTGTCTAGCTGAGGTGGAGTCTGGGGAGGTCTCTGCCGGTTATGGCGTGAGATGGCCTCCCCGATCTCTTCCCCTCCCCAGCTACCACATGCCCTCTTTCCCTTCTTTCCCCTGGCTGTGAGGGAGAGGGGAACTCAGACTCCTGCGTCCAAGGTTGGAGTGTTGATGCCGACCTCAGATCCAGGAATCTGAAATATCCTATGTTGTTCCCTCCTCCCCCTGACCCCCAACAATGTCTAGGAGCCATAGGATTGCTCTCTCAACTATCCTTTGAAAATTGCACTTTTCCGAATTTCTCACTGGAGTTCTCTCATCAAAATATGCACATGAAAATGTGTCTATCAGGGGAAAGTGCATGCAACAACAATGCACGGCTTGTTGACAGTAACATTCAAAATGCTTTCCCCCAAAATGTGCATTAGAAAAATTGCTTGCAAAAAATGTGTAGATTAGGCAACATTACATACAAAAATGGATGTGTTAGGAGAAACATGCCAAACGTGCATACGATTTTTGATGCAAACCTGTACAGAATGAATTCTCGAAGTTCAGGGCAAACTGAATGTAAGACTGGAAAAATGAGACAGGGAACAGGAACTGGAATTGACAGAGTCATCCATCCTGAGTCAGGATGGCTATATATAACTTCCACTATTAAAAGTCGGTATGTCTCTCAATACCAGTTCCTGGGGAACAGCAGCAGGAGAGGGTTATTTTGTTCATGTTCTGCTTGTGGGCTTCTTTCAGGGATCTGGCCATGGTGGGAAATGGATGCTGGAACTCAAAGGCCTTCAGTCTGATCCCGCAGGTACTTTTCTTATGTTCTTATCTTCATTCTGAAAGAATTTGTTTTTCAGACCAAGCAAGCCATGTCTTTTTGCCTGGGGCTGCTTGACCTTTCACTTTTCCCACAGCCATCATTTGTTTGAGGTTCTCCACATCATATCTGCCTTCACTGCCTGCCCCACCTGTGAATACATGCAGTGCGTGAATACAACAGCTATCGTATCCTTGAGTGGCCATGCCATAGAAGAGCATGGGACTGAAGTGTGAGATACGGTGCCCTTGGAATCAGTTTGGTGCAATGTCTGTTCTGGGCCCGCGTTTTGAAGCAATGGTTTATGGACGGCAGTTGGAGGTGACTGAAACGGTTCAAAAATAGATTTTGTAATGTTCACTTGCACAAGTAAGACAGAAATTCTTGGTGTCATGAAGAGCAAAGGCTGCCATAGATTTTCAGTGTGATGTGAGTGCTTTCAATACCCGGGCTCAAACTGAGTAACTACACATTATGTTGATTTTGTAGCTATAGCTGTGCCTAATAGGAACACAGGAAGCTGCCTTATACAGAGGCAGACCACCAACCCAGTAGTGTCAACACTGACTGACACTGGCTCTCCTGGGTTTCGGGCAGGATTCTTTCCTAGTCCTACCTGGGGATGCCGGGGATGATGAAACCGGGGCCTTCTGCATGCAAAGCAGGGGCTCTACCACTGAGCCACATCCCCTCGCTAACTGACAACATGCGCCACATTTAGCTGAACCTGATATTTTTCTTTACCATAGTGTAACTGTGCATGGCCCTGATTTGGATTGGTTCCAGTGTGCACTGGGAGGGGGGGGATTAAACCTTCCCCCTGCCAGTTCTCTTCCCCAAACCCCACCTCAACCCCAGTGGAGATTTTTTTTTCTTTTTTAAAATCCTTGCATAATGGCGGAGGGGGTATTTGGGGGAAGAAAAGTAGGGGGAGGTTTAATCCTCCCCTCCCAGTGTGTGTCAGTCCTGAGCTAAATTGGAGCTGCGCACCATTACACTAAAGTAAAGTAAAATACCAGACTCAGCTACATGCTATGCCAGGGGTAGGCAGCCTTTTGGACCTGTGGGCACTTTTGGAAATGTGAGAAATTGTCCTGGCAACCTTAAAATGGCTGCCATTGGTGGACATGCCTAGTCACAAAGGACAAGTAACCTGCCCAGAGGCATTCATGGGTAATTAAGATGGCAGCAGCTAGAGGCTTAACATAAAATTTGGGAAGAGTAGGCTGTCTGGTGGCACATTGGCAATGTGTAGTTTGATCCCCAGTCTCTGCTGTGAAAACAAATGGTGTATAGCAAAACCACATGTATGTCAAAACCACACTGCGGAGTTTACATACCTCTCTCTTCATGCTGCACTGACTTACGTAAGCACATGTTCTAACAATACCTCCTGGAGATTTTAAATGTGGCATTTAAAAGCTGCCTTGAATCATGTTTTTCAGTAGAAAAGCAAGCTAAAATATTAAAAACAATATAAAGAAATTAAAAATATGAACCTTGGTGAATTTTGATGAAAATCATGAGCATCTGCTACACCCGGAATGTTGGTAGTTGCAGGTCTGTATGTTAGACCACCCACCCTTCGATTTTCTTTCCTAATATATTCCTTGCCAAGCCATCTTAACATCAGAAAAGATCCATTTAATGTGTAATCTTTTCTGGTTAACTGATAAAGGGGAAAAACTATCCTTGATTTGCTTCTGATCATTGCAAATGTCTTTCAGAAGTGCAAATTTTCCCCCAAGGCATCTACCAAATCCATGGCCTTTTCAAAGCGCCCTGTACAGTTTACAGACAAAAGACTGACAATCAGAAATCATGAGCGGTGTTTAAAAATAGGCACTTCGTTTCCTGCTTTTATTCAGTTAGCCTCAACTTATTGCAGTATCAGTTTTAATCAACTGTTTGTCATAGAAATGAATTCTGATAGGCATTTTCTTAACATAGCCTGCCTGCTGCCTTTTTTTCAGGATCAAATTACATGTTACATTAATTGCATAAGGTATAGGTGAGCCTATTCTTTTTTTACTTTACAGTAACTGTGCATGGCCCTGTTTTGGATTGGGACCAGCATGCACTGGGAGGTGAGGATATCTCAAATTTCTAGGGATGTCAAAGAATTTCTCCACGAATCTCCGGGAGGCCGAATGCCAATGCATTCGGCCCCCCGAAATTGGTGGAGAAACGCTCCGCCACCCCCCCGGGATGGGACTTACCTTAAGCGAATGTCCCTGGCGGCGGTGGCTCCCGGCGGTGGTTTGGCGGCGGCGGCGGCCGATCTTCCAACCGGCTGCCGCCGCCACCATTTCCAAGTAAAACAACAACAACAACAACAACAAACATGATAGGCTACGTAAAGATTTACGTAGCCTATCACGGCTAGATTTTCAAAAAACACCATGATAGGCTAGGTAAATGTTTACGTAGCCTATCATGGCTGACTTTGAAAAACAAAAAAGCGCGTATGCAAATGGCCGCGCCCATGGGCGCCGCCATTTGCATTCCTTATTTTGGCATGGGTAGTCTACGTAAATATTTACGTAGACTACGGCGAAAATAAGGGCAATGCTATTTGCGTTGCCCTTATTTTCGCCGTAGTCTATGTAAATGTCTACGTAGACTACACGTGCCCAAATAAGGAACGCAAATGGCGGCACCCATGGGTGCCGCCATTTGCGTATGTGCTTTTTTTTCCCCCCAAAGTCAGCCGTGATAGGCTACGTAAGGATTTACGTAGTCTATCATGGCTGACTGCAGGGACGCAAACGGCAGCGGCTATGGCCGCCGCCATTTGCGTCCTGGCCAGCCAGGAGGATTCGCGGCCGGAGGGACGGGGCGCCTCCCCCCCGGCCAGAATTTCGGCTGGAGGGACGGGGTGCCTCCCCCCCCAGCCAGAATTTTGGTGGGGAGGGATGGGGCGCCTCCCCGCCACCGCGAAGCAAGCTGCGGGACCAGGTAAGGGACTTTCATCCATCCCTAGTAACTGGCAGTACTTCCAGAGCAAAGGAAGGGGGGGGCGGAATTGACAAGTTGTTTGACAAGCAGGGGATAGGGCACTGCTGGGCTCAAAGAAGTAATATGTGGAGAGGATGAAACTGACAAGGATATTGACAAGAGAGGAATATGCCTCTGTGGGGCATATGTTGCCTCTGCAGGGCAACATAGCAAACAGGGAGACCTGCAATCATACACAGTTGCACATGAGTGCACTTAAAAAAATACTTTAAAATAACAACAACATTTCGGCACATTTCAAGATTTAATTTAATTTAATTTAAAAAATTAAAACTTTGTGAAAATTACAATTGGTACAAATACCGGAACCTGGAGGGAAAATGTGCAAATTTTCCCATAAGAAAAAAAATCCAATGCAGTCCATTTACCAGGCCATAAACACTGTGGAAATCCATCAAGCTTAAATGGAACAGATTTCCCAGTGGCTGTCAGGGGTGTTTCTGAGCGCAGGGAGTGGGACAGCAGTTCAGATTCTGAAGTAGAACTAGGGATGTACGAAAGTCACTTACCTTTTTGTGGATTCTGTTCATGGTGGTGGGGGAGGTGCTCCGTCCCTCCAGCCAGAATCCTCGACAGGGGGGAGGCGATCCGGTCCTCTCCCCCGGAATCCTCGACGGCTGGCTCCAGGCCGTCCGCAGCCGGATTTCCGGCCATGGACGGGCTGCTGTGGACACAAGTGGTGGCCGCCATTTGCGTCCACCCAGGCAGCCATGATAGGCTACATAAGAATTTACGTAGCCTATCACAGCTAACCAAAAAACCCCCCAAAACAAACCCCAGCATACGCAAATGGCGGCGCCTACGGCAGCCGCCATTTGCGTTCCCTATTTTTCGCCGATTTATCTTATGTAAATATTTCCATGGCCTCACCCGGCCAGAATTTCGGGGGGAGGGACGGAGCGCCTTCCCCCCACCACGAATCAACTTTCGGGTTCAGGTAAGGGACTTTCGTACATCCCTAGTGTTTTCCCAGGCTAGTCCAGACATGACTAGGCTGGCTTCTTAGGTTAGAAATGTCCAGCTGGCTGAGGAAGAGGGTCCCTCTTCACACACACACACCCGTGAGAGACAGTGAACAGGAGGAGGCGGGGTTTGGGGAGTCTGACCTAATAGATGCCAGACGCAGGTGTAGGGCAAAGAGAGAGAAGGTGGGGTGGAAATTAGACGGTCTACTGGATTGGCCTTTAGGGGTGTATGGATTCCCCACCGTCTGTTCCAGTGGGGAATCCGGGGCAGGGGAGGCGATCCATTCCTCTCCCCCAGAATCCTCCAGAGCGGTTCTGCTCTGCTCGGATTCTGGGGGGGGGAACTGGCTTGGGGGCGCTTACCTTCCCTCCTGCCAGCCAGAGCCATTCGCCTCCTCCCTGTCCCTGCCAATTGCCATGTCTTAAAAAAAAAAAAATAAATAATTGGGGGGATGTACCCGTAGACTGATACGCAAATAGAGTCATGAATCTTGCGTATAAGTCTATGTGTCCATAGGCTTATACGCAAGATTCACCTAGGGGTGTACAAACCCCACCTTCCTGGCTCCGCTGGGGGTCCATGGGGGGGAGGAGATCTGGTCCCCCCCCCCGGAATCCTCCCTGGCTGGCTCCACTCTGCAGTGAGTCTGCGGAGCTGCTGGCCGGGGCTGGCCGCTGCCGGACTTCTGATGCAAATGGCATCCGGTGTAGCAGATGCCATTTGTGTCCCTTTGCCTTACCGTGATAGGCTACATAAATCTTTACGTAGCCTATCATGGTAAAGAGCAGGGATGCAAATGGCATCCGCTATGCTGGACTTTATTTGTGTCTAGGGATGGCGAATTTCTCCCCGAATCTTTGAGGGCCGAGCGCCAATGCATTCGGCCCCCCAAAATTGGCGGTGAAATTCTCCACCCCCGCCCCCCAGGATGGCAAATGTCCCTCCCGGCGGTGGGTCCCGGCGGCGGTTCGTTGGCCTTTTGTCGGGGGCGGGAGCGGCAGCCGGTCTTCCGACCGGCTGCCGCCGCTGCCGCCATTACAAAGTAAAGTGTAAAAAACAAACAAACCCTGTGATAGGCTACGTAACGATTAACTTAGCCTATCACGGCTGCATTTCCAAAGTCAACTGTGACAGACTATGTAACGATTAACGTAGCCTATCGCGGCTGACTTTGGAAATCTAGCCTTGATAGGCTACGTTAATCGTTACGTAGCCTATCACGGTTTTTTTTTTACACTTTTTGTTTCGCGGCTGGGGAGACGGGGCGCTTCTCCCCGGCCTGAATTTCGGCCGGGCGAGGCGGGGCGCCTCCCCCCCAGGCCTGAATTTCAGCCGGGCGAGGTGGGACGCCTCCCCCCCTCGCCTGAACTTCAGGGGGAGAAGCGAAGCGCCTCCCCCCTACCGTGAAGCACCCCTGCGAAAAGGTAAGTGACTTTCGTACATCCCTATTTGTGTCCAAAGACCGCTGCGGATGGACCCGGCCGGACCTGGACCCGGTGGTGCCAGGTAGGATCCAGCCAGGTTGGACTTCGCAGGGTGGTGGGGTGGGGTGGTCCGTTCCACCACAGACTCCAGGGGAGGGGCCGATTCTAAGAATCCAACACCCCCCCAGAGTCTGTGACAGAATTCTCTGCCATCCCTATTTTCACCGCTCTATTTTGCGTATAAGTCTATGGGCACATCCTGCTGATTGTATGTGCCCATAGACGTATACGCAAAATAGAATGGTGAATCTTTGTATAAGCCTATGGACACATAGACTTATATGCAAGATTCTCGATTCTATTTGCATATAAGTCTATGGGCACATCCTCCCGATTGCTTTTTTTAAAAAAAAAGACATGGCAATTGGCAGGGACAGGGAGGAGGCAAATAGCTCTGGTTGGCAAGAAGCAGCTGAGTGCTGTTCCACCTCCAGTCCTCCTGGAGCAGAGGTGAGTGGTCCCGATCCGCTGCGGATTCCTGAGGCTGGATTTGAATCCGCAGCGGATTTCTCTGACATCCCTATTGGCCTTGCATGAAAAGCTGTGCTGAGAGGCCTCACGAGAGAGAGGGACCTACCACTCTTAAGTTAGGCTAGTGAGACCGCCTTCCTCTTCAAATGGCGGGCAACTCTCGTAACTTCCTTTTGAATCCCCTGAAGGCATTTCTTTGTAGACTGAGAGTCACTGAGACTTTGCATCCGTATGACCCTGTGAAGTAATGGATTAAAAGTTGTAGACTGAAGCCTCTTGTCTGTGTTTGTTTTTGGCATTGAAATAAAGTGGGGGCTAAAGGAATCCTGACAGCATCACACATCCCTATGTTAAAGGCACTGTGAGGAGTACCTTTAACCAGAGGAGAGGACCTTTCTCTCTGTATTCCATGTAGGTCAGAGGATGTTTCACGATGTTTCCTAACACCTTCCTCTGAAGTTCTTTAAAAGCGCTCACTCTACTGTAGGGGTGCACGAAAGTCACTTACCTGGTCTCGCAGCTTTTCATGGTGGGGGGGAGGCGCTTCGCTGCTCTCCCCATGAAGTTCAGGCCGGGGGGGAGGCTTCCCACCTCACCTGGCCGAAATTCAGGCCGGGGAGGAGGCGCCTCGCCTCGCCTGGCCACGAAATTAAAAGTTAAAAAAAAAAACGCCCCCGTGATAGGCTACGTGACGATTAACGTAGCCTATCACGGCTAGATCTGCAAAGTCAGCCATGATAGGCTACGTAAATCGTCACGTCGCCTATCACGGGTGACTTAAAAAAAAAAAAAAGCGCGTACGCAAATGGCGGCCCCCATAGGGAGCCGCCATTCGCGTTCCTTATTTGGTCGCTGTAGTCTATGTAAATCTTTACGTAGACTATGGCGAAAATAAGGGCAACGCAAATAGCATTGCCCTTATTTTCGCCGTAGTCTACGTAATCTTTACGTAGACTACAGTGACCAAATAAGGAACGTGAATGGCGGCTCCCTATGGGGGCCGCCATTATCCGTATGCGCTTTTTTTTTTTAAGTCACCCGTGATAGGCTACGTGATGATTTACGTAGCCTATCACGGCTGACTTTGCAAATCTAGCTGTGATAGGCTACGTTAATCGTCACGTAGCCTATCACGGGGGCATTTTTTTTTCTTTTATTGGAATGGCGGCGGTGGCAGCCGGTCAAAAGACCTGCTGCTGCTCCCGCCCCAGACGACCCGACGAACCGCCAGCCGGACCCGCCGCCAGGAGGGACATTCGGGAAAGGTAAGTCCCGTCCCGGGGGGGGTGCGGGGTGCGGGGGGGGTGCGGAGAATTTCTCCCCAAAACTTGTTCGGGGGGCCGAACATGTTGGCGCTCGGCCCCCCGAAGTTTCGGGGAGAAATTCTCCGCCATCCCTACTCTACTGTTGCTACAACTACCTACCTCACTTTCTTGTTGGTCGTAGAGTAATTGTTTTGATAATGATGTAGTTTCATTATGGATTTGTAACTATGAAATAGTTACAGCTTGAAAGGTTGTCACAGAGAGGAAGGCCTGGATCTCTTCTTGATCATCCCAGAGTGCAGGACAGGGAATAATGGGCTCAAGTTACAGGAAGCCAGATTCTGGCTGAACATCAGGAAAAACTTCCCGTTAGAGCAATACAACAATGGAACCAGTTACCTAGGGAGGTAGTGGGCTCTCCCATGCTGGAGACATTCAAGATGAAGCTGGACAGCCATCTGTCAGGGATGCTTTGACTTGGATTCCTGCATTGAGCAGGGGGTTGGACTCGATGGTCTTATAGCCCCTTCCAACCCTACTATTCTATGATTCTATGAAATTATTTTGAGTTGGAACCTATATGGATAAGAATGTTTGTTTTCATCATGCTTTTTTCCGAACCACTTTGAGTACAGAAAAGTGGTATACAAATAAACTTATGATGACTAAGTGACTAAGGAATAAGACCAGGTTGTCTGAAGGAGCATCTCCTTCCATATTGACCTACCCAGATGAAGGCTCATCGACTAAGGCCATTTTCCAGGTACTTTCAGTTTCACCAAATGAGGTGAAATGGATGGCTTCAAGAGAGAAGGCCTTTTCAGTAGTAGTGCTCATCTGTTGAATGTCCTTCCCAAAGAATCTCATCTGGCACCTACAGCATGGTCTTTGTGGCTTCAGTATCAGTATGCCTATGTGACCATTTGCTGGGGAACATGGGTGGGAGGGTGCTGATACTCTCATGTCCTGCTTGTGTATTCCTGGTTAACAGCTGGTTGGCCACTTGTGTGAACAGAATGCTGGACTAGCTGGACCCTTGGTCTGATCCAGCATGGCTCTTCTTATGTTCTTATGTGCCAGGTGAAGATCTTTTTGATTTCCTAGGCATTTTAAAAACCACTTTTAGATCTTTACACTGTTTATCCCTGCTAAATATTTTACTTACGTGCAGCTGGTGGTTTTATCTTTCTTTTATCTAACTTATTTTGTTATTGTAGCTTTATTGTTTTTAATTTGTACACCACCCAGAGAAAACTTAGGTTAATGGAGGGAGGAGGTTTCAAAGTGCAATAAATACATAATAGGTTGGCAACCTTGGAAATCAGAGGGATCATTGCCCATTAGACTCAACACTGCATGCTGTTGCTGTCCTGAGGCAAGATAGGAATCATAAATGATTCATTAATTGGTCCTCACATTTGACATTCACATCTGATTAAATAACATTCTGATTTTGAATTTTTTAACAGCCTCCTCCCCCTCTCCCTGGCAATTATTAACTTAACATCTTCTTGTCTGTCTTACGTTTACTTTTCAGGGAACACTTTCCAAATCAACTTGTCTGTCAGGGAACCCCTGCACACTGCAGAGGATTTTGAGACATATTTTAGGCACATGATCAGTTCATATGGAGCATTGGCTGGGCTTCATTATCACTCCATGTCAACTGTCCTCAACCTGGTGCCCTCCAGATGTGTTGCACTACAACAGCCGGGGGGGGGGTTCTGGCTGGGGGATTCTGGGAACCATAATCCAACACATCTCGAAAGCACCAGGTTGGGGAAGGCTGCTCCATATAAAATGAGCATACCCTATTGAACACAAAGACTCCCCCCCCCCCATCACTACTCATCCCAGGTTTGGAAATGGCAGTGATTTTTTTTTCCGGGATAGTTCATCCACCATTACTGTTTTTATCACGGAGGGATCCTGCTCTGACAAGCTTCCACACACCACCAGATTCCTTGGGATACAGTTGGAAAAACAAACAACCTCCACCCCACCCCACCCTGCCCCTGTACTACCTCATTTCTCTAGAATTTCTGTTGCACTGCACTGGGAAGATGATGGTGGTGCCACAGTTTAGAATCTAAAGTTCTATAGGCAAGGCTTATTTGGTTAAGAAGTAGAAGAAATAGCAACGTAACTGCTTAGAGGTATTTTTAAACATGGCGGAGATTATATATATATATATATATATATATATATATATATATATTCAACAACAACAACAACAACAAAAATAATAACCTGGTTCAGCTTTTGTCTGATAGTAGTCCATGATGGTTTTCTGTAAGTGTACATTATTTGTTTACCGTACCTGTTGTTGTTGTTTTGCTATACTGGAAAGGTTATGGTTGGGAGAAGGAAGCATGAGATGTAAAGGAAGTAGCTTAGATTCATGTATTCAACACTGTATACTTGGGAGAACATTAGGTATAAGCTTGGTTTTGATGGTCAGGTAGGAGAGTGATTTCCATATGGCAGGCGGTACACCAGTGAATCATGGACGCCTCTGGGATCACCACAAGCAGTGGACATTTCTGGTTAGCATGAGTCAAAGGGCCATGGCATTTTCAATTTAATTTCTGAGTGTCCGCATTAGGTCCAGTGCTCTGTCCTAGTGGCCAAACAATATTCTTATTAGAAGAGAAGGTGAATGAGACTTATAGGTATTGAAGGATTATTGTAGATGGAGGAAAAGGAAGTTGGGACAGAGGACTGGGAGAAGAAACAGGAGTGAATGGAAATTCTTTTTAAGGTCTTTCCTAGGTCCTTCTAGTCTCATACTTAGGAATGGACAGCTGCTCCCACCATCTGAGTTCTTCAGGCACCCACCCAGCCCCTGCCTGCGCTCACATGCCCCTGGACCTGTGCTCGATCTCCCCACCATGTTTGCTGAAGCACCTACACTCACCTGGGCCCTGTCCTCCGGCGTCGCCTTCGCCATTTTGCAAAAAAAACATGGCGATCACAAACATGCGCACTTAGAGCTGTACACAAAATGGCACCGTGAGTCGCCCACCAATGCAAGATTACAGGTGGAAATGGGCTATTTACGCTTGTAGTCTTGCATATATGAGCAATTCACAGTGCCATTTTGCATATAGCTCTATGTGCGCATATTTGCAATCACCATGTTTTTCGTAAAATGGCGATCATGATGCTGGAGGACGGGGCCCAGGTGAGTGCAGATGGCTCAGCAAGCACAGTGTGTGTGTGTGTGTGTGTGGGCGAACAGGGGCAGGGGCTCAGCAGGAATGGCTTAGGGGTGCGGGTGGGGGGGAGTCCGCTGGACTCCTGGACCAAATTGGGTGGCTGCACCATCCCTACTCATGCTATTACTACTATTGCTACTTAATGATAATTTGCATTTATATAGCAGACGTTTTCAGAAGCACTTCACATTAGGGATGTCAGAGAATTCCGCCATGGATCTCGGTGAGGCCAAATGCCAGTGCATTCGGCCCCTCAAAATCCGTGGAGGAACAAAGCCCCCTGCCCCCCCCCCCGCGAAAGGCCCGCGAAATGGGACACTTACCTGGTGCCGTTTGCGCTGCTTTGCGAATGGCGGCCACATCCGTGGCCACCATTCGCTTCCCTATTTTTGCCATGATAGGCTACATAAATACTTACGTAGCCTATCACGGTTAATGCAGGGATGCCATTTGCATCCCTGCAGAGGCCATGATAGGCTATGTAAATATTTACATAGCCTATCATGGCAAAAAAAGGGAACGCAAATGGTGGCCGAAAGACAGGGGCGCAAATGGTGTAGCGGCCGCCATTTGCTTCCCTGTTTTTTTGCTGTGATAGGCTACGTAAATATTTATTTGCGTCCGCAGCAGGCTGTCTGTGGCCAGAAGTCCGGCTGTGGACGGCCCTGGCCAGCTGCTCTGTGGAGCTGCCGTGGAGCAGAGCCGGCCGGGCAGGATTCCGGGGGGAGGACCGGATCACCTCCCCCCCATCGAGGATTCCAAGGGGAGGGATGGGGTGCCTCCCCCCCCCCAGCAGATTCCCCGACTGGAACCAGGTAAGTGATTTGTACATCCCTACTTTCAGGTTCTGAAGCCTAGCAGTGCAACCATGGTTGCTAGAAACCTACTTTTTAAAAAATAATAATTGAGGTCCAGTTGTCACAATTTTGATGAATGTACAAAGATGTTACTCTAAAAATAAAATGCTGTGTGATTTGCAGGAAAATGAGAGTACCTTGTTTTCTTACAAAAGCAAAAACAGTTTTCTTACAAAAGAAAGAGCTTCGAAACAGTAGAAATGACCTATACATAGGGATACTCAGGGGAGTCTGGGAAGGGGATGGAGTCCAGCAGACCCCATGCTCAGCTTCCTGGAGTCAAGCCTGTGGACTGCTGCATTTGCCTGACTCAGTCTCCTCCAAATCGGGTAAGTGCACTGGTCCCCTCTGGTGTGCCAAGAGGCCATTTTGCACCCCCCAAAACAACAACAACAACGGTGGCTCGGGTTTTTTGTAAATGTAATGTCGCTTAAATGGAGGCTGTAAAGGGGCCATTTATGCAACATTACAGGCGTAAATTGTCCATTTACACCTGTAATGTTGCATAAATGGCCACTTTACAGCTGCCACTTACACAACATTACGTTTAACAAAAAAACTGAGCCACCATTTCTTCACAAAATGGCAGCTCAGCGAGGGATTGGGCAGCTGTGCGCTATTTCCCAGGCATCCACGGACCATGTGGCAGGTCTTATGGTGCGTCAGACAGGAGTGGCTGGCCAGCAGGGGTCTGGCGATTGGCATGCAGCAAGGATGAAGGCGACTCTGTCCATCCCTACCGATACATTTACAAATTTCACACACAAATGGGGTGTCAGGTGATTGAGGACTGTGCCATTTCTGTGCCATAGCAGTTCATGCTCCTTCTTTGTAATGGGTTGGATCTCGATTTAGGCGCAAGCAACTGGAGCGACAGAAGTAGACTTCCCTGCCTCCTCCTATCCACTACAGCCCCTCTAGTCAGGGGGCCCTGCCGAATGGGGTGAGCTGTGGGGTGAGGAAAGGGGGATTACCAAAATTGGGCACAGGTACCTTCCATGAGTAGAGCCTTTCCATCAGTGGAAGGCAGATTCTGGATCTAACCCAGTATGTTTCTAATACTTGAAACAGGGTATTTCTCCCATAGCCCCATATGTTCCTGGCTTAATGTATTTCAACTGCAGTGTGGAAAAACAAACCTGTACTTGTCATCAGGATTTTTAAACCATGCATGTCATACTGTGTTGCATCAAGCTCTCCATACTGCATCGGGTCAGATTTAACGTGACATACCATCATTACTGCCAACAATTGTGCAACCACGGCAATGAACTGTAGAAACTCCCAAGATTTAAGATGCTACTTAAGCCCAAGGTTTTACAATGAAATTTTAATGGAATGGATATTTTCACATTATTGCAGAATGTACATTTTTAAAGACCCAGCTGCACCAAATGAGCCAAGTGGATGCTTTCAGAAGAGCTCTACCAGATCACAACTTGTATGTATAATTTCTATGGGCTAATAATTTCTATGGGCTAATAATAATGCTCTACATGCATAAAGCACTTTAGAGTTTTCAAAGTGTTCACAGAAATGATGTTGTTGTAATCCTCACAACAACCCGGTTGGGATGATTACCTTCATACGGCAGATCGGAGGCTGAGGCTGAAACAGTGGCTTACCTAAGAACACCTAATGAGTCCGTGGCAGTGGTGAGGGTTGAACCAGGAACTTCCCATTGGTTACTTTCATAGCTTAGTTTCTTGGTCACTAAGCTTATTTAAACTTTGAGTGCTGGATCCAGATTTATGCTGGATCAACTATGCTGAGAGAAGTGGAATTCCCTGCACTGTCCTTCCCATGGCAGCCCCTCCAGCCCCCTGAAAATGCTACACAGAGAGTCAGGAGACCCTGCTAAATGGCATGAACCAATCAGGTGGAGGGACCTTCTGCAAGCAGGGCCGTTCCTCTTGTGGAAAGACCCTTTTCCTTATGGAAGACAGATCCTGGATCCAACCCTGGATGACTCTGAGTTCCACTACTATGCTAGCAATGATGTGTGAACTGTGGTTTCTTGCTTAGTTACTTAGAAAACTAACCTGTGTGGAAGTGAGTCCTCCATTGCCTGTTACCTCCTCCACCTTTCCCAAGATAAGGCCTTTCCCCTTGGGGAAACGTATTGTTAGAAAACTAACTTGTTAGTTTTGTATCGTATACATATTGTATATTTTTTTGTATTGTATGTATTTGCATTGTATGTATTGTATTGTATTGTATGTATGTATTGTATATGTATTGTATACATATTGTATTGCGTACATATTGTATACAATATGTATTGTATACATATTGTATTGTATACATATTGTATTGTATACATATTGTATTGTATACATATTGTAAATGTATTGTTAGAAAACTAACCTGTGTGGAAGTGAGTCCTCCACTACCTGTTACCCCCTCTACCTTTCCCAAGATAAGGCCTTTCCCTTTGGGGAAATGTATTGGGGGGGACTGGCTGAGAGAGTGGAACAGTGGCAGAGGCAGGGTACCAGCCCCATTGTAAGTTGGGTCCAGCTCAATTGGGGCTGGACTGACTTGAACATTTTGAGGAGGGAGAATTTACATTTTGAGCTCCCCATCCCCTTTGGATCTTGTACCATCTCTAATAATCATTTCCACTCATTTGCCTAAGACAGAAATTAGGGTACCATGTCTGTGTTTCCAGACTCTCCTCTGTTCCCCCCCTTTTTAAAATGGTGTTTCATTCACTACTTTACTGTGGTAAGGAGGCCTATCTTAGTGACATGTTGTATATTTTTGTTAGTTCAACAAGTTTACATTTTAGAACCTGTCCAGTCTATGTCGTTTGGATCCAGCTGCCTGTATATTTGCCAGTTCACCTTGGAAAAGTGTCTCTTGTCAGCTCCGTTTGACTTCATTCTTCAGATGCCGGCCATTCCCTGGGAGTTATGGGACTCTCCTACCCAATTGGCTCCCCACTGGGAGTGATGGGACAGATCCATACAACCGACCTTCACTGCATGGGCAAGCATGCAAAGTGGCTCCCATGTGGCTGTATGTGCATGTGAAGGGCATCTCAGACCTAAGAGAGAGGTAATGAGGGTAGGGGAGGCAATCACATCAGCATTGGGGGCTGGTGTGAAGGAGAGCGAGAACATAAGAGACACTAATGTACATGCATGCTACTAATTATTTATACTACATCACATGAAAAATTTAACACATTTGTTCACCATGAGTGCACAATTCACTATACTCGGCTATTTGAAGCCAACCCCTTTTTACCTTTAACAGTCCTCTTCATAAAAGCTATATTCAGACATTTGAAGGAGTCCCAAACCAGCTTAACGAGCTTTGTCAGTTGGGTCTTAAACAAGGTCAGAGCTGCAGGCTTTGTTTCTGTAACCACCTGCATGTAAAATACAATTGCTTAGTTAAAAAAGGCCTAAAAGCACAGCATGGACAGCCAGTAGCTCACATCCAGGTAGGGATGCTGGAGAATTCCGCCGCGGACTCAAATGAGCTGGATTCCAAAGAATCCGACCTCTGGAGTCCTCGGAGAAGCAGCTGCATTTACCTCCAGGTCTGGAGGAGGTCACGCAGGGCAGCTCTCTGGCTCCCTATACAATGTGATACTCTAATGGCAGCTGCCATTAGTTTATCGCAGGAAAGTTACAGCTGTAAATGGCACGTTGTATGCCATATGCAGCCGTAAAGCACTTACTTTGACCTAAATATAGCAGTAAACAGCTGTAATTTAGATCAAAGTCAGTGCTTTACAGCCAGAAATGGTGTAAAATGCACTATTTACAGCTGTATTTTTCCTGCGATAGGTTAATGGCAGCCGCCATTAGGGTTTCGCATTTTATAGGGAGCCCGAGAGCCACTCTGCCAACTCCTCCAGACATGGCTGGGCTCCAGAGGACTCCATGGGGCCCTGAGGGGCCTGAATTGCCCCTCCATGGACCCAACAGTGGGGGGTTCATACATCCCTACATCCAGCTACAGCTGCATGCAATAACTAGGAACCGCAGATGGACATCTAAGATGTTTCTATGCAGTTCCCCAGGGTCTATGTGAGAATCATTATGCAAATCCAGATGTGCATCCATTTGTGCATTTGTATCGACTGCACAAATAGATTTGTTTGTGAGGCTGAAATTAGGGATCTGCGAATCCTCTGAAATGCTGCCCCTGCTAACCCCCCCACCATGGACCTGTGCTCATGGCCCCAGGAGCTTGGCGAGTCACCCACACTCACCCCGGGCCTGTCCGGCGAGTGCCTGTCATTCTGCAGCCTTTTTTAACCAAAAAAGGGAGCTTTAAAAATGCGCACATTTAAATATGTGCAGTTTCTTTTAGCTCCCTTTTTTTCATAAAAAAAGCAAGTCAGCAAAATGGCTGGTGCTTGCTGGATGGGGCCCAGGTGAGTGTGGGGAGCGTCTGGGAGGGTGGCTGCAATGGGGTGCCACCTCATCTTCCTCCTGCCTTGTTGGCTGTCAAAGACAGCTGCCCGAGCAGCAGCAGGAGGAGGTGTGGGGCACATCCCAGCTCACCCCAGCCACAAGCCGTCTCTTGCTCACGAGCAGGAGACAGCTACTGGACAGGGCACCACCTCTTCTTCCTCCTGCCTGGTTGCCTGTCAAGGACAGCCAACCAGGCAGCCAAGTCCAAATTGTTCCCGGCCACTTGCTGAGCTCCAGGGCACTTGTCAGCCAGGCCTGTCAGTGCCCTGGCGTTCAGTAGGGATGGGGGAGAATTCATCCCCAAAACTTCAGGGGGCCGAGTGCCAACGCATTCGGTCCTCCGAAGGTTGTTCGGGGAGAAATTCTCCGCCCCCCCCCCCCGGGATGGGACTTACCTTTCATGAATGTCCCTCCCGGCGGCGGGTCCTGGCAGCGGTTCGGCAGGTCTTCGTCAGGGGCGGGGGCGGCAGCCGGTCTTTTGACCGGCTGCCGCCGCCGCCATTACAAGAAAAGTAAAAAACCAAACAAACGCCCCTGTGATAGGCTATGTAACGATTAACATAGCCTATCACGGCTAGATTTGCAAAGTCAGCCGTGATAGGCTACGTTAATCGTCACGTAGCCTATCACGGGTGACTTTAAAAAAAAAAGCGCGTACGGCTAATGGCGGCCCCCATAGGGAGCCGCCATTCGCGTTCCTTATTTGGTCGCTGTAGTCTACGTAAATCTTTACGTAGACTACGGCGAAAATAAGGGCAACGCTATTGAAGCTAATGTTCAGGATGCATTATATTAGGAAACTGCTTGGAAAATGTGTACCCACTAGCCAACACTGCATACAAAAATGCATGTATTGGGAGAAACGCACACAAAAACTGTATGAATTTTCATACAAACCTTTTTTTAAAAAAAAATCCTCAAAGTTTGGGATGAATTGAATTTAAGATTTTAAAAAAATGAGAAACAGAGAGAAACCGAAATGGACAGAGTCATCCTTCCCTACTGCCAGATCCAATAGCTCTGTGACGACCACCACTGCATGATGTAATTCCATGGCATGGTGGGTTTCCCCAACCCAACAAATGGCATTGGCAGCTGAAGAAATGGACCGAGGAAGCCTGAAGTGTGATGATGACACATCATTCATTGCCTGGCTTAAAAATAAACCAAAGATCCATTGCAGCACTTTTTTTTCTAGATGGTACATCATCCCCACATACTGTTTGTGGGAATCTGCATTGCCCTCAGGCCAGCAGTATGCTCTGCTTTTTTCCTCCAGTGCCTTTATTACATTCAAAGGATATGGACTGCTACTTGGAGAGCGGCACTCTTTAGGGAGGATGATAAATGCACATCATCAAAGAAGTTGCCCTTTGGCTGATTGGAGGAGAGCTACCTGCTTCAGTTTAGATCTTTCATTTCTCCCAGAAAAAAGTAAATCTCAAAAGAGGAAAAACTCATGCATATTTTAGCAGATTCTTCCTCTCTTTAGCCTTTATATTTGCTTCTTCCCAAGCATCATATATCACACAGGGATGAAGCTTAACATTTTCCAAAGTTAAACCAGACTTACTATTAACATGTAATAGTTTTGGGAACCATTTTGAAGTTTCGATATCTCGCTATCTAATTTTCTTACTTTTGTGTGTTCTTAAAAGATTTATTAATATTACAGTACTTACAAACCATTATGCATACAGTGTGATAAATGAAAGGGAAATACAGAACAGATTAAAAACAATATTATAATAGACTGCACACACAGTCATCATTTACAGAAAGGTTGCCAGTTTTAAAAGGTTGCCAATGTCTAAGGAATGTTTTATATTATCATATTTTCCCTTTAGTTTGAATATAATTTAGCAAAAACTGCATATTCATGTAACCTGTTCTTCCATTCTTTCATGCTTGGTTTATTGTGTGCTCTCTAATACTTTGCATATAACACTCTCACTAATCACATCTGCAGTCGTTTCACAAGCATCTTTGTAAAATTAGTATTTGGATCCATGACTAACAGCAAACCTCCCACTAACTGCTAACCAAATATTTGACCAAAATTTATACATAATTGGTCATGCTCACCATATGTGATGAAAGGCTCCTTTTTCATTATTACCTTTCGAGCAATTTGGGTGTAACTGTTATCTTGAAAACCAGCTTGGCATGAATTTAAAACAGTTTTCACTCAGATTTATACCTTTAAAAAATGATTACCAAATTGTCTCTCTCTCTCTCTCTCTCTCTCTCTCTCTCTCTCTCTCTCCACACACACACACACACACACACACACATCAACATTTATGTTTTGGCCAATGTATTTTGCCTGTTGTATCATATACCATTTTATTCTTTCTCTTTCAAAATAAAAATGTAATGCAAGTTCATAAACGTTTTGATATTAAGGACTCAATCCTGCACTCAAATAATTACCACCCGAAGGGCTATAGCAGTCTTCCCCAACCTGGTACCTTCCAGATATTTTGGAATACAACTCCCACCATGCCTGACTATTGGCCATGCTGGCTGGGGCTGCTGGGAGTTGTAGTCCAAAACATCTGGAGGGCACCAGGTTGGGGAAGGCTGGGCTATAGGCAGAAGTTCTGCTTGCCTGGTGGAACGTGAGTTATGCCACCTCCATTGCAGACGCCCCAGCGTGCCAGCAGAACTCTGCCCCCATCCTCAGCATGCATGTGGCATGTGATTGTTCTCCCCATTTTTATTTTTAAGAACTCAAATGGTGTTGGCTCTCTCAAGTGATGTAGTTAATCTCCAACTTCTTAAATATAATTTTTAACTAGATATACTCAAATTAATAAGGTTCTTCTACCTCTCACAAGTATTTTATATCTTTGTATTTGATACTAGAATTCAGATCCCAAAGGTCTGAATATCTGTATGAATTGTCTCTCCATTGTTCCTTCTCACCAGGGCTGTGCCCCACTTCGGTTCCGGATCCGAATTCCAAACTGAAGCAGGATGATTTCGACCGAATCGATCCAGATCCAAATCGGTCTGAATCGGATTGGATCGATCCAAATTGCTTTGGATTGCTTTGGACTGATCCGGATGGTTCGGAAGCCCAGGCAGCCTGTCTGGGAAATGTAACTATTTGTTTTAATTCAGGGAGGTGGAGCGGAGGAGTTGGGAGGGGGGAACTGAGCCTTGGCAAGTGACATCTCTAGCTGCCAATAGGGCTGAACTTTTAACCCAGCAGTCTCCAATCACAGTAGTGGAGGAGGGGTTGTATATAACAGGAGACTCTGCTTTCATTTTCCAGTGTGAGAGAGAGCGGGTGGAAGTGTAGAAGCAGAGTTCTTTATTGCTGAGTGTTTGTTGGATTGTGTTAGTGCAGCTTTACTTGTTTGTTCTTCCCAGTACCCAGCCCTTCTCAGTTCCGTTTCTTAGTCTTCCCTTTCCCTTATATCCTTCTTCTAGATTCTAGAAAACTCACAAAACATATTTTAAAAACCCTTTCTCTTCTAGTTGTTAGGCTTCAGTTTGTATCCTTGCTTTGATTACTGCTTCTTCTTTGCCCCCCCCCCGCCCTTCTCAATTACTATTCCTTCCCTTCCCATTTTTCAACTCTTCATCTAAATTCGTATAAAAAAACAAAAAAAAACCCCCACTCTTTTCTCTTCTGTTAGGCTTTAGAGAGATAGTTAGTGTTAGTGTTATTCCCCTTCCCCCCACTCCTTAGCTTGTGTCGGTAGTTTTTTCTTTCTGTATCTGCTTTTCTTTTGGTCTTGTGTGTATGTGTGTGTGCTGTGTGAGTGCAGCATGCACATTATTGTGCATAAGCAAACAGTGTGTGGCCAAAGCAGTACACTAATACATAGTCCAGTATATACTAGGGCTGTGCACTGCTTCAGTTCCAGATCCAATCAGAGCATATCATCAGCATCAGCATCATTTTCAGTATTGTCTTTTGGCTGCACTTGCAGTGCAGGACTGTAGCTCTGAGTGAAATGAATAAGGAAATGCTGTAGCATCTCTATGTCTTCCTCCAACGCCACAGACTTATGCCCACATGGCATGGGTCTGCTGCTCTGCTCTGCCACTCTGCCTGCCTGCCCACCTGGTGCCAGGGTGATGTAGCTGGGCTTGGTGGCTTCAATGCCACAGGCCTATGGCATACTTGCACCCTACTGCACCCATGCCCATAGCTGCCTCTCCTCCTCTCTGCCAGCCAGCCTGCCTCTCTGCCTGCCCAGTTCCCACTTGCATGCTGCCCTCCTTACTGCTGTTGCTGCCCTCTTCCTCTGCCAGTCTCTGCCACCCATGCCTGCCCGCCACACCACCCCCAGCAGAGTAAATCAACTCTGAAGGGGCAAGAAACTCTCCTTAGCCTGTCCCGCATGGTTCCTCCGCCACCTCAGGAAACTGCCAGCCTTGAACAAGCCCACCTGAATGATGGCTGGCTGGTACTGCTGGTGCCTATGACTTAGCTCCCTGTAACATGTCCCCCCCTTTTTAAGAAACACTGGGAAACTTTTACCTGGGGCAAAAGCCACTGGACCTACATGTGAAACTTGGCAGAGGTGTCAACAACCTCTGAAGGGACTACCACCATGTCCCCAAAATTCATGTCCTTATATTAAAAACCAAAGAAGTTACACCTACTCACTTTTGCTGATTTCCCAAGACACTTTACCTGTCATTTGTTTTCCCTTGTCTACATCAAATAACCATAAGAAGAATATGATCAGGCTAGGCTATATGCATTAAAAAAAATGTTCTTACCCTTCCTTTTATAGGGGTATACAAAACCCTGTTTACCTGGCTCCACCGGGTTCCACAGGTGGGGGGAGGTGATCCATTCCTCCCCCCTGGAATCCTGCCCAGCCGGCTCCACTCCGCGGCCAACCCGCAGAGCCACCGGCCGGGCCAGCCCGCAGCGGGGCCTCCAACCGCTGCCGGGCTGCTGCAGATGCAAATGGCGTCCTGCATAGGGGACGCCATTTGCGTCCCTACACAAGCCCGTGATAGGCTACGTAAATATTTATGTAGCCTATCACGGCTAAAGCGGGAACACAAATGGTGTAGGGGACGCCATTTGCGTCCCTGCTATAGCTGTGATAGGCTACGTAAATATATATGGAGCCTATCACGGGCTGGCGTAGGGACACAAATGGCAGCTGCTACGACGGCCGCCATTTGCGGCTGCAGCAGCCTAGCAGTGGCCGGAGCCGCCGCTGCTGCTGCTGGCGGAGCCAGAGCTGGAGCCACAGCCAGGTAGGCTCCGTTTCGTGGGGCTTTCGTGGGGTGGGGGGTGGGGTGGGGGGCTCCGTTCCACCACAGATTCTGGGGGGCCGAATTCACTGGAATTCAGCCCCCCTGGGATCTGTGGCAGAATTCTCTAACATCCCTACCCTTTTACAAATGGGGAAAAGGGCTGCCAAAATGATCAGGGGGCTAGAACAACTCCTCTATAAGGAAAGGCTTTGGTGTTTGGGTTATTTAGGGAGCAATCCTATGGCCACTAGACAGTGGCTAGACGGCCATAGGATATCTGGTTTTCCAGGAACCGACCTTGGAGCCCGTGCTCCAAGGTCGGTTCCCGGAGAACCGACCTCCCCCCACTTTTGCACTGCCTCCAAGGAGGTCAGTTCTCTCACAAGAGGAGCACGGAGCGGATGAAAGGGGGCATTCCTGGAGAGCGTTCCAGGGCAGGGAGGGCAGAAATGCTTGTACGACACATCCAATGTGTCGTACAGCAGCCTCCTCCCCCACTCTGCCCTCCCACAGCTAGACAGCCGCAACTGGCTGTCTAGCTGAAAATGCGGGGGAGGAGAAGCACGGAGAATAATCCCCTCCGTGCTTCTCCTGCCCTGCAATGGATAGGTGGTCACTTCTGAGTTTGGAGGCAGCTGCCTATCTGAATAGGATTGCACCTTTAATTTAGAAAAAAGACGAATAAGAGGGGATGTTTACAAAATGATATAGAGTAGAGAAAGTGGAGCAGTGCAATAAATCAGCTCCACTGAGTTCAGTGTGACTTACTCCCAGGTAATGTGTATTGCCGTCAAAGATAGGTTAAACTTTTTTTCTTCCCTTAATGAGAAGGGCTTCAAGTCATCCAGTGAAGCTGAATAGTGGCAGATTCAGGACAGACAAAATGAAAGTACTAGGGGAATTATATTGCATTTCAAAAAAACCTATACCAGAGATTAGGGATAGTGACCTCCTGATAGTCACCTTAAATACCTTCTGATTAGGATCTGTAATCCCCTATGAAGCTTGACAGGTTTTTTTTTTAACCTTTTTTTTCATTTTTGAGAAAAGGACACTTTATGCATGGCTAGCACAATAGCCACTGGACCTAACTGTTTGAAATTTGGCAAGTTCAGCCATCCCGATAGGGGCTGCCAGGTTCCCAAATGCCATGTACTTATATGGAAGCATACAAAGCAATATATAGCTTTTTGCTCTGACAGATTTTCTTGAAAAAAGCAAATTTTACCTGTGGCTACTGCAAAAACTACTGTCTGAAACTTCGCAAGTTCAATCACCTTCATAGGGGCTGCCAGGTCCCCAAAGTTCTTGTATTTATCGTAAAAACTAAAAAAGCTATGGCCACTTCTATTTTCCAATGCAAGTGAATGGGAAAATGTAAAGTCTGAATAATTCGGATTTGCAAATCCTGATCCAGGGTCCAAATTGGGTCAGATTGGTTCTGAATTGGTCCGAGGCAGATTGGGGTCCAATCTGAAGCCTTGAATTGGCCTCTGAACTGGGTTGGGGGGGCATGCACAACAATTTATATGGTATGAATTGTTTTTCTAACTATGAAAAAACAACACCTTATACAGTATATGCAGGACAGACAGAGAGGGTGGGGGGTTTTTAGCACTGCATTGGAAATATAGTTCCTGGCTCTTGAACCTACATGCATAAAAAGATAAGGGTTTTCCAATCCTCACATTCCCATGACTGAATGGCTTTGTAGAGGCCTATAGATGTGATGAATTAGTTACAACCTCAAGTTTCATTTCTAAAGTATGATCTTACAGTATACCTTTTAAAGCAAATATAATGAGCGATGCCATAATTAGTCAGCTCGTTGGTCAAAACACATCCATTCATAATGCCCACATTTGTAGTAAGTGTGGATCGATATGCGCCTGATCTCGTCTGATCTCGTAAGCTAAGTAGGGTCAGCCCTGGGTAGTACTTGGATGGGAGACTGCCTGGGAATCAGGCTTCCTGCATTGAGCAGGGGGTTGGACTTGATGGTCTTGTAGGCTCCTTCCAACCCTATGATTCTATGATATATTATGAATTTGCTATTAAGCTTGGAATTGATTGGGAGCTTCAGAGCATGTACAGTAAAATAGCACAGATTCCCTCTGTAAATGTTCAGTTGTCCTACCACCTAGACCCCCCCCCCCACGAACTTACTTGAAGCAGTCTCATTAACTGCTTCCATCACTGTTGTCACCACTCTGAGGAGGAGAAGGACTCTGCTTCTCCATCTTCATACTGCCCTTCACACTGCTACATAAACATCATATGATATCATCACACAGGCAGGCCACGTAAAAGCAACCAATCGAAAAGGGGGTACATGATGTGATGACACATGATGTCATGATTCACAACACAATTCCAAACTACAGCTCCCAAGGTGCACCTTGATATTGTGCATTTGCAAAAAAACATATACATGGAACAAGATTTCGTATTGCAGGAAAACCTTCATATGAGCTCACATAGACGAATTCATTACTTTCTGAGTAAATAACAGATTCCACTCGGGATAAGTTTGCCTGTCCCTAAATATAACTAACATCAAATGCAGAGCAGTTCAGTCTTTAAAATATTGGAATTTGTAGTGCATATATTATTTTAGAGCCTAACTTAGACACAACAACATTCATTTTTTATGGAATTCATGACAGCCATTGGGAAAGTCCCCTGACTGAGTGAATGTGCAGCCCGGCCAGCCATGCACTCCAGCAGGCATCACACATGCGCTGCAATGCTTAACGCATGCTCATGTCGCTGGACTACATCATTGGTTTGAGCAGGCAGCAAGAGGGCACCAGGCAGCCTGGTGAGCACACAGTGATGGAGCGTTGGAGGACATCACTGTGGGCGCCAAGAGGCCTCCCCAGCACTTCCTAAGCTAGCCTGCAACCCTCAGGTCCTCCTAGGGATGAGGCTGTCCCATCGTCGCTGGTGTGGATTCACCTGTCAGTCTGGGCAGCTTCTGTAGGTGGAATGGGGGGGGGGCATCTTGTCCTTTGTCTCACACAGAAAAGTGTCCTGGGGTGGCCCTGCAGTGTCAGTAGGGAGGGAGGCATCCCTAGCTCCTAGCCAGTCTGGTAAACTTGTACATCTTTACCTTGGCTTCAGTATCCTGAAGTTGCATCTTTCTCTATCAGGGGTAGGCAAAGCGGTGCCCTGTTCAGCTTTCTTGGCACCCACCAAGGTGCCCTGCCCCTCCCCCTTTTATTTTTTTTTTTCATTTTAACTTTTTAAACATTTTCTTACTGGCTGCTGGAATTGTTGGGAAATAGGTTTCTGTTTGTGCTGTGAAGTGTGGGTTCAAAACAGCTGTTTAATATTTGGAGGCTCAGATCCCACCTCTGTGTGTGTAGTGGCCAGCTATGCTTTTTCCCAGGAGTTCCCAGGGCCAATTATATCCATTTGAGACTGTACAGCTCGAGGCTGGTAAGTAAGCCTCTGGCAAGATCTCAAGGTCAGGTCCCTTGCTGTCAGGATGGGAGAGTTACTGCCAAACAATCTTGAAGTCACTGGAGTAGAGCTTCAGGATAGGGGAGGGGTTAAAATGAGCATAATAGTGTATATGTGTCCATGGGACACACTCCCACTTAAGAACCTCAATGCAGGTCAATCTGGAACACTGCTGCGTAACCAGGCCGTTGGAGTGCGTTCATCACTGGTTAAGGGGGTTCCCAGTGACTGAAAGGACACGTGCTTATGTTTTTGCTATGAATTAGATTGCTGCAAGTATTGTGTTCTGCTTTCTTCTGCTTTGATTACTGTATTAATCTGTATTTTGCACAAAAAATCAATAGCCTTCACCCATTAGTGCATTGATTGTATTCTGAATCCTCAAAAGAATGGTTGCCTCTTGGCAACACATTCTGCCATGCACTCAGTCTTTGGGGCAGGTTACATGTCCTTTGCCATGCCTCTCATTGCAGCCATTTTTTGGTGGTGCCCAGAACAGTTTCTTAAATGGCCAAAAGCACCTACAGCTAAAAAAGGTTGCCTACTGCTGGTTTACATTACAGTGCTTTATATGAAGCCCTTTACTTTCATTTTGCAAATGGATCAAACTTCTGCAGATTGCTTTAAGTATAAACACATTCTCTGAAGGGAGGGAAACAATTCAGCTAGGCCAGACAACATCAAGACCCCCCACACAGGGCCTAGAAAGAAGGGCAATGTGCCATTGGACACCATCTGTCTATAGAGATGGCCTTGCTAGATCAGGCCATATGGTCCAGCTCTCTATTTTCAACAGCAGCTAGTCATAGGCCTCTGGAAACTCACAAGCAGGGTGTGAAGGCAATGACAAGCACCGCCTCTTGGTTGTCCCCAGCATGTAGCATTTAGACCTGTGCTGCTTTTGTATCTGGAAGCTCCATTTTGCTGTCCTGATTGATACCCTTTGATATTTCTATGAATTTGAGAGAAAAGGGATAAGAAATAGTGATGTGAGGGAGATGAAGGACTAAGAAAAGAGCTCATTGTTTTATGGGAACTAAAGAATAAGATGCCCAGGGGGCAAGCTAGCTAAAGGAAGAATTGGCAGAAGTTCAAAGGAAAGATAGGTGAAGGAGGCAGACATAAAGGAGAAGACAAATTAAGGGACATTAAGGCCAGGGAGACCAAGGAAGTGATGGTGAGGAGATGTTTGACCACTGGTTTGAAATAAGCATCCAGATCTTTGGCTGAGGAGCAGTATGGCCAGATAACTCACCCCATAGACCAGGCACAGGAGGCCTCTATAGCTATGTCCACTGAAGAGTGCTGCAACAAACAATTTCTCTGGTAATTTCAAGTCAATTTTCCTCACTCACGCTGCTCCTTGTTATGCTTACCTCTCCTTCGCATTTTTCCACCCCTCATTCCTTTGGACCATTTCCTCTTCCGATACTCATTACTTAGCCACTCTATGTGTGTCCCTCATCCTGCTGCCTTTTAGTTAGGGATGTACAACAATTTCATTTCTGTTTGCAAATTATGCAGACATGCTCTGTTCACAATACTGAATGTGAACACAAAGGGGGGGAGGCTTTTCTTTTTCTTTTTAGAAATGTTCGTGAATTCCTCAATTTGTGATCGCATTTGAAAATGCATTTTTTAAATATGAATTTTTCAAAGAAGTACACATTTACACACATTAGTCAAAAATGTGCACAGAAATACATACTTCTCCTGTTCCAACGAGCCAAAAATCAGGTCAAAAAGGAAAGTGTAAGTGATCCGAAATGAGCTTCAAAGCAATTTTCAGAGAATTTAGGCGAGCTCAAAAATGGCTGGTTCTCCATCCCTACTTTTAAGGCTACTGCCTGCACCTTTCCTAAGTCCTTCTCCTCCTCCTTTCCTGAGACCTTTGCCTGCTTTCCCCCTCTGCAGAATCAACCACTGGCAACCAAAGATAGGGATGCTGCAGGAGTCCAGGAAGGGGGTGGGGTATCCCTCTGTTTGGCCCCCCAGGCTCCAGTTCATGAACCCAGCAAGCTGTGTGTGGCCACCTGATCTCTTGCTGAGCCACCATTTTGCATAAAAATAGCAGCTCGGACTTTTTTGTAAATGGCCATGTGCACAAACGGTGGCCGTAAAGCATCCATTTATGCAGAATTACAGGCATAAATGGACCATTCTGTGTAAATAATTGTGTGTAAATGGCTGCTTTATGGCTGCCATTTGCGCACAAGGGCATTTATGAAAAAGGCTGAGCTTTTTATACAAAATTGCAGTTTGGTGAGGGATCGGGCAGCCACACACCACTTGCCAGACACTTGTGGACAGCAGCTCACTGCACATGGTGAGCAGAAGTGAGTGGCTGGTCGGGGTCTGGCGAGAGGCACACAGCCCAGACTAGGGTGAGTTTGCCCATCCCTAACCAGAGACCCTTCTGCCTGCACCATCATAGAGTAGCTCAGCCAGTCACTGCCAGAAACTTCACCATTACAAACTCCCTTGATGCATCACAATATAAAATCCCTTGATGAGTTACACGACGGAGATGTAGCCCTGTTCTGTGTTGTTTATACAAGCATACATTCTATTTAATAAGTAGTAAAATTGCATTGGACTTTTCATGTCTCTTCCTCTAAACTGAAGCTGTCTTGCCTTCTTCCAATTATTACCAACCTGTAGCATCGTCTTATTGCCTATGACAGTGGCTCATTTGAGTTGTACAAACAGCTGCATGTGTGCTACCCCCACTTTCAATCAAAGGCAAAAGGTATTTTTAATAAACCATTTACAAAGCTAGATAACAAAAAAATGTTGATCGACTGCAGAACAATTATACTGACTGCTATTAAAATGTCACCATTTATCCATGGTTTTCACACACCTGTCGGTATCTTAGAGACAGCACTCTTATTCATTCTTTTCCAAAACCGGGAAGAGTCGTGGTGCTAAAAATGAGAGGTGTTTAATCTAGAAATGCAGGAAAGATTATTCTTCTGTCCTGTCCGGGACTGCACATGAAAGCTCTGCATTTTTTACTGGAGGCCATCAGTTTTAAAAGGTTTAACTGGTAGATTAGTTCAAGCTGTGCAGTGTAATCCTAAGCATGTTTGCTCAGAAACGAGCCCCGCCGAGTTGAATGTGGATGAACATACATAATCCACATGAGAAATGTTGCACTGAAAATGGTTTCTCCCTCCCGCCTTGTCTGTGAAACTGGGGGCCTCTTCTTTATCACACCTCAAGGAAAGCTCCAGAAAAATGAGTTTGGGGAAGCTAAGACCATTCTGGAGGTATTTAAGCAGAGGCTGGATGGCCATCTGTAAGGGGTGCTGTAGCTGCATCACAAAGCCTGCATTGAGCAGGGACTTGGAGGCTGTTGGCTCCGATGTCAGTGGGGCGGCAAATCCACTCTGGGTTTCAGTCAGAATCAGTCAGAACTCTAATTAGAGTTCTAATTAGAGTCCTTTACAGTTCTGAGTGGTTCTGACTGAAACATGGGGCATTTCAGTCCAAACTAATCCAAACCACTAGGTTGGATGGATTAGTTGACCACCCAAAGTCTCTTCCAACTCTATGATTCTACAATATACCCAGAACCAGGTCTCAGGCTGGATCTATAGATGCAGCCAAATGAAGTGGTAGAGTCCTGAGTTGTAGAATGGACTGTACCACTTCAGGTTGCATGTGGGAGGCAAACTATATTTGGAATCATTCTTTGTGGAGAAATTTCCCAATAAATAGAACTACAAAGACTCTGATCATGGACAAGAACTGTTCTTCTTGGATTTTGATCTAGACATTGGGTTTGATCCAGATTTAGGCATGTCAGTGGAGGGTGGTGGCTCCAATTTCAGTGGGACTCTGAATAGATTCTGAGTTTCAGTCAGAACCAGCGAGAAGTATAAAGGAGCTATCCAAGGTACAGAAACCATTTGGGGGTTAGGGCTCAGCACCTTGGATAACTCCTTTAGAATTCTGGCTGGTTCTGAAACCCAAAATGGATTCACAGCCCCATTGAAATCGAGGCCAGCAGCCTCCCCTGAGGCATGTGCAACCGGGCTGGTGGAAGTGGACTTCCTTATTTATTTATTTATATCCTGCTTTTTTTCCCCCTTGCAAGGAACCCAAGGCGGCTTACATTATCCCCCCCCTCCATTTCACCCTCACAACAACAACCCTGTGAGGGAGGTTGGGCTGAGAGTCTGTAACTGGCCCAAAGTCACCCAGTAAGCTTCCATCGCTGAGTGGGGACTAGAGCCCAGATCTCCCAGCTCCCTGTCCAACAGTCTCACCACTACACCACACTGGCTCTCACCTTGCCCCTTTCTCCCCATGGCAGCCCCTCCAGCCCCCTGAAAATGCCACATGAAGACTCAGGAGACTGTATTGAATGTGGTGTGGTGGGGAAGGGGTGAATCTCCAAAAATTGGGTGGAGGAATCTTCTACAGGTGGAAGGCATATCCTGAATCCAACCCAGTAGATACACATATGAGTAAAAGCTGGGGGAACAACTGGAGTAGCAAGAAATATTTCAGAAAGCACACTAGAAATCTCTACCTGCACCCCATAATTAGAATTTGGAAGGGCCACTAGGAATCAGATAAAATTACTCACTGGACAGCCTCTGACCTGCAAGTTGGCCATCCATAATTTAGGCTACAAACCTTACCTATACACACTGATTTGGGTGTAAGTCCCATTAAACTCAGCGGGACTTCCTTCTGAACAGACAAGCTCAACGTTGCAGTATTAGATTGCAATTTGACTCAAATGTACTTAGGAACAAGCCCCATACAACACAATAGGACTTAGTTCTTAAGTAAGCATGCATAGGATTGTACTTCATGATTTTACAACACAAAACATTGGGGTCTGCTTTTATAAATATCCAGATAATTTGCTCCTAGCAATGGTTAGAACAGTGATAAGGACTAAATGATGGACAGAAACTGCTGCTTACTGGAAAGTTTTTATCTTGCCAAAGGGTTCCAAAAGGTAGAATTCAGTGGCTACTCTCTGTGCCTGAAAGAGCTTAGTAATGCGGATTTGAGCTTAATCTGCTTGAGGAACAGAAGCAGACCTCAAAACTCACTAACATCGTGGGCAGTGGGACTGGAATATATCGCTTCTGACAGCTGAATCAACGTCATGAAAGCAATTACTGGTGACAGCTACAAGCATTTCTCTCCCGAGATGAACCTGGTAGTGTGTAGTATTACAGGATCTGTATGTCTAGAGCAGTACTTCCCAACCTTTTTGATGGCTGAGGCACCCATTGTTGTGAAAGAAAACTGCGCGGCACACTTAACTCTTACATTCTCCAAAAGTTTCACTTTTTAAAGAATATGTTGCCTGATCTCAGAGGAGCCAATGCCTTGTGTTTCTGTGTGAGCCACTGTTCTGGGCATGCCTTATTTATCCATCTGTCCAGGTATTTATAGCCCACTTTTCAAGGTCCAAGTCTTCACAAAGCAGCTCACGATATAACTAAGCAAATTTCTAACCAGAAGAAGCAAGCCCAGTCTTTATTAACTTACAGAGGGAGCAATCCAACTGGGATAGGCAGCCACCTCCAAACTTGGGGGCGACCGCCTATCCAATACAGGGCAGGGGAAGTGCGGAGGGGATCGTCCCCTCTGCGCTTCAGCCACCCTGCATTTGTGGCTAGACAGCTGATTTCAAAGCTGTCTAGCTGCGGAAAGGCAGAGCAGGGGAGGAGGCTGTCGGACGACACATAGGATGTGTCATACCAGCATTTCCACCTTCCTTGCCCCAGAACGCCCCCTGGAATGCCCTGTTTTCACCGCTCTGCACTCCTCTTCCAAGTGCGGAGCACGGGGCTGTTCCAAGCTGCCTGCGAGGCAGCACGGGATGGGGGGCGTGGAGGTTGGTTCCCGTATCCTATGGCCGTCTAGCTGCTGACTAGCAGCCATAGGATTGCTCCCTTAGGGTGCAATCCTATGGGGACAGTGGGCTGCCTCCTAACTCGGAGGCGGCCAACTATCCAATGCAGGGCAGGTGGATCGTGGAGGAGATCATCTCCTCCATGTTCCAGCCACCCTGAATTTGGGACTAGACACCCTAAACATGCATAGGATTGTGCCTTTGTTGTGCCAAACTAATAGTTCTGTCCTGGTGCACAGCTTTGGGAATAGTGATTGACTGAGGGGGTAAACCACATGGGGAGCAATCACTATCATTTTCCTTTCCTGTCTTTTTAAATTCCCCTCCCCCCTATTCTTTTGTTTTTGTTCTCTTTTTAATATAATACCATAGTAGGCAAATTAGCAGATGTGAAAGTGATAATTGCATATGGCTTAATATGTAAGACACAGAACTTAGTACACACATCAGTGACCTGAAAGGTAGTGTGTGTGTGTGTGTGGGACGGGATGGGACAGGGAAAACAGAGGATGATTGTTATATTTCTTGTACAATCAACTCTATGAATGGGAAAGAAGGAGAGGGATTTCTTTTACTGTTAAAAATAATCTCAAAAAGCTTTTCAATAAACCATAAATAACAAAAGACCTGATTCAAGTCTTTGATAAAACCTAAATCTGACATATTTAAACCAGCCCTTTACGAACGGTGCTGCATTTCATCTGCTGTAGCTCAGTGGCAGGGCACCTGCCTTGCACGCAGAAGGTCTCGAGTTCAATCCCCAGCATCTCCAGGAAATAATCCTGATTGAAACCCTGGAGAGCCTCTGCCACAGTGTCAACAAGACTAGGCTAGATGGACCCAGAGTCTGACTTAGTATAAGTCAGCCTCCTGTGTTCCTATGGAAGGAAACAGCTGTTGAGCAGTGAATGTAGGGACCTCCAAGTGCAGGTGTCGGGGTTCCACCTTATGATCTGGGCCCCCTGAGCAACTCCTTAAGGATCTCTTGCCTCCTTAAGAGTCCCATCACCCTTCTTTTATCTTCCTTTTCCCAGTAATGTGGGGTTTAGGCTGTAAACATGGGGTGATTGACACAGGGCTTAACCACAGCAGTTTACTGGTAAATTAAACTCTCTCACTCTCTTTACATACCCCCCTCCCTTAAAATCAAAAGAACTGTTTCAAACCTGAAGAAATGAAACTTAACTGGGGAAACAGAAACGGGACTTAACTGGGGAAATGAAACTACTCATCTCAGGGATACCCTTTCCCAACAGAAACCCCAGGTCTCTGGGCCTGACTTTTTTCTTCTCCTTGCCTCTGTAGGCCTCAAACCTTCAAGGCAGGGTTTTGCCTAACCTTTGTCAACAAGGTTAGGCAAAAATGCAGAGCCTTCAATCCCTTCAAGCACAATATTGGAAACCTGCACTAAGGAGCAGCATCAGGCAGAGAACAGAAAAAAGAGAGAGAAACCAGTGAAATTTTGCTAGACATGTGCAGATCTGATCCCTTTATTCCATGGAGATTTCTGTTTTCTCACACTCGGACATTGCATGTCCAGGACACCTATCACCCAGAGCAGATACACTATATTTTGCTATGTAGATTGCAATCATGGTTGCATTGCTTGTGTATTATGGATGCATAATATACCCACTCAGAACCATAGACTGTGCCACTCAATGCAAATCTGAATCACGGTTGCACATTTGACTTTACTCCACATCATCTGGGGCATCCATTCACCCTTTGATTTAGTGCTGGGCCAACAAATTCAGCCCATTGTTTTTCAGCATTTTAAGGGGTTGGATGATGACCTCTGAATATGGCAGTAGAATAACAGCTGTATTGGGGGGAGGGCTGAAAATCAGTGGGAACATCCATCTTTTTTTTTCCCCCACCGATAATGCTCCTGGAATGGTGCTACATGGTGCTGAGATCTTCAACAGGGTGCCTGTGGGGATCACTTTGGCTGTGAACACCTTGGCACCTGCCAGACTCCTTGTCTTTCCTTTTTAATTTTATTCCTTTGGATTTTAAATTATTTATTTTTAAAACTGGCATGCTGGCATGCTGCAAAGCAAAGTGCTGCCATCCAGCACCATCTTTATTTGTTTTTTGTTTTGTTTTGTTTAAAAAGGTTTTGTGATTTGGAGCCCCAACCCAATCTCTGCCTCATACTTAAGGTTTCTGGGCAGATGATGATGATTCTCACCATTTGCCTTCTGGGAAATGAGTGTTTTATGACCAGTCACACCCCCTGTGGTAGCCATTTTGTGTTATGTGATCACCCATGCCCACCATGGCAGCCATTTTATGAATGGGAAAGTCCCCCCATGGTAGCCATTTTGTGAGAGCGCCCATGACACTATCAAAATTCCAAATGTGTCCACTGACCCAAAAAGGTTGGGGACCCCTGAAATAGTATCATTCCCCTTCAGGCATTCTAGGAGATAGACTGCAGATGGGCTGCTCATGACAACTCTGCCACCACTTCAAACAGCTCCAAATTTTTGTGTATAAAAATAAAAACATGAGAAAACCTTCTGCTACCTCCTATGGTAATGATAACTGTCCACAACAAATTTACAGATTTCTTCCCCCACCCCAAAGTGACCCACGATGCTCCACTTTCATAGACCACAAATAGACCTGTGAAGGCGGAGGGAAAGTTTCAGTCCAGCGCTACTTTACCCACTGGATCCATGATCATCTCAGACATGCTGCCTTTTCTAGACACTTCCAGAAGTGTGAATATGCAGTATTTGCATTGGGAGCAGAGAATCATGGGTATTTGCAGCATTCAAATAAAAAAAGAAACAGCTGCACCAATTGAATTCCCAATGTGTTTTGACACTGGTCTTTATCAAGGGGAAAACTCTTAGAGATTCTTCTGGATGAAGAAGCAAGGGAGAGAGAATCCTCCAAAAGAATCTTTAAGAGTTTTCCCCTTGATAAAGCCCAGTGTCAAAACGTGTTGGGAATTCAATTGGTGCAGCTGTTCCTTTTTTTATTTTGGTTTTCAGCTGTTTTTTATCTGAGCCCTATTGGTACTGTTGGCACTGTTGCTTGTATTCATGGCATTCCGACATCTTCTCCAGAATATTGATAAAAAGGCCAAAGTACTGTAACAGGTTGCTCTGAATCATAGATTAATTAAGAAATAATTTGTTTTCAGAGGAGGATTTAGTCCAATTTTGAACATTTGTATTGACTTGTCTTGACAGTTGGAGGTGGAGGCGGGGGTGAGAGAACTACCCAATGGCCACAATAATTTATTCATTATTCATTCAAGCCTATAAATAAAGATGGAACTTTAAATGTGCTGCATTTCTCTCATCCAGTCAAATGGCCATCTTACACCATATAGCAATGCCTCTTCCTATGCCTGAATGTCTCTTTTCCAAATCGTCTGTCATACTGCTTACCTTTATTCTTCTAATAGATTGCTTAAGACTTACTTAACTTTTTTCTACTGTTTCCCTCCCTTAACATTTATCTGCTTTATTTCTGCCAAAAAGGGGTGGGTGGGTGGGTGGGGTGGGGATGACATCCATCAACTTGTAACGATGAGTGTCGGGGTGTTGCCCGGCACTTAGAAGATTTGGGGTACAGCCCCATAGGACACAAATCTGCTTAAAATGTGCATCTGCTAATATATACCAATGGGTAGTATTCAGCGTTGCTGGTTTGCTTATGCTATTGACATACTGCTAGTGTAAGTGACTTCTAGTGGTATTCCTATGGTGCAAACTGGTGCAAAGAGTTTTCCAGGAAAACCCTTCATGCCAGTTCATGCTATTGGCATACTGCTAGAGGTCACTTACACTAAAGGAACATCAATAACATAAGCAGACTGGCAGTGCTGGATACTGCCCAATATAGGTAATTTTAGGAATAATGACTAGGATTTATTTAAATTTCACAGAAGGCAAAGCTAGCCAATTTCTCATCCAAATCACCCCAAATAAAATAGATTCTTCAATTAATTTGCACCCTACCTCAGATCATCCCAAAGCAGTAGGTCCTTTTCAATTACAATTCATTTTCAATGGCTGTGTACAGGTGTGAAAAATCCACACACAAAAAGTGCCCGGTAGGCTTTTGCTTGTGCTTTTCTCACACACCCCTAAAAATTGCACCAAAATGGAGTTTCAAAAAATGTGTTGGACTGTTAATCGAAAAGCAAGTCAAGAGTGAATCAAGGGGTCACCCATCCCCTGTAAATTCCCCAATTCCTGCCCAGGCCCTGCTCCAAAATGTAATCAAGTCCATTCAGTTAATTACCCTATTCATCAATCATCATTACCTCCATAAATTAAATTCAAAATAAAGTGGTGCACTATTCTGTTCAGGAGGGGTACAAAAGGAAGTTTTGTTGATAGGAGCATTGAGGGCTGGGGAGTGGGCAGAAGAGGTAGAGATACGGGAGAAAGGAAGATTAGGAAGGAGGTAGAGGAGAAGGAAGGAAAGGTCAGGGTTGGGGGTAGGGATCAGAGGGAGGGGAACAATGGAGCGAGGACTGGGCAGCATGGAGGAGGGATTAGAGGCCTGGAAAGAAATAGCAGAAGAAAAGGCAGAGATAGGGGTTGGTGGAAGGATGGCTTTCTTCCATTCTCTGTTCTGCGGTTTCTGGGTTGAGGGCTGTGGAAGCTGGTGGTTTTGATGCAGTGAATCCCCTCCAGGTTTCAGCCAGGACCAGTCAGAACTCTAGGGTTGTAACAAAATACCACCCGCCACCTCAAATTTACTAATCTATTCTCAGGTGGTGAATTTTTGGGAAAGAGATTCCATCCATTGATGGAATCCGTTCTCAAATTCTATCAGTTCTGAAAGAGATTCCATCAATTCTGAAACTTTTCAAAACGTTTGGGTGACACTTAGAGGAGTGAATAGGGATGTTGTGGGAGGGAGTCCAGGAAGGGGGTGGAGTCCAGCGGACATCCCCCTGCTTGGCCTCCCAGATTCCAGCATGCAGACCACCGTGCTTGCCTGACTCAGCGCGCACAAGCCAGGCAAGTGCAGTGGTCCCCACTGGTCCACCGAGCTGCCATTTTGCATAAAAATGGCAGTTCAGCCTTTTTCATAAATGGCCATCTACACAAGTAAAGGGGCCATTTACACACGATTACAGGACCTTGGTGAGGGGGTCTGACATGCGGTGTGTCATGCAAACAGGGGCTAGTTCTTCCATCACCAGTAGTGAGTAGTTTGTCTTTTGCCCCATTTTTCTAATTGTTAAAAGCAGGGCTCTTCTCAGTGGCTGCCATTCACTGTTTTACTTCCCAGAATGCACCTGGAATGATGCATGTGTGGAGTTAAAACATTTAAAGTTATTTACTTATTTATTCTAGAAATGTATATTCTGCTTTTCACCTTCTCCTCAAGGTGGCTAAGAACAGCAGGGCGTACCATATAGCACAATTAAAAGCATACGATAGAAAACAATAACATTTTAAACAATAAAATCAAGCAGCGGATTAAAAGCAGCAGTCAAAAGAAGGGAGACAGATTCTATAAAGGCCATCAGATAGTGTTAAAATCTGAGAAAACCAGAAACCTGAAGCTGGGGTGCGTAACATGCTTCCCACGGGCTGCATGAAGCCCCAACCACCCCCTGGTGTGTCTCCCTGACCCCTGCCACTGCTGCTCCACTGCTAAAATTTGTGGGGGCAATAAAAATGCTGATTTGCCACTGAAAATTGGCAACAAACCACTATGGAAAGCTACTCTGGCAAAATTTAGCATGTTTCCAAGCTAGATTTGGCCAGGGCAGCGTTCGGTAGAAGTTTTTTGCTGCTGAAAATCATCACCTAATGGGGGAGATTGCTACCACTGCCAGTGTCCCACAGAAATCTGTGGTGCACCAGCTCTGACTGCAGAAGTGTGGCCCATGGGGGGATATCTGCGTTTGTGGCAGGGGGATGGCCCCTGGACCTTCCAAAGTTTCCCACCCTTGGTTGAAAGTATAGCAATGAAGGTACCAGGTGCACATATGTAGGGAAGGAGTTCCATCATTTGGGAATGGCCACAGATAGAGAGCCCTTTCTCTCTTGCCATCTGCCTCTCCTCTGGTGGCAGGGTCACTTGAAGAAGGGCCTTTGAAGGTCTTGATGGATTGCTTCATGTGGAAGGAGACAGTTCTGGCCAGTACCAGGCCAGGTAGTTTGGGGTTTTTAAAAGCCAAGGTGAACACCTTGGCTTCAGTTTGGAAATGAACTGGCAGCCAATGAATGTCTTTCAAGCACTGGCACGATGCATTTATGGTGGCTGGTCCTTATAATAGCTAGGCCACCATATTTTGTATTGGTTGAAGGCGGTTTCCCTTGTAGACAGTAGAGATTAATGTGAATGTCAGATCCCCAGACATGGCTGCCTTAGGGTGATGACTTGGAAATATGCCACACTGACTTCAGTGCTGCTTACTTTAAAGGAATGTGTTTAAGTTTCGGATGCAAATTAATTTAATTGCAAATACACTGACTGAAGTGGTTTGTTGATCATGCCTTGAATCTCCTCAAATTATTCCTACTAGATTACCTTTCTAAACAAAGCTTAGTTTTGTACCATTTCTTTAACACCAATCAATAGTAGGGCATGAGGCATTGGTTGAGAAGGTGAAATTCCTCTAGGGACTAAGGGAGTTTAATTGAATAAGAAAAGGTAGGAATTTGCAAAGAGCTGCTGGTTGCCAGACAACACAAGGAGAACTAATTAGAATTCTGACTGCGACATCAAGTTACAGAACATATTGGGGCCTTCTCCATAAATAAAGAAAAAGTCTTTGACATATTTGTAATGCATGGAGAAAACGAGGGATTAGAAGAGATTTATCATGTTAAATGATGCATGATATTGGGTGTGTATGTCCAGTCCTAGTGAAGCAGGGTGGGATTGGATAGAGTTAGCCAAATAAATGACTGGAAGTTGGTGAGCAAGTGAATTCTCTAGGCACAATCCACTTGACGTTCCATGACAGCCTTCCCCAACCAGGGTCCCTCTGGATGTTTTGGACTTCAACTTCCATCAGCCTCTTCCAGCATGGCCAATGGTTAGAAATACTGGCATTTGTGGTCCAAAACATCTGGATGGCACCAGGATGGAGAAGGCTGTTCTACAAGAAGATAGGCACTGAAGTAAGATCAGGAAGCAGATCATGGTCAGAAGCCACAGAACAGAGATGCAGAACCTCAGTCTTAGGGGCCACATCCTGGGGTCCCAGATATCCAGAACCCCTTCCTCTAGCCCCACACACCTTTCCTGCAACCATAGATTGTTTTGTGGTTTCCTTGCTTTTGTGCAATTTCCACCCCCCTTCTAAAAGTTTGAAATGCCTCTCCTGAGGCTTAATTACTGGAAGCAAGCTAAAATATGCTGGTATTTTTGGTATTCTTGGTCTTTTGCCTTCAGCCCCTCACCCCCACCCCGAGAGCTTCTCCAAAATGGAATTCTGCCCTCAGGCTGAATGAGGTTCAGCACCCCTGCTGCAGGCCAAGGACAGCTCCCAGATAGCTGAACAACAAGCATTTGCCTACTTCATAGATCACAGCAGGAAGGAGCTAGATAGCACTCCACTGATGGATCCACCTAGGGCCTGCTGGTTGCTGGGATTCTTGGAAAGATGCTAGACTAAGTGGACCTTGATTTTATCGAGCGAATGACTTCTTAGATTCAAAGCAAGAATGAGTATTCAGCATCACAATACAGATTACCTCTGGGGTCCATAACATGGTCCCCACAGACACCTCTCAGTGCCTGCCAGGGTCCTGGCCCTCCTGTTCTGTGTTCTGTGACTGCCCATGCCCATCATGGTAGCCATTTTATGAATGGGCAAACCTTCAATGGAAGCCATTTTGTGAGAGAACCCACAACACTCTTAAAATGCCAAATGTGCCTGTCAAGAATGGGATAGTAGAAGTGGGAGCCATGAGGGCCGCTTAGGTAGTCACGTACAAAGTAGCCACCTGGAGGTTGATTGTCTTTTGGCCGTATCCCAGCCCAGCAACTCAAGGCCACGCTCTGCTCCAGCTAATTGGGAAAATGATAACGGCCATGCCTGGTGGGAAGATTCAGCCTCTTGGGGGTGGAGCGGGGTGTCCTGGGACTGGGCTTTGATTAGGTGTTTCAAATCTGCCCTGAGTTGCTAGGGCTGGGCAATAAAAAGAGGGCTAAAGAAGGGGTGGGTGTATCTTCTTGGCCCTGACAGTACTAGGGACTGCTGGTCGATGGCTATCCTGAGAGGCCCATACTTTGGTATGAATAGGATAGATTAGCTACCTTTATTATTTTGCTCTTGGGAGTATGTGCCTTGGTATTTGGCATTTCTGGTTTTGCTTTGATTATTGTTACTTGCTTGTAATTTCCTGTACAACCTACCACCTCTCCCCTTTCTTTCCCCTTTGTTCCTTTTCCCCTAATAAACTTTTATGCAACTTCCAGTTGGTGTGGTGTGTCCTGTAGAAATGCAGTGCTAAATACAGTGCCTATTGGCCTGGGAAGGGAGCTACTGGGTCAATTTTGGGAAACTTGTGGCCAAGTTGGGCCTGGCCTACCTTGCAGGGTTGTTGCGGTGAGACCAACAATCTTTCACAGTGCCCACTAACCGAAATAGTCTGGGTATCCTTGGATTAGCTGCTCCTTTAGAGATCCAGAATAAGCATCTTTGTAAATTTAAAGCACGCCAGTGGATCATGGGAATTTTAGTAGGTTTTTTTTTTAAAAAAATTGACCACATAAGACTGAAGTCAGTCCAGATCAGAGGCAACTCAGAGGCTCTTTTGCATTGTTGGCTGTATTGGGCACATGCCAAGGTCCACAGAGGATTTGCCAAGCTGATTGCAACTAGGGCTGGGCTGACATTTTCCAGTGCTTCCTTTCTCCAATTGAAATCTAAACCTTAATTTTTTTTCAGATGTCAGTTGGATGTTTTGGAAAACAGCAAAAACATTGTTATTTTTATTTATTTTTTAGGATGGAGGAGCTGTTCGTGGTCATGTATGCTTGTATGCCCAATAAATCTTCAAATACTCTCCCACTGAATAATGAACTGCATTAGGAAAGGTTGAACGTAAGCAGGAAAGGAAAGATCAGATAGGAAAGGATTAAACTTCACAAGAGGGAAGGCAACATCTGGGCCTTCCACATAAAGTTCATGTTGACCTCTGCAGAACAATTGTTTGAGAATCTGCTCATACATTTGCTAAGGGCTCTTCTACCGAAATGGAAATAGGGTAGGTAGATAGTAAATTTGGGACAACTCACTAACAATCTTTCTTTAATTAGCACTGTATGTGCCCTTCTGTCTTTCCAATTGCATCTATGCAATGTCTCCTATCATGCCTTTGACACAAGCTGTTATCTATTTCTTCAAGAAGTGCAGGGAACCAAGCTCTGGTGACAACATCAGCAGTCCTTTGTTAGAGATTTCTAGTGTCCACGGCAGCTGTTGAGGTGATCAGTTGCCCTGGGGTGACAAGCCCTCCGAAGTCACTTCAACTATCTCTAATTTGTTTTCATATTGAAGAAGCAACTTAGAAGCTGAAGCAAAGAAATAATTTATCTGGGCCAAAGAAGGCAGTACTTTAAATCCATGTTTAGCAGATGCATCTACTTAACATTTTTATTCTAGAGTAGATACAAGGGGCCCAACCCAGGTCATAAAAGCTCCATCCCACCCAGGCTAGAGTCCTGGTCTGGATCAGGGCCCCTGACTCTACTCTAGAGTAAAAATTAAAACGGTGTAACTGCTAGATACGGATTTAAAATAATGTCTGTTTTGTCTCTTGGTCCTGAGTATCACATTATTTCTCCTAACTGTGGACCTACTTTTACAAAATTTGGATATAACATCCGTACAGTGCAAACGTAGACATGTCTACTCAGCAGTACGGCCCATTGGGTTGAGTGGGGCTTACTCACAGGTAAGTTTGTGTAGGATTGCAGCCTTAAAAACAAACAGCAAGTTTCCAAAAACAAAACAAATGGGGAATCTACATTCAATGTTTGCTGTCTTTATCTGATACAAGTGAGGATGTCAGGATTTCCCCCATGCCATTCCTTTAAAAGGCCCTATGCAGGCATTCAACCTCCATATGTGAGGGCTAAATGAGTGGAGCAGGTGAGGACACACACTAGGAATGGACGGACTCACCTGTGCCCACCGAGTGCAGGTGCTCACCGAGCCACCGCTGCCACCTGCCACTGCTGCTGCCCACCTGCCAAGTCACCATTGCCCTGGAGTGCTTGTTGAGTGGTCCGGGAGCACCCTGCAGCTGCCCGCTCCTCACTGCGGTCTGCCATTTTTACGCAAGATGGGGGCTCCATAATTTCCGTATACTGAATGTTGTGCAAAATGGCGGCTGTACGGGGCCGTTTGCTGGAGGTGTAAAAGGCATTTCTCAAATTATTCTGGAATTGGAGCACATGTGGTTTGCTGTAATGGGTCCTTGCCCTTCCCTGCTCTCCCCAGGTTAACCCCCCCCCCTCATCTGGTACAGGTTCACTTGCCAGAACCTGGTACATGGAGATTGAAAGAAGGAGTTCGGCAGGTCCTGAATACAGATGGACCTGGTATTGCACCAGGTTGGAGATTACTTTCTACCCAGGAGGAAGGAGAGAGTAAATGGAGGGTTGTGTGAGCCTGAGGTTTGGTTTCATCCGATACCAGGCTAGATAAATCCTCATATATCCCTTTGAACCGGGGAGGGGGAGTTCTGTATAAAATACCATCTCTTTCCCTTTCTCTTCAACCCTGAATATTGTACCTTCTGGCATCCAGTCACATTAATTGTCTCAATTACTTCCTTTTCTCTTCATCTTTACTTCAGGACGGGATGGATATCACAAGCCTAAATGAAGATTAGGAAAGAAAAGAAAAACTGCACACGCGTGGGCACACACACACACACACAGATTCTATGGCATATCTTCTGAGACCTGCATGAACAAGGGGATGCATGACCCCGAGCCTTTCATCTTCTGTTTGCATTAAAATAACCTAAGCTGCTTGAAATTAGGAGGGTGGAAGAAGAGGCACTCTTGCTAAGGAAGAATAATCCTTCTGACCTAATACCCTTCACCCAGTTCCTGCAATAAAGCACACATTTCTTTTATTCTTTAAACAAGTCATACCAGCCATGTCCTTTGTCCCACAATCTTATCAAGTAAGGCAATTTTAACATTATGTTCTTGCAGTAGCCCCCATTTTAGATAACCAGTGTTGTACTAGGAATTAATCTCTTTTCCCCACAATTCTGAGCACAATATTTTTTCCCCTGTAGTTAAGAGAGTAAAAAACCCAAATATCTCATTGAGTCAGGTTCTGAGACAACTCAAGGCCATAATAATAAGTAGGTCTAAAAGAAATAGAATTCCAGTCATATCCTAAATAACCATTGCCACTTGTTTCCAAAAGTCTGCTATCAATGTACATTCCCATAAACATGTTCTAAAAACCCACCAACCTACCAATGCAACTGACTGAACAATAAACGTGATAGTGTGAACCAACCTACCCTGACTTTCATGCCCTTGTTCTAATATATTTTGCCCAGTGCCTCAACAGGTCTGGAACCCCATGTTCATCACTTAAATATGTACACTTCTTCTAGAAGATATTGGCCAACATGTTTATGGATTTTACTAAGGGGCAAACTACATGCAAACACATGAAACAAAGGTCAACGAACACTTTTCTTCAAGAAAAAGGACTTAAGGAGAAGACCATTTTGAGCAGAGAAGCAATGGAGGCCATTTCCCCTATTTCGCACTCCTTTTTCTTTGAGGATATTCATACATGTGATGGAAGAAATGGAGGGCAATTGGGAGTAGAAAAAGGGCCAATGGGGAAATGTTAAAGCCCACTTGCCTACCCATGCTGCTTTTCCACTCAAAATTACCTCTCCCAAAGCTGCTTTTTCATATCACACACACCTCCAACTGTCTGTTCCCTGGGACTGCAGACATTTGGCCTCATCCATCCGACAGAGAAACAAGGGCCATTGGAAGGTTGCACCCCCTGCCTTCCAGGATGTATACCATGGCAAGGGTGAGACCATCTTGACCATCTTCAGCCAGAGAGGGAGCAGCTTCAGGGAGTCAGTAGTACCCATCACTGCCAGCAAGAACACCTATAAGGACTTTGAAACTAAGAAATGACATCTCGGTTTTGCTCCCGCCGCCAATCCCTTTCCCTTTTGTATCATGTCTTTTAGATTGTAAGCGTGAGGGCAGGGACCGTCTCATTATTAATCTTTGTAAGTCACTCTGGGAGCCTTTTTTTGTTTGGCTGAAGAGTTAAATTGTTGGAAACAAACAAAGGAGCCAGGGCTTTCTTACATACATTTGTGTGTAAGTGTGTGAACATAAGAAGAGCCATGCTGGATCAGGCCAAGGGTCCATCTCATCCAGCATTCTGTTTACACAGTGGCCAACCACCTGCCTGTGGAAACCCCCCAAGTAGGGCATGAGTGCAATAGCACCCTCCCACTCATGTTCCCTAGCCTCTGATACTGGAGATAGCTATTGCCTCCCACACTGGAGGTCTTCAAGTTGAAGCTGGACAGCCACCTGTCAGGGATGCTCTGACTTGGATTCCTGCATTGAGCAGAGGGTTGGACTTGATGGTCTTATAGGCCCCTTCCAACCCTACTATTCTATGAGTCTATGATCAGGACCAGTAGCCACTGATAGCCTTATCTTCCATGATTGTCTAACCCTCTGTTTAAAATTGTGTACAAAACTGTATATGAATTTTCATGCACACTTTAAAAAAATAATTCAACATTCAGGACAAACTCAAGATTGGGAAAAAAAAAAAAAAGACAGTGGGAGAAACTTACACTGATTCCTCCAACCCTATGTAGAACCAATCAAAATTATTGATATGGAGATTTTGTACTTTCAAAATCTTAAGATGATTCATTGCAGAATTCAAATGCCATTGGGAAAATTGGGCTTCCTCCCCTTTAATCCCCCTCACACAGAAAACATAGGCTTAAATATCTCATGGAAGAATGGTTTAAATTACAATGCTTATGAGTCACAGTTGTTGATCAAGTTTTTGAACCTGACAATCATAAATATGGGGATTATTCAAATTCTGAATTCCTGGGACAGGTCATTAAATTCAGTCTCGGTACCAGCTTCATAAGGATGGAACCAGGGGCTACTTCATGGCACAAAGACCTTTCTAGTAACACCAGTGAAGGTGAAATGTTATTCTACTGAAGCGATTGCTATGCTCCAGAGTCATTTATCATGATGATTTAATTCCTCCTGCAGGTGAAAGAACAGGCTATAAAACAAGGATTCCTCAAAACAATATGTTCATCTTCAGTGGTGCCTAAGTTATCTCTTTTATGATGATGTATAATTTGCATTTGAAACTCTCCAAATGAGATACCAGCTTCTTTTTTTGGAAACGACGACAGCTGAATACCATTTACCAAGTGGCAATTTACCAATGGTATGTACATAAGGGACCACTGAGGATCGACATCCCATCTGCTGCCACTCCAAGCAAAGCAGGGGCTGGTTGGACCAGCTTTGAACGGTGGTCCCTGGGAATAACATGATTTGTGGGCACCACATGATCGTCTTTCCCAATCAGAGCCAGAGGTAAGGCAGAGTGAGATGCAGGAGCAGCATGGTGAGCTGAGACTATTTAAATGGCTGCAAGAGCACAGGATGAGGGGTGAGAATGGAGGAGAAGGGGGGAGAGTGGATGAGGAAGGAGAAGGAGAGCAGAGAAGGTGGAAAAGTTGTGTGTGAGAGAAAGGAGGAAAATGGAGGAGAAGGAAAGAGGATGGTAGTGGAAAAAGGAGGTTGGAAAGCAGAGAGGAAGGGAGGAGCAAGAGAGGGACCAGAGGAAGTAAACAGAGGAGATTGGAGAGCCAAGGCAGCAGGAGGAGAGGAGCCCAGTGGAAAAGAAAAAAGTCAAGATGAGGGAAGTGTGTTAAGCAGAAGGGAGGAAGAGGACAAAGAAAAGAGGAGCATGGAAACAAGTAGATCAGGAGAAGGAGGGGGCAGAGGGAAAGATTTGGACAGAATCCTCAGGAAGAAATAGACAAGCAGATTATTCCTACTTCAGAGCAGGCTGGAGTTGAGGAGAAAGATCAGAAAATAAACACTAGTGGGTGGAGCCTGGGGAAAGGGGCAACCTGATATAGACTACAGTTTTGGAGTGAGGCGGGCGAGACCATCCCAGATGCCCCAATATCCGGGTTCTCAGCCACAGGAAGGGGCTGGTCCCTTGACTACTGATGTGCATCTGAAGTCATCATTGGTCCAGAGAAAGAGGAGAAACATGAGCATGAGGTGGCAGAGAAAGAACTGCATCCCACATCTTTAGGAACCTGGACCAGCACTCAGGGTCTCCCAGTTACGTATCTTCATCCACATTCAGGGCAGAAGAGATCCAAACCATAACCCTGTACTTACCTTAGGGTCCCCATGTCCCTACTAGGGTTCTTAAAAAAAACAATTTCATCTAAGCTTAGTTGTGCCTCTTCAATTGTGATGGAAGAAGTTGGTTTAGATGTGCTCCTCACCATGGAAGGGGTAGAGCAGCTGACAATGTAATGTTGTTGTTCAGTCGTTCAGTCATGTCCGACTCTTCGTGACCCCATGGACCATAGCACGCCAGGCCTTCCTGTCCTGCGCTCTCTCCTGGAGTGTGCTCAAGTTCATATTCATTGCATCCGTGATGCTATCTAGCCATCTCATCCTCTGCCGTCCCCTTCTCCTTTTGCCTTCAGTCTTTCCCAGCATCAGGGTCTTTTCCAGGGAGTTTTCTCTTCGCATTAGGTGGCCAAAATATTGGAGCTTCAGCTTCATTATCTGTCCTTCCAATGAGCGGTCAGGGTTGATTTCCTTTAGGATGGACTGATTTGACCTCCTTGCAGTCCAGGGGACTCGTAAGAGTCTTCTCCAGCACCACAGTTCGAAAGCATCAATTCTTCGGCGCTCAGCCTTCCTTATAGTCCAGCTCTCACAGCCATACATTACTACTGGGAAAACCATAGCTTTGATTAGACGGACCTTTGTCGGCAAGGTGATGTCTCTGCTTCTTACTATGCTGTCTAGGTTTGCCATAGCTTTCCTCCCAAGGAGCAAGCGTCTTTTAATTTCATGGCTACAGTCACCGTCTGCGGTGATCTTGGAGCCCAAGAAAGTAAAATCTGTCACTGCTTCCATTTCTTCCCCTTCTATATGCCAGGAAGTGATGGGGCCAGATGCCATGATCTTAGTTTTTTTTAATGTTGAGTTTCAAACCAGCTTTTGCACTCTCCTCTTTCACCCTCAACAAGAGGCTCTTGAGATCCTCTTCGCTTTCTGCCATTAGGGTGGTATCGTCTGCATATCGGAGGTTGTTGATAATTCTCCCAGCAATCTTAATTCCAACCTCTGATTCATCCAACCCGGCATTTCTCATGATGTACTCTGCATATAAGTTAAATAAGCAGGGTGACAATATGCAGCCTTGTCGTACTCCTTTCCCAATTTTGAACCAATCGGTTGTTCCATGTCTGGTTCTGACTGTTGCTTCTTGACCCTCGTACAGGTTTCTCAGGAGACAGGTAAGGTGGTCTGGTACTCCCATCACTTTCAGAATTTGCCACAGTTTGTTGTGATCCACACAATCAAAGGCTTTAGCATAGTCAATGAAGCAGAAATAGACGTTTTTCTGGAATTCTCTTGCTTTCTCCATGATGCAGCGAATGTTGGCGATTTGATCTCTAGTTCCTCTGCCTCTTCTAAACCCAGCTTGCACTTCCGGTAGTTCTCGGTTCACATACTGCTGAAGCCTAGCTTGTAGGATTTTGAGCATCACCTTGCTGGCATGTGAAATGAGCGCAATTGTGCGGTAGTTTGAACACTCTTTGGTGTTGCCCTTCTTTGGAATTGGAATGTAAACTGACCTTTTCCAGTCTTGTGGCCACTGTTGAGTGTTCCAGATTTGTTGGCATATTGAATGCAGCACTTTAACAGCATCATCTTTTAGGATTTTAAATAGCTCGGCTGGAATACTGTCATCTCCGCTAGCTTTGTTGTTACTAATGCTTCCTAAGGCCCACTTGACTTCACTCTCGAGGATGTCCGGCTCAAGTTCAGTGACCGCACTATCATGGCTATCAGGGACATTCAGATCTTTCCTGTATAGTTCTTCTGTGTATTCTTGCCACCTCTTCTTAATCTCATCTGCTTCTGTTAGGTCCCTGCCTTCTTTGTCCTTGATCATGCCCGTCTTTGCACAAAACGTTCCCTTGAGATCTCCAATTTTCTTGAAGAGATCTCTAGTCTTTCCCATTCTGTTGTTTTCCTCGATTTCTTTGCATTGTTCATTTAAGAAGGCCTTCTTGTCTCTCCTTGCTATTCTCTGGAACTCTGCATTCAGTTGGCTATATCTTCCCCTTTCTCCCTTGCTTTTCGCTTCCCTTCTTTCGTGAGCTACTTGTAAAGCCTCATCAGACAGCCACTTGGCTTTCTTGCATTTCTTTTTCTTTGGGATGGATTGAGTTGCTGCCTCCTGAACAATGTTACGGACCTCCGTCCATAGTTCCTCAGGCACTCTGTCTATCAGGTCTAATCCCTGAAATCTATTCCTCACCTCCACTGTATATTCATCAGGGATATGATTTAGGTCATACCTGAACGGTTTAGTGGTTTTCCCGACGTTCTTCAATTTAAGCTGAAATTTTGCAAGAAGCAGCTCATGATCTGAGCCACAGTCAGCTCCAGGTCTTGTTTTTACTGACTGTATGGAGCTTCTCCATCTTTGGCTGCAAAGGACATAATCAATCTGATTTCGATATTGACCATCTGGTGACGTCCATGTGTAGAGTCTCCTCTTGTGCTGTTGGAAAAGAGTGTTTGCTATGATCAGCATGTTCTCTTGGCAAAACTCTATTAGCTTTTGTCCTGCTTCATTTTGTACACCAAGGCCATGCCTGCCTGTTATCCCGGTGATTTCTTGACTTCCTACTTTAGCATTCCAATCCCCTATGATGAAGAGGACATCTTTTTTTGGTGTTAGTTCTAGAAGGTGTTGTAGGTCTTCATAGAACCGATCAACCTCAGCTTCTTCGGCCTCAGTGGTTGGGGCATAGACTTGAATTACTGTGATGTTGAATGGTTTGCCTTGGATTCGTACTGAGATCATTCTATCATTTTTAAGATTGTACCCCAATACTGCTTTTCCCACCCTTTTGTTGACTATGAGTGCTAATCCATTTCTTCTAAGGGATTCTTGCCCACAATAGTAGATATGATGGTCACCTGAATTAAATTCGCCCATGCCTGTCCATTTTAGTTCGCTGATTCCCAAGATGTCGATGTTCAATCTTGCCATCTCATGTTTGACCACCTCCAGCTTACCTTGATTCATTGATCTGACATTCCAGGTTCCTAAACAATACTGTTCTTTACAGCATCGGATTTTCTTTTCACCACCAGACACATCCACAGCTGAGTGTCCTTTCGGGTTTGGCCCAGCCGCTTCACTCTTTCTGGCGCTACTTGGAGATACCCTCTGCTCTTCCCCAGTAGCATATTGGACACCTTCCGAACTGAGGGGCTCATCTTCCAGCGTCATCTCTTTTAGCCTTGTGATACTTTCCATGGGGCTTTCTTATTTCTTAATTGACAATGTAATAATAACCACTTAATACGCCAATCATCAGCCAAGTGCTGCAGAGAAATGTTACTACTCCCCTGTTCCTCACCCATTTTGATTAGGCGTAGAAGTCTAGTAAAATTCTTCACAGCACTTGGCAGGACAATGCAGATGACCTGGCTCATCAAGAGGTTTCATGCCATCTATTTGCACTTCATTGCTTCCAGTGACGTTGTGAGCACTTTCTTACCCATTTCCTGGTGCAACAAGTCATGCATAAATACCATTTTTTGAAGTGCAACTAATGGTAAGCCATAAAAAGTTTCCTAAACCCATCCAGGGACTTCATAAGAGTTTGATTTCCCTCCTGAAGGGATGCTACTGGGGCATATGCAAATTTACTCTCCAGATAATTGAGCTCTGCAGACTTAACACTGCACAATGTACCTGCATGAATGATGGTTATTACATTCATCTGAAGTCTGAGGGTAGGCAGAATACATAGAGAAGTTCCAGTATTTCTCTGAAGTGAAGCAAAACAAGACTCACCAACCTCTGAGAAAGCAAATGGGTCAGATGAGGCAAATACAACATGTATCTTAATGTTGTTAAAGGATATATATAACAATGGGGTTATTATTTCCTTGGCAGAAAAGTAGGATCATTTTTGTGCATCCTCACATCACTATTGACCATTTTGTCAGGGTGAATGGGTTTTACATCACTATAAAATTATATTCATTTCTTCTTTGTAGCCCTTTTAGATGCCAAATTGGTATAAATTGGCCTTAATATAAAAGTGACCAAGGCCATTAATGATATATTTTTGGAAGCATCAGCTCCTGGCATGTAACAAATGTTCTAGCCACAGCCAAGGAACAGTAGAAGTCACAGAAAATATATTGCTGTCTTTATGGGGTGTTGCTAGAGAAGTCCCTTTGTAACCATAACCAAAAGGGCATGATTTAATGGGATAGTTCTTGAGTCCAGTATGCAGATTGAGGGGAACCTGGGAAATTAGCAACATGGCTTTAGCTAAGGAAGAACCACATCTTCCCATATGAATGGTCAGAAAGCCACAAAATAATGTCAAGGTATTTAATGTTATATGCTCATTTACTGAGACAGCTCTCAGGACTAATCTCTACTTCCCATTATAGTACTTGTGGCATCTGGTTAAGAGCAAGCTCCATTTCCATTTGCACATACTAAGACAAAATTTCTGGCAACCATTTCTTTTTTTGTTAATTTAGACAGGAATGATCTTGCAGGCAAACAAATAAACCATTGATTGCTTTCCCTATTTTGGGTCTTTTTCTCTCCCACCCATTTTGTCAGCCTTCAGAGCAGTTTTGCTTTCAGGCAACGCTTGCTGGGTGCCTCTGTTTCAGGGCAGACAGCAAGGCAAACAAGCCAGGGATAACCCATGGTTCTGGGTTTAGAGATCACAACGAGCCATGGTTTAAACAAGCCAGACTTTGTAAGCCAATAACAAACCATGGGTTCTATTTCTGTTTTTGATAGCTCATTAGCAAACCATGGTTTGTTTGCAGGGATGGGTTTGGACACAACATCTGTGTTCGAGCAACATGCTGTGTCTCGTCTTGGGTTATTTAGCCCATGATGAGCCACAGCAAAAGGTTGCTTATGCAACTCCCACTCAGGGGTTTCCATGTTGCGCTAACCTGGCAAGGGTTATGTGTGGGTTAAATAACCCTCACATAACCTTAAAAAAGACCATGGTTTGTTTAACCCTTGCATATGCTCACCAGGTTTGCACAACATGACAACCTCCAAGTGGGGGCTGTATATTTAAAATGGTGGCTGCATGCACCACAGCCTCACCATGGATTAAACAACCCACAGTGGGCTGTCGTGTTGCACAAATAGCCCCATTTACAAGTCAGACTTCAATAAACCCCAGCATGGCTTATTGTTATGTGTGAGCCACTGTTTGTCTTTTGGGAAATTTCCAGCTCCCTTCAGCTCAGCCTAATGCTTTAATCTGATTTCAGACCAAGGCTGAAACAAGAGTGGCTTGAAGCTACCACAGAACATTTTGCTGTATGAAGCTTGCTCGCTCACTCACTCATTTATTCATTCATTCAAAACATTTCAATGCCATCTTTCCCATGCTAGCTTACACAAACTGCAAAATTAAATAACTTGCTTTATACTGGCTTAGACCATTGGTGCATCTATCTCATTGTTAGGGATGCATGAGCATTTAGTTTGGTTTGGGTTTTTTGAAAATAATTACCTAACATTTTCAACTTTTTTCATGAATGGGATGGAAAAGCCTTGATGATGATGATGATAATAATAATAATAGTGAAAGTGGGACTGACAGATTTGTCCATCCATGCCTAGGGCTTTGCGTAGCTCTTAAAAGTCTGGCTTGAACGCCTCTGTATTCAACCCTGTTTGTGGTGCTGAGGTTGCCATTTCCAGAATCTGATTTTTTTTTATTTTTGCATGTGCAAAAATGCACAAATTCCCACAGAATGCACAAATCCCCCTCCCCCACTCCAGTGTGAATTTTCACTCTTTAGCCCATGGGGAAAATTCACATTTTCAGCCTTCAAATTTTTTTGCGTATTTTTCTATGACAACATTTGCACAACATTTCCCAAAGGTTAGAAAAATGGTCCTCAAGTCTGTGTAGGGATGTATGAAACTCACTTACCTTTTTGCAGAATCTTTCGCGGTGGGGGGGGATGGGGGGGAGGCAATCCGGTCCTCCCCCCGAGAATCCTCAACAGCCAGCTCCGCTCCGCAGCCAGACCATGGAGCAGCCGGCCAGGACCATCCGCAGCCGGATTTCCAGCCACAGATGGGCTGCTGCGGACGCAAATGGTGGCCACCGTAGCGGCCGCCATTTGCATCCAGCCAGGCAGCCATGATAGGCTACATAAGAATTTACGTAGCCTATCATGGCTACCCCAAAAAAAACCCCAGTGTACGCAAATGGCGGCAGCTACGGCGGCCGCCATTTGCGTTCCCTATTTTTCACCAATTTATCTTACATAAATATTTACATAAGATAAAACGGTGAAAAAAAGGGGAACGCAAATAGCATAGTGGGCACCATTTGCATTCCTTTATTTTTCGCCGTTCTAGCCTATGTAAATATTTATGTAGGCTAGACGGGCAAAAAAAAGGAACGCAAATAGCACCCTTTATTTTTCGCCCTTCTAGCCTACATAAATATTTACATAGGCTAGAACGGCAAAAAATAAAGGAACGCAAATAGCGCCCACTATGCTATTTGTGTTCCCCTTTTTTCGCCGTTTTATCTTACATAAATATTTATGTAAGATAAATCGGCGAAAAATAGGGAACGCAAATGGTGGCTGCCGTAGCCGCTGCCATTTGCGTACACTGGGTTTTTTTTGGGGGGGTAGCAGTGATAGGCTACGTAAATTCTTACGTAGCCTATCATGGCTGCAAGGATGGCAATGGCGGCGGCAGCAGCCCGGCCGCGGCCAGCCAGGAGACCAGCCGCCACTGCTGCCGCTGAATCCGCAGCATCCGCCCCAGGTAAGTGCCGTCCTGTGGGGATTCCACGGGGGGGGGGCGCGGGGGGCCGTTCCGCCATGGATTCCGGTGGGCCGGTTTCTAAAGAATCCGGCCTCACTGGAATCCGTGGCGGAATTCTCTGCCATCCCTAAGTCTGTGGCATCCATCCGACAGGGGAAAGGCTGGTCTGCTGCAGAGTCTGCAGGTCAGATTCATAAATATCCAAATTCATTTGGTTCTGTTGAGGATTTCTCTGACATTAAGAACATCAGAAGAGCCCTGCTGGATCAGACCAAAGGTCCATCTAGTCCAGTATTCTGTTCACACAGTGGCCAACCATCTGTTGACCAGGAACCCACAAGCAGGGCATGAGCGCAACAGCTCCCTCCCACCCATGTTCCCCAGCAACTGGTGTACATAGGCTCACTGCCTCTGGTACTGGAGGTAGCACATAGCCATCAGGACTAGTAGCCATTCATAACTTTTTCCTCCAGGAATTTGTCCAACCCCCTTTTAAAGCTATCCAAATTGGTGGCCATCACTACATCCTGTGGTAGTGAATTCCATAGTTTAACTATACGCTGTGTGAAGGAGTCCTTCCTTTTATCTGTCCTGAATCTCCCACCAGTCAGCTTCATGGAAGGACCCCATTGGACTCTACTATTTTGAGAGAGGGAGAAAAATGTCTCCCTCTCTCATTCCTAGCTGTCATGCCTCTCTCGGACTCCTCTGAGGATGAAGGGGAATGGCAAGCTCCAGACCCAGGGGAAGAGCCTAGCACAGAAGTGGCCCAAGCCCCCTTGCCCTCTGTGAAGGAGCCATGTCGGGCTGTAGGAATCCTTCCCTGGAGGATTCAGAGGGTGAAGTGCCACCGACCCCAGCAGAGTGAAGGCGGCTACATGTCAAAGAGCAACATAGGGGAGCCTCTGTCTGTTTAAGACAGAGAGGCTCCCAGAGGCCAGGGGACTGATTGCCAGCAGCTGTTTTGGGATGCTGCTTTTAAAAGCAGGAAGCAGGCAGGGACAAAGCTGCTGGAGAACAATGTTGTTTCCACGTGCTGGATCTTGTCAGTCCCACCTTGACCCTGACCCTCAGCCTTGCTTCTGAATCCCTGTGTTTTTGACCTTGGACTGGAAAATGAACTTCTCTCTGCTACACTGTCTCAGATTTGTCAAACTGGTAAATCCCCCTGCTCTGGCCTCCTCCTTTCCTAGCCTTGGACAGGTCTACTACCTGGCTTATCAGTCAGTGAGTTATTGCTGCTGTTTGCTGGCCAGCTGCAGTCAGATGGCCAGGACTGACACTAGCTACATCTTTCCTCAATACTTTTCAATTAAAAAAAAATAACTAACACGGGGAAACACAATGATACCAGATAACCTTCTAAAGAGACCCTGGGAGCCCAGGCAGCCACTATGAATCCCCGTTGTCCAGTTTACAAATATTTTCCATTTCTGGTGAAATTTCAGAGTGCTGGGGCTTCATGAAACAACAGGGTACATCGATCTCAAACCAGGACCTTCCTCACTTAGCACAGTGCTCACCTTCTCTGCCATTCTCTTGCATCATGCTGAACATTGGCAGTGTTTCTGTTGCTGCCAGTGTTGCTACTGCTAGCATATGTGTGGGTGTGCTCTCCATGGAGCCGCCACAGCATGTAACTTCTTTAAAAAAAACAACAACATTGTGATGATTAAAAAATGTTCTCTCTGTAAAATATTCAAAAGAAACGCACACACACACACTCCCACCCAAAATATAGTAGCATATTATGGGTGCTTCAAATGAAACTGCCAACACTTCCAAGATTAAAAATGGATTATTCAACACCAATTACCTGTGGTGTTACTCAGCAAGTTGCTGTGGTTTTCATATGGATTCTTAGAGGGCCACTCTCTGCTATGCTGAACATGACTTGTAACATACTTGCCCCGCAAAGTTGCCCACCACCACCTCTGGGCTATGCATACAAGGATGCAAGTAGTGTTCAAACTGGTTTTACTTATTTACTTATTCTGTACATTTTTTTCCCATTATACATGATCATGACTCAATAAAATCACTACCAGTTTCCTGAGTAGTGGATAATGGGCCTGTGTCAAGAAAAAGCATGGTTGGGCACCTGCCAGGTCCCACACCCCAGCAGGGTCCCACTGCTAAGAGCAACTTTCTCCTGCTTTTCACCATGCAACCCACTTATTCATTTGCCTCTCACTCTGGCCCAGACAATGGTGGTGACGGTGAGGAGGAGCAGTAGATGCCCTGGCCTACTTGCTCACCGGCTCTCTGCCTGTCAAGCAAGCAAGTGGTAGCCATGATGAGAAAAAAGGAGAAGCAGCAGCAGCTGGTGACAATGGTGGTGAGAAGTTAGTCTCACTGAGGGAGGGGGCCCACTGAGGGTATTTTGCCCAAGGACCCTCAAAGACCTGGAGCTGGCACTGCTGAGTACATCAGCAGCAGGGTTAGGGCCAACTCAGAACCATGGTGGGTGGGAGGTGGGTTGGAGTCTTAAAGGTGGTTGGGAATAGATTGGAACTAATTTTGCCCCTGATCAGGGCTGCAGCAGGGTTCAATTTAACTCAGGTTCAATTTAACTCAGAATAAGGGAAATAGCTCAGCTGTGAAGGGGAAGGTAGCAGGGTAGTTTGAGCTAAAATTAACTAAATCAGAATAATATATCATGATTGAAAACAAGATCTATGAACAGTCACTGTAAAAGAAAATCTACCATATGAGGAAACATCTTGCCTTAAAAGTGCTCTTCCCCCACAGCCACCTCCAAATATCGATTCTCGCCATGTTCTTCTCCATTAGAAATGAAGGAGCTGCTTCCTACAGCTTGTGATATTTTGTTCAGATGGTATATTCAAGATAGAATGTCATATCTGCTTTGAACTTTCTGTTCTTTTTTGGGAATATTTATTCTGGAGTATGTTATTGATAGGGGTTGGGAGAGATATAAGATTGCATAGGCATGCGCTTCAGTCATCCTTCTGCAAGAGCCCCTGCTTTCCCTCTTTCCTGCTGAGATGATGTTCGCTGTTTGTACTGTGCACTAACTTCCTTATGAGTTAATCTCCTAGCCTCTTGGTAGATGTAGGCTGCAGCCCATCTCAGGTATGTGTTACAATGTAGGTCCACCTCGTGGACAGTAACCTCATTTGATTCTTCGGCAGTGGCCTACTTAACCGCTGTAGCGCTTTTTGTCCGTGTCTTTGGTAACGACTCTTAAACAAAAAGTAAGATGGTTTTTAGCCTTGTGATACGTTCCATGGGGTTTTCTTGGCAAGAATACTGGAGTGGGTTGCCATTTCCTTCTCCAGTATTCCAGATGACAGTATTCCAGCCGAGCTATTTAAAATCCTAAAAGATGATGCTGTTAAAGTGCTGCATTCAATATGCCAACAAATCTGGAACACTCAACAGTGGCCACAAGACTGGAAAAGGTCAGTTTACATTCCAATTCCAAAGAAGGGCAACGCCAAAGAGCGTTCAAACTACCGCACAATTGCGCTCATTTCACATGCCAGCAAGGTGATGCTCAAAATCCTACAAGCTAGGCTTCAGCAGTATGTGAACCGAGAACTACCGGAAGTACAAGCTGGGTTTCGAAGAGGCAGAGGAACTAGAGATCAAATCGCCAACATTCGCTGCATCATGGAGAAAGCAAGAGAATTCCAGAAAAACATCTATTTCTGCTTCATTGACCACGCTAAAGCCTTTGATTGTGTGGATCACAACAAACTGTGGCAAATTCTTAAAGTGATGGGAGTACCAGACCACCTTACCTGTCTCCTGAGAAACCTGTACGAGGGTCAAGAAGCAACAGTAAGAACCAGAGATGGAACAACCGAGTGGTTCAAAATTGGGAAAGGAGTACGACAAGGCTGCATATTGTCACCCTGCTTATTTAACTTATATGCAGAGTACATCATGAGAAATGCCGGGTTGGATGAATCAGAGGTTGGAATTAAGATTGCCGGGAGAATTATCAACAACCTCCGATATGCAGACGATACCACCCTAATGGCAGAAAGTGAAGAGGATCTCAAGAGCCTCTTGTTGAGGGTGAAAGAGGAGAGTGCAAAAGCTGGTTTGAAACTCAACATTAAAAAAACTAAGATCATGTCATCTGGCCCTATCACTTCCTGGCATATAGAAGGGGAAGAAATGGAAGCAGTGACAGATTTTACTTTCTTGGGCTCCAAGATCACCGCAGACGGTGACTGTAGCCATGAAATTAAAAGACGCTTGCTCCTTGGGAGGAAAGCTATGGCAAACCTAGACAGCATAGTAAGAAGCAGAGACATCACCTTGCCGACAAAGGTCCGTCTAATCAAAGCTATGGTTTTCCCAGTAGTAATGTATGGCTGTGAGAGCTGGACTATAAGGAACGCTGAGCGCCGAAGAATTGATGCTTTCGAACTGTGGTGCTGGAGAAGACTCTTACGAGTCCCCTGGACTGCAAGGAGGTCAAATCAGTCCATCCTAAAGGAAATAAGCCCTGAGTGCTCATTGGAAGGACAGATAATGAAGCTGAAGCTCCAATATTTTGGCCACCTAATGCGAAGAGAAAACTCCCTGGAAAAGACCCTGATGCTGGGAAAGACTGAAGGCAAAAGGAGAAGGGGACGGCAGAGGATGAGATGGCTAGATAGCATCACAGATGCAATGAATATGAACTTGAGCACGCTCCGGGAGAGAGCGCAGGACAGGAAGGCCTGGCGTGCTATGGTCCATGGGGTCACGAAGAGTCGGACACGACTGAACGACTGAACAACAACAACAACAAAAGATGGTTTTTAGTTGTTACGGTAGGACACCAGTGAATGCTGAGACAATGGGAAGCATTTTAATATCTTGGAACTATCGGGCTGCTAATATATGCTAATATATGCTAATTAGGACCTTTAAAAACATGCTTAATTAAAGGAGTATATCCTTCACATGAGGAGCCGATTATTGGAAGATACCTCCTGAGATCCTTTTACATCAGAGATCCAAGGATTTATCCTGCAGTATTGGTTGGGCAAAGGATGTATGCTGCCTCTCAGCTATGGTCCCATGAAGCCAGTGTGTGTGATACAAGGCTAAGTGTGAGTGAAAAGAGCCTGAGAGAGGGAGAAAAGTTTGTGGGGAGAGCGATAGTTAGAACTCCATTCAGGATGCCAGAATACACAGGGCTTGCTCTGGATGTAGTAGTAAGTAATTAGTTTAGGGATAGGTGGAATATGAAAGCTGTTTTTGCACTTGAAGAATGCGAGTACTGTGGCTGGGGTGAGTGAACCCCTCAGGAGCTGATCCAGTTTGGACAGAGGTTGAGGTTGACAGAAATTCTGCCACACAGACCAGGGACCCTGTTGGAAGGAAATCGAGAAGGACAGTAAGAACAGCAGCAGCTGCAGCAGCTGCAGCCACCCTTTGGACAGGAAAGTGTGTGGTGAGTGACATGGTGAGGGAAGAGCAAGCAGAGGGAAAGTCTGCTAGAGAATGGCGAGCTCCTTTGGCCCTGGATGTAAGGGAGGAAGAGCATGTGAGAGAGGTGGAGGAGGAAGGGAGAGAGAGATGGTGCTCAAGCTGTGGAGTGGGGCTCATGGCAGTGGAGTGCTGAGGCAGAAGCTAGCTGAACTCAAGCCAGGGGCAGTCTCTAGTGAGAGGAGGAAAGATGGAGGCAAGACCTCAGATGGAAGCATCTAGAACAGAGGTAGGCAGTCGCTGGGGCCTGTGGGCACTTTGGGGAATTTGAGAAACTGTCCTGGGCACAAGCATAAAATGGCTGCCATGGATGGGCATGGCTTATCACAAAGGACAAGTAATCTGCCCAAAGGCATTCATGGAAAATTAAGATAGCAGCAGCTAGAAGCTCCCACTTCACTTTTGAAGCAGTCCTAGCTGCCAATAAGATTTTTTTTTTTAAATAAAATTAGAAATTGGGAGGAGCCAGCGGGCACCACATTGTCTACCCCGATCTAGAGCAATCTTCACCAACCTGATGTCCTCCAGATATTTTAGATTTCAACTCCTACGGGCCCCAGCTGGCATGCCCAATGGTCTAGAATGCTGGAAGTTGTAGTCCAAAACTTCTGGAGGGCACCAGGAAGGCTGGTTGAGAGGCACAGAAGGAAACAAAATAATGAAGGCACCACATAGTATTAGTACTGAGTGGGTTGCAGGCACTCTGACCCATAGGTGAAGGAAATCATCTGGCAGACAGGGTGAAGGTATCCACGATGGCCAAACTGAAATACAAACAAGGCTACTGTTTAACCCCACCCCTGAATACTGCTAGCTTTGTTTTGCCTAGATGGGGTCATGGACTTCTGTGACATGAGCTACCCACAGGCATGTGAGGTACATCCAGTCAAAAAGAATAGTTTACCATGAATCCCATTCACACAATAAATCATAAAGAATGTAGTATGTTTACTTAGATACATGTGAAAACCATCTCTGGGATAGACCCTAACATGAAATGGATTTAGGGCCAAACTAGATGATATGAGAAATGTGTGACTGTATTTCACATGTCTTATATAAAAAAAAAGAAAACAGAAGAGCAGGCACAGGAGGGGGGCTTAATCGAGATTAGAAGGTTTAGCTCTTCCCTTCCCCTGCCCCCACCTCATACCATGGTCCCAATGAAAATCTCACCACCCACCAAAGCTGCTCTTTGCCCGAATGGCAGCTTTCCTCCCAAAGAAAATCTTGGAGCAAGATTTTCATCAGGACTGCAGCACACGGGGGAAGAGTTAGATTCCCTCTTCCTGTGCATCCCAGTCCTAATCCTGATTGGGCCCCCATACCTGTTATTTCTTTTCTTTCCAAATCACACATTTGTCATATCACCTCGTTCAGCCCTGAGAGACATTGTACTAGTTCTTGCTGCTGGTACCACTATCACATTCACTTCACACAATCTCTGTTTAAAATGGCTTGTGTGTGATGTGCACTCAAAAAGAAAGCCACTTGCCCCAAAGGACAAAACAGCAACCACAACCACACACACACACACACACACACACACACACACAGAAAGCAGTTCTCTATTTTGAGGAGTTTTTTTCCCAATGGAAGATTTGCCAAGTTCCCACACTGCCTTTGTACCAAGCAGAAAGGTAGGAGGAGATACAGGCTATTTTTACCTCAAGAGGTTTCTATTGTCAGGGATTTCTAGGACCGTTTCATTTTGAATTGATGCTGGCTGGAGACAAAGTCAAAAGATCACAGCTTTTAAAAGCTTTGACAAGATGCTGAGTCCCTTTAAAATCGTTGGTCTAATTTATGTACCCACTTTTTTTTTAACTGGACACTGGGCCCACCTGCTATCTGTCTAATAGAAATGTGAATCAGGAATAATACTGTTGCCAGTGACTCTACAGCATATAAGTACTTTACGTTTTGAAATGGGAGAGACAACATGGGATGTGAGATGAAAAGGATATCTGTATATTTAAATGTTAATTGGTAAAGGAACAGTATTATGGGAGGGGGAAATAAGAGGAGGCAGAATTTGTGCGTGAAAGAATTAATACGGCCAGTGGGGGGAACGTCTTTCTATTCCAAGAATATTTTTCAAACTACACTTAGAAAACATTGGCTATGATCCAAAGCCTGATTGCCAACACCGTTTTGTTGCTGCTGTTGTCCTTCCAGTTCAGCAGTATCATGCCAGACTCCATGTTCAGCTCTCCTGAGCCAGAAAATTAGTGGTGCAGCAGAGTCAGTGGGGGTCACATGTGGCCCACAAGCCACGTGTTCTCTACCCAGCCCCGAGGGTTCTTTTAAGAGTATGCATTTTTTAAGCGGCAGCCTAGGACACAACACAAGAATTTTACTTTCTGGAAGACCTGAAAATATGACATGGAACTTTTGTATCTGCAGGCATAATAGATAGATCAGGAAGGCCATATATCTGACATCCTCAATAATTTTTAAATGGATATCTGATTCAGAAAGTTGCTCTGTATACTCACCTAATGTTTGCCTATACCTAATCCCATATCTGGTATTACCAACCTGGCTTAAAGGAACAGGTGGTTTTAACATGCCCACACAAAATAGGATGGCTCTACTTGGAGGAAGAGAAACGATACCTTATACGAAGTTCCATAATCTGCATCTCCCCAAAGCTTTGATCTTGGTTTGTTTGCTTTATTGAGAACATTTAGTATCAATGAAATCTACACAAGCTGCCAAAAATAAAAGCATCATGGACATATGTTCTTTGGAGAGAAAAAAGAAACAACCAACCATTTGCTGGTGCTGCTGACTGAAATTGGAAGCATTGTTTCTTTGACACCACCATCCACACCAATTTATCAACACAGACATGTCATTTTAATTTACAGTTATTTTCTCTGCTTATTTTTATGTTCTCATTCACATTTGAAGCTCATCTGCCTAAACTCCACTTCCATCGTTTTTTTATGCTTAATAACGGCTCTTCATCTCAGAAATGTCAAACATAATGAAAAATGGAGGACAACAAATGAGAAACGTGGCCGTGCCCATCTAAAAGGCTAAAACAGAATACAACATTGAGCTTGTGGGCTCCTTGTCTTGGGGGACTACTGTATTTGTGTCACTGGGTCACCAGAGCCAGACTGAAGAGTGGGATTTGACTGTTGGCTTCAGAAGGCTTGCAATATAGATGAAGACTAGCTAGAGGGAAATATATATTATACCTGGCCAAAAATGCCACCATCCAGCCCAAAACATTTTGCTGCCTGAGGCAAAGTGAGATGGGTAACTTCTTCCCACTCCATCCGACTAGCTCATTTCCCAAACTTGAAGAAGTGGGTCTGTGTCACATTTGACCAAGACAGAAAACTGCAGCTATATACACAGCCCCACTTAGCAACAGATGTATTAATCTGGCTGAGTGTTTTAGGCTTCAAGAATTAATTTATATGGGTTGTGGTCCTTGAAACTTCTCTCGAGACAAACAACACAAAGTGGTGCCGCAAAATATACAGTTATTGCTCAAACAGTATTAGGGAATAACAAACTATGCAATGATAAAGCAAGCAAAACATATTATTACACACAATGCAATTAACATGATTAGAAGCGTAACTGAAATCACGGCTAGCATATTTCTTAGTAAAATGAATCAAAGGTCTGTTTCTCTCAACCAACGAAGCAGTCATCATTAAGATCTTACAGTTACCTATCTGGCAAGCGTGGTTTGCAGAGCTTAGGTAATCATGTTTGGTAGGCTTCTTGTTCTCCCAGGATCTCTCTGGGCAATGAGAAACAAAGGCTTGCTTTTTATAACTCATATTTGGATGACCTCATCCTAAGTTTCAGACCTAGTCAAACCACCATTCTTATTTCTCTCAGTGTAGCCAGGTCTGGCATTGACACCAGTAACGCCTAGATAATGGCTTCTCTGGTAAGCTAAGCAGCTTACTGCTTTCTCTACTCGACTGACCCACACGTGGCAGCCTTCCTTCATTTCCAAAAATACAATCCATTGCTCATAGTTATCTCACAACACAGACAGAACTAGTCGCATCTGTTACTGATCACATACAGTTAGCATACACAGATAATTAGGAATAGCACTTCTATGAAATACAATGAATTCTTATCAAGAATGCATGTTACATTCATAGTCTGTGACAAAAGGACAAGATGGTGCCCTCCACTATTCCTCATAAGGAACATGACTGGACTGGCAGTTGAATCTTCCTTCAACAGCAGCAATAATAAGGTCTTCTACCACATCTGAGGGAAACAGGCTACTTTAGGGGGTGCCGGGCAGGCTGTGTGTCACACACAGCTCAGTCCTCTGAGGGGGTGAGGGTCAGGGGACTGAGGAGGAATGGCTGGGGAGGGGTGCCACTGCTGCCTTCCAGCATTTGCCATCTGAGGCAGTTGCCTCACTCTCTCTCATGGTAGGGCCAGCCCTGTTCTCTCCCGCCGCCGCTTTTCACCTGCTCATTTGGAGGATATATGAAATTAAGTAAAAGGTAGGGGACACAGTATTGGTGGCAGTGGTGCTCCCAGCTGTCGTTTCCTCTCCACCAAAGGAAAACCAAGATAATAAAGACTAGGGGCGAGGCTTATAAAAAGCATGTGAAAAGCTTCAGTGTTTCAACTAATTAGGTTATTTTCTGCACTTGGACAGAGATGAGATTTCACTGCCTTGGGACTTCCCTGAGTTATGCCCTGTGGATCAACATCTGAGGGACAGGATGCACAGTTCCCCAGAGTCTTAAAAAAGAAACCTTTGGAGTTTCTGCATAGCCCTGAGCTATGATTAGTGTCGAGGACTTGGAGAGAAAATAAAGAAAAGCAGAGAAACACCTTCCATTTGAGGGGGGGGGGTGATTTGTTTCAGATCGGAGCCCTCTGTCTATCCTATGCCCTGCTGGCAAAAGCCAGGCAGGGAAGGAGGAGGATAGAGGTGATTTCACCTCCTGTTCCTTTAAAAAAACAAAAAACACCCAGTTTCAGCTAGATGGCCCTCTGAGCAGCGGGCGGGGATGGTGATGGAGAGGCTGTAGGAACCTGCAGACCTTAGCTTCTCCTCTTCCTTCCCCTCCCTCCCCCTGTTGCAACCTTGGAGGAACAGCTGCTGCAGTACTTTCCACAGCAGCTATAAGGAGGCAGGGCTAGGTGAGGGAGAATGGCCCAATGTTGGATCCCCCCTCCATAGACATAGTGTCTAGGACCTTGAGAGGAGGACATATCCTATGGTCCATGGGATGCTCTCCCAGGGATGATAAGATTGCTCTGTTACTGTAGATATGAAAGATTCTTCCATACTGAACATACTTTTTGCACATACTTTTGGCTCTTATTTTACATTCTGAGCCAGGGAAGAAATGCTCAGGGAATTGACACTCAATTTACAAGACATTCAGGTATTATGAGCTGGCCAAATTTGTATTCTGAAGCAGGTAATTACAAACTTTAGGAACAATCACTATGCAGAATAAATTCTATGAAAAAAGAGAGAACTCATGCACATTTGCATACTTTGCATAATTTACACAGGTTGACAATTCAGCTTTTATTCTCATGGAATGTGCTTACTTTGGCACAGGATTGGCAGGCAGGAGGGAGTTTGCACAGAATACAAACAATTCTGGATACATATTATTTAAAATGTCGATTTATGCCCAGTTTACCAGCAAAAAAAGTCCCCGAAAGCAGCTAGCACTAAAATAGAGTAAAATACATGCAAAATCATACACACAAATAAAATAAAAAGCCCAATGGATGAAAAGAAATCAGCTGCACTAAATCAGGACATTACACATTTTAAAATCTATAGACAGAAATATGGAAAAAAACATATTATGCAGTTGATTTTGTAAAATGACAGATTAACATCAACACTGAAGTGGGGTCTGTTTGTTATAGCTCATTTGTTTTCTGTATTTTATTGTGCTTCTCATCAAATAATAAAGCTTGACTCTAAATGCTTACCAGTACCAATAATGTAAGTGGTGTTTATTGATGACTCTTTAGTATACAGTGATACTATCTAGGACCACTTGTACTCTTCGAAATTAACTTTTTTTAACTCCCCCCCTTTCCTAATTTTATAGTTTATTTTGGATCCTGGAAAGAGAAATTGCCTTTCCTTTAAAAAATATGAGTGCCATAATTGGTGCAGTGCAATTCAAAGTAATAAAAATCTTGCTGCGGTAATGCGAAGAAAATTGCCTGAGAGACCTAGCTGGCTAAATAAATAATGAAATGAAATGAAGGAAAAATCACCATGCACAACAGAATACTACAAATAACGAATAGGATGAATACAGAAAACTGTTCACTGTGATTGTTTACAGCAGCAGTCTGCTGTGATTTTATACCACAGGCAAGAGGGGAAAGGGCACAAGAAACACAATAAAATAAAACTGGAGGCTTACAGCCCAGATTCTGGTAGGTTATTTCAAGTCAGTTGGTGATTCTTCACCTTTGCATCTCCCAGCCACATGTAGCTGTCCTCTGTGTTCTTTTTCTTCCCAGATATTTTCCCCCTCTCAGACTCTTGGCTCTGGTCTTCACCTTATTCCTCAGGACCATTCCCTCTCTCAAAACTCAGCCCACATCTCCTTAGCTTCCCAGCTTTCTTGGCCAGCTATCTTCTGAGGCTGCAGACTTTGGCTTGCCCAGGCCCTTCCTTTTCCTTTTCTAAGCTGTTCTGAATAACCTGCAGAGCCCTTTCAATGTTATTCAAACCAGTAGCATAGTGGAGCCGGGGCTCACAGGGACACAGCACCATCACTGGCTCTCTTTAAGCTTCTGTAGCATTTGTTTTCAGAATTGCCATGCCACCACATCTTGGCGGTGCAACAGTGTAGTGAGAGCCGGTGTGGAGTAGTGGCTAGAGTGTTGGACTAGGAGTCAGGAGACCCGCGTTCTAGTCTCCATTCAGCCATGAAGCTCACTGGGTGACTTTGGGCCAGTCACAGACTCTCAGCCCAACCTACCTCACAGGGTTGTTGTTGTGAGGCTAAAATGGAGAGGAGGAGGATCATGTATGCTGCCTTGGGTTCCTTAAGGAGGAAAAAAGGTGGGTTATAAATATGATAGATAAATAAACAAACAGTGGGCCACATGTTCCCCACCCCTGTCTTATCCTTGGGATGGACACCACCACTACCACCACTTACTGGACCATGATTCAGCTTCACTTCAGGCCAGTGCCAGCAAACACAGGCTGAAGTAAATATTTTGGTTACAAGGCGAGTGCCTGACCCCCTTTATCTCTGGGAGACAAGGAACTGGGGATTATTATTGTGGCTGTACCCTCTGAGATGTGCTTACACATGTAGTCTGCTCCTCTCCTCCAAACTGTGATACACTTCACTCTATGATAAAGTCTACAATGAGGAAAAAGACACCATCAGGGTTCCAGATCATGTGTAGCCGTACATGTGGAGCCTCCCTCCCTCCAGACATTCATGCTGCATGCATGGACACCTATGGTGTGTGCGTGACATAATATGCACAATGCCAAGGGGTAGGGAGACATGATGCAGCCCCACTGCCCACTTGTGAATTGAGGTGAGTTGGATTATAACACCTGAACAGAACTAAGTTAGGCCTACAAATATGGTCTTTCTAACATATGAACAATGCACTGGACAAGACTGGATCCTCAGATGTTTCCTGACAAGTGTCAGGCGGATTAAAGGGTTTCTCTTCCCTCCTCCCATCCCCCAGTTTTGTGCTGCTCTTTTTAGAGCAGCACACAGACAGACTGCCTAATATAAAGCTTTGCTATTAAAGGAAAGATAACAGCCGTTCACAAGGCCTGCCAAAATACCTAGTTTTATTACAGGTAACAAAAACATATGGGTATGTTCCAGCCCTCAGGTGACAAAAGTATAGTTGTTATTGTTGTTTTTGAAATGTGGTGGTATTTAGAAATGTGCATTGCAACGAATATGCCCGTGTTTGAGACTTTGAGATTAATATTTTCCTGTATCAGGTGAGTCTCTCTTTGTGTGCCCCCCGGCCATCAGGTTTAGCAGGTGGCAATGATGTGATATGGAGCCTGCATTGTAGTTGAGCCCTCCTTTTGGAAATCCTGTCTGATTATCACAAGGATAGTGGCAGGGGCATCATTATAGAAGGGCCCACCTGGGCACAGGCTCTGGATCTTTTTTGAGCTGTGCCCCGGATCTTTTGAGCTGTCCTAATTGCCATTTTTTTTACATTTCCCCATTGACTTGTATTGGAAAACAAAAATGGCCATAACTTTTTTTAGTTCGTATGATAAATGCATGACATTGGGAGGCTTGGTAGCCCCCATGGGGCTGATTGAATATGCCAAATTTCAGGGAGTTAGTTCTGATGGCTTTTGTGCTAGCCACAGGTAAAGTTTGCTTTTTTCAAGAAAATGTGTCAAAGAAAGAGCTATATTTTGTTTGTGCTTCCACATACATGCATGGAATTTGGGGACCTGGCAGCCCCTATAGAGATGACTGAGTCTGCCAAAGTTCAGTCAGTTAGGTCTAGTGGCTTTTGTGCTAGTCATGCATAAAGTTTCCTTTTCTCAAAGTCTAAAACAAAAAGTAAAACTGTCAAGTCACCCAGGGGATTAGAGATCCTAATCAGAAGGTGTCTAAGGTGACCATTAGAAGGTCACTATCCCTAACCCCTGATGTAGGGGTTTTTTGAGGTGCAAAAACTGTCTCTCTCCCTACTTTTCTTTTCTGCTCTTACATGCCCACTGTTGGGAGCTTGCCTGCAATGAAATTTTGAAGAGGGAGATGGAAGGGAAGAAAGAGCTCCATGTGAAATACTGGTATTTCACACAGCATCTGATTTTACTGCCCCAAACTGGAACCTTTGCCTTCTGCAGAAGTGTAGTAGCTTCAATACAGCAAAGGATCCAATCAGCCTCCACAAACTTCTTTCTCCCCCTCCACTTTAATTTCTCATAAATAGCTGTAGGACTCAAATAATTCCAAAGGGAGGGTTAGGACTATGTGGCGTCATAATTGAGAAACTGCTGGGGCTTTTAAATAGGTTCTACAGTTTTAAAAAAGCTAGAAAAACCCCTCAGCTACCTCACCTCATAAAGGTCATTTAAGTACATGCAATCCTTACAAACCATGCACTGCTTCCTAAATTCCTCTGAAGTACTACCTCTCTGAAAGGAGCCACTTGGCTTAGGGAATTCTCTCTACCCCCCCCCCCAATGCATTTCCATTCTTCTTTTCTTTTTCCCTCCCCAATCCTGTTCTTTCTTTCTCTTCTTTATTCCACCCAGAGCATATCTTGGGGAATTCTTATACAGAATTATCTTTGGCGGGCAAGAGAAGTTCTGAACTGTATTTGACTTTATACAAACAGGCAAGAGGGTTGTTTTTTCTCCTTCTCCTCTCTCAAGACTTTGAGAAGAGTGGGTTCACATGGTCACAGAGAAACAAATCTGGGGCTGTTTTGTCAGTTGCCATTATCCAGCAATAGGAAGGGCTGTAGCTCAGTGGTAGAGCACATGCTTGGCATGCAGATAGTGCCAGGTTCAATCCCCAGCATCTCCAGGTAGGGCTATGAAAGAATCCTGCCTGAAACTTTGGAGAGCTGCTTCTGCCAGTAAGTGTCAACAATTCTGGGCTAGATGGACCCAGGGACTGATTCAGTATAAGGCAGCTTCCTATGTTCCTATGAACAGAAAGCTTTTATTATAACAGGAGTTTTTGGTTTGTTTTTTAAGTGGAGGGGAGATACATATTGCTAATTTATGCAATCCTACTGAGAAGTCCCATTGTGTTTAATTAGGCTTACCCTTAGGAAAATGTGCATAGGATTCCAGCACAAGTTACTTTTGCAGAGAAGTTTGCACCTTGATGTTCTGCATGTTTACTCAGAAATAAGTCCTGAGTTGTGAGTAGGGATGTACGAAAGTCACTTACCTTTTGCGGATTATGTTGATGGGGGGGGAGGAGTTCCATCCCTCCCCCCCGGGATCCTCGACGGGGGGGGAGGTGATCCGTTCCTCCCCCCCCGGAATCCTCCGCGGCTGGCTGTGCTCCGCGGCAGCTCCGCAGAGCAGCCAGCCAGGCCCAGCCAGGCCAGAGCCATCCACAGCTGGATTTCCAGCCGCGGAGGGCTCTGGGGGGGGGGGAACCATGTATGCAAATGGCGGCGGCTACGGCCGCCACCATTTGCATTCCTTATTTTTGCCGTCTTAATCTACGTAAATATTTACGTAGACTAAGACTGCGAAAATAAGGGGAACGCAAATAGCGTAGCAGACGCTATTTGCGTTCCCCTTATTTTCATCGTCTTAGTCTACATAAATATTTACGTAGACTAAGATGGCCCAAAATAAGGAATGCAAATGGCGGCGGCCGTAGCCGCAGCCATTTGTGTATGCTTTTTTTTTTTTTTTTACCCAGTCGTTTTAGGCTACGTAAAAACTTATGTAGCCTATCACGTCTCTGTAAAACAAAAACAAAAAACCTGCAAATGGCGGCGGCGGCAGCCGGTCAGAAGACCAGCCGCCGCAGCCGCCACTGGAGCCACCGCCACCCAGAAGATCCACCCCAGGTAAGTCTCGTCCCGGGGGGGGGGATCCACAGGGTGGCGGGGGAGTGGCAGGCCATTCCGCCACAGATTTCAGGGGGCCGAATGCACTGGCATTCGGCCTCACCGAGATCCGTGGTGGAATTCTTTGCCATCCCTAGTTGTGAGCATCGTGCTGCAAGCTTAATACAGTGCCTACCCAAATTTGTCTAATTCAGCTCAGTCCTATGCATGTTTTGTCATTTGTAGGGATGGCGGAGAATTCTGCCATGGACTCCAGTGAGGCCGGATTCTAAAGAATCTGCCCCCCCCCCCGAGTCCATGGCGAAACAGCCTCCCGCCCCCCCCCGCGGAATCCCCTCGGGATGGACTTACCTGGTGGTGGATGCGGCGGTGGCAGCTCCAACAGCGGATGAAGTGGCAGCGGCGGCTCCAGCCGCTGCCGGGCTGCTGCAGCCACAAATTGCGACCATCATAGCGGCTGCCATTTGCATCCCTACACTAGCCTGTGATAGGCTACGTATATATTTACGTAGCCTATCACAGCCAAAGAAGGGACGCAAATGGCGTAGGGGATGCCATTTGCATCCCTGCTTTAGCCGAGATAGGCTACGTAAATATTTACGTAGCCTATCACGGACTACCGTAGAGACGCAAAAGGCATCCCCTACGCAGGATGCCATTTGCGTCCGCACCAGCCCAGCAGTGGCTGGAGGCCCTGCTGCGGATTGGCCTGGCCGGCGGCTCCACGACATGGCTGTGGAGCAGAGCCGGCAGGGCAGGATTCCTGGGGAGGGGGACAGGATTGCCTCCCCCCCGCCGAGGATTCCGGGGGGAGGAATGGATCGCCTCCCCCACCAGCGGATGCCCTGACTGGAACCAGGTAAGGGATTCATACATCCCTAGTCATTTGTGGGTTTGGGTTCTTTTTGCAAGAACTCTAGCTTCAGTGGTGAGGGAAAGGCAGTTAGTACATGCTCAGAGTTTCTCCATAACTTAGTCCTAGTTTTGAAAACAGACTCATTGGCTGAATCCTGGTGAAGTCTTGGCACAAATGAAGTTATGGGGAAGAAGATACAATGAGAGCTTGTGCATAACAAGGAGGAGGTAGAGAGGAGTTGCACAAAACAAGACATCTGTTTTTATGAAGAGTTGCTGGAGGATGGTAGGATGAGGAGGGATGGTTGCATGCAGGGGAACAGAATTGGTAGGGGGAGAATGTAAGTGCTCAGCCATGAAAGAAAAACATTCTGCACATGCTCAGAGGCACTCTATATTTAAGAACATAAGAAGAGCCATGCTGCATCAGACCAAGGTCCATCTAGTCCAGCATTCTGTTCACACAGTGGCCAACCAGATGCCCATTGGAAACCCACAAGCTGGACATGAGTGCAATAGCACCTTCCCACCCATGTTCCCCTTCTGCTAACATTGGTGAAATGTACATAAATTCTAGTAATTCTACATTAGAATGCATGTATATCCTTCAGAAACTTTGGAGGTTTCTTGCCTGGGGGACACCTCTAATGACCTGTGCATTTTCATATAAATGTACCCAAAAACTATTGGGGAAGGGGTGAATGGAAGGGAAAGCAAATCACTCCCTCCCTCAAATTGGAGAACTCCCCTTCCACATGAACTGCTGCACCTATCCTTCTGAAACTTTGCTGGTTTCTTACTTAGAGACAACAATAGGCTGTCTGCAATTTTCAAAACAATGGTCCACAAGGAACATAGGGAGAAAGGTATGTCCTCTTTTGGAGACCTCACAATGTCAAGGCCATCCTTGCACAAAAACCCTTGTGTCTAGCATTCTGAAATTTGGCAGACATGATCTCCTCTGATGGGGCAATGAATCCTGAAATTTTTATCCCATTCTTCCAAGGAATTAAAATGCTATTGGTAGTTCCCTTTAAAAGAAAATCAAAATATAAACCCTGCACTTATTTTTCTGACATTGGGCAGATGTAATCCCCTTCTAGGGCCTGAAATTATCATCCAGTTCTGACCAAGATAAAAAAGTTACAGTTTTTTTTTCTAATTCTTTTCCCATGGTAGTCAACAGGAAGCATAACGACTCATTTTTCCAAACCTTGACTCAGGTTTGGTGCTGAGCTGAAGTGGTCCGACTACAAACAAACTGACCCGAGCAGAAGCGGGATGTTTTCCAAAATGCTGAATCTGGGACTGAGTTGAAGTGGGGGGAGGGGTCCAGTGCACACTTGTTATGTATGTATGTATGTAATCTATATACACACACAAGCACACTGCATGCATACACACACACACATATTAAACGTGCGCTTAGTCTCATGTGTGTGTGTATGTGTGTGTATATGCAAATTTGTGTTATGGGCCTGTGCCCCGGATCTTTTAAGAATTTAGCAATGCCTCTGGATAGTGGAAATCTTTTTTTCCAGGGAGGGGCAAGACAACTGGTGCCAGTGGCTATGCGTTTTTTATGCTTTACTATAATAAAACCCTTTAAACCTCTTTGGAAGGAGGAGAAGTCAGTTTCTGTACTAGACACTGGATTTCCTGTTCAACTTTTATTATATAACTATGAACATCTTACAGGGGTAAGTCCCACTGAATCTGCATGGGGTTTGCATCTGAGTGAACATGCATAGAATGGGGCCGCAGTTTCTACTGAAATCAAATAGCCTTGTAACCATTTGTAACCAAGTCCCATGGAACCCAGTGAGGGATAAGCCCTATTCAGGTGTTCTGAACCCGAATAGGGCAAATATGTGAGGAGAAGGACCGCTCTACCCCACCCTTCTCCCACATCGCTTCTGTTGCCTTCTCCTCATGGAGGGTGACAGTCTGAAAAGGAGAGCCTGCTGTATCCACGGAGGCTCTCCATATGAACCGGTATGTGGATTTTTCAGCAAATTGTCTGGTTAGCATAGCAAGTACTGGCTGTGGGGAGATAGCTGGGCTTCTCTGTAAAGCATGGCAGTCATTGGTCCCTATTTCTCAACCTAACTTACCTCACAGGGCTGCTGCGAGGATAAAACTATGAAGCAAAGGACCATGCACACTACCTCAAGCTCCTTATAAGAAAGGTGAGGTATCAATTTAATAAGTAAGTAAGTAAATGATAAAATAGCCAAGTAGTAATGATCCTATATTTTGTCCTCTTTAGGCCACTGTGAGAAGCCACCAAGATTTGTCGTTCAGGCCCCTAGGTTTTCCCGGCTACTCAGTGATGAGAACCTGCAATAGAATAAAAGGTAATTAGGGCAAGGGCTCCTTAAATGGATCAAGGGCTTTGAGAGAAGAGGAGGGCAGAAGCAAAGGACAAAAGCCTGGATGCTGGAGGCACAGGGAGGAGAGAAGGAAGACAAAGCAGGAGTAAAGAGGCTCAGTGGGAGTAGCTAGGGGAGCAATCCTAAAAGAACTAAGACCAGAAGGTACAAAAGGGGTAGTAAACCTGGAAAGACACCTGCTGGTTCACTAGAAGGATAAGAAACTGGAACAGACTGGCTGCTATGAATGGTAAGAGTGACCTTCTAGTACAGACAGCAGCAGTCAGACAGATACAAAAAAGTGTGGACAAGAATAAGTCACTTTTTCAGCAAACTCAGTAATGGTTTATCCTGATCCTACAAATACTTAGTGATGGCTTACATCATGACGTAGGCAATCTTTCTGATCCTGCAGGTACTTACCCATATTGCCCATTGGCATTCAGCCTGGTCCTGTAGCCACTTACTTCACTTGGTAAACCCTCAGTCTGGTCCTGCAAGTACTTACCCATATCACCTGCAGACATTCATCCTGGTCCTGCAGCTACTTACCAGTAATGTTGCACCATACCACCTTATCCTGTGAATACTTATATAGTAACCCCAAAGTGGCCCCCATCATGCACCAACAGACTCGAATGTTCTTGCGTAGTAACAAAGATCAACAAAGTCCGTAGTTACTATGTTTATGTTGTCAGGTTGTTCTTTTCAGATGAAAATGTGTGTTGGGAAGGGGGAGGGGAAATGACACGTTCCCCTTGATGGCAGAGACACCCTGTGTGACAGCCAGTTTTACAGACTTCCCTCTGACTGATTCTAAGCATTAATTCTTGCATCCCAACCTCTACTCTTATGTGCCATTTGCGCTATTGGGTGAGAGATCTTATCATTAGGCAAACTGAGCTGACCATCTCAGGCAGCTGATCTTTTTGTCATGAAAAGGCAGCAAAAAACCGCCCGTCAGGGGGCATGGCTTCAGTTGGACATGGCTGTTTTCTATCTACAGGAAGGTGTACAGGTATCTTTCTCTGGATGAATATGCTTTTTTAAAAAAGGTGGTGGGCTCTCCCACACTGGAGGCATTCAAGATGAGGCTGGACAGCCATCTGTCAGGGATGCTCTGATTTGGATTCCTGCATTGAGCAGGGGGTTGGACTCGATGGCCTTGTGGGCCCCTTCCAACCCAACTATTCTATGATTCTATTAAAAAAAAAATCCCTGTTTTCTTTTTCTTTCATGTCAAAAAGAGCTGCTGTACTGTTCTTAATTACTAGACATTGAACTTGATTTTATTACAGCCTGTGTGCTGCACTCTTTCTTTTGAATGCCAGGGCAAAAGGATTCACAACCCCTTTCAACATTAACCACTCTCTTGTGGAACACTCCTGGTTTATTGCTGTCTGATAGGCTTCGGATTGCATCTAAATTTAATGGATAGCAAAATGAGGGGTTATAAATAATAAATGGTGCTGGAAACAAAAGGCCTAGTAATCTCACTCTCCTTGAATGGGGCTAGCAAGAGACTCTTTAAATACTGCTATTAAGGAAATTTCAAAAGAGCTGTTCCCTAGTGTGCTTCATAGAACACTTTCCGACGACCACAGAACAGGGCTGGGGATTTGGCCAAAGCACACTTTTGTGAGATTTCCATCACCTCCTTTGCTGTCACTGATTGGCATATAGAAACTGAGCAAAATGAGCAAAAAGGGAGAAGCCTCTTCCTGAATACTTAATATTGTTTGCATGCGTGTGCACAGATGTGCATGCGTGCATGTGTGTGTGAGAGAGAGAGAGGGAGAGAGAATGAGGAATGCATGTCTCCCATTCCATTGGAAATGCTTAAGCCACCATAGCACTAATGTAAAATAGTGATTAATCACAGCGACTATGAGGGTGGGAAATCCCTCCAGTACAAAGCTCAGCTCTTAGCCATGAATTCAATGGGAAAAAACATCAGAAGAGCCCTGCTAGATCAGACCACAGACTTCTCTAGTCCAGTATCCTCTTTCTCACAGTGACCAATCAGATGCCCATGAGAAGCCCATGGCATCTGAGAGCAACAGCCCTCTAAAGTAGGGATGGGCAAACTCACCCCATCCCACGCTATGCACCGCTCGCTGGATTCCTGCCAGCTGCCCAACCCTTTTCATGGTGCGCATTGAGCTGCCAGGCAGTCCATGAGTGCCTGGTACCCGGCCTCCTGCTCCTCCTCTAAGCCGCCATTTTGTGCAAAATGGTGGCTCAACCTTTTCTGAAAATTGTGATTCTGCGCAAATACCAGCCATAAAGAAGCCCATTTGTGCAAAATTGCAGGCATAAATGGTCTGATTAGAGCATTTACGCCTGCCATTTTGCGTAAATGGGCCTCTTTACAGCCACCATTTGTGTGGAATTGTGATGTACAGAAAAGGCCAAGCCACCATTTTGCACAAAATGGCAGCTCAGCGGGACCGCTGTGATTGCCCAATTCAGGTCTCCAAGTCAGACAAGCATGAGGGTCTGTGGACTGATGTCCTGGGGACCGAGCTGGCAGGAACCCACCGAGCTTGAGCCCAAAACTGGATGCTCGTGGCATCCCTACTCTAAAGCTGCTGTTTCCCAGCAAGTGGTATTGAGAGTAGGGATGTACGAATCCTATTCACCAGTCCGTTTCGGGGCATTGGAGGTGGGGGGGAGGTGCTCCGTCCCTCCCCCCGGAATCTTCCCCGGACCAGCTCCGCTGCACCATTTGCGTGGCCGCCTTTACCATAATAGGCTACGTAAATACTTACGTAGCCTATCACGGCTGACTGCAAGCATGCAAATGGCGGCCGCTACGATGGCTGCCATTTGCGGCCTCAGCAGCCCGGCAGTGGCCGGCCGGGAGTCGAGCCAGAGCCGCCACCGCATCCACCGCCAGAGCTGCCGCTGCTGCCGCCGGAGCCACCACCAGGTAAGCTCCATCCCGGGGGGATTCTGCGGGGGGGGGGAGGCCGTTCCACCGCAGATTCCAGGGGGCCGGATTCTAAAGAATTCTTTAGAATCCGGCCTCACTGGAGTCTGTGGTGGAATTCTCTGACATCCCTAATTGAGAGACATACTGCCTATGTTACTGGAGATACTATATAGCCAAACCTGGTGCCCTCCAGATGTTTTGGGGGCTACCACTTTCAGCATTCCTAACCATTGGCCATGCTGGCTAGGAATAATGGGAGCTGCAATTCAACATGTCTGGAGGGTGCTAAGTTAGAGAAGGTTTCTATAGCCCTTCATGGGTAGTAGCCATTGATAGCTGTATCTTCCATGAATTTGTTTAATCCCCTTTTGAAAACCATCCAAGTTGGTGGCCATTACCACATTTTGTGGTAGCAAAGTCCAGTGTTCAACTATGCACTGTGTGAAAAAGTACTTTTATCTGTTCTGAATCTCCCACCATGCAACTTCATTGCATGGTCCCAGGTCCTAGTATTATGAGAGAGGGAGAGTTTTTCTATATGGAGCCCCTTTTTGTGAAGTTAGGCAGATATCTGCACTGGGTTTTGTTGCATTTTGTTGCCTGCAACCCACGATCCACACCAAGCTCCTTTTTCTCAGTGGACATAGTGGGATTTCACATCTACACGATGTGGGTGGTCCATGACAGAATGTGTCCAGGTATCATTTCTCTGACTGTCCCTTTGCCCCTCCCATGACTCTGTTCCCCTCCCACAGTACCTTTTCTCAATTCTGTATATGTATGTTGGTGAATGTAACTGACCTGCACATAGGGATGTGAGAATTCACCCCCGTCCGGGTTCTCTGAACTCCTGCCCAGCCCCTGCTCCTGCTCACCAGTCCCTGGACCATGCTTGAGGCCCTTTCACACTCAGCGAGCAGCCTGCACTCACCCCAGCAGCCTCATTGAGCTCCGCAGTCACCATTTCTAAAAAAACCAAAACAGCGATCCCCAAAATGCGCATGTTTTTGCCTGCGCAAAAATGCGCATTTTTGCAAATGTGCATATTCTCATGTGTAAAATGCACATTCTTGCTCCTCTACTTTTTAATCTTTTAAAATTCAATCTTTATAATAATCTAAATAAAGGGGTATAAGAAAGGTAGTATAAGGAAAGGGGTATAAGAAAGGTAGTTAAAGGTGGAAACCTGAGGTGGGTGGGAACATCCTGCCTAGGTGGAAGCAAAGGCGAACACACACCCTACCCACCATCTTGAGGGACTGTAGGCTGGATGAAGAGAGGAAGGTTTTTTTGTCATGGTGTTCCATGATCAGTAATGAATGATGTTATGCAATGTCACAAACTGTGCTTGCTTATAACTTACCCTCCATGCACCCACACTTTTCCTAGGTCTTTCAGGCCCAAATCCAGATGGGGAGGGAGTGCCTGGGACCTGCAAAGATGCCCCACATTGTCCTGGCCCTGTACTATTTTATGAAGCAGCTGAACCTTACTGTACTGTTAGAGGAATCTTCCTGAGCATTCACTCAAGCACAGTGTTTGATGAAAGAGAGAGCTGCCCATAGACATAAATGAAGGAAGTAGCTGGGATTGGGAACAAGCATTTCCAACAACAACAACCACTCCCCCAAAAGATAGCAGTAAATAGTTTTTGCTCTAACTCAGTTCTTATTTAGTATGGGGAAAAACAACAACACCCTGCCAATGCAAATTCCACAGTGATGCCCTTCATTTTCCATACTGCAAGTTGGGAAGTGCTGTAGTTTACATTGAATAGTGTAGGTCAGAGTCTTAGTGGTCTTACAACAACCCTGTCATGTTATCCATTGCGTTTATCCCTACATTGCAGGTGGGGTTGAGGAGTAGTATACAACAATCCTGAAGCATTGTTCATTGGTATACCCTATTGCAGGTGGGAGGGTTGTGCTGAGAGAGAGAGAGAGGGAGGGAGAGAGAGAGAGGGAGAGGGAGAGAGAAGCAGCTTATAGCAACCCTACAATATAGTCCATTGTTAATATTGCAGGTCAGAGGTGGGACTGAGGCTGGTTTAGATTCCCAGTTAAAAAAACCCATACTTCTCAGGCTGTAGCAAAGGTTAATATACTTACATTGTCTCCTCAGATCTCCTCCCAGGCCAAATCCAGCACTGCATTGCATGGAGAAGGCTCATGTTCCATTGATTTGCATGCAGATTGGTTGCACTTTAAAATGTTCAAAACCGATGGTGGTGGTGGTGGTGATGATTTTTATATATTAAGGAAGACCCAAGGGACTCATGTCTTTGATGCTAAGTTTTGTCATTTTTTCCTCCTCAGCCACAGGTTCAGTTAAGATGCATGCACCAGGGATACACTGCATTATTTTGTTGGGCAGCCCATGCGTATGTAGATATAGTCATTTATAGTGCTGGATTTATACTGGCCTATATATGACTATGGAAGGCCTGGCGTGCTATGGTCCATGGGGTTACGAAGAGTAGGACACGACTGAATGACTGAACAACAACAATATATGACTATAGATTTATAGTCATATATAGTCCAGTAAGAACAGTCCAGATTTATACTGGATCAGCTGCACTGATGGAAGTGGACTTTCCTGTTTCCTCCTTCCCACAGCAGCCCCATCCAGCCCCCTGAAAAGCTACACAGAATCAGGAGACCCTGTTGAATGGGGTGAGCTGTGTGTATATGGGGGGGGGCAATCGCCCAAAATTAGGCAAAGGGAGTTTCTGCGAGTAGAGCCCTTCCTCTCAGAGAAGGTCCCTTCTTCTTGCAGAAGGCAGATCCTGGATCCAACCCATCATCCTGTTTTGAGATCAGAATTAAATGCCTGCTTCCTCAGTCCCCAGTCACCTGTCTGGTTCTTTTGACACACTTTCTCTTTTAGATTTTTTTTTTAATGCCATGCTTTCTAGTAGCTTGAAGGAATATAACTGGCTGTCCCTTCGAGTTCAATCAAATGAGCATAGTGTGCTGTGTACACCTCACCCTGCTGCAGGTAAATAAAACAGCACTTGTGGGAAAATGCTGCTAACTTGTCCTTTAGCCTGGCTATTGAGCACTAGTAGGGATGGGAGAAAAATACATTCAGTTCATATTTTCATGCAAACTTACCTGATTTTGCACTTTCTAACCACTATGTGGGCCCAAACCCAGTCATCCTTTGACATGCACACTTCTCTGAATGTTGCAGAATTATCTGTTTTTTTAAAAAAAGATAAAAAAGGCATATGTTAGAGAAAACAATGTTCAGAAATGCATCGTATTAGGAAAATGGTTTGCAAAACTGTGTATCTTCGGTGAAATGCATACAAAAATGCATGTATTAGGAGAGATGTGCACAAAAATGCTTTTGAAGTTTTATGCAAATTTTTAAAAACAAAGTTCTCAAAGTTTGGGATGAACCGAACTTAAGACTGGAGAAATTATCAAAGTTCAAGATGAATTTACCTTATCACCGGAATGAGAAACAGAGAAACCAACTCTGACACATTCATCCATCCCTAGACCGTAGGATAATAGGATATTACTATGAGTAAGAGTGCATATAGGTATGATTACAGTAGGATCTTAAACTGTGACAGCTCCCTCCTCCCAACCCCTTCTGCCCTAGGAATCCTATGGAAAGGTTTAGTATCCAAATTAGTATATTACATTCTGATTACAGAATTTGGATTTTCTGACTGCAGGGTTCTTAAATTTGTGTAGAGAAATGGGAGAGTGCCTTGCATGAGTCCACTGGAGGAAGGAAAGGATATAAATATGTGAAATGTCTGCTTCACAGTGCATTAAGTGAAATTAAGGCTGCAATCCTATACGCACTTACCTGGGAGTAAGCCCCACTGAATCAGTGGTACTTAGTTCTACATAGACATGTATAGTGGGGGTAAACAACCTTTCTGGGTTGTGGGCACATTTGGCAATTTGAGAAACTGTCCTGGGCACCAGCACAAAATGGCTGCCATGGAAGTCATGGCAAAGGACAAGTAACCTGCCCAAAAGACTGAATACAAAGATCTAACACACTAAACAACTCTTTCAACCCACAATTCTCAGCACCAATAGAGACCTATTTCATAGCAATCCTAGCTGCCAGCAAGAAAATGTGTTAATTGGGGTTGCGGGGAAGCAGCTTGGTGGGTGCCAAGAAAAGTGTCCGGGGGCACATTAGTGCCTACGGGCACCACTTTTTCTGCTCCATAGATTGTATAGGATTTCAGTGTAAGTGAAGTTAATTTATATACACCTTTTCTGAAATTACTGCACTCAGGTGGGTTCAAAACAAATATAAATAGAACATTAATCACATTCATGGCAAAATGAATACACAAAAACTACCATAATCACTCAATAAACAAGTTCAATAATCATTACAAAAATACTACTCTATAGTATGTCATATATACATATTTATTAACACCATAGCGGAGGACAGGAAGACCTGGCGTGCTATGGTCCATGGGGTCACAAAGATTCGGACACGACTTAACGACTGAACAACAACAACATACATTATATTAAGAACATAAGCAATGCCTGCACTTTATGAATGTCTGCTGCTCACCCATGCCCCCCTCCATGTTTCTCCCTGGTGACATTTGGGAAAAGAAATGTGTGATGTGATATCATTTCATCCTGCAGTTTCTCTGTTCCACTCCAGTTCATTGGATGCCGCTAGCTGGGGGTGGGAAAATGGTGAAGAGAACGATATTATGTTACCATCTCTTTTACAAAATGTTACTGGAGAGATATAAGTCAGCAAACGCCATATATCCCCTAAAACTAGTGCTATGCCAAAAAATTATTCCACATTTTTTCTTCAATTCTCATTCTATTTGATAGAAAAGGAATTGCATTTAATTTTTTTTAAAGAATCTGTATAAGAATAAAATATATTAGTGTAACATTTATTACTAGAGATCTACCAAACCGATTTTCCTCATTTATTTTAAACTGAAGCTTCAGCAGTGTAGATGTGCAGAAGATGTTGAAACTCCCCAAAAGTTCAAAGCTTGAGCTTTAATAGCAAAACAGTATGTTTATTTGCACGGCAGCAGTCTCCTATTTGTCTACGGTTCAGTGCCAGTTTATTTGCTCCACAACAAACAGTGCTTGATGTGACATCATGTGTGTTTCAACCTGAAACTTAAAGAAATGCTAAGGATCTTTTTAAAAACACACACCAAACAGTGCGTGATCTGACATCATGTGTTTTTCGACCCCCATTACCTGCACCCTCCCTCTTTCCTTTTTTTCTTTTTCTGTTTGGGTTTATTTTTATTCATTTTGCTTCCCAGGCAGGCTCCCCAGGGCAGTGCTAGGCCTCAGGGCAGTTACTAGTGGCAATGGCCATGTCCTCCCCCCCAGCCCAATTGTATTGTTTTGAACAGGATGAATAAGACAGTGAGGGGCTGTTGCTGCTCCTCCCATGTTGCCCTGTGTGTGTGTGTGAGAGAGAAAGGGGAATAGTGGATGGGGTGACACAGCAGGAGTGGATGGGCGCAAGACCGGCACCATATTGGACGGCTCTGGCTCAGAGCAGGTGTTTTTTCTTCTCCCCCCCCCCCCCGCCATCTCACCTTTTGTTTTTCAGGCCCAGGTGAAGGTGGATATGGGGGTGGGGCTTCTTGGGTGGGGGCTTGGAATGCCTCCTTTCCCTGCAACAGAAGAGGGGTGGGTCTATGCTTTCATGTAATAGGTGGGGGTTCTTACTGGAAGGAGGGAGGCTAATTGTGTGGGTGAATGAGACGGAGGGGGTGCGTTGGAAGAACGTGTTTGCTATGGTGGGGGAGGCTTGGTTTAATATAGTGGAAAGAGGTCGTATTATTGGCCTGCTCACTGAAGGCTTAGCTGATGTGGGACTGTCAGGGTCCCCCTTATGACCTGGACCCCCTGAGAAACTCCTAAAGGATCTCTTGCCTCCTTAAGAGTCCCACTGTCATCCTTTTACCTTGCCCTTTCCAAAAGCATGGGGTTTAGGCTGTAGGCATGGGGTGATTGACACTCTAGACACAGGGTTTAACCACAACAGTTTACTGGTAAATTAAAGCAAGCAAATTACAACTAAAGGTTTTTACACAATACAGCTGAGTGATACAAAAGGCGTTAAGAGAAAATAAAAGTTGCAAAATGCAAGTTCCTTTACCCTAGCTGTACTTAGACTTCTCCAGGCTGCTTCTTCCTGCTTTCTCTTCAGGCTCTGGTCTCCCAAACTGTGCTCTTACTAGCTACCTCACTCTCTTTATTTACCCCCCTCCCTCCAAAACCAAAAATACTGTTTCAAACCTGAAGAAATTAAAGTTTACTGGGGAAATGAAATTGAAACTTAACCAGAGAAATGAGACTACTCCTCTCAGAGATACCCCCTCCTAGGGATGTACGAAAATTCCGCCACGGATCTCAGGGAGGCCGAATGCCCTCCCCCCCCTGGGACGAGACTTAACTTGGACAGATCTTCCTGGCGGCGGCGGCTCCGGCGGCGGCTCCAGCAGTGGTGGCAGCTGGTCTTCTGACCGGCTGCCACCGCCGCCATTTCCAGTTTAAAAAAAAAGAAAAAAGTGATAGGCTACGTAAAGATTTACGTAGCCTATCACGGCTAGGTTTAAAAAAAAACCCGTGATAGGCTACGTAAATCTTTACATAGCCTATCACGGCTGACTTTAAAAAACAAAAACAAAACACGTGTGTACACAAATGGCGGTGGCCATGGCCGCCGCCATCTGCGTTCCTTATTTTGGCACGTCTTGGTCTATGTAAACATTTACGTAGACTAAGACGGCGAAAATAAGGGGAACGCAAATAGCGTAACTATTTGATAGGAATAAACATACCAGATAAGAATAAACATACCAGGGAATATGAAGAACTATATTCTTCGTGTGTGTGTGTGTGTGGGGGGGGAATTTCCCTCAATTCAGCTGTTCCCTGGGGAAAAAAAAAACCCATTCACCCAAGGGTCTTCTGAGATAACTAACAGGAGGTCTGATAATGAACTGGATGTGGAAATACAAAGCTGAGCAGAGAGGAGAACCAACTATGTGCCTGTCTACTCAAAAGTAAGCCTTATTGAGTTCAATGCTACTTATTCCTATACATGTCAGCACCCCGCTTGCCCCCAGCTCAGCTTTGTATTTCCACATCCAGTTCATTATCAAACCTCCTGTTAGTTATCTCAGAAGATCCTTGGGTGAAGGGGGGGGGGGTTTCCAGGGAACAGCTGGATGGAGGGAGATTACACACACACACACACACTCACACACACACGCACACGAAGAATATAATTCTTCATATTCCCTGGTATGTTTATTCCTCACTTTGTCCATTCCCTGAGCATGTGCAGAGTGTGCTTTTTATTCAAACAAAGAGAAGGTTGCTGATCTTTCCCTTCATGCTGCATTTGTACAAGTGTGACTGCTTCAGAAAGAACTTTCCATTATACTGTCTCTTTTTCTTCATGAGTTTCATAACAGAAGTATGATGTAGCGGTGAGAGTCCAGCCCAAAGTCACCCAGTGAGATAACTAACAGGAGGTTTGCTAATGATTGAGCTGGATGTGGAAATACAAAGCTGAGCTGGGGGCAAGTGGGGTGCTGACATGTATAGGAGTAAGTCGCATTGAACTCAGTAAGGCTTACTTCTGAGTAGACGTACACAGAGTTGGTTCTCCTCTCCATTTTAGCCTCACAAACAATGTCACCAACAAGGCTGGATGTGGAAATACAAAGCCTAGCAGGGGGAATAATACTCGTGCAGGGCTCCAGACCGGCATGGTCATTTTAAAAGGGTTTTTCTTTCTTTCAAACAGCATTGCTTTAAGCAAGGAGTTCATCGCTCAGGCACATCTAGGGCAGCCTTGTTTTGGGAAGCCCCGAGGAGGAGGAAGTGCTTTGGCTGAAAGTAATTACTGCACGTGTCAGGGCAGGGGAAAGAATACGTAAATATCTATGAAAAATAGCCTTTCTTACGGAAGTTATGCAGAATTACGGCTGTCGGTATAGATTTATCTTCATAATACTTGGAGCGGAAAAAAAAGAGAATTCTGGGGGCTTGTGAACGACGGTACAGAGCACTGGCCGCAAACTGCGGAAGTCAAGCGGCACGGAAGGTACACAATTCGTACATCCCTAGATGTACGAAACACTTACCTTATTCTGTGCTGGGTCATCCACAGAGGGGGGAGGGGAGGCGCTCCGTCCCTCCCCCTGGAATCCTCCCCAGCCGGCTCCGCTGCGCAGCGGCTCTGCGGAGCCGCCGGCTGGGGCTGGCCGCAGCTGGAGTTCCAGCCATGTAGCTGCCGCCATTTGCATGGCTGCCTTTACCGTGATAGGCTATGTAAATACTTACATAGCCTATCACAGCTGCCAGCAAGGATGCAAATGGCGGCTGCTATGACAGTATGAGAGCCAGTATGGTATAGTGGCAAGAGCGTTGGACTGGGAGCTGGGAGATCCGGGTTCTAGTCCCCACTCGGCCATGGAAGCTCACTGGGTGACTTTGGACCAGTCACACACTCTCAGCCCAACCTACCTCACAGGGTTGTTGTTGTGAGGATAAAATGGAGAGGAGGAGGATAATGTAAGCCGCCTTGGGTTCCTTGCAAGAGGAATAAAGGCAGGATATAAATGCAATAATAAATAAATAAAATAAAATAAAATGAATTTGCGGCCGCAGCAGCCTGGCTATGGCTGGCCCCGACTGGCGGCTCCGCGGAACCGGCTGGGGAGGATTCTGGGGGGAGGGACGGAGCGCCTCCCCCCCACAGCGGATACCCCAGTGCAGAATAAGGTAAGTGTTTCGTACATCCCTAGAGAGGAAAAGGGAGGCAAAGAAGGAGATGCTCCCTGAAAGTTGTCCCAGGTGCAAGGGGAACGGACAAACATATTTTCATTCAATCATTCTCAAGCTACTAGTACCCATGCCGACACAGGCTTTACACTAGTATTTCAGTGAAGTTCTTGTGGTTGGGATGTGGCGTTCTTGCAACTAGCTTAGTTATGAGGTGGCTGAGGAGTGTGTGAGACCCACCCCACACATATGCAAACATCATCTTTCTGGTGGGCTTCAGGTTCCCCGACCTCCTGCACTTCAATTCAAGCCCAAGGAAAGACATCATGAGGTAACTCCTCCCATGGGGCTTTTTCAGAACAGGAAGTGTAGGCACCAGGGTGGCTGTAGAGTGATGGAAAGATGTGTAATGGAAAGGGCGGGCGGGGGGGAAACACAGCGCCAGCGGTCATCTCACAATAAGTTAAGTTCAAAAACACCACCAAAAGAAATTCTAAAGCATCTTGGGAGTGAGGAACTAAAACAGAACCCTCTTTCAGGGGGGAAGAAAACTTCTGGAAAATTGGATGACAGATCTTGGCACAGCACAAGGTCTCTCCACTCAATTTTGGGGAATTCCCGCACCCCCATCTGCCCCACACTACATCCCATCCCATTCAGCAGGGTCTCCAGACTCTCTGTGTAGCATTTTTTAGGGGGCTAGATTTTTTAGGGCAGGGAAGTCCACTTCCATCAGCATAGTTGATCCAACATAAATCTGGTCCAGCCCCTGGTATTTAAATGCATACTGTGTCTGCAGATGTCGGTTCCATTTAACTACCTTACCTTATTTTGAGATTAGTGTACTCTAAACAGCAACTGTTAGAAGGCTAATGAAAATTGAATCATTGCTGATTTGCATATTTATTTCACTTCCTTAGGCAACTACCTTGTTGTAGTAGTAGTTGTTTTAAGCATATAGCAGGCCCACTACAACCACTAAGGTACTGGGTTTAAGTGTGGTGGGTCTGATCTTGCCCTTGAGTGAAGGGCAGCAACTGTACTTACTCAGACGAGGGCCTCAGTAGCAACTATGCATCTGCAGAGCTGGTCTAAAAATAGCTTTCTAGAAATGATGTAGTAAGCAATGAAAATACTAAGGGAAGATAACTGGCTTTTTATTGCTTTGAGCAGTTCACTATAGGGATTCTCTCAGCTTTAAATCAAGCTCATGGAGGGACCAATAGTATATAACAGAAAGCCACAACAGGTCTATTACATAAGCTAGCTGTTCTTCAGAGAGTTTCACCTGCCTAAAACTATTAGGATTTCTACTGAGGATGTGATAAAGGTGCCTGCAGCACTACAGAAAGTAGCTGGCACTGGAAGAAGACAGAAGCAGAGCTCCTATGTGAAATAGTGGACAGGATGTTCAGAGAGAGAGAGAGAGAAGGGTTCAAAACCCCACTAAGCAGTGAAGGTCTTGTCAGCATCAAGCTAAACTACCTCACAACGTGTATGGATAAAATAGGATAACCCTGAGCTCCCTGCAGGGCCAAACATGTAGAGCTGGATGACTTTTTAAATGGCAAGTGTAACATGTAGCTCTGGCCCTAGAAGAAATTAGATGGCAACAGGGTTAAGATGTGCAAAACCTTCCTCAGAAATTGCACTTCTTGGAATTCTAATACATCTGCTCAACATTCATACGGATATTCTCCTCTTGAGCAAAACCCTCCGTATGTTTGTCACTTCAGTTCTCACTTTTTGAGGGCAAAACTCAGTGGTGGCTGTACTACAGGAGCTGCTGAGAGCCCAATCCAAAGAACCAACATTAGCGCAAAGAGAGGTTTGTCCCAATGACCCAAATCCACTGGGTACAGGGCCAGACCTACCAACAGGCAAAGTGATGTGACAGCCTTAGATAACGTTGTGGTAGGGAGGATAGCAGTTCCTTTGACTTGCTCCTTCTGAGCTCCCAGCTGTTCTCCTCTCTTGGAGAACCAAGCTGTATATGCCACACAGCCTGTCCTGGTCCCCAAAACGAGCCAGCTGCCCTCAGGTGAGTGGATGCTACTATACTAAGGGTAGGCAACATTTTGGTCCCATGGGCACATATGGAAATTTGAGAAAGTGTCCTGGGCAGAACCAAGAAATGGCTGCCATGGGTGGGCATGGCTAATCACAAAGGACAAGTAACCTGCCCAGAGGCATTAATTGGAAATGAAGATGGCAGCAACTAGAGGCTCCCACTTCACTTTGCAGCAATCTCAGCTGCCAGTCAGACTATATAATTTATATTTAAATAAAAATGGTTGGAGTGGGGTGTCTCAGGAGCACAAAGGAAGGTGTCTGGGGACACACTGGTGCCCATGGGCACCACTTTGCCTACCCCTGTACTATCCCATCACCAGTGTTGATGTAAGAGTCAGTTGCCAGTCCAGTTGGCTTTTGTACATGGCACCATCTTCTCCTTCAGCTCAGGCTGCAAAATGTTTTGGGCCAGCCCTGACTGAGTGGTAGAGATGGCAAACTCTGCTTCCCTTGCTGTTTAAAACTCTAGACACCCCTAAGCCAATAGCCCCATTCAGGCATTTCCCCATTGTGCGAGTACATGCTTGCCAGCCCCACTCCTTCCATCATGTTCCTGACTGCCCAGCCTCACAGCCTTCCATGTGTTGGGGAAGAATATCAGCAGCAGAGAGCTGGCTGTACTCATGAAAGCTCCCTGCAGAGTACAGCACCCTGGGCAATCTGGGTTCTGAACCATATGGGAAGCCTCCACAAAGAGAGCGGCCTCCCCTCTGCCGAAGTTCAGCCCCAATGCGCAGAAGGCAGCAGGACTGACTGAGCCATCAAGAATCCAAGGGAGTGGGAGGGGCTGCCGAGCACATCCTCACGCAATGGGCAATGTGTGAGGGAAATGCCTGAACTGGGGATGGATAAGGATATTGTTCAGTTCATCTTTTGATAAGAACTTACCCAAACTGGCAAGCTTCTTCAAGAATGGGATAGAAAGAATATGAGATTTTAAAAAAAAATTAATGTGGGAGAAATCGAAACTGATTTATCCTCCCAGGTAGAAGACGCTGAGTGCTTTGCTCTTAGACGTCTGGGTTTGAATCCTTCAGTATTCAACCATGTTACTGTTGAATTAGGGTGGCTGACTCTGCAACAAGTTGAGGAACGTATGGAGACTCTGAATCATGAGTTACTTTCATATCATCATCCCCTCAAAACCCTCAAAACACTCAAACATAAGAAATTTGAACTTGATTATGCTAATGAGATGGTCTACCCATGGTTAAAAACTTTATCCACACTAGAAGGGTTCGGTTTCAAGAAATTTGTAGTTTTCCATCTGCTGTGGACCCCAGTGATGAACAGGGAGACTCTTCTGACACCTCTGGCAGAAAAGATCCACACACATGGATAATTTTTTTCATCAAGCAGCGTTGCCTCAACATTCCAATCGAAATCGCAACAGGAATAATGATTACCACACAGATCTCAAAAACAGACGAACCTAGTAGTAAAGCTCTCATCATATCCGTTGACTCAAGAACAAATTACTCTTAACAAGGGACTCCCTTTTGTACCAACCCTGAATTATAATTCTTTAAACATTAGGGTTGATTTTTGCAAATTGGTCCGGTTGTTGAAATTAAGACCATTTTTTGGTGACACGACAGATCAGGAGGCCTCCAGGTTCAGAACGAAGTCCAGATTTGTCCCAGTTGTGAACAACCCCAGCATTATTACTTTTGAATGGGTTTTTCTATAAGATATGACAAAATTGGAAGGATGTTCACGCTCCCCCTGGCATAATTTGTCCCAGAAAGAACAGGGCATTTTGGATTCTTTAGCCAACAATGTAATCACTGTTATAAAACCAGCTGATAAGGGTGGAGCTATAGCACTTCTAGACAAAAAGGACTATTATCAAGAAGTACAATACCAACTAGATGATTCAAGTAATTATCCACCTTTAAGTAAAGATCCCACCATTGACACTCAATTTATTATCAGGATCCCAGTACAGGAGGCATTGTCTTTGGGCTATATTGATAACAGCATTGCCAGTTTTCTTATGAAAGAATCACATAGAACACCTGTGTTTTATGTTCTTCCGCAAAACAGGTTTTCCACCTCCCAGCAGACCAGTTATTTCAGGTTAGGGTTCTGTGTTAGAACCACTAGCACAATATTTAGATTCTTTTCTTTTGCCAGCAGTGACGTCTGCAACACGGGATGGAAAGAACTTGAGATTTAAAAAATCTGAATGCAAGAGAAAGCAGAATTGCCATTCATCCACCCAAGCTTAAACAGGGCAAATATTAGGGATGGTGGAGAATTTCTCCCCGAAACTTCGGGGGGATGAGCGCCAAAGTGTTCGGCCCCCCAAACAAGTTTCGGGGAGAAATTCTCCGCACCCCCTGCCCCCCGCAACCCCCCCCCCGGGACGGGACTTACCTTTGCCGAATGTCCCTCCCGGCGGCGGGTCCGGCCGGCAGTTCGGCAGGTGTTCGTGCTGGGCGGGAGCGGCAGCCGGTCTTTCGACCGGCTGCCGCTGCCGCCATTCCAATAAAAGAAAAAAAAAACAGAAATGCCCCCGTGATAGGCTACGTGACGATTAACGTAGCCTATCATGGCTAGATTTGCAAAGTCAGCCGTGATAGGCTATGTAAATCGACACGTAGCCTATCACGGGTGACTTAAAAAAAAAAAAAAGCGCGTATGCAAATGGCGGCCCCCATAGGGAGCCGCCATTCCCGTTCCTTATTTGGTCGCTGTAGTCTACGTAAATCTTTACGTAGACTACGGCGAAAATAAGGGCAACGCTATTTGCGTTGCCCTTATTATAGCGTTGCCCTTATTTTCGCCGTAGTCTATGTAAAGATTTACGTAGACTACAGCGACCAAATAAGGAACGAGAATGGCGGCTCCCTATGGGGGCCGCCATTTGCATACGCGCTTTTTTTTTTTTTAAGTCACCCGTGATAGGCTAAGTGACGATTTACATAGCCTATCACAGCTGACTTTGCAAATCTAGCCGTGATAGGCTACGTTAATCGTCACATAGCCTATCACGCGGGCTTTTTTTTTTCTTTTATTGTAATGGCGGCGGCGGCAGCCGGTCAAAAGATCGGCTGCTGCCCCCGCCCCTGATGAAGACCCGTCGAACCGCCGGCCGGACCCGCCACCGGGAGGGACATTCGGCAAAGGTAAGTCCCATCCCGGGGGGGGGCGGGGGGTGGGGGGGTGCGGAGAATTTCTCCTGGGGGGCCGAACACGTTGGCGCTCGGCCCCCTGAAGTTTCGGGGAGAAATTCTCTGCCATCCCTACCACATGCCAGCAAGGTGATGCTCAAAATCCTACAAGCTAGGCTTCAGCAGTATGCGAACCGAGAACTACTGGAAGTACAAGCTGGGTTTTGAAGAGGCAGAGGAACTAGGGATCAAATCGCCAACGTTCGCTGGATCATGGAGAAAGCAAGAGAATTCCAGAAAAACGTCTATTTCTGATTCACTGACTACGCTAAAGCCTTTGATTGTGTGGATCACAACAAACTGTGGCAAATTCTTAAAGTGATGGGAGTACCAGACCACCTTACCTGTCTCCTGAGAAACCTATACGAGGGTCAAGAAGCAACAGTAAGAACCAGACATGGAACGACCGAGTGGTTCCAAATTGGGAAAGGAGTATGACAAGGCTGCATATTGTCACCCTGCTTATTTAACTTATATGCAGAGTACATCAGAAATGCCGGGTTGGATGAATCACAGGTCGGAATTAAGATTGCTGGGAGAATTATCAACAACCTCAGATATGCAGACGATACCACCCTAATGGCAGAAAGCGAAGAGGATCTAAAGAGCCTCTTGTTGAGGGTGAAAGAGGAGAGTGCAAAAGCTGGTTTGAAACTCACCATTAAAAAAACGAAGATCATGGCATCTGGCCCCATCACTTCCTGGCATATAGAAGGGGAAGAAATGGAAGCAGTGACAGATTTTACTTTCTTGGGCTCCAAGATCACCGCAGACGGTGACTGTAGCCATGAAATTGAAAGACGCTTGCTCCTTGGGAGGAAAGCTATGGCAAACCTAGACAGCATAGTAAGAAGCAGAGACATCACCTTGCCGACAAAGGTCCGTCTAATCAAAGCTATGGTTTTCCCAGTAGTAATGTATGGCTGTGAGAGCTGGACTATAAAGAAGGCTGAGCGCCGAAGAATGGAGGCTTTCGAACTGTGTTGCTGGAGAAGACTCTTACGAGTCTCCTGGACTGCGAGGAGGTCAAATCAGTCAATCCTAAAGGAAATCAACCCTGAGTGCTCATTGGAAGGACAGATACTGAAGCTGAAGCTCAAATATTTTGGCCACCTCATGCGAAGAGAAAACTCTCTGGAAAAGACCCTGATGCTGGGAAAGACTGAAGGCAAAAGGAGAAGGGGACGACAGAGGATGAGATGGCTAGATAGCATCACCGATGCAATGAATATGAACTTGAGCACGCTCCGGGAGACAGCGCAGGATAGGAAGGCCTGGCGTACTATGGTCCATGGGGTCACGAAGAGTCGGACATGACTGAACGACTGAACAACAACAACAACCATTGGATACAACCCAGTAGCAGTAGATAATGCTTATCTTGATGCTGTGAAAAGATTCATCTGCAGATCCTGCATACCAAGCTGCTGTTAAAGTCGCAGATGAAACTGAGGCTGTTCCCTCACCCCCACCCCAGGCCATTTGGCAACCCTACCCTGTCCACCACTGGCAGAAGAGGATGTGTTGTTCCTTTGTGCTATGAAGGGACCATACAATCCATGGGCAACTGAAAGCAGCGGTGGGAGGACAAGAGAGGCAGTTGACCCTCTTGGATAAGTGTTTATCTCCAGATTCCCAGCTTTGATTTTAAAAACAAAAACAAGTCTCTAGTCCCTGTAGAACCCAAGATATGAGGCAAAGCTAGGGTACCCATTTACCCATCGGGGGGGAAAAGAGGAAATGCAGCACCAAAAAAAGATGATGAAAGAGGACACTGATTTGCATAACATTTGTGTATGCTAACATATAGGTGTAGATGCAAATGGAGAAATGATTGCTATCATTTAAATAGAAATACATCTCACCACACTGGGGAAGACTGTACCCTATGTGCTTGCTCAGTCTGCTGTCCAGGTTGGGGGGTAAGTTCAAGACCCCAGCTTGGCCTTCTTAATATGGTATCTTTAAACTAGAGTTGGACAGGACAGTCCTTCAACAGAGGATGCCCTCAGACAGAAGGCTGTCCTTTGATAGCCCTTCAAATAAAGAACTATCCTCTGTAAAGTAAGACACGCATCCATGCAGGAACCACCCAGATGCTGGCAGCCATTGGGAGATGTTGCCTCCTCAGTCTTTTGTGAGAGGGAGGTGCATGGAAACATCAGGCAATGCTCCCTCAAAGACCTTGGAATAGCCATCCTTAGGAAGATCATTTCTAGTGGAGTTATGAACCACTGAGGGGACATAAGAGGAAGTTATTAAAAAGTTTTCTGAGTCCATCAGGGCCTAAACATGACGTATGTTCACATATCTTCTCACATTAGAAAAGCTAATAAAAGCACTTCTGGTTTTGTACTCTGAATTTTTCTGTATTTAGTCCACAGTGTAGGTAACTGTCCCTTTCAAGATTGAGGATAAACTTTCCATTCACTGAATCCTCTGACTTGTAGCCCACAGTTCCATTCTAGCATCTGATGAAGAAAAAAAAATCACCTATGAAAACTTGTGCCGTTTCAATGAAATCTCTCCAGATACTCTTAAATGTGCAACTGGACTAATTAATAAGTATTTAATAAATATTAATATGGTTGTAATAACTATTTATAGGTACCTAACATTTAATAAACAAACACAAATAAACTGGTAGGATTGGGGCCATAAGTCAAGTTAAGTAATCTTTGAAATGTTCTGTACATTTCAGGTGTAGCTAACTACAGGGCTGTTCTTTTCCAGTTTATTGACATTGTCCTCAGTGCGAAAGGGTCATATGATTGTCTCACTGCTTGCTCACTGACTTGAATAGGCTCTGCTCCATCAGCTCAGTAAATAGAACAAAGTCAGTTTCCAGCTCAGTAAAGAATATGATAGATTGTAAAAGGACATGATTCAGAAAAGTTGGATCTTGGGAAGAAACGAATGGGTGCAAATTGTGGCCTATCCCATCCCGTGCCTGTCTTTTATAACATTTTGCCTAAAACGGAGGCACAGAAAGATTGAAGCGCAATATACCTTTCCAACAGTCATGAAGAATTGAAGAACACGCTTTACCTTTTCTGACCTTGGAGGGCAGCCGGAATGATTCTTTCCATGTTGTCCATGAGGACGGGTGTGTGTGTGTCAGACCTCCAAGTTGCCTTTGGAGGTCACAGCACTGTGTCTGACCTTGGAGGGGGGAATCCCCAGTATCCTATGGCCGCTCAGACAATGTCTGGGGCCATATGATTGCTCCCTCAATCTATGAGTCACCCTATAGCCAAAGCTCTCAGGGCGACATACATAATAAAAACAAATACTGTAAAACCAATTATAAAGACATTAAAAATATTTTCAAAGTTTTAAAAGCAGCAACAATGATTTAAAATAATGTTAAAAGCAGAAATAAATATCCAAGCAGCTAAAACATGGCAAAATGCCATTTCAAAATATAGCATCGTTTTACACATGAAACACTGAACACGCTTGCAAGTACCCAGACCAATACCAAAATCCTTTGCCTGTACCAGACCTTTTGTCAGCCATTATTACTTTTCTTTTCTTTTCTTTTTTGCAGTAATGCACTAAATAGCTCTGCATTTGAGCAAGGACTTCCTCAATGTTTCTATGTCAGCTTGCCATAGTGGACAGTCTGACCTTTATTATTATCACCCCTATAAAGAGAAGTCACTTTGGAACGAATCCTAAATAATTCGTATGTAGCAAAAAAAGCCCTAACAGGACAAAGTCAAAGACTTTGTAATGATGAGTGTAACGACAAGAGGTCATTGCTAAAAAGCAGTCACACTGCACAGGCCAGATCGAACAGCTAACGCTAACTGTATATGCTGTGTCATTATATATATTGGTAGATTTCATGTGGATTAAGAAGATCTAAACATTAATTGTTCAGGGCGGTTCAGATTTAAAGGAGTCTGGCAGCACTTAACTTTTCATCCGCTTCTTCAAATATACAGGCTGTCAGGGCCCAGTTTCAGCACTGCAGTGGGCCTTGTAGGTTATAGCCAGGATTTGATTAGAAGTAGCCTAGAAGGGCTTGGGCCTATTCAGCCTCTGGAATGTCAGAATCTGTGTGAATTTATCTCTGTCAGTGTTCCCACAGCAGAGCTAGGGGGAGTCACCCAACTCCCCGTCCACATGCTGGTCTGGCCTTGGCAGGCAGGGATGGTGGAAGCTGTCCGTAAGAACCTGACAGAGGTGGGGTGGGGTTTGCAGGGTCACCCAGGTTGAAATGTCATTGCTGGAGGGCTGAGCAGTGATCCCCTGTTTGGACAGGAGCCTTGCTGAAAGGCCAAGCCCTTGTCTGCCAAGTGGTCTGCAAGAGCTGTCTTACAGTCACGCCTTCCCCTTTTAAGCTGATGCAAAGGTAGGGATGTGCGAAAGTCACTTACCTTTTCGAAGGTGTGATTCGTGGGGGGGGGGAGGTGCTCCGCGCCTCCCCCCAAAATCCTAACCCGGCCAGCTCCACTCCCTGGCAACTCCATGGAGCTGCCGGCCGGGTGCATTTGCAGGCGTGCGGAGCCTGCGGCTGCCATTTGCATTCCTGTTTTTTTGCCGTGATAGGCTATGTAAATATTTATGTAGCCTATCACGGCAAAAAAACAGGGGTGCAAATGGCATAGCAGCCGCCATTTGCGCCCCTGTCTTTTGCCGTGATAGGCTACGTAAATATTTATGTAGCCTATCACGGCAAAAAAACAGGGGCGCAAATGGCGGCGGCTGTGGTGGGTGCCATTTGCGTTCCCTTTTTTTGCCGTGATAGGCTACGTAAATATTTATGTAGCCTATCACGGCCTCCACAGGGACGCAAATGGTGTCCCTGCATTAGCGTGATAGGCTACATAAGTATTTACGTAGCCTATCACGGCAAAAATAGGGAAGCGAATGGTGGCCGCAGACGCAGATGCCATTCGCAAAGCAGCGCGAATGGCACCAGGTAAGTGCTCCGTTTCGCGTGCCTTTCGCGGGGCAGAGGGGGCTCCGTTCCACCACAGATTTCAGGGGGCCGAATGCACTGGCATTTGGCCTCACTGAGATCCGTGGCAGAATCCTCTGACATCCCTATGCAAAGGTGATGCTAGGTTCCTAGCCTTTGCTAGGAACGTCTCATCTTCATTGCCCAAAGCCTTCTCTGTTTGGATCCATCATTGTCTGGGCTTCTGGAGGCACTCTGCACTTGGACTGTCCTTCTAATTGTAACTTTGGATTGCTAAGGACTTGCTATGAGGAGTACTGTGATGCTTTTCATTGACTAGGAATTCTCATTTTGCTGTAGATTGTGTGTCTTCCTTATTGTCAGCCCAGAGTGCTTGCAGGCTGGGTTTGATCCTGGCTCTTGGACTTCTCTCTGTCTGGACTCACGCAGTGTAGAGTTACCAAGGCAAAAGCTGTGGCATGGAACTCCCTGCTTGTGTGGACTTACTCTTGGACTTAACAGGCCTCACTGATGTAGCATAGACATGACATCCCAATAAAGGTTCAAGGTTGGATGAAGTCTCCCTCTGTGTGGATTTGTTTGGGCCTTTTCTAGAACTCTTGCCTTTGTTTGCCTGGGAGGGATGACTCCCAGGAATTCTGAGCCCCTTCCCCCATGTTTTGAGCCTCAGAGATTTCAATGCGGAAACCTGTTGTGTGGATCTCTGTCATGGTTGTAGTTTTAGCTTTGGACTGCTCTGGAATTACATAGGGACTATAGTTACTGACCATCAGGTATATGATTTCTGAAGGGTGTAACCCTTAAGTTTTTGCCATGGGATTTCCTGGACTAAAGAAGTCTCACCGATTTTGCCCATGTGCGAGCGCACGCGCGCATGCTTAAGACTGGGAAACCTGACACAGGCAAGGATATAACAACACTAGTCCACACAACATGGTGAACACGTTTTGCCACCCATATTTCTTCCAGTGCTGCAAATGATTATTATACATCATATTCTAGGGTGGAAAACACAACTAAATAGGGCAGAACTACAGGTTTGCTCTTTCAGAAAATGCTCTTTCTTCTCATGTTCTGCTTACATTTTTTCTCAGTTGTATTGGATTGCTCCCAAGCTCACATGGAAAAGATACCCTCTACCTAGTGTTTGCCTTTTTAAAATTCCTTATAAACATAACAGATTGCTTTGACTGAGGCAAACCACAAATCACATACATTCAGTATCATATAATATTGATCCTGAAAATATTTCCCAGGAGCATGGATTGTGCATCTCCTTGCTTAGGGAAGAAATTACATCTTTCTTGGAGATCCCAAAGCACCCCAGGTTTGCAGTAGGGCAGGAAGAGGTCATGTTATTGTTATTAAAAACATGTCTGTACAATCCTTACATTAAAATATTTCCATCTTCTGTAAAAGCAGATAAACAGAATTTATCAGGATTAGCTTCAAAGGCAACTTCAAGTTGATTTTTATGGCATGCTGTACTTTTGCTTCTAGTGTGTTGACCCAGGAGCTGCAAAGACAACTGTTTGGCCTACAGACGATTCTGATGTTTTGCTATCAGTTCTTTGCTTTTACAATTGTACTGATCTATGGGAATGATCAAATGGGATTGTGACAAGAGCACTTCAACAGAAGCCTCATTCATTTCAATGGGCCTTGAGGAGGACAGTTTTTATTGTTGAAAGCAGTACTGCTTTTATATGAATGAGGTACCCAAGGCATACTTGAAATGAGAAACAAAAACAAAGGGCAATTCATCATAAAATTAGCAATAAGATGCAAGCATAAAAGCACAGAAAGCAACAGCAAAATGACTGAAACCAGTAGCCCTATTTACACATGCAGGTAGGGTTGGCAGGGGGGAATTCGTTCAATTAACATTTTAATGTGAACCTACCTAATTTTGCACTTTCAAATCAATACGTGAATCGAAACTCAGCTAAACTTCGAAATTCACACTTCTCTGAGCTTTGTAATGGAGTTCGCTAATAAAAAAAAATGCATACAAAAATGTATATATCATGGCAAAGTGCATATAAAGATGCATATATTACCAAAAATAAGGCTCAAAATGCATTATATTAGGAAAACTACTTGCAAAAAATGTTTCTTTTAGGCAAAATTGGGTACAAAAATGCATGTGTTAGGAGAAACAGGCTCTAAAATGCATATGAATTTTCATGCAAACTTTTTTCTCAAAGTTTGGGAAGAACTGAACTAAAGGTTGGAAAAATGAGAATCTGAGAGCACCTGGAACTAGGGTTGTATGAAACCCTTACCTTCCGTTCTGGGGGGGGGGTCTGCGGGGGGGAGGCAATCCGTTCCTCCCCCCCCCCAAGAATCCTCTCTGGCCGGCTGCACTCCATGGCGATTCTGCGGAGCCACTGGCCGGCTCCAGAGCGCCAGCGATACAGCTGCCATTGCCATATCGCTGGCTGAGGGGGACTGTCTCTGTGATCAGTGGCCTTCCTTTTAAGGGCACTAAGCATGAATGCCTGATCTGCTGGTGCCACTGGCCCGAGGTTTGGAGGGGGCTGCGGGGAGACAGAGGGGGGCAATCTGCAAAGGGTTTTCCCCTGGTTTGTATTCCCCCCCCCGATTCCCATTCAGGCCCCTTTCGGGACTTGCTTGACCAGTAGGGTCTCCCAGTGATGGTAGATTTCCAACCAGGGGCTCCTGTGTCCCCCCCCCCACTTCCTAGCCATATCTTTTGGCTGGGCATCCTAGCTTTATTGGGTCAATGGCGGCCCTCAAGGGCATGACTGATAATACTGCAGATTTCAGGGTGCGCCATACCATTCAGAGCTGGGCCAGGGCAACACCTGCAGTGGCAGACTCCAAGCACCCCCTTTCTCCGGATATCCTTTTAGGACTCCGGAGCTTATGGCCATCCATCTGTGCCTCCCCTTACTAGGCATCACTGTTTCATGCAGCTGCCTTGACAGCTTTCTTTGGCACCCTCAGAATTTCTGAACTGGTCTGGGCATCCAAAGATGATGTATCCGGGAGGGCCCTGAGGTATTCTGACATCCAAGCCCATTTGGATATTGTCCGGATTCGGCTCAGGAGATCTAAGACCAACCAGCTGGGTCGTGGTGAAATGGTGTCCATCCTCCCAGCACAAGTGGAGGAGTTATGCCCTGTCAGGGTGTTGGCTGCTTTCTTGGACCTAAGGGGGCTGGTAGATGGCCCACTATTTTGTCACTTTGATGGGCCCCCTTTAACTAAATATCAATTTTGGGCTGTTACTAAACTAGCACTGGGTGCTCTTGGTTTAGGTAAATACCGATTTGGGATGCATTCCTTCTGAATTGGGGCTGCTTCTACAGCTACATCTTTGGGTTTTTCACTTGATCAGGTAAAGACAGTAGGTAGACGGTGCTCCAAAGCCTTCAAGACTTATGTGTGGGCTTTCCCTTGATACCAGTGACAAGCCTTTCCTTTTCGTGTTCTTACTGTTCTTTTTATTTCCTTTAGATGGACGGAATGGACGTGAACCAGTGCGTGTTCTCATATGTGGACACAGCATGGTGTTCTGGGCTGGTCAGAGGGCTTTCAGGTCAGGCAGCAGATCCCAGCTCAGACAGTCCCAACATGCCCGTGTTCAGTGGCTCAGCAGGTGCAGCACGCAGTTGTAGCGCCTCCTTCCCACTCTATGCCATTGAGTTTGGTGCGTGTCCCCCTGCAGGTTATGGTGCTGCATCTAGGGGGGGAGTGACCTGGGTTGTTTGAAAGGCAAGGACCTCATTCTGCAGGCCTTGGCCAGGGATAACTATCATTTGCTTCCTAGAATTAATTGGAGGAATGTTCGGAACCAAAGGGCCGTGGAAAGCGCCTGTCAGAAAGTGAACAGGGAGATAGCCTTAAGGCTATATCAGAGCAATGGGATAATTTCTCATCTGGAAATTATTCGGACATGGGGGGAGCGTTACAGCCAGGATGGCGTGCACCTGTCCGATTTAGGTCACGACCTATTTCTGTTGGATCTGCAAAGGGGCCCGTGAGAAGTTCTTCATCACAGGTGGGGGGAGTTTGAATGAGCAATAGGCTTGTCACTCCCGGTGGCTGCTAGGACAGGCAGTGGGGATGAGAATAGGGATGGTGAGCATTCAGAGGCACTGTTCTGGTGGCAGGTAATGCCTGAGGCCTCCCGCTGTGGGTTTTGTGGCCCATCGGGGGGATAAGGGTTACCTGTGAGGCCAACTCACCTCACCCACCCGGTGTTTTGTGGCCCAGGAGGGGGTGATAGGAGAAGGTCTACCTCCCCCAAAAGGGGCAGCCCTGAGGGGTGGTGATGCTGACGTGCCACTCCACAGGCTGTGAATGATTTTCGCCCATTTCAGCATCAGTTAGAGCCTAGCACAGTTCAGTGCCCATCCTGGGCTTCCCCTTTGCAGATATTCCAATGAATGTGGCCCAATTTGAACCCAAGCACTCGTGCCCATCTCTTTATTACCCATCTCCACTCACAAATGCCCTACCACGTGTCCAGCTCACCTAGCAATGGGGAGCCGTTGCAGGCAAGTGGGGTGAGGAGACGTGCATGGCTGCCATTAGCTGCCCCTGGGTGGTACCACCAGAGGTGGGAGGGGACGGAGAGGTGTCTTTTTAGCTGACTGTGCCCCTCCCAAATGCCTCTTGGATGTGCCACTCCCTCTTGACCTCCCTTATGTAGTGTGGGTTTCAACTGGTCTCCCTATTGGGGGCCAAGTAGGAATTTTTGGCTCACAGTCCCATTGGCCTGAGCTGTGCATCTTTTTGCCTACTTCACACTGTAAATGGGTGGGTGAGTCTTAGGGATGGGCAGAAGGCTTACTTCCGGGTCTAGGGGGAGGGTGTCTGCAGGGGGAGGCGATCTGTTCCTTCCCCCTGGAATCCTAGCTGGCCGTCTCCGCTCCATGGCGCCACCAGCCAGCTCTGGAGCACCAGCAATATGGCCACCATTGATTGCCGGTATCGCTGGCTGGGTGGATTGGCTGCGGACGCATTTACCTTAAACTAAGACCTTTACAGCTGCAAATGGCATAGTGGACACCATTTGCGTCCACAGTCAGTCTGCCCAGCCAGCGATATGGCAATGGCGGCCGTATCGCTGGCGCTCTGGAGCCAGCTGGCAGGGAGGATCTGGCCAGCGAGGATTCCTCCAGGAGTTGGAGGTAAGTCTTCCGATCCTCCACAGACTCCGTGGGGGGGGATTCTTTTGAATCCGGCCTCACTGGGGTCGATGGAGGATTTCTCTCCCATTCCTAGTGAGTCCTTTAGGTAAATCTGGTCTAATTTACATTTAAGTTTTGGTTGCATTTATGAAATTGCTGCTGGGCCGGGCAATGGGGATGAGAACAGCGATGGTGAGCATTCAGAGGCACTGTTCTGGTGACAAGTGACACCTGAGGCATCCCGCTCTGGGTTTTGCGGCCCATTGGGGGGACAAGGTTTACCTGTGAGGCCAACTCACCTCACCCACCCAGTGTTTTGCGGCCCGGGGGGCAGTGATAGGGGAAGGTCTACCTCCCCCTAAAGGGTAGCCTTGTGGGGTGGTGATGTTGACACTCCACTCCACAGACTGTGGATGGGTTGTTTTTTTTGCCCATTTCAGTGTCAGCTAGCAGCTGGCACAGCTTAGAGCCTGTCCTGGGTTTCCCCTTTGCAGATATTCCAATAAAATGTGGCCCGATTTGCATCCAAGCACGTGTGTGTCCATCTTTTTATTACCCATCTCTGCTTGCAAGTTATTTCAACTTGGTACACATCTATTTGGTTTAGTAAGAGATGAGCCAACTCTCCCCTGGGAAAATGTCATCACTCTTACCATTTTTGTTATAATGTTGTTATAATTATAATTTTGTTATAATTCCAACAGAAGTTTTTGTCTGAGCAGGAACCCTCCAAATTTACCTTGTATTTTACTTTAGGTAGAATTCAGTAGTGACTAAGATATGTATGCAAACCCTCTGCCAAGTGTTGCCAATATTTTCAAAATTCTTTTTAAACTTCTCTTGAAATCCCATATCCCATACTGGTATCATTCTACATCAGTGGTGGCAAGATGCAGTTCATGGACTGCATATGGCTCCTGCCACCCCACCTAATTTGGGGTGGCCTGAATGAATATATATGGGAAAAAATGGCAACCATAGCTACTACCAAGCACCAAAAAGGACTTTTTTTAGCTTGCAAGTAAGCTAAATTTGACCCTTTTGGCACTCCATAGCAGCTGTGGGTGCCATACACACACACACTTAATGTATATAAACTTCAGGTTGTCCTGCAGACTGTAGCCTGAGGGGGGAGAGCATTGGATGACAAAAATGGCCCCTGGCCCTCCCAAAGTTGTCCACTCCTGTTCTATATGGACAAGAATGTGGAAGGGATCAAAGCAGTCACTTATTAGGATCACCAGTGAGTTGTAACTAAACTGAGACATTTTTGGATAATGATGTCACAGCTACTAGTTTCCATGTACGTAACTTTCAGCAAAAGGAAATATCCTTTTATTATTTCACTAAGTTATCAATTCCCAGATGTTACAATGGTTTTTAATGGGAGGAAATGAATATAAATGTTCTCTGAATGTCTCCATTAAATAATCTTTTTCTCTTTTACCTGACTTTGGAAAAGAAATCACATGATTAAGGTAACCAATTACACAGATGAGATAACTAATGCTGAATCAGTGGCTTGAAAAAACAGACTGTACAAAATGTCCTCAAAAAAGCAATGAAGATAAGTTGTCTTTGGAGAAAGGAGTGTAAGAGACAGAACAGATGTTCTTGTACAACACAAGTTGTCAGTTATTCAGGAAAGGCTGAGAGACAGTGGCAACAGGTAGGACCAGCCCCGGATGCCTTAGTGCCTGAGATGGAAAATCCAAATTGGATTTATTTTTCCACTAATTAACATTCATCCCCATTCATTTCAGTAGGACCCTTAACGGCATCCCAACTACAGCACCTGAGATGCCCCTTTTACCTTACCTCATAATAGGCTTGCTCTAGACACACAGAAAATTAAATAAAGAAATGGAGGACTACCCCATCTGTTCATGCCTCCTTTAAAAGCTTCTAGAAGGTTCTGCACCTTTGCACATTGACGGCATGTACATAAAATATAAAACTTCCATAAGAGAGCTCCATTATGGACTTGCTATTGAGAATTCCCAAATGGACATTAATTTAAGATCTGTTTGTACAAATATTTGTCAAGTGACTTTGAACTAACAACTTGATAGATGTTTATTTAGATCTACTCACAAACATATGGAATGGATGTGTATTAGTACAATAAATTGTTGATGGGAAATATTTTGACCAGTACTTGGAAATGTGAAGGCAGTAAAAATATTCAAAGTATTCACTAATGCCTGAATTTAAAGTATTTTAAAGATGCGATTGAATCTTTGTAAACTCAAATAGGTGTGATCTAGGATGTGTGAGGTGGAACTGGCATATTGCCTAAGAAAGTGAGTTATAAGTCAGGAAATTTCAAATTTCAATGTGGTTCAAATTTCACCTCAGCCGTGAACTTACTTTAGGTAAGCCATTATTGTCTCATACACAGCCTCCCATCAGGAAGATGGGATGCAATAATACTGACCTAATCTATAGAGTTGTTGCTGTCAGGATTACTGGGATATATATATGAAGTGAACAGAAATATGCTAAATATTGTCAGATGAAGCAATCAGAATACAGCATCTAATAGCATCTTCCTATAGTTTCAAGAATAATCTAATGAAGTTAATATCAGTGCTATTTTAATGTAATGTTGCTAAGGTAACTTCAAGAATTAACCCCCCCCCCCAAAAAAAAAATATTCCACAAGCGATATAAAAAAATGCAGGCAAAAGGAAACTGTGAAGCTGCAGGCAAAAGAAAATCACTGAGGAGAAAATAGAAGTTTAATTAACAGTATAATTGCATCTGAAATTCTGTCCAGTCCTTCATTAAAAGGTCATTTCAGACTCCTAGCAAAAGAAATGTGTTATTATTCTTACCCAGTGGTGTGTACTAAGGGCAGGTCTAAAAGACTGACCAGGAAGAAATGCAAGAAAATGAAACAAAGTAGATTTGGCTTATTGTGTTTTATTTTCTGCTATTCCATCTTGAAAGAGAGGCAAGATTTACAACCAAAATTGTCATTATTGGTATATGTTTTGTCATTTTGCTTTTTTCCAGTATATACACACAAGGTCTTTTTTTTCCTTCAGAAAAAAGTTAGATTTATTAGATCTGCAACGGTTTTTTGGGGGGACTGAACATAACAATGATTCCAAAGAGTTCAAGTCAGGAGGCCCACAGAGGTGAGCAAAATAGCTTGGCTTATTTCCAGCCCAATCTGATGTATCCCAGGGAGGTGGGGCTCGGTCATCATCACTACTTTGTCCCCTGGAGTTAGTGCTTCACACACACACTCTTTTATACTCTGAATTATGTTTCCCATGCATGATTCACCATCATCTGCTGGTTCACATCCATGTAGGGTGGCTACTTACACACGGCCAAAAATGAGGAAAAAACAAGGAGAAAAGAAAATGGAGAAATCCCAGGTGCCTATAGAAAAAAAAAATTATTGTGGTTCTTTTATGTTGGCCTGACACGTTTCGGAAATATTGATTTCCTTCTTCAGGAGCTACAATAAAAATATATACATACATCATCTTACGGCACAATCTTATGGGGATAGGCAGCCTCCTCCGAACTTGGAGGTGACTGCCCATCCAATGCAGGGCAGGAGAAGCACGGACGGGATCGTTCCCTCCTCATTCCTTCTGCCCTGCATTTGCGGCTAGACAGCCAATTTCGGCTGTCTAGCCATGGGAAGGCGGGGCGGGGGAGACAGCTGCCAGATGACACATAGGATGTGTCGTACTAGCATTTCCGCCTTCCCTGCCCTGGAACGCCCCCTGGAATGCCCCATTTTGGCTGCTCCGTGCTCCTCTTCTGAGGGCGGAGCGTGGGGCCATTACACACTGCCTGTGAGGCAGCGCAGGAGTGGGGGGGGAGGTCAGTTCTCCAGGAACCAACCTTGGAGCGTGGGCTCCAAGGTCGGTTCCCAGAAAGCCACATATCCTATGGCGGTCTAGCCACTGACTAGCGGCCATAGGATTGCTCCCTTAGTCATTTTATGTTACTCCAGAACATATAAAAACATCTCAAACACACTTAAAATAAATGATTACTATAAAATGTTATAAATTTAACAGCCAATCTTGACCTATACACAATTACTACTTCTAACATTCATATAAAAATCAAGAAGCTTTTATACATATTAAAACCAACAAGGCAAAAAAAGACACCAAAGTGCAAAGATTTGTTATTGAATGTCTACATAAAAAAGCTTCAAATGAGAACATCAGGATTACTCTAACTACAATGATTATCATGTTAAAAAATAACACATCGATACTGTTATAATGTGGAAGAACCTTCCTCACATAAAAACAGACCAATGACTTGTCTACCTTATATTGTACACTTGAAACTGACCAGCACCGTTTGTATAAACACACTAACACCAAATTATATAAATTGTGTTGAATTACCTTCATAACAGGGTGGGCTTCATGAAGTAAATTTGTAGTAATGAAAGTGCACAATTTGTAGATAGCTCTCAAAAATGGCATCCCTAAAGCATAGTCTTGAAAGAGGCAATTTTTCATAGAAAAAAACTTCAACTATAATTCCCTTATACAATGCCACAATTTCATGAGATAATCAGACAAATTAAAGTCATCACATTACCTTATTTTGCAGAAATACTTTTCTTACAACAGGCATTTGTTCTCCTGTGAAAATCTATAGTTTTTCAAAATTGCCTTAGATAGTTAAGAAACTTTGTTTGAATGACCAGGAAGACAAATAGGAAAGGGAACAGAGATTAGGAATGTCCATATTAGAAAATTGTTTTCATATACAACCTAACCACACTTTACTCCCTTGTTTCTTGTGCCAAATGCACGCAAATCATAGATTCACCCAAAAATGTTATAATCTTGTACGAGCCATAGTTTTCCCAAGGAAGTCATTTGATTAATGCCCACAAACTCACCTTATCTTGTAGTCAATATACTAAGACAGACAACCTCATCCATTTATATTAGCAGAAAGGGTCCCATGGGCTGGCTTAAATCATTTGGATAGAATGCCCTTAATTGGCTACACTGGCCTACAACATTGGCGGTACATCAGAAGAACAAAAACTCTTCTCTGCCTGTCCCAGACAGTTCTGAAAAAACTTAGAGGATTGTTATCATGTTTACAACAACTGTTGTATGGGCAATTTCATACAACCCCTGCTCTTCCTTGTCTTTAAATCAGACTTGGACTGGGCAGCCCTTCAAATAGAAATCACCTTAAAATAGAGGACTGTCTTGTGTACCATAAAATATATGGCCACCCTACATCCCTGGCCCTTCCTCCTCAGCTGGCAGATCCCACCCTGGCACTCATACACAGGAGCATCCCTATTTCCATCTGTGAAATGCTGAAAGGTATGTGACTGCCTCACTGCCTTGCTAATAGGTCTCCCCATTTCTTCTCTCACACAGTTTGTACTGAACTCTCGTTCCCTGCTTTACTTTTGTTTTGACTACATTTGTCCTCTACATAAAGGAGACAAGTATGTGTTTCCATGCTCTTGTGCATTCCTTCTTATCTGCTCTTTGTTCTTTGGGGGTTGGACTTGATGGTCTTATAGGCCCCTTCCAACCCTACTATTCTATGATTCTATGACTGTTCTATGATTCCTCATCCTCTTTGCTCATTGGCCGCTGTGATGCAACCCTCCCTCAGATCTGTCTGCCTCAGCTTTGGGACAGCTGTCATCACTGTCCACAAGCTTCAGCCCCTAAATTCACCAGGTAAAAGAGATGCACAATATGCCTAAGTGGTTCCCTTTACTCAACCAGGAGAAATACCTAGGAAATATGAACACTTGGTAGCGCAGAAAGATGAAAAAGACCTGGAGTTTTATAATTTAAAAACAAACAAAGGTTATCTGATACAAGAGATGTTATATAATTGATCACTCAGTTTTCAGTCTTACCCAGCCAACTCTACCTCATCTAACTCCTATTCCCACAACCGCACTATCTAGATGTAGCTTCATCAAACCCTAAGGCCCTCTCTCTTATCCCTATCTCCATCTAACTGTCTGCTCCTGCCTTATATAAACTCAGTCTCCTCTCTCTCTCTCTCTCTCTCTCTCACACACACACACACACACACACACACACAAAACCCCCTCCCACTTTCACTCACTCTTTACCAAACAATTAACCCTAACTTACCTGGGTTCTATTTAACAGAGCAAACACATATAAACCTTAATATAGACTCCACACGGCAAGCATTGTGAATTTGTCACAGCCACCAATCTTATTCTCACACCCAAGATTTCCACCTTTCTTTCTCCTAATAGTGCACATTTTTCTTAGATGTCCCTTATTTAGGGATGTGCGAACCCGCCCCGTCCAGGTTCTCCAGGTGCCTGCCAAGCCCTTGCCCCTGCTTGCCAGTCCCCAGACCGTGCTCGCGCCTCTCTTGAGCTCAGCAAGCAGCCCACATTCACCCTGGTGGCCTCGTCAAGTTCCACGGTCACCATTTTTTGAAAAATAAAATGGTGACCACAAAAATGCATATATTTGCATATACATGAATATGCACATCTGCAAAAATGAACATTTTTGCAGTGGCTTGGCAAGCAGGGCTCGAAGGTGCAGGCAGGGGGGTTCTGCCAGATTCCCAGAGGGAATTGGGCACCCACACCATCCCTACCCTTATTATTAGACTGCTCTCTCCAAACATTTGTTTTGTACTGAACACCATCATCTTCCAGGCATTTTAAAGATTCATCTCTTTTCTTAGGCCTTCCCCATATGATTTGCTTCATCAAGTAGTTGCCCACATAAACGGAGAGAACAGAGAACACACCCAATATTTCCCTAGAGCAGGGGTGAAGAACCTCAGGCCCAGAGGTGAAATCCAGCCCTCCTGGCATCTCAACCTGATCCTCTGGGGTTCTCCCCCTTTTCCCCAACCACCAATGGTTTGGTCATTTCCCACCTTTTTGGTATTTTGTCCACACACCCTTTGCCTTCAGCCCCACACACTACTGGAATGCAGCCCTCCAGAACTTCTCTGAAATGGAATCCAGCCCTCAGCCTAAAAGAGGTTCCCCACCCCTGCCCTAGAGTGACACATTCCAGAGGAAGAGCTGGACCTTTTAGGAAAGCTTCTCCATCATTACTGATCTCCCCATTCAGGAATCCCAGAACTTCCCAGAAATGCTTCAAAAATTTGTTGGCAACAAATAAATATCATAGATACATATGGAAATTATACACTGCTGCTAGAGTTGTGTTTTTCACTACTGTCTTTTGAAGCATCTAGCACTGACCAGTGTTAGTGAAACAATATTCAACATGGTGGCTCCAGGTCTGCTTCAGTATAATTCCTGGTACAATCTCTCCATTCTTTTCTTCATCCTAGCAGTTGTTTTGGTTGGCCTTTGTTGAGCATGAAAGTAAATCTCAAGCCAGGCCTGTCTGCCATTCATGGGAACCTCAGCCAGTGTTCTGAAAACCTCATTAATGTTTATTAAATTGTATTGTCTGAGCTGAACTAAATGGCACTCACTGACTTCCTATAAATAGTACAACAGCTAATTCTTATCCCAGAGAGGGTACTTGCTGATTGGCAAATGATAAATATCTCATTTCCAAGTTCTTTGGAGTACTTGTGCTGGCAAAAACAATGATTATTTGATTAGTTTCTTCTTGGAAGATAATAAGTCCAGAATTTATTTACATGCTTAGCTTTGATTGCCCATTACAGGTTAGGACATAAAAGTCATTGCACTAATCACTGTTGCATTTCCTACTAAATCTTTAAAGGCCTACTCGTCTCATACACACCGCCCAAAATGATTACATTTTCGCATGGGTTTATTCCAATAAAATGTAACAATCGTCTAATGCAAACCATTTCCATTTGATAGCTTGATTTGTCCTCCAGGGAAAAACATCTTAGGCCAAATTGCTCAGAATGCAAAGTGTGTGGCATACATGCGCAGCATAAACCTAAGCATGCTTATTCAGAAGAAGTAAGACTTCGCTGAGCTCAGTAGATCTCACTCCCGTCTAAGTGTGCTTAATTGCATATTTAGGCTGCAATCCTATGCACACGCTTAACTCAGGAGTAAGCCCATCAAACGCAATTAGACCTGCTTCTGAGTAGGTATGTACGGGCTGTGTAAAATTCACTCTGTCTGTGTTTAGCAGCTTGTGGGCCGCCTTTTGTTCTGTTGTCTGTTCACAGACGGAGTCGAATTTTTTTTGTCATGTGGAAAAATACGCAAATAATTCTGTAAGAGGGCTCACAACAATTTACAGAATTTACCTTAGTACGTAACATTGTCCCCCATTCCATTCAACTTTTCCTTAGCAGAAAGTTGCATATTTTCCCACAAATATATATGCATACATTTTGGGAAAGTAAAAAAAAAAGATCCGCAGCTTGAGGAAGTCAGTCCACAGTGGATTCCGCAGATCAGATTCTTAAAAATCTGAGCTCATTTTAGTCTGTCTCGAATTTTCTCAGCATCCCTACTTCTGAGTAAACATGCATAGGATTGCACTGTTGATGATAGTTGGGGATGCCACCTATGGCCTGGGCAGGAAGTAGAAATATTTTATTTATTACATTTTTATTCCACCCTTCCTCCAGGGAGCTCAGGGCAGCATACGAGGTTCACAATCCTCTTCTATCCTCACAACAACCTCTATGAGGTAGGTTAGGCTGGAAGAAGGTGCATGGACCTAGTTACCTTCATGACTGGAGCAGGGATTTGAATCTCCCCAATCCGAGTCTGACATCCTAACACTATACCACATTACCTCTCCAAATAGGCAGACATGATCCAAGACATGTTGGTGTGCTGGGTGGTATGTCCAGCTAGGATCCTTCATCATGGTAAAGTTTTCATAATAAATTTAAAAAGTGGGACCTGCAGTGAAATGCTCGTGGTCAGCATCCCTGTCAGCCAGCCCTATCCTCTTCCACAATATTCCATTCCTCCTCCCACACAGTTTTGCATTCCCCCCACCCTCACCAACAGTTAGTCAGCATTCCATGACCACTGAGCATGCTCAGTCACCTTTGGGTTGTTTGGGGCCCTCCCCCTTAGGGTTCTCCCAAGCCTGCTGATACCTCCTCCTATGTGTAGATGGTACTGTTTTGGCTACATATGGATCCGCGCTCACCTTTGAACTTTCAAGACAGAGGGAATGATTGCAGACAATTTGCTGTCCTTCCATAGTATCTCACAATCTGCCACATGAGGGTGGGCCACCTCATGCTACCTAGTGGCAAAGAGCCCTGTGTAAATTATCCATGGCAGTGGCATTCCAGAGCAAAATACCAATCACAATAGTGGGTTTTTCAGGCAACCACTTCACTGCATTTCCCCAAGGGATGGCAGAGAATTCCACCACGGACCTCGGTGAGGCCGAATGCCAGTGCATTCAGCTCCTCGAACTCCATGGCGGAACGGCCTGCCACCCCCCCCTGCGGATCCCCCCCGGGACAAGACTTACCTGGGGCGGATCTTCCGGGTGGCGACAGCTCCAGCGGCGGCGGCTGGTCTTCCGACTGGCTGCCGCCACCACCATTTCCAGTGTTGAAAAAAAAAAAAAAACGTGATAGGCTACGTAAAGATTTACATAGCCTATCATGGCTAGGTTTAAAAAACACACACACAAAAATGACGTGATAGGCTACGTAAATTTTTACATAGCCTATCATGTCTGACTTGAAAAAAAAACAAAACACCCGCATACACAAATGGCAGCGGCTACGGCTGCCGCCATTTGCGTTCCTTATTTTGGCACGTCTTAGTCTACATAAATATTTACGTAGACTAAGACGGCCCAAAATAAGGAACACAAATGGCGGCAGCCATAGCCACCGCCATTTGCGTATGCGCGTGTTGTTGTTTTTTTAAGTCAGACGTGATAAATCTTTACGTAGCCTATAACGGCTGACTACAGGGACGCAAACGGCAGCGGCTATGGCCGCTGCCATTTGCATCCCTGCTAGTCAGCGGCCGGATGTCTGGCCACTGGCAGAGCCAGCCGGCAGCTCCACATAATCCCCGCAGAGCGGACCCGGCCGACGAGGATTCCGGGGGGAGGGACGGAGCGCCTCCCCCCCCAGCGGAACCTGGCAGAGCCAGGTAAGGGCAATTTCGTACATCCCTAATTTCCCCCCATCACACACCCTATGCAGGCATTCATCCTGCTCACATGAGGGCTAAAAGTCGGGAGGGGATTTGGGCGCACTTGCAAGCCCTGCCCCCAATGTCCCTGTCTCTGATCTTCCTGTACTGAGGGAGAAGGTCTGAAGGGGGCTTTTATTCACATTCACTTGAATGTGAGAATTAGATAGGGGCATATGAATGACTTATCCCGTTCTGCTGGGGCCGTCCGCTGGAGGGAGGGGCAATCCAGACAGCTCCGCTCTGTGGGGAGCCTGCAGAGCCACTGGCCAGGGCCACCCGCAGCCGGACTTCTGTCCGCTGCTGGGCTGCGGCCGCCATTTGCGTCCCTGCCTTTAGCCATGATAGGCTATGTATATATTTATATAGCCTATCACGGCAAAAGGCAGGAACGCAAATGGCATCCCTGCATTAGCCATGGTAGGCTACATAAATACTTACGTAGTCTATCACGGCTAAAGTGGAATGATAATGGTGGCCTCAGACTAGGGCAGCCATTCGCGGGGCAGCGGATGGCCGATAAAGGTAGGCTCTGTCCCGAGTAGGTATTTGCGTTGCCCTTATTTTCACCGTAGTCTACGTAAATCTTTACGTAGACTAGACGTGCCAAAATAAGGAACACAAATGGCGGCGCCCATGGGCCGCCGCCATTTGCGTATGCACTTCCCCCCCCCAAAGTCACCCGTGATAGGCTACGTGACGATTTACGTAGCCTATCACGGCTGACTTTGGAAATCTAGCCGTGATAGGCTACGTAAATCGTCACATAGCCTATCACGGGTGTTTTGTTTTTTTTTACTTTAGTTTTTTTTTTTGCAATGGCGGCGGTGGCAGCCGGTCAGGAGACCGGCTGCCACCCGCAACGAAACGCCACCAAACCGCTGCCGGGACCCGCCGCCGGGAGGGACATTCGCCAAAGGTAAGTCCCGTCCTGGGGGGGGCGGTGGGGCGGAGAATTTCACCGCCGATTTCGGGGGACCGAATGCGTTGGCGCTTGGCCCCCTGAAGATTCGGGGAGAAATTCTCCGCCATCCCTAGTCCCAAGGGGATTCCGCAGGTGGCGGGGGGGATTGCTCTGTTCTGCCACGGACTCCGGGGGCCGGATACTAAAGAATCCGGCCTCACTAGAGTCCGTGGTGGAATTCTCTAACATCCCTAGAATTAGAGCTGTGCCCAAATGGCCTCTCAAAATTCTCTGGAGTATTTGTGGGCAGAGAAATTGGGGAGATAATTTCACTGATTTCTCCAAGGGGAGGAGAAATCCTCCAACAGTTTCTCATAGATAAGACTTACAACTGGCAGGGGTTGTAGCACAGCTTCTTTCTTTTTTTTCCCCTAAGGGTTTTCAGTTTTTTCTGCTGGTGGTGGCCCATTTACACCTGTCACCTTGCCTATATCACCCATTCACAGCATCATTTTGTGGAAGAACAGATGTGCACATAACTGTGCCCACCATTTTTTTTCACAAAATGGCGGGTGCAGAGATCACCAGACAGGCCTGTGGGGAGTGCTGGCAGCTTGGCAAGCAGGAAGGGCTGGGTGGGGCAGGGGTCTCAGTGGGTGTGGCTCGGGACAGCGGGCAAGAGGGTGTCTCCTGGATTCCCAGACTCAATGGGGCACCTCCACCATCCCTGTTTTAATAGTGCTCTCTTAGCCCATGAAAGACAGATACCTATGTGCTGTGACTAAAGCTTTACTGAGAATGAAACAAGCTCTGTAGCGAGTGGTTGCTTAGGCTCCTCCCTCTTGCCCTCTCTAATGGAGTTCAACTTCTAGTTTCCTTGCAGTCCCTTTGCTGGATATAACTGCTACCTATTATAATAATCCCTAAAAGTTACCTCTTTACTTTGTCTTGACTGCTAAAGCAAAAATATTATAGAGTGCTTCCAGAAGGCTCAATCAGACTATATGGCTACAATGCGCAGACTTATGCACATTTGCCTGGATTTAATCCCCACTGAACACAGTGAGACTTACTTCCAAGTAAGCATGTTTAAGATTAGGCTGTAAATGAAGGGGAAGGGGAAGGGGCTTCTACAGTTGAAGGCCAGGTGCCAAAAATGTTCCTCTGTTGGCTAAAGTTAGTTCAGTGATGGTACAGTCACAAAGATGTAGACTTATACCACATGTTTTGTGGTATATGTCTAACATATACCACTCTTTTCAACTGTAGACTTTGAAATTGAGCCGGCAGGCTGTCAGTTTGAAAAAAAAGAAGCAATAAACGTGTGTGTGTGTGTGCACTCGTGCGCGTGCATGCTGGAATGTGTTTTGCCATTGAATGGAGACATTGGGCAGTCTAAATTTAGAATAATACTAATACCCACATAATCAACCTGCTTAAAGTCAGAAAAATATCTTGGAGAAATCCCTTACCAAAGCAAATGCAGTACCTTCCTGAAACATTGTTTTAGATTTAGGTGGTAAATGTGATTAGAAAATAAATTGTTTTACATACAGTGGTGGATAAGATGAACCCCTGAGGCACCAAGGTGGAAAAACAATTAGGAAAGTATAGCATTAAGCATTTATCCTTCATGTTGGGAATTCAACAGAGGAAGCTGTTAGAAGGGGGAGGGGCATGTTCCAATATGCGTACCCAATTATGCATATAGTTCTCTTGTGTGTGCACCTCTGATCCATGGCCTATGTCCCTAGAGAACTGCTACCATTTTAGCATGCAGCAACAAAAATATTCATAGGCATTTGCTAAGTTTCCTTTGCTTCCTTGGCAATCATTGTGGTATTAGGGCATTCTCCCAAACCTTTAGTATATTCTTGTTTTAAGTAATAGCCACAGAAGTAGGCACCAGGCCGTCCTGCTCTCTGTTCTCTCTCCCTTTAATATCCAAAGGTTGCACAACGCATTCTGGGATATCTTCCAGAAATCTGTACATGTGCTGGGTGTGAGAAGGAAAGGATTCTTTGGGAGAATATCACCAGGCCCTCCTGACATAATTTGGATTGTCCCAGTTGCTTTTGACACACCCTTGACCCTTCTCTTAAAATCACCAGTGTGTCTGCTCTACAAAAAGAACTGAAATTGAGAGGAGGTCGGAGAGTATTATTATGGCTTTAAACCATACAGAGCGCAAAGAAAGCAAAGGGTCAGACCTGAACTCATTTGCTTATATGTATGATGACAATGAGATCAGGAAGACTAATTGTGGTTAAGATAATCAGAATGATTAGAGGTTTCCAGTGGACAAGAACAAAACAAAGCACAAGGCTTCTTTGTCCACACATAATCAAAATTGCCTAACGTATCAGACACATCTTTGGACTAGTTCAAGCTTGTACAACCAGTGAACCAACAAGTCAAACAGAACACACCTCTAAGATCTTTGTAGTTAAGGATTCAGATGTGTGGGCAGTCTGTGTGGGAGGAAGGACTGAGGAACAAATGTGCTTTCTGAAAGTTCCCCATCACACAGCAGTTTGGCTTTTTCTGAATTTGCATGAGCTAAATACCATAAGATTGCTTTGCTGGATCAGATTCAGGCCAAGGGCCGATCTACATTGCGCTCGCCATTGCACTGGATTCGGTGTCCCATCGGGTTAAACATTCTCTCATTAAAACGTGATTATTCACACTCATCCATTTCCCCCGTTGCAGTGCTTCATCGAATGCGCGAGCTCGGTTCACACTCGAGCGCTGTGCTGTTTTCCTGCTGTTTTCCTGCACGCGGTTGTCTGATCTTGGATGCTAAGCGGGGTTGAAGCTTCACAACTTCGAATCTTTGAAGATCATGCCTGAATTAGAAAAAAAACATCGTGGAGGAGCCCCGATTCTGCGAGGATAACGCCTTAATTTAAACAAAACATCCTGAGCGGGGAATAGAAGGGGGTAAAACTTAATCTCATTTGAAGGGATACAACAACCCCCTGCTCAGTGCAGAAAGCCTGATTCCCAGGCAGTTGCCCATCCAACTACTGACCAGGGCTGACCCCGCTTAGTTTCTGAGATCAGACAAGCGCGCACACATCCAGCCCTTTGCTTGTTGCTGAGGAACTGGGGGCTGCTGAAGAGGCTATGCGATCAGTAGCCGGAAGAAGACATGGGGCTGTTGAGAGCTGTGATTGGACAGGAGGGAAATACAAACACTGCCGTATATGGACAGGCGGGGGAGGGGACTACGACCGGATATGGTAGCGAAGGCAGAAAATCAGAGCACATTAAGGGGAAATACCAGGATATTAGGGTATTGAAAGCGGGAGCACGGAAGTGGGAAATTCCGGTTCCAATTTGAGGCGGCTACTGCGTAGTGTGAAAGGCGGGCAGTGAAACCTCATTGGAAGTGAAAAAAGGCAGTAAGTAGGGATGGCGGAGAATTTCTCCACGAATCTCCGGGAGGCCGAATGCGTTGGCCTCATTCACCCCGAATGCGTTCACCCCGAAATTGGTGGTGAAATTCTCCGCCGGCCCCCCGCCCCCCCCCGGGATGGGACTTACCTCGTGCGAATGTCCCTCTCGGCGGAGGGTCCCAGCGGCGTTTCGGCAGGGGCGGTGGCCGGTCTTCTGACCGGCTGCCGCCGCCGCCATTGCAAAATAAAAAAGGAAAGTAAAAAAAAAACAAAAAACACCCGTGATAGGCTATGTAACGATTTACGTAGCCTATCACGGCTAGATTTCCAAAGTCAGCCGTGATAGGCTACGTAAATCGTCACGTAGCCTATCACGGGTGACTTTGAAAAAAAAAAAAGTGCATACGCAAATGGTGGCACCCATGGGGCGCCGCCATTTGCGTTCCTTATTTTGGCACGTCTAGTCTACGTAAAGATTTACGTAGACTACGGCGAAAATAAGGGCAACGCAAATAGCGTTCCCTTATTTTCGCCGTAGTCTACGTAAATCTTTACGTAGACTACACGTGCCAAACTAAGGAACGCAAATGGCGGCGCCCCATGGTCGCCGCCATTTGCATACGCGCCTTTTCTTTTTTTTTTCAAAGTCACCCGTGATAGGCTACATGACGATTTACATAGCCTATCACGGCTGACTTTGGAAATCTAGCCGTGATAGGCTACGTAAATCGTTACGTAGCCTATCACGGGGGTGTGTGTGTGTGTGTTTTTACTTTCCTTTTTTTTTCGCGGCCGGGTAGACGGGGCGCTCCTCCCTGGCCTGAATTTCGGCGGCGAGGGATGGGGCGCCTCCCCCCTGGCCTGAATTTCAGCTGGGCGAGGCGGGGCGTCTCCCCCCCTCGCCTGAACTTCGGGGGGAGAACCGAAGCGCCTCCCCCTCACCGTGAAGCAAGCTGCGGCACCAGGTAAGTCCCTTACGTCCATCCCTAGCGGTAAGTGTAGATCCAGCCCAAAACTTCATCTAATCACTTGTTAATTTTTTTTAATTTGTCAGTAAGGCCTAGAACTTCATCTCTTGTCACCACCATTTACTCAATTCTTAAGACTCCCTACCAGTTCAGACATGGGTATATACCCAAATCTTCCACAGACAGATAGAAATAATTCATTCAGCTTATCTGCAGTCTCCTTATCTTCATTTAACTCCATTGCCATCCAGCAGTTCATTTACCTCCCTACCCAGTTTCCTGCTTCTGATGTTTTTAAAGAATTTTGTATTGTTGGTCTTAACATTTTTAGCAATGTGTTCTACAATGTATTTTTTTGTTTTTTTGCATCCTTTACTGTCTGCTTGCATTTCTTTTGCCAAGGTTTGTGTTCCTTTTTGTTCTCATTACTTGGGCAAAGCTTCCATTTTCTGAAGAAAGTGTTCTTATTTGTAATTAGCTTTCTTGACTCTGCTTGTTAACTATGCTGGTGTCCTCTTGGACTTGGTGGTACCTTTTCTTTTCCTGAACTGCAATATATACTCTAGCTAAACTGCCATTAATGTGGTTTTGAATAACCCCTCAAGTGTTCTGGAGAGATCTGACCCTCTTGTTTTCACTTACAAATTCCTTTTTTACCAATCCCCTCATATTTGAGAAGATTCCTCTTTTGAAGTCAGATTTTAGACTTCCTTACCAGTTGTTCATGATGAATGTGATAGCACTGTAATAACCATTTCCAATCAATTCAACAACACTTATATCTCACACCAGGCCATGGGCACTACTTAGGAATATATCCAGGTCACCTCCTCTCTGGTTGTGTCCATGACCAACTGTTCTAGAGCACAGTCATTTGCCTGAGTGCATACCTTAGAGTTACCCTGAATCTGCTGTGATACCTTCCTCTGTCTTGTGCATGTGTGGTGGTGCTGTTTTGGCTACAGCTCTGCAGGTATGGGAGGACTTGAATTGGAAACAGAGGGAATGAACTGCTCCTTGAATAGTCTCTCTTACTTGCCCCTTAATGGCAGTTCCTGTTCCTTCAGGGGCCTCCCCTCTCCCACCACAGAAACAGGAACTGACATTAAGGAGCAATTAAGGGTGCAATCCTATCCAGATAAGCGGCTGCCTCCAAACTCAGAGGCAACCACCTATCCAAAGCAGGGCAGAAGCACAGAGGGGTTCCTTCCCGCCGCGTTTCTCATGCCTTGCATTGTCTAGCTGCAGGAGGATGGAGCAGGGAAGGAGGCTACTATATGACACATAGGATGTGTCAGGCATTTCCGCCCTCCCCGCCCCAGACCGCCCCCAGCCATGCCCCTTTTTGGCCGCTCTGCACTCCTCTTGTGAGAGTGGAGGACAGGGCTGTTCCGCGCTGCATCGGAGGCAGCGCAGAAGTGGGGGGAGGTCGGTTTCCAGATAACACGATATCCTATGGCCGTCTAGCCGCTGTCTAGCAGCCATAGGATTGCTCCCTAAGAGAAGCTATTGAAGGTGCAAGTATTAGGTATGTGTATTCTCTGTTTCTGAAATCCTTGTCATTAACCTTGGAAAGGACATGATACTTATGAGTAAATATTATAGAAATATCTTGTCCACGGAAAAGAACATTGCTGAACCTGGATAGCTTTAAAAGTGGATTAGACAAATCCATGGAGGTTAAAGCTATCCATGACAACAAGTCATGATGGCTATATATTACCTCCAGTGTTAGAGGCTCTATACCTCTCAGTACCTGTTGCTGAAGAATGCAAGCAGGAAGGTGCTATTACACTCATAGCCTACTTGTGGGCTTCCCGGTAGGCATTTGGCTGGCCATTGGGAAAAGAAAGCTGGCCTAGACAGGCCTTTGGTCTGATCCAGCAGGACTTTTGTTATATTCTTATGCTCTCCATTTTAATTCTACTTATAGCTAATTACAGAAAAGCAATACCGCAGTGACACTAAAGGTCTCTAGTATGGAATCAGCTAATATCTATGTGATGAAAATGACAGACATTTGACAAGATTATCCTTATCTAAAAGCAAAAATCTGATCAGCAAAAAATGTCTCTAAATATAGAACGTGCTGCGGAAGCTTTCGTTGTTTTGGAATATAAGAAATGTGGGATGTGCAAAATCTGGAATGCGAATGAATCTTGGCTCATCTATGCCATCTGCATATAATGAACTCAGGCTGGATTGGGAAGTGGGAGAAAAGACTCAGATATTCAATGACATGATTCAACTATCAGCCAGAGCTTTTTAAGAAAAGTGGTATTAAACAGGAGCAACTTCAGAAATGACTGAAAAGGAATATCACTATCACTGTCAGCCAGTGTTAGAAGTTACATGATTTCTAGCGCACTCCCACAGTCAGTTGAAGAATGTTGAGTCCAGGTTCAAGTGTGTATCCTCAGAGAACGTATCTACATTGAGGCACAACCTTTATGGCAGGCCTGCACAACCTCTGACCCATCAAGCTGAATACCCAAGCCACCGTGAATTGTGGCCTGCCCCGTGTGTGTGTCGGCCTGCCTGTGTTGACAGTCCAAGGCAGATAGCAAAAAGATGAAATTTCTCAAGAACCTGGTAGACCATCATACATGGCTAGTGGATTGCTTCTGGCTGGCTGGGTCCACAAACCAAGCACATGGCAAAATTGCACCGCAAATCTACCTAGCATGGGTAACTTGATGTATCTGTTCATGGAACTGCATTGCTTAGGGGTAGAGCATCTGCTTTGCACGTACTCACCTTACAGGGTTTTTCCAAGGATTACTGGGAAGAGCTTTGAAGGCTGTGTTGGATTAATGCTAAGTATTATTACCATTTACTTAATCATATTGCTAGGGAAACGCCCACCAAACGGGCTGGCGTCAAAACACAGCAACCTTGGGCAATGCATGGTGGGGTCTTAGAATACCGGCAGGGCCCATCACTGTCGCTCCAATAGGATGGGTGGTGAGCAGCTGAGTCGGGAGACTGCCATTTTAGCGTTTTGCGTGGAGAGTTCCTCCAACACATCATTGCTGTTTGTGGAAGGGCACCATTTTAACTTCCCACAATGCCCCAGAGTGACTCTATGTGATTGTGGGAAATGAAGATGGACATTTCATCAAAGGGCAGGTGCCTGCTACTGCTGCCATATAAATCCAGGGCACCAGAAGGCACTTTGCTGAGCCCCCCCCCCCAAGCCAAAGCTAGCCGTGTGTGTGTGTGTGTGTGCACGCGCGCACAAAACATGTGGCTATAAAGACACCTAAATATGGCTGTAGCTAAGTGGGTGGGCAAGTGCTGTCCTAAGCATACTTTCTCAGCTGGCTTTTCTTTACCTTGCTTTACCTTGAATCTGCTTCTCCCCACTCTCTTGGGACCTTTACCCCTTCACACTATTCCATCTTCACTCTTAACTCGGGCCCCGACCTCCTCCTCTTCCTCCTCCTCCATCATATAATCCAGTTTAGCTGTAGCCCATCCCTGTTTCGTTTTACTGAGGGAAAAAGTGGTCCCTTTGTGACATCATGAGCCATAAAACCAATCCCCTGCGTTTTCAGGCATCTTTGTCTCTTCCTAAGATGTGCCAGTTGCTAGGCACACAAATTTGTTCTGAGTTGAGGATAGGGTATGATACAAAGGCTGTGCTTTTTCCCTCAAGCAGGGGAAACCAGCCCTATTCCTGTAAGGAGATCCTAAAGCATCTGTGGCCCTCCAGATGCTGTTGGACTGCAAATCCCATCATGCCTCATCATTGGCTATCCTGGCTAGGGCTGATGAGAGTTGCAGACCAACAACTTTTGGTGGGCCACAACTTGCCTACCCCCTGTCCTAGAGGAAAGAGATTTGTAAGGGAGGGAGGGGCTTTCTCACAGATGAAAGGTTGCATGCTTCTCAGACTCATTCTCTTACCTTCCTTTCCCTCTCGGGATAAAAGTGGCAGCCCTCTGCTTTCTCCAATGAAGCAATTCAAGGAAAAGGACGCCAGACTTGCTTGGGCACTTGCAAGACATTGGGAATAATTATACAGATTATTATGTGGATAGGTTCTGAGGTTCAAGCTCTGGCACCTACAGGAATAAAACTAGGGATGGCAGAGAAATCAGCAATGGAATCAAATGAGTTTGGATTTCTAAGGATCTAACCCATGGATTCTGCAGCAGACTAGCTTTTCCCAAGTCGCACGGATTCTGTGGACTTGCAGACTGGGTTGTTTTTGTTTTTACTTTCCAGAATTTTACATGAATTTAGTTGTAGAAAAATACATAAAATTAAAAAAAAAAAACCCAGCCCAAAATGCACGTTTTCCCCATAGGCTAAAATATGAAAATGCACATGGGGGGGCACATTTTGGGGGGATTTTTGCAAGTGCAAATTTGCGCAAATTCAGGAAATTAGAAAAAGACCAATTCCGCCAAATAGCGGACCACAGAATGAAGAGGACATGACAATCTGCAAAACACAGATGGAAGAGATCTTACAAAAGCTGTTTATCCCTAAATCAAACACATTTCAAAGTAGCAGGACTGAGGAAGACCACTCCTTGTATGACCTCAGAAAGCAGCTCCAGTCAAGGTTGGTTTGTTTTGCATTCCCACTGCACGCATGAATGCAAATAAGATGAAAATTTTAGACCATAACATCTCCAAGAACACTGTTCAAAGTGGTCCAGAGGAAGCATCTGGGAAGAAAGGCCCCCAAACCCAGGGTCTATTGTTAAGCTGGGAGGAAATGTGAACAGGATGAGAGTAAATGCAAAAACCCTTACCCCTCATATACATGTTTTAAGACGGTTAGCTAAATGATTTCACTTAGCTTCATTAGGATGTGCTTCAGGGGATAGTCCTAGTAATAAGTAAATAAATACTCACAGTACCAACAATAATTGCGCTGGCTCAAGAATAGCTCTCTGTTCCTGGTAACATAACACAAAACCTGTGCAACAGCAATTCATTTGCTGAAGATGAGAGCCATCTAATCTGCAAGAATAACAACTGCATATGCCAATTAAGACCCAAAGCCATCTGGTCTTTCAGCACTACTTGCTGTCTCTCCATTTGGTGTGATAAATTAAAAGCTGTTTTATATGTGCATGCTAAGGCCAAACATATTTTCTTCCAAACATAGCTGCTGTCAATGCTGCTCCTTAGGTCAGAGTGGAATTTCTGATTAGCTTTGTTTTCACAGCTACTCCAAACCTCCCTCTGGGCTGGTATCACCCATCCCGGAAAGCTGAAAGGTCTTGCAAGATGAGGTCCTTGAGGGAACTGGCCAGGGAGGCGGGGAGAGAGAGTGCAAGGGAGTAAAAGATTCAGTGGATCCCAGTGGTTTCCACATCCTTTCCCCTCTTCCTTCAGAACTGGGATGGATATGGGCTAGTTTATAGCGGACAGGCCTATGTTTGAAGGGCTGTCAGAAAACAGTTCCCTATTTGAAAGTGTCCTCTATATGAAGGGCTGTCCAGTCCAAGTCTGGTTAAAGATAAAGAACCATAACAAGACAGCACAGAGGCCTTGAAGATGCCCATCAAGAATTAGTACCTGGATGACAGACTAAGCAGACACACAGGTCACCTGTTCACAGTCTTCCCAATATGGCAAGATGTATTGTATGTCTATTTAAACTATAGTCAATATTTCTAAATTTGCATCCTTATGAATAAATTTTCAAGTGCAAATGTTATGCTGATCTATGACCACTTTTGGGAGGGATGCATGTTGCTCCTGCATTCAGAGCCACTGGAACATGCTCCTCCTTGACCCAAGAGACTTCACCGCCAAAATACAACAGCTAGAGTTTTGACTAGGGCCTGTATTTCAGAACACAGGACCTCCTATTGCTTATTTCTCATCAGCTTTCAGTCTGTTCCCAAGCTCAGTCCAAAGTAACTAAAAAACTCTGAATGTTTTGGGACCAGGATATTTTAAAGACCATCTCTGCCCACATGGTCCTACTTGTGCTGCTCAGGTATTTAATGGAGGCCCTGCTTCAAGTCCCGCCACTGGCAGAAGGGCATCTGGTAGGTACATGAGATAGAGCCTTCTCAGTTATGTCACCCAGGTTATGGAACTCTCTACCCTGGGAAACTCTGGCCCCATCCCTGTTGGTGTTCAGGTGCCAGGGCAGCAAGTGGAAGACTGTATTGCTTTGATATGCCATTGGCACAAGTAGCAACTGAAATTTGTTCCCATTCTTTTTATGAGCTGTCTCTTTTGTAGGGGTGTACGGATTGTACTCACCCTCATCCACCCATGGGTCTGCAGGAGGGGGGGAGGTGACCTGGTCCTCCCCCTGGAATCCTCCCTGGCCAGCTCTGCTCCACGGCGAGTCCGCAGAGCCGCCCGCCGGCTCCGGCCACTGCCAGACCTCCGGCCACGGCCGGTCTGCGGAGGCAAATGGCGTCCGGCATAGCGGACACCATTTGCATCCCTGCCTTTTGCCGTGATAGGCTACATACATCTTTATGTAGCCTATCATGGCAAAAGGCAAGGATGCAAATGGCGCCTGCTATGCCAGATGCCATTTGGGTCTGAAGACAGGCAGCAGCGGACAGCAGCGGATGGCCAGTGGCAGATAGGATCCGGCTGGCGCGGATTCCCCCAGGTGGCGGAGGTGAGTCTTACGTTCCAACATGGACTCTGGGGAGGGGGGCGGATTCTTAGAATCTGGCCTCATTGGAGTCCGTGGCGGAATTCTCCACCATCCCTACTCTTCTGTGGTACTTTGTTATATAGAGTTGTACCCAATGTTGGTCTAACAAGTCCCATTCGTTTTCAGTAAGACTTCTCTAAATACGACTAACCTTAGATGCAATCTTGGATAAGCTTAAGGCTGTAATCCTATACCTATTTACCTGAGAATAAGCCCACTGAACTTACTTTTTAGGAGACATACATAGGATTGTATTTAAAGTGTTTAAAGCACTATAACAACACAACTTGGTGATCCGTATACTACAGCCATGTAACATAGGTCAGTATTATTATCACATTGCAAATGGAGTTAAGGAATAGTGGCTTGCTTAAGTCCGCCTAAGACATCCATTGCCGAGATCTGAACAGGGGACTTCTCAGCTCATAGCCTCTACACTATATTATTGAAATTAAATTTCTAAATGAAATGTGTCACTTTGTTCCATTTTAATATATTTTTTAACATGCACATGCCCTGAAATTAATCCTGTGATGGGTGTAGTGTGGCATACATATACCTACAGGAATATCCATAACTCTTGCTTGAAATCTTACATGAAAAAAGATGCTTCCTTGCAAACTCCAACACATCACATTGCCCTTTTGTTAATTCTCTGTACTCTTTGTTGATATGCAGCTGTCTGTACAGTATTTGAATACAGCCCAAATTATGTAGGATGGTGGAAATGTCAAAATATCAAATTTAAATCATGCAAATAAAAGTGCATTGGTTAAGGTTTTATAATCTGTTGTGGGTGGCGGGGGGAGGATTGTTAATAGCTGTCATTTCTCAGAGCATGCAATTTATACATGCAGTGTTGTCGTGCCTGCTGTATACTGCTTAGGGATGTATGGATTTTGTAAAATCCATTCCAACAGTGTTTCACAGGTTGGCAGGTGCCTTTCGTTCTATCACTCACTCATTGGCGGAATCAGATTTTTCCGATTTTGCAAATTTGTGCAAATTTGCACCTGCAAAAATGTGCGCATCCCCCAAATGCGCAAATCCCCTAAACATGTGCACATCTCCCCAAATGCGCATTTTCATGCTTTAGCCTTTGGAGGAAATGCACACTTTTGGCAGGGGGATGTTAACGTATTTCTCTACAAGTAAATTTGTGTAAAATTCTGGAAAGTAAAAAAAGAGTCCACAGGTCCACAAAATCTGGGCAACTTGGGAAAAGTTGGTCTGCTGTGGAACCTGCAGGTCAAATTCATAGACATCTGAACTCATCTGATTCTGTTGTAGATCTCTCTGACATCCCTCATGTTGCTTGATTTGCTTGCATAAGGCATTCGCAAATGTTCTGCTCACACACTTTGCCATTCTCTTATGATTATCAGTCACAGTGACACCTTTAGGTTTTGGAGGGCCCTTGGGTAAGACAACCTGAATGGGCCCCTTCCTTCAGTGGCTCTACCTTCTCACGGTAAGAGTCACTGCTTACTGCTCCTCCTCCTCCTCTTCGTCATCATTGCTCCCACTTGCTTGTTTGACAGGCAGAGAGGCAGTGAGCAAGTAGGCCGGGACATCTACTGCTCCTCCTTCTCACCACCACCATTGTCTGGGCCAGAGCAAGAGGCAGGTGAACATGCACGTTACGGAGATGAAGAGGAAGAGCAACTCCAGGGAGCTCTTGTCAGTGGGTCCCTGCTGGGGTGTGGGCCCTTGGCAAGTGCTCAACCATGCCTACCCTTGATGTTGGCCCTGCTCACACATGGGAAACTTTGGGCCAAATGAGATTTTTGGAGTGTGTGAAATTCCTGTTGAAAAGCCCTAAATGTAAATTGCATTCATTTTTTTTTCTGTAGCTGTCTGCAGTCATGATGATTAGCCCCATTTTGTTCACAAGGCTAGGCAACGAGGTAATTGTTTCTATGTTACTGCATTCTGCTGCAGTACAGTACTAGAAGAGAGGAAAGAACCAATGAAATGTAGCCCAGGTCAAGCTTCACAGTCTACAAACAATGCTGCAAATGTAATTGGGCTTGTTTGGGCTCCACCAAAGATCTACCTTTCTTCTTTTTCTTGTTTGCTGGAGTGCATTTGAAGAAGAAAGTGCAGAACTTTCTGCTGCTTACAGGCAGAGCTTCTCCAGGGCTGGCCTAAGCAGCAAATGGCGCTGCCCACCAAGTCAAGATGCACATAGTACCAAAGGTTGTTCAAGTTATTTTGGCACCTGAGGCAGAAAATCCTAAAAGCGCTTCTCCTTCTTCTCTGACAATGAAAATACAACAATAATAAAGTAAAATAGCCAATAATTCAATTCCCAAAATCAACTGTCTAAGGTGGCTGCCTCACTCTGCCTAATGGTAGGGATGGTCTTGATCCATGTGGAGTTTTCAGGAGTAGCAGAACAACAGAATGATTGACAACTTGCATCTATAGTGCAATTTCACTGCAAATTTGGAGGTATCTGCTCAGACAAAACATCCACGTAATCTCAAAGGGGAAAAACAGTTTTGGTAAGACTGGTGAAGTTTCTCAGGTAGGGACTGTATGTCCTTACCTGGGGCCCTAGGGATGTACGAATCCCTTACCTGGCTCCGTTCTGGGGCATCTGCGGTGGGGGGGAGGCACTCCGTCCCTCCCCCTGGAATCTTCCCCGGCCAGCTCTGCTCCACGGTGACTCCACGGAGCCACCGGTCAGGACCAGCTGCAGCCGGAATTCCGGCCACTATGCCGGTCACCATTTGCATCCCTGCCAAGCCGTGATAGGCTATGTAAGTATTTACGTAGCCTATCACGACAAAAGGCAGCCATGCAAATGGCAGCTGCTATGCCACCACTGCCGCATCCGCCGCCAGGTAGGCTCCATCCTGGGGGGATTCCTCGGGGTGGCAGGGGGGATTGCTCCATTCCACCATGGACTCCGGGGGGATGAATTCTAAAGAATCCGGCCTCACTGGAGTCCGTGGCAGAATTCTCCAACATCCCTATGGGGCCCACAAAAAATCAAGTAGCGCTGTTTCCCATTTTCTGCCTCTCATCAGCAGTGGACATCCTGTTGGAAGTTTAGGGCTGGTAACAAAATTCTCCTTGCAGAGGTCAATGTTGAGAAGATTGAGGACTAGAGATGCCCTTGAATTTTATGATCTAAAACAAAATGTAGAGGTGAATTTAGAGGTTCCTGTTGGAAAGAAACATTCAAGGGTTTTCTAAAAACAGTTTTGATAAGAACTGCAAAAATTCACCTGGGAGTTCTGCATATCTCCACTGAGGAAATCTGGTACTCACACTGAAATACTCTAGCATGTGAATAAAGAGAAAGTTAGACAAAAAGCCCATCATGTGGAAACTTTGGAAAAAAGTAAAGGTTTTATATTTCTTAAGGGGCATCAAAATATAAGGTGTGTGTCTTGACTTGAAAACTCCTTCACAAAAATCCTTAAATGTTTAGGGACTGGCTTCTCCCTTATTTTCTCACAGTATCTGACAGGAGTGAGCAAACTGTTTTCCACAAGAACCACATTCCCTTTTGGGTAACCTGTCAGGGGCCACAGGTCGGTGATGGGCAGAGCTGAAGCCAGTGGTGGGCAGGGCCAGATCAAAAGTGGGTGGGCTGCCCCTTTTCTCTCTCTCCCACCTCCTTTTCTCTTTCTCTCTCCCTCTTCCTTCCTGCCGATTAGGACAGGTTGCTCTTGCCAGCAGAGCAGTCTGAACTGATAGCATGCAGATAGCTTTTGAAATTAAGGCTAAAGGTCACATGCCACCTTAGGGCTGAAAGCTGACCAGCCCTGATTTAAGAGAACATCCTCTGAACTCTAACATATGTGCACCATCTATACCATGGGGGTTCCTGCCCCATAACCATTATGCTATGTTATGCTACGTCAAGGATCCCCACCCCAACCATTTTAGGCTGATGGACACATTTGGGATCTTGAGGAAGCGTCATGGGTGTTCTCCCAAAATGACTGCTGAGGGTGGGGGGCTTGCTCATTCACAAAATGGCTGCCATATTGAGCGTCAACAGTTCCAAAAGACCCATATCCCAGAAGGAAAACTGGTAAGACTAAAATAAATGCAACTTGCCCAGGAACCAAGTACATGGCAGAGGTGGGATTCTACCATTTACACCTGTAATCTTACATATATTGGCTGTTCACTGTACCATTTTGCATAAGATCAGGTGTGCACATTTTCATGATCGCCATTTGTTTCACAAAATGGCGTTTGCTGAGCTTGCCGGAGGGGTCTGAGGTAGGGATGGCGGAGAATTTCACCCCGAAACTTCGGGGGGCTGAGCGCCAACGTGTTTGGCCCCCCGAACACGTTTTGGGGAGAAATCCTCCACACACCCCCGCACACCCCCCGGGACGGGGCTTACCTTCGCCGAATGTCCCTCCCGGCGGCGGGTCCGGCCGGCGGTTCGGTGGGTGTTCGTGCGGGGCGGGAGTGGCAGCCGGTCTTTCGACCGGCTGCCGCCGCCTCCATTCCAATAAAAGAAAAAAAAAAAAACGCCCCCTGATAGGCTACGTGACGATTAACATAGCCTATCACGGCTAGATTTGCAAAGTCAGCCGTGATAGGCTACGTCAATCGTCACGTAGCCTATCACGGGTGACTTAAAAAAAAAAAAAAAGCGCGTACGGCTAATGGTGGCCCCCATAGGGAGCCGCCATTCCTGTTCCTTATTTGGTCGCTGTAGTCTACGTAAAGGTTTACGTAGACTACGGCGAAAATAAGGGCAACGCAAATAGCGTTTTTTTTTTTTTTAAAGTCACCCGTGATAGGCTATGTGATGATTGACGTAGCCTATCACGGCTGACTTTGCAAATCTAGCCGTGATAGGCTATGTTAATCGTCACGTAGCCTATCAGGGGGCGTTGTTTTTTTTTAAAAAAAATTTCGAGTTCGCGGCCGGGCGAGGCGGGAAGCCTCCCCCCCGGCCTGAATTTCGGCCGGGGCGAGGCGGGAAGCCTCCCCCCCGGCCTGAATTTCGGCCGGGGCAAGGCGGGAAGCCTCCCCCCCTGGCCTGAACTTCACGGGGGGAGCAGCAAAGCGCCTCCCCCCCACCGTGAACAACCTTCGAGGACAGGTAAGGAACTTTCATCCACCCCTAGCCTGAGGTGAGTGTGGGTGGCTTGGCAAGTGGGGGGGGAGCTCAAGCGGGACAGGGGGCTCAGAGGGCGCAGCATGGGGCAGTGGGTGGGTGGGGAGTCCAGTGGACTCCTGGAACCACATGGGTACCCGTGCCATCCCTTATCTTGCTTGGGCTGCCTTTTGTTGGTATGTTAAGCAGTTCTGGGGAGTCAAAACCCCACCTGCCCTTTTGCAACCTTTTCATTTCCCTGCATTATTTTTCTGCCTCTTTCACAGGGATGTTGAGAAGTTTGAAGAAATTAGCCTGTGTGCAAGGCTTCAGTGCTTACCTTATGGTAAGGAGGTGGCTGAGGGGTCCATGGGCACTCTTTATTTTACCCTTTTTATCCCATTGTGTCCTTGCAGCCTATCGAGAGAGGACTTGGCCAGGGCTTCCTCCCTTGGGGCTTCTCTGTTCTGCTGCGTGCTGGGTGCTTGAAAGCTGAGCAAGGTGGCTTTGGTTTGGTTTCGTTGTTGCTAAAAGGACTTTTAACAGCAAGAAGAAGAACAGCTGAGTTCCTGAAATCTGAGCGAGACATTTTTGGTTTGCTTTTGTTGTTAAAAGTCCATTTAACAACAACAGCAACAAGAACAACCAACTCTTCACTCAGCTTTCATCAGCTCATAGGCTAGCACTGAAAAAAGCTGCTAAATCTAATATGAGGAAAGTGCCTTATTCAGATCACTGTTTAGTACAGAGTTTGGAAATACAGGGGGAGAGGAGACTGAAATGGCAAAAAGTAAAAGTAAACAAACTTTTACAAAAAGTAAAAGTAAACAAAGATTTTCAGAACTCAACTATAGGTACATTATTAGGAAATATAATTTTATCTCCTGACTCTAACATAAGTCTAGTATTGGAAGCATATCAGTATATATGTGATAATATGAGACCTTTTTAAAAAATGGATGTAAGTTGGATGGCCCATGAAGTCCTTATGGTTTGACAGAGAGTGCAGAGTATTGAGAAAGAAGTTGAGGAGACAGATGCAAAGAGTGCAAGCTGTGGTTGATAAGGAAGCATACAATACTATGTTAATACTTAGACGAGGCAGAGGAACTAGAGATCAAATCGCCAACTTTCGCTGGATCATGGAGAAAGCAAGAGAATTCCAGAAAAATGTCTATTTCTGCTTCATTGACTACGCTAAAGCCTTTGATTGTGTGGATCACAACAAACTCTGGCAAATTCTGAAAGAGATGGGAGTACCAGACCACCTTACCTGTCTCCTGAGAAACTTGTACGAGGGTCAAGAAGCAACAGTAAGAACCAGACATGGAACAACTGAGTGGTTCCAAATTGGGAAAGGAGTACGACAAGGCTGCATATTGTCACCCTGCTTATTTAATTTATATGCAGAGTACATCATGAGAAACACCGGGTTGGATGAATCACAGGTCGGAATTCAGATTGCCGGGAGAATTATCAACAACCTCCAATACGCAGACTATACCACCCTAATGGCAGAAAGCGAAGAGGATCTAAAGAGCCTCTTGTTGAGGGTGAAAGAGGAGAGTGCAAAAGCTGGTTTGAAACTCAACATTAAAAAAATGGAGATCATGGCATCTGGCCCCATCACTTCCTGGCATATAGAAGGGGAAGAAATGGAAGCAGTGACAGATTTCATTTTCTTGGGCTCCAAGATCACCGCAGACGGTGACTGTAGCCATGAAATTAAAAGACGCTTGCTCCTTGGGAGAAAAGCTATGGCAAACCTAGACAGCATAGTAAGAAGCAGAGACATCACCTTGCCGACAAAGGTCCATCTAATCAAAGCTATGGTTTTCCCAGTAGTAACGTATGGCTGTGAGAGCTGGACTATAAGGAAGGCTGAGCGCCGAAGAATCGATGCTTTCGAACTGTGGTGCTGGAGAAGACTCTTACGAGTCCCCTGGACTGCAAGGAGGTCAAATCAGTCCATCCTAAAGGAAATCAACCCTGAGTGCTCATTGGAAGGACAGATACTGAAGCTGATGCGGAAATATTTTGGCCACCTAACGCGAAGAGAAAACTCTCTGGAAAAGACCCTGATGCTGGGAAAGACTGAAGGCAAAAGGAGAAGGGGACGGCAGAGGATGAGATGGCTAGATAGCATCACCGATGCAATGAATATGGACTTGAGCACACTCCGGGAGAGAGCGCAGGACAGGAAGGCCTGGCGTGCTATGGTCCATGGGGTCACGAAGAGTCGGACACGACTGAACGACTGAACAACAACAACAATAAAAAAATAATTTCAGCTAAAAAATCACAGTTTCAGAAATGTATCTGGGCTGAGCTTGAATCAACCACAACATGAGCAAATTCGACTTATTTGGGGCATTTAGTTGCTGGCAGATTAAAAGATGTAACATTTTCTTTTGGTATCTCTATATCAGCTGCAATGTGGGAAATGTTTTATCGGGTATTATTTAAAGAGGAAAAAGATGCAAGGACAGCAATTAAATTGCCTCAGGCACAGGATATAAATTTATTACCTCTATGGTCACCTGTAACTGCTCTTGAGATCAAACTACTTATTCAAACATTGAGGAAGAATAAGGCACCAGGTGAGGATTTTTAAATTTTAAAAAAATCTTCAAAGCAGAAGTAATACATATGCTAATTTATGGCACAGAAACTTGGGGCTTTGCAGATCTTACAAAAATTGGAAGTGTTCAAAAGTCGCTTTCTGGGTTTGATTTGGGGGGGTTTCTAAATCTAGCCCAGCATATTTAATTAGACCTGAATTGGGTGTCCAAAAGATCTCTGGATTGATATATGTAAGGATGGTAAATTATTGGTGCAGAATAAGTAATCGAACAGAAGAAAGACTTCCTAACATCTGTTTGGAGGAAGAGAGATTATTTGTGCATGGAAAGTTTTGGTTGCAAAAACTCTTTAATCCCCCCCCACACACACACCAATTTTGGATTCTCTGGCCAGGCACTAAATCCAAGGTTGAAAGCTAGCAGCAATATTTTTAAACAAAGAATGCTTGACGTAGGAGTGCAAACTGATATAACTGCTCTTATATCATCAGAAACAGCAAAATGGTTAGCTAGTACAAAACACTGCACCCATATGAGAAATATTTGTCAGTTCCTATGAAAATGGAATATCAGAACGCATTTACACATTTAAGATATGAACAAATAGATACTATGATGAAATGGGGGAGATTTCATGGTACACCAGTAGAGGATAGGTTGTATGTTTGTGGAGAACCAGGCCTAGAAGACTTGGTTCATTATGTACTTGAGTGTTAATTATATAGAGACATAAGAGAAAGTTATTTAGAGCCTCTCTTAAAGAGAGTGAAATACAGAGGTGTAGAGGAGAAATTGAGTTATTTATTATGATAAGCCAATCCATATGTGACACAGAGGGTTGCAGTATTTGCGGTGAAAGCCACTAGATGTAGAGCAGAGTTTTTGGACACTATCAGTGTGAATTGTTATTAAGATTCAGATATCTGAATGTAAGGTGATTGACATGATATTAAGGGTTCCTTTGTGCTATATTATTGTTGCACATCCACCCTATTTTACCTTTAGTAAAGACTTGATATGTATCTTATAGTTTTGCTGTTTTAATTTATGTGTGCTTTTTGATATTGTCTCATAGCATTTTAAATCTCAAGTTTGTAACTTTTGCAATGATCTTTGGATTGAGCAATAAACATACTATTTACTTACTAGTAAAACAAAGAGTGCACATGAACCCCTCAGCCACTTCCTTACGATAGTGTAAGCACTGAAATCCTGCACATGGAGAAATTTCTCTGAAATTCTCACCCATTCCTACAATTTTGGGGCACGATTTCTTTTTGCCCCTCCTCCCAATGAATGGCCAAAAATAAATAGATAGAAAAATTTCAGCACAGTGCTAGTTCTGGGATAATTCAATGACAGTGCTGAATTACAGATCACAATCCACTGGGAAACTCTCAAGTGCAAGTTAATGAGTCACTGGGGTCTCTTCAAGTGTATGTGTGTATAATACACCACTCATGCAGAAAATAGAGGAAATACTTAAATATTGTTATTGTATTTATCATCCCAGGACTAAACAAAGGAGACCAAATCTCAGTACATTTGTTGGTGGCTTTCTCTGGCTGTAATATATTTGGTGAATTCCATCATTTCAGAAAAATTCCTAATTTAGACAAACCTTAGGAATTTTGGTCGTTTTCCAGTAGGAAGCCACATTTAACCTTGCCATATATAGACACCTTATAAGATATTTCAGATCACAATCCTCTTCTTCCCTCCCCAGTTTGTCACCCCAAATAATGGCTATTGAATACTGAGTCATTGGTTTTATTTAGATGGTTTGAGTTTTGTTACTCTACTGAGAACTAGGGAAGGTTGAGAACTGTAACAAGGTTCAGTCCTTCATGCCAAGTTGTCCCCTTCTAAGCAGGCCCACAGACACAAGCACCAGAGCCAGTGTCAAGTGCAGGCATGGTTGGCCACCTGCCAAGGGCTCACACCTGAGCAGGGGGCTCCTGAGAAGAACCCCCTGGCATTGCTCCTCCTCTTCAGCACTGCAAGCTGCCTATTCACCTGCCTCTTCCTCTGGTCCACACAACGGTAGCTGTGAGAAGGAGAAGCACTACATGCCACTGCCTACTTGCTCACTGTCTCTCGGCCTGTCAGGCAAGCAAGTGGGGGCAATGTTGAAAAAGAGGAGGAGCAACAGCAGCTGGTGGCAGCGGTGGTGAGAAGGGAGACTCACTGAGGGAGAAGGCACCTTGAGAGTGTCTTGCCCAAGGGCCCTCAAAAATCTGAAGCCAGGACTGACAAGCACCTTTCCAACGGGCTGCCAACTTCTTTCCCCAAATCTTCCTTACCCCTGGCGATCGTAATAATTCCTAATAATTGTAATAATTCCTTCAGGTCAGGATGTCATCGCCTGCCCTGGAGAGACTATCCAGCTGTGAGCCCTGAAGGACCTGAACTGAACCCTGTTCCTCTGCCTGGCTCTTCTCCACCTGGCCTGGGAGGGCAGGGCCCCAACCTGATTCCAGCTATAAAGGCTAAAGACTAAGATGGCCAAAAATAAGGAATGCAAATGGCGGCAGCTGTAGCCGCCGCCATTTGCATACGCGGTTTTGTTTTGTTTTTTAACCCAGCCATGAAAGGCTACAAAAAGATTAACGTAGCCTATCGCATCGTTTTTTGTTGTTGTTTTTTAACCCAGCCATGATAGGCTACGTAAATCTTTACGTAGCCTATCACGTCGTTTTTGTTTGTTTGTTTGTTTTTTACAAGACAAATGGCGGCGGTGGCAGCTGGTCAGAAGACCAGCCGCCGCAGCCGCTGCCGCCCGGAAGATCCACCCCAGGTAAGTCTCGTCCCGGGGGGGATCCGTGGGGGGGCAGGGGGGGCAGGCCATTCCGCCACAGATTTCGGGGGGCTGAATGCACTGGCATTCGGCCCCACCGAGATCCGTGGCGGAATTCTCTGACATCCCTAAGCAGAGCATACTCTAGACCTGTTTTTTTCAACTGGACATGGATACGGTGATCTGAAGGTGGGGGACTTAGCATCAGTCCCTTTGTCATGGTCGGATCATTGCCTGCTGAGGTTTAGACTTACAGTGGCTTTTCCCCTCTGCAAGGCTGGAGGACCTATTAAGATGGTCCACCCCCAGAGGCTAATGGATCTGGATGTTTTCTAGAGGGCTCTAGGGGTTTTTCCAGCTGATATGGCTGGCGCTCCTGTAGATGCCCTGGTCAACCTGTGGAATGCAGAAATGACCTGGGCAGTTGATAGAATAGCTCCTCAGTGCCCTCTCCAGACTAGAGCTCATATGGCTCCATGCTATACTCCCCAGCTGGAAGCAATAAAACAAAATAGGAGATGGCTTGAGTGCAGGTGGAGAAAAACTCCTAGTGGATGAAATCAATCTCTCTGGTGTGTGCCTATGGCCAGGTATACTCAAAAGCAGTGAGAGCAGCAAGGAAAAAACATTTCACCACCTCTGTTCAATCTTCCATATGCCGCCAAGTGGAATTTTTTAAGGTTGTCTGGGGCCTATTACATTCTGGCCCTAAGGACACTCTGGAACCATCTGAGGCCCGCTCTAATGCACTGGCTAGGCACTTCCAAGATAAAATCTCTTGCATCTGCCAGGACTTAGACTCCAGTTTCACTGCTGCTGAATCAGGTGAGGTGTCCAGAGCACAGCCTGGTCCATTTTTCTTGGATGAGTTTCAGTTGGTACAGCTCAAGGACATGGACAAAGTGCTTAGACAGGTTCATGCAACCAGTTCCATAGTGTATCCTTGCCCCTCTTGGCTTATAAAAACCAGCAGGGAGGGATCAGCTGGCTGGGCTAGGGAAGTGATTAATGCCTCCTTGCGAGAAGGAGTGTTCCTGGGCCACCTGAAAGAGGCAGGGGTGAGACCACCCCTGAAGAAATCCTTTATAGACCTGGAAAACCTTAATAATTATAGGCTGGTTGCAAATGTTCCATTCCTGGGCAAGGTCCTTGAGCAGGTGGTTGCAAGCCAGCTCCAGACACTCTCGGATGAGACCGATTATCTGGATCTGTTTCAGTCAGGGTTCAGGCCAGGTTTTGGCACAGAAACAGCCTTGGTTGCCCTGCATGATGACCTATGTTGGGAGAAAGACAGAGGGAGTGTGACCCTGTTGATTCTCCTTGATTTCTTGGAGGCTTTTGATACCATCGACCATGGTATCCTTCTGGGATGGCTCTCTGAGTTGGGAGTGGGAGGCACTGTATTGCAGTGGTTTCTCTCCTGCTTTGAGGGTCAACTCCAGAAAGTGGTGCTTGGGGAACATTGCTCAGCCCCATGGATTCTCCAATATGGGGTTCTGAAGGGGTCAGTTTTGTCCCCCATGCTGTTCAACATCTACATGAAACTGTTGAGTGCAGTCATCCAGAGTTTTGTTGTGTGTTGTCATCAGTATGCTGATGACACACAGCTCTATTTCTCCTTTTCATTTTCTTCAGGTGAAGCTGTGGATATGCTGAATCAGTGCTTGGGTGTGACAATGGACTGGATGAGGGCTAATAAACTGAAACTGAATCCAGACAAGACTGTGATGATGTTGATGTGTGGTTCTGCTGACCGGATGGAAGATGTTCAGCCTGTTCTCGATGGGGTTCCACTCCCCTTCAAGGAGCAGGTCCATAGCTTGGGGTTCCTCCTGGAACCATCTTTGTAACTTGAGGCTCAGAGGGCTTCAATGGCATAGAGTGCCTTCTACCAACTTTGTTTGGTGGCCCAACTATGTCCCCATCTGGACAGAGATAACCTGGCTTCAGTTGTCTCTGCTCTGGTAAACTCCAAGTTAGATTACTGCAATGTACTATACATGGGGCTGCCTTTGAAGATGGTTCAGAAGCTGTGGCTCATGCAAAATGCAGCCAGATTGATAACTGGGACTAGAAGGTCTGCACATATAAGACCAACTCTGGCCCACTTGCACTAGCCGCCTACATACTTCTGGACAAAATTCAAGGTGCTGGTTTTAACCTATAAAGCTCTACATGGCTTGGGACCACAATACCCAATGGCACACCTCTCCTGAAACAACCCTACCGTACTCTGCATTAAGCATCTAAGGTCCTCCTCTGGGTGCCCCCTCTGAGGGAAGCTCAGAAGGTGGCAATGAGGGGGCCTTCTCAGTGGTGGCCCCCCATCTGTGGAACGAGCTGGCAGTGAGGTCTGCCTGGCACCAACATTGTTACTTTTCTCGGCACCAGGTTAAGACCAATCTCTTTTCCCAGGCATTTGGCAGCACATGATGAGTTTTAATTGGTCCTCAGTGTGTCTTTAGTTATGGCTGACTGTTCAAAGTTGTTTTTAGTTATATGTTGTTTGTGTATATTGTCTGTGTGCTTTTATATAAATGGCTTTAAAACTATGTATATTGTATTTTAATGTTTTAACTTCTGTAAACCACCCAGAGAGCTTCAGCTATGGGGCGGTAGAGAAATGTAATAAATCAGCATCAGCATCATTGTCATAATCTCTTTGGCAGATTGTGGGTGGTAGGCTTTACCACACAACCAATAAAAACTAATTAAATTTGAACTGATAGATACAATTATTCCCATATGGACCAAGTGCAATTAGAGGAGTGTTTAATTTGTGCATAAGTGTTTGGAGGGTGGGGGGAGATGTTCATGCAATAACAAGCACACTTTTATCCTAGCCAGAATTCTGAAATCACTTCCTTCTAGGGGTGGATGGGCGCCTCCCATCCATGTTATCCAAGCTCCCACCCACCCAGCCCCTGTCCCCACTTGCATGCACAAGAACCTGCACTAGAGCTCCCCGCTGCTCACTGAGCCACCAACACTAACCCAGGACCTGTCCGCAAGCACCGCAATTGCCACTTTGCCCCCCACAAATTGAATTGCGATATACGCAAAATGGCACTATGAATGGCCCATATACACCAGGTTAGAGTCATTAATGTCCCATTTAATGCTGATCTCAGCGATTGAGGATGGGTTCTGGGTGAGTGCTGGTGGTTCAGTGAGGGGAGGGTCAAAGTGGGGGCAGGGGCTCTATGGGCATGGCTTGGGGGTGCAGGCAGAGAGGGGGGGGGTCCACCAGACTCCTGGACTGAATCAAGTGCCCATGCCATCCCTACTTTCTTCAGGACAGCTTTATTGAAATCAACTAGGGATGTACAAAAGTCACTTACCTTGAACGAAATTTGATTCGCGGTGGGGGGGAGGCACTCCGTCCCTCCCCTTGAAATTCTGGCAGGGGGAGAGGCGCTCTGTCCCTCCCCCCCCAAAATTCTGGCCAGGGGGGAAGTGCTCCGTCCCTCCACCCCCGAATCCTGGCTGGCCAGGCTGCAAATGGCGGCGGCCGTAGCCGCCGCCGTTTGCGTCCCTGCAGTCAGCCGTGATAGGCTACGTAAATGTTTACGTAGCCTATCACGGCTGAGTAAAAAAAAACAACCCCCCCCGCGCGTATGCCCATGGGCGCCGCCATTTTCATTCCTTATTTTGGCACATGTAGTCTACTTAAACATTTACGTAGACTACGGCAAAAATAAGGGGAACGCAAATAGCGTAGACGCCGCCGAACCACCGCCGCAGCCACCGCCGCCAGGAGGATTCGCCCAAGGTAAGTCCCGTCCCGGGGGGGGGGCGGGGGGCCGACCGTTTCGCCACCAATTTCGGGGGGCCAAATGTACTGGTATTCGGCCTCCCCGAGTTTCGTGGCAAAATTCTCTGACATCCCTAAAATCAAAACAGCTTCTTCCTAGAATGTGTTTTATTACAGATAGTGGTTCCATTCTAACAGAAGATACATGTTTTGCCCTTATTGGGAGGAAGATTAGGATGGCCAGCAGTAAATGGTGCTGGCTGAACTTGCCAAAATCATTGTCTTACAATTCAGAGAAAATGTAATGCCATTAAGCTAAGTCTGCTGGGAATTTCAGGCATTCACTATTTCTATGCATAATATTGAGTCATCTAACAAAATGAAGGGTGATGAAGTGTTTAATTTTTCCTGCAAGCTGGTAACAGTCACATACACACTGGCAGGAGATAATCCCCTGCCCGCCTGCCTGCCAAAAGCCCCCTCTAGGGATATATTTGGTTTCAGATGGCTATGCTAAATTCAGAGTAATATTCCCCTGTTCAGTGCAATTCTGGGGAGAGAAGAGTGCAAAAGGATGGGCAGAACCTTTCTTGTGAAATTTTGCTAATCTTATTTAAAAACAACATCTTTGAGATTCTCTCCAGATTCCTCAGATGTTTTACCTGAGGAGATACCCCCAAATTTCCTTGCATTTAGACATTTTGGTGGCAACTGTGTTACTGATGTGTCACATCAGCATGAGGAGTAGTAGTAATCCAGATCTGTGGTTAAGCTAGAGACATGGATAACATGTTAAGGACATTCAGCCAAGTATCTATCCAGCAGCTCCCATTATCCACAGCTTTTCTTGCAATCTCTGAGGGCTACTTCTTATTTTTCGGGAGCAGTGGAGTTGCTGTTCCCATCTGATAGCATTACAAGAGGGGGCTGTTTGTAGAAGGAGCTGATGATGTGGTTACTTCCGATGCCAGCATGCCCCTCCCCTTTGCCATGGGAAGTCCCACCTGCAAAATATACCTGTGGAGGTGGTTTTATTTGATGATGTCTGCTGGTTTTTCTATTATAATTTTTATGACTTTTTAAATGGCTTTGTATTTTATTAGGCATTTATTGTTGTACTAATATTTATTGTGAACTTCTTGGAAGGCCATGAGGGTAGGAAAATAGAGGATGGTTTTTAAAATGAATAATTCATTGTTGTTCAGTCGTTCAGTCGTGTCTGACTCTTCGTGACCCCATGGACCATAGCACGCCAGGCTTTCCTGTCCTGCGCTCTCTCCTGGAGTGTGCTCAAGTCCATATTCATTGCATCGGGGATGCTATCTAGCCATCTCATCCTCTGCCGTCCCCTTCTCCTGTTGCCTTCAATCTTGCCCAGCATCAGGGTCTTTTCCAGAGAGTTTTCTCTTCGCATTAGGTGGCCAAAATATTTCAGCTTCAGCTTCAATATCTGTCCTTCCAATGAGCACTCAGGGTTGATTTCCTTTAGGATGGACTGATTTGACCTCCTTGCAGTCCAGGGGGGACTCGTAAGAGTCTTCTCCAGCACCACAGTTCGAAAGCATCGATTCTTCGGCGCTCAGCCTTCCTTATAGTCCAGCTCTCACAGCCATACATTACTACTAGGAAAACCATAGCTTTGATTATACGAACCTTTGTCGGCAAGGTGATGTCTCTGCTTCTTACTATGCTGTCTAGGTTTGCTATAGCTTTCCTCCCAAGGAACAAGCGTCTTTTAATTTCATGGCTACAGTCACTGTCTGCGGTGATCTTGGAGCCCAAGAAAATGAAATCTGTCACTGCTTCCATTTCTTCCCCTTCTATATGCCAGGAAGTGATGGGGCCAGATGCCATGATCTTCGTTTTTTTAATGTTGAATTTCAAACCAGCTTTTGCACTCTCCACTTTCACCCTCAACTAGGGATGTACAAAAATCACTTACCTTTTGGGGATTATGCTAATGGTTGTGGGGGAGGCGCTCCGTTCCTCCCCCCCCCCCGGAATCCTGGCCAGCCGGCTCCGCTCTGCAGGGATTCTGCGGAGCCACCAGCCGGCTCTGCCAGCGGCCGGACATCCGGCCGCTGGCTAGCAGGGATGCAAATGGCAGCGGCCGTAGCCGCTGCTGTTTGCGTCCCTGCAGTCGGCCGTGATAGGCTACGTAAATGTCTATGTAGCCTATCACGGCTGATTTAAAAGAAAAAAATGCGCGTACGCAAATGGCGGCGCCCATGGGCGCCGCCATTTGCGCTCCTTATTTTGGCACGTCTTAGTCTACGTAAACATTTATGTAGACTAAGATGGCGAAAATAAGGGGAACACAAATAGCGTAGACACTATGCTATTTGCGTTCCCCTTATTTTTGCCATATTAGTCTACATAAATGTTTACGTAGATTAAGACGTGCCAAAATAAGGAATGCCAATGGCGGCGCCCATGGGCACTGCCATTTATGTACCCACGTGTGTGTTTTTCTTTTAAATCAGCCGTGATAGGGTACATAAACATTTACGTAGCCAATCACAGTGTTTTTTAAAAATCTAGCTGTGATAGGCTACGTAAATCTTTACGTAGTATATCACTTTTTTTGTTTGTTTGTTTTTAAAACTGGAAATGGCGGCGGTGTCAGCCAGTCGGAAGACCGGCCGCCGCAGCCGCCGCAGCCGCCGCCGAACCACTGCCGCAGCTGCCGCCGGAGCCGCCGCCGCCGCCGCCGCCAGGAAGATCCGCCCAAGGTAAGTCCCATCCTGGGGGGGGCGGGGGGGCAGACCGTTCTGTCACCAATTTCGGGGGGCCGAATGCGCTGGCATTCGGCCTCTCCGAGATCCGTGGCGGAATTCTCTGACATCCATACCCTCAACAAGAGGCTCTTTAGATCCTCTTCACTTTCTGCCATTAGGGTGGTATCATCTGTGTATCTGAGGTTGTTGATAATTCTCCCAGCAATCTTAATTCCGACCTGTGAGTCATCCAACCCGGCATTTCTCATGATGTACTCTGCATATAACTTAAATAAGCAGGGTGACAATATGAAGCCTTGTCGTACTCCTTTCCCGATTTGGAACCAATCGGTTGTTCCATGTCCAGTTCTTACTGTTGCTTCTTGAACCTCATACAGGTTTCTCAGGTGACAGGTAAGGTGGTCTAGTACTCCCATCTCTTTAAGGATTTGCCAGAGTTTGTTGTGATCCACACAACCAAAGGCTTTAGTGTAGTCAATGAAGCAGAAATATATGTTTTTCTGGAATTCTCTTGCGTTCTCCATGATCCAGCGAATGTTGGTGATTTGATCTCTAGTTCCTCTGCCTCTTTGAAACCCAGCTTGTACTTCCGGTAGTTCTTGGTTCGCATACTGCTGAAGCCTAGCTTGTAGGATTTTAAGCATAACCTTGCTGGCATGTGAAATGAGCACAATTGTACGGTAGTTTGAACGCTCTTTGGCGTTGCCCTTCTTTGGAATTGGAATGTAAACTGACCTTTTCCAGTCTTGTGGACACTGTTGAGTGTTCCAAATTTGTTGACATACTGAGTGCAGCACTTTAACAGCATCATCTTTTAGGATCTTAAATAGCTCAGCTGGAATACTGTCATCTCCACTAGCTTTGTTGCTAGTAATGCTTCCTAAGGCCCACTTGACTTCACTCTCGAGGATGTCCGGCTCAAGTTCAGTGACTGCACTATCATGGCTATCAGGGACATTAAGATCTTTCCTGTATAGTTCTTCTGTGTACTCTTTCCACCTCTTCTTCATCTCATCTGCTTCTGTTAGGTCCCTGCCTTCTTTGTCCTTTATCATGCCCGTCTTTGCACAAAACGTTCCCTTGAGATCTCCGATTTTCTTGAAGAGATCTCTAGTCTTTCCCATTCTATTGTTTTCTTCCATTTCTTTGCATTGTTCATTTAAGAAGGCCTTCTTGTCTCTCCTTGCTATTTTCTGGAACTCTGCATTCAGCTGGGTAGATCTTCCCCTTTCTCCCTTGCTTTTCGCTTCCCTTCTTTCCTCAGCTACTTGTAAAGCCTCATCAGACAGCCACTTTGCTTTCTTGCATTTCTTTTTCTTTGGGATGGATTGAGTTGCTGCCTCCTGAACAATGTTACGGACCTCCATCCATAGTTCCTCAGGCACTCTGTCTATCAGGTCTAATTCCTTAAATCTATTCCTCACCTCCACTGTATATTCATAAGGGATATGATTTAGGTCATACCCGAATGGTTTAGTGGTTTTCCCTGCGTTCTTCAATTTAAGCCGAAATTTTGCAAGAAGCAGCTCATGATCTGAGTCACAGTCAGCTCCAGGTCTTGTTTTTACTGACTGTATAGAGCTTCTCCATCTTTGGCTGCAAAGGACATAATCAATCTGATTTCGATATTGACCATCTGGTGATGTCCATGTGTACAGTCGCCTCTTGTGCTGTTGGAAAAGAGTGTTTGCTATGATCAGCATGTTCTCTTGGCAAAACTCTATTAGCCTTTGTCCTACTTCATTTTGTACACTGAGGCCATGCTTGCCTGTTATCCCGGTGATTTCTTGACTTCCTACTTTAGCATTCCAATCCCCTATGATGAAGAGGACATCTTTCTTTGGTTTTAGTTCTAGAAGGTGTTGTAGGTCTTCATAGAACCGATCAACCTCAGCTTCTTCGGCCTCAGTGGTTGGGGCATAGACTTGAATTACTGTGATGTGGAATGGTTTGCCTTGGATTCGTACTGAGATCATTCTATTGTTTTTAAGATTGTACCCGAGTGCTGCTTTTCCCACCCTTTTGTTGACTATGAGTGCTACTGCTACTCCATTTCTTCTAAGGGATTCTTGCCCATAGTAGTAGAGATAATGGTCACCTGAATTAAATTTGCCCATGCCTGTCCATTTTAGTTCACTGATTCCCAAGATGTCAATGTTCAACCTTGCCATCTCATGTTTGACCACCTCCAGCTTACCTTGATTCATTGATCATACAGTCCAGGTTCCTAAACAATATTGTTCTTTACAGCATTGGACTTTCTGTCACCACCAGACACATCCACAGCTGAGTGTCCTTTCGGCTTTGGCCCAGCCACTTCACTCTTTCTGGCGCTACTTGGAAATTCCCTCTGCTCTTCCCCAGTAGTATATTGGACACCTTCCGACCTGAGGGGCTCATCTTCTGGTGTCATATCTTTTAGCCTTGTGATACGTTCCATGGGGTTTTCTTGGCAAGAATACTGGAGTGGGTTGCCCTTTCCTTCTCCAGTGGACCACATTTTGTCAGAACTCTCCACCATGACATGTCCATCTTGGGTGGCCCTGCACGGCATAGCTTATGGCTTCACTGAGTTACGCAAGCCCCTTCGCCACAACAAGGCAGTGATCCATGAAGGGGAAATGAATAATACATTTTCTTTAAATCTGCAGCATCTAGAAAATTAAATTAGTACTGGGGGCAGGGTGGACACAGCCTTTGTAAAATAAATAATTAAACAAATCCGATCACCTGAAATCCCCATGTATATCTCCTTTTCTGAAGCAGATGTTCAGTAGCACACATGGGTATTACCAAACACCTGCAAAGCAGCAAGCAAGGGAGAGGGATTTGCCGAGGAGAACTAACAGGTGGGCCAGAGGCTGCATAATTATTTCCCCACCCACCAGTTTTCTTCTGCAAGCTCCTGTTCACCACCACCACATCATCATTTAATTTATATGCCACTTTTCCACAGAAAGTGCCCAAAGCAGCTTACAAAACAGCAATGCAACAACAAACAGGCATACCAATACATCATTATAATAGGACCGCCTTACAATCATAAACTACTCATTTCACTGATACTAACATAACATTTCAGATTAATTACAAAATAGGCAAAATCAGACATTGCAACGCAATATCAATTATCTTTCAGCAGTGTGTAAACCAGAGCCCAATTAACTAAATCTGTCCTATGCATTAAGGCTTTAATAAACACTACGAACTGCAACAGCTACGCCAGCAAAACAAAGTTCAGAAAATAGCAGCCAGGTTTCTTAAAGCCCACAGCAGATCTCTCCCATGGTCCACCCTTGCACTCTGGTGAAGTTCTCAAGGTTCCAACAGAGACACAGGTGGCAGTGTTCAGTCCCTTCCCCTGTGCTCTGGATGTTTCTGCTGCTCCTGGGTGGCCTGTGGCAGCTGCAGATATATACTCAGCCACTCTGGAAACCAGGTGTTTTCAGTTTCTCCAAGGCAGTACTCACCATACTCCACTCTCTCATGCTGGTGAAGTTCTCAAGGGTCCAACAGAGACAAGGGTGATGATGTTCAGTCTCTTCTCCTGTGCTCTGGATGCTTCTGCTGCTCCACAGAAACATCACCACACAGACACACACACACACACACACACACACACACACACACTTAAAATAGCAAATGGGTGCCTAGGAATCATAGATGGGGACAGGAGGTTGCAGGGGGAAAGTGGTGGGTTAGGGGTTAAGGTAAGGGTTAAGCGCTCCTTTAACCACATGCTGCTTCTGTGTTGCAAATCTACACACATATATACACCCGGCATGTTCCAACTGTTTGGTAGTCACTGAGATTTGTGTGTGTGTGTGTGTGAGAGAGAGAGAGAGAGAGAGAAAGACACACAGACAGACAGACGTCATGACATACTTTCCAGACCCATGTCTGATACTGAGTATCTAGTTTAGCCCTCTTCATCTTTTAATGAAAGGTCTAAACAGCAATAATTTAACAAGGATTTCTTTTGCCCCCTTTAAGTCAGAAATAATGAGAGATTTTTTTGAAGGTTCTCAGCATTTGGGTGCCAATTAATATGTAGTGAATGCACCTCAGCTTGCGCTTACATCAATTCATGTAGGTAGTGTACACACGTGAAGAATGTAGCATATAAGGAGGAAGCTTTTTTTTCTATCAAAAGGGATTTCTGGTTTAAGCTAAGGATGGATCAACCTGTCAATGTCAGTTTCTCTCAGTTTCTCATTTTTCCAGACTTTAATTAATTTCTGCATCAGTTTCTGATTTTCAAAAAATTCTACATGATAATTTGTATGCATTTTCATGCACATTTCTCCTAATAAATGACTTTTGGTAGGCACCTTTGCCTACTATACACGTTTTTGCAAGCAATTTCCCTTAAAAGGATGCATTGCTGTACATCACTTTCACTAATATACACCTCTTCGTGTGCATGCTTCCCTAATATACACATTTTTGTATGCATTTTTGGGTTGGATGGAGAACTGCATTGCAAGGGTTGGACAAGTCCAAATACTGAACCATAACTGTGTTTTGGTTCATGTATGGGTTCGGGAAGTGCAAATTAAGTACATTCACATTAAAAGGCCAATGGCGCTCATTTCCCCCCCATCCCTAGCTTGAGCTTGTCTTGCCTGTGGAAGCAGCTGGTTAGGTCTTGCATGAGTTCCCTCTTCCCTCATATGTTATGCAGCTCACATGAGTAGTTTACTTGCTTGAGCTATTAATTTTGCGGGCACCAGTCCTGCCTCGTGAGTTATAGGTTATTGCTTGGGCTGGCCTGAAAATTTCACCAGTGGAATGGTTGGTGGTTTCAGTGGGTAAGTTGGGGGTGGGGGGTGAAACACTTTCCAGAGGTCTGGAGAGACTTTCAGATATTGAGATTATCCTTTTGATGAGATGGCCAGGTACTCTCCATCTTTGTTTCTTTTCCTTTTCCTTTACATCTGCAGCTGACCGCCTGCTCATTAAAAATATATTTTAAGAATGTGCCACTGGGAACGTCACCACATGATGATGTAATGTCGTTCCCATGGACACTGGATGGAAAAGAAGATGGCTGCCCCTATTGGCAGATAGAAGTATAAGCAGCAGGCAGCTGATGGCTGAGTGCAGTGGCATGCCCTTGTTTAAAGTAACTTAAAAAATGACAAACACCACTCAGCCATCTTGGCAAAACACAATTCCCCCTCTCCTATCCATGTGAGTGTCGTGACCTTTGTGGGAAGCCCATGAAAGTTACAAAAATTCTCCACCTCCCTTCACTGGAGGACAAAGGGTGGCAGGTGGGCTGGGAGCAGCCCTACTTCTCACCGAAATTGTTGAATATAACGGCTGACTTGCAAATATTTGAATATTTGCATAAGAAGGAGTTATATTTGAATATTTGCATAAGAAGGAGTTTGTGCAATTGAATAATGAAAGCTAGCATTTATGTACCACAACCTTTCCCAACCTGGTTCCCTCCAGATGTGTTGGACTGCAGCTCCAACACCCATGCTGGCTGGGGATTATGGGAGTTGGAGTCCAACACATGTGGAGGGCATCAGGTTGGGGAAGGTTGATGTAGCATTTTAGAGTAGTCAAAGTGCTCCACATATGTTATATCAGGAACTCTTACAACAACCCAGTCAATATTATTATCCTTATACTGCTAATGCAACACAGAGGATGATTGAATAGTGGCTTGTCTAAGCCCAAATTGTAAGCTCAAGCCAAGACCAATTGCCGACTTGAATTTCAGTGAGCCACTCTAACTGTGCCTTCAGTAACAACTGGATGGGTTGTAGCCAGATGTGCAGACATCAGCAGATTAAAATGTTTATTTCCAGGCTGTGAAAGGCTTGGCCACCTGGTTTATGCACAACATGCTGCTGTTAAAGACACAAGAGCAGGTGAGGCCATTTTTCTTGTCAGTTGGCAACTCTGTGGTAGAGGCAATGGGAATGCCTGGTTCCCAGCTCATTTTCTTAGGGCACAATCCTATGCAGGTTTGGGGAGAGAAAAGTCCTACGACTCCCAGGATGCCCCAGCCAGCCATGCTGGCTGGGGCATCCTGGGAGTAGTATGATTTTCTCTCTCTAAACATGCTTAGGTATTCGCCCTTAGCCACTCTGATAAACAAGCTTTCAAGATCTCTCATCATAACACTGCAGCAATGAGAGAAATGTACATGGAAACTTCTCCTGTCTTTTGTGCAATGATTAAAGGGACAGAGGCCCTGTCCTATCCTGTCCTGAATTTGACAATCAGGGGTAGACAATATCAGGAAGCACAGAACACTGTGTAAAAGGGGTATTTTCTAGGGGATTCCATAGCGTGCAACAACACCAGATACAGTTTGGAGGATTCATGCAATGTTCACTCAATTTGAAATGGGGCTAAGATGAGATAGGGTGTTTGCTGATATCTAAAGCCTCTACCTTCCCATGTTTTCAAGTGGCGATTTTATATATATATATATACATACACACACACACACACACACACACAGAGTCTGTAGTTGATTGTGGTAATAACAGTAGAGGAAACCAAAAACCTTGACCAAACTGGGGAAAATATATTTTTGTGGGAAGAAATAGAATCTTTTTTCAAACATGCATGTAATTGAAGCCCTCTGCATTGGCTCAATGATTTCATCCAAAATACATCATCAAAAGGGAGACTTAGGCAGTGCTTTGTTCACTCTGGAGCCAGGTGTGGAATATTTATCCTTTTAAAGTGCTGATATCCTGCAATTTCTGCAGTGTTGGGAAAGCTTATCAAAAGAGGCTTTCCCTTGCAGATTATTTTTTTTCAGCAAATGGAGAAGGTGCCTTCCTGTCCATTTTAATTTCTTGGCAGGAGCTGCATCTAAAGCTGCTCATTATAGAAAACAAAATTATTAGATTAGTATTCACATTCTTGTTGAAAATTATATATTTTCATGACTTGTGAGGTGTACACACACACACACACAGCAACAACAACAACACTGGCAAGCAGAGGAAATATATTCTGCTTGCCGTGGAAACACTCCTTATATGAATCTCTCCCTGGAAGATAAAAGTGATTATTAGCCATTATTTTGGCCAGTCTCAACTGTGGTTGAATGTTTATGAAGCAGGCTTTTTTCTTTTTTCTCTTTCACAAAGCCATCTTGCCTCTCCAAGAGATGCAAAAATTAGTCATGATTCCTGCAATCAAGTCTCTCCCATTTAGCATTTACTAAATTATATATTAGGAATCATAGCACGCTAATCCACAGCACAACCTGAATAAGTTACCCAAAGCGGCTGCCATGTGTTCATTTCGTACATCGTTATATCATGGAGCATGGACCAGTTTTCTTTTTCTTCTGCTCATTCTTTCTTTCTAAACTTCTGTGGTTTCGTTCCATTCTATTTTGTCTGGGGGCTGTTGTTTTTTGCTTTCAGTCTCAAAGTAAGTCTGCCCAGGATACCACATGAGCAGCTCCCCTGAAACAGTCTGTGCTAAAGTGATCTCAAACCAGCTGGTAGGTTTTAGAGACAGATTTAAAGAGCTGGGTCATGGCCACCTCCATTCCCATCCTTTGTAGAAAACAGACTGCCTGAATGAACTGGCAGAACCACAGTCACGCTTGCCTATGGCAGGTAGGAGTGAAAGGAGTGTTGGGAGAATGAACTGCTGAAGTATTAGGGCAGGAGTCATCATTCCGTGTTAATGTTTCTTTGTTCCCATGTCAATTAAAAAAGTGCAATCTTCTGTTTTAAGATCTGGCAACCATAACCTGCACTGATACACGTCTGATTCATACAACCACCAGCAGCCAGTGGTGGGATTTTTAAATACAACAGTGTGAAGGCTGTTCCATGTGTTGGATTATCTCAGATGAAGGGCTCCTTACATGGATCATACAATACACCCTTAAGATGTATTATTAAGATCTGCTAATTGTCAACATATAACCCCCTTTTGTCTCTGGGGGCCCTAAGTTATGGGATCAATTGATAGGGGATTATTATTATCAATTTATATACCATTTACCATATCTAAAAAATACCTCTAAGTAGATGCAGGTTAATTGAAACTGGTGAAGCTAATAGCCTAGGCAAAACAGGACTGAAATATCAGGAAATGATAAGTATGTGGAAACCAATTATTGAATATATTAGTAAATATGTTTTAGGGCACAATCCTATAGCCCCTGGACATTGTCTGAGGGGCTATAGAATACTGGGAATTTTCACATCTGAGCTATGACCTTGCTATGACCTTGGAGGTGAATATCCCCGCTTGGATTTTCATTCCCACCCCCTTCCCAGCCACCGGAGAAAGCTCCAAGGAGACTCCTCTTCCAAGGTTGTTGTCACAAATATGGGGAGAGCAAAAAGGGGTGGGCCGGTGGACAGGGAAGGGAGGGAGGAGAGGCCAGCCCTGGGCCCGCCCCCACCAGAAGTTTGTATTTTGTAATAAACAGCTTTAAAAATTGGCAAATCTTTGTGGCCAGTAACTGTACTTAAATGGCTCTCCGTACAGAGTAGCCTCTACCTGAAACCACAGTTTAATCCTTGGCTCTTCTCACTAGCCATAGATTAAACAAACAACAGTTCTCTTAAGTTCAGGCATCACAGGGAACTGGAGCTACTTCTCAATGTGTTCAAGGTTAGGGCCACTAGCACCAAAGAAGGAGCAAGGAAGGAACACTGTATGCTGTTGATTCCCATTTTTACAGACGCTTAGACACAAAGAGGTTCAGTACCACACAAACATAAAGAGTGCACTGTGGGGGCAGAGCAGAGGGCAAGTATGATAAGAGTTTGCACTGGTAAATTACATTATAACACCAGCCCTGTTCAGGCATTCCGTTTCTGGGTATAATAAACACATGAGGAGGGGGAGCACACTAGCATTACCATTTCCATCTCCCTCTACAAATGGAAGGTGATTTCCTGAAGGGGAGGACCTTGTCTATGCCTGGAGGCTCTCCAACCCAGGTCTAAGTTTTGTGGAGAGCCTCCATGGAAAGAGGAGACTCTTCCCTTCAGAAAGATGTTATCCACTTATATAGGGTGGCAGAAGGAGCAGCAGAGGGTGACAGAGCTGGCATGCTTCCCTTACTCGCATGTTTATTATACTCAGATGAAACTCCTGAATAGGGCTACCCCCATGACCTATTTAGCAAGAGATTATAGATTATAGGGGAAATCTCATAAATCTGGGAGCAAGTAAATATAATGAGGTGTGCAAGCTGCACACACCAAAGCATTGTGTGAAAAATTGCCAGTGTGAACAGCAATTCTTAACCAGTGGTTTCTCCATCTTAGAAGTTCTCTTCCTTTGTTGTTCCTCTAAGATAACCTTCCCCAACCAGGTGCCCTCCAGGTGTTTTGGACTTCAACTCCTATCAGTCCCATTCAGCATGGTCAGGAATGCTGGGAGTTGTAGTACAGAACATGTGGAGGGCACCAGGTGGGGAAAGGCTTCTCTGTTGACTTCCCCTCTTTACTGAGGGAAAAGAGCTTCCCAAATCTAGCATATTTGGCATCTGCTCCATTTATCAATCAATTGATAGTGCTCCAGAATATTGCTCCATTTATCTATTAATGGACTATCAGGTTTTTTCAGATATGTAACTGTCTGAAGTAAGCATATCATAGAATCATAGACTAGTAGGGTTGGAAGGGGGCTATAAGACCATCGAGTCCAACCCCCTGCTAGGGGTGGACGAAAGTCCCTTACCTTTCGCCGAAGCTTGTTCGCGGTGGGGGGGAGGCACTTCGCTGCTCCCCCGCGAAGTTCAGGCCGGGGGGGGAGGCTTCCTGCCTCGCCCCGGCCAAAATTCAGGCCAGGGAGGAGGTTTCCCGCCTCGCCCCAGCCGAAATTCAGACCGGGGAGGAGGCTTCCCGCCTCGTCCGGCGGCGAACTCGAAAGTTAAAAAAAAAAAAAAAAGCGTTCGCGTTCCTTATTTGGTCGCTGTTGTCTACGTAAATCTTTACGTAGACTACAGCGACCAAATAAGGAACGGGAATGGCGGCTCCCTATGGGGGCCGCCATTATCCGTACACGCTTTTTTTTTTTTTTTTTAAGTCACCTGTGATAGGCTACGTGACGATTTACGTAGCCTATCACGGCTGACTTTGCAAATCTAGCCGTGGTAGGCTACGTTAATCGTCACGTAGCCTATCACGGGGGCGTTTGTTTGTTTTTTTCTTTTGTTGGAATGGCGGCGGCGGCAGCCGGTCGAAAGACCGGCTGCTGCTCCCGCCCCGCACGAACAGCTGCCGAACCGCCGGCCGGACCCGCCACCGGGAGGGACATTCGGCGAAGGTAAGTCCCGTCCCAGGAGGGGGCGGGGGGCGGGGGGTTCGGAGGATTTCTCCCCGAAACTTGTTCGGGGGGCCGAACACGTTGGCGCTCGGCCCCCCGAAGTTTCGGGGAGAAATTCTCCGCCATCCCTACCCCCTGCTCAATGCAGGAATCTAAGTCAAAGCATCCCCAATGGATGGCTGTCCAGCTTCATCTTGAATGCCTCCAGTGTGGGAAAGCCCACTACCTCCCTAGGTCATTGGTTCCATTGTCGTATTGCTCTAACAGTCAGGAATTTTTTCCTGATGTTCAGCTGGAATCTGACTTCCTGTAACTTGAGCCCATTATTCCGTGTCCTGCACTCTGGAATGATCGAGAAGAGATCCTGGCCTTCCTCCCTGTGACAACCTTTCAAGTACTTGAAGAGTGCTGTCATATCTCCCCTCAATTTTCTCTTCTCAAGGCTAAACAGGCCCAGTTCTTTCAGTCTCTCTTCATAGGGCTTTGTTTCCAGTGAAACAAAAATCTAGCAGGAGAATATCCAACAGGAGAAACTAACTCATTCACCTAGTATACTTTTATTTATTCAACTGTAACTTATCTCACAGTTCTTTTAGATCCTCAAAATGGTACCTGTATTGAGGTTTTGTTAATATGAAAATGTACTTATATATTCAGGGTGCAATTCTACGGCCACTAGAAAGCATTTAGATGGCCATAGGATTTTTTGGTTTCCAGGAATGAAGCTCGAAGCCGGTGCTCTGAGCTTGGTTCCCAGAAATCCAACTCCCTGCCCCCTCCCCTGCCACCTCATAGGAGGCACAGTTCATCCCCAGCTCTGCACTCAGAAGAGCAGTGTGGAGCAGCCAAAAAGGGGGCTGGCTGGGGAATGCTGGGACTTGTAGGCCTTTTCTCTGTCTAAACACGCATAGGATTGCACCCTTAATTGTTTAAAAGATGATTAATCAACTGAAATGTTTGTAGTCAAATGACAGCCTTATGAATTGTACATGCATATGATGCATACTAATATGCTTTCCAGGTCTTGATAAAGGCACCTTTAAAAAATATTCTTTGATGAAAAGGAGATTTAAAATATTTATTAGCAAAAGCTTTTGCCAAAAGAGCAGGAGAGAGAGAATTCCCTGAACAAATCTGCTCTGTTGCGTAGGATGTTCACATGGGGATTCATTTGGTCTGTTTTTGAAATTCTTATCAACTTACTTAATTCACTTGATCTGTTTGAATGTTTTGTTATATACTTAAAATTAAAATTAGTAGGTTTTTAACAGAGACAAGTGTATTGAAAGGGAGAAAATGCAGAGCCCTTTTATTTATCAATGGACCTGCCTTGATGTCAGAGGTGTGGCCCCAGCTGACCTGCAGAAAGCCTGGTGGAGGTCATCCATCATCCCCCCAACCAAAACCAGTTCCCCACCCCTGCTATACACATTTACCTGGAAGTACGTTCCATTGAATTCAGTGTGCCTTATTTCAGGGTAGGCCTGTATAGGATTGCAGTGGAAACCAATCCTGGGGAGCAAAGGGGAGTATTGTTGGATGCTTTGGGGGGCTGATGGCTTCTTCCTTGTTGCTGGCTGCTGAAATCCCAGAGCTACTGACAGAAGGAAGCTAGAAGAATCACTAAGCTGAGAAGCAGATCACTCTTCAGAGAAGACACAGCGAGCTGATAATCAGTTTCTCAAGAGCCAGCAGCAGATGCTTGGCAAACTACCTACAGAAAGAAGACAACAGGGGTAGAATATCCCAAGTGGAACAGTCTCTTTGGCAAACTGAAGAACAGCAAGCTTAAGCCCTGACTATGCAGTCATTTTACACAGCTCCAAACTGTGACGCTCAAACATGTTCCAACCTGGACGGACCAAGTGGTGGGAAGTAAAAGCAGGCAAGCTGCTGCATTACCACTCAGATTGCTGCAGCTACTCAGTGGCAAGAAACATAGTTGATTTTGAGACACCTTTGGGAAAAATAATTGTTCTTTACCATAATTTTTGTTCTATTTTCATTATTGTGTTGAATAAATATATGGTTGATATTCCTGATGCGTGAGTGGTGTGAGATGTTACCTCATCATGGCGATCGTGACCGAGTAAGATTGTCTTCCAAAGATAGGGTCTATATAGATAACTCTTTAAAAGGATTAGACAGATTCATAGAAGATAGGTCAATCAACACATTAATCTCTACCAGTGGGTCTGCAGGTGGCTGTAAAGGCCGATTCTGGATCTACACAGCCTCCCACAGTGAGGACATAGGTTTCCAGGTGGAAGGCATTCACGGTGAAGGTTTGCTTGACGTGCCTTCCGCTGAGCTCGTTTCTCCCTTTTGCTCTGTACTCGTGCTTCTTCAAAGTCCATAGCACCTTTAATATAGGCTGACCTCCAGTTGGAATGCTCATGAGTTAGAGCTTCCCAGTTCTCAATCCTTATGTTACATTTTTTTAGATTAGCTTTAAGAACATCTTTAAATCTCTTTTGCTGTCCACCAATATTCCATTTTCCATTCATAAGGTGGGAATAGAGTAACTGCTTTGGAAGATGATAATCAGGCATTCGAACAACATGGACGATCCAGCGAAGTTAATGTTGGAGAATCATTGTTTCAATGCTGGTGGTCTTCGCTTCTTCCAGTATGCTCACATTAGTCTGTCTGTCTTCCCAAGTAATTTGCAGAATTTTTTGGAGGCAGCATTGGTGGAATTTTTTTGAAAGGTTGGGGGTGGCGTCTGTAGATGGTCCGTGTTTCCAGGCATACAGTAAGGTTGGTAATACAATGGCTTTGTAAATAAGCATTTTGGTCTCCTTGCGAATGTCCCGATCCTCGAACACTCTACGCTTCATTCGGGAGAATGCTACAGTCACAGAGCTCAGGCGATGCTGAATTTCAGTGTCAATGTTGGCTTTTGTGGAGAGATGGCTGCCAAGATAAGAAAAGTGATCAATATTTTCCAGCATCACACCATTAAACTCGATTGATGGCGCTACAGAGGGATTGGTTTGTGCTTGCTGGTTTTTTTAATGTTAAGCGAGAGGCTGAGCTTTTCATATGCTTCTGCAAAGATGTTTTGGATAGTTTGGAGATTTTCCTCTGAATGTGAGCAGATTACGTTAGCATCAGCATATTGAAGTTGTATGACAGAGGATGTAATTACCCTACTTTTTGCTTTCAGCCTACTGAGATTATATTATTGCATTTTTGCATTTATATCCCACCTTTTTTTCTCTTGCAAGGAACCCAAGGTGGCTTACATTATCCTCCTCCTCTCCATTTCATCCTCACAGCAACAACCCTGTGAGGTAGGTTGGGCTGAGAGTGTGTGACTGGCCCAAAGTCACCCAGTGAGCTTCCATGGCCGAGTGGGGACTAGAACCCGGATCTCCCAGCTTCCAGTCCAACTCTCTTGCCACTACACCACACTGGCTCTCTTAAAAAGTTTAAGATTAAAAAGTTTTCCATCTGTTTGATATATGATTTCTTCACCAGTGGGAAGTCTCCCTTCAACAAGGTATAGAATCATAGTGATGAAGATAGCGAATAAGGTTGGAGCAATGACACATCCCTGTATAACGCCTGATCCCACTTTGAATTAGAGATGGCAGAGAATTCCGCCACGGATTCCAGTGAGGCTGGATTCTAAAGAATCTGCCCCCCCGGATCCGTGGTGGAATGGCCTCCCGCCCCCCGCCCCCCCCCAGAATCCCCCTGGGACAGAACTTACCTGGGGCGGATGTGGCGGCGGCGGCTCCAGCAGCAGCGGTGGCTGGTCTCTCAGCTGGCTGCGGCCGGGCTGCTGTGGCCGACATTTGCGACCTTGCAGCCATGATAGGCTATGTAAGTATTTACGTAGCCTATCACAGCAAAGAACAGGGACACAAATGGCAGCTGCTACGCCGTTTGTGCCCCTGCTCTTTGCCGTGTCAGGCTACATAAGTAACTACGTAGTGGCCGCCATTTGCGTGGCTGCATTTACCATGATAGGCTACGTAAATACTTACATAGCCTATCACGGCAAAGAGCGGGGCACAAATGGCATAGCGGCCACCATTTGTGTCCCTGCTCTTTGCTGTGATAGGCTACATAAATACTTACATAGCCTATCATGGCTGCTAGCAAGGATGCAAATGGCCATTTGCGTCCTTGCTACGACGGCCGCCATTTGTGGCCACAGCAGCCCGGCCACCCTGGCTGGTGGCTTTGCAGAGCCGCAGTGGAGTGGAACTGGCTGGGGAGGACTCCAGGGGGAGGGACGGAGCGCCTCCCCCCACACACAGATGCCCCTGCACAGAGTCAGTAAAGGGATTCGTACATCCCTACTTTGAATCGATCACCTTGAGAGCCATTGTTATCCAAGATTGTTGCCGTCATGTCATCATGGAGGAACCACAAGATGTTCACAAATTTATTAGGGCATCTGGTTTTCAGAAGGATAGTCCAGAGAGCAGTACGATTTACAGTGTCGAAGGCCTTAGTCAGATCAATAAATGCCATGTACAGGGATTGGTTTTGCTCCCTGCATTTTTCTTGGAGCTGTCGTGTGGTGAAGATCATATCCATTGTCCACCTGGAAGGGCGGAAGCCATTTTGGGATTCAAGGAGGATGTCTTCTGAGATAGGAAGAAGGGGTTTTGTGAGGATCCTTGCCAGGATTTTGCCTGCCATAGCTAGAAGGGAGATGCCTCGATAGTTTCCACAATCTGTTCTATCACCCTTTTTAAAGAGAGTGATAATTATCTGCTGGGATCTCCTCCCTCATCCAGATTTTTTCAATGAGCTTGTGAAGCTGTTGTGTAGCTTCAGGCCCACCTTCTTTAAAGACTTCAACAGGGATCCTATCGGGTCCACTAGCTTTATCATTTTTCATTTGGTTAATGGCTTTACTGACTTCCTCCAAACTAGGGGATACTGCAAGCTCATCTCTCATTTGTTTTTGTGGGATTTGCGAGAAAACCTAGGGATGTACGAATCCTTTACCTGGCTCTGCACAGGGGCATCCACGGTGAGGGGGAGGCGCGCTGTCCCTCCCCCCAGAATCCTCCCTGGCCAGCTCCGCTCCGCAGCGGCTCCTTGGAGCCACCGGCCGGGGCCAGCCACAGTCAGAGTACTGGCCGTGGCCAGGCTGCTGCGGCCACCATTTGTGTCCTTGCAAGCAGGACTATTTACGTAGCCTATCACAGCAAAGAACAGGGATGCAAATGGCGGCCAGTACGTCATTTGCGCCCCTGCTCTTTGCCGTGATAGACTACGTAAGTATTTACGTAGCCTATCACGGTAAAGGCAGCCACGGAAATGGTGGCCACTACCATTTACGTAATGATAGGTGATAGACTTACGATAGGCCTACGTAAATACTTATGTAGCCTATCACGGCAAAGAGCAGGGGCGCAAATGGCGTAGCAGCCGCCATTTGCGTCCCTGTTCTTTGCCATGATAGGCTATGTAAATACTTACGTAGCCTATCATGGCTGCAAGGTCGCAAATGGTGGCCGCAGCAGCCCAGCTGTGGCCGGCCGGGAGACCAGCCGCCACCACTGCCTCCAGAGCTGCTGCCAGAGCCACATCTGCCACTGCATCTGCCCCAGGTAAGTTCTGTCCTGGGGGGATTCTGCGGGAGGCTGTTCCACCATGGATTCCGGGGGGATTCCACTGGAATCCTTGGCGGAATTCTCTGACATCCCTAAGAAAACCTCATCAACCACAATAGAGTTATGGTTAAGGAGGATGTGGTAATGCTCTTTCCAACACAGTGCAATAGACTCTTTGTCCTTTAGAAGTTTGGCACCATCTTTTGAGTGTAAAGGGTTTGTACCATGGTTTGTTGGTCTGTAAATGGCCTTTGTGGCATTAAAAAAGCCCCATGCGTCATGGGCATCTGCAAAATGCTGGATTTCTTGAGCTTTCTTTATCCACCAGGTGTTCTTAAGTTCTCTAGTTCTTCTTTGGACCTCAGCCTTTGCACTGGCATAGGTTTTTTTCTTAGTGGCACAGTTGATGTATTTTTGCTATATTTGGAAAGCTTTCCTTTTCTTATCAATAAAATGTTCAATCTCCCTATCATTCTCATCAAACCAGTCCTGATGTTTCTTAGTTTGATATCCGATAGTTTGTTCACAGGCTGCGATATTGGAAGTCTTCAGTTTATTCCAGTATTTCTCGACATTTTCAGGGGTTTCCATAGGTAGATGTTCCTTGAGGGTTGTTTGAAAGCAGGCTCACTTAATAGGGTCTTGAAGGGCTTGGGTGTTCATTTTACGCCTTGGTTTTCTTCCTTGGAGGATAGGGATGTACGAAAGTTCCTCCACGGATCTCGGGGAGGCTGAATGCCAGCACATTCGGCCCCCCGAAATCGGTGGCGGAACAGCTCCCCGCCCCCCCGGGACGGGACTTACCTGGGGCGGATCTTCCTGGCGGCGGCGGGTCTGGTGGCGGCTCCGACAGCGGTTTGGCGGCAGCAGCTGCAGCGGCCGGTCTTCCGACCGGCTGCCGCCGCCGCCATTTCCAAGTTAAAAAAAAAACAAAAAACAACATGATAGACTACGTAAAGATTTACGTAGCCTATCACGGCTAAATTTTTAAAAACACCTTGATAGGCTACGTAAATGTTTACATAGCCTATCACGGCTGATTGAAAAAAAAAAAACCGCGCGTACACAAATGGTGGCGCCCATGGGCGCCGCCATTTGCTTTCCTTATTTTGGCACGTCTTAGTCTATGTAAACATTTATGTAGACTATGGCGAAAATAAGGGGAATGCAAATAGTGTAGCGTCTACGCTATTTGCGTTCCCCTTATTTTTGCCGTAGTCTACATAAATGTTTACGTAGACTAAGACGTGCCAAAATAAGGAACACAAATGGCGGCGCCCATGGGCACCCCCATTTGCGTACAAGCGTTTGGTTTTTTTTAATCAGCCATGATAGGCTACGTAAACATTTACGTAGCCTATCATGGCTGACTGCAGGGACACAAACGGCGGCGGCTACGGCCACCGCCATTTTTTTCCCTGCAAGCTAGCGGCCGGATGTCCGGCTGCTGGTGGAGCCGGCTGGTGGCTCTGCAGAATCCCTGCAGAGCGGAGCCAGCTGGCCAGGATTTGGGGGGGGAGGGATGGAGTGCCTCCCCCCCGGCCAGAATTTCAGGGGGAGGGATGGAGCGCCTCCCCCCCAGCATCAGCATAATCCACAAACAGGCAAGTGACTTTCGTACATCCCTAGTTGAGGAAGAATCTTAATGGCCATCGTGGAACAAATTAATTGGTGGTCTGTCCAGCAGTCATCAGCACTCGTCATGGCTCTAGTGAGGAGTACATCGCAGCGATCTCTGGCACGGACAATTACATAATGTAGAAGATGCTAGTGCTTCAACCAGGGGTGCTTCCATGATGTTTTAAATTTATTTTTCCGACAAAAAAGTATGTTGGTAATGACAATATTATGCTCTGCACATTTAGTCAGAAGTAGGGATGTCGGAAAATTTCTCCACGAATCTCGGGGAGGCCGAATGCCAGCATATTCGGCCCCCCGAAATTGGTGGAGAAACAGTCTGCCCCCCCGCCCCCCCGGGATGGGACTTACCTTCGGCGAATGTCCCTGGCGGCGGCGGCTCCCAGCGGCGGCTCCCGGTGGCGGGGCGGCGACGGGGCGGCAGCCGGTCTTCTGACCGTCTGCCACCACAGCCATTTCCAAGTAAAACAACAACAACAACAAACGTGATAGGCTACGTAAAGATTTATGTAGCCTATCACGGCTAGATTTTCAAAAAACACTGTGATAGGCTACGTAAATCTTTACGTAGCCTATCACGGCTGACTTTGGGGGGGAAAGCGCGTGCAGAAATGGTGGCGCCCTTGGCTATTTGCGTTGCCCTTATTTTTGCCGTAGTCTACGTAAAGATTTACATAGACTACCGGGGCCAAAATAAGGAATGCAAATGGTGGCGCCCATGGGCGCCGCCATTTGCGTACGCGCTTTTTTTTTTTTCCAAAGTCAGCTGTGATAGGCTACATAAATATTTACGTAGCCTTTCACGGCTGACTGCAGGCCAGGGACGCAAACGGCGGCAGCTACGGCCACTGCCATTTGTGTCCCCGCAGGAGAAGAACTTTCACGGCTGGAGAGGCGGGGCGCTCCCTCCTGGCCAGAATTTCAGCGGGGAGGGACAGGGCACCTCCCCCCCACCCAGAATTTCAGGGGGAGGGACGGAGCGCCTCCCCCCCACCGCGAAGCAAGCTTCGGGATCAGGTAAGTGACTTTCGTCCATCCCTAGTGAGGTATGAAAAGTAAACTCCAGATTCTGCCAGCTTCCCCTTCCGTTTCTGCTCCCCACCTCACCTGTAGGTTCTGCCCTGGCATTTTCACTGAATTGACAGCCCTGATCACATTGTGATAGTTTTGTTCACAAATTTAGGCCTTAGGCACTGAGTGCCAATTGACATAATATGACCCTTCCGATCACTTTCTATTTTTTACTGGTGTGGTGCAGCTTTTAGAGTGAATGGGGAGAACCATGTCTGCTGCCTTGAGATCCTGAGAAGAAAGGCAAATTAAAAGCGCAATCCAATCTGGATAGCTGCCAGTGCCCAAAATTGGAGGCTGCCAAGTATCCTATGCAGGGCAGCTGGAACATGGAGGGGACCATCTCCTCCATGCTCTGTCCACCCTGCATTTTGGCTAGATGGGTGATTTCGGTCCTGTAGCTGCGACTTCGAGGAGCAGGAGGGAAGGCGCCTGGGGACCCAATAGGAAGCTGCGTAAAATAGCTTCCATGGTCTCCTCCCCTCCCTGCCCCCAGGACCACCCCCTTTTCCCCATCTCCATGCTCCCTTTCCAAGTGCAGAGATGTAGCCAGCACAGAGAACACCATGCTGGCTACGAGGGGGTGGGGGAGAGGGCAGGGAGCACAATTGCTGGGGTCCATGGTTGGAGCCCTGGTTCTGACCTTGGATCTCAGAAAAGGAACAATCCTATGTTCCCCCAGATGCTGTCTAGTTTAGGGGAACATAAGACTGCTCTCTAAAAGAAGCTCTTCCAAAAAATACATCTGACCAGATGTTTCTGAAGGTTCTTTGTTGTTTTATTGGGACTTTCTCACCTTTTTCCAGTGTTAAGAGCTCTCAGCAAATAAAATCTGGTATATCCGCAATGATCTTTCAACATAGTTTAGCAATTACCAGTATATATGCCATAAACAAACTAAACCACTGAATTATTTCCATATAGAATTTAGAACCTGGCATAGCACAGCTGCTGTTAAACAATTTCTGTTATGAATAATGAATTTCGCCATCATTTAAAACAAAACAAAAACCCCAACCAGCTCCTTTCAAAGCTAATATTGAAGCAAAGAACATGCGGGTAATGCTTTAAAGTCAAAACCTTGCTTAGGAATCTCTGAGGGTTTCAGTGGTTCTGAATATTTCATGTGCAGACCAAATTAAGCTGTAATGGTGAAAGGAAGCATGAAGCAGTGTGGATACTGTGCCAGCTAACAGCACATGGATCCTCAACCTCACCTCACTTTTGCATTTCTTGAACAGTAAAGATGGGCCAGTAGTTTTCAGATTGTACTCCTGGGACCCCTCAATGACAACATCAACAACAGCTGATGATAATATTGTTGAGGATTCCCAGTATTCCCTTAAAGACTGTTTGCCCACCATTACTGGTCTTCCAGTATAATGTGGAGGAGAGGTTGGGCAGACCTGTAGGGTGAATTACTGTAGTTCCAGGTGAATTGAGAGTGCCCTAGTATACCCATGGCTAGGGTAGCAATTTACGCATGTACAAAAAAGAGGACATGCATCACCCAAGAAGAGGACTTCAATTGGCATATATTTTGCATATACTAATTGATACGTATAGATGCAATTTAAAAAATACTACAACTTAAATAGAAATGCAATCTATTCCATGATAGTAGGGAAGATTCTGGCCACGTGATTGCCGTGTTCCTGCCTGCTCAATCAGCTGGCCAGGTGTTGACTGTGATAGGCAACGTGAAGGCCTCTGCTCTCTCTTGTTATGGTTCTTTATCTTTAAACCAAACTTGGACTGGACAGCCCTTCATATAGATGACACGTTCAAATAGAAGACTGTCCTCTGAGAGCCCTTCAAATAGCCCTGTAAAAGAAGACACATGGCCACCCTAGCTCAGAAGGGCCTTGTTCTCACAGCTTCTTATGGTTCTTCATCCTTCTTTAATGCTGAATCATGACAAGGCAGAGACCCTGTGGTTGGGTGGTTCCCAGGTCTGGGAACTGGGTTGTTCACCTGTTCTGCATGGGATTGCACTCCCTCTGAAAGAACAGGTAGTTTGGGGATGAACCTTCATCCATCTTTGTCACTAGAGGCCCAGGTGACCTTAGTAGCTTGGAGCTAGGGATGTTTATGAGAATTTCGTTCCTGTATGCAAATCATGTGACCATGTCCCATTCACAACCCTGAATGTGAATGTGAGCAGGAACACAGTTCTCCGAAAAATTTCACAATTCTCCAAACTTGCATTCCCGTTTGAAATTGCGCATGTTCACAAATCCCCCCCAATTACACAATTTCATGTGTTTGCCTATGGGGAAAATGCACATTTTTAAAAATGCATATTTTTTCACTTGGGAAAAATATGCATTTCTAAAAATGTGCATTTTCCCAATAAAAATGTGCATTTTTGCCAATTGAAAAAAACACCGCTCACATTCGGGAATCCAAACAAGGTGGAACAGGCTTTATGGAAGAATTTGGGGAACCTCAGCTAACTCAGACATCACATGTTAGCCCATCACAACTTGGAGCACCCATGAATATCTTCGGCTGGTCTGCCAACTATGTCCATTTCACTTGCAAGACATATCCCTTAGCGATTTACTGAGAAAGCTGGGCCATGCATTGAATTTGCCATGAGGATGCCAGCAAAAACAACAGCCCTGTGGCAAGTGCTCCTCCTCCCTGAGAAGCTGTTAGCACATGCCTCTGCTCCATCACATAGTGGGTTTTCCCTGGGGTGAGAATCATATATGACTATATGATGGAGCTGAATCAACTGGCAAGAGCTTATACATGTTATAGCAGGAGAAGAGCACTTGCCACGAGGATGCTGTTTTTGGTGGCATCCCTGCTACAAATGTAATGTGTAACCAGCTTTGGGGCAGAAGCAACGTGTTTCTTAATTCCCATCCCCAAGTGTGACTAGCAGCGGACACTACACAGTTTATTGAGTCTGCTCATAGCTAAGCACTTCAGCCTGCTATGTAAAGCAGTAGCCTGGGGTACATACCCATAAAAGATCCATTAGGGATGGGGAGAAATTCATTCAGTTCACATTTTAATATGAACTTCCCAAATTTCACAGTGTCAGACCAATGCACTAACTGAAATGGAGTTATCCTTTGAAATTTGCACTTCTCCAAATTTTGCAATGGAATGCTCCAATAAAAAAATAACGAATATACAAAAATACATATATGAGGGGAAAATGCACACAAACATGTGCATATTACTGAAAATAGAGTTAAAGTGCATTATATTCAGAGAACTGCTTGCAAAAAAATGTGCACATTAGGTAAAATTGCATTCAAAACTGCATGTATGAGGAGAAAAGTGCACAAAAATGGACATGGATTTTCATGTGAACCTTTTTTTTAAATCTCAAAATTTGGGATGAACCAAACTTAAAATTGGAAGAGTGAGAAACTGAGACACCCCAAAACTGACAGGTTCATGCATCCCTAAGATCCATAGGTCATTTTTTTTCTCTTTAAATTAGGCGAGATGGTACACATAACTGGCTTCGCATGTGGCTACAAGCAGACTTTGGTAAATTACGAGTTGCTAATTTATTGTCTTTATTCACTGTGAATATCATTTATGCTGCTATGGCAGTGTTTTAATGCGTGTTGTGTACTGACTCCTGGGACCTGCGCCATTGTGGAAGGAAGGAAGTTGCTAAGTCTTCAGATAAATATGTCTTTTTAAGGATCCAACTAAAACTTGCTTATAGTTAGCAGAAAGAGGCCACAGATGACAATTTGCTATCCAAAATTAAACATGCTCACAGGATCTCTGCGAATTCTGCTATATGTTAAGATGAAACGCCTGACCTCTCATTGTTATACTGCTAAATCCCTGGTCTGTAGCCAGAATAAACTGTGCTGATACAGTTGTGCTTGTTGAAAGACATCATTTTTAGCTCCAACAGTTAGCAGGAGGTAAATATTCATTTGACACTCTGAGAGAAAGAGAGGGATGGGGAACCATCTGTTCTTCTGTTCACTAGTAACAGTGTGTCATGTGCTATTATCTCATTTTTGCCTTAAGACCCATGAGTTGCTCAATGTTCAAATCTGGTTTTAAGCCAACCCTTTGATTGGGCTTTCTGTACAAACTCTCTCTCTCTCTCTCTCTCTCTCTCTCTCTCTCTCACTCTCTCTCTCTCACTCTCCCTTTCTGTTTGTCTCTTTCTTTCCCAGAACAAGGTTAGCCACACCAGAGTACACTCCCAATTAGAGACTTAAACAATACGTATATGCAGTCTGGTTTAAAGATAAAAAACTTTCAGAGGGAAGAGCCGGTCCTTGAAGTTGCCCATCAACAGCACTTGGACAGCAGACTGAGCAAGACACACAGGTCACCTGGTCACAGTTTTCCACACTATGGTGAGATGTACTGTATTTCTACTGAAATTATATTAATTATTTCTAAATTTGCACATATGTAAGTGTGCATATATACGTAATGACTTATTGGGGATTGCTGAGGCATGCCCTGCCCCAGGAGACCCCATTGCAGCTGTTTCACTCCCAAGGCCAAGCACCTCTCAGCCAAAACGCTGAGGGGAAGAGCCGGCAGGCTGTTTGGGAACAGCAGCAAGTGGGGGAGGCTAGGCAAGCAGTTGTTGCTACTCTGCAGCGCATCCCAGAAGTAGCAAGGAAATGCTGCTCAGCAAGCCGGAGTCGGGGGGGGGGCTTCACCAGGAGAGCGTGCTTAATCAGGCAGCATTTAGGCAAAGGGAGAATCTTGGGGAGGCCGAATGCCAGCGCATTCGGCCTCCAGAAATCGGTGGCGGAACGGCCTGCCCCCCACCCCCTCCCAGGACAAGACTTACCTTGGGCAGATCTTCCTGGCGGCAGCGGCGGCGGCGGCGGTTCGGCGGCAGTTCGGCGGCGGTTCGGCGGCGACAGCCAGTCTTCCAACCAGCTGCCGCCACCTCCATTTCCAGTTAAAAAAAAAAAAAGTGATAGGCTACGTAAAGATTTACATAGCCTATCACGGCTAGGTTTTTTAAAAAAACCCATGATAGGCTACGTAAATCTTTATGTAGCCTATCATGGCTGACTTTAAAAAACAAACAAACCAACAACGCGCGTACGCAAATGGCAGCGGCCACAGCTGCCGCCATTTGCATTCCTTATTTTGGCTTGTCTTAATCTACATAAACATTTATGTAGACTAAGACGGCGAAAATAAGGGGAACGCAAATAGCGTAGCGTCTACGCTATTTGCGTTCCCCTTATTTTCACCGTCTTAGTCTACATATGTTTATGTAGACTAACACATGCCAAAATAAGGAATGCAAATGGCGGCGGCCATGGCCGCCGCCATTTGCGTACGCGCGTTGTTGTTGTTGTTTTTAAGTCAGCCGTAATAGTCCACGTAAACATTTACGTAGCCTATCACGGCTGACTGCAGGGATGCAAATGGCTCGTTTTTTGTCCCTGCTAGCCAGCGGCCGGATGTCCGGCTGCTGGCGGAGCCAGCCGGCAGCTCCGCAGAATCTCTGCGCAGCACAGCCGGCTGGCCAGGATTCCGGGGGGGGGAGGAACGGAGCGCCTCCCCCCCGGCCAGGATTCCAGGGGGAGGGACGGAACGCCTCCCCCCCAACCATAAGCATAATCCGCGAAAGGTAAGTACCTTTCGTACATCCCTAGCGGTCGCCCATCCAACTACTGACCGGGGCCAACCCTGCTTAGCATCTGAGATCAGACAAGAGCGTGCAGGAAAACAGCACAGCACTCGAGTGTGAACCGAGCTCGCGCATTCCATGAAGCACTGCAACGGGGAAAATGGGTGAGTGTGAATAATCATGTTTTAATGCGAGAGCATTTAACCTGAAGGGGCAACGAATTCATTGCGATGGCGGGTACAATGTAGATCGGCCCTTTTGAGTAATAAGTTTAAGTTTGTGGTCACGTGTTCTATGGAACCAACGGAACACAGGGGATTTGATGTGCCTGTTCCAATGGACCCACCAACTATATATATATATGCAGATTTTAAAAAAAAAAAAATTTTGAAATAATTACAATTGTTTAGCAAAATCATTCTACCACTCCAGTCAAACTATCGCATTCAAAATATATGTAGATAAATATCAATACTTTGAGAATATATCTATAATAGTAAACTTACACAACTAAATCAAATATAAACCTTATAAATATAATATTTAAACAACATTAAAATATACCCAGCATTACATATGGATTGATTTTGTCCTGGACCTTGTTATTCCAAAAGGAAATAAACAGACTTCATTTTTCTATGAACCTATTTCCCTGTTGTCTTCCTTCCCTATCTCCAACTATGGTAGTTAATTTGATCATATTATATACCATGTCCCGTAACTCATTAATCCACTCATCAAGTGAGGGAGGGGTAGAGTTTTTCCCCCCAGTTATAAGCAATGGCTATGCAAGCTGCTGTTAACATATGCCGAAGCATTTCAACATCTTCCAGTACCAAGCCCTTGATGTAAGACAATATAACCACCAATGTGTGTGATGGTATATCATATTCTGTCGTATCTTTAATTTCTTTCAGGATTAATATCCAATAACTTCTGATTTTTAGACATGACCAGAAGTAAGGATGTACGAAAGTCACTTACCTTTTTGACGGGGCGATTCGTGTGTGTGTGGCTAAACCAGCCGGCTCCGCTCCGCAGAGATTGCGCAGAGCCACCAGCTGGGGCCACCTGCAGCCGGACATCCAGCCACTGGGCAGCCTTCTGGAAAAAAAAAACATACGCAAATGGCAGCGGCTACGGCGGCCACCATTTGAGTTCCCTTTTTTTCACTGTTTTAGCCTACGTAAATTTTTACGTAAGCTATTACGGTGGGAAAAAGGGGAACGCAAATAGCGTAGTGGGCGCTCTGCAGCGCATCCCAGAAGTAGCAGGGAGATGCTGCTCAGCAAGCCAGAGTCGGGGGGGGGGGGCTTCACCAGGAGAGCATGCTTAATCAGGCAGCATTTAGGCAAAGGGAGAAGGACAAAGCGAAGACGGAGGAAGCAAGTCAGAGACAAATGTTGACTGAAGGCCAACAAGACACCAAGGATTTGGAGGACAAGGCAGAGAAAGCAAAACCACATGGAGGTAGGGATGTCAGAGAATTCCGCCACAGATCTTGGTGAGGCCGCCTGAAATCCATGGCAGAATGGCCTGCCACCCCCCCTGCCACCGCGGATCCCCCCCGCGACAAGACGTACCTGCGCGGATGTTCCGGATGGCGGTGGCTCCGGCGATGGCTTCAGCGAAGCTATTATGGCGAAAAAAAGGGGAACGCAAATAGCGTAGTGGGCGCTATTTGTGTTCCCCTTTTTTTCGCCATAATAGGTTACGTAAACATTTATGTAGGCTAAAACAGCTGAAAAAAGGGAACGCAAATGGCGGCCACCATAGCTGCCGCCATTTGCATACGCTGTTTTTTTTTAATAGCTTGCCGTGATAGGCTACGTAAGTATTTATGTAGCCTATCACGGCAAAGGCAGCTAAGCAAATGGCGTGGTGGCTGCCATTTGCATGGCTACATTTGCCGTGAGAGGCTACGTAAATATCTATGTAGCCTATCACGGCAGCCTGGCCGGACGCAAGTGGTGGCTGCTACAGCAGCTGCCATTTGAGTCCGCAGCAGCCAGCCAAGAGACCAGCTGCCGCCGGAGTCGCCGCCGGAGCCACAGCCACTGGAACATCTACCCCAAGTAAGCTTCGTCCTGGGGGGGCTTCCGTGGGGGCAGGGGGGGAGGCCATTCCCCCATGGGTTTCGGGGGGCCAAATGCCAGTGCATTTGGCCTCACTGAAATCCGTGGCAGAATTCTCCTGTTTCATTTCGTACATCTGTGTGTGGGGGGGAGACGCTCCGTCCCTCCACCTGAAATCCTCGATGGCCAGCTCCGCTCCGTGGCAACTCCGCGGAGCTGCCAGCCGGGGCAGCCCGCAGCGACATCTGGCTGCTGCTGGGCTGCGCAGGGACGCAAATGGCGGCCACCATAGCCGCCGTCATTTGCGTTCCTTTTTTTTTGCCGTGATAGGCTACGTAAATATTTACATAGCCTATCATGGAAAAAAAACAAAGGGAACGCAAATGGCAGCGGCTACAGTGGCTGCAATTTGTGTTCCCTTTTTTTTCGTTGTGATAGGCTATGTAAATATTTACGTAGGCTATCACGGCAAAAAAAAGGGAACGCAAATGGCGGTGGCTACGGCGGCCACTATTTGCGTTCCCTTTTTTAGCTGTCATATGCTACGTAAATATTTACGTAGCCTATCACAGCCTCCACAGGGAAACAAATGGTGTCCCTGCGTTAGCCGTGATAGGCTACGTAAGTATTTACGTAGCCTATCACGGCTAAAATGGTGAAGCGAATGGTAGCCGCAGACGCCATTCTCAGAGCAGCACGAACGGTAGCAGGTGAGTGCTCCGTTTCACGCGCCTTTCGCAGGGGGAGGGCTTCATTCCGCCACAGGTTTTGGGGGGCCGAATGCGCTGGCATTCGGCCTCACCGAGATCCATGGTGGAATACTCCGCCATCCAGCTTCCTTGGATTTACATGGAAATCAGACAGAAGCCCAATTCAGATTGTCATGGGCATGCTCTGCTTCCAAGTTACATCCAGCCCAGTCGTCCAGAAGGATACCATGGCTGGTGGTATCAAAAGTTATAGAAAGACCCAGCAGAGACAACAAGGACACATTCTCCCTGTCCAGTTCCCTGTAGGGATGTCAGAGAATTCCGCCACGGATCATGATGTCAGGGTGGACACTGAGCCCATAGAATCCCAGAGTAGTTCTGATTCTGAGGAAGAGCAGGTGCTCCTGGGAGAGGAGCACGCTCCTCTTTCCCAGGGCCAACAGCTGACGGAGATTCGTCCCACCAGCATTCCTAGCTTAGATAGCAGTCCAGGGAGTGACAGAGCACGGATAGCAGACTTGGTGGACGCGCGACGCCGACGCAGAGAGCGGCGCCAAATGGAGGGCACTGAAAGGAGGCGTAGTGCCCGGTTGGCGCGCAAACAAAGGCTGCGCCCCGAGGATCCAAGGGAAAAGGGGAGGGACTTTCCCTAGTCCTTACGTTCAGGGGTCTGCCAGTAATTCCCTTTCAAGCAGGGACCAACTGTTCCAACTTAGGGCACAGGTACTGTGCTGCTCAGATCTAGTTGCAAACCGTAGAGTTGTTAAGTTATAAAAGAAGAATAAAGCTTTGAAAGGAATCTCTTTGTCTGTGTCTGGACTTAGCTACTGGATTAGACTGAGAGAGGCCTCCAAGGAGCCCTTGACACATGCACTGGCATTCGGCCCCCTGAACTCCATGGCGGAACGGCCTGCCCCCACCCCACCACTCCGTGGATCTCCCTTGGGACGAGACTTACCTGTGATGGATCTTCCAGGCGGTAGCAGCTCTGGCAGCGGCGGCGGCGGCGGCTGGTCTTCCGACCGGCTGCCACCACCACCATTTCCAGGCTTGTAAAAAAAAAAAAAGACATGATAGGCTACGTAAAGATTTACATAGCCTATCATGATTGGGTGGGGTTTTTTTTAAAAAAGAAAAAAACGCGTACGCAAATGGCGGCGGCTATGTCCACCGCCATTTGCGTTCCTTATTTTTGCCGTCTTAATCTACGTAAATATTTACATAGACTATGACGGCGAAAATGAAGAGGAATGGAAATAGCGTAGCGGGCGCTATTTGCATCCCTTTTTGAGTTGCCGTTTTAGCCTACGTAAATATTTACGTCGATTAAGATGGCAAAAATAAGGAACACAAATGGCAGTGGCCCTAGCCGCCGCTATTTGCGTACGTGGTTTTTTTGTGTGGTTTTTTTTACCCAGAGCCCTCCACAGCCGGAAATCCGGCTGCAGACGGCTCTGGCCTGGCTGGACCTGGCCAGCTACTCCACGAAGCTGCCGCGAAGCACAGCCGGCCATGGAGGATTCGGGGGGGGAGGAATGGAGCGCCTCCCTCCCCGGCGAGGATTCCGGGGGGAGGGACGGAACGCCTCCCCCCCCCATCAACATAATCTGCGAAAGGTAAGTGACTTTTGTACATCCCTAGTTCCCTGCAAAAATCATCCATTGGGGTGATGAAAGCTGTCTCCATCACATCACAAAGTCTGGTATAGGGATGTACAAAAGTCACTTACCTTTTTGCGGATTGTGTTCGTGGGGAGGGAGGCACTCCGTGCCTCCCCCTGGAATCCTCGACGGGGGGGGGAGGCGATCCGGTCCTCCCCCCGGAATCCTGGCCAGCTGGCTCTGCTCTGCGGAGGCTCCACAGAGCAGCCGGCCAGCCAGGGCCGTCCGCAGCCAGATTTCCGGCTGCGGACTGGCTGGTGCAGATGCAAATGGCAGCCGCCGTAGCGGCCGCCATTTGCATCCAGCCAGGCAGCCATGATAGGCTACGTAAGTCTTTACGTAGCCTATCACGGCTGGGCAAAAAAAAAAAAAAACAGCGTACATAAGTGGCAGCGACTACGGCAGCTGCCATTTGCGTTCCCTCTTTTTCGCCATTCTAGCCTACGTAAATATTTATGTAGGCAATTACAGCAGAAAAAAAAGGGAACCACAAATAGCGTAGTGGGCGCTATTTGCATTTCTTCTTTTTTTCGCCGTAATTGCCTACGTAAATATTTACGTAGGCTAGAACAGTGAAAAATAGGGAATGCAAATGGTGGCCGCCGTAGCCGCCGCCATTTGCGTATGCTGTTTTTTTGGTTTGGGGGGGGGTTAGCCGTGATAGGCTACATAAATTCTTACGTAGCCTATCACAGCTGCAAAGACGCCAATGGCGCCCTCAGCAGCCCAGCCACGGCCGACCAGGAGACCAGCCACCGCCGCCGGAGCAGGAGGCTGTTCCGCAGGGGCAGGCACTAAAGAATCCGGCCTCACTGGAATCCGTGGTGGAATTCTCTGCCATCCCTAGGCCTGGATTGTAATGGATCTAAATATGCATCTGTATTCTGAGAGAAAATACATGTTTAAATATATAAATACACACGCACACACACACATACACATTATATATAGATGAGAGGGGGGGAAAGGGGATTTTTTTAAAAGATTAATGTGGAAACAGGTCTAAATGGAATTATTGGTAAAAGCATGCAAATGTGACATGGACCGGAAATTGATTCACCTGTCCCTACCACCATAACATGAAGAGCTATCTGTATTCCTATTTCCTACATCATTTAGAGATGCTTTGTGGCAGCTACTGCACATTCTTAGTTGTGGCTGCTGGTGGTAGTTGGAGAATCTCCACATGAGATGAGACAGAAGCAGTGTGACATAGTGACCAGCTATGTGTTCCAGCACCAACAGGCAGAAAAACCATCAGGCGAAAGCCATTTTCCAGGGGTCTTCTTGTGATGGCTGCAGCATATAGACCACAGAACCAGGAAATGGCAGTAATTCCAGATTCTTTGAGGGACAGAAAAGGAATATGGTCTGGTAGATGTAGCACTGGTTCCACACATATTAAACCAACCACTCAGCTAACTTCAGTGTGAAATACATTTGTGTGAAAGACCTGATGTGTGTGTATGTGGAGGAGAAGCTGGAATGCAATAGCTTACCTTTAGTTACTGAAGCCATTATGTGAAAATAATTGCACGATCCTTCAACCTTCCCCTTGAGTAGCTTCTCCTGGTTGCTGTTCAGGGTATATTACTTCGCACTAATCATCCTAGATGTTTTGAACAAAAATAAATTAATGAGGAGAATTAAATACCAATAGTCCTCCCATTTTGGTGTACGGTAAGCACTGAGAGTGTTGCGTAACTTATTAACACTGTGCCAGGGTGAAAATTATTGGAGATTTATATTGCTGAAAGTGAAGTGCCACCTTGTGCATGCAAATTGGAGTGTGAAATTATGGTCTTTGGAGTGCAAGATGACATCCTTCGGAAGGCCAATAAATTACACCTTGCAAAGAGGTGCTGGGGATAGGAAGAGGAGGTATTTTTAGGTTGGTAGTGGTGTAAGAAGCACTATCGTGCCAGCAAGGCAGCCAGGGCACTTCATGAGAACCTACGTTCTTTGATGGCTTCCTATTAACAATGTCCAGTGCAGCAGCACATATCTTTCACAATTAGCACACAGCAGAAGGTGCTCTTCACCACAGGTAATAATGAGATGTAACAATAAACTCCCATAGCACATTGGATGATAGGAAATTTACTGGACTGAATCACTTAAAGAAACAGGTGGTCTTTCTTTAACATGGAAGTTTATATTTATTTATTTATTTATTAAATTTATTAATCGCCCATCTGACTGGTCACCCAGCCACTCTGGGCGATGTACAACCCACCATAAACAATTTAAAACAATAAAATTTTACCATAATTTTTTTTTAAAAAAAATACCCTAACCCACCCCAAATGCCTGCCTGAACAACCACGTTTTTAATGCACGACGGAAGCTCATTAAAGAGGGGGCATGACGGAGTTCCCTAGGGAGGGAGTTCCACAGAGTGGGGGCCACCACAGAGAAGGCCCTCTCCCTCGTCCCCACCAGTCTAGCTGTCCTGGCTGATGGGACAGAGAGAAGGCCATCCGAGGCTGATCTTGTTAAGCGGCCTGTCTGGTGTTGCTGGAGGCGCTCCTTAAGATAGGCTGGGCCGGAACCATATAGGGTTTTAAAGGTCAAAACCAACACCTTGAATTTGGCCTGGAAAACAACTGGTAACCAGTGCAACTCCTTCAGCACTGGAGTGATGTGATCTCGCCGGCGGCTGCCTTTAATCAGGCGAGCCGCCGCGTTCTGTACCAGCTGCAGTTTCCGAACTGTCTTCAAGGGTAACCCCACGTAGAGCGCATTACAGTAGTCTAAACGAGAGGAGACCAGGGCGTGTACTACCGATGGGAGCAGATGGTTGGGAAGGTAGGGGCGCAGCCGCCGTATCAGATGGAGTTGATACAGCGCTGTCCGGCTCACAGCTGACACCTGAGCCTCCATGGACAGCTGGGAGTCCAAAATGACCCCCAGGCTGCGGACCTGGTCTTTCAAGGGTAGCTGTACCCCATTCAACACCAGGTCAACATCCCCCAGCCTCCTCTTGTCTCCCACCAAAAGTACCTCAGTCTTGTCAGGGTTGAGCTTCAGCTTATTCCTCCCCATCCAGCCACTCACCGTCTCCAGACATTTGGACAGGGATTCTACGGCCAACCTTGGTGAAGATTTGAATGAGAGGTAGAGCTGAGTGTCATCCGCATATTGATGACACTGCACCCCAAACCTCCTGATGATAGCCCCCAGTGGCTTCACATAGATGTTAAATAGCATCGGGGAGAGGATGGTACCCTGTGGCACCCCACAAATAAGTGGCCACGGGTCCGAAACCTCCTCTCCCAGTGCTACCCTCTGGTACCTGCCAGAGAGGAAGGACCGGAACCACCGCAATACAGTGTCTCCAATGCCCAACCCCTCCAGGCGGTCCAGGAGGATACCGTGGTCAACGGTATCAAAAGCCGCTGAGAGGTCGAGGAGAACAAGGAAGGAGCATTCACCCCTATCCAGAGCCCTCCTCATATCATCCACCAAGGCGACCAAGGCCGTTTCTGTCCCATGCCCAGGCCTGAAGCCCGACTGAAATGGGTCTAGATAATCAGTTTCTTCCAAGTGTGCCTTCAACTGCACCGCCACCACCCGCTCAATCACCTTGCCCAAAAATGGCAGATTTGAGACTGGGCGAAAGTTGTTCAGAACTTGAGGATCCAAGGAGGGCTTCTTTAAGAGCGGTCTTATCACTGCCTCCTTGAGGGCTGATAAGACCGCTCTTAAAGAAGCCCTCCTTGGATCCTCAAGTTCTGAACAACTTTCGCCCAGTCTCAAATCTGCCATTTTTGGGCAAGGTGATTGAGCGGGTGGTGGCGGTGCAGTTGAAGGCACACTTGGAAGAAACTGATTATCTAGACCCATTTCAGTCGGGCTTCAGGCCTGGGCATGGGACAGAAACGGCCTTGGTCACCTTGGTGGATGATATGAGGAGGGCTCTGGATAGGGGTGAATGCTCCTTCCTTGTTCTCCTCGACCTCTCAGCGGCTTTTGATACCGTTGACCACAGTATCCTCCTGGACCGCCTGGAGGGGTTGGGCATCGGATTGTCTGATTATCTTTCAACAGCAGCAATAAGCAATACCCATGAAACCTCTTTAAAACAAGGGAATGATCCAGATTTAATCATACTTAGAGTAGACCCATTGAAATCAAAGGGACTTAACTTCAGTGGTGTAGTGGAGACAGGGTGTCCAGAGACGCAGCACTAGCACTTTTTTTATTAGCGAGAATGCTGATGTTCTCTGTCACCCCCCCACCCGCCCCCCAATTTTCCTGTTCCCTCTGAGCTTAGCTGCAATTTACATAGTTGTTGTTCAGTCGTTCAGTCATGTCCGACTCTTCGTGACCCCATGGACCATAGCACGCCAGGCCTTCCTGTCCTGCGCTCTCTCCCGGAGCGTGCTCAAGTTCATATTCATTGCATCGGTGATGCTATCTAGCCATCTCATCCTCTGCTGTCCCCTTCTCCTTTTGCCTTCATTCTTTCCCAGCATGAGGGTCTTTTCCAGTGACTTTTCTCTTCGCGTTAGGTGGCCAAAATATTTCAGCTTCAGCTTCAGTATCTGTCCTTCTAATGAGCACTCAAGGTTGATTTCCTTTAGGATTGACTGATTTGACCTCCTTGCAGTCCAGGGGACTCGAAAGAGTCTTCTCCAGCACCACAGTTCAAAGGCATCAATTCTTCGGCGCTCAGCCTTCCTTATAGTCCAGCTCTCACAGCCATATGTTACTACTGGGAAAACCATAGCTTTGATTAGACGGACCTTTGTTGGCAAGGTGATGTCTTTGCTTCTTACTATGCTGTCTAGGTTTGCCATAGCTTTCCTCCCAAGGAGCAAGCGTCTTTTAATTTCATGGCTACAGTCACCGTCTGCGCCGGTGATCTTGGAGCCCAAGAAAATGAAATCTGTCACTGCTTCCATTTCTTCCCCTTTTATATGCCAGGAAGTGATGGGGGCAGATGCCATGATCTTCGTTTTTTTAATGTTGAGTTTCAAAGCAGCTTTTGCACTCTCCTCTTTCACCCTCAACAAGAGGCTCTTTAGATCCTCTTTGCTTTCTGCCATTAGGGTGGTATCGTCTGCATATCGGAGGTTGTTGATAATTCTCCCGGCAATCTTAATTCCGACCTGTGATTCATCCAACCCGGCGTTTCTCATGATGTACTCTGCATATAACTTAAATAAGCAGGGTGACAATATGCAGCCTTGTCGTATTCCTTTCCCAATTTTGAACCAATCAGTTGTTCCATGTCTGGTTTTTACTGTTGCTTCTTGACCCTCGTACAGGTTTCTCAGGAGACAGGTAAGGTGGTCCGGTACTCCATCACTTTAAGAATTTGCCACAGTTTGTTGTGATTCACACAATCAAAGGCCTTAGCGTAGTCAATGAAGCAGAAATAGATGTTTTTCTGGAATTCTCTTGCTTTCTCCATGATCCAGCGAATGTTGGTGACTGGATCTCTAGTTCCTCTGCCTCTTTGAAACCCTGCTTGTACTTCCGGTAGTTCTCGGTTCGCATACTGCTGAAGCCTAGCTTGTAGGATTTTGAGCATCACCTTGCTGGCATGTGAAATGAGCGCAACTGTGCGGTAGTTTGAACACTCTTTGGTGTTGCCCTTCTTTGGAACTGGAATGTAAACTGACCTTTTCCAGTCTTGCGGCCACTGTTGAGTGTTCCAAATTTGTTGGCATATTGAGTGCAGCACTTTAACAGCAACATCTTTTAGGATTTTAAATAGCTCAGCTGGAATACCGTCATCTCCGCTAGCTTTGTTGTTAGTAATGCTTCCTAAGTCCCACTTGACTTCACCCTCTAGGATGTCCGGCTCAAGTTCAGTGACCGCACTATCATGGCTATCATGGCTATCAGGGACATTCAGATCTTTCCTGTATAGTTCTTCTGTGTATTCTTTCCACCTCTTCTTAATCTCATCTGCTTCTGTTAGGTCTCTGCCTTCTTTGTCCTTTATCATACCCGTCTTTGCACAAAATGTTCCCTTGAGATCTCCGATTTTCTTGAATAGATCTCTAGTCTTTCCCATTCTATTGTTTTCCTCAATTTCTTTGCATTGTTCATTTAAGAAGGCCTTCTTGTCTCTCCTTGCTATTCTCTGGAACTCTGCATTCAGTTGGATATATCTTCCCCTGTCTCTAGGGATGGACGAAAGTCCCTTACCTGTTCTCGAAGCTTGCTTCGCGGTGGGGGGGAGGCGCTTCGGTTCTCCCCCCGAAGTTCAGGCGAGGGGGGGAGGCGCCCCGCCTCGCCCGGCCGAAATTCAGGCCGGGTAGAAGCGCCCCATCTACCCGGCTGCGAAAAAAAAAGTAAAAACACACACACCCGTGATAGGCTACGTAATGATTTGCGTAGCCTATCACGGCTAGATTTCCAAAGTCAGCTGTGATAGGCTACGTAAATCGTCACGTAGCCTATCACGGGTGACTTTGGGGGGGGGAAGTGCGTACGCAAATGGCGGCGGCCCATAGGTGCCGCCATTTGCGTTCCTTATTTTGGCACGTCTAGTCTACGTAAAGATTTACATAGACTACGGCGAAAATAAGGGCAACGCAAATAGCGTTCCCTTATTTTCGCCGTAGTCTACATAAATCTTTACGTAGACTAGAAGTGCCAAAATAAGGAACGCGAATGGCGGCGCCCATAGGCCGCCGCCATTTGCGTACGTGCTTTTTTTTTTTCAAAGTCACCTGTGATAGGCTACGTGACGTTTTATGTAGCCTATCATGGCTGACTTTGGAAATCTAGCTGTGATAGGCTACGTAAATCATTACGTAGCCTATCACGGGTGTGTGTGGTTTTTTTTTAACTTTACTTTTTTTTTTGCAATGGCGGCAGCAGCAGCCGGTCGCCGCCCCCGCCCCCAACGAAATGCTGCTGAACTGCCGCCGGGAGGGACATTCGCAGGAGGTAAGTCCCATCCCGGGGTGGGGTGGGGCGGCGGGCCGGCGGAGAATTTCCCCACCAATTTCAGGGGGCTGAATGCGTTGGCATTCGGCCTCCCTAAGATTCGGGGAGAAATTCTCCTCCATCTCTACCTGTCTCCCTTGCTTTTCGCTTCCCTTCTTTCCTCAGCTAATTGTAAACCTTCATCAGACAGCCACTTGGCTTTCTTGCATTTCTTTTTCTTTGGGATGGATTGAGTTGCTGCCTCCTGAACAATGTTACGGACCTCTGTCCATAGTTCCTCAGGCACTCTGTCTATCAGGTCTAATCCCTTGAATCTATTCCTCACCTCCACTGTATATTCGTAAGAGAGATGATTTAGGTCATACCTGAATGGTTTAGTGGTTTTCCCTACATTCTTCAATTTGAGCTGAAATTTTGCAAGAAGCAGCTCATGATCTGAGCCACAGTCAGCTCCAGGTCTTGTTTTGACTGACTGTATAGAGCTTCTCCATCTTTGGCTGCAAAGGACATAATCAATCTGCTTTTGATATTGACCATCTAGTGATGTCCATGTGTAGAGTCGTCTCTTGTGCTGTTGGAAAAGAGTGTTTGCTATGATCAGCGTGTTCTCCTGGCAAAACTCTATTAGCTTTTGTCCTGCTTCATTCTGTACACTGAGGCCATGCTTGCCTGTTATCCCGGTGATTTCTTGACTTCCTACTTTAGCATTCCAATCCCCTGTGATGAAGAGGACATCTCCTTTTGGTGTTAGTTCTAGAAGGTGTTGTAGGTCTTCATAGAACCGATCAACCTCAGCTTCTTCGGCCTCAGTGGTTGGGGCATAGACTTGAATTACTGTGATGTTGAATGCTTTGCCTTGGATTCGTACTGAGATCATTCTATCATTTTTAAGATTGTACCCCAGTACTGCTTTTCCCACCCTTTTGTTGACTATGAGTGCTACTCCATTTCTTCTAAGGGATTCTTGCCCACAGTAGTAGATATGATGGTCACCTGAATTAAATTCGCCCATGCCTGTCCATTTGAGTTCGCTGATTTCCAAGATGTCGATGTTCAGTCTTGCCATCTCATGTTTGACCACCTCCAGCTTACCTTGATTCATTGATCGTACATTCCAGGTTCCTAAACAATATTGTTCTTTACAGCATCGGATTTTCTTTTCACCACCAGGCACATCCACAGGTGAGTGTCCTTTCGAGTTTGGCCCAGCCGCTTCACTCTTTCTGGCGCTACTTGGAAATACCCTCTGCTCTTCCCCAGTAGTATATTGGTAGTAGTAGTATAGTAGTATATCTCCGCCATGACCTGTCCGTCTTGGGTGGCCCTGCATGGCATAGCTTATGGCTTCACTGAGTTATGCAAGCCCCTTCGCCACAACAAGGCAGTGAACCATGAAGGGGAATCTACATAGTAGCTGGAAGGAAATTAATTTGCCCAGCAGCAATATATTTCATTTCATTTATTATATTTCTGTACTGCCCCATAGCCAAACCTCTCTGGGTGGTTCACAAAAATTTAAAACCATTAAAATCCATTATATTAAATATAAAAACCATTCACACAATGACATAAAATGTGTAACACACACATAACTAAAACAAAACACTCAGACAATCGAGAGACTTATTATATACTGCCAAACGCCTGAGAAAAGATGCATTGTTCCTTGTTGTAACGTAAAGTCTTTTGAGGTGGCCTAGTCTGGAATGAATAATTAAGACCCACCCATTCTCTTTACAAAATGGAAACTCCTAGGTCTGATTTGTTGATATGGATCAACGTAGCTGCCTGAAATTTTGGACTCTCCTTGGGGGCATCGCTATGGGGGTGACCATGATGAGTGTCTGCACTTCAAAATTTACTATTATGCCACTGCTTCACTGCGCCGTGATTAAGCTGATTTCAGTGGGTCTACCATAAGGATGACTAAATATGGATCCAACACAAGGTGTGGAGAAACTGTATTATGCATTCTTCCCCTCCACCTCCCTGCCCCCAGCAACATCCATCTAACTGTAGTAAATTGGCTTTCATTTATAAAAAATAGAAGTCTGGAATTGTCCCTCTCAGAACCATTTTGATGCCTTTTCAATAGCTTAAACAGCTTGCATTATATTTTAAGGCTTTAAGGATGAAGGAATGTTGGCAAATTGTTTTAATATTGTCATATATGCAGTGGACTTCTTTTAAAAAAAGACAACGCAAGAATTTCACTTTAATTTGATTTTTTAAAGCCATCCTAGATGTTTACAGTTCAAAAGGTTGGCTCAAGAATGCCAGCAAAGATCCAAAACTAGAAGAAATTGTAAAAAGATTCCACAGTTGATTTTTGTTAGGGATCTGCATTAGAGTCAATCATTGGGAGCCAAATCAGGCACCTTCCGTCCACCTTCTGAATGGGAACCATGGGAGATTTATCAGCCACTGCTTGGGGGAAGAAACCATCAGAGAGTGGAGAGAGAGAGAGAGAGAGAGAGAGAGAGAGAGAGAGACTGAGAGAGACAGCTCATTCCCATGGAGCACAATGGGAAACTAAAACTAAATTCTTTAAAAACCTAAAATGATTCCTCCTACACACGTCTATTTTTGGCAGGGATGGCGGAGAATTTCTCCCCAAAACTTCGGGGGGCCGAGCGCCAACGTGTTCGGCCCCCTGAACAAGTTTCGGGGAGAAATCCTCCGCACCCCCCGCCCCCCACACCCCCCCGGGACGGGACTTAACTTCGCCGAATGTCCCTCCCGGCGGCGGGTCCGGCCGGCGGTTCGGCAGGTGTTCGTGCGGGGCGGGAGCGGCAGCCAGTCTTTCGACCGGCTGCCGCCGCCGCCATTGCAATCAAAGAAAAAAAAATGCCCCCGTGATAGGCTACATGACGATTAACGTAGCCTATCACGGCTAGATTTGCAAAGTCAGCCGTGATAGGCTACGTAAATCGTCACGTAGCCTATCACAGGTGACTTAAAAAAAAAGCGCGTACGGATAATGGCGGCCCCCATAGGGAGCCGCCATTCCCGTTCCTTATTTGGTCGCTGTAGTCTACGTAAAGATTTACGTAGACTACAGCGACCAAATAAGGAACGCGAATGGCGGCTCCCTATGGGGGCCGCCATTAGCGTACGCACTTTTTTTTTTTTAAAGTCACCCGTGATAGGCTACGTGATGATTAACATAGCCTATCACGGCTGACTTTGCAGATCTAGCCATGATAGGCTACGTTAATCATCACGTAGCATATCACGGGGGCGTTTAAAAAAAAAAAACAACTTCCGAGTTTGCGGCCGGGTGAGGCGGGAAGCCTCCTCCCCAGCCTGAATTTCGGCCGGGCAAGGCGGGAAGCCTCCTCCCCAGCCTGAATTTCGGCCAGGGTGAGGCGGGAAGCCTCCCCCCCCAGCCTGAACTTCGCGGGGGGAGCAGCGAAGCGCCTCCCCCCCACCATGAACAAGCTTCGACGAAAGGTAAGTGACTTTCGTCCACCCCTAATTTTTGGCACATCTTTTTGTCAGGAGTTGTGGACAGAGATCCCGTATCTTTACATCCCAGGCAGCAAGGTTATTATCCATTCCTATCCTTAATGTTTGGACCGGCAAGTGTGCATTCTTTTTATTTTATTTTATTTTAGACTTTGAATTGGGCCCTGAAGGGACTAATCTGTTGTGCACAAAAAGCAAAAGCAAAAAAACAACAACAGGTAACAACCCACCCCACCCACCCCCATATTAGTATTTTAGGGAGCAATCCTATGCAAATTTAGACAGGAAAAAGTCTAAATAGCATAGCTAGCTGGGAAACTCTGAGAGCTGTAGGACTTTTTTCTTTCCAAACATGCATAGGATTGCACCCTTAAATTAAAAGACAAAACAAATGGCAAGCAACCCTGAGGGAAAAAATGGGGTCCTACTTTCCTTTCCTTACGGGGTGAGGGGTGGAAGAATTCCTCAAACATTTCTCCCATTTGTCTTGGAATTTTAGGTGACTCTAGATTCAACCCATTTTTCCATCTGCAGGGAGAGTTTTGCAAGAGGACATCAAAACACCTTTTTGCCTCCTTCAAAATTCTTAGGATGTTTCACCTGCGCCAAACTTTCCAAATCCCCCTTGAAATTTTTCTTTAGGTGAAATTCACTGGCAACTCTTGTCTTAATTCTGCTTCACACGAACACCCTCCACCCCCTCAATGGCTTAACATACTCTTGTATTGAAATTGATGGTAGGAGCTATTAAATTAAGACAAAGCTGTTGTTCTCAGTAGACCTCCTGCTTTCAGAGCTTCACAGTGTGGACCAGCCGCAGTGTGAAACTTTTTTTGCTGGAGGTTGTGAAGAACTCCAGATAGTGGGGCTTATATAATTCAAGAGAATCGGATGAACTGAGAAAAGAAAGCCAACTTTGCAGTGTGAAGCAGCTAAAGGTATATCTTTAAAAAAAAATCTGAACAGTTTGACGTTGATTTTATTTTTAAAATTCTTTATTGAGTTTTGACAACATACATAAAACACCACCAACAATAATCAACAAAATCCACCACACAAAACAAGACTAATAAACAGAAAAAGGAAGGAAAAGAAAAGAAGAAAAGAGAGGGAAGGGAAGGGAAGGGGGAGAAAAAAATTCACCATATTTCAAACAACATATGGAATCTTATTACAATACATACTTGTGAAATATGTAGGAGTCTTAGGGAGGTATTACAAATATAAAAATAAATATGAACATTATATTTAAAGGAGGTTACGTAAACCAAATATTACTAAAGGCTTTGGGGACTGAATGTGTAGTACTATATTCATATATGTAATAAAAGTCCACCACTCGGCAGCAAAAGTATCTATTTTCTTTTGTCCTTTTGCTATGCATAACTTTTGAGTCAATTTTTCTATTAATGCTTCTTCCCATACCTTGTTATACCACCTAGCTATTGAAATTCCGTGTAGATCTTTCCCATATCCAGCAATAAGCACTCATGCTGCTATTAAAAGACATCCCACCAGTTTCTTATGTGATAGAAATCTATACTGTCCATGGAATAGGTTTAAAACGGCTAATTCTGGAGATTTGGTTATAGTTGTTCCTATTATGTTTGAGATTTCCATGAAAATTTGATCCTAAAAATCTGGGAACCACTTACAAATAGGGATGTACGAAACCCACTTACCTTTTCGTGGAATCTTTTGCGGTGGGGGGGAGGCGCTCCGTCCCTCCCTCCAGAATCCTTGACGGGGGGGGGAGGCGATCCGGTCCTCCCCCCGGGATCCTCGATTGCCGGCTCCACTCTGCGGCCAGGCCGCAGAGCAGCTGGCCAGGGCCATCCGCAGCCAGATTTCCAGCCATGGACGGGCTGCTGCGGATGCAAATGGCGGCCGCCATAGCGGCTGCCATTTGTGTCCAGCCATTTGTGTCCAGCCAGGCAGCCGTGATAGGCTACGTAAGAATTTACATAGCCTATCACGGCTAACCCCCCCCAAAAAAGTGTACGCTAATGGCGGCGGTTACGGCGGCCGCCATTTGCGTTCTCTATTTTTTGCCATTCTAGCCTACATAAATATTTACGTAGGATAAAATGGCGGGGGGGGGAGAACGCAAATAGCGCCCACTATGCTATTTGCATTTCCCTTTTTTTCACCGTAATTGCTTATGTAAATAGGCATTTACCTAAATAGGCCGCCATTTGCGTACGCTGTTTTTTGTGTGTGTGTTTTTAGGGGTTAGCCGTGATAGGCTATGTAAATTCTTACGTAACCTATCACAGCTTGAAGGACGGCAATGGTGGCCGCAGCAGCCTGGCCATGGCCAGCCACGAGACCAGCTGCCGCCGCCGGAGCCACTGCCGCCACCGCCGAATCCGCCGAATCCGCCGAATCTTCCCTAGGTAAGTTCCATCCCAGGTAAGCAGCTGCCATTTATTTGTTGACCTTGGGAAAATCATGGCTGTAAATTGCATATTTTATGCCATTTGTGGCTGTAAAGCACTTATATCTATGTATAGTGCAGCCATAAAAGTGCTTTTACGGCTGCAGCTTACATAGATGTAAGTGCTTTACAGCTGCAAAGGATGTAAAATATGCAATTTATGGCCATAATTTCCCCAAGGTCCATGAATGGCAGCCACCGTTTGCGGATCTTGCCTTTTTAAAACCAGAAAGGCGCCCTGCGAAATCTGGTGAGCATGTGCAGGGCTCTGGGGAAATCTGGTGAGCCCAAGTGGCCCGGATTTTCCCAGGGTGGACACCCCCCAGACCAGACTTCGGGGGTTCACCCATCCCTACTAAGGATTCAGGCCAGAGTCAGAAGCATTGTAGGGCCAGGTGGACCTTTATTGACTCCTTATATCATCTGATCCTTCCTGTGTTGGTAGATGCCATGCCACCAAGGTTTTTTTCCCTTTGCATCAGTTGCCAGAAAAGCAAGGATCAAGGCAGCCCCCCCACCACACACACATGTATCTAGGGGTCCCTAGTGGTCACTTGTTCCAGACTTTTTCTAGGACACCACAAAACACCAGCTACCTAGAGCAGTACAACTCTCCCCTTTAAATCCTTGGCACATAGGGTGAGATATGCCAACCTTCCAAATCAACCTAGACCAGAACATCGGTATTTAAAAGAATAAACATATATTTATTTGTTTAACAGGCCAACCTTCAGAACAAACAATAACTGATCAATAGTAATAATAATGGTTCTAAAATCCTAACATCTCTGCTTTCAATAACTTTTCTCCATCCCTTCTCATTCACACCCTGTCTCTGATTCTACTCACTAACTTAACTAACTCTGGCCCCTAATTCCTCTCACAGTCTCTCTCCATCTTCACTCATGCTTTCCCTGAGTTCTCACTACCTGTCTCTGCCCTCCTTCTAATTGTCATTCTTCAACTACCACTAGCTCTACCCATCATCCATTCCATTCTGGCCTCAGCTGTCTATCAGCATCATCATTATCCAGCCCTTGTTTCCTCTTGCAAGGAACCCAAGGCAGCTTACATGGCCCTCCTCTTCTCCATTTTATCCTCACAACAACCCCATGAGTTAGGCCATTCCTCCACTCACGCTTAGGGATGTCAGAGAATTTCGCCACGAATCTCAGGGAGGCCGAATGCCAGCGCATTCGGCCCCCTGAAATCGGTGGCAGAACAGTCTGCCCCCCCGCGCCCCCCCCGGGATGGGACTTACCTTAAGCGAATCTTTCTGGCGGCGGCGGCGGCTCCGGTGGTGGGGCAGCGGCGGGGTGGCTGCGGCGTCCGGTCTTCTGACCGGCTGCCGCCGCCATTTCCAGTAAACAAAACAAAACAAAACGTGATAGCCTATGTAAATGTTTACGTAGCCTATCACGGCTGATATTTAAAAGAAAAAAAACCCACGCATATTCAAATTGCAGCGCCCATGGGTGCTGCCATTTGCGTTCCTTATTTTGGCACGTCTTAGTCTACATAAACACTTACGTAGACTAAGACGGCGAAAATAAGGGGAACGCAAATAGCGTAGATGCTACACTATTTGCGTTCCCCTTATTTTCGCCGTCTTAGTCTGCGTAAATGTTTACGTAGACTAAGACATGCCAAAATAAAGAACGCAAATGGCGGCGCCCATGGGCACCGCCATTTGCGTACACGCATTTTTTTTCTTTTAAATCAGCCGTGATAGGCTACGTAAACATTTACGTAGCCTATCACGGCTGACTGCAGGGACACAAACAGCGGCGGCTACGGCCGCCGCCATTTGCGGAGCTGGCCGGCCAGGATTCGGGGGGGGAGGGACAGAGCGCCTCCCCCTGGCCAGAATTTTGGGGGGAGGGACGGAGTGCCTCCCCCCCACCGCGAATGTCACCCTTCGAAAAGGTAAGTGACTTTCGTACATCCCTACTCACGCTTCTGTCACATACACCATTTAAAAAATACTGTGCAGCATAAGGAGCAAACCTATGTTCCCTAGACAACATCTGGGGGACATAGATTTTTCAGGTTCCTGGCTCCACGCTCGAACACAGGGCTCCGAGCTCAGAGCCAGGAAGCTGCGCTCCCGACCCCCTCTCCCTTGTAGCTGGCGCAGAGAGAACCGTGCTGGCTGCCTCTCCACGCTTGGTATAGAGAGCACAAAAACAGGGTAAAGGAGGCGTTCCTGGGGCGGGGAGGAGAAGAGGCCAAGGCAGCTGGCTTACGCCTTTTCCTATTGCCGTCCCAGCCTCCTGCCCTTTCCCTCCCCGAAGCCTCCACTGGACAGGCGAAATGCCAATCTAGCTAAAATGCAACGTCCCCTGTGGAATCTCTGCATAGGATACTCATAAGACTCCAGGTTCAGGGGCTTACCTAGCACACAATCCATAGGATTGTGCCCGTAGGTGAACAGATCATTCATCTGCTGGGCTCTACCGCTGGATTTCTTGTAGGGATGGCGGAGAATTTCTCCACGAATCTTCAGGAGGCCAAGTGCCAACGCATTCGGCCCCCCAAAAGTGTTGGGGAAATTCTCCACCGGCCCCCCGCCCCCCCGGGATAGGACTTACCTTCGGCGAATGTCCCTTTCGGCAGCAGCTCCCGGCGGCTCCCGGTGGGGGTGGGGGCGGCGGCCGGTCTCCTGACCGGCTGCCGCCACCGCCTTTACAAAACAAAGTAAAAATACAACAACAAACAACACGTGATAGGCTACGTAACGATTTGCGTAGCCTATCACGGCTAGATTTCCAAAGTCAGCCGTGATAGGCTACGTGACGATTTACGTAGCCTATCACGGCTGACTTTGGAAATCTAGCCGTGATAGGCTACGCAAATCGTTACGTAGCCTATCACGGGTGTGTGTGTATGTGTGTTTTTTACTTTTTTTCGCGGCCGGGGAGATGGGGCGCTCCTCCCCAGCCTGAATTTCGCCGGCGAGGGATGGGGCGCCTCCCCCCCCGGCCTGAATTTTGGCCAGGCGAGGCGGGGCGCCTCCCCTCCTTGCCTGAACTTCGGGGGGAGAACTGAAGCGCCTTCCCCCCACCGCGAAGCAAGCTACGGGACGAGGTAAGTCCCTTTCGTCCATCCCTAGATTTCTGAAACTGTTAAGCTCCCCAATCTCAGTTGCCAACCCAGAACAAGAATGTATTTCATGTGTTGGCAACCTCACTGGCAAGCCACCATGGTAGCACCGAGACTGCATGCTGTTGCCATCGGCCCTGAGGAGAGCCTCTTTGATCTTTCAGGTGGGCAACCTGCAACCCCCGGGCCATATGTGGCTCTTGGCCTAATTTCAAAGACCTTCTGCATGCCGCTAGCGTTCAGCCCTCTGAACGCTAGAGGTCCAGACCTCTACCGAGAGTGATGTGTCATAGTAACACAGGAAGCGGCCTTGCGCTGAGCCAGACCGCCGGTCCAGCTGGCCCAGCATTGTTGACATGGGCTGGCAGTGGCTCTCCAGGGTCTCAGGCAGGATTTCTTTCCTAGCTCATCCTGGAGATGCCGGGGATTGAACCTGGGACCTTCTGCATGCCAAGCCGGTGCTCTGCCATTGAGCTAAGGCTCCTCACGAGGAGCCCTTCTCTTTCTCTGTCCCTGTCTACCAAAGGACTTGTCCCTTCCTTGGCAGCTTGCTGTGCAGGAAGAAAGGGCCGGGTAGGGGGGAGAGGAAGATGGTGGCAGAGAAAAGACAGTGGCAGAAAGAGAACAGGTGTGACCAGCCACATTTTGGCTTTACCCCCACACACACACCATCACCACCAAAGTCCACACCCTCACCAACCCAGACAGAATATCCATAAAACAGATGTAGCCTGCCTTGACAGAAAACAGGTTGCCCTCCCCTGGCCTGACATTAAGCAGCAACAAGTTTGAAGAGCTTGTGCTTCAACAGGATTGTCCCAGATTTAACTTTGAGAGTAAACTAACTGGACTACTTTTGCAATGTTTTTTTTTTTTCATTGACAGCGCATAAAGTGCAATGAAATTAGGGGAGGACAAGCACTACGGCTGTGCAAAGGATGTGCTTTCAATGTGTAGGTAGGACAATTAAAAGCAACACTTTAACGTTTTGATTTTTTTTAAAGTTAGCTAGTGATGCGTTTGTCCAATTGGCAACGTTGTGGTCTGATCGTTGCAGCTGACTCTTTTCATCAATCGTTTTAATCAATAATTAGTTCCTGAGGGCATAATTTAGAGGTGCTGAGCACTTTGCAATTAAATGTGACATCGGAGGGTGCTAATCAGTACCCAAGATCTTTGTAACTTCAGCGCTGCCTCTTAGCACATTTTTATAGATTCTTCATTCTTGGGATCTGAAGGGACTGTATAGGGATGACTGGCATGGGGAAATCTGGCCCTCTTGGGGCTCGACAGATTTCCTCTGAGCCTCCAGCTAGGCTTGCATTAGGGAACCGAGCCAGGGGCTTCCCGACAGAACTTGCAGACAGACTTGGCACAGCAGGTCCTTTCTTCTCCCCCCGGGTCCCAGGAGGGAGAAGGAGAGACTCGCGCACAGCAACCCCATTGTGCGCAAATGTCTCCTTCTCCTTCCCAGGCCCCGGGAGGGAGAAGGAGACGTTTGTGCACAGCGGCAGTGGCCGTTCCAGAGGGCAGCGGGTGGCTGCAGCGGGGATTCCTGCCGCCACTGCCTGCTGCCCACTGCCCACTGCCTCCATGTGCAAATCCCTCATGTGCAAACCATGCAATGCTGACACCAGCAAGGCGAGCACGAGGGGTTTGCACACAGCTCTAGCTGCACCAGTGATGTGGCCCAATAACCAAAGCTATTTTGTAAAGATTTGTTTTACTTCTGCAACCCTCAGGGCCTCCCCCACAAGCACGCTAATACCTCCCTCGTATTTCTTCAGTACAATCCTGTTGGCACTCACCACCTGCATTTGCTATTAGCAGGGATGTCCGTCACTGGGAAATTTGTTTCTCTTTTTGGTCAACAGAGTTCTGTGGCATGCCTGACTTGGTTTGCCCCTCAGGGCCAAGTCCGCAGTTTTTCTCAAACTCTGGGAACTTCTTGTGTCTTTTTTTTTTTTTTGCGGCAAGCCACAATTTGTACAAATAGAAATTTGTGCAAAGTGCAGTCACAATTTGTGTAATGTGCGCGAATTGAGGCTGAAATTTGCATAATTTGTGCAAATTGCAGCGCTGATTTGCACAAATTGCAGCACGAATTTGTGCAAAATACACACATTTGCACAAAATTCACCCATAGTTTGCGCAATTTAAAACCCCCCACAGAAAATCTGAGAACTGCCCTGCCCTGATGCAGATTGAGTTAAGCTCTGCAGCAGAGAGTTTGGTGGGGCGAACCAAAGAAAACTTGTCAAGCTTCAACCCTCCGAATGGATTCCTCTTTCCCTAGGTATAAGAAGAAGTGACAGCTAGATGGGATCTCCATGTTCAGTGGCTCCAAGACCCTGAATACCAGCTGCTGGAGACTAACAAGGACAAGGACTATTGTCTTCACACCCTGCTTGTGAGCCTCTGTTTGGCCATAGTGAGAAACATGATACTGGACTAGATGGACCATTCTTGTCTGCTCCTATAGAGCTTTTCTTACATTCTACCTACTTAGACGAAAGTGTTCATTTTTATTCTCATTCCATTCTTCTTCTGTCCCTGACTTATAAAGTTATGAACTTTGGGCCCTTGTCACAAAGATGGAATGGAAATTAAAGGCTTGGGCAGCAAAGCATAGAAAACTGTTTTGAACTTAATGGAAAGGGAGGAAAATAAAGAGAAGCACAAGACTGAAGGTCATCTTGTACACTTGAGATGTTAAGCAATAGTAGACAGGGTGGGTTGCAACAAGGAATAGTGGGACATGGGAATACCACCAGGTAAAGACATCAAGCAAAATATATTGCGGGAGCCAGTGTGGTGTAGTGGTTAGAATGTTGCACTGGGATTTGGGAGGTCCGGTTTCTATTCATCACTCAGCCAAGAAGCTTATTGGGTGATTTGGGGCCACTCACTGCCTCTCAGCCTAACCTACCTTAAAGGGTTGTTGTGAGGATAAAGTGGACTGGAGGAAGACCATGTAAGCTACTTTGGGTTCCTTGCAAGAGGGGAAAAAAGTGGGATATAAACATAATACTAACAAATAAGTAAATATATTGCCTATCCAAGATAGTGGAAGATTTCTGGATTGTCTACAATATGAAGAAATGGCACTGTCATAGGTGGTGTTATGTTTACTACTGATTAGTGTAAATAAAAAGAATTTGACTAAAATCAATTTAAATTCATGCTAGATAGCGCATCCTTGGCTGTCACTGGGTTCACTGACACAAACACATGAAAGCTAAACATTTTCACAGAATGGCTTTCTTCTTATTATTATTTTGTATCCATAGACTTAACAGAAATACAAGATAAGTACATCTAACGTTTTCATTTAAAAATAACACAATTATATCATTATCAGGTCAGGGAAAAGAGAGCATCATTGTGGGCTACATTACCACTAAATCAGTCATTTCAGAAAATATGGACTGTCTTAAGGAGGGGCCATAGCTCAATGGTAGAGTGTATACTTTGCATGCAAAAGGTCTCTGGTTCCACCTGTAGCATCACATCAAAGATCAAGCAGCAGGTGATATATGAAGGTCCAAGACATTTTACTGCCTGTGGCTAAGCAGCCCCTCCCCAAGCCAAAGTGCATAGTACCCCTGAACATGCACAAGGTTGTTTTTAAAGGAATAATTTATTTCAGTAGGTAGAGCAAACACAATCCATACTACCATGGTGCCTGCTTCCTCTTCCCCCACAGGGCCAAAAACGTGGGCCACCAAAACCAAAGATGTCAGGGGAGATCATACATACATACATACATATATATGCCATAAGCCACAGTGTATGTTATGGGTTTATGCACACACAAACACTTTTCTCTTTTTTTGCTGCACTCATTAACCCATGAGGCATTGCTTATGCAGCCTGATCCTGTACATGTATACTCAGAGGCAAGTCCCATTGAGGTCGATGAAACTTACTTCTGGGTGAGTGCGTACAGCAGAGGTAGGTAACTTTGGGCATTTTTGTACAGTTTTGGGAGCTTTTGTACGTTTGTACAGTTTTTGCCCCATTCTAAAAAGTTGAAATGCCTCTGCTAAGGCTGAATTACCCGTGATAAGAGCTTAAGCTAAAATACCAGGGGGTGGGGGTGGGGTAGTCCTGCCCCTTTTGTCTTTGGCCCCACCCACCACTGGAATGCAGCCCCTGAAAGCTTCTCCAAAATTGATTTTGGCCGTTGGGCTGAAAGAGGTTTGCCACCTCTGCTGCAGAGCCTCCAGTGCATTGCTTACAGGCAGCTTGCATCTACGTACAGCTAAAACACAGCACTTTCACTAGGTATGTTGCGAGAGGCCAACTTAGTCCAGGAGGCCGGCAAAATCCCCTGCACCCAGATCCCTGGACCCTGCTCACCGAACTCCAGGGAACGGACGGACCCGGCTGACGAGCGCCCTGGAGCGCAGCAAGTGGCCAGGAACAGCTCGGACTTGTAGCCATGCAGGCCCCAATGGCAACCAAGCAGGACGGGGCCTCGGATGGCGCTAGGGATGTCACAGGTGCCCTCCTGGAAGCTCCCCACACTCATGCATAATGCCTCTAATATTGCATAGATTACATTTTCCCAGCCCAAATGTGTGCATATTCAATACGAATTGATGTGTGCAAATCAATTCAGCAAAACGGTGGGCGCTCACCAGACAGGGTCCAGGGTGACTGCTGGTGGCTTGCTGAGCTCGTGGGGGCTTGAGCGGGACCCCAGGGAGCTCGAGCAGGGGTGGTGCTTCAGTAGGGAAGTGAGATCCCACCCCAGCTCAGCTCAGGTTCTCTGGGCTCCCACGGAAGCGTGGCCCCTGCTCGCCCCCCCCCAGCTCAGGCTGCCCACAAGCTTTGCAAGTTGCCCAGACTCACCGCAATCCCGTCCAGTGAGTGTCCACCATTTCCCCACCTTTGTTGTCTGTGCAAAAAGGAAGTTTTTTAAAATGCACATATTTAAATGTGTGCAGATTGGGGCCAGGAAAGCTTAACATGTGCAATATTGGAGGCGTTATACCTCTAATACTGCACACATTAAGCTTTCTTGGCCCCAAACTGTACATATTTAAATATGCGCATTTTAAAAAAACCTTCCTTTTTGCACAGACAACAAAGGCGGGAAAATGGCGGGTGTTCACCGGACCGATTGTGGTGAGTCCGGGAGGGCGCGAATAGGGGATGAGTGGGCACAAGCAGAGGGTGAGCGAGGACAGCGTCTCGGTGGGCGCAGTCCAGGGGTAGCAAGCGGGGGGCGGGAACAGGCTCACAGACTCAGTCAGGGACCTGTGACACCCCTATGCTTCAGCGAGCGCCTGCCAATCCCAGACGGGGGTGGGCTTGCACATCCCTAATTTTCATAATCCAAAGGGAAATGTGCTGTGCATGCAGGAGCACAGCCACAAACTTCAACTTCAATAGGTCTAATATATATCAAATGAACTCACACCGTGGGATCTTGTGCACAGCAGCACACAACAATTACCAGCCCTAAAAGCTTCCACCAATCTTACTGTATCAAATCACACCAAGCCATTGAGTTAACATCCCGCTAACAGCCTTCCATAATTAGTCATTGGCAATTTGTCTGAAGACATGCCTAATGGCAGTAGATAATGGTGATGACATTGGTAATAATGTTGGTAACAAAGATGGCATTGGGGGATCCGCTTAACCAACTTCTTTCCAAACTAAACTAAACTAAACTAAATTGCCTAGCAGAGTGATCATGGAGTTCTGACTTCTCCATTACAGTGCCAGTTGTATTTTCAAAGGATGTTTCTGCCTTTAAGAATGCTTGAAAGCATGTTATTGGAGTCCATCCTTCACACTTCTTTATAGTGAGATAATCATGAAGTTCAGATGAACAGCTGTAACACTCTTGAAATGTGTGAATAGGCAGCTTCAAGAGCCAGCAGAGAGAATCCAGCCATTGCACTACTGAAAAATATGAGCTACTTTTAGTTAGATAATACTTTGTCAAATGGAGCCTTTAAGGAAAGGTGGGGAAATAATCACTGTGAAACAGAAGAGAAAGAGGGAGATCTTGTGCCAAGGACATCATTTAGGGTGGACGTCATGGCACCCTAGCCCCTACATTCCAGACCACATGTGACTATTCTTCATCAGTGCCTATATTTTTACACATGGGGGGAGCTAAATGTAACAGAGACCTGTATATCATGAAAAGGAAGGAAGGAAGGAAGGAAGATGGATGGATGGATGGATGGATGAGAATTTCATTACCTTTGGTTCATTTTTTATAAGAACGAATTCAAATGTTCCTCTTGAGCTTCAAGGAGGAATTTGCAGAACTTCAATGAACTCACTGAAGTGCTCCAAATTCCTTCTTGAAGCTCAATTCATGTTCCCAAACACAAAGCATCTTATTGTAAACGTTCTGCATTGTTCCTGATCAAAAATGTGAATTTCCCCCATAGCCTAAAGCATGAAAATGTGGATTTGACGGAGAAATGCACAAGTGTGCATTTGCTTTTGAACATGAACACAAGTTTGGGAAATTTTCCGGAGAATTGCTCTTCTGCTTGCAATTGCACTCGGGGTTGCAGACAGAACATGTTCCCATGATTTGTGAACAGGAACAAAATTGGCATGCATCCCCATGAGAAACCAAAACTGACAGTTTCACACTCAGGGTGTTGAGTGCTTAGCTCTCAAACGTCTGTTCTTGAATCCCTATCTATTCTACCCTTTTTGTGGTGCTGAATTAGGGTTGCCGCAAGACTAGGCACGCTTCGCAGGTTACTAACTTCCAGATGGCCGGGCCTGAAGCCCCCCCCCAGGGCCCCCTCTGTGAGAAGCCGGGAGGAGGACGAGGAGGAGTGGGGTCTGTGACCTAAGAGATGCAGACTACAGCACACAGCTAAGAGGGAAATGTCAGGGGCGGAGCTCAGACGGTCGACCAGGTTAGCAATGCGTGAAAAGCAACGTAGGGAAGCATCACTGGAAGGGTGGGACATCCCTCCCTAAGTTAGTCTAGCCAGCAAGCCTCACTTCAAACTGAAAGCAATGTCGGTGTTCCCATTTGAATCCTCTGGAGGCATTCCTCTGTAGTCTGAGAATCTTCGAGGATTTGCATCTGTAATGAACCTGTTGATAATGAATTAAAGGCCTGAGACTGAAGCCTCTCTATTTGTGTGTGTGAGTGCATCAGGAAAGAGGAGGCCCAAGGGAAATGTGACAGAGCTGCTCCCTCCACCATCGAGCTGACTAGAGGGGAGGAACCCCTTGACACAATCTTGAGTGATGCTCAGGATCCAGTGTGCAATGTAAATGTTGAACCTGCTCAGGTACAGTGGTGTGAACACCATCAAATTCAACTTATATGTGACTGGTAGTAGGTCACCCAGAAAGTTCAACATGGTCACTTTTAACTTCAGAAAAGGAAATTTCTCAAGAATGAGTGGATTAATGAAAAGGCAGTTGAAAGGGAGAGTCAAATTGCTTCAGGATGCTTGTGGTTATGAAAAATGAGATAATAGAATCTCAAACGGAATGTATATCTCAGATCAGGGAAAGTACCACCGTCCCTTCCCTCAGACATGAAAAAAGTCAAAAAGCACAGTCAAGGAGACTATAAAAACACAAGAAAGCTTCCTTTAAAGTGGAAATCCTGCCTGCATAAGAAAAACATGACACACAGCATGGATTGATTCTCTAAAAACAAATGAAGGCAGTAACAAGGGGGGGGGGGATGCAAACCATTTTTCACCAGCTGCAGCCCTTCATAGGCCAAGATAGCCCTGTCACAGCTCTGAAAACATCCAGGTTAGATAACTGTAATGAGTGTACATGGAGCCACCCTTGAAGACTACCAGAAAATTCAACTGCTTTGGTATTCAGCAGTCAGATTTTAACTGCAGGTCAAAACAGACATTACTTTAAATGTGTGTCTAGCAGCTATGTCTTTTTTTCATTTTTACTCCATAGTAGGTGCAGGGGACCAATCTAGATATGAAAAGCCCACCCCATCCCACCCCCATCCACTAGGGGCCTGATCCAGATTGGGTCCCTGCATCTACTCTAGTGTAACAATAGGGGGAAAGATGTAGCTGTTTGACACATGTTTAAAATGATGTCTGTTTTGGCCCTGGGACATGCTGTTTGTGCATGTTTTGGCAGTGATAAAAGTTCGCTAGCTTTTTGCCATGTGTGCGTATCTACAAAGACAAACCTGAGTTTGTTGGGGAAGGGTGGGCTCCCATCTCCACACAAATGCATTCCAGGCATAATCTGGAATAATCAGATTAATTTGTGTTGAATGCTGAACATTTTGTATTTCTGACACTTGTCTACCACTAGCTCTCTGCTGTTTAGGCAGTAGGCTGGTATTTTTAAAGCAGCTTACATCTTAGCTGATGGCGAGCTAGAAACCTGATTGTTCAGTTTCTTGGCCCTTCTTGCAGTGCAGAAAACACATTTCAAACTCAAGCCATTTATTAATAAGGACAGGGGTGGTGGTATATGTCCTCTCAACTTCTCGCCCTCCCTCAGTATATGTGTTAAAGAGCAATGCTGCTATCTAGAAAGAAACGTCAGAGAATCTGGTGATTGAACCATGACCTTAAACCAGGGCCTTACTTTGAGAGCTCTGGGAGTGTTCTTGAGTCACATTAGTGAACAGGGCTATGCAACATGAGCCCTTGCAATTGGCAGGCAGTATGAAGCCTCTGGATTAGCCAGAGCTGGTGTCAATAGAGCCTGGTTGGCTTTCTGCTCATTCCTGGTCAGTGGAGCAGTGCCTCCTGCCTGCTGAACTTCAAGCTCTGCCTTTGGCTCCCAGCTCCAGCACTGAGGATTGCCAAAGACCAGGACAAAATGACCCGGCTCTTTGCCTTGTTTCTGCGATTTCAGGACCAGTCGTTTTGGTTTAAGCTGTGCATCTTTGATGAACAGACAGTATTTGTGTTTGGCTTATTTTGTTTTTATGTATTTTTTATTACATTTCTATACTGCCCAAAAACCATCACTTCCACTACCAGCTTAACTCCACCCCTAGCACTGACAAAAACAGCTTGACCTCACCTCCAACCCACTATTGCCCTCAGCTCCACCTCTGGATTTGTTCAAAGGTGTGTGTGGGGGTCAACTTGCAGCCCACGGCTTCAGGCAGTCCTCGGAGGCCACCTGCATTTGATTGTTTGTTTGATGTGTATCTGGCCTTTCTACCAAGAAAATTCGTGCTCGGGGCCTGCTGCAGGTGCCCTGCCCCCCTAGTCCCCATGTGTTGCCACCACTGTGGCCTCCACAGCCTGATTCTCCATGGAAAGAAGACACATGGTGAGCCTGATCTTCTATGAAAAGGAGTCATGCAGGGATGACTCCTCATGGAGAATTGGCAGAATCAGGAGGGGAGGAGGCACAATGTCAGCACACAAAGATGCTGAGATTTGGGGGGGGAGTGGGTATGCATGCATGATTGGGTGGGGGATGAAGTGGCATGGGTGCATGCATGAGAGTGCTTGTGTGCGTGTGCGTGTTCATGAGTGTGCACGTATGTGTGTGTGCATGCTCACAGGTGTGGCCCCCGACCTCTCACCCATCCCTGAGTAGAGCCCTAGGGGGCAAACAAGTTACCCACCTTTTTTCTAGGGTCTCTCCCCAGACCTCACTGGGATTCTAATCTTTTTTATTTCAACAGATGCTAAACCCTACCAACAGAGAACATGCTTTGGAGAACATGCTTTCCAGGCCAGGATTCTGATACAGCTGCCCAAAGCCCCAATCTGGCCCAAACGGGAAGTTCTTCTGTAAAGAAGGAATTGTATAACCCTGGGATCATTCCAGTTGGGTCTTTTAAAGATATCATGATTAAACTTTTGTTAGATAGCAAATTTCAGGAAGCAACGCAACTTGTGGCTAATCCTCGAGATCTTATTTCTTGGAATGCTCCAGCATCCAATCTTGAACAGAAATCTTCTCCATCTTCTGTGAACATGGGGGTGTTGGATTGTTCAGCAGAAGAATCCTCTGGCAACAAGCAGCTAACTGAGTCAGTGGAGACAGAGCTTAACTCCTGCAGTGCTCTCCCAACAAAAGAACAGAAATCAATAGTGCACAGATTGGGGACCTTACGAACCAAATTGATTGAATTAAGTGATATGAAGGGTACTCTTCCACAATCACTATTGACTCAAGAAAACAATAACTCCTCATTTAATCAGGCTGGGCTTGGCTCTAAATGCATATCAGAATCCAGTTCTGACTCTCTTGTCAGGGAGTACATCAGCAGTAAACCAGCTCACTTTCGGATGTCCATGGAGGAATGGACACAGAGATGTTATTTGGAGCCCAATGAGATAGGACATATTGTAGAACTAATCTTGAAAACTCCTTTATTGCCAAACATAGTTGAAAATCACTCTATCAACACTGCTTGTATCTTCAAGGATGCAAAAGGGAAGCTTGACAACATATCCCATATTAACTGACAACGAATGACTCAGAGCTAATCCAAACTGAATATTTTATCTTGGAATATTGCCAGATGGATTGTTAAAACGAAAGATAGTGGCTTTGTTGAATGTATTAATTCATTTGGTGTTTTGCTGTTCCAGGAAACATGGGCTAAAGAAAAAAATGAATTAAAAGGCTTTGTGGCTGGATTGGTAGAAGCTAGTTCTACTATGCAGAAAGGTAGACCTAAGTGCAGGGCTTGGCTGCCTTGTGTCCTCCCCACTTGATACATCCATTACTTGGCTCCCTCACTGTAATCCAATTGCTATGGCAGTCCTGATAAAATTTATAGCTTGTAATTTTTTTGCTTTTTACCATATACGTACCACCATTACATTCTAGACAGGAAGTGAAGGCCAACTGGAATAAATTGGAACAATAATTTATTATAATGGAGTCTCATTAACCTTCAGCTCATTTAATTATTGCTGGTGATCGTAATGCAAGGATTGGTTCCGATAATAATACGTTATGTTTGTCTAAGTATTGGCATCTGAGGTATTTGAATGGCTGCCCAATCGACTTTACCAGATTCTTTAAGGAAAAAAGACCAAAAAATCAATTGCTCAGGTTCCTGTTCAGCTCATTTTATTAGACATACAGATCTGATCATTGCAAATGGAAACTGGCAGATAGATAAAAGAGGAGAACGTATTTCAAGTAGAGGAAGTAGTAGTTGATGATGTGATAGTTTCAGCATAAGTGTTCAATTTTTGTACGAGCAATTGATGTGGGGGATAGGCTTGATAGTGAGCACTTAACACTGATGATGAGTTTGGCTATCTCTTCCTCCATTCATCTACCTTTAAATCAGTGTTCTTATAATTTTTAATTCATTACTTCAAAAAAGGGAACTAAATGGGATTTAAAACTGGAAGAAAAAATGTCCTTATGACATAATTCCTTTGAGTACATATTCTTGAAGTCAGCAATTATAGCCCCAGATAGGGACGTTGACATTTTGCAATCTTTTGATCATCTAATTCTTGCTCTTCAGAAGGATGTTACTGCTGATAAGGTACAACCAAAGAGTGGCCCCAGTATTTCCAGATAACCAGTGGTTTGATCAGGAATGTGCCATTATGAAAAAACAACTGAACAATGTGTATCGACAGTATAGTAGAAAAGACAATGTTACCAGTTTCCTTCTTCCAGCTAAAGTACAAGTCCCTAAATCCCTCATAAGAAACAACTGATCATGCAGGAATCATGGAAGTTACTGATGTCTGCCTCCTCCAACAAAGATAGTAAGACAGTCTAGCTAATGGTCTCAGGTGAGCTGAGAGGCCCATCTGGAATTCTTAAGTATTGCATTCCCTTGTGCATCTGGGAACAACATTTCTATGAGATCTTGAATGACACAAACACTCCCTTAATTGACCAAAGAGTAGAAAACATTTCAGTGTTCCCTGAATGGGCTCCAGTTACCATTCAGGAAGTTAGAGATTTGATCTTATATCTGAAACCAGGGGAAGTGCCTGGTCCTGATTTTACAATCCCTCCCCAAGAAATACTTAAGGTGAATGTGGATTGGTGAGTCCCACTTTTGTCTGCTCCTTTTACTTTTATTAACAAAACCGGCAGTATGCCTGAAATCTGGCGTAAGACGATAATTATTATCCCAATTCACAAAAAGGGGTGTAAATCTGACCACTCTAACTACAGACCAATAAGTCTGCTATCTGTCACTGGAAAATTATATGTCAGCTTTCTTTGCACTAGATACGAGACTTGGCCTGAGTCAGAAAACATTTTGGGTGAGGAACAGACAGGATTCAGAAAAGGTGGCTCTATCATAGATTACTATTTTATTCTGTCACACCCTGCAGAAAAATATCCTGTTTCTGCGAATAAAAGGCTATTTGAAGGCTTTTTGGATCCTAAATCAGTTTTCAAACTAATATCCCAAGAGTGGTTGTTGGCTAAGTTACATTAATTAATTAATGTAATGTATTAATGTAATACATTAATTAATTAATTGGCTAAGACTACATTAATTGACAAAAGGTTGCTTTAATCTTACAAACAGTTATATTTGGAAACTTCCATTTGAATTTGATAAGGAGTTGGTGGCCATCTTTCAAATTCTATAATATCATCCAGAAGAGTTTAACACGGGTGCATTTTAGCTCCTCTTTAGTTTAATCTTTATATTAATAATCTTTATATTAATAATCCTAATAATTCCCTGTCTTAACTCCCCTGAATTTCATACACCGAAACTTACAGAAACACGGGTGCCTTCACTACTTTATGCAGATGATGCAGCTCTTCTTTCTCAAACTCAAATTGGTTTAAAATAGGGATGTCAGAGAATTTCTCCCCGAATCTCGGGGAGGCCAAAAGCCAACACATTCGGCCCCCCAAAATTGGCGGTGAAATTCTCCGCCACCCCCCTGGGATGGGACTTACCTCCTGCGAATGTCCCTCCCGGCGGCAGGTCCGCAGCCAGGGCCGTCCGCAGCCGAATTTCCAGCCGTGGACGGGCTGTTGTGGATGCAAATGGCGGCCACTGTAACGGCCGCCATTTGCGTCCAGCAAGGCAGCCGTGATAGGCTACGTAAGAATTTACGTAGCCTATCACGGCTAACCCCCCCCCAAAAAAAACACACAAAAAACCAGCGTACGCAAATGGCGGCGGCTATGGCGGTCGCCATTTGTGTTCCCTTTTTTTTCACCGATTTATCTTACATAAATATTTATGTAGGCTAGAACGGCGAAAAATAAAGGAACGCAAATAGTGCCCACTACGCTATTTCTGTTCCCCTTTTTTTCGCCGTTTTATCTTACGTAAATATTTACGTAAGATAAATTGGCGAAAAATAGGGAACGCAAATGGTGGCTGCCGTAGCCGCCGCCTTTTGCATATGCTGGGGTTTTTTTTGGGGGGGTGTTAGCCGTGATAGGCTATGTAAATTCTTACGTAGCCTATCACGGCTGCAAAGATGGTAATGGCGGCGGCGGCAGCCTGGCCGTGGCCAGCCAGGAGACCAGCCGTCGGAGCCGCCACTGCCGCATCCGCCGCATCCGCCCCAGGTAAGTGCCGTCCCGGGGGGATTTCACGGGGGGGGACAGGGGCGCAGGAGGCTGTTCCGCCACAGATTCCGGGGGCCAGATTCCCTCACTGGAATCTGTGGCACAGTTCTCTGCCATCCCTAGGCAGGGGGCAAGCGGGAGCAGCGGGAGGGGTGGGCAGATTCCCAGATGGAATCAGGGCACCATCCCTACCTCAGGCTGAAAGAGGTTCAACACCCCTGCTGTAAAGGATTGATGTCAAATGGAGACCAAACATGCCTTACCCAGATTATGCAGCAGCAAGAGTCTAAAGGCCCAGTACTGCAGTCTTGTTAATGTGGGCTCCTTCTCCATCACGTCTCACATAAACATTCTGCAATGCCAGCAGTTTCTGCTGTTGATGCTGTCTTTTTTATATTGAAAGCAGGAAGGGAACTCCTTCAGGACTGCTGCCTGGGAGAGTCTGTGGGCTGCTGCTGCTGCTGAACATTGGACAGAAAAGAAAACACAGCAGCGAGCTCATCAAGCAGGACTAATGATGGAAGGATTGTACATGATTTTACAGTTAATGGCTTTTAATCTTAATTTTTTTTAATCTTTGTGAACCAGCCAGAGAGCTTCGGCTATGGGGCAGTATAGAAATATATGAAATGAAATGAAATGTCCTGCTTTCTCTTCTGCATTAAAAACATTCCCAGTCTAAAGAAGACAGCCTCCTGTATCCATGGGGGCTCTCCACATGAGGAAGAACATGGATTTTTCAGCATTCTGTTTCACCTGGCGAGTCCCCATGGATCCAGGAGGCTCTCTTCTTCAGAGACTCACCCTCCATGAGTAGAGTGACAAACATGATGGAGGAGAGGGGCATAGCTGGAGCTTTCCTTCTCCTCACACGTTGCTGTTAACCTTCTTTGGAATGCCTGAACAGGGCTTATGTTTCCATGCCCATTCCAACTCCAAAGCTGCTGTTTGGAGATTGGGACCCCAGGAAGGCTGGATTCGGCCCTTGGGCTTGAGGGTGCCCACCCCAGTGTAAAATGTCCTTCTCTTGTTTGCTACCGTTCCTCCCTCCTCTCATTTGTCCATGCCTCCTCCTTCTCTGTATCATCCTTCTCCTCTCTCTCTCTCTCTCTCTCTCTCTCCCTGTTGACTCAAAATTCTGTGTCCCAGGTCTAGATATTTCTTTTGCCACAATGACGTGCCTCTCTGTGGGAAATTCCCCACCTCTCTGCCATATTATAAGGTTGGACCCATATTAATGATGTTTCCCCACCCATAATCCTCATCAGTGAGACTATTAGTGCAGCCAGGAAACTCAATAGAAGAGGTGGGAAAGCATCACTATGGAGATGCTGACTTTAGTGGTACAAGTCAGATCTTCTAGATTAGCTGTGTGCATGGCAAGGAGAACAGCAGGAAGTTGGAGAGGATGTAATAACTCCCATGGGGCTGATTGGGCTGGGGGCAGGGCAAATTGACAGGGCATCAGCATGCCCTTTCTGGAGATCCACAGAGGTTGAACCTCTTTCAGCTGAAAGGCCAAATTCAGTTTTGGAGAAGGTCTCAGGGGCTGCATTCTAGTGGTGGGCAGGGCTGAAGGAAACTACCAAAAATACCGACAAAATTTATCTTAAAGCTCTTCTTGCCAGTAACTGTCAGGATTGGTCCAACCACTGCTATGGCCCCAATCGCTTTAAAGTCAGAATCTAATTCAGAAGTGGACTGAGATGGTTTAAAGATGCAATTCAGTCATAGAAAGCCTGGGGCGGGGCCTGCCTGAGAGAGTTTAGCACAGCCTGGTTTCTTCTCTGGTGGCAGACTGAGGGAAGGGGGCCAGGCTGGTTGAGCTTGCCTGGACTGTGGAATGTCAGAATGGCGGAATTTTCAGTCTGCCTGGCTTTCACAGGGGCAGGATCCCCTGTCAGTTAGATCGTCAAGAAGGAGGGCTCTTATGGCCCCCACCCTTACATTTAAGTGAGTGCCAAGGCTACAGTGCTTTGCTAGGAACATTCTCATCTTTAGTGCCCCAGATCCTGGCTGTTTGGATTTACCACTGTCTAATGTAGCAGATGCACCAAGGGGAAATATCTCTACTACTTGGGATTTCCACCTGCCTGCTATTGTCGTAAAACCTGGACTTAGTCTACCTGAGAGCATGGACCAGAGAGGTTCTGAAAGGGAATGTCTCTACTGCCCAGTATCCTCATTCTCTCTAGCTTGGACTTATGTCCCTTCATCTTTGATCTGCCTAGACCCACATCCTGGGAAGATTCCAATGGCAGCACTATTATTGATCACTGCTTGTGCCTAGGTGGGTGGGTGTATTCTAGTTTGTAACTTGCTTTTGAACCACATCTTGAATTACCTGGAATGTTATCCTGCTTTGACCTTGCCTTGTATTCTGCAGTGCAGAGACTGCAACTTGAAAACAGTCATTAAATTGATCTCTGACACAGTTGTACTTACCACCAGCCTAAACTCTAAAGGCAATGCACAAGGTGCTGAAAGGGCTATCCAAGGTGCTGAACACTACCTCCAAGCCAGGTTCAGCACCTTGGATAGCACCATTCAGCACCATGTATAGCACTGTTAGCAATTTAGCTGGTGGTAACTAAAACCCTGAATCGAGTCACAGACCCTCCAGAACTGGAGTCACAAGCCTGCACTGGATTTAAGGCTTTGAATTATTCCTTGAACTAACCCATGGGCCTATAGCTATTGTGGAGCATAAGACTTAGTAGTGTACCTACTAAGCTTTTACTGTGAGATTTGCTACAATAAATAATCTTAGTGACTTGGGTGTTCTGTGTCAGAATGCCAAAATGTGTGCCAGAGGGACTGGGCCCATGACAGTAACTAAGCCTTAGGAGAGGTATTTTAACATGAGCAAAAAAGAAGTGTGCACAAAAGCCAGGAAAACCCCAAATGATCATGGGTTGGGGAAAGGGGACAAAGCCAAGGGAAGCAGCTTTGCTATCTGGGGAACCCCGGAGGGCCAGATTGAGACTCAAGGAGGGATGGATTTGCCCTATGGCCCTCAGGTTCTAGACCTCTGTAATAACAGCTTCTTTACTCATCATCTATAATATATGGCCAAAAGTCCAGTAACTAGAGTGGGGAAACTATGGCCTTCCAAATGTTCTTGGACCATTAGCCCGAGCCATCATCACCACTGCATGGCCATGGGTCCCCTTTTACAGAGGATTGTCCTCTATTTTGAAGCCATCCTCTCTTCGAAGGGCTGTCCAGTCCAAGTCTGGTTTAACGATAAAGAACCATCACAAAGAAGAGCTGGCCATGAAGTTGCCCATGTGTGAGAAAGGCACACAGACAGGTCACCTGGTCACAGTCTTCTGCATTATGGTGGGATACACTGCATTTCTATTTTAAATTATAGTAATTATTTCTAAATTGGCATTTTACATATAAATTAGCATACGCACATTTTATGCAAATAACTGTCCTTTTTGTCCTCTTTTTGGCTGATGCATGCCTTTTTTGGCAATTCACAAATGGCCACCCTAATCAGCAACAATGAGGGATGATGGGAGTTCCTGTCCAACAATTTCTGGAGGACCGCACATTCTCCATCCCTGACCTAGAGGTACCCAATGATGAGCTATATCCCCCACCCCCCGTGAGATTGCCTGGTTGCTAGTGTTCATCACAGGCATGAAGAGGATACAGCCTGGCTAACTGCTCATCTAGACACCCACTCATCTGATTGTTTTAGCTTCCGTTGTTCCTGTTAGAGGCTTTGGGTAGCCAGTTTTCTTTATTTTAGGCCTACTGCTTTGAGCTGAGTATGTCCTGTCCCCCCTGTTGCTTGCTATTTCTCAAGATGACAACATTGCCATTGTCAAAATATTAAAGCACACACAAGTTTAGCAGAGCACAATGACGCTTGCAAGCAATTTTGATGGGCACAGTTCTCTCTGCTTAATGTAAGCTGACTAATTGTTAATAGGCTGTGGAACAGGAACAACATAATGTGCTTTTTCATATCGCTTACACTAGCTTTGATAGGTACTAAAACGCTTTCGATGAGGCATGCCTCTCTGTTCATTGCTTCTCTCCCTCTCTCATTTGGAGGGGGCTGGCTGGGAATTAAAAAGCCATAATGACTGTGGCCTAGTAAATGGCTTGAGGGGGAAATGTGACATATGTCTCTCTAGTTAAGATGCCTTCTCTTTAGTATTTCAGAATTGCCACGTCAACGGTGAGCTGCTGCCACTTTTGCTGTCCATTTATAACACTCTCGCTATTTAAGACCAATGTTTTACATCCATGCATGGATAACATTATTCAATGCAAGGCTCAGTGTGAGAAATATATGGCTGCTTTCTTTGGGCAGGGATTAAAAAAAAAAAATGGAGAAGCATTCAGTCATATGAATCCTGTCTCAAATGGTACAGCCCACAAGCTGGGTGGGCCTACTGAAACAGCAGAAACTGCTTGAATGGCTTGTACCACTATAGGTTACAGATAGGGGATACCACTTTTGTATTCTCCACCATGTAAAACAAAAACAAAACCGCCTCCTTGCAAATAGAAAACTAGGAGATCAGGGTCAAAGATTCTGGGCCAGGCCTTGGCCTTTTGTGTTGGTTTTCTATTTGCAGGGAGTTTTTAATATATAGATAATTCAAATACATGATCCTTCATCTGCAGTGGAGCAGGGGAAGGAATTTTGTCAGTACCACCTTACTCTGCTGCATGTGAAGACCAGGCCTAATGCTTACAGAACTCAGTTTGAAGTCTCTAGGAGTTTCACACACAGCTGGCTTGGAGACTTGATCTGCCAAACTTAAAATTTAAAAGTAACAAGCATATGCACATGGCCTATAATTTTCAATGTTTCCTACTGAAGATACACCTTAATTCATTCCCTTCCCTTCCCCATGAAGATCCATTCACAATTGCACTAACTATCCCAATTTCAGGGTTTTTTTTCTTACTGAGCTATTATGCTATCCTATCAGGAAAATGTGTGAAGATGAAGAAGCAACCCCTTGAGTTGCCCAATTCTTGCTTTATTTTAACTAGTTGTTATCTCTGAAAGTTTTGCTCATCCCCTCTTTTAGTGGTGTGCCATCTGTCACAGATTTCTGTCAACAAGCCTTGTATGATATCCAGAGGAAGGTTTCCAGACACCTGGTGGTATTTTAAAGCAAATGATCTGGGGGTGGTAGGAAGGGAAGAATGTCAGTTGTGCCAACTTGCAGGCATATTAGTTGGTTTCCATTTTATCTGTTTAAAAATGGATTATATGTTATTTTTTAATTGTAGAAGCAAAAGGTTTTGTAATCTGATGTCCAACCATGTCCTTTCTGACAGCATTTTCTGGTTCTTCCGCCCTTCCCAGTGGTGTCTTCAATGGTGCCTTAATTTGTGGGTCTTGATGGCATTGTGCTTCATGTCACCACTGCTGAAGGAGAGCCAGTGTGGTGTAATGGTTACAGTGTTAGAGTAGGACTGGGAATTCCCAAGTTCAAGGGTCTATGGAAGGAGCCGGTCTGATGTGGTGGTTAAAATGTTGGACTATGACCAAGGAGACCTGGGTTCAAATCTCCACTCAGCCATGAAACTCATTGAGTGACCTTGGGCCCATCACTAACTGTCAGCCTAACCTACCTCACCTCACAGGGTTGTTTTGAGAGGGGAAAACCACGCATACCACCTTGCATCCTGTTGTTCTTGGGGCATATCTTCACTGCAAACTCTCACTGGATGATTTAACTGTAGTTACTTCATCCCCTCAAATCCTTTGAATTATTAGTCTGGAGGGAGTAAAACCTTAAATAATGTTTTACTAGCTGCAGACAAGGGCATATGTGTGAGTGAGTTTTAAAAATGGAAGGCAATGAGGTTTTGACATCAAGCCTTCATTTCCGAAGCAGCTGAGTCGCAATGTAGATTTATGCATGAAAGGCATTTGCAACTTTCTGAGCTAACTTTAGATGCCTGCTTAACTTCCCAACAGAAACAGATTGCTTCTCTTCAAATGATATTACAGATGACCCCCTGCGTTCACTCCCAAGTTTCACAGCCTTTTTGGCACTCCCACACCCCAAGCCCCGAGATGAACATGGCAATTCTGAGGAAGACGCTACAAAATCTGCTGCAGATTTGAGCTGTGCACAAGTGGTGAACAACACAAAAAATACATTTCCTATAAGTACCATTTTTATTATTATAAATAAATAATAAATAAATAAATAAAAGTACAAGGAAAAATCCTCTCCTTCAGGGTAGGCTGGTGGCTCTGGGTTTGGTGGGGCTGTGCATCCATTCTGGGTTTCAGTCAGAACCAGCCAGGACTCTAAAGGAGCTATCCAATGTGCTAAACCCTATTCTCAAAATAGGTTCCACATTTCTTTAGAAGAATTCTGTGGAAAAGTCTGTTTTATTGTATAATTTATTTCTAACATTTATTAGCCCTGTAGCTAATAACTTTCAGGCTGACATACCATAAAAACACAAATAATATTGAAAATCCATATCAATCAAATCAACAGCAGCATAATAAAACAATCCATTAAGCAACAATTCATTAAAAGCAGCAGAGCCTAGAACAGACATGAGAAGAAGAACTAAAAATGCCAACAATAAAGCTACTTAGGGCGCAATCCTATGCATGTTTAGACAGATAAAAGTCCTACAACTCTGAGCATCCTCCAGCCAGCCATGCTGGCTGGGGGATGCTGGGAGTTGTGGGACTTTTGTCTGTCTAAACATGCTGTCTAAACATGCATAGGATTGTGTCCTTAAAAACACAGCATAGCAGCAGAAATCTAGAGGATTAAAAGGTCTGAGAGAATAAAAAGGCCTTAGCCTGGTACAGAAAAGATAACAAACTTCTCTGGGAATAGTGTTTCGTAAGTTGGGGAGTATGTGAAGGCACTCAGAGCGGGGCCACTAGTGATGATCTCAAGACTCAGGTAGCAATATATGGGAGGAGGCACTCCTCCTTCAGATACTGTGGCAGGCTTGGTGTCAAGGGTAGACATAGTTGGGCACCTGCCAAGGGCTCATACCCCAGCAGGGGCCCACTGACAAGAGCCCCCTAGAACTGCTTGTCCTCTTCATCATTGCAAACTGCTTGTTCACCTGCCACTCACTCTGGCCTAGACAGCAGTGGTGGTGAGAAGGAGCAGGAACAGGAGATGCTCACTGGCTCTCTGCCTGTCAAAGAAGCAAGCAAATTACACACACACACACACACACACTTCTATACTGCCCAGTAGCTGAAGCTCCCAGGACAGTTCCTAGGTTTGACCTTGTGGCTCTCTGAAGGATTTCAAATGGTGGCAATGATGAGAAAGAGCAGGGGGAGCAATAGCAGCCAGTGATAATGGTGGTGAGAAGGGAGCTTCACTGAGGGAAGGTGCTTATTGAGGGTGTCTTGCCGAAGGGCCCTCAAAAATCTGGAGCTGGCACTGTACTGTGGCTCCATGCCATGAAGGGCTTTATGGGTCAACACCAGCACTTTGAACTAGGCCCAGGAGGGTTCATATCTTTCAAATGCCACTCTGGACAATGGGCAATCTGCAAGTGGAACTCAGCTCAAGCTCAATGTTGGTCATTCCGGAGCTTTGAGCTGGGGGCCACGCTGTGTCTATATGGGGCAGGACGGGGAGAGACCACATGGGGCTGGCAAGGCAGTGTCCCACTACACAGAGTCCCCCCCCCCCAGCCACTTTCTTTAGGAAACCATGCAGGCTGGACCCCACCCGTATCATCTCAACATGAGGGTGGGGCTCAGTTGGGTGAATCTGGATGAGAATGACCTCCTCAAAGTCCACTCCCACAGTATAAAAGGAGAGTTAGGGTGCAATCCTATGCATGTTTAGACAGAGAAAAGGCCTACAACTCCCAGTATTCCCCAGCCATTCCCCTTGCTGGCTGGGGAATGCTGGGAGTTGTAGGCCTTTTCTCTGTTTAAACATGCATAGGATTGTGCCCTTAAAAAAGCTTGGACTCCAGCCCTGATAAATTCTATATTATCTTATGTGATGTTATGTTACCTATCTGCTATCTCTCTATCTATCGCGGTGCCTTCCAACAGTCTCTTACACAAAGTCATCATTATTAACAAAGGTAGACAGAAGAAATCTCGTTGCTTTTTAAGTAAAGCATTTTATATGTATGTAAACATTTTACTCATAATTAAAATTCAAATACATTAGACCAGCCTTTCCTAACCTGGTGCCCTCCAGATGTTTTGGACTTCAATTCCCATCAGTCCCAGACACTATAGCCAATGGTCAGGAGTGCTGAGAGTTGTGGTCCAAAACATCTGGAGGGCACTTGGCTGCCGACTTTTGCATTACACAAATTCCAACCATACAGGAATGATTCCCTTTAATACACTTGGGTGTTTATGCATGTACAGTTTGGAAGAACAACAGGGCTACAGATTGCTGTTCTTCTGCTATTAGTAGCAAGGAAATAGCGATCTGTATCAGGATCAGTGGGGGCTGGTCGCTCCGATTTTGGTGGGGCTGTAAATCCATTCTGGGTTTCAGGCAGAACCAGTCAGAACTCTAAAGGAGCTATCCAAGGTGGAGCTCTAGCCCCCAAATAGGTTCAACACCTTGGATAGCTCCTTAAGATGTCTGGCTGGGTCTGACTGAAACTCAGAAGCGATACACAGCCCCACCAAAATTGGAGCCACCAGCCTCCACTGATCAGGATTGTTGGCTTACAGTGGTGGTGATGGTGGTGAAAGGCTTAAACGTTCCTTCCTGAGCATGATTCTAGTGCAGATTGCCGTTTCCTGACTGCTAATAGCAGTGAGTAAATAATGACATGAAACCACGTTCCCCCATCCCATCCCCTGAGCTCAGTGGGCAGGGAGAAAAGGGTTAAACCTCCCCATCCCTGTGTACTGAGCTGTGTGTGCACACGTATGAGTGCATGCACATACTCGTACTTGTGTCTGCACCTCTGCAACCTCTGCCCCACCACCTGGCATTAGGGTGGCCACTTACGAACTGCCAAAAAAAGAGGACATGCATCACCAGAAAAGAGGGCCAAAGTGGACACCAATTTCCATAAAATGTGCATATGCTAATGTACATGTGTAGATGCAAATTTTAGAAATAATTATTATAATGTAAATAGAAATACAGAACCTGGCCGCATCGTATGGAAGGCTGTGACCAGGTGACCTGTGTGCTTTGCTCAGTCTGCTGCCCAGGTGCTGTGGATGGGCAGCTTTAAGCCTCAGCTCTTCCCTCTGAAGGTTCTTTATCCAGAACCTGACCAGACTTGGCCAGGACAGCCCTTCAAATATAGAACACCTTCAAATTAGAGGACAGTCCTCTGGCAGCCCTTCAAATAGAGGATTGCCCTCTGTAAGAGGGCACATGGCCACCCTACCCAGCATTGTATGTGGCCCTCTGGGCCCACAAGGTTGCCCGCCCCTGTCTTAGGAGCTGGGGATACTCTGCAACATTTTGTCGCGGCCCTCACTGGTAAACTCCATCCTCAGTCCTAATCCTTCCAAACCGCTTGCTTCATGATACAGACACATTCTTCTTTTTTAAAGTAACTGAACAAAAACACTTTCCAAGGCAAGTTAAGACCAAGTTTTCCACACACCAGAGAATCTGAGCAAAGGTTTGCCACTGACCTTTATAAAGAAAAATCCAATTAATTGGATCTTTATCTAGGTTTTAATATAGAAGGGGAATAAAACCTTCACCCACAGCTATGCATAAAACACATTTATTAGCACACACCAAAGGGCTTAAACATTAGTAGATTGTCAAGATATGTTTAAAAGATTATGCTGAGAAAGTAAAAGCCTGCTATGCCTTAAAATAGTAGAACTTAATTTTTTCTGAAGGATCTCCAACAGGAATTTGGCCCATAAGGCCATTTTATTTGGCCCTTAAAAGGCCTACCTTTTTAATCAAGGCCTACCTTTTAAATCATCTTTTTAATCAAGATGAAAAGCTTTCTCAGTTTCACTGATTAGGGGGAAAAAAAGGTTTTAAGTTGTAAGTACCAGATTTTCCCACACTTCTATGTTTCCTTATTCTCCCATTGATTAAAAAAACAACCCTGATATGTACATGCACTTATGCAATGATTGTCCTGAGATCGATGGCTCCATAACAAGGAAGCTCTTACTGCCAGATGATGAGGAAGTTAGTTTTTGTGCCACTATCTGGAGAACACAGTGGCACATAAGAATACAAAAATAATCTTTGATACAGGACAGGGGTGCACAAGCTGTGATTCTCACATGCTCTCAGTCTGCTCCAGGTGCAGCAGCACACCACCCACTTTTCCCCACAGCCCAGCTGATCCACTTTATGCTGCTTCCCCAGGTCCTGCCCTCTCTCCCTGGCTAGAAAAGCTCTTAACTCTGATCAGCAGAGCTAAGGGGGTGGAGCCTGGGGATAAACCTGCTGAGTGATTCAGCCCTGCTTACTTCTGAGGAGACATGCAAAGGCTTGCCCTGGTTACTTGCAAGTAGACATGTTGCTCATGCTTACTTCTGAGTATATTCTAATAATGTTGTGTGCTCAATAAGGCTCATCTGAGATATTTAGCTCACTAAATATCTTATAAATATTTAGCATGGCTGGCTGGGGAATGCTGGGAGTTGTAGGCCTTTTCTCTGTCTAAACATGCATAGGATTGTGCCCTTAAAGTGCAGTTATGGGGAGTGTTTTAGCCATAATGAAGACTTTACTTCTATGGCAGGAAACAGCAGTATTTGTGTCAGTGAGGGGTGGGGTGGGGACTCTGGTTAGGTATTAGTGCACTGATTCAAAACAATGTCACAGGGACAAAGTAAGAGCCACTTCATGTTATGAAGTAACTGTGTACACTGCTTATACACTGCCCCATTTGAAGTAGCAACTTGACTCTGTTTCTGGGTTCTCCAACATGGTGCTCGTGCGCACCAATGTGCCCACAGGTACCTCCCTTGACACCCACCAGGCTCCTTGTTCCTCCTGATTTTTATTTTAAGATTTTGAAAACTATTTTCTTTAACAGGGAGGCTGGTTTATTGCAAAGCAAAGTGCTGCCCTCCTGCGCCATCTTTTTTTGGGTTCAACAGAATGGTTTTGTGATTTGGCGCTCAGATTCCAGCTCTGCCTTGTACTTTTGGTCTCAGCAGTTTGCCTTCTGGGAATTAGTGATTTATGACCAGCCATACCCACCATGACAGCCATTTTGTGAGAGCACCCACAGCACTCTCTCAAATGCCATATGTGCCCACTGACCCAAGAAGGTTGGAGACCAGCCATCTATTTCATTCTATATACATGTACCAAGGAACTGCTGTGTTTCCTTGTCCTATATACATGTAGTAGAATAGATAAGTGTGGATAATGGAAACATAATGGGTATACACATGGTGTATACTCTTCATCCAGAGAGCACAAAGTGGCTCTAAGTGAAGTAGGTCAGGAAGCAGGATATAATTTTATGATTTCTAAAGAGGAACCAAAGACATAGCAATTCTAAGCAAAATAATGTAATAGTCCTCAAGTGAAATGTAATACACAACATACACATCAGATCAATAGACTCCAGGTAGGACCTCTTTAAACCACTAAAACAAACTGTAAGGCCCAAAAGAGAGCAAATGTGATGTACTGATCATCTTGTACACTGTGGAGAAGTTAAGCAATAGCAGACATAGTGGGTTGCAACAAGGAATTGTGGGACATGGGAATACCACCAGGTAAGGACATCTAGCCAAATTCATTATGGGAGCCAGGGTGGTATAATGGTTAGAATGTTGGACTGGGTCTCAGGAGATTGGGTTCTATTCTTGACTTGGCCATGAAACTTGCTGGGTGACTTTGGGCCAGAGACTGACTCTCAGCCTAGCCTACCTCACAGGGTTGTTATGAGGATAAAATGGAGAGGCAGAGGATCATGTGTAAGCCGCCTTGGGGTCCTTGGAGGAAAAAAGCAGAATATACATGTAATAATAAATAAATTAATAAAGACAGATGGAAACATATAGTCCTCAATGACAGCAAAATAAGAAGCACAATAATATTTAGCAGTCTCTTGACATATACACATTATTCAGACAGCTGTTTTAGATCTGGGCAACCTGAATAGGGCTAATAAGATACAACCAAGGCATGTATTGTAGATTTCTGTCCCTTTAAAGGACTCATTTAAAGGGACAGAATCTACACATCCTACTCATGGGCCTTAAACAAGGTCAGAATGCACTGGCAGTTTGCTGGAAGGAAGTGATAAGCCTACACAGAAAGTGACAACTGACAACAGAGTATAGCAGGCAGTGGACTTCAGTCTAGAACCAGACATTGGCTGGAGAAAAAGTTGTTTTGAAATCGTTATAGCTAATTGGCAAGAGGGCAGAATAACACCCTAGATCAGACTTCCCCAGCCTGGTGCCTTTCAGATGTGTTGGATTACAACTGCCATAATCCTCCAGCCAGCTTTCCCTTTCTTTCCCCCTCTCATTTGGTGTTTCTTTATATTTCCAAAAACCATCCTTTATTATCTACTGACTCTACTAAAACTCTTATTTCGACCATCATTAATTTATCTCATCTTGGCTACAGTAATGTTCTGCTCATAGGTCATCTTGTGTTTCAGTTTAAACATGTTCTTAATGCTTTTGCTCATTTAATTATTCTTTCATGCTTTAATCTCTCCTTCTACATGCTTCCTTTCTTTGGTTTCCTCTGTTGTTTTGCATCACATTTAAACTTCTTTTAACTTTAAGGCTACTCAAAATATTGACCTTCTTATAGATCTTTGTTGCTTTCTCTCTATTCTCTTCTTCAGTCCCCCCATTATCAAGCACTAATTTTCTTATTAAACCTCCACTCCATTGTTCTATTCTCATCACCATGCTTTCTTGTAGCCCCTTATGTGTGGGTCTCTTTTCCTTTAAATATACAGCTGGGCTCTTCACTCACTTTAAGATATTATTTAAAACTTTCTTTTTCCCCTTGCATTTTCATTTTTGCATACTAATCAGGGTTTGGGTTTTTTTTTTCTCCCTCTTTCCTATTCCTAGGATAAGAACAGTATTATTTAACTCTCTTTCCTTTTGTCAGTCTCCCAGCTTGTGCAAAGTTTTCCCTTTCCCTCCAACTCCCTTCTTCTTTTGTCTCATATTTTTAGATTGTGAGCCTGTGGACTAGGGGTGAACGAAAGTCACTTACCTTTTCTCGCAGCTTTTTCGCGGTGGGGGGGAGCGCTTCGCTGCTCCCCCTGCGAAGTTCAGGCTGGGGGGGGGGAGGCTTCCCGCCTCACCCGGCCGAAATTCAGGCCGGGGGGGAGGCTTCCCGCCTCGCCGAAATTCAGGCCGGGGAGGAGGCTTCCCGCCTCGCCCGGCCGCGAACACGAAAGTAAAAAAAAAAAAAAAAAAAGTCCCCTGATAGGCTACGTGACGATTCACGTAGCCTATCACGGCTAGATCTGCAAAGTCAGCCGTGATAGGCTACGTGAATCGTCACGTAGCCTATCACGGGTGACTTAAAAAAAAAAAAAAGCGCGTACGCGAATGGCGGCCCCCATAGGGAGCCGCCATTCGCGTTCCTTATTTAGTTGCTGTAGTCTACGTCAGTGTTTACGTAGACTACGGCGAAAATAAGGGCAACGCAAATAGCGTTGCCCTTATTTTCGCCGTAGTCTATGTAAACATTGACGTAGACTACAGCGACCAAATAAGGAACGCGAATGGCGGCTCCCTATGGGGGCCGCCATTCGCGTATGCGCTTTTTTTTTTTTTTAAGTCACCCGTGATAGGCTACGTGACGATTCACGTAGCCTATCACGGCTGACTTTGCAGATCTAGCCGTGATAGGCTACGTGAATCGTCACGTAGCCTATCAGGGGACTTTTTTTTTTTTTCCTTTCATTGCAATGGCGGGGGCGGCAGCCGGTCGAAAGACCGGCTGCCGCTCCCGCCCCGCTCGAACACCGGACGAACCGCCAGCCGGACCCGCCGTCGGGAGGGACATTCAGGGAAGGTAAGTCCCGTCCCGGGGGGGGCGGGGGGGCGGAGGATTTCTCCCCGAAACTTGTTCGGGGGGCCAAACACGTTGGCGCTCGGCCCCCCGAAGTTTCGGGGAGAAATTCTCCGCCATCCCTACTGTGGACAGTAACTTGTGTTTATGGTTTCTATATTGTCTCTTAGTTCAGATCAGGCATTTTATAAATACACAGTGATTATGATTTAGTACTAGTGTACAAAGCCCTAAACAACTTGGGACCAGGATACCAGAGAGAGCACCTTCTCCCTTACCAACCTGCCCAGTCTAGGGGTGGACGAAAGTTACTTACCTTTCCTCGAAGGATGTTTGCGGTGGGGGGGAGGTGCTTCACTGGTCCCCCCGCTAAGTTCCGTCCGGGGGGGGGAGGCTTCCCGCCTCGGCCCGGCCGAAATTCAGGCCAGGGAGGAGGCTTCCCGCCTCGCCCGGCCGCGAACGCGAAAGTTTAAAAAAAAAAAAAAAAACGCCCCCTGATAGGCTACGTGACGATTCACGTAGCTTATCATGGCTAGATCTGCAAAGTCAGCCGTGATAGGCTACGTCAATTGTCACGTAGCCTATCACGGGTGACTTTAAAAAAAAAAAAAGCGCGTACGCGAATGGCGGCCCCCATAGGGAGCCGCCATTCGCGTTCCTTATTTGGTCGCTGTAGTCTACGTAAATCTTTACGTAGACTACGGCGAAAATAAGGGCAACGCAAATAGACTTTTTTAAAGTCACCCGTGATAGGCTACGTGACGATTGACGTAGCCTATCACGGCTGACTTTGCAAATCTAGCCGTGATAGGCTACGTTAATCGTCACGTAGCCTATCAGGGGGCGTTTTTGTTTTTGTTTTTCATTGCAATGGCGGCGGCGGCAGGCGGTCAAAAGACCGGCTGCTGCTCCCGCCTCGCTCGAACACCTGCCGAACCGCCGGCCGGACCAGCCACCGGGAGGGACATTCGTTGAAGGTAAGTCCCGTCCCGGGTGGGGTGCGGGGGGCGGGGGGGGGTTCGGAGGATTTCTCCCCGAAACTTGTTCAGGGGGCCGAACACGTTGGCGCTCGGCCCCCCGAAGTTTCGGGGAGAAATTCTCCGCCAACCCTACCAGTCACTGAGGTAATTGGAGGGCTTGCTCCTGGTGGTTCCACATGGACCTATGGCATGATTGGAGCCCACCAGGAGAAGAGCCTTCAATGTGGTGGCCCCCTTTCTTTGGACCTCCCTGCCCCTAGAGTTCAGGCAGGCACCAATACTCTGTTGTTTCCCTCCTGAAAACAGCACTGTTCCAGGAGGCGTTCCCTAATTGACCAGTTGTGATTTCTGTTAGCATTCTGTTTTTTTAAAAAAGCATGATTTTAAGGTGGTGTTTTAATCTTTTTATTTTTTTACTGTTTTATCTCTTGTGTTCACTGCTCCAAAATCTGTGTTTAGATATAGAGTGGTATACAAATATTGTAGATAATGATGATGATGGCACTCAGGAAGGCTCAACGACTGCAACATTTCATTCCTGGCCTGGGAAAGCTCAAGTGTGAGAACCCCCTACTCTCTATACAACAGTGAGATGCTTATTTTCTCACTTTGTTATTTTAAGATTACATATTGCATTTCAGTTCTTTTATAAGCTGTTCTGAATAGTGTGGGATGAAAATATTAAATTAGAATGGCAACAACAGCAATCAGGTGGAAATCGTTATAGTATGTTTTAAACACATCTCCAGGCTGAATCTTTCAAATTGTTATATGGTAAATATTCTTTTGTGCCTCCTAGCTCTGATCCAGCAAGAAGCATCCCATCACTGGATCAGCTTCCAGGTGTAGATGCTTTGCTAGATTAGGGAAATACATGCACAGACTTGTATGGATTTGCATCAGTATGCTCATTGATGTTGCCAGAGCACATTTGAGCATCGGGCACTTGATGCAACCCCATTCACACTACACAGCAGGGGCAGGCAATACATGTGGCCCATGCCACCCTCTGGTGCAGTCGCTGCAACACCTGCTGCTGCCACCGCCACTGCTGCAATGCTGAAATTCGTGGCAGCAGCAGCAAAAAACGAAGATGCTAATTTGCAGTAAACCATTGTGGAACACAATGGCCGCATTTAGATTAAGCTGAATTTGGCCATTGTAATGTTCCATATTGGTTTGTTGCTGAAAATCATGGAAACCAGTGGGGAGGGGGGTACCACCACCACCACCAAATTCCATGGGGCAGTGGTGGCAGAACTGAGGCTCACTGGGGGGGGGTACAGAGTTCAAATGGCCCTCAGACCACTCAGAGTTGCCCACCTCTGCTATATAATGTGGATGGGAGTGTAATGGAGCTAGGACTGTGCATCCTTAACCATTTTTGCATTATTGGCTGCCTTTGCGGCTGCAGTCTGGATTAGGTTTACTAACAGAGTGGCAGTAGTTTGGATAACATGATACATACTCCGTCTATAGCCATTCCGTTCATCTTTCCTCCTGAAAAGAATGCCAGCTGAATTGTTTAATTCAAACTTATGACAAGCTTTCTATGCTTCAGCATGAATGTCTGCATCGTATTGCTTATGTTTGAAGAAATGCCCCTTGATGAGAGACTTAAACAAATCTAATTATAAGTCAAGCTGGTCTGTGTCTAAGTAATATTGGTATTGTGTTCGTTCTTTTACCGTTTTTAATTAAGCAGCAGATTGGGTGTAGCAAAATATTGGCAAAGGAGTATTTCACTGTACATATACAACAATACCAGGAATAGGTCATACGTAGACATCTACATAAAAAAGGGTTAAAATCAGTTCTCCATGCTTTATGAAGTGAGTTCCTAGACGTGAATTCATCTGCCTTTACAGGGAAAGCATGAGCGAACATTTCACTGTATTCCGTCAATAGTTACTCTTCTAAGAAATGTGCCATTCTGTTATGAAACTGGAGTAGAACCATGGGAAATGTTACCTTGATTTTCAACGGCTGAATATTTCCTCCTTTGCGTCTTGAATGAACTGTATGGGAGTGTATTTAGAAGAGATTTGGGTACTCCAATTTTGTTGCCACTGCGTTGGTTACCTGCTCACCTCCTGGCACAATTCAGATTCAAGAGGTTGCCATTAAAACCCTAGCCAACCTTGGTCCAACGCTCCTTATGGAGCACTTCCCATGGGTGGAGGGGAGTGCTGCTCTTATGTGTGCACTCGTATGTGTGAAGTGATGAACATGTTCATGGGAAATGGCCCTAAATTGGATATTAATTAAATAATTAATTTCATCAGGGTATAGGCTGCTTGACTATATCTAAAATGACATGCCAAAGCAGTTTACAATATAATTTTTTAAAATGCAAGATGCCCACAGTTAAAACATTTAAAAACAGAATGCAAAATGTCTCGGTTAAAAACATTTAGAAATGAAACAAAAGAAAACATTCTCAATTAAAACACTTAAAATTAGAGAAGTAATAACCGGGCAGTTATTAGAGAAGCAATTAGAGAAGTAATAATCAGTCAGGGAGGGCTGGGGTGAATAGACAGGCCTTTAACTCGCTTCTAAACATGTAACAGTTGGCACCTCCTGCAGCCCACGTTAGGAATCCAGTTCTCAAAGTTCTTTGTTCCCAAGAGTGGTTGGTAAAAATGAACTATGCCAAAATGTCATTGTTCTGATGGCTGAAGAAAAGCAAAACTCCCCCTGTTTACCAAAGCGGACATACTAATGAAGGAGATCACATCAAATGGGCTTCTTTAGAATCTTCTTTAACATAAGCACATCTCCCTTGCTCTTTATACATTAAGCAGATCCTTACTTCATGTTAATGAATCATTTGCCATAAACATAGGAAGCTGCCTTCCATTACATCAGAATATTTGTCAGTTTAGGGTGTAATCCTGTGCTTTTTTAGACAGAAAGAAGTCCTACAACTCCCAGCATGGCTGGCTGGGGCATGCTAGGAGTTGCAGGGCATTTTTTTTTCTGTCTAAACATGCATAGGATTGTGCCCTTAGGCTAGTATTGTCTGCGCTGACTGACAGTGGTCTCCAAGGTCTCAAGACACTGGGTCTTTCACATTCCTGGCTAGCTGAACTTTTTTTTTTTTTTTAAGGGAGATAATGGGGATTAAGAGTGGGACTTCTGCATGCAAATCATGTGTTCTGCCACTGAATTATGGTCACTCCCCATTTTCAGTTCTATGAGGCTCACTTCATAGGCATTCTTTCCAAGCTGCCTTGCCTGGGACTCCAGATTCTTATTCCCACTCTTGACTCTTGTGGTACATAGGGATGGCAGAGGATTCCGTCACGGATCTCGGGGAGGCCGAATGCCAGTGCATTCGGCCCCCTGAAATCTGTGGCGGAACGGCCTGCAACCCCCCACCCCACCCCGCGGATCCCCCCGGGATGAGACTTACCTGGGGTGGATCTTCCGGGTGGTGGCAGCTCCGGTGGCGGTTGCGGCGGCAGCGGCTGGTCTTCCGACTGGCTGCTGCCACCACCATTTGCAGGTTTTGGGGGGTTTTTACACACACGTTATAAGCTATGTAAGTTTTTATGTAGCCTAAAACGTCTGGGTAAAAAGAAAAGAAAAAAAGCGTACGCAAATGGCGGCAGCTACAGCCGCTGCCATTTGCGTTCCTTATTTTGGGCCGTCTTGGTCTACGTAAATAATTACGTTGACTAAGACGGCGAAAATAAGGGGAACGCAAATAGCGTCTGCTACGCTACTTGCGTTCCCCTTATTTTCGCCGTCTTAGTCTACGTAAATATTTATGTAGATTAAGACATCAAAAATAAGGAATGCACATGGCGGCGGCCATAGCCGCCACCATTTGTGTACGCGTTTTTTTTGTTTTTTTCCCCAGAGCCCTCCGTGGCCGGAAATCCGGCTGCAGACGGCTCTGGCCTGGCTGGGCCTGGCCGGTTGCTCCACGGAGCTGCCATGGAGCACGGCTGGCTGTGAAGGATTCCAGGGGGGAAGAACGGAGCGCCTCCCCCCCGTCCAGGATTCCGGGGGGAGGTACGGAATGCCTCCCCCCCCAAACATAATCCATGAACTGGTAAGTGATTTTCGTACATCCCTAGTGGTACAGAGCTTCCAACTCTGCTTGAAGCATTTCCACCTCTGTCTGCCTGTGATGCTGGTAGAATGTTGCGGCTTGGGAAGTTGCACTGGCATAGTTACAAAAGTGATATTTAGACACACACACACCCCACACACACAGTTTAAAGCCAAATATGACTATTGTCCAGGAGTGCCTCTGGCCAATTTACTGGTTCTAAACACAGAGAGGTTATTCTAATAAATAATCAGATGGGTCCATGTGTTGCCTATTCATGCCAGATATAGTTATTGTGAGGCATAAAAAAGGTAACCATAACAAATGCTCTTAAAATCCATTATTTGTGGTCCATCCATCCCCAATCTAAATTAATGTATCAAAGAGCAGGCCTTAGAACCTTTCTGGGCAGTGGTACGCATGTGCACATGCACACTTTGTCCTCTCTCACCTCTAAAACTGGAATGACCCCCCCCCCCGAAATAGCTATTGCTATGCCCCTTCCAAATTATTTGGCATTTATATGCTAGTGCAGTGTGTTTTAAGCTTTCTAATCATATAATAAAAATAAGGAAGAACTGCAATTAAACACTCAAGAACAGCATTTAATTCAGGATCAATATTTAAATGCTTGAATGGCTCGTTAATATTATTTTCTTTCTGCCAGCTTCTCTCAAACTTTGATTTTGTGTCTCCATTTTCTCCAAACAAAATCCCTTTGGGAAGGAAGGAAATCACCTTTTGGTGTTCCCAGATGCCTTGGAAATAAAGCTGATGGATGACCTTTCTCCCACTTACTCTGAATATTTAAAGCTCCATGGATCGACAGGTCTGCCTGGCTAATCAGGATTAGAAAGGAGAAGAAATAGCACTTAACCTTACAGTGCTGTGAGTGCTTTTCTGTCTGAAGGGTAAAACACAGCTCCCCTAGGCAATGGACATTCAGACCAGCCTTGAAAATAAGCTGTAAACTGATCATGGATTGAAATCCCTGTGGCTGAGTGAGTGAGTTTAGGATCTGAGACACATTCATTAATGTAGGGTTCCCCAATGCAGCACCCATAGGCACCATGGCACCCATAGTCATGTCCAATGGCACCCATCAATGGGTCCCCAATGTGGTGACCACGGGCACCTGGATTTTTTTTTACTTCCCCCACATGCATTTTTAATATACATACATGGATTTGTCTCAAATGCATACAACTTTCTAGCAATTGTACATGGATTTCAACAAAAGTGGACCAAATATTCAAATAAGTATCCATCTGATGGTGGCATCTGTATGCCACCCATTCAAATACTGAAAGTGTTGTAAGGTCCTCAATCCATTGCATTATAGGAGGTGAGTGTTTATCCTTCCAAAGTTGTAATATCAGTCTTTTAGCTGTCAAAAGGGTGCAGAGAATCCATTTTCGCTGACCATTTCTTAATTTCCATGAAGCAGGAAAACTACTGAGAAAAGCATGTACATCAATGAATATTAAAGACTGTTCCAGGACAAAATGTAGCTGTGTAATAACCTTCTACCCAAAAGAAGCAACTACTGGACATTATCAAAACATATGTTTAAAAGAAGCATTTGCTGTACTGCACTGCCAACATTTAGCTGAATTAGACAGTCCTTTAAAGCGATGTTGTGGTGTCTAACAGACATGAAGCAAAAGTTTTTGCTGAAGAAGACGCAGCCTAAGATCCATAGACGTGACAGGTAGATGCCAAAGCAGCAGTACACTGATGAGGCATGTTGTGGTGGTGCTCACAGCATGGTCTCATATTCTCAAATGTGACCACGGGCCCAAAAAGGTTGGGGACCCCTGGGTTAATTTATCAATTTGGAAAGAACGGTAAGTTTTATCCTTCTGCAGACCCAGTGACAGGAGCTAATCTCATAGGACATCTGCCAGGCCCTAGAACTCTGCAGGCAGTCCACAGTTGACTAGCATCCCCGAAACTGCTGTTCGATAGCAACCGCTCCTTCTCCTCCTCCCTGCCACCACCAGCTCCCCTGCCCCATTCTCTGCTGGGATGGGGGAGATATTCATTCATTTTGCATTTTAATGCAAACTTACCTCATTTCACACTTTCAAACCACTATGCAAACCAAAACTCAGTTACTCTTCAAAGTTTTCTAAAATCACACATTCTTTCTCTCACCAATATGAAGAACAGTGGATTTTGGTAACTACTTCTTCTTCTTCTTCTTCTTCTTCTTCTTCTTCTTCTTCTTCTTCTTCTTCTTCTATTTGTGTATTATTTACAACATTTGTGTACCACTCCACATTTAAACAGATTCCAGAGCAGTGAGCAACAAGATACAAAATGAACAAAAGTTTAAAAGAATGAAAAATATTAAATAAATATTAAAATTATTCTTGAAAAAAACAGAGTGCCAATAAAACCAAGGCTGGTTAACCAAGGAAGGCTTTCTGGAAAAGAGCTGTCTTCAGGAGGTGCCAAAAACAACCCAGTGTTGGCACCTGCCTGACCTTCAGAGGCAGGGAGGTCCACAGGAAGGGAGCCACCACACGGAAGGCTCTTCTCCAGGTAGACTCCAGTTGGGCCATAGGCCCATGTGGAACCACCAGGAGCAAGCCCTCCGATGACCTCAGCGACCAGGCAGGTTGGTAAGGGAGAAGGCGCTCTCTCAGGTATCCTGGTCCCAAGTTGTTTAGGGGTTTGTACACTAGTACTAGTACCTTAAACCTGGCCCGGTAGCAAATAGGCAGCCGATGCAGTTCCCTCAGCAAAGGAGTTACATGCTGAACAGGAGCAGCTCCTGACAGCAGCTGAGCTGCTATGTTCTGCACTAACTCCACCTTCCAGGGCAGCCCCACATAGACCACATTGCAGTAATCCAGTCTTCAGGTTACTAGCACCTGGACCACTGTGGCCAAGCTATCCCTGTCCAGGAGAGGCCATAGCTGGCAAATTAACCAAAGCTGATAAAAGACACCCTGAGCCGCCATGGGCACTTAGGCCTCCCATGACAATGATGGATCTGGAAGTACCCCTAGACTACGAATCTGATCTTTCAAGGGGAGTGCAACCCCATCCAGAACAGGCAATGAGCCTATCTCCTGGACTCGGGAACCACTCATCCACAGGGCTTCTGTCTTGTCAGGATTCAACTTTACAAATGTTGGTAAATTCTTATCAAAACCAAACTGAAATGAACTTCTCACCCATCACTAACTTCCATAGAGCCATTGCCAATGGCGGCTTTCAATTTAATACTTAATACTGGAAATTCAGGCTGGGTGTGATTTAAATCTCTTTCTCTTTCATGCAAGGAGGAGCTCCCATTCACACTGATGCTATGGGGAAACCCAGATTTAAAAATTGTTAGAACAATGTGTTTGTGGTGGACATGGACGGATAAGGTGATTTTTACCTTGGATCAACTGGTAGGTGCTGATGATGAGTGTTTGTCATTTTCTGTTTTGTGGGCGAAATATGATTTGCCAGCTATGACTGAATGGCAACACCTGCAACTGCAACATTGTTAGTATTTAGGTTTGGCCCTGTCACTTTTATACTGTAGCTGCCCTGTAATGTCTCCCTTGCTATTGGAAGCACTTACTGAAGCCAATCAGGCAAAACAAACTATGATCCATGTCTATAAATCGTTATTATTGCTGAATAAATATGATATACAGAGTCTTAAGCAGGAATGGAATAGAGAACTGGATTGTCCCATTTTTGCCTCATCAATGGATCACCACCTCGGCATCTGTATCTAACGCATCTAGGGATCTCAGGCTGCATCTTATTCAGCAAAAACGTTTGATTCATGTCTATTGGAGACCACAACATCTCTTTAATAAGGGTTTGTCTAAGTCAGCTAATTGTTGGAGGTGTAACGCAGCTAATGCTTCTTTTAAGCATACGTTTTGGCAATGCCCAGTAGTTGCCTCTTTGGGGGAAGAGGTCATAATATGGATACATTTTGTATTGGAACACTTCTTAATATTTACTGCTGTGCATGCTCTTTTAAATTGTCTACCTGCTTCCTGGAAGTAAATGCATGGTCATTACAAATTGATTCTCCATAGGGATGTCAGAGAATTCTGCCACGGATCTCAGTGAGGCCAAATTCCAATGCATTCGCCCCCCCAAAATCCATGGCGGAACAAAGCCCCCCCCACGAAATGGGCCCAGAATGGAGCACCTACCTGCTGCCATCCGCACTGACTTGCGAATGGCGTCTGCGGCCACCATTCGCTTCTTCCATGTAGCCGTGATAGGCTGTGTAAGTATTTATGTAGCCTATCATGACTTAACTAAGGGAACGCAAATGACGGCAGCTATGGCGGCCGCCATTTGCGTTCTCTTTTTTTTTGCGTCCGCTGTTTTGTTTTGTTTTTTTGCCGTGATAGGCTACGTAAATATTTATGTCATGGCAAAATACAGGGACACAAATGGCGGCGGCTGCGGTTGCCGCCATTTGCGTCCCTGCAGGCTGCCCAGCGGCTGGATGTCCGGCCGCAGGAAGCCCCAGCCAGCAGCTCTGTGGAATTTCCGCAAAGTGGAGCCGGCTGGAGAGAATTTCGGGGGGAGTGACGGAGCGCCTCCCCCTCACCGTGAATGTCACCCTTCGAAAAGGTAAGTGACTTTCGTACATCCCTAATTCTCCATGCCCCTGTGACAGCTAAAAGGCTGATATTAAAATATTGAAAGTATAAATGCGCATTTCCTATAATGCAATGGATTAAGACTTCACAATGCTTTCAGCATTTGAACAGGTGGTGTATAATATGGATATTTGGTCTGGTTTTGTTGAAGTTCTTAGAAACCTGTATTTTCATATATATTTATGCATTGAAACTGATATATTCACATGTATGTAGCCACATTTCTTCTTTCTCCTTTCTTTTCTTTTGTTCAAATTTTACAATAAAAAATAAGTTTTAAAAAAGAGAGGAGCTCCCATTCACATGAACTGTCTACCACAAAAAGGGAGAAGAAGAGAAGCTACCACACAACAACCCACCATTGTCAGCAGTGGGGATGTGTGGATTTTATTCAATCTGTTCCATCTGTGTTTCGTGGACTGTCAAACTGCTTTCGTTCCATCATCCACTCATTGACAGAACTGGATTTTTTAAACCAGAATTTGGTTCTACTTGAGCTAATTTGCATTAGTGAGTGCTCATTAGTGCTAATGCACACTTGTTCACGTGTGCTGATGTGCGTAAATGACTGTGAGTCAGCACTAATGCACATCAGTTAATGCTCATTGGCACATTTGTGCAAGTGTGCATTAGCACTAATATGAATTAGTGCAAATCCCCCCCCCCCAGTAAAAAAAAAAACCCAGTTCACAATTCCAGGGAATCCTCATGACTTTGAAAAAGCCGTTCTACTGCAAAATCTACAGGTCAAACTCATAGAAATCTGAACTCATTTGAATCCTCTATGGATTTTTCCAACATCCCTATTAGCAGCATCAACTGTTTTTAAAGCCATCAATATGATGTACATTGCTGCTCTCCCCTTCCTAATAGGTGCAGCCTATTAGGCTGCCAGAGAAAGCAAGATACTCCTGCTTTTTTAAAAGATGGGTGCTGCTGCTTGGAGCTGAGCCAAAAGTTCACAGCTATGTTGCCTGGGAATGATGGGAGTTGCAGTCAAACACATTTGGAGGGCACCAGGTTGGGGAAATATTCTATTTTTTTTAAGTACTGCCTTTTTGCAAGTGTTTGTTTAAAGAAGGAAAAATAACCACCACCTTATTTTCCTTCTCATGAGCCCAATGACAGTTCTTGGTTTATTCTGAGTTTCTGACTCTATCGCACACCCACAGTCTAAGGAGAAAGGAAGGAAGAGTGAGACAAGATAAGAATTAAGTTACTTCTCTCTAAGCTGTATCACCATTCACCAGCTCATTCATTTTTAGTAACAATGGGGATGAAAGGAAAAAAGCTTTAAGTGGATTTGTGTAAACAGTTTAGATGGGCAGGGAAAATTCTGAAAGGAAACTCAAGGAATCTAACCATTGGGAATCCATCAGAAACTTATTGGAGATGGATGGCAGAAACTGAAAAAATGCAAGGGTTTTCTAATCTCTGAAAGACAGCTGCACTGAACCCTTCAAAGGAAAAGGTTGCTCCATCTTGAAGTTGAAACTTAAAATAGAACAAGCAGCAACATACAGTATGTGCAGTTAATTTGACCTAATTAGTTGTTACTATTTGCAGGAATTACACTAAAGAATCCCATTACATGGAGTTAGGCATAGGATAGAACTTTAGCCTTTGGCAAAGATCAAATAGGAAAATATCCAATATATCCTCCATCTGGAGGATCTTTATAAGCGGCAGGTAAGAGTGAGTGGAGTGAGTGATGTGACCTCAACTTACTCTCTTTCATTTGAAAGGTGTCACAGCCACTGTTACAATGACTCAAAAACATTTTGCCTAGCAGAAGTATAGAACTGCTAGGTAATGAAGGCTGGGAGAATTAATCTGTGCAATTAACTAATCTTTAATGATGACTGATTGAAAATTAACCTTTTAATTGGAGTTTAATTGCCACTGGCCTCTCCAAACTAATATTCAGGGCTGATGGCACTGTGCTGCATTATGTACACCTCTTGATTCCACACGCAATGCCTTTAAGGTTGTTGCTACGATATCTTGTGATGACGAGATGAGTTTTTCTGAGATATAAATATTTCCCTGCCGATATGTTTATATATACACATCTAGCCCACTGTTTCTTTGAGGGCTTGGGGCAAGTTGCAGTATTTGAAATCAAAGGATCATGTAAAGCAGCAATTAAAATCAGGCTTGAATCTCAAATAATTAAAGGAATGCCTTCTAGTTTAGCCCATGCAGAGTCAGCCTAAAGAAATAAAGTATTTTATTTGCGTTGCCCTTATTTTCACCGTAGTCTACGTAAATCTTTACGTAGACTACAGGGACCAAATAAGGAACGCGAATGGCGGCTCCCTATGGGGGCCACCATTAGCGTACGCGCTTTTTTTTTTTTAAAGTCACCCGTGATAGGCTATGTGACGATTAACGTAGCCTATCATGGCTGACTTTGCAAATCTAGCCATGATAGGCTACGTTAATCGTTACATAGCCTATCACAGGGGTGTTTTTTGTTTTTTTTTACTTTTCTTGTAATGGCGGCGGCGGCAGCCGGTTGAAAGACCGGCTGCCGCCCCCGCCCCCGATGAAGACCTGCCAAACCGCCGCCGGGACCCGCCGCCGGGAGCGACATTCGTAAAAGGTAAGTCCCATCCCGGGGGGGGGGGGTGGCAGAGAATTTCTCCCCGAACCTTCGGAGGACCGAATGCGTCGGCACTCGGCCCCCCGAAGTTTCGGGGAGAAATTCTCCCCCATCCCTAAGCACAGGTTGTGGCAATGGCTAGGGGTGCCTTCTAATAGTTTAAGCTATTATGCCAACTGTAACCCTATAGAGGACAGACACCTCCAGTACGTATGCTGGTTAGGCGCATTCTGTATAATGCATAAAATTTGTTTATCCTTCTATTAAAAGTTTCATTAGTATTTTGTGCTGTGGATAATGGATAATGACTTAATAAACCTTGCTTTTAAAAAAACTTAACATATCTTCCTTTTTCTGAATTATGTGTATGTGCACATTGGGTGGGGATGGCCAAATCTACCTGCTTCAGTTTCTTCAACTTTTGAACTTGGGTTAATTCATTCTATGCCGTTTCTATGTTAGTTTGCAAATTTTCTGATTAAAAGCCCACATGAAAATGCATATGCATTTTTCTATATGTTTCTCCTAATGTATGCATATTGATGCATTTCTCCTAATATATACATATATTGTATTCATTTCTCCTAATTTGTACATTAGGAGCAATGCACACAAGAATGCATACATTTGACTTGGATTCCTGCATTGAGCAGGGGGTTGGACTCAACAGTCTTTTAGGCCCCTTCCAAGCCTACTATTCTATGATTCTATGATTTTTGTGCACATGTCCCCCAATGTACACAATTCTGTACACATGTCCCTTAACGTTAGAGATGGACACAGACTCACTTGCACCTGCCAAGCATGGACGCTCGCTGAGTCGCTGCTGAGCCCACTCCTACTCCCTGGGCCATGCAAGCCCTGGAGGGCTCAGCAAGTGGTCCAGGGCTCCGTAATTTCATATATTTAACATTGTGCACAATGGGGGTCATAAAGAGACATCTCTGCAATGTCAGAGGTGTAAAAATGGCAGCTCACAGTGAGGAGCGGGCAGCTGTGGGGTGCCCCCAGACTACGCAGCACTCGACAGCATGCATGCGGGCGCCCTGAGGCTTGGCAAGCAGGGTCCGGCAGGCCAGGCATGTGAGAGCCCACTGGACTCCCAGACCGTCGCTCGCGACATCCCTAATGTATACAATGTTATACACATTTCCCATAATGTATACAATTTTGTACACATGTCCCCTAATGTATACCAATTTTGTACACGTTCCCTAATATATGCAATTTTATATCCCATGAAGCTGATTTGGTGGGAATTTCAGGACAGATAATAGGTAGGACTTCTTCACATGGTGCATAGTTAAACTATGGAATTCACTACCACAAGATGTAGTGATGACCACCAACTTGGATGGCTTTAAAAAAGGAGGTTGGACAAATTCCTGGAGGAAAAGGCTATCGATGGCTACTAGTCCTGATGGCTATGTGCTACCTCCAGTACCAGAGGCAGTGAGCTTATGTACAGCAGTTGCTGGGGAACATGGGCAGGAGAGTGCTATTGCACTCATGTCCTCCTTGTGGTTTCCCAGTCTACAGATGGTTGGCCACCGGGTGAACAGAATAGTGGACTAGATGGACCCTTGGTCTAATCCAGTGTGGCTCTTATGTTCTTATGTACACATGTCCCCTAATTTAAGCAATTGTGTACACATATCTCCTAAAATGTCCTAATATGCACATTTTTGTATGATTTATTTTAATCCATGAACTGAATGGTAAAATGCAAAAGTGCAAACACCGAAAGATAACTGCATTCTGGTTCTTGTATTAACCCAAGTAGTGCAAAATATGAAACTCTGAACCAAATTTCTCCCCCATGTCTAGTGTATGCTGTGCATATGTTCAAGTGCATATCTATATGGGTCTTAATAGTAAGCACAATGGCTGGCAGTCAGTCTGATCCACCAACTACTTCACCTCAAACAAATGCTTGGCTTAAAGCAGATTTATGTTCCGTTGGTTCCAGAGTCTAAATTCAAGTCCTTTATCATAACTGGGCTGTGGACAGAGATGGAGGAGAAATTTGTTCAGTTCACATTTTTATGCTAACTTACCTAATTTTGAACTTCCAAACCACCATGTGAACCAAAACTCATCCTTCAAAATTTGCACTTAACCGAATTTTGCAATGGAGCCCTCCAGCAAAAAAAAAAAAAAATGCACAAAATTGCATATATTAGAAGAAATAACCATTACACATACATTATATTAGGAAAACTGCTTGCAAAAATATGTATATTGGGCAAAAATGCATATAAATGCATGTATTAGGAGAAATGTGACCAAAAATGCTTATGCATTTTCTTGCAAACTTTAAAAAATATATCGTGATTAACCAAACTGAAGGCTCAAGAAATTCTCAAAGTTAAAGATGAACTGAATTTAAATGGGGAAAATGAGAAATGGAGAAAAACCCAAATTAACAAATTCACCCAACCCTAGCTGTGGATTGGGTTATACACTGCTGACTTCAATGGTGCCAATGCCAATTATTTTGTTATTGGCTTTGCACAAGAACCCCCATATGATCACTTTTTTAAAAGAAGAAGAATTTTAGTTCCCAACAAGATTCTAAGTATGAGCTTAACATTATGCTGACGGCATCCAACATTGGCACACAGAAGCAGGCAACCCTGTAGGCCTGTCCTTGTAATCCTACCTCACTGGCATAAGTCGTCACAAGGGTCATGGAGGTCTTTCGACTATCAAAAGGTCAGGCCCCAATGAGATACCTATGCAGCAGTCTTTGAAGTGAATGTGATAGAAACCCATGACAAGTCATGTATTGTGTAATTTTATGTCACTTGCTAAGATAAAAACAGGACAATTTTAAAATGCAGAGGAGACCGAGAGCACACACCTTCACATTAACATTTGACGAAGAAATCACCATATACCTCTGCTTTTATTTTCTGAAAATGATACTTCTAAGAAAATTGTGTAGTTAGGTCATTTTAGACTCTGGATCCAGATTTACGGCTGGATCCAGGATATGTTTTCTGTGAGAGGAAGGAATCTTCCATGCAAGGAAGGGCTCTGCTCCTAGAAGATCCCTCTGCCCAATTTGGGGAGATTTCCCCTTCACCCACACCACAGATCACCCCATTCAGTAGGGTCTCCTGACTCTCTGTGTATTATTTTCAGGGGGCTGGAGGAGCAGCCATGGGAAGGAGACAGGGAAGTCCACTACCTTCAGAACAACTGATCCAGCATAAATCTGGATCCAACCCGTAGTCATACTTAGGTAGACCTATTGATTGGGTTCCTACAACGCACTAACCCACATTCAGTCATTGAGTGTGGGTTGTTGTTGAACTGTGGTTTGTTTGTTGAACCATGGATTAGCATGTTATCTGAACCCAGGACATTTTCCATAGGGTGGCTTGTTAACCACGCAGTGTGGCTTATTTTTCCTGAACAAGCCACCTTGAGAACCCACAGTTTGTTGTTGGGTTGTTCAAGGTAGTTAACAAGCCACACTGCACGGTTAACACGCTACCCTGTTGAAAATGTCCTGGGTTCAGACAACATGGTAACATGGTAACTCACAGTCCAAGAACAACGTATGGTTCAACAACAACCCACACTCAACCACTGAGTGTGGGTTAGTGTGTTCTGTTAACAACCTCATTGAACTCAGTGGGACTAAAGTTCATCATGGGTGACCTAATTCCCATTTATTTCAGTGGGTCTGCTCTAAATATAACCAAGTCTGGATGGCAATGTGTATTATTTCACTTAATTTGAAATATGCTACACCAGCCCTCTTGCATTTTGGGCCCTCTTGCTCATTCTGCTGAGCAGAGCCCCGGAGTTCTGCCCCAAAGTCCAGCCCTGATGGCACCACTGCTCCAAGATATGTTTGGGGCAGAAGTTATGGTACCAACCTCTACTAAAAGGTGAAAAATCCCACCGCTCATTTTCATGTCTTAATTAGAACCTGTACAACTTCTGAGCCACCAAGCCAAATATAGCCCATCACTCATGCATGGTTACTCATTAGGGACTGAATAAACCTCCAGTTTTTGTAGCCTACCTGGGGCTGGGCATTCTTGGACCCATTTCTTGGAATGCAAAAGCCTTGCTTTGTTTTATTTACATAACTGCCATTGTGAGTTGACATCTGCTATGTATTGTATGTAAGACCCATTTGTTGTGCATCGTATAAATATTACATTGTATAAGTACTAAAAGACTTTAAACTTGAGTTCATCATTGTGTGTGTGTGGTTCAAACACCGCAAATTCTATTTTCCCCCACCCAACCCCATTTGTTCAGTTTGTTTTAAAGGTATGCTTCTACTACCCCAAAGTTTCCAAAGCTAAATTTCTTCAAAGTTAAGCATGCCAGTGCTTTTGGTCCCAAAGTTTTTGGTACAGTATTATATCCTCCTTGTCATGGGTTGCTTGACTGGAAGGAAAAATTACTCTCATTGATTCTTAGTTTTTTCTAGTTGAATCATTCCTTTTTCACCTATATAAATGGTATTTCCCTTTATTTTAGGGCTTTCTGTGTATATCTGGGTTATGTTTCACAGGCAGATAATGCATGGAAACAAATAACCTTTTACCAAGTGGAAACTTACCATGGTTACCACTTGGCAAGCTGGTCATTTGCATGATCCCGCCAATTGAAGAGAATCGTGCCACTTCCCAGCTTCCACAGATATTGGATCAGATAATATTTTCATTAGGGCTGTGCCTGGACCCCCAATCTACTTCGGATCCTCTGAAGTGACCCCTATCCACCTCAGATAGATTTGGACCCCCTCCGCTTCAACTCGGATCCAAATCCAAAGTGAAATTTGGATATCCAGATCACCCATTTTTGGCGTTTTCCCATTGACTTGCATGGGAAAACACAAACAGTCATAACTTTTTTAGCTTTTATGATACAGGCTAGGGATGGCTGAGAATTTCTCGACGAATCTCCAGGAGGCCGAATGCCAATGCATTCGGCCCCCCGAAATTAGTGGAGAAACGGTCCGCCACCCCGCTGCCACCCCCCGGGATGCGACTTACCTTTGGCGAATGTCCCTGGTGCTGGCGGCTCCTGGCGGTGGTTCAGCAGCGGTTCGGCGGCGGACGGTCTTCCGACTGGCTGCCGCCACCGCCATTTCCAAGTAAAAAAAAAAAAAAAAAAAACCTCAAGCAAACGTGATAGGCCTAGGGGTGGACGAAAGTCACTTACCTGTCCTCGAAGCTTGTTCGCGGTGGGGGGGAGGCGCTTCGCTGCTCCCCCCGCGGAGTTCAGGCCGGGGGGGGAGGCTTCCCGCCTCGCCCGGCCGAAATTCAGGCCGGGGGGGAGGCTTCCCACCTCGCCCGGCCAAAATTCAGGCCGGGGAGGAGGTGCCTCGCCTCGCCCGCGAACTCAAAAGTTAAAAAAAAAAACAAAAATGCCCCCATGATAGGCTACGTGACGATTAACGTAGCCTATCACGGCTAGATCTGCAAAGTCAGCCATGATAGGCTACGTTAATCGTCACGTAGCCTATCACGGGTGACTTAAAAAAAAAAAAAAGCGCGTACGCAAATGCAAATAGCGTTGCCCTTATTTTCGCCGTAGTCTACGTAAATCTTTACGTAGACTACAGCGACCAAATAAGGAAACGGGAATGGCGGCTCCCTATGGGGGCTGCCATTATCCGTACGCGCTTTTTTTTTTTTTTAAGTCACCCATGATAGGCTACGTGACAATTTACGTAGCCTATCATGGCTGACTTTGCAGATCTAGCCGTGATAGGCTACGTTAATCGTCACGTAGCCTATCATGGGGGCGTTTTTTTTTCTTTTATTGGAATGGCGGGGGCGGCAGCCGGTCGAAAGACCGGCTGCCGCTCCCGCCCCGGACGAACACCCGCCGAACCGCCGGCCGGACCCGCCGCCGGGAGGGACATTCAGGAAAGGTAAGTCCCGTCCCGGGGGTGGTGCAGGGGGCGGGGGGGGGTGCGGAGAATTTCTCCCCGAAACTTGTTCGGGGGGCCGAACACGTTGGCGCTCAGCCCCCTGAAATTTTGGGGAGAAATTCTCCGCCATCCCTAGATAGGCTACGTAAAGATTTATGTAGCCTATCACGGCTAGATTTTCAAAAACCACCGTGATAGGCTACGTAAATCCTTACATAGCCTATCACAGCTGACTGTGGGGGGGAAAAAAGCACGTACGCAAATGGCGGCGCCCATGGGCGCCGCCATTTGCGTTCCTTATTTGGGCACATGTAGTCCACATAAACATTTACGTAGACTACAGCGAAAATAAGGGCAACACAAATAGCGTTGCCCTTATTTTCGCCATAGTCTACGTAAATGTACACGTGCCCAAATAAGGAACGCAAATGGCGGCACCCATTTGCGTACGTGCTTTTTTCCCCCCCGCAAAGTCAGCCATGATAGGCTACATAAGGATTTACGTAGCCTATCACAGCTGACTGCAGGGATGCAAACGGCGGTGGTTATGGCCGCCGCCATTTGCGTCCCCGCCGGCAAGGCGAATTTGCGGCCGGAGGGATGGGGCGCCTTCCCCCCAGCCAGAATTTTGGCCAGGGGGATGGGGCGCCTCCCCCCCAGCCAGAATTTTGGCGGGGAGGGATGGGGCGCCTCCCCCCCACCAAGAATTTCGAGGGGAGGAATGGAGCGCCCCCACCCCACCCCGAAGCAAACTGCGGGACCAGGTAAGGGACTTTCGTCCATCCCTAATACTGGCATGAAATTTGGGGAGCTCTTCACCCTCTTCATAGAGGAAGCCATCTGCAAAATTTCAGATAGTTTAGCCCAGAGGATTTTGTGCTAGGTGGAGTTAAAATCTGATGTTTTCCACAGAAACTCTTGAAGCAAAGAGCTGTCACTTCTCCCTGTTTCCACACATGCCTGTAGCACCTTGGCCTCTCCCAGCCCCCCTCAAGGGCATCCCACCCACCAAAGCCCAGGCAGTTTGGCCCACTAGCTTGTGTGCTAGGAGCAGGTATTTGATGTTCCCAGAAACTCAGACCAAACTCAGAAGGCAACATGTGTTAAAGCAGAGGTCACTATCCCTAACCTCTGCTACAGGTTTCTTTGAAGTGCAAAACAAAATCACAGCCTCTCTGTGGCTGAATACACACATTCCCTGGCAGGTGGGCTGGAAGAAGTTATATTTTTATCTGCTTTTGTTTATTTCTAACACACATTAAATTATTAAATGAGTATTTTGAATGCATCTTGAATGAACACGGTCAGTGCCGCGGCCAGAAGGGCCACTGATTTTTGAATGCTGGAAACCCTCACCTGGTGGACGCATCCTTCCCCCACCGCATCTCCTTCATGGTGGCTGGCCTAAGCCTCTTGGGGGTGAGAGACGGAGAGCTTGGAGGAGTTCCGGAGCCACTATCAGCCTTATGCTTGCCCCTGCTGCCGGCCTGCTGGGACTGGGAGCCTCTTCCCCGAGCAAGACCGATTGGTGCTGCCTCCTTAAGTGCAGGAGCAGGCTGCTGGTGCTGTTGTGCCCTGGGTGTTTCCCCCTGCTCAGAGACGCCTTGCAGTGGCAGCACACGGCAGTGCTGGGATCAGCTCCTGACTCAAAGTGGTCCCATGCAATGCTGCCCTGGTATTTCGGGGGAGGAGGAGATGAAGACTGCCTGTCTTGAGTCTTGGGGGGCAACACACGAGCAGGGGGAGCAATGGAAGAGGGGTCGGGTGCTGGAGCCTCTGCCTGCTGCTGCTCCTCCAACACACCCTGGGGGATCTCCTCCTCCTCACCCTCCACCACGCTGAGGACGTCAGACACCTCTGAGCTAACGTCCATCAGCGGGCTCCCCTCTTCCACTACAGAAGGAGATGCTGCTCCGCCTTGGGCAAGGGTGCGACTACTGCACCTGCCCATGCCAGCCTCCTCGAACAGTGACCTCCGAGCACTGCAACTGGCCTCCGCGCTCTGCCGCCCTACACCGGGATGAACTATCTGGACTAGGGGACAGACAACTGGCCTAATGGTGCTCCTAGTGACAGCAGCACCTTGCCCACCTCTGCCCCTGCCAACACCTCGAAGATCCCTCATATTGTGCTGGATTGCTTTGCCACACAGTGGAGTGTTTTTGGAATAAGAAGATATTTATTATAACTACTATGTGTCTCGTGCTTTTTCAACACTGTCTTGAAATTTGGATGTATAGTGTTGGTGGAACAACAACCTAGCACACACACGCACGGACACAGACACACAAGAGCTAAAGAAAAACAGAACTACCTAAGCAAATGATGGGTGTCTTTAATTTATTGTTTTATATTTCAAGTTCTTTCATGGAAGGCAGGTTAACTTCAAGAAATACAGGATGACAGCGGAGGCGATAAGAGCCAAGAGCAAGCAAACAATATAAAAAAAACCTTCTTTAATTTCTGTTTTGGGAGGATCAACACAGAGAAGACACAGTCAGTTCTCTAATTAGGGATGTATGAAAGTCACTTACCTTTCTGCGGATTATGTTGATGGTGGTGGGGGAGGCGTTCCATCCCTCCCCCAGGAATCCTCGATGGGGGGGAGGTGATCCATTCCTCCCCCCCGGAATCCTCCATGGGCGGCTGTGCTCCGCGGCAGCTCTGCAGAGCAGCCGGACAGGCCCAGCCAGGCCAGAGCCATCCGCAGCTGCATTTCCAGCCGTGGAGGGCTCTGGGGGGGGGAAAAACTGCGTACGCAAATGGCGGCGGCTATGGCCGCCGCCATTTGTGTTCATTATTTTTGCCCGTCTTAATCTACGTCAATATTTATGTAGATTATGATGGCGAAAATAAAGGGGAACACAAATACCGTAGCGGGAGCTATTTGCGTCCCTTTTTGATTCACTGTTTTAGCCTACATAAATATTTACATAAATATAAATGTTTACGTAGACTAAGACGGCCAAAAATAAGGAACGCAAATGGCGGCGGCCGTAGCCACCACCATTTGCGTACGCGGTTTTTTTTTTGTTTTTGATTTTTACCCAGAGCCCTCTGCGGCCGGAAATCTGGCTGCGGACAGCTCTGGCCTGCGCCTGGCCGGCTGCTCTGCAGAGCTGCCGCAGAGCACAGGCGGCCGTGGAGGATTCCGGGGAGGAGGAACGGATCGCCTCCCCCCCCTGTTGAGGATTCTGGGGGGAGGGACAGATAGGGATGGCGCAGAATTTCTCCACGAATCTTCGGGAGGCCGAGTGCCGACGCATTCAGCCCCCCGAAAGTGTTGGGGAAATTCTCCGCCGGCCCCCCGCCCAACCCCGGGATGGGACTTACCTTCGGCGAATGTCCCTCTCGGCGGTTCGGCAGGGGCAGGGGCGGCAGCCGGTCTCCCGACCGGCTGCTACCACCGCCATTACAAATAAAAAGTAACAAAAAAACAAAAAACACACACCCGTGATAGGCTACGTGACAATTTACGTACCTATCATGGCTAGATTTCCAAAGTCAGCCGTGATAGGCTACATAAAACGTCACATAGCCTATCACGGGTGACTTTGGGAAAAAAAAGCGCGTACGCAAATGGCGGCGGCCCATGGGCACCGCCATTTGCGTTCCTTATTTTGGCACGTCTAGTCTACGTAAAGATTTACGTAGACTACAGCGAAAATAAGGGAACGCTATTTGCGTTGCCCTTATTTTCACCGTAGTCTATGTAAATCTATGTAAATCTTTACATAGACTAGACGTGCCAAAATAAGGAACGCAAATGGCGGCGCCCATTTGCTTACGTGCTTTTTTTTTTTCAAAGTCACCCGTGATAGGCTACATGACGATTTACGTAGCCTATCACGGCTGACTTTGGAAATCTAGCCGTGATAGGCTACGCAAATCGTTACGTAGCCTATCATGGGTGTGTGTGTGTGTGTTTACTTTTTTTTTTCGCGGCCGGGGAGATGGGGCGCTCCTCCCCAGCCTGAATTTCACCGGCGAGGGATGGGGCGCCTCCCTCCCGCCTGAATTTTGGCCGGGCGAGGCGGGGCGCCTCCCCCCCTTGCCTGAACTTCGGGGGGAGAACCGAAGCGCATCCCCCCCACCGCAAAACAAGCTGCGGGACAAGGTAAGTCCCTTTCGTCCATCCCTAGGGACGGAATGCCTCCCCCCACACCATCAACATAATCCACGGAAAGGTAAGTGACTTTCGTACATCCCTAACGTAAATCTTTACGTAGCCTTTCACGTTGTTGTTGTTGTTGTTGTTTTAAACCCAACCATGATAGGCTACGTAAATCGTTACGTAGCCTATCACATGGTGGTTTTCTTTTTTTACAAGACTGCAAATGGCAGCGGTGGCAGCCAGTTGGAAGACCAGCTGCCGCAGCCAAAGATCCGCAGCTGCTGGAGCCGCCGCCACCCAGAAGATCCGCCCCAGGTAAGTCTCGTCCCGGGGGGGATCCGCGGAGGGGCGGGGGTGGCAGGCTGTTCCGCCACGGAGTTCGGGGGCAAGATCCGTGGCGGAATTCTCTGACATCCCTAGTTCTCTTTGGCACAGGGCGATGGGGGACAGACAGGACGAAACACTACACATGTAGGCTGTTATAATATGCCTTTCTTTAAGAATGTAGAAAGCAAGAAAAAACTAAATAGTTGAATATGACTTAAAAAGGGGGCGGGGAGGAACATGCCCAGAGGTCAATGTTTGCTTTAAAAATAGAAATAAGACTGGGTTTTTAAAAATCTAAAAGAGACAGAGTTGACAGACAAATATGACAAAGAAATAGAATGGAGAAAGCAGAAGTGAGGGCCAACCTTAAACAACAAACACAGCCTTTTCCGGAGTCCAAAAGTGACATAAACAAACACAGGAATGGTGGGATAGCAGGGAGCATAGGAGCAATGAATGAGGAAACGCTATGTTAGTTTGAAAAAATATGGAAAGGAGAGATGAATATATCTAATACAAATAACAAACGATTTGGAGGTAGAAAGAAACAGGAGAAGGTGACTGGAAGGGGTGCTGCAAAGGACACCATCCCAAAGGGGATGGTCGAGCAAGGAGTGAGGGAACGATCCCACGACAACCAAGCTGTTTCCTTTTAATTTAAATATTGAGGAAAGCCTAATGGTGATCAAAAATGAAGAAATAGAAGGAACAACTCCAAGGAATGCACATGCACAGACAGACAGACACACACACACACACACACACACACACACAATCATCTACCCATACACCAGCCCTCTCCCAAAGATACAGCTAGCGCAATAACTGAACACAGCCTTTTGCCGACGTATATGTACCCCCTTCCTGCACCACTCTCTCTGATTGGAGACTTCTGGTGTTGGTTCTGGCCAAGAGTTCCTATTCACCAAAGCACACTCCCTCCTCCTCCTGCGCTTGCCTTCCTGCCTCCCCCCGCCTTCCCGCATCTCCTTGCCTAGAGATGGCAGAGAATTCCACCATGGATCCTAGTGAGGTCAAATGCCAGCGCATTTGGCCCCCCAGAATCCGTGTTGCCAGCGCATTTGGCCCCCCCACCCTGCGAAACGCACGCAAAATGGAGCCTACCTGGTGTCGTTCACCGGCGGGTGCTCCTCGAATGGCGGCTGCGTCAGTGGCCACCAATAGGCTACCTAAGTGTTTACGTAGCCTATCACGGCTAACACAGGGACGTCAAAAGGCAGCCACGCAAATGGCGGCCACCATAGCCGCCGCCATTTGCGTAGCTGCCTTTACCCGTGATTGTTGTTGTTCAGTCGTTCAGTCATGTCCAACTCTTCGTGACCCCAAGTATCCTATCACAGCAAAAGCGGGGACGCAAATGGCGTAGCGGACACCATTTGCATCCCCGCTTTAGCCGTGATAGGCTACGTAAATATTTACGTAGCCTATCGTGGGCTAGCGTAGGGATGCAAATGGCGTCCCCTATGCAGGACGCCATCTGCGTCCGTAGCAGCCCGGCAGCGGCTGGAGGCCCTGCTGCGGGTTGCCCTGGCTGGCGGCTCCACAGACTGGCCACGGAGCAGAGCCGGCCGGGCAGGATTCCGGGGGGGGGGGGAGGAACAGATCATCTGCCCCCCCCATCAAGGATTCCAGGGGGGAGGAACGGATCGCCTCCCCCCAACTGTGGACCCCAGCGGAGCCAGGTAAGCGGACTTTCGTACACCCCTACGCTAGCCTTCCCCCTCCCTCCTCTCCACATGAGCTTTCAGAAGTTGATACATTTTGGATACAGCCTGTCTGGACTGCTCAGGCATTAAGTAGAACTCTGAATATATGAGGCAGAGGAGGCGCTTCATGGGGGGGGGGCGCTTTGCCCTGGGGTGCCTCAGTACTGCTGTGACCCACTTCATATCACAAGGATTTTGCTCTGAATCAGCCTGCTTCACCTCGTTATTCGGGCTTCGTGATGAGACAGTGCACGGCCCATGTGCCAGAACAACATCATAGACAATGGCCTGGTTCACACATAATACTAATTCATGGTATAGGTTGTTGAATTCTGGGTTGTCATGATGTGTGAATGTGGGGATACTAATAAACCATGGCTTGTTAACCATGAACAACCCAGAAAGAGAACCCACGATTTGTTGTTGGGTTGTGCACTCTCGGTTGTTTAAACTATGGGTTGTCATGTCATGCAAACCGAAAACCGTGGGTGGTTCATAGGTTGTTTCATGAGGCTAAAGAGGTGGTGGGCAAGAGCAGTAAAAAACAAACAAACCCAGGCATTCTTTATGACAGTACTACAGCACTGCAAAGGCATTTGGATACAGGGAGCGAGTGGTTGAAGGAGAGAAACAAACAACCCAGAGATTGGGAGAACAAACCACTGTTTGTTCATTATTCTGCTAGACAAAGCCTAGGTAAGGCAACAAGCCATGGATTAAATAACCCATAGGTTACTTGGGATTATTATGTACGAACCAGGCCAATAACTAGTTTATCAAGGGAAAGTTGCCACTTGGAAAATGGAAAAATGACTCCCTGGAGAAAGCATCTTCAGAAAGATGCTATACTAGATCAGGACATACAGCTCTGAAAAATACATGTTTTTATTGAACAGCAATGGGTTTTGAACATGGTGTAGATAAATCTTCATTGTCTATACAGCCAATAGATTTTTACTAGCCTCTTCTGTGTCTTAACAGCTGCCACAGTAGGAATCCCTAAGTGAGGTGGCAATCCTATGGATACTTATTTGGGAATACGTCCCATTGAATTTAGTGGGACTTACTTCTACCTAAACCTGTACAGGATTACTTTGTTAGTAAACTAAAAACAATGTTTGCAATCCAAGCACAAGTACTGGGGAGTAAGCCCTACTACACACAGTGGGACTTGCTTCAGAGTAAACACGCATGGGTTGTGCTGTAAAATGCATTTTCTGTTTAGAAATACTTTTGTAACAATGTGGCCTGACCAGCTGTAACTAGGAGCATGCAAAATTCTGCTAGTCCAATTGAAACTCATGTGGCTTTTCTCAAAATTTATCAGATGTTTTGCTCGAGGATGAGCCTCGAAATTTGTTTTGAAGTTCACTACAATTAATTTTTGGTAGCAAAATGGCCTCTGATCAATATGTTGCAACAAAAATAACAAAGGCCAGCACATTTATTGTGGCATGAGCTTTGGTACGTAGAAGCATATTTCAGTCAAGACAGTAATTTCTGTTTGCTTGTTTTTTAAATGAAACTGTTTTAGCTTCCCATATCATTCTTCAGATGTGTTACCTGTGAATGAACCCCCAAATTTGCTTCAAATGCTTTAGCTGAAATTTTAGGGGCCATAACCAATATGCAGAGAAATATCTTTGGAGGCTTTGAAATACAGAATAGGTCATATTGATAGAATGTGACTTCCAGTTCCCCACTTAAAATTGGATTTTCACATCACCTCAGGTTTGAAAATCCCCACTTTTTGTATGGTATCTTCCTTAGGCAGAAAACAGAAATGGGGAAGGAAAAAAGAAGTATAGGCAGTGAATAAATCAGGAGTTTTTTTCAGAAGTAGTGAAGCAAAATTTCAGCATTCCCCCAGGCCTTTGTTGTTCAGTCGTTCAGTCGTGTCCGACTCTTCGTGACCCCATGGACCATAGCACGCCAGGCCTTCCTGTCCTGCACTCTCTCCCGGAGCGTGCTCAAGTTCATATTCATTGCATCCGTGATGCTATCTAGCCATCTCATCCTCTGCCGTCCCGTTCTCCTTTTGCCTTCATTCTTTCCCAGCATCAGGGTCTTTTCCAGAGAGTTTTCTCTTCGCGTTAGGTGGCCAAAATATTTGAGCTAAAGCTTCAATATCTGTCCTTCCAATGAGCACTCAGGGTTGATTTCCTTTAGGATGGACTGATTTGACCTCCTTGCAGTCCAGGGGACTCGTAAGAGTCTTCTCCAGCACCACAGTTCGAAAGCATCAATTCTTCGGCACTCAGCCTTCCTTATAGTCCAGCTCTCACAGCTAGGGATGGCGGAGAATTTCTCCACGAATCTCCGGGAGGCTGAATGCCAACGCATTCGGCCCTCCGAAATTGGTGGTGAAATTCTCCGCCGGGCCCCCCCCCCCCAGGATGGGACTTACCTCGTGCGAATGTCCCTCTTGGCGGCGGGTCCCGGCAGTGGTTCGGCGGAATTTCGGCGGGGGCAGCGGCCGGTCTTCTGACCGGCTGCCGCCGCCGCCATTGCAAAATAAAAAAGGAAAGTAAAAAAAAAAACCCACACACCCGTGATAGGCTACGTAACGATTTACGTAGCCTATCACGGCTAGATTTCCAAAGTCAGCCGTGATAGGCTATGTAAATCGTCACGTAGCCTATCATGGGTGACTTTGGAAAAAAAAAAGCGCGTATGCATTCCTTAGTTTGGCACATCTAGTCTAAGTAAAGATTTACATAGACTACGGCGAAAATAAGGGCAACGCAAATAGCATGCCCTTATTTTCGCCTTAGTCTACGTAAATCTTTACGTAGACTAGACGTGCCAAACTAAGGAACACAAATGGCGGCGCCCCATGGGCACCGCCATTTGCATACGCGCTTTTTTTTTTCAAAGTCACCCGTGATAGGCTACGTGACAATTTACATAGCCTATCACGGCTGACTTTGGAAATCTAGCCGTGATAGGCTACATAAATCGTTACATAGCCTATCACGGGTGTGTGTGTGTGTGTGTTTACTTTACTTTTTTTTTCACGGCCGGGTAGATGGGGCGCTCCTCCCCGGCCTGAATTTCGGCAGCGAGGGATGGGGCGCCTCCCCCCCTCGCCTGAACTTCGGGGGGAGAACCGAAGCGCCTCTCCCCCACTGCGAAGCTGTGGGACCAGGTATGTCCCTTTCGTCCATCCCTACCCACAGCCATACATTACTACTGGGAAAACCATAGCTTTGATTAGACGGACCTTTGTCAGCAAGGTGATGTCTCTGCTTCTTACTATGCTGTCTAGGTTGGCCATAGCTTTCCTCCCAAGGAGCAAGCGTCTTTTAATTTCATGGCTACAGTCACTGTCTGCGGTGATCTTGGAGGCCAAGAAAGGAAAATCTGTCACTGCTTCCATTTCTTCCCCTTCTATATGCCAGGAAGTGATAGGGCCAGATGCCATGATCTTCGTTTTTTTAATGTTGAGTTTCAAACCAGCTTTTGCACTCTCCTCTTTCACCCTCAACAAGAGGCTCTTGAGATCCTCTTTGCTTTCTGCCATTAGGGTGGTATCGTCTGCGTATCGGAGGTTGTTGATAATTCTCCCAGCAATCTTAATTCCGACCTCTGATTCATCCAACCCGGCGTTTCTCATGATGTACTCTGCATATAAGTTAAATAAGCAGGGTGACAATATGCAGCCTCGTTGTACTCCTTTCCCAATTTGGAACCACTCGGTTGTTCCATGTCTGGTTCTTACTGTTGCTTCTTGAGCCTCGTACAGGTTTCTCAGGAGACAGGTAAGGTGGTCTGGTACTCCCATCACTTTCAGAATTTGCCACAGTTTGTTGTGATCCACACAATCAAAGGCTTTAGCGTAGTTAATGAAGCAGAAATAGACGTTTTTCTGGAATTCTCTTGCTTTCTCCATGATGCAGCGAATGTTGGCGATTTGATCTCTAGTTCCTCTGCCTCTTCGAAACCCAGCTTGTACTTCTGGTAGTTCTCGGTTCACATACTGCTGAAGCCTAGCTTGTAGGATTTTGAGCATCACCTTGCTGGCATGTGAAATGAGCTCAATTGTGCGGTAGTTTGAACACTCTTTGGCGTTGCCCTTCTTTGGAAATGGAATGTAAACTGACCTTTTCCAGTCTTGCGGCCATTGTTGAGTGTTCCAAATTTGTTGGCATATTGAATGCAGCACTTTAACAGCATCATCTTTTAGGATTTTAAATAGCTCAGCTGGAATACTGTCATCTCCGCTAGCTTTGTTGTTAGTAATGCTTCCTAAGGCCCACTTGACTTCACTCTCTAGGATGTCCGGCTCAAGTTCAGTGACCGCACTATCATGGCTATCAGGGACATTCAGATCTTTCCTGTATAGTTCTTCTGTGTATTCTTTCCACCTCTTCTTAATCTCATCTGCATCTGTTAGGTCCCTGCCTTCTTTGTCCTTTATCATGCCCGTCTTTGCACAAAACGTTCCCTTGAGATCTCCGATTTTCTTGAAGAGATCTCTAGTCTTTCCCATTCTGTTGTTTTCCTCGATTTCTTTGCATTGTTCCTTTAAGAAGGCCTTCTTGTCTCTCCTTGCTATTCTCTGGAACTCTGCATTCAGTTGGATATATCTTCCCCTTTCTCCCTTGCTTTTCGCTTCCCTTCTTTCCTCAGCTACTTGTAAAGCCTCATCAGACAGCCACTTGGCTTTCTTGCATTTCTTTTTCTTTGGGATAGATTGAGTTGTTGCCTCCTGAACAATGTTACGGACCTCCGTCCATAGTTCCTCAGGCACTCTGTCTATCAGGTCTAATCCCTGAAATCTATACCTCACCTCCACTGTATATTCATCAGGGATATGATTTAGGTCATACCTGAATGGTTTAGTGGTTTTCCCTATGTTCTTCAATTTAAGCCGAAATTTTGCAACAAGAAGCTCATGATCTGAGCCACAGTCAGCTCCAGGTCTTGTTTTGACTGACTGTATAGAGCTTCTCCATCTTTGGCTGCAAAGGACATAATCAATCTGTTTTCGATATTGACCATCTGGTGATGTCCATGTGTACAGTCGTCTCTTGTGCTGTTGGAAAAGAGTGTTTGCTATGATCAGCGTGTTCTCTTGGCAAAACTCTATTAGCTTTTGTCCTGCTTCATTTTGTACACCAAGGCCATGCCTGCCTGTTATCCCAGTGATTTCTTGACTTCCTACTTTAGCATTCCAATCCCCTATGATGAAGAGGACATCTTTTTTTGGTGTTAGTTCTAGAAGGTGTTGGAGGTCTTCATAGAACTGATCAACCTCAGCTTCTTCAGCATCAGTGGTTGGGGCATAGACTTGAATTACTGTGATATTGAATGGTTTGCCTTGGATTCGTACTGAGATCATTCTATTGTTTTTAAGATTGTACCCCAGTACTGCTTTTCCCACCCTTTTGTTGACTATGAGTGCTACTCCATTTCTTCTAACCGATTCTTGCCCACAATAGTAGATATGATGGTCACCTGAATTAAATTCGCGCATGCCTGTCCATTTTAGTTCATTGATTCCCAAGATGTCAATGTTCAATCTTGCCATCTCATGTTTCACCACCTCCAGCTTACCTTGATTCATTGATCTGACATTCCAGGTTCCTAAACAATATTGTTCTTTACAGCATCGGATTTTCTTTTCACCACCAGACACATCCACAGTTTAGTGTCCTTTCAGCTTTGGCCCAGCTGCTTCACTCTTTCTGGCACTACTTGGAAATTCCCTCTGCTCTTCCCCAGTAGTATATTGGTCACCTTCCGACCTGAGGGGCTCATCTTCCGGCGTCATATCTTTTAGCCTTGTGATACGTTCCATGGGGTTTTCTTGGCAAGAATACTGGAGTGGGTTGCCATTTCCTTCTCCAGTGGACCACATTTTGTCAGAACTCTCTGCCATGACCTGTCCGTCTTGGGTGGCCCTGCACGGCATAGCTTATGGCTTCACTGAGTTACGCAAGCCCCTTCGCCACAACAAGGCAGTGATCGATGAAGGGGCTCCAGGCCTTTACCTGTTTTGAAAGAATATCATGGTGGAGTGGAGAGGGCAGAAGATGGTGAATGATTGTTCAAAGCAAGTAGGCTCTGGTCCAGGAGTGGGTAACCTTTGGCGCTTTGGATGATTTGGCCTTCATCTCCCATCATCCCTCACCATTGGCTATGCTTGCTGAGGCTGTTGGGGGTTGTAGGTAAAAACATCTGGAGGGCCACAAGTTGCTTGCCTCTTATCTACTCCCTCCTTTGTGGATCAGGACTGCAATCCTGTACAAACTAATCTAGAAGTAAGCTCTATTGATTCCAAATGGGGCTTACATCTGAGCAGACACCCATAGGATTGTTTGTACTGTAAATTGGCAGAAGATGAAACTACAGCTGTTTGCCTGCCTGCTGGGCAGATATATTATTGGCAGAAAAAGTTCAGAAGGTCACAGGAGCCTGAGGCTTGCTCAGAAAGCTTACAGGAGGCAAGAGAGGTGAGTTTAAAATTTCCATATGTGATTAGATAATCCAGTTGGCTGTCTTAGGAAACAGAAGGAAAGTCCTTTCACTGTGATGCAGTAATTATTTCAGTTAGCAGATTAAAGTTTGATCTTATGACCATCTTTGCAGCTCTTATGCTTGCAATGCACTTCTTATCTTATTAAAATTACTTCCATACATTCCGGAATTAACCCTGGTAATATCTGTTGACTAGTACCAATTTGTGAAGATAGGTATTTATCTACTTTTCTATGTGTTCTATAAGGCTGCAGTGCTTTATCTTGTCATTAGCTTTTCACCCAGGCTAGTGATCCTTTGCTGAATTGAGGGGAAGAAGAAGAAGAAGGCATCTGGAACTAGGGACATGTAAAACCTGTCATTTTATTTCCAAGGAATTTTCCACTTTTCTGCCCCATGGTTTTGGATATTTAGGAAAACTTGGCAAGTGCTTTTAGATACTGTGGGTGTAAATCAGATGCACATCTGCATGTGCATCCAAATGTGAATCTGCCCATTGCTTCCCATGGGATGTACATCCAGAGGCATATTTGGATGTGAATCCCATTCTTAAAGCCCATTGGAGGGATGCTTCCAAAATTCTCTTTCAAAATTCTTCATGGATTTTGGATTTCCAAATTACTTTTTTTTTAGGTGGAACCAATACATTCAGAATTTGCCATTATTATGATTATGATTATTGATAGCCATTTTCCATAAATTCCTTACAGGTGAACAAATTGGAATGTGTAGTCTTCATCTGCTGTCCATGCTAAACATACTTCAATAATTTGCAGCAACTTAACCAATACCTAAATCAGACTCTATTTATATTCAACAGAAGCTTGAACTGGAAAAGGAGCATCCAGGTATATGCAAACATTTCATCAAGACAACATGTTGTTCACATGACAGATTAATAGTGGGCGGGGAGGGCTATTCTCTGACCTCACAATTGAACAAGTGTTGATAAAGAGTGTGAAAAGTACCAGAAATCTTACATATGGACAAGGATTTGGAGTCACTCAGTGATTCATGTGTCTCCTGTCATAGCCAGCCTGTGCAGAAATCATTGGTATACCAGAGGAATTAACAGGGTTACTGTATCAAACAAGTGAATATCACAAGGACATCACAAACTTAAGGCAGGAGAAAGACATGCATATTATCTGTTATTATCTCTGAGACAGACACCTGTTCAGCAATGATGTATCTCCATGAAACATAGGAAATGGAGTGGCTGATACAGCAGTCTATTGGGGATCAAATTTTGAGGTCAATGATAAGTGAGTGGGGGAAATTTTTCACCATTTACATTCAAGAAGATCAGATTGTGATGCTTACTCCAGATATAATACCGTGAAGATAGGATGTAAACTCACACATCCACAGTTGTTTTACCAGTGCCTAGCTTTAACAGCAAACTTCATAAACTAAGTTATCTCTCATGTTTCTAAATAAGAATTATGCCATAATAACCCATCATCACTTTTTGATCAGTCAGGACTCCTGAGAGAGGCATATAAACAACTTCTCACTAAACCATAGCAGCCATAGCAGGTAGTGAAATGACAAAATGGTCATTTGAGGATCCTCAGTATGTTCTAGATCAGAGGCCTTATTACTTAATGTATCTCCAGAATCTGAGAATTCATTTAAGCCCCACACCACATCGGTTCAAACCTATAGCCCTATGCTATGTATGTTTACTCAGAAGTAATTTCCATTGTGTTCAAAAAGCTTACTCCTAAGTAAATGGACAGCATTGTAGCCTTACTGCTACATCTGCACAGAATCTGTTAGTTAAGTATTATTACATAAGGGTTTCAAACACCTTACTTTTGTGGAAGCTGCGTCTTCTCAAGACTCATCTCTTCATATAGGCTTTTCCTGAGGTGTGTCCCAGCCAGCTATGGTCTCCAGTGCGTATTACAGTGTTTGTTTACTGCTGATTAGCATTTATTTATTATTGTGTAGTTTTATTATGTTTCATTGTTGCTTTTGATGTAATGACATTGTATGTTCACCGTTTTGATACCTCTGTGGAAAGCGGTATATAAATCTGGGTAATAAATAAATAAATGTGAACTGCCCAGAGAGCTTTGGCTATTGGGGAGTGCAGAAATGTAATACAATAAAATAAATACATAAATAAAAATCCTCACAATTTTTGGTACTGGCATTTGTGGTCCCATGCAAAAAGCCATCTTCAGTCATCATTACTGCTTCTAATAGTGAACTTGGTCCTTTGCCTATCAGCAGGGCAGTGAAACAGGGCTACCCACAGGCAAGCTAGGGGTTTCTGTATACTAGGGGACTTCACAGCTGTGCAGAAAAATATTTGCAGATAAAAAGAAGGAGAAGAAACAGAACAGCTCAGTGAGGACTGGGCATATTCATTATTCTTCAGGAAACATGGAATGTTGAAGGGGAGCGGTGGTGAGTTGAAGAAGAGTGCAGGGAAATTGGTCTGATTCATGGTTTACAGTATGCTGGAGTGGGGGAATTAGGGTCTAGACTTTAATCCCCCACGTCACCCCTTGGTAAGCTTTTAATGGCTCTTTGCAGCACATTGAAACTAAATTAGTGGTGGAGGCAGAGACAGATTAATCTGAATTGGAAGATGAAGAGTCTGTTCTCATCCCAATCACCCCTCCAAGGGCTTTTCCAGCTGCAAAAGGGGAAAGCCCCCAACAGCTTTGAATATCCTGAAATTGGGTGTGTGAATATAGTCAGTAGATGGGTGCAATGAAGTGTGCACCCCTGACTCCAGTTCCACCCCCAAAATAACAATCTCCCTCTCCCCACACTGTACCTCTCTGTGCAGCTTCCTACTCATCCAGCTCTGAACTTCAGCATACAGGGCAACTGCACTATAGTGTTAGACTTCTGTGGTTCAGCAGGACAAGCTGAGCAGGAAGGTACTCAGATAGCCCTGGAGCTCAGTGTTATAGTGCTGGGGGTGGGGGGTGTCCCAGTTGATGATCCCCCCTGCAATTCCTTACAGGCCTCCCAGTTCTTAGGATTTGGTTTGAGATTGTGTGGCAGTGGTCATATGCATGGATTAATGCAGGGTTTTTTCCTTGGTGTAAATAGACTAGAAAAACCACATAATAAACGTATAAAGGATTGCTGCATAGTTTGTTTTGCATGGAAGATGATTATCATTTAGGTGATGGCATTTGCAGACCAGGTTGGGCGGGGGGTGGGGTGGGGAGAGCAATACATTTTAAAAAGATAAATGCTGAATATCTGGTTATCCATTTCAAAATGCGTTCATCACATATCTTTAAAGTATAAAGGGCTGTAGATGGGGTGAGATAGCAGTTGTCGCTGTCCAGTATGTAGCTATTTGGGCAGGCCAGTATCAGGGGTCAGGGGTTGAGGGAGAAGTTGAACTGGTAGTGTTTGTCTTTTTGACTGACAGTCTGGGGAACTAGTCATACCCTGTTTACTGCCTGGCAGGGACCAGACACTCCTTGTTTTCTTCCTTGATGTACATCAGTTGGACAGAACCAAAATGCAATATGCTAGAATTGTAATTTCTGCTCAAACAACGGAAGACTGTGTGTGCGCGTGGGCGCACGCATACACCTGTGCCTGCAGGCATAGTTTTTAAGTCTGCCCAGGGTGTAGAAATGACTCTGATTATGGATTCCAGATCTGCTATGTGGTGATTCTGGTTAAGTCTTAGAATGCAGGGATAAGAAAACATTAGGATCTAGCAATTTCCATGCTTACAGCACTGCTTAGAATTAAGGTGCCTTCTAGATTTTTTAAAAAAAATTCATTTTTCACTGTATTATCTTTAGAATGGTGCGCTAAGGAGATTTCTTTTAGCAGGTAAAATTAAAATATGGAAGTGTGAAGGGGGCACGGGCGAGAATCAAATGAAAAATTCCGTAAGATCAGTCCTGATTTCAATTGTCCTCCCCACCCCTCCCTCGAACTAACCTGTACCAATTAACTTTGATTTAAAACATTACTTCTAAGGGAAGATTCTGCGCTTTTCCTTCCTCCCCCCCCCCCCCCGCGGGTAATTTCCTCCTCATCTCTCCCTCCGGTCTGCAGCCCGTTCGCTGCTGTCGAACTGCACGCAGGCTCGGAGACCCAGTCTCAATCGGTTTGCGGGGAGGCGTGACACAAAGTTAAAAAGAAATAAATCGAATGAAGTCAGGCACTCTTGAACGGCGGGGAGGGCTGCGTGTGTGTGGGGGGGGGGTGCAGGAGAGGGAGGGGGGACGAGTGCGCGGATGTGCGTGACGGGGGAGGAAAAAGGAGCGGGGCAGAGCAAACTCTAACGTGGTCTGTCCTGCTACCGAACTGGGCTCTCTCGCTCCCTCCGGCGGTCCCCCCACCCCCCAACGCAGTCGGTCCGCTCTGATTGCGGAGACGTGTCTGGCTTCTCAAGCAAAAGCAGTGCGCAAGCGCAGGCTGCCCCCCCCCCTCCGCGAAAATGCTTTTGGACGTAGGAAGGGGATCGCCCTGTCTTTCCCTGCCTCCCCATTGCCCCCGCTCTGTCTCTTCTCCTCTCCCCTGCCTTTTTACCCCTGCCTTCTTCGGAATCCCCTCCGCTTAGCCTTGCCTTACCCCCGCCCCCCCCGGCCACCACCCCCCTCTCTCTTTTTTGGGTCGGGGGGACAATACATGCGCGGTTAGTGGGAGGGTCGAAATGTTTCGCTTCTCCTCATTCCCTAGGAAACCGCGCGCGCGTCTCCCTCCCGCCCACCCCCCAAGCGCCGAAAGGTCCTTCCCTGAAGCCCGACTAGCCTGTTGAGCGAACTCCTTTCGCTATCTTCGTCCTCTGTATGCCTTCTCTCCCCCCCACCCCACCACGGTCCTTTCCTCCTTTCTGCGAGCCTTCAAGCCTCGGGTCGAGCCCTTTCGGGGGCATTAGGAGATTATCGTCCCTGGAAGCTCCAGAAGGAGTAGTGCGTGGTGTGTGCGCGCGTGCGTACGTGTGTGAGGAGGACAGTCGGTTGTCCATGTAGCGCAGGGAGCGGACCCAGCGAGTCAGGAGGAGGAGGAGGAGGAGAGGGAATAACCCACAAAACAAAACAGAAACGCGCATTCTTGAGCCGAGCAAGAGCGACTTCGCGCTCTCCGCCGCGCCTCCGGCTGCCCGAGAGTCCCCTCTTCTGAGGGGGTCTCTCAGAAGACTTCTCCTCCTCCTCCTCCTCCTCCTCGCAGAAGATTTCTCCGCTGCTGCGCTCGCGTGCGGCGGCGGCGGCTTCGCTCGTGTGTCGCCTCAGGTTACCGCTGCTCTCTTCGGGGCTGGCTCGCGCAGCCGAGAGAGCTGCTGTGGCGTTGCTCCCGCCGCCGCCGCCGCTTTCCCGCGTTGGCAAAAAGGCAGCCGCCGCCGCCGCCTCACCTTGTGTCTCTCATGAGCAGGGCGAGGGGAGCGACAGCGGCCGAGCCAGCGGAGGAGCTCCCCTTCCCCGGGGTTTATGAATGGCCCTGACATGGAGGAAATACCGTTTCAGAAAGTCAAGAAGAGCAAGAAGGCGAGGAGGAAGAAGTGCTGCCGCTGCTGCTGCTGCTCCGCCTCTCCCGGGCCGCCGGCGCGGCCGCCGCCACCGCCACCTCCATCGGCCGCCGGCAGTAGCGGCGGCGCCGCCGGAGCGGCGGCGGCGGCGGCGGGAGCCGGCGGAGGCGGAGGGAGCCCCCCTCCGCTGCCGCTGCTGGACGCCGTCGCCTGCGAGGACCAGTTCGACTGCAAGGAGCTGGAGTCGCTCTTCCAGAACTACAACCTGAAGCTGGAGCAGACGTCGACGCTCAAGGCGCTGGCCGTGCTCATCGTGCTGACGGCCGGCCTGGCGCTGGTGGAGCTGCTGGCGGGCCCCAGCCTGACCATCTCCAAGGGCTCCCACCCGGTGCACTGCATCATCTTCCTCTCCCTCTTCATCGTCACCAACGTCAAGTACCTGCAGGTCACCCAGCTGCAGCAGATCGTCAAGCTCACCTTGCTCTTCAGCTTCACCTTCGCCTTCCTCTGCTGCCCTTTCTCGCTGGGCGCCTACGGCATGGAGCCCCCCAACGCTCCCGAGCAGGGCATGTGGCAGCTCATGCTGGTCACCTTCGTCTCCTACGCCCTCCTGCCCGTCCGCACCCTCCTGGCGGTGGTCTTTGGCTTGACGGTGGCCGTCTCCCATCTCATCGTGGCCGCCACCTCGGTCAGTGCCAGGAGGCAGCCCCTCTGGAGGACGGTGAGTGCTCCCCCAAGCCCCTTCATCTCGGTGCCCCCTCAAGAGGGAGGTGGGGGAACAGACGCAGCCATCGTGGCCAAATATTGTCTTGCCAGGGGCTACTTAAACATGAGGGGCAAGGTGGTGGAATCTGCTTTTAAAACCATTGTTCAAAAAATTATTGTGATCAGTGCAGGCAGTCACAGGATTCTTGAAATAACAAGTTTATGGATTTCTTGTATTTGGCTTCAGTTTCAAGGGCCTCCCCAGAATGTTCTCATAGTCCTGGCCACTCACCCTATAATCCTGCAACCATGCAAGTGGTAAACTTTTTTTCTTAAAAAGGAAGTTCCTTTAATGGAATGACATGGGAGCCTATAGGAACCCCCTGCAGTTCTAAGACTTTTGACATCACAGGAGTTGGTGGTCTTGCAGCTTAGGCCAATATTTGGGATATGTAGTGAAGTGGTGGGAGTGCTCTCTGGGACATTGAGTGCATGTGAAAGAGCCTGTCTAGAGTATAATATCTGGTGAGGGCAAGTTATGTAGGATACAGAGAGTGGGGAGTGGCTTTTCCATAGGGGCCCTACTATCTGGAGCACATGTTAGTAGAGGATGAACAATATGTGTGAGTTATTGCTTTGGGTGTACAGAAAATGTGCACAGCTGGTTGGCCACTGTGTGAACAGAATGCTGGACTAGATGGACCCTTGGTCTGATCCAGCATGGTTCTTCTTATGTTCTTATGTAGTTTGTGTTTTCTGGGTATATACAATATCTGGTGCACCGTAGAATTGGTACACTGAAGAGTGTGTGTGTGGAGGGGGGGAGGGAGAGAGAGAATGAACATGAGTCTTGCATCATGTGTCTGCTTTTGGAGAAAACATACTTTTAAAATGTGTGATTATGGTTGATTTGGTGTTTGTGGTTAGTTGGAGAGTTGAAAATTGCCTGTCTGTGATGAATGAGATATGCACACTCTACATAGTACATAGTGTGCAGAGAGGGATATAGTTATCAACTCTTCATATATAACTAAGTTAGCCTCCTGATTAAGATATGATAAAGGTTGACAGTGAAGGACAACAAGGCTTGAAAGTGAACAAAAGTTTCTTTTTCTTTTAAAGGATTTGTACACCTCAGTAGGGCAAAACCACCGTGTTCTCAGGTCAAGGTCAGAGTATGTATCTCAATCCTGTGAATACTCTGTTTACAGTTTAGAGAACATTGACATCTTTCTCTCCCTAATTTCTTAGTCAAATTTATCTTTTCTTAAGCCCTCTCACGTCTTATTCTCCAGCCCCAGTGAGGAATCCCCCCCCTTCCTCCAGGTGTTCATGGGATTCCTAACCAATCTTCCCAGTAGCAGCTGCTTCTTCTGCCACTGTCTCTGCGCACAGTATTTACCATGTCATTGAATTTCCTAACAGGCTTTCCCACCTGAATTAATCCTATGGAAGAGCTTCTCTGCAGCATCTTTAGGAATGTGCTGCAAATTCCCCTCCTCCCCACACTCAAGAGCAGCTATTTATAGTCCTGCAGGGCTTCCTCAGGTGTCCATTGCCTTTTAGACTTGTACTGGGAATAAGGGAAGAGAAAAGGGAAGGTCTGCATATTTGAGACTACTGGGCCAACATGAAAACAGGGTGATCTTTTAGATTCTGTTCTAAATCTGAGTTGATTGTCAATGAGAAGAGACAATACCTACACGGTGGGAGGTGTTATTTGTTTGTGGGGTTTTGGGGGCAGTGCCGGGGTGGTGGTGATGTTTTTTTAAAGAGGAATAGCTGTTTGGGGTCAGAGAATCTATTTTTGAACTGATAATACAGCGGGAAACAAAACGGTTGCTTTCTTCTAATTGTGCTTTCTGAGGTTGTTTTCCCTGGCTGAACAAGACTGTCATGACACACAAACATAAACACCCTCTGCCACAGCCACGAATACAACCCACGGGCATAGACATGAAGTTGTGGTCGCTGGTCTGTATGTTGGCATCCCTCTGGATTTCTGAATGCAGGGTCCCCTAACACCCACATATGTGCACACAGCAGATACACATGGAGACATTTGCAGCCAGGCAAGAGGTGGGTTTACAGGGACATACAGGATTACTCTTGGCTCACTGCTGCTGAGCTGGTAGACAAAATAAATAGTGTATTTTGAGGGGAGAGCAAGAGTGAGTGAGCAAGAGAGGGAGAGAGAGATAAGCTGAGCTTTATGATTTACCCAGATAATCTGGTAGTCTATTTTTAAGTGCATGATTTAGAGATTCAGCAAGAAAGGGAGAATATGTGAACAGCTGAAATTTAAAGAATAGTGAAGGCCCTTTACTGTAAAAGTGTCAGCTTCCATGCCAGCTTCCCAAACTAAATGCCCAGTTTTCAGTGAGGACTGTAGGATTTGCATGTTTAAGAAATATTTAAACATTTCCCCCCCAAAGAGTGTGATACAGAGCACACTCTTGATGTGGTGTGAATCTATTGCCTTTAACAGCACCTGCTGTCTTTTAAGAAAGAAGCAAACTTTCCTTACTGTTTCTGTTTTATATTGCTTAAAATAAATGGTATTGTTTTGACAAGTAGCAATTTCCCAACTCTTTTGCTCACATGTTTGGCCTCTTTTCTGTTTTTTAAGCAGGTAAATGCAACTCCCTTAAATAGATCTCCAATGTAATTTTAAGCATGTTTACTTAGAAGTAAATCACTGAGTTCAGTGACTCTAGTAGTAGTCCCTAGTAGGAGCGTTTGGGACTGCAGCTTTACTGTATAATCTTAAATGGGGTCAGGTGGAGAGGAATGAAGTGGTAAATCTACTTGCTCAACCAAAAAGCCTTGCTGACTTGCATCAGCCAGGGTGGAAGGTGTGTGGAGCAGTTTTGCCAGGCTTTGCACCACCATTAAAAGCAGTGGAAGGGAGGGGAGCAGCTTTGGATCCAGCACATCCTATCCAAAACAGGCTCTGCCCTGTCCCACCTTTGAAATGCATTTCAGGGCCTTATGCTTGCTACTGCCAACAAGAACACTGCCACGCGTAACTTTTCATCTGTGGAGCTTTCTACAGGTGGAATTGGGTCACTGAGGCAGACAGAAATCCCACCCACCCACTGCCAGCAAAGCTCCTGTCCACCAGCTAGAAGGTGCCTCCACTCCATCTTAACCTCACCCAGCAAGCAGATCTGGGGAGTTAGGATTGCTCTGCCTATTGGCAGTCAGTTCTCATTGACTTCGACAGGATTTAAGCAGCCTAATTGTGTGTAGGATTGCACCCTTAGGCTTCAGTCCCTAGCAAACCTACTTGGAAGTAAATCCTATTTAAATCAGTGTAATTGACTTCTGAATAAACATATTTTGCACGGGGGTTCAAAGCTCTTAAAAGATGCTAGAGTTTCATGTATAAATATTCTAATCCTTCCCAAAGTGAATTTCAGAGGGCCCCTGGTATGTTAATGTTCCTCTGATAACATTAGGCAGAAGAAGCCTGGCATAAGCCAATTGAAAAACAGCTGTCTGGGTAACCTGACATGTATGTATGTATGAATGATGTGTAGATAATGATTTATATTTTAGATGATGAAAAGTGAGGTGAGGCAGATTCTAATAGCCATAAATGTCAGGTGGATTCCCTAACTCCATCAGTCTTGACTATCTTTCCATTTTGTGTTCACGTACCTGTTTTGTTGCCATATGGAGGACTATAGTCATGTGTGCTAGCTAAATAACAGGAGTCATCATTTTAAGGCCAAGAAAGTCACATGACTGCAAAATAAACCATTTGACAATGCTAAAGACTTGAATAATACAGGATCAGTAGTGTCTGTTACAAAAAATTCTCATTCTCTGGAGTTTTAAGTGAAAATTATGTAGCAAAATGGAACATAACTTTGAAGGATCATTTTAAAGAAACTGAAGAGTTTATTTTGCTTCTTTGTAGGTGAGCAGACAGAAAAAGAAGTATCCAAAATTTAATGTGTTGTTATCTTCATTAGCATTCAAAATAGGGCAGAGATCCACACATAATCCTTGAAGCAGAAAACAGTTGTATGAGTCCTAAGTATACTACTGCTGCCTCCAGGATTCTGGAGACTTTGAGACAAAACACCCTCATTGATCTCCCTTAACCTGAAATACATGGGGCATACAAACTGAGAAGTCTCTCATCTCTGCGAATAGCATCTCTGTTGGAGATGTGAGCCCTTTGGTGGTCTTGGAGACCCAGTAAATCCCTAACATTGCAAATTTGCACTGAAAATTTACTTCGCCATGCAGAACCTGTTCACAGAAATTGGAGACATATGAACCAATCAGTGCCAGATACCCATGCGCTAATGACCTCATTTTCTTGGGACAGTGACTGAGTTAAATATGGCTATAAGGGGAACTCAAGTATTTAGAGAGAAGAATTTTGTAGAGAACGGGAAGGGAGGTGGGTACATATTAGGGAATGTAGAGAAGTGGCTGGAGAGCAAGGAGCTACGCTGAAAATAGGCAGGGGGTGGTCCCATGTATTTTGCGGCATTGAAGGAGCCTCTTGGCTCTTAAAGGAGCAGAACATATGGGTTTCTGTTCTTAAAGTTCTGTATCGTTGAGGCTCAGGCTTGTAGATGAGTAGCTTGCCAGAGAATTGTGTCATGAGGGAAACAAAATCATGGCAGTTGGTTGTCATCTTGTAATGAACAAAAACATCTTGCTTTTGATAAGACATTTGTACAGCAATATTCAATTGTTTTATATATGACTATGTATTGCCCTTTGTTTCTCTTTGCTTGTGGTGTTTTGTTTTGTAAAAACATTAAACAAACATTATACCCATCTGGCAAAAATTGAATGAAAACTTGATCACCTGTTAAAAAGTGATCAAGGTTGGCATCTTTTAGAGGTTATTGAAATTAAAGGACACATTGATTCTCATTGCTTTCTAGATAATGCACTCTCAGCAGTGAAAGAATAATCTATAATACAATATATTTTGCATTGTCTGGTTAGCATTTTTCTAATTGTGTTAAGGGAGAAATAAATGGCAGGCTGAGCCTGTGAGTCTGTTGTCACTGGGAAATGTCTATGAAGTCAGGTTCCCTTGATGTAGCTGACAAGAATTTAAATCTAATGCTGCAACCACATCTATTGTTTTAAACTGAGACTCCAGTTTTCTTCCAGTTACTGTTTTTGTTTTAGATGACATAATTACCATTGTATCACTTACTAACACAACCTCTCAAGTAATTTCCTTTTATGCTTTCATATGTCCTTCATGCTTGGGAAAAAAAATATGACTATCCCATACTCATTTACAAGAAAGCTTTTGAAGGAAAAGGGAGGAGTAGTCAGTGAATGTGACACTCTAGGGCATCAGGCTAGGGAAGGCTGTATGTGTATTTATTTATACCTATGTAACTATACATCTAATATAAATAAATATATAGATGTAGATAACATCTTAATCAGAGAATATATAGACATAAGGCTGTTGTATGCTGATGGGAGCAGTGGGCATGAATGGGATGGCTGTCAGGTTTTTGAGGAAGCATGCCAGTGAAATAAGGAGTGAAAACATTGTCTAATGAAAGAATGTCCTAAGTACTCTTGTATTTTCCAACTTCATTTTCACTCCCCCCCTCAATGCTCCCCTTTTCTGATTTATGTTCAGAGCCCCTTTCAAAATATTCATAGGCTGTTTGAACTGTGTGATCCATCAGTGATGACTTGGTGTTGAGAGGCATCTTCATGTTAAATAGCATGATGAGTCATTAGTCTATGTGGTTTCTTATTGGCTGTCTTGACTGCTGTGGTTTGGATTTCCTGGAGGCTATGGTGGCTTTGGAAAGAGAAATATTAAAGTTGGCGCGTGTCTACCCTTCTCCCCCTGTGAGAAACACACTATGAGTTTTAGGCTCTCTCAACTTCAGAGAAAGTTGTTGTTTTGATTAGCAGATGAAATAACTTCGTTTCTGAAAAGAAGCACAGAATGGAACAGAGTTTATGGATCATGTAGTTAGGATTGGTCATTTAACTCGTCCAATGTCAGTCAGACTTCAAATATGTCAGTCAAATAGCCAATCAGATATCAGTCAAACAGCAAATAATTCTTAGCATTAGTTTAGAAGAATAACAAAGAGAGATTTGTGCTAATTGTGAAAATTCAAGTTAACTGTTAAGAAATAATTATGAAACAATGAAATAGAATTCTACAATGTCATGATCGAATTGTATTTATAACTAAAATGTTATACATAGAAATAATTATGTGAATATTATGTGAATAATATTCAAGGCATTGAACAGTTCTTTGTGGTTTTTATTCTGGATCCCTTTGGATAGCCCAAACTATTATAAGTTTTGTCTAAAACAAATAAAACACACATAGCAAGTATAAAAGACCAAAGCCATTTTAAGAATGTGGTTATGGTTCAGGGAAGGGGACGCTTGCTCCTGAGCGTGCTTGTGTACTTGCTTTATGGCAGGTTTCCCATACCTGGTGGTTGTAGATCATCAGCAGAAGGTGGACATAATATAACAGTAGGTCTGCTATGTTGATCAACTGAAAAGGTGCCCTGCTTCACTGAGTAGCAGGTTTTTAAAATCATAAAAACTGCCTTCTCCCTCAAAAAACAAGGGAATGCCTTTTCTAAGATGCAGTGTGCGATTACACAAATCTGAATAGTTTAAAAACAAAGTATGCCTTTTGTTTCAGAATTTGCTTTTATTTGTTTGCAGATTTAATTAAGCAATTAATTGATTGATCAGCTAGAACTCACAAGATTGATCAGCCAAGATTTCTTTAATCTGGTGATAATAGCTCTAATAAAAAGCGGATCCGTAACAAGTTCTTTAACTGTGATGAAAGTCCAGTTTTGCAATTTGAATATCATATATCCATAATATTGAATCAAATGTGGTTCGACCATCAGTCTTGCCCCTCTCTTCACACGTCAGGTAGGTTGTTTAGATTGTTCATCTTTTAATGATTTATTTAGGGTGTCATATGTATGTGTACTTTTGGTATCCATTCATTTGTCACAGTATTAATTTTTTAAAAGTGCAAAACTTCTCTATCCGTTAGGGGAAAGGTGCCTTGGTGATGCCGATCCGTGCTAAGCACAGTGTCTGCTGCAGATTTGCAGTATAGGGTTTCTTGTTTGTTTTTTTAAGAACTTGACCCAGGAAAGGAAAAGAAGGTCTGGACTGAATGTAGTAAGGGTATGTCCACATCAGCCCCATTGAGGTAAAATATTACATCAATTGGCAACATCACTTTTATTCAGATTTTACATGAGATTTTATTGCCTCAGCAGAAGAGCTGTGACAACTAGAAATTAACAATGAGATTACAACAAAGGGCAATATAATGCAAGTTATATCAGTAATGAAACTAAAGACCATCAAATATTGACTTCATTTCCCTTTAAAGCAACCATAAACTTTTGTACAAACTCCTATCAGCTTTGGCAATGCATGGGTTCTAGTCCCCACTGGGCCGTGAAGCTTGGGTGACTTTGGGCCAGTCACTGGCTCTCAGCCCAATCTACCTCACAGGGTTGTTGTTGTGAGGATAAAATGAAGAGGAGGAGGTTTGTGTATGCTGCCTTGTGTTCCTTGGGGAAAAAAGGCGGGATATAAATGCAATACAAATCAATAAATGTGGCAAACCTGATTTCTTGGGTGTGGGATGAATCAGGATTTGATTCATCCAGAAATTCCCTGGTTTTAAAAGGTGTTTCCTAGGACACAGCCTGGCTCTAAAGCAGGGGTGGAGAACCTGTGGCCCTTCAGATGTTTTGGGCTCCATCTCCCATCAGCCGCAGCTAGCATGACCAGTGGTCAGAGATAATGGGAATTGTAGCCCAAAAATATCTGGAGGGGCTCTGCTCTAGACTAATCCAAACAGTTAATTCCTAACCTGTTGACTATAGCAGACAAAAAAAGGTAATACAACAAATCCTAATTCAGTTGGAGCCACAAATACATACGTTGCCCATATTTAGAATATTGAAAAAAAACAAACCCTTCATATGGATCCATACAGGGCATTTCATTATTCAAAGAAGGTCCATGGGAAAAGGGAAAATGCTGGGTCTATATTCCGAGCTTTCAATCTCATGAAGGAGGAATACATTGGAAATCCTAAAAACTAGGGAGTTCCTTTATTGATTCCAAGCCCCTTCAGACAGATGAGAAAACGCAAATAGAATTGCATTGGTTCAGAGTTTAGAAGGGAAGCAGTAGATCCTTATTACACTTTCTAGCCCAGTCATTATATACCTGAAAATGGGTCATAGTTGTGATGTTGGAAAGGAATTTGAGCCTCAGAGGGAGCAATCCTATGGCCGCTAGATACTGTCTAGAGGGCCATAGGATATGCTCTCTTCCGGGAACCGATCTCGGAGCCTGTGCTCCGAGGTCGGTTCCTGGAAAACTGACCTCCCCCCATGTCCGCGCTGCCTCAGAGGCAGCACGGAGAAGCCCCATCCTCCACGCTCGGAAGAGGAACACGGAGCGACTGAAAGGGGGCGGGGCTGGGGGTGTTCCAGGGCGGGGAGAGCGGAGCTGCATATACAACACATCTTGTGTGTTGTACACGCAGCCTCCTCTCCCGGTCGCCCTCCCACCCCCCGTGGCTAGACAGCCAAAAATGGCTGTCTAGCAGAAAATAGCAGGGCAGGAGAGGCGTGGAAGGAATGACACCACCACCCCGTACCTGTCCTGCCTTGCTTAGGATAGGCGGTTGCATCCGAGTTCGGAGGTGGCCGCCTATCTTGATAGGATTGCACCCTTAGAGTTATTGCCAGAGTGTCTGCAAGGAAGGTTGCCCATCATTTTTAGGATCCTAGTGATACTTAGGACTTCCTGTATTTGTGGTTATTTATGCCAATTACTCCTCAACATTGGGTTGGATCCAGACTCAATTATACTTAGAGTAGACCCATTGAAATCAATGGGACTTAAGTTAGTCATGACTTCAATGGGACTGCTGTAAATATGAGTAAATCTGGATCCAAGCTGTTATCCTGGTTTTTGTTACCACCACTGATTAGCTCCTCTTTAAAAAAATGATTATCTGTCTGTACTTTATAAAATGCTTGTTCTTGCACTATATCAGCTTTCTGCACCCTGATGTCTCAGTTGCGATCTTACTACTGTGAGTTTTTACTTTGTTCACTGATATGTATATTGTTTGTTATCTAAGATGCCTTTGAAAATATATTTCATATTTCCAGAAATATGGTTTCCTTTAGGTTTTTCTTCTTTCCGTATTTCCATTAATATATGTAGCTGGAAACCAAGGTAGCAGTTCATTTTAGCTGAAGATAGAACCTTGAATTTATACACAAAGCAGAATCCAAGAAAAGAAAAAGAAAGAATGAGAGGTCTACCTTGGCTATTAAAAGGAAAATAGCAAGATACATATGTTATGTCCAAAATCAAGAAATATCCTAACCAGAAAGGTCCTCGTCTAATGAAGTACCTCTAAAACAGCTACTTATTTGTGCTTCAATATTAATCAGATGAAAATAGTGTTCTGTTATGTGTGAATGCTTCAGCCCTTTAGGGCACAATCCTATGCATGTTTAGATGGAAAAAAGTCCTACAACTCCCAGCATTCCCCAGCCAGCTGGCTGTAGAATGCTGGGAGTTGTAGGACTTTTTCCTGTCAAACATGCATAGGATTGCACTCTTAGTGGGGCAGAAAACAGGCAGCAAGGGCAAGATGGGTCATTGACATGTCCCTCTAACGAATTTTGGTAACCATAGATTCAAAATATGCACGTTTTCACCACCGGGAAACATTATTAGTCTATACATCATTGTGTGTTATTTTCTCAGCATGTAAATTTGAAGAAAAAAAAAACCTGCCTTCATTTCATTGGGTACTATCATACTTCCATTTTCAATTCAAGTTTTGTTAGTGTTTAACTGTATCCATTTCATGGCTCCCCTTCATGGATCACTGCCTTGTTGTGGTGAAGGGGCTTGCGTAACTCAGTGAAGCCATAAGCTATGCCGTGCAGGGCCACCCAAGACGGACAGGTCATGGCAGAGAGTTCTGACAAAATGTGGTCCACTGGAGAAGGAAATGGCAACCCACTCCAGTATTCTTGCCAAGAAAACCCCATGGAACGTATCACAAGGCTAAAAGAGATGACGCCGGAAGATGAGCCCCTCAGGTCGGAAGGTGTCCAATATGCTACTGGGGAAGAGCAGAGGGCATTTCCAAGTAGCGCCAGAAAGAGTGAAGCGGCTGGGCCAAACCCGAAAGGACACTCAGCTGTGGATGTGTCTGGGGGTGAAAAGAAAATCCGATGCTGTAAAGAACAATATTGTTTAGGAACCTGGAATGTCAGATCAATGAATCAAGGTAAGCTGGAGGTGGTCAAACATGAGATGGCAAGATTGAACATCGACATCTTGGGAATCAGCGAACTCAAATGGACAGGCATGGGCGAATTTAATTCAGGTGACCATCATATCTACTATTGTGGGCAAGAATCCCTTAGAAGAAATGGAGTAGCACTCATAGTCAACAAAAGGGTGGGAAAAGCAGTACTGGGGTACAATCTTAAAAACGATAGAATGATCTCAGTACGAATCCAAGGCAAACCATTCAACATCACAGTAATTCAAGTCTATGCCCCAACCACTGAGGCCGAAGAAGCTGAGGTTGATCGGTTCTATGAAGACCTACAACACCTTCTAGAACTAACACCAAAAAAAGATGTCCTCTTCATCATAGGGGATTGGAATGCTAAAGTAGGAAGTCAAGAAATCACCGGGATAACAGGCAGGCATGGCCTTGGTGTACAAAATGAAGCAGGACAAAAGCTAATAGAGTTTTGCCAAGAGAACATGCTGATCATAGCAAACACTCTTTTCCAACAGCACAAGAGGCGACTCTACACATGGACGTCACCAGATGGTCAATATCGAAATCAGATTGATTATGTCCTTTGCAGCCAAAGATGGAGAAGCTCCATAGAGTCAGTAAAAACAAGACCTGGAGCTCAGGTCTTGAGCTTCTAGAACTAACACCAAAAAAAGATGTCTGTGACTCAGATCATGAGCTGCTTCTTGCAAAATTTTGGCTTAAATTGAAGAACGTAGGGAAAGCCACTAAACCTTTCAGGTATGACCTAAATCATATCTCTGATGAATATACAGTGGAGGTGAGGAATAGATTTCAGGGATTAGACCTGATAGACAGAGTGCCTGAGGAACTATGGACAGAGGTCCGTAACATTGTTCAGGAGGCAGCAACGAAATCCGTCCCAAAGAAAAAGAAATGCAAGAAAGCCAAGTGGCTGTCTGATGAGGCTTTACAAGTAGCTCACGAAAGAAGGGAAGCGAAAAGCAAGGGAGAAAGGGGAAGATATACCCAACTGAATGCAGAGTTCCAGAGAATAGCAAGGAGAGACAAGAAGGCCTTCTTCAATGAACAATGCAAAGAAATCGAGGAAAACAACAGAATGGGAAAGACTAGAGATCTCTTCAAGAAAATTGGAGATCTCAAGGGAACGTTTTGTGCAAAGACGGGCATGATAAAGGACAAAGAAGGCAGGGACCTAACAGAAGCAGATGAGATTAAGAAGAGGTGGCAAGAATACACAGAAGAACTATACAGGAAAGATCTGAATGTCCCTGATAGCCATGATAATGCGGTCACTGAACTTGAGCCGGACATCCTAGAGAGTGAAGTCAAGTGGGCCTTAGGAAGCATTAGTAACAACAAAGCTAGCGGAGATGACAGTATTCCAGCGGAGCTATTTAAAATCCTAAAAGATGATGCTGTTAAAGTGCTGCATTCAATATGCCAACAAATCTGGAACACTCAACAGTGGCCACAAGACTGGAAAAGGTCAGTTTACATTCCAATTCCAAAGAAGGGCAACGCCAAAGAGTGTTCAAACTACCGCACAATTGCGCTCATTTCACATGCCAGCAAGGTGATGCTCAAAATCCTACAAGCTAGGCTTCAGCAGTATGCGAACCGAGAACTACCGGAAGTACAAGCTGGGTTTCGAAGAGGCAGAGGAACTAGAGATCAAATCGCCAACATTCGCTGCATCATGGAGAAAGCAAGAGAATTCCAGAAAAACGTCTATTTCTGCTTCATTGACTACGCCAAAGCCTTTGATTGTGTGGATCACAACAAACTGTGGCAAATTCTTAAAGTGATGGGAGTACCAGACCACCTTACCTGTCTCCTGAGAAACCTGTACGAGGGTCAAGAAGCAACAGTAAGAACCAGAGATGGAACAACCGATTGGTTCAAAATTGGGAAAGGAGTACGACAAGGCTGCATATTGTCACCCTGCTTATTTAACTTATATGCAGAGTACATCATGAGAAACGCCGGGTTGGATGAATCAGAGGTCGGAATTAAGATTGCCGGGAGAATTATCAACAACCTCCGATATGCAGACGATACCACCCTAATGGCAGAAAGCGAAGAGGATCTCAAGAGCCTCTTGTTGAGGGTGAAAGAGGAGAGTGCAAAAGCTGGTTTGAAACTCAACAATAAAAAAACGAAGATCATGTCATCTGGCCCTATCACTTCCTGGCATATAGAAGGGGAAGAAATGGAAGCAGTGACAGATTTTACTTTCTTGGCCTCCAAGATCACCGCAGACGGTGACTGTAGCCATGAAATAAAAAGACGCTTGCTCCTTGGGAGGAAAGCTATGGCAAACCTAGACAGCATAGTAAGAAGCAGAGACATCACCTTGCCGACAAAGGTCCGTCTAATCAAAGCTATGGTTTTCCCAGTAGTAATGTATGGCTGTGAGAGCTGGACTATAAGGAAGGCTGAGCGCCGAAGAATTGATGCTTTCGAACTGTGGTGCTGGAGAAGACTCTTACGAGTGCCCTGGACTGCAAGGAGGTCAAATCAGTCCATCCTAAAGGAAATCAACCCTGAGTGCTCATTGGAAGGACAGATAATGAAGCTGAAGCTCCAATATTTTGGCCACCTAATGCGAAGAGAAAACTCCCTGGAAAAGACCCTGATGCTGGGAAAGAATGAAGGCAAAAGGAGAAGGGGACGGCAGAGGATGAGATGGCTAGATAGCATCACGGATGCAATGAATATGAACTTGAGCATGCTCCAGGAGAGAGCGCAGGACAGGAAGGCCTGGCGTGCTATGGTCCATGGGGTCACGAAGAGTCGGACACGACTGAACAACAACAACAACAACAAATTTCATGGCTCTTTTTTCTTTGGTGTCACTTTAGTCTTGGGTGCTTTTAGGTTTTCTGAACTTCAGATTTTTATTTCTTTGTCTTATCTGCATGCATTTGGTTGCCCATGTTCTTTGGGCATGCTCTTCTGTTGGAGATCCGGTCCCTTCCAGACTTCAAGAAACATCTTAAAATGCATTTGTTCCTGTTAGCATATACTTGGTTTTACTATCAGTTCCTTCAGTTGTTTTGTTTCCTTTTATCCTTGTGCTATCTTATTTATTAGAATGTAAGTATTTGAACTGAGCCATGTATGTTGCGATATAGTACTTCATTATTATTGACACTTAATACACAATAAATATACTTATAATAATTCATGCCATAAAATCTAATTTCCAGAAAATTTATTTCAAAGTTCTCTGTATAGAAAAGCTGATTGATCTACTTGCAAAAGTTTAAAAGTTTGATGTTTTTGTAACCAGACCTGTCAAACCTATCCCCTAGGTCAGGGGGTGCCAGTCATTGATGCTTGTTAAACCCACCTGGCAGGAGCAAAATATTTGATCCTTTCAGCTTCAGTCTCCTAAGGGCTCTGCAGATGGTTCAGATCAATCCTGATATCTGCACTTAACTCCCATAGAAACTGAACTTTACCTCTTTACAAGCATGCCCTGGAAACTGCCCACCCATTTTAGAATATGCAGTTTTATGACATTTTACAACTTATAGTGTGTGCGTGTGTGGTAGGAGTGTACGAAACCCCACTTACCTGGCTCTGCTGGGGTCCACGGCAGGGGGGAGGCGATCCGGTCCTCCCCCCGGAATCCTCGAAGGGGGGGAGGTGATCCGGTCCTCCCCCCCAGAATCCTGCCTGGCTGGCTTCACTCTGTGGAGCCGCTGGCCGGGCCAATCCACAGCGGGGCCTCCATCTGATGCCGGGCTGCTGTGGACGCAAATGGCGTCCCCTACGCCATTTGCGTCCCTGCTTTAGCTGTGATAGGCTACGTAAATATTTACGTAGCCTATCATGGCTAAAGCGGGTACGCAAATGGCGGCTATGCCATTTGCGTCCCTGTCTTTTGCCATGGTAGGCTACGTAGATACTTACGTAGTCTATCATTACTTACTTCCAAAGAATCCGGCCTCACTGGAGTCGGTGGCGGAATTCTCCAACATTCCTAGTGTGTAGTTCTCTTCACACCTGGCATTTTATTCCACTACAAACTGTTCCTTTTGATTCCTGATCCTTTCCGGGATTTAGACTGGCCCTGTAAACAGGCATCTCTCATAGCCCGTCCCTCCGCATTATATCTTTCCATGGCTGGGCCAAGCTGCTGAGCTGCATGGATCAATCAGAACAGAAGGGGGCTGCTGGCTCCATACCCCACCCCCTCCCCTCCCCTGATCATTGGTTCCTGTAACATGATTGATGGCTCCGCCCCATCTCTGCACTCCTCCACAGCAGGAAGGAAGTCAGAAGTGATCCGGATAGCAGGCTATGAGAGCTGATCCACTCCTTCCTCCGAGGGAGAGAGAGTCTTCTTGGTGGCTCAAGCCATCTCTAGCAGCCCCCCCCCCCGCTGCACGGGGGACACCTCCTTCATTAGACCCGGCTTGCTTCCCCCCTCCCCGTGTTGCTGTTGCTCTTCCCCCTTATTCAGGATTCCAAATGACCCTGAAAGGTGGGCTAGGAGAAGAGACAGTGGCTGGCTAGGTGGATGGGAATACTATGGAAAACCACCTCAGCATTACTGCCTTATCTAAAACAACTCCACACCCCAAAAGGAAACTATTAAAAATGACATTTCCAAGCTCTGCATGATGAATTTATTCAGGAGAGGAGGAAAGGCACTTTTAATACCCATTGAAATCCTGTCAAGCCTTTCTCCTGTGTGGCTGAGATGGGAGACTCCCCCATCCACCCTGGGAGGAAAAAAGCCCATCATTCTGGTGAGCAAAAAGGAGAAGAAACAGTCAGTGAAGTCAATGGGAGGGGGAATTTCTAGGGATGTACGAAAGTCCCTTACCTGATCCTGAAGCTTGATTCACGGTGGGGGGGAGGTGCTCCGTCCCCCCCCTGAAATTCTGGCCGGGGGGGAGGTGCCCCGTCCCTCCCCCCCGAAATTCTGGCCGGGGGGGAGGCGCCCCATCCCTCTGGCCGCGAATCCTTCTGTCCTGCTGGGACGCAAATGGCAGCGGCCGTAGCCGCCGCCGTTTGCGTCCCTGAAGTCAGCCGTGATAGGCTACGTAAATGTTTACATAGCCTATCACGGCTGGGTGAAAAAAAAACAACAGCTGCGTGTACGCTATTTGTGTTCCCCTTATTTTCGCCATAGTCTACGTAAATGTTTACGTAGACTACATGTGCCAAAATAAGGAATGCAAATGGCGGCGCCCATGGGCACCGCCATTTGCGTACGCGCGGGTTTTTTTGTTTTTTTTTCCACTCAGCCGTGATAGGCTACGTAAACATTTACGTAGCCTATCACGGTGTTTTTTAAAAATCTAGCCATGATAGGCTACATAAATCTTTACATAGCCTATCACGTTTGTTGTTGTTGTTGTTGTTTTTTAACTTGGAAATGGCGGCAGCGGCAGCTGGTCGGAAGACCGGCCGCCGCCGCACCGCCACCGGAGCCACCGCCGCCAGGGACATTCGCACAAGGTAAGTCCCATCCCGGGGGCGGGGGCGGGGGGCAGACCGTTTCTCCACCAATTTCAGGGGGCTGAATGCACTGGCATTCGGCCTCCCCGAGATTCGTGGAGAAATTCTCTGACATCCCTAGGAATTTCCAAGTAAATGCATTGAAGGGGATGTACTCCTATGTATGCCTACTCAGAAGCAAGCCACACAGTTTTCAGTGGCACTTACTCCCAGGAAAGCCTTACAGCCAGTTAATTTACCCAGAAGTAAGCATTGCTGTGTTCAAGGGATCTCAGCACCCCTGGTGGAATGGGAAAGAGGCAGAAACGGTCACTGGAAGCCCGATCAGTGACCTTCCCCCATTCCCACCAATTTGTTGTCATGACAATGTTATTCAACACTGCCCGGCATCACCCCGTAGCACACACCCACACAAAGTGGGACTCGGCGCTAAAGGGGAAGTAAACAACAGGGAGGAAATGGTGATTTCGGTCGCAAGCACAGAAAATGCCGGGTTTTCCTCGTTCTCAGATAACATGGAAAGAGAGAGTGGAAGTTGTGAGATAGCAGCAGGAGAGCAGTGGCGTCATCTAAAGCTTCCTTAAAAACCAGTGATTAAAGAAGAACGATCCTGCTAAAAAACTCAGGTGTGAAGAGAGCGTGTGTGTGTATCCCTTGATAAAGAGAACATCTCAAAATTAATCAGGAACCTAAACACTTATGCAGCTGTCTTTTTTTGTTGCTGCAGGAGGAACTGCAGGATGTAACGTCTTTATATTTTACACGAAAGGGGGGCAGTTTTGAATCCAGTGAACAATTCCACTCTAGAAAAGGTGGGGAAGTGCCACACACACCCAGACATAACTGAGACATTAGCAGGAGTGCTGCATGGGCCAATAGCTTGGCTTCTGCATGGGCCAACCATCCTTTTTTAGTCTACCTCTGCCCATAGTAAACCACATTGCAAATCCCACCCTACTGTTCTACCCAATTGGCTAGCCTGGGTGGATAGCATCCCAGCAGACCAGATTGCCCTGTCTCCTCCCCTCTTCCTCTGCCCCCAACTGACTGACTTATACAACCTGGCAGCACCCATCCCACCTCCGTACTCTCAGTGGTCTGCACACTCACAGTCCAAGGATCCTGGGTGAGCAGACTATGGAGGGACCACTTTCCCTGAGGCCATTGATCTCCCTGCTCACCCCCTCAGAGCCCCCCCTGAGGCCAGCTGAAGCAAGATCATACTTGGGTGTGGGTAATGGTTCCCATCTTCTATTACCTAGTAGCAAAGACACAACACATGTGGCAAAGTCATAGCCTTTATTGAACAGCATCTGGGTTGGAGGATACCCTGAAAAGGAAAGAAATTTGTGTGGTTGCCAACCAGTTAGCCCAAGCAGGGCTCCTGTGCTTTGGACAATGACCCAACAGTAGGGGTGGACGAAAGTCACTTACCTGTCATCGAAGGCCGTTCATGGTGGGGGGGAGGCGCTTCGCTGCTCCCCCCGTGAAGTTCAGGCCGGGGGGGAGGCTTCCCGCCTCGCCCGGCCGAAATTCAGGCCGGGGGGGAGGCTTCCCACCTCGCCCAGCCGAAATTCAGGCCGGGGAGGAGGCGCCTCGCCTCGCCCGGCCGCGAACGCGAAAGTAAAAAAAAAACACAAAAAAATGCCCCCTGATAGGCTACGTGACGATTCACATAGCCTATCATGGCTAGATCTGCAAAGTCAGCCGTGATAAGCTACGTGAATCGTCACGTAGCCTATCACGGGTGACTTTAAAAAAAAAAAAAAAAGCACGTACGCGAATGGCGGCCCCCATAGGGAGCCGCCATTCGCGTTCCTTATTTAGTCGCCGTAGTCTACGTAAATGTTTACGTAGACTACGGCGAAAATAAGGGCAACGCAAATAGCGTTGCCCTTATTTTCGCCGTAGTCTACGTAAACATTTACGTAGACTACAGCGACCAAATAAGGAACGGGAATGGCGGCTCCCTATGGGGGCCGCCATTATCCGTACACACTTTTTTTTTAAGTCACCCGTGATAGGCTACGTGACGATTCACGTAGCCTATCACGGCTGACTTTGCAAATCTAGCCGTGATAGGCTACGTGAATCGTCACATAGCCTATCAGGGGACGTTTTTTTTTTCTTTTATTGCAATGGCGGGGGCGGCAGCCGGTCAAAAGGCCGGCTGCCGCTCCCGCCCCGCTCGAACACCCGACGAACCGCCAGCCGGACCCGCTGCCGGGAGGGACATTCAGGGAAGGTAAGTCCCGTCCGGGGGGGGGGGGGGGCGGGGGGCGGGTGTGTGTGGAGGATTTCTCCCCGAAACTTGTTCGGGGGGCCGAACACGTTGGCGCTCAGCCCCCCGAAGTTTCGGGGAGAAATTCTCCGCCATCCCTACCACTGAGTCTGTTTACATGTGCTCCCCCCCACTCCTCCCCGTATCTGAGTCTTCCATTATCTTTTATTGATCACACTCCTCTTCTTGCCACTTTAAGTCTTTTCACAGAGGAAACTGAAGCGGAACACAACAGGGTAATCTGATAGCTCATTATCTGCGATATATTTAAAAATGGAACAAAGGACATTTAGCAGGAGGGTCAAGGCAGGGTCCTGCATCATGTAAAGAGCCCACAAAATTCCGTGAAGGAGCAATCTGAATTGCAGGATAAAAGCTCCATGTGAAGGAGCCCTTAGCCTCCCCCCATGGAGGAGGGGGGAGACTGCAGTGACTGTGATTACACAAACCACTTCCCTTTGCAGTGGAACACTGTTTGTGTGGCAACAACAGCTTGCTATGCTCCATGTTTCTGGTCTGTAATACCAAAAGACAAGAGTGTTCATGAGTGTTTGGCTAGCACTGGCAGTGGTGGGAAAGGAGGGCCTGGCCTTTGCCGGTAGTGAGCTTGTCCACATGTAGGGATAAGTGCTTTCCCTGTATGCAAGACAGTGCTCTCTACTGTGGTGGGGGAAAGAGCAGTGCAGTTCAGACAAGAAGCTGTATAACCATACGGCAAAAGAGATGATGGAGAGAGAGAGGAGACAATTGCAGCAGCTCTACTTTGAAGCATGGTTGCCCTTTTCCCTTGCTTATTTGTATGAGCTGCCCTATCCTGGCACCCACAATGAGGGTTGCTAATGGGTATTTATGTCTGGAGTCTCAAGGAGAGGTACTGATAAGGATTCTCATTAGAGATGTGTTAGCAATATGCTGAGATCCCCGTGTTCTGGAGTCAGGATGTTCATACAAAGTGCCCTTTCTCCGTAGTTCCCCTCATCTTGTGAGCTGTGTGTGTGCACGGCACAAGAGTCAGAGAGAGATAGCTCCATGCTATATACCATATCATCTGAGTTATGGTCCTCCTGTATATTGTGTTGTGATGTGGTGCTTAGCTGCACTATATCTCATCCTCTGTTGTGGCAATATAGGCAGGCCGGTTGTTGACACAGGGGTGGCAATTTTCCCCACCTTTCCCACAGAAGTCAGTGGGAGGGAAATTCTTTGCGCCAGGTCTGGGATTGGTGTAAAGCAGCTGTGGGGAACATGTGGCCCTCCATATGTTGTTGAACTACAGCTCCCATCACCCTTAGCCAGCATAGCCAGTGGTTGAGGGATGATGAGAGTTGCAGTCCAACAACATCTGTAGGGACACACGTTCCCCATCCTCAGTGTAAAGTGACATTGTTGATAGGGCGGGGGTTGAGTGTTCATGGCCTGCCCTGAAGGAGTGTGGGACGGTATGTAAGTGTGCTCTTCCCTGTCCAGCAGCTCTGCAGCATTTTAGCTACTCTTCCAGTGTGTATTTGCTGTCAGAACAGCTTCACCGGTGTAGTTGTCATGGCAGTGGTATGTATCACCTTCTGCCACTACAGCAGGTCTTCTGCCAAATCCCAGAGCTCCTCGGCCAGCTGGACTCGAGTATAGGATTAAGGCTGCAATCCTTTACTAATTTGCTTAGGAGTCAACTCCCATTGAACTCAAAGGGGCTTACTTCTGAGTAGACCTGTATGGCATTGTACTGTTAATATGTTATTGTTATGATGTTACAAAAGGGGAGATGTCATTTTTTTTTATTTGCCCTGACATTTTAAACAATTGTATTTTCAGTTAGTTGAATAGGTATTCCTTTCAATTTTATTGCATTTTTCTTTAATGTTTTATGTTGTTTTTAATTGTATTGTCAATTACAAATTTGTATGTATACCAGCTGAGATCCAATGTTTGGATTAAAGCATGGTTTATAAATTATTTTAATAAAGAAGTGCATGCATACATTTCTCATTCACTTAGTCCAGCAAAAAAACCAGAACTTAACCAAAGCTAATAGAAATAAGATGTCACTCTGGGCATAAGATGTTACATTGCTTTGGACATAATTTAAGGCTTTTTTAGTTGTTGTCTTTTTCCAGTTGAGCTGATGCTGAATGAATTATGGCAGGCAGGACAAGTGGTGCTAGCTGGGCTAAGCTGGCCCTTAGTGGAAATGACAAAATGTGCAACAACATAGTACTAACATGACTCTTGAGTGCCCCATACCTTACAGGCCTTTCAGCTGTTTTCATCAGCTATGTGTGCTGATTTTATAGGTCATTCCAATGTGGATTGAGAACTGCTACCCGCACATGGTATTAAGTCCAAACTGGAATTGAACAGAGATGAAATATTTTATGCTTTTGTCTTCAGAATTTCCCAGTACTTTAGGGAATGTATTTTAGAGAGCAGCTTCTCCTTGTATGTGTACCTCCCTCAACACTTAGGAGAGGCTTTGCTCTTCATTCTTTCTCTTGCTGAGATAAGGGGCTTTTCTACATGAGACATTTATCGTGAGTGAGCCTGTCATTCCCTACTCACAGTTGTTTATGGGTTCTTTAGACAACATTGTGACCCTCCAATTTCACTTCTGTGCCTAACCAACACTTTCGGTGAGTCTTTTTAGAGCAGGGAAAATGCGGCGTTTAATTGTGAAAGTGAAAGAGAATGTGATTTCCTCTTGTGTATTCATGTTATTTCTCTGTACCACAGTGCCACTTAGAGGTTATGTAGTGGAAAAGCAGGAAAGGAAACACTCTTTGTGTAGTTCTTGGATCTCAATTCTATGATGAAACCAGAAGTAGATGCAGTGGATTAGCAGCCGATTAACAGCCTCATCTAGAAAAGTTCAAGATCAGTTTGGATGTGGAGGAGAGTGGTGGCACCTAAGCTTTGGAACGAGATGTGTATCGTCTCTTTATATCCTTTTAGTTTGCAAGTGAAGACATTAATATTTTCTGATTAACACTCTGGTCTACTGCTGGCTGTTTTTCGTGCTGTTTTTATATGGTTGCTGCTGTTGTGGTTGTTATTTGGGCTTCAGACTTTGAAATTGAGCTGTGTTTGGATTTTCATTCTTTGATTGCTGGTGTTGTTTGTCATCATCTTCTTCATCCCATACTTTAAGTAGCAAGTCCACACATTTATAAAGTATATAAATAGTAGTACATAACATGGAAGGTACTACTGTTGCCGCTATATTTACTGCTTGAGTGTCTTGTGCTACATTCTTCCAAACACCCATTGATAGCTGCATGATGATTCAAACTTTAAAGTTACTTTTGGGATTGCAGACATGTAGAGTTTTAAGGGATGGGAAGAGATAAAACATGTTAAATGCTTGCCTCAAGATCTGTTACATAAATATATTCCATACCATAGTCTTGGTTTCCTATACAGCATATAAAATTCCCCAACAACAAGGTATCCAGTCTGTGTAATAGGCCTAAGGTGTCTAATTAATTGTTTGCATGAGGAAGCTTGTAGTGATTTTATAGCAAATATAATAGTCTCTCTCTTTCTTGACTGAATTAATTCAGTCTGAATTAATTTACATTCTGTAACAGCAAATACATTTTTCAAGCTTCTGTAATTCCACTTATGAAGCTCTCTAAAAAGACTAAAGTAATTATCCACCCCCACAAAATTAGGAAATAAAGGTAATATTAATAAACACATACAAAGCTATGCTTCAGACATATATAAATTCAAGACGATTGACAAGTCAGGGGAGAATAGTTTGTTCGAGCAGCACTTAGGTTTCTTGCAGCTCTATTTTCCAGTTAAAGCTGAAACTAGATCCTGTATTTATAGTACATTGCAAGAACATTCAAGAGATTAAATTACCTTGCCATTAGTCAGGCTTTTTGCTGTGGTGAGCCCAATACTTTGAGGCGTGGGACAAAAACATCATCAAAAATTGTGTTATTTTCTTGTTTTATATTGTTGTATTTTTACTATTTGTTGTAAGCCACCTTGGGAATTCTAATTAGCATTGAAGGGTGGGGAATATGTTTTACAAATAATTGAATTTTTTAAAAAATGTTTTCTCCTACCACTAGGAAATTTTTCTCAATCATATTAACCCAGTTCGCACATCACCAGGGCAAATTGTGGGTTATTTAACCCATGATTTGCGGGAATGCATGCTGTGCGCAATCTGCTTCTGCTTTCTGTAAACAACCTCCAATCAGAAGTTGTGAGCATGACATCTGAACCCAGACTGCTGGGTTGTTTAGGGGCTAAACAACCCAGTGCTTAACCCATCATTTGTTGTTGGGTTAACCACTGGGTTGTTTAGCCCCTAAACAACCCAGCAGTCTGGGTTCGCATGCCACACTCACAGCCTCTGCATCTTTCGTAAATCTTTAGGAGTTATGCTGTTCTTTGTTCCCAACTGGCCTTGCTTTTGAAATTCCTTTGGATACTTTCTACATGTTTTAAAGTTTTCCTCTGCAGCCACAGGTGTAGAAAATTGTTTAATTGATAATATTGTGACTTGTCTTTCATGCCATTTATGCCTTTTATTTTAGTTGCATGCACATTGTTGATGTGTAGTGTTTATCTTTTTTGCCTTTTGCCTGTCTGCCAATATCCAACATTATGTCATGCTCTAGCGTGACCTAGGAACAAAACCTAGGATGGGGGTATCGAGATGAACTGGACTACGTAGTTAGTAGGGCTGGACTATGTAGTTAGTAGCAGGCTTGATTCTCAGTGGCTGGAATCGCAAGCGTTGGGGAATAATTTGACTAAACACCAAAATTGCCTGGGATCAGGGTATCTCTAGAAGCACCTCTTTCAACTTTCCTCACAAACCTTCCTGAGAACTCTCTCCTCTGTGTATCCTGGCTGTCTGAGGTGTGGTGAGTGGGTTTGAGCAAGAGCACCCTTCCCAGCAGTGACCAGAAAATTTCTGCTACATAAGCAAAATAATAGGACTATAGACCAAAATTCTTTTGGGGTAAGTAAAATCCGTTTATATCTTGGTACTCTAAATTAAGATCTCAGCACTGACCACTGATCTCAGTTCCCCCTCCCACAAAAAAATCTTCACTGGAGAGTTCATGGACCCTTCAGAACACCGTGGGAGGCTTCAGGGGGAAGGGTGAGTCAACTGAAATTGTCCCCCATCACTGTTCTGTGAAAGGGAGCACCTACTGTATCCAAGCCCCTTGGGAAAATTGAAGGAGCCCTTCTGTTCATGGAAGGGCTACTCTGGATCCAAGCCAATATGTTAAACTGCAGCAATTTAAATAATTTACTGTTGGTTTTAATTCTAATTTTGTTGATTTATTTTAAAACTATGAGCCTTCTGTAGAAAGGCAGGATATAAATTATTGTAATACATATATATAAAAATAAAATATAATACTTCACCCACCCTTTAACTCAGACAATCAAGATATTTTAATGAGTGGCTGTGACCAACTGGTATGATTGTATCTTCACCCTACAAAGTAGGATAGGCTCCAAGACACCCTTTTATCTATATTCCTGTATTACATTATAAATGTAATATTTATAACTCTTACAGCATATTAATATTCAACAAGTCATAACCTTATATTGGATATTAATAGTTAACGTATAACCTTATAATCCAGGTTCATGGCTTTTATCTATGGAGAAGTATGGAGCCTTGCTCCAGAGCCTCCTTTAAATTTCTGAACAACCATGTGGCTGTGTTGCCAAGCAGTCCAGCACATGGGTAAGACCAACACCAGGCTGAGCAATAGAATCAAATCAACTCTAATTTACAATTCAATGTATCTGTTACAGAACCAAGCTGAGAGAAGCTGAGAAATAATCAGCTGCCTTTAAAATAAAATGAAACTAGCTTACTAAATCTTACTTATCAAAATCCTAATTCATCAAAGCAGCTTTCAGGCAGGGGAGAGCCCCCTTGGTTATCTATGTGAAGACAAAGAAAAGGTTCTACAATACAATGCAGGTATTTCTGTGGGGCCTGGGCAGCTCTTAGAGAGGGAAAATTCAAACTGACCAACCAACGGGGGGGTGGGATGCATCCTCCAGGTGGTTTTGTACAGTACCGAGTTTCTACAGTGCCTGTTTTACATAAACCGAGGTCGCCTGGAATAACCTGTGTATGAAGAATGTATGAAAGTGGAAGAATAAAAGAAGCTAATAAAATAGGCAGATTTCAGTTAGTATTACTGGGCAACCAGATTTAAATAAATTAATTATTGGAGATGGCAGATGAAGGGAGTGCGTAGACATGCCCCCCTGCCTCACATAGTGAAACCCACAAAAAAAAAATCTTCACATGTGCTAAATTATATTTTGTGATGAGGAAATGGCATTTCTAATTCAGCTTTGTAACGCGGCTATATTTTTTAAAGGAAATATTCCTCAATATATTCCACTGCATATTCACAGGCAATGGCCACTTCACTTTAAATCACTCTTGTGCCATTTTATTGTTGATGAGATAACAGTATGGGGAATGTCAAAGTCAGGGAGAAAAATCCCTAAGCTTTCCCCCCTCCAACACCATTAGTAGGCTTGACTCCTGCCCTATTTGTCATTCAAGTGTGTTTTTAGATGTGGTTTCCAGCTGTTTCAAATCAAGGGCATGCTTGCATTTAAGAGATGAAAAGTGTTCCCCCAACTGAGTAAGTGGAGGAACAGGTGGAAGGAAACTGGCTTTAATGATACTACTCTTCCACCATTTTGGAAGCCTCATTTGGTTCTGCTGGGTTTCATCCTTCAGTTTCATTTTGGGGGCTGCTTTTCTTGGGTAGTAGTGGGAATCTCCAGGGAATATGGTTGACACACTCTATTTTCTGAAATCATTTTGCCCATAGCCAATCCATAGTTACTTGCTGTTTTTCAGTTGTAGGTGAAGCAAAGTGAATTTGCCTTACTGTAAAACACGTTGAGGATTTCGTTATACATAGATCCTCGGGCTTTAGACAACAGCACCAATATTTATACAAAGGCTAAGGCTAATGTGCAGCCAGAGTGGTAGTGCTGGCAAATAGGAAAGCTGCTAATTCCCAATCAATTACAATGAGAAGAAACAGGCTTTCATAAGCCTGTTCTAGAAACATTATGGAACACTTTTTACTAAAGTATGTTGCGATATACCAGAAAAAGAGGTGGGAGGGAACATTTATTGCCTACAAAAAGGGATTGTGATGGCTTTTCTCAATCACTGAATAAAGTTTAAAAATGTAGAGCTGGGCTGTGGACAGATTCATGGGATGTAAAATGGTGGGAAATGGAACTTTGGAAGAACAGTCGTTGTTGTGCAGTTGCTGGTTAATGTTAATTGTGTTGTAGTAATCCTGTAATGGTCAAAATTATGAGTATTTGTTATTTGTTAAACCGTTTCATGAGGTTGTTTAATAAAAACAAATGTAGAACAAAACTGTAGTGACCCAAGGCATTTTGGACAGAAAAGCCAAATGGCATCTCCTCCCCTCTAGTAGTAAAACTCTAATAAAGGGGGAGAGCAATCCCAAACAACATCTGGGGGGCGACAGCATAGTTTGGATCCCTGGATCTGAGGTCAGAGACAGTGCTCCAACCTCTGACCCAGAAGTCCAAGCTCCCTTCCTTCTGCAGCCAGCGCAGAGAGAACCGTGCTGGCTACATCTCCAAGCTTGAAAAAGTGACCTCAGAGAGGAGGGAAAGGGGCAGTTTTGTGGGTGGGGAGGGGAGAAACCGGAGAAGCAGGGATATAAGCCATTACAGCCTCATTTGCTCTCCCTCCGCCAAGCCCTAGCTAGATGGGGAAAACGTCTGACTAGCAATGTAGAGTGGGAGAAGCACAGAGGTGAAGATCACCTCCATCACTTCTCCCTCTTTGCATAAGATGAGTTCAGAGGCTGACGGGCATCTGGATAGGATTGCGCTCTAAATCGACATAATGTTGCCTTTTAATAGTACCACAAAATCTGCCACTGGAGCGGAGGCTGTCTTCCTCATCTGACCTAATGGTGGGGTCAATCCTGGGACAGCTGTTGGCTAAATTGTGCAGTAGAGATTCTTCGGTTCATAATTACTTTTTGGAACATAATTGGTATCTCTTTTGCAGCCAGGCAAGGTTAGCTGTGCAGGTACATGCCACAGTACCAGACTTCCCCAACCTAGTGCCATCCAGATATTTTGGACTCCAACTCCCATCAGACCAGGCCAGCATGGCAAACAGTCATGGGATGACAGGAGTTGTTGTCCAAAACCTATGGAGGGTATTTCATGTAAAGCCTAAGTTAAGTTAAAAGATCTCAGGTGATAGAAGTGAGAGAGGCTGAGAAACTACCGAGTCTTCACCAGTAATTGGCTCAATTAATTATAGCTCTTTATATATCAGGGCAGGCAAACCTTTTTAGCCTTGGGCACATTTATCAATTGGAGAAACTGTCATGGGCACTACTACAAAATGGCTGTTATGGTAGGCATGACAAAGGACAAGTTACCTGCCCCAAAGACTGAATACAAAGACCCAACACGCTAAACAATTTTGAATCCACAGTTTGCAGCACCAACAGAAACCTATTTCACAGCAATCCCACCCAGCTGCTAGTAAGAAAATGTGTTTTTTAGGGGTTAGGGGACCTTCGTGGGCTCGATTGGGGTCTGGATTATGTTGCTGAACAGAGAATGTTCAGAAATATAATTCAGTTCCCCCAAATGATTTCCAGTGGGTATGCCCATCATTAGGTGTAAACATTTAGACAAATCCAACTTGAATATTCAGACTTGGTAATGACTTTTGATTCCTTTCTCTTCTATTTACAATCAGTTTTATGAGACTTGAAAAAAAAGAGACTTGAACCTGCAGTCTTACGGTTTAACTGATGTGTACACAAATGCTCTAGAATAGAACCTTGTTCAGCCCAAGAGATTTCCACCCAGGAAACCTCTCAGTGCTCGCAGATGTCAGCAGTAGGTATGGTCAGAGCTCAAACTAGGCATGGCCAGAGTCCACCCCTATCTCACACCCAATTTCTCTCTCTCTCTCTCTCTCTCTCTCTCTCACACACACACACACACATCATCCACTCTTTTCTCAGCTGATCCATGCAGACCAGCTGAGGAAGGGGTATTTCTCAGCGCCCCCCCATTAACTGATCCATGTAGATCAGCTGAGGGTGGCATATTTTCATTCCCATTGTGACACACTGCATGGAGAGTTTTAACCTTCTCCACCCAGTGTGTCACAATGGGGATGAAAGTTGAGCTCTCTTCTCACCTCAGCTGAGGAGCAGAGAGAGTCCAGTCTTCATCTGCATCACAGCACACTGGATGGGACATTTTAAAACTCCCATTCCAACATGCCACAATGGGGAAGGAGAGGGGAGGTGGGAGGGGCATGTTCTAGGGGAGGGGGCATGGCCAGGGTAGTGCCATGGGTCAGGTTGGATAGCCTCATGGGCTTTATTATTCCTGTGGGTCGAAGGTTCCCCATCCCTGTTCTAGAAGTTACATTTCTTACTGAGGGTGGATGCATCCTGCTTCTAGTATGCATGCATATAAATGCATGCACATGAACACTAAAGCATCATACAGTGCACAGGTGGCCATTTCACCTATTGCAGAATATAAGTTATATTTTAAACTGCAATTGTATATTATTCAACAATTCTGTTTTTTCTAATATAGCATTAACCAAAAGAATAAACAGCATCTTGGAGTAGCGTTTCAGCAATGCATGATAGGAGTGGGCAGGGCTCAGTGACATTTATTACAAGAATAGGGGTGTTATACGTATGTCCCTGTATTCACCTGTGAAATGTTGATGGGTTTGCACTGGCTCTCTTTTTCTTATACAACACAAATAACAAATGGGCAGAGCAATCCTTCAGTCTCATTATGTCAGGGAGGGAGGAAGATACGCCATTGCTGTGCTGGCAGATCAGCTGCTATATCCAATGCATGTTGAGCCCAGGAAGGGAAAAACACACACCTAGAAAATACAAAAATGGCAGACACACCAGAAAATTTTGCCAGTGCCCACCAATCAAGGACTGTGCCACTGCCACCCACATGAAACCCACACATGAGGCAGCCAGTGAACTCATGACGAAGGGGAGAAGTCGCCAGCACACATCCCTGCACCACCACACAAACAATGCACAAGATGGCACCAGAACATCCCCCTCCATTTGTAGCATTACTGGCAATGACACTGCTTCTACCAGTATCCAGACATCCAGACATATCTGAGGAATTCTGCCAGTATACCTGTCATGGCAGCAGTATATTAGCAGAGCTTCTGTTGAAGGGCAATTCCATGAAAACAGCAACATAGATGTGAAAAATTAAAAATGGTGCAAACTGCCCCGAATTGGGTCATTTTGTAGAGAAATATTTGAAGATTTAAAAAATAATGCATGTTTAACCCATGCCTTGGCCATATTATTGACCAGAAAGTCTGAAATGTCTAACAAAAATACAGAGCTCATGGACAACAAAGAACCAACATGACCAGTAAAGAGAAATAAGTACAGTGCGCTAAATCTGTGTGATGTATCCTAAAGAGGGCACTTAACGGTTTTATTTTCTTCAATTAGTAAGTTTTTTTAAAAATGAACAAGGAAGAATGTTACTAGTGATTCTGTTATCATAAAATGTGGCTAAAGGTTTTACAAAGAGAAACTGGTGCAAAGAAAACTCCCAAGTCATTGTAAGCAAAAATAGTTTTCATGTCCTAACTTGACACAATACTTGCATTTATTATTATTATTATTATTATTATTATTATTATTATTATTATTTAAAACAGCTCTCCAAACTATATGGTAATGGACTCATTTTTCATAGTAGCAGAACTACCACAATCTGAGTAATTGAATCAGCTTCCTCTTTGGCTTGAGCTTGCTCTATGCACAATACAACAGAAAGTGGTCACTCTCCCATATTTGACTGCCAGCCACAAGACCACAGTCACTGCCAGTATTGTACATTGTGCTACAGTAGGCCTACTTGTAAGTATAAGTATAATATGAATTACCTTGATGACTAGTTAGCAACGCTATAAAATGTTACTGCGCAAGGTGATTCCATTACCTGTATATTTACTTTTCTTGCTTGCTACAGAAAAAATAATGAGAATAAAACATTGAATGTTAAGTGTAGTTTACAGGAAAAATCATTTCCTGTCCAAAAGCGTGCATTGTGCTGAATTTGCATAAGAATTTTTTGTACTAACTGCAGAAAGGGATATCCAAAAGAGATTATTTTGTTACTTAAGAATTTTGAACACTTCATATACGTCTATAATAGTTAACAATTTCTCAAAAATATGGCCTTATGATAGGAAATATTATCTTGGCTCTGGGTGTATATAGCATCAACTTAAAAATTGTTCATGGCTATACTCTGTAATAGTAATATGGGTAATTCCATTACCCTTAGAATTTTCCCAAACTCTTTAGCCTCAGCTTGTGATGATTGAGTATAGGATTTCACCCTTAGTTATGTGAAGGCAGATGGGCTAGTTCGTGGACTCATTTACAATGCTTACAGCTAAGACTGAGGCTCCTAAAGCTGAGAGGAGAACCTTTGCATAAGTATTCTGGGTAGAGATATCAAGAAATGTCAGTGCAAAATATCTTGCCTGCCTTGACTTAAAGTGTGGAATACTTGAATGAACTCCATATCCTCTTGCTATGCTGAGCTTGAAGCTTTGCTGATTCTACTTTGACAAGGCACTAGACAGAATGTTTAAAGTCTGATCTATTCAGTACATGTACTGATCAGACTATTTAAAAAGAAAGAGAATTCATCTCATGTTTAATTTTATCTTAGTTCAGTGTCAATGGATTAAACCTCAAGGGTTTTTCAGACTTCTGCAAGGTTCAGCTGATTTGTAGCTTCAGCTGTTTCTCAATGCAGGTTGGTAAACCTTTGTCAAAATAATATCTAGCTTAAACATGCATTTTTCATTCTCCTCCGCAAAGTATTGCTTTCAACACAGCTTGATTTCTGCAATTCTGTGTTTCTTCTTTCATGCTGACTTGCTAGTGTCTTTTAAAGCAGGGGCCACCCCACCCTACCCCAAATTCCTTTGCAAAGGGCATTTCTATGTAGGAATGTGTTTGGGTATATGCATGTGTAATGCTAAGTTATAGCTTGTTAGCCTCACTGTAGTTTTATTTCAGTGTCCAAACCCACCCTAGGCAACTATATGTGGTTTATTTTAGGGCAACAAACTCCAATTTGAAAACATGGTTTGTAGTAGGCGTATGAAACTTGGCTTTTGTTAACCATGGCTTATAATTACATCCAAACTGAGGATTCTGGCTTATTCCTGGGCACCATCTATTTGGCACTGCTTTGACCCCCACCCCGTCGCAACTGTGAAGCAATGCGGCTTCGAATCAGCAAGCCCTGCGATACACTTGCCATGTACTGCGTGCTTCCCTAACACACTCACCATGCCCTTTTTTTTTTGCTATTATACTGAAATGCACAGCTGTGCAGTCCCATGTGGGGGCATGAGACTTCAGTGGCTGTTTTGTATTTGAGGGGCTCTGCTGTGTCTTTCCATCCCTTTTTAGGTAAAAAGTGGGTGTTTGTGCTCCTTCATGTCCACACCATCAGTTTGTCAGTTCCCCAGCCTGAGACTCTCGCGATGGTTTGCGCTCACAAGCATGAGTGCCTAGCCATCACTCCAAAATGGTGGCTGGAGCAATGTTGGTCCTCCCCCAAGACCCCCCTGGCCCTTGGGTACTGAGTCCAAAAGCAGCCGTTGCAAAGATACGAAGCTGCAAAAATGTGCGAAAGTGTGATTAAATAGATGAAAATGCCCCTCTGTGCCTCTGTAACTGCGCAGCTGCGAAGGGATGGGGGGAGTAAAGGGTTGTCACAGAGTGACGCAGGCACTATGCATGCCTACAATATGCCCACTGCAAAATGCGAAGTCGGTTTGGGGCAGGGACAGATGGCTCACAAGCGTGAGGAAAACTGTAGCAAATGAAAAACATCACAGCAAAACGACTCCTTGGAACTCTGCATTTTCAGGGTGAAAACCATGGATGGCTGCGAAGTGGCAAATGTATCATGAGGGACTCGCACCCACCCTGGAGTAGAAGCCGGGTGTAGATGGGGCCCTGCTGGTCTGTTTTGGTGCCCTGCCCAAGCTGCTCATCAAGTAACAGATGTCTCTGAGGCAAGAGCAGCTAGAAAATAAGACCACTTCAGAGGTTAAGTGATGTTCACTGGCATGTTTTAAGAATAGCCCTTCTCACTTTGCCTGGGAACAGGCTCTTTTTCCCCACCCACATCCCTCTCAAGTCAGCTCATGTAGCTTCACAGCTGCTCTGAAACATGAGGAAAAGATAAAGGGAACTCTGGCTACTTTATCAATGCCTATCTGGGACTACATGTGGAAACAGAACTATGTCCTTGGCATGCTACCCTCGTTGTAACAAAAAAGCAGAGCGAGATCAGCATCCAAAGTAGATCATAAAGAAGAGAAACAGGTTTTCAGGATGCCAACCAGCTGAATAACCAGCTATCGCACACACTGATGTAGGCTAACGCTCTTCTAGCCACTGCAGAAACATCTGCAGCCCTTGCTTCTCTGACACTAGAGCAATGTCAGAAGAGGCAAAAAGGGGACATTCTGTAGGTGTGTTGCAGTGGATCCAGGGGAGGCTGTGAATCCACAGGATCCGTACCTTCCCATTCTCCTGACATGCCCCCAGATTTGGGAGAAATGTTATGTCAGCTTTGGAGCTGGTGTTGCAATCCATGGGAGGGAAATTGTAAAGGGGGGAGACCTGAAAGTGGGGGAAAGGAAAAATGCCCATCCTCTCTCCTTCCCACCCTGCCAGCATAAGCCCAGCAGGGCTTTGAAGAAAGGTAGTTCTTCCACCTTTGGATTTCCCACCCACCCACCGGTAGGATTTCTCTGCCCATTAAGTATGCTGTTGTGTAAATAATTGTATAGAAAAGCTACATAATGAATTAATTGATTAAAAAGCCACTATTTACCTTGCAGATTTGAAAACACCATTTATTATCAAGAGTGCGGGTAAACCGTATGCATTTGGGCATTGTGTGTGCATGAATGTAATATTTATAGGTCAAATTAGCATGGCCTTTTGTGAGTTAACATTTTTAACAGTAATGATCTCGAAACATATGTTGTTTGTATACCAAACAGACATTACCCTGAAGGGTCTTCTACAGCTGTAACGTAATTGCAGCCTAACCCAGTTTGTTATAGAGCCCTCAGTATAACAGGATTATTTTGGCATTACATAGAAAGTGCACAGTGATTTGTCTAACCAATTCTCTCCTAAAATCGAGATATTATTAGATGCTTTAAAAGAATCCCTGGTGGGGCATTATGTGTATACAAAATAAAGGCTATCATCTGATTGCAATTAGTAAATGCTAAAGGCTTGATCCTACCTTTTGATTTATGGATGTATTTAGAATTTATTAAGCTGAAATTAAAATCACATTTATGGTGCCAGGCATTGAACAGGCATCCTCTTGCATGTCTGTTAATGCACGTCTGTTAATGCACTTCAGTTCAGTCACAAGTAGCAGAGAATCCAACTCTGGGACTACAGTGAGCACAAACTCACAGTTGTGTCTCAGCTCTGAGCTCTTTTGCTTTTCTATAGATTAACATATACTCTCCAAGGATTTGCCACATGTGATTGACCTGGACTGGATAACAGACATCAGTTCTTGAGCTGACTCTTGTGGATTTTCTCGTCATCATTCGGGGAACTTCTCAAATGACTTACATTTTGTTAAGGCATGTTTGTTTGTTTATTTAAATCAATTATTTTTGGGCCACCTTTAAGGGTAGAACCCTCTCAAGGTGGTGAGTAGAATAAAAAAAACATTCAAAAGTATACAAATAGGCAATAAATACTGAATATAATACTATAAAACACTATAAAAACAAATCACACCAATAAAACCTGCAGCCCACAGATTATGGGAAAGCCAGTGGGTCTTCAGAGCCTTCCTGAAGACCTGTAAAGAAGGGGCCTGACAAAACCCCTGTTGGAAGCTGATTCCAGAGTTGTGGGGCTACCACTGAAAAGGCCCTCTCCCTTGTACTCACTAGTGTAACTGCCCTTGGTGGTGGACAAGTGAGGGGCCTCTGTTGATGACCTCAAAGTGTGGGCAGGCTGAAGGTGGTCCTTCAAGTAACTTGGACCCAGACCATTTAAGGCTTTAAAGGTTAAAACCAACACTTTTGGACTCGGAAAAATGCACTGGCAACTAATACAGCTAGCACGGTATCAGTGTCATATGAGTAGACTGCTCAGCCGCCCCCACCCCAGTATCTGTTCTGAACCAACTGAAGTTTCCGAAACATCTCTAAAGGCAGCCCCATGTAGAGTACATTACAGTAGGCAAGCATGTTGGCTAGTGCCAGGCAGGATATCACTGTATATTTGCATGCATTCACAGAGTCCTCCCACCCTCTCTGTGTGCCCTTCCTTCCCTCCTTCCTTATTATTCATTTATATATCATTAATATTAATAAATATATGTTCCTTTTAAACTATTAATAAAACCATTAAAACATAGACAATAGCACACTTAAAATGTATTAAAAGGCTAGGTTAAAAAGATGTGTCTTAACAGTGTTTCTAAAAGCTAAGAGAATGGGAACCAATAATAATTCTGGAGGGAGTGCATTCCACAATTTTGGAGTGACACAGGAGAAAGCCCTTTTCTGCATGCCTGACAAACGGGCCTGCTCAGGCAGCAGTGTCCTCAGGAGGGCCTGTCCTGCAGATGTTAATAACTGGATAAGTTCGTAATGAGACAGGTGGGTCCTTTCACAGCCAGGCCCTAAGCTGTTTAGTGCTATAAGCATTAAAACCAACACTTGAATTGAGCCTGGAAAACAATAGGTAACCAGTGCAGTTTTTTTATTATTATTGGTGGAATATAGTCTTGATCATGTGCATGGGGGCTTAGCAGCCTAGCTGCTGGATTTTGCACCAATGGAGGCTTCTGGAACTTTTACAACAGTAGCCCTATATAGAGCACGTGGCTGTAGTCTAAGTGTGATGTAACCAGGGCATGGAGGATTTGCCAAATCAGACTGATTCAAAAAAGGTCACAGCTGGCGCACTAAACATATTTGTGCAAATGCACTTCTGTCCACTGCCACCGCTTGAAGATCCAGGGCCAGCATAGGATCAAGGAGCACTCCTAAGCTATGGACCTAAGCTTTCAGTGGGAGTGCAACTCCTTCCAGAATAGATTGAATGCCAATCCCCAAGTTTGGTTTTTCTGTTGACCAACAGCACCTCCATCCTGTCTGGATTTAACCTCATTTTATTCATCCTAATGCAGCCCATTAGCAAAAACAAGGCAACATTCTAGAGTATTGATTGCTTCCATGGTACTAGGTGATGAGGAGGTATAGAGCTGAGTGTCATCAGGATGTTGGTGACATTGTACTCCAAAGGTCTGAATGAACTCCCCCAGTATTTCATGTAGGTGTTAAATAACATGGGGGACAGAATGGAACACCATAGGCCACCATCAGGGCTAGGGCTCAGAGCAGGTAACAGTATGTTAATTATTCTACCCTGTACCTGGCCACCAAAACAAGGTTTGAATGAAAGTGTCCTGAATCGCTTCCAGAAAATGTGGAGGCTCAGCTAGTACAGTTACTTGAAATAGCATCAAGCTATCACTTCCAGTCTTTGTTGCTTTATTGGCATTCCATCAGAATTGATGTACAATTGTCAACTGAGCTGATACATAAAGCCACAAAAGGATCTTCACTCTGAGGTACATTCCACTTCTTTTGTCTTGCTGTAGCTCTCTCTTTTTTCAGTAGCTCTGCGAAATTGGGCATGATTTACAAAGAATACTCTTCTTACCAGTGTGGGACACCTGAAAGAAGGCTTCTTCATAACAATACTTACTTTTCTACACCAACAACCTGCAAAATATTGTAGCGAATACAAATTCAAGGGAGGGATACGTTTTTTGGTGAGAGATCTGAGACAGAAGCATTTCATGATCTTCTAGTACTGATCCCATTGTCCTGCCATTGAGGTCAGTGATTAAGGCCCTTATCCTATGGTCCTTGAGAGGATATCCCAGGGGCCATAGGATGTTTCACTCTCCCCTTCTAAGGTCAAGAGAAAGGCTCCACGTAGAGAAAGAACCAAACTCGCAAAACACCTTCCACCCATTGTGGAAACATCTGCTGTCCTTGCTTCTGCAGTGTTGTTGAAGCTTCGATGTTGGTAGAAGCAAAACATCCATGGCATGTTAGCATGGATCAAAGGAAGGCATAGATCCACAGGTTCTATAGTGTTCCATTTTCCTGACAACTGCCCCCAGGAATTGGGGGAAATATTATATAGATCAGCCCTTGGTAAGGCAGCAAGTTTTTCTACCTTCAGTACCCCAGCCCTGAATATTGGTTCTTCGACCTTCAGATCTCTCACTCACGTACTGGTAAGTTTGCTCTGCCCATATCTCTTGACTTTAATGGAAGGGTAAAGCTGATTGTAGCAAATGTTATGCCTTCAGTTAATTTCCAGTAATTAAGGCTGCAATCCTGTGTATCCACTGACATAAGCCCCATTGAACTCAACGGGACATACTTCTGAGAAGATATGTATAGGATTGTGCTGGTTGGCTGCAATTCTCTACACATTTACTTGGGATTAGGTTCCACAGAACTTGCTGGGACTTACTTCTGAGTAGACATGCCTAGGATTGCACTGTTAGTTACCTAGTTATGATGGTTGAAGAACAATTCCTTCCAAGTGGGCCAACTCCTTTTTATTTTTGGTATTGGACTGATATTTTTTTAATGTACTGACAGAACTGTATCTGGCGGATGCGGTGGCGCAGCGGCTTAATGACGCTGGAGTTTGCCGGCCAGAAATGGTCGACACTCCAACAGTTCGAGCCCAGCTCCGCATGACAGAAGTGAGCTCCCGTCATTTCATCCCTAGCTCCTGCCCACCTAGCAGTTCAAAAGCATACCATCTGCGAGTAGATAAATAGGCACCCCCATTTCGGTGGGGGGAAACGCTGGCAGCACTCTGTGCGGGGAGCAGGAACCGGCACTGGATCTGCCTGGACGCGATTGACAGAGGAGCGGTGGAGAAAAAGCCCGGATGAGCCGACTTCCCTAAGAACGCTGCTGGCCAGCTGATGCAAAGCTAGCTCGCCCTCTTGTGGTGGATCAGTGCAACAAAGACTAACAACTACTGGCGCCAGAACATTTACCGTGTAAAAACATTGTAGACTCCCTGGCAATGTGTGCCATATGCTAAATGTAGTATCTAGTATTTGCTTCATATCCACTATATATGTGTGAATGTACACTTACGTACATGTGCACACCTTACTAAGAAGTGAAACTCAAAAGGATGATTGAACAGCATCCTCCAGGCTTTAATGCACTGCATCCATAATCTGCCATTTTATAGTTGATTCAACAAATCAGATCAGTACATCATTTAATTTGAAGTCCATATTATTGCAGCAGGTACTGTGCAAATGGTGTCACTGAATACTTAAAATACAACCCATTGTATTTTTTATGGAAAAATCAATGAGAGTTAGTGTATTATCTGTTCAGTTCTACAATCTGTCTAGAAACCAAGATTTATTCTGCTCAAGGCAGCAGCTCCTAGATTACTATCTTGGCAATCATTCATAAATATTAGCAAATCATTAAAGTTATGAAAAAATTAACTTTGAAACCACACTGTTAGTTATAGAAACGTAAAATGGCATCTTTATTCTGAGATGTACAAAAACAGAACCTTCACAGTAAGCCTATAGTAAAAACTGTGGCAGAATCTTTTTCTTCCTTTTTGCCATGCAATATTTATTTGCTTATGTACTACTACTAATACACATGTAGAAAAAGTGAGAAACATTAACATGATTCCCAGTCGACAAATCACAAACCAGTAAGTTACATGAGATTTAGATTGTTCCAATAATGCATATGATTGTACAGAATTCCATAACTTTAAGTTCCACTGCATTATAAAAATATTGCACTTCTCAACAAACTTGTTATCAGCTTGTTGTCCTTCCCTAACCCTAACATATTTTCTTAATTTGATCATATATACCATATCCCAAATCTTTAGTAACCAGTCAAATATTGATAGAGTATATTTCTTTTTCTAATTATAACTGTTAATCATTCTTGTCACAGTAAGAAGATGAATAAGCATTTTATTTGTATACGGGGCACTTCCACACCCACTGATTATTTTCTGCCCTGCCGATTGTGCTGTGCAAGCAGCCCCCCCCCCACTTGCTCAACTGCATGTTAGCAATTCTGTGGTAACCCAAAATGAGTGGAAACGCTGGTTTCTGGAAAGGAGGCAGGTGGGCAGAGCTCATATAAGGGAGCTCCACTGACCTGCCTCCTTCCAGAAATGAGTGTTTTTGTTCATTTCGGAGCTTCCGCTAGGAAACAGTAAATCTCCCTTGCGTGAGCAGTGGGTACTGTTGCGCAAAGCACTTGGTGGGACCCACCACTTGTGCAACAGAATCGGCGGGGTGGAAAAGAAACAGCATAAGCGCCCCAGGAATACTGCCTCCAGGTTGGCTATTCAGCAAATTAGAGTATGTGTTTTGATATAATAATTAGATGTAAATATTCTGAAACAGTCTGAGAAAAACCAGAAAACTGTGTGTTGTTTAATTTTATATTTAAAATCATGATTGATTGATTGATTGATTGATTTACAATATTTATATACCACTCCATATCTAGAACAGATTTCAGAGCAGTGAACACAAGAGATAAAACAGTAAAAAGATAAAAAAAATTAAAACACCAGAGTAAAATTATGCCATTTTAAAAAATAATACCAATAAAAACTGTGACTGGTCAATTAAGGAGTGCCTCCTGGAACAGTGCTGTTTTCAGCAGGCACCAGAAACAGCACGGTGTTGGTGCCTGCCTGTCCTCCAGGGGTAGGGATTTCCAAAGAAAGGGGGGCACTTCATTGGAGTCCACCAGGAGAAGAACCTTCAAGTGGGCCATAGGTCCATGTGGAACCACCAGGAGCATGCCCTCCGATGACCTCAGTGACCAGGCAGGTTTGTAAAGGAGAAAGTGCTCTCTCAGTTATCCTGGTCCCAAGTTGTTTAGGACCAGGTTGTTTGGTACACTAATACCAAAACTTTAAACATGGCCCGGTAGCGAATAGGCATCCAGTGCAGTTCCTCAGCAAAAGAGTTACTTGCTGAAAAGGGGCAGCTCCTGATAACAGCTTAAGAAAAAGCTGTCCAAAAGGCAGTTTTAGCCTGCCTTTTGGACAAATCTCAAGGCTGCTAACAAACAATTCAAGGTAAAGTGCAATTATAAAAAATAAATAAATCAGAAGTCATTAAAATAAATAATCATAAAAATAATCAAAATGCAAATTACAACAGCCACCTACAATAAAACAGTGCCCAACATTGGGCATAATCAAACCTGGTCATACATATCCTAGAATTTCTTACTCTTTTCACTGTCCTCCTCCCTAAATAGTAGAAGTATGATGAAATGCGAATCTCCCTCAGCAAGGTATCAACAGCTGTGGAGCAGTGGCCCAAACATTCTGCTATAGGTCATTATAACCTAATTTATCAAATGGGGAGAAAACAGATCATGTGCTAATTTAAGATATCCTCACTCTAGACATTTTAATTTATTTGTTATATTTATTTTAAATAGTTATAGACTGCTTGCTATCCAAGTGATTTACTTGGAGTGATTTACAAACAAATACAACAAAATAAACATCACAGTAAATACAAATTAAATATCGATAACAGTAAGGCAGTAAGATCCAGGGGGAAACAGCTGAGAAAAAAAGTCAAGTTTTTATGATTAATATTTATTATTAACATTTATATACTGTCTTATTTGCTAAAAAGCCAATAAGCATGGAAAACACATAACAGCTGGTGCCTCCCACACAAAGAGCAGGGAGAGAAGGATGCTTGCCAGAAGGTCGGTGCCACCACTGGGAAAGTGCTAGTCTTATCTAAACTTTTTGTGTATTTTACACATGAAAGGCCTCAGATTCAGTCATTGCTATTTCTCAGTAAGCAGGGCTGGGAAAGACCTCTGCCTGAGACCCTTGGGAACTACTACTGCAATCTTGGACAGTATTGGGCTAGACAGACCCATAGACAGTATAAAGTAGTTTTGTCAATCTGCGGACAATTTTGGTAATCCTAGGGAGGGGCTGTAGCTCAGTGGTAGAGTGCATGTTTTGCATGCAAAAGATCCTAAGTTCGATCCCCAGCATCTCCAGGAAGGCTGGAAAATTGAATTCCTGCCTGAAAACCTGGAGAGCTGCTGTCCGTTAGTGTCAACAATACTGGGCTAGATCATGGACCAATGGGCTGACTCAGTGACCAGGTTTGGATGAGCTGTGGCACCCACAGGCATCAGGTTACATATGCAACCCCCACTTGGGGGTTGTCTTACCTTGCAAACCCAGTGAGTATGGGTTATGTGAGAGTTAAACAACCCCCACGAAATCCTAAAACAGACTGTTGATTAACCCTCACATAACCCACACTTGCCTGGTTCACACGACATGACAATCCCCAAGTGGGCGTTGCATATTCAAAATGGCAGCCACATTCACTCCACATGTGCTGCAGCCTCACCATGGGTTAAATAACCCAAGGTGGGCTGTTGTGTCACATGAACAGCCCCAGTATAAGGCAGTTTTCTATGCTCCTATCCCTTTTGAAAACCACACCACTGGACTAGTCTGTCTTTATATAATTCATTAAATTAAGCACAACCTTTGCTCTGGAGTCTTCTTCAAAGTTACATAATCTTCAGTTATTTTGTGCCTGCAAAAAGATACCTGACTCTTTCCCTGATGGTTTGCCTTTTAATGAAAAGCAGCCTCAGCTGCTGCTAGGGTGGGCACGTATACATTTGTCCAAAAAGAGGACACTAATTTGCATAACGTTTGGAGAGCCAGTGTGGTGTAGTGGTGAGAGTGCTGGACTGGGAGTCAGGAGATCCGAGTTCTAGTCCCCACTCGGCCATGGAAGCTCACTGGGTGACTTTGGGCCAGTCACAGACTCTCAGCCTGACCTACCTCACAGGGTTGTTGTTGTGAGGACAAAATGGAGAGGAGGAGGATTATGTATGCCACCTTGGGTTCCTTAAGGAGGAAAAAAGCTGGTATATAAATGTAATAAATAATAATATGCAAATTTAAATCTATAGGTGCAGATTCAGAAAAATTCAGAAAAAAAACTATTATTTAAATAAAAATGCAAGACATCTCACCATAGCGGAGATACTATTGCTGCTATATTTGACTGTATCTCCTACAGCCATCAATTTTGTATGGATGCTTCCCCCCACCCCCCATATCAAGGGTGAGGTAAATTATTATCATCTGTTTTATGATACAGTCTTTCTTCCCATCACCCCACCTTTTTCTTTTTCATTTTTTGCTTTTGTTGTTGTAGCATTTGCAAATAAGAGATTATTTTTTTAAAAAAAAAACATAGTGGAGACTGATTAGGTGGCCTGTGTGTCTGCTCAGTTTGCTCTCCAGGTGCTAACTGCTCATGGGCAACTTCCAGACTCCTGCTGTCTCTGCTTGAACTGGACAACCCATCAAATAGAGGACTTCAAATATGTTACTATCCTGTGTCTGCTCTCCAAAATAAAGGACTGTCCTCTGTAAAGTAGGTCACCTTAGGCCTGCTGCACTAAGCAATAGGAAGCAGTTGGGGGGAGCTGCACTTAACCATGTCCCATCTTGTTATTTGACCAGCCTGCTTTTGCCAAGCTACTTTTTTTTACTTGTGGGAGGAAAGATATGAAGCACTTACAATGCACAAACCTCAAGGCCTGCAAATTGCATAATTTACCTCCCCCACCCCGTATAAAGTAAGAGAAGTCTTCATGGTACATTTAAATTGAGTAAAGGTATGAATGATTTAGGTTCTTTAAACACATCATGCATTATCTGGATAGATCGATTTTTCAATAGAGATGACACTTAGATCCAGGAAGATGCTTTGTTTTAACACAACAATAAATTAAAAAGAGTTGTCTTAGTCTATATTTACCAGGTTCTTACTGGAATATGTTGCTGTTTGTTCTCTCTTTATATAGCTGATGTAGCAAAATCATTAATTATTTAGGCACACCAGATATTCCTAGGTTATATAAGATCAATGGGTTGTGGCTAGAGCATGTCACCTTGCTTGACTTTGTTTCTTTTGTTTTCTCTATTCTATTCTTTGTGTAGTGGCTGGAAACAGCATTACCTTTCTCTTCCAGGATTACTACCAAAAGTGGATCTTCAATTATCATCTAAGTCAGTGGTCCTCATTCTTTTTGATAAAGGGATATACTACCAGAAAGTTGTCATCGGATTTTTAAAAAATCCATCAGTCTCATGGCCCCTGAGCTGGAAGACATCTTGCATCAGATCATCTCCCCTATCCATTGCTAGTAGTTTCACTTCATACTTATGACTGTTCCCTAGAACAGATTTTCAAGCATTCTAGCTTCAGGGAACCCTTTCCATATCAACTTTTCTGCTGAGAATCCTAACCATCTGCCATAGTACCCCTACATGTTGCAAAGACGTTGGGGGCATGCTCATTCAAGGCACTGGCCGGGCCTGTTGGGCCTTCAACTCAGATGCTGCTCTAGAACACATCCAACACTCCCCTGCAGTTGCAAGGGAAGATTTGTAGTAGCACACAAGCAAATGTCCAAGGAATCCTGTCTGCTAAAAGCCCAATAGTTCCCTAAGACACAGTTGGACAGCCAGTGCACTATATTCATGATTAGTGGGTCCTCACCCAGCAACTGCAAAAGCAGATGGCAGAAACAATATTCTACATCGGGAATCAAGTGATTTCAGTTGCAAATTGCCTGTTCTAACTTTCTTTCTTACTATCTCTCCATGGCACTTTAAGGACAACTATCCCTAGAAGTGGCCCTTGAGCAGCTAGATCCCAGGCACAGCTGCCCCTTTGACATGTTGTTATCTTGGGAAAAGGGGGTAAAGTGAGTGCAGGTGCTGGTTGTGAGGGCAATGTGGCTTGTCTTGAGATACTTCGCTTGGATGGTAACAGCATGAGCAGGCTGGTGCTAAGGGACGGGGGAAAGAATGTGAGGCAGTAGCTGCCAGTCACTGCGGGATAGAATTGTCCATAATATGGTTATACCACATAAATTGGCCATATGTAAGATGTTATCGAGATAGACTTAGTGAGTAAAGGAAAGTTGATGATAGTCATTTGCAGCAAGTGGTCTTTCATTAAGTGACTGTGTCCAAGACTGAACAGCAATCTGGTTTTTATTCCCTTATTTCAGTGGTGCGGAACCTCCAGTCTTATCTTGTCAACACGCCAGCAGGGGCCCACTGACAAGAGCCCCTTGGACTTGCTCCTCCTCTTCACCATTGCAACCTGCTTGTTCACTGCCCCTCACTCTGGCCCAGGCAACCAGCGAGTGGTGGTGAGGGCAGTTGATGCCACTGCCTACTTGCTGATTGGATCACTGCCTGTCAAGCAAGCAAGCAAGTGGTAGCAGTGATGAGAAAGATGATGAAGCATAAGAGCAGCTGATGACAATGGTGATGAGAAGGCAAACTCACTTGAGGGAGGGTGTGTGGCCCATAGGCCCTCAAAAATCTGGCACCAGTCCTGAGCTTGTTTATCTCTGAAGCCATTTTGGCTCCTTTGTATTGGGGTCACTTCACCTGTGATATTTTTCTTAAACAGATATAATGTTTATAAGAAAAAGTCTGTACATGATATGTGTACTGTTATGTGATGTGATATCCGGAATTCAGCCTGTGGAGGTTACGATTCTGGCCCTCTTCCAAGCCGCAGCCCCTCCCCTGACATCACTTTTGCCCAATTTTGCATTTCTATGTGCAGAGAAAGGCACTGAGCTCTGTGCCTCTCTCTGCATGGTGAAAGGGACTCAGCTGGTGCTTGGAGGAATTCCTCCAAGTGTCCACCGAGTCCTTTCCCTTCATGTGTTGCTCATTGCCCCATTTGGGCTGGCAAGCAACACACGAAGGAGGTACTCAACTCAGCTGCCCCTGGGAGGGAGAGCTCCTCCAAACACTGGCCAAGTCCTTTCTCTTCACTCACCATGCACTGGCTAGTCAGCACTGGCTGAGTCCCTTCATGAGCTGCCCCGATGGGGGAGGTGAGTGGTGCACAAAAGAGGTGTCTGACTTGACCAGCACATGGAGGAGCAGCTCCTCCGAATCCCTTTGCACACCACATGTTGCTCTGATTGGAGTGCTGCATGGCATGTGAAGGAGGTACCTGACCTGACTCGGCCCACATTTGGAGAAAACACTCCTCCAAGCACCTGCTGAGCAATTCCTGGATTCCTTTGTGCAATCCAGCCCCAGGACCAAAAGGTTTACCTGCCCCTGCTTTATTTCAAGGGGCAGAATTGCTGTTTTTACCCACAAAGGGCAAATTCAGGCATCCGTGAACACCTTCATGTGCTAACAAGAGCAATTCTTTATGTGATAAAAGTATCAAATTAAATTATATTTTTAATGGAAATACTTCCCAAGAATGCTTTGGCCTAGATAGTTCCTTATTTCCTTTTTCTTCCTATCTGGCTACCACCCCACAGTTTCAGACTGGGCAAAGTTTGAAATACCTAGTTTTTATCAGTTGTTCTGGGACTTCACGTTTACATAAGAACTCTCATTTCTGTATATACAATGCAGTCTAAGTAAAGGTCCATGACTATAATTTTGACAGTACTGTCTATAGCAGAGCTGGGCAACGTTTGGTGGTCTGGGGGCCATTTTGCTCTCATCCCCCACTCATAGGCCACAGTCTGCCAGGTGACCAGAAAATGAATTAAAACAAATTCTTTCTAGGGGAAAAAAAAAGGGTGCCTGTACAACTGTGGAGCACGGAAAAGGTGAAATTTAGCTTATCTGCAAGCTAAATTTGATCCTTTGGGGGCTCTGTAGCGACATGCACATGCTCCTTCACCACACAAACAGAATCAACGGCCAGATAAATGTATGAACCAGATTGTTATAACGTTTTTATAAAATCAAATAAGAAGTTCATTGCTGTATTCCCAGCTGCCATTTGTTTGCAAAATGTATCACAAAAGCATAACTTTTTAAATCTATGAATAATTTATTATAAAAATGAACAATTCTCTTCCGTACTGAAATGAACTTTTCATTGTTCATGAATAAATGCTTCCTGACAGGTCTCCTCTCATGAAGATTTTATGCAAATCTTAATAGCTTCCAAGACAATAAACACAGTGGTGCTTCACAAATATGGGTCATGATTCCACCCTTGTAAAATATGTGTGAAAGACAATGGTGCAGAGTTTCCATGTGTGCCTAGACCTATGGGGAGCCAGGTAGGAGCAGTTGCAGAATCCTGATGAAGCCCTCTATGTATTTTGTGCTCACAGAGCATCCCCCTACCACACCATAGCTATGCAATGCTGTGCCCCAGCATGGCTTAGAACTTCCTTGCCCCCACATGGGCATCTTTCAGTCTGGGTCACTGCATAAAAGCCCCTGCCCAAAATATGTGTGTGTGCAGGCATGTGCATGTTTGTGTAGGAACAGGGATGGGATAGTTAGGTAATGAATCCATTGTTTGGGGCTCAAAAAGCTGGAAATAGGACTCCACCTGCAAGCTTTCAATATCACTATGCTGTCATGACTGTAATGTTTATTGGCTTACTAGAATAAGCAAGCCAATAAGCATTAATCTGGGGCCATAGCGCATGCAGAAGGTCCCAGGTTTGATCCCTGGAGGGGGAGGAAAAGAATCTTGCCTGAAACCCTAGAGACCCTAGGGATGTCAGAGAATTCTGTAGGGATGTCAGAGAATTCCACCATGGACTCCAGTGAGGCCGGATTCCCCAGGAATCCATGGCGGAATGGCCTCTCCCGCCGCCACCCTGCGAAATCCCCCCGGGACAGAGCATACTTGGCGGTGGATGTGACGGCTCCGGCAGTGGCGGTGGCGGCTCTGGCTGGTCTCCCAGCTGCTGCTGGGCTGCTGCAGCTGCAAATGGCGGCCGTTGTAGCGGCCGCCATTTGCGTGGCTGCCTTTTGTCATGATAGGCTACGTAAATACTTGCGTAGCCTATCACGGCTTGGCCGCCACGCAAATGGTGGCCGGCCGCAGCAGCCCGGTGGCTCTGCAGAGTCGCCGCGGAGTGGAGTCGGCCGGGGAGGACTCCGGGGGGAGGGACGGCGCACCTCCCCCCCACCACGGATGCCCCGGAACGGAGCCAGGCAAGGCTTTCATACATCCCTAAGAGAGCCGCTGCCAGTCAGTGTCGACAGTACTGGCCTAGATGGACCAATGGTCTGACTCAGTATAAGGCAACTTCCTATGTTCCTAATATCATTTTGGGTTAAAATGTGTGCATTTTTTAATTTTTTTAATTGCTTGGTAGAAAAACTGCCCCAGTAGGAATGTATGGCTGTGAGAGCTGGACTATCAGGAAGGCTGAGCGCTGAAGAATTGATGCTTTCGAACTGTGGTGCTGGAGAAGGCTCTTACGAGTCCCCTGGACTGCAAGGAGGTCAAATCAGTCCATCCTAAAGGAAATCAACCCTGAGTGCTCATTGGAAGGACAGATACTGAAGCTGAAGCTCCAATATTTTGGCCACCTAATGCGAAGAGAAAACTCCCTGGAAAAGACCCTGATGCTGGGAGAGATTGAAGGCAAAAGGAGAAGGGGACGGCAGAGGATGAGATGACTAGATAGCATCATCGATGCAATGAATATGAACTTGACGCTCCGGGAGAGAGCAGAGGACAGGAAGGCCTTGCGTGCTATGGTCCATGGGGTCACGAAGAGTCGGACACGACTGAACGACTGAACAACAACAAGAAAAACTGCCTTTTGATGCTCATCCCAATAGGGATTCTTTAAAACAAATTTGCTGAAATGTACTGTATCTGTATACCCACATTTATATCTCATTTTTGGCTGTAAATGCAACTATTATGTCAGGAGAAAACTGGCAAGATTTCCCCAGTGCCACTACTATAGAACTTAATAATCAATCTGACAAACCACCTTCACAAAAATCTTCTGTGGTTTCTAATTTGTACCTGCTTGGAGAGCATCTTTAAATTCCATAATAAATTACATGTTGCCATTAATTTGCTGAACATGCAACTGCAGCTGCTTTTATGCAACCAATCTGCTTCAGACAAATGAACAGTTCAGTTTTGTTATCAAGCAGATTTCTTCCTGGGAGGATTTGTGTGTACCATATAATGTAGTCTATAGCAAAAGAACTAATTTAGCAGTGGGAATTGATAAGCCTGTGCATGATTAGCTAATGTGTATTGTGCATGTATGTGCATAATAAAATACACTGTGGCTGGAGATAGACAAGTTCTTTCAGAATATTGAAAGTAATAAGACTGATGTATCTGTTACCTGTGGTGTACGCACTTGTCCCTCTATGATCTCTGGTGAAGCAGGTTTTGCAGAATTTTGTGGTGCTTCAAGAACTTCCAAAACCTCTTTCAGCAGAAGTGAGAGTGGGACAAAAGAAATATGTGTATATCTTTGAGATAAGGCATTGATTACTTCCAGTCTTCTCTAACCTGGCACCCTCCAGATGTGTTGGACTGCAGTTCACAGCATCCCCTAGCCAGGCTCCAGTCTCTCCAGCCTTAAAGCATTTTCATTATTTTCTCTAATGTCTGTTATAATCATATGGCAGGGGTCTCCAATGTCGGCTCCACTGCACTTGTGAGGCCAGGCTGAGGTGGCCACTGTCAGGATTCCTTTTGCCCCCACTGAACTTCAAACGGCAAATCAAACACAGACAAGAGGCTTCAATCTACAGCTTTTAATCCATTACCTCAAAGGGTCATACAGATGCAAATTCTCAGTGACTCTCAGTCTACAAGGAAGTGCCTTCAGGTGGCTCAAAAGTAGGGATGTACGAAAGTGACTTACCTTTCCACGGATTATGTTGATGGTGGGGGGGGAGGCGTTCCGTCCCTCCCCCCAGAATCCTGGCCGGGGGGGAGGCGCTCCGTTCCTCCCCCCCGGAATCCTGGCCGGCTGGCTGTGCTCCGCAACGATTCTGCGGAGCCGCCAGCCGGCTCCGCCAGCAGCCGGACATCTAGCTGCTGGCTAGCAGGGATGCAAATGGCGGCAGCCATAGCCGCTGCCGTTTGCGTCCCTGCAGTCAGCAGTGATAGGCTACGTAAATGTTTATGTAGCCTATCATGGCTGATTTTTTTAAAAAAAACAAAAACATGCATACGCAAATGATTTACGTAGCCTATCACGGCTAGATTTTTTAAAAAAACCACCGTGATAGGCTACATAAATGTTTACGTAGCCTATCACGGCTGACTTAAAAAAAAACAAAACGCACGTACGCAAATGGCAGCGGCCATGGCCACCGCCATTTGCTTCTTTATTTTGGCACGTCTTAGTCTACGTAAACATTTACGTAGACTAAGACGGCGAAAATAAGGGGAACGCAAATAGTGTAGCGTCTACGCTATTTGCGTTCCCCTTATTTTTGCCGTCTTAGTCTATGTAAATGTTTACGTAGACTAAGACGTGCCAAAATAAAGAAGCAAATGGCGGCGGCCATGGCCTCTGCCATTTGCGTAAGCACGTTTTGCGTAAGCACGTCAGTGGGTGACTATCACGGGTGACTTTGGGAAAAAAAAAGCGCATACGCAAATGGAAAAAAAATTTTTGGGGAAAAAAAAAGCGCGTACGCAAATGGCGGCGCCCATGGGGTGCCGCCATTTGCTTTCCTTAGTTTGGCACATCTAGTCTACGTAAAGATTTACGTGGACTATGGCAAAAATAAGGGAACGCTATTTGCGTTGCCCTTATTTTCGCCGTAGTCTACATAAATCTTTACGTAGACTAGACGTGCCAAACTAAGGAACGCAAATGGCGGCACCCCATGGGCGCCGCTATTTGCGTACACCCTTTTTTTTTTTTTTTCCCAAAGTCACCCGTGATAGGCTACGTGACGATTTACGTAGCCTATCACGGCTGACTTTGGAAATCTAGCCGTGATAGGCTACGTAAATCGTTACATAGCGTATCACGGGTGTGGTTTTTTTCTTTTTACTTTCCTTTTTTATTTTGCAATGGCGGCAGCGGCAGCCAGTCAGAAGACCAGCTGCCGCCCCTGCCGAACCGCCGCCGGGACCCGCCGCCAAGAGGGACATTCGCACGAGGTAAGTCCCATCCCGGGGGGGGGGGGCGGGGGGCCGGCGGAGAATTTCACCACCAATTTTGGGGGGCCGAATGTGTTGGCATTCGGCCTCCTGGAGATTCGTGGAGAAATTCTCTGCCATCCCTACCAAGTTCCCCGCCATTTGAAAGAAAGTTGGTCTCACTAGCCTAATTTAAGGGGTGGGGGGAGGTCTCTCTCTCTCATGAGGCTTCTAAGCGCTGCTGTTCACGCAGGGCCAATCGGGTAGACCTTCTAAGTTCCATCCTGGCCATCTCCCTCTTGGCTCTGCGTCTGCGCCTTGCATCTGTTAATTCAGATTCCCCAAACCCCGCCTCTCCCTGTTTGCTGTCTCTCACATAGGGATGGCAGAGAATTCTGCCATGGATCTTGGTGAGGCTGAATGCCAGTGCTTTCGGCCCCCCGAACCCCATGTCGGAACGGCCTGCCCCCCTGCCCCTCCCGGATCCCCCTGGGATGAGACTTACCTGGGGCAGATCTTCCGGGTGGTGGCAGCGGTGGCTGCAGCAGCGGCTGCGGCAGCCAGTTTTCTGACCGGCTGCCGTCGCCACCATTTCCAGTGTTAAAAAAAAAAAGATGTGATAGGCTACATAAAGATTTACGTAGCCTATCATGGCTAGGTTAAAAAAAAAAAAAGTGATAGGCTATGTAAATCTTTACGTAGCCTATCACGTCTGACTTAAAAAAACAACAACGTGCGTGCGTACGCAAGTGGCGGCAGCTACAGCCGCCGCCATTTGCATTCCTTATTTTGGCCCGTCTTAGTCTATGTAAATATTTATGTAGACTAAGATGGCGAAAATAAGGGGGAACACAAATAGTGTCCGCTACGCTATTTGTGTTCCCCTTATTTTCACCGTCTTAGTCTACGTAAATATTTACATAGACTAAGACGGGCCAAAATAAGGAACGCAAATGGTGGCGGCCGTAGCCACCGCCGTTTGCGTTGCGTACGCGTGTTGTTGTTTTTTAAAGTCAGACGTGATAGGCTACATAAAGATTTACGTAGCCTATCACGGCTGACTACAGGGATGCAAACGGCGGCTACGGCCACCGCCATTTGCGTCCCTGCTAGCCAGCGGCCGGATGTCCGGCTGCTGGCGGAGCCGGCTGGTGACTCCGCGGAATCCCCGAGCAGAGCTGGCCGGCGAGGATTCCGGGGGGAGGGACGGAGCGCCTCCCCCCCCCAGCGGAACCCGACAGAGACAGGTAAGGGCAATTTTGTACATCCGTACTCTCACAGGGGGGCAGGGGGTGAAGAGGGGCCTTCCTCCTCCAGCTGGACCTTTGAAACCTGAGGAGCCTGCCTAGCCATGTCTGGAACTGCCTGGGAACATACCTCCCCCATGTTTGGCAGTTCTTCTTCAGAATCTGAATTATTCTCCCACTCCCTGCACTCAGAAGCACTCCTGACAGCCAACAAGCTATTTTCTCTCTCTGCGAGTGAATGGAATGATTCCTTTCTTAATCTCTTGGCATACTTGTCTCTGTCACTACTTCTCCAAGATGGTAGTTGTAGCTATTGTTGCGTATCTTTGCAGAACTACATTTATTTTGTCACCCTTTGATTTCAGGTATATTATTCATGGCAATATTTGCCCCTTCCTATAGTTTGAAGGATGTTGATTGCTAGGCATACAAATGGGGCTGAGATGAGAGTAGGGATTAGTATAATGTCTGGTGATATCACAAATACATTTGTGTCTCCCTAAAGCTGGGAGAAACAATGATATTCCCTGATGCAGATCCTAGGAGAAGTGGCATTTGGGGAGCTTTCTGTTCTCCAAATGTAGTGTATTGCCTTGCCCTCTTTTTCAGCTCTTATATGGTATGCCTTCTGTCTGCACTGTCGGAGTACTAAAATAAAAAAATAAATTAAAAAGGCTGGGAAAAAGTGATCAGACAGATTTGCAGAGTTGTGGAATATTATAGAAGATTGTAGGCACACGACTACTGGTCAAATGTTGAGGCGGGGGGAGAAATCATGGCAGCCTGGGTCAAAGTAAGCTGGGATGCAGCCCCATGAAGTGAATATAGGGGGAAAGGAGCATTTACATGTTGCTCTCCTGCTCCAAGCCTGTTGATACACATTCTGTCGTTCTTAGTGCATGGAGAGCTTTTTGATTGAATCCCATAAAAGCTGCATCCAAGTGTACATTTTTATCCATCTTCTATAATTAGATTGCTTTGGTTTAGCAACTCATCAGTTGCCCCTTAAGTTAGTACTGATAGTGAAGGTTCTGTAGATATTCTTTAAAAAAAAAACCCTGTACTAACCATGGTATAAATGCCATGTGCATGTATAAAGGGCAACATTGTTTGAATTCAATACTGATATTCTTGACAAACAAACAAAAAGTGTCAGCTTGGTACCATCTTAGAAATTAAGGTACAGTTCAGCCTTGACAATGAACCCCACGAGAGCACCTTGGAAGTGAGGTTTGTGGCCAGGGTTTATTTTTCACACAGAGACACTATTTGCATGGTGGCACTTACACATACAGGTTGCATATGTCACTGCAACTGTCAAGATGCTCATGTGGGAGCCACTATCAAATGTGAACCAGTCCAACCTTTGCTGTTTTTAAAACTTGCTTTCAGGGGCTTCAGCCTTTTACTTAACAGGCATGTGGTTGAAATTATCAGAATGTTTACAATCAATAGGCCAATTCAGGTGTCATTCTGACAGTGTTGTTGCCTTCAGCATCCTGAACTTCAGCATCCTGAACTTCAATAGCGTGGGTAACTATGGGTGATGTGAAGAGGCTTCCTTGGTGTGAGTGGAAAAGCACCTACCCAAGCAACTAGCACGCTAAGGAGCCCTTCAGACATAACACCAAGCTATAGAATGGCATTATGGGAACAAGCAGGCACGAGCCTCAGAAACTCGTGCTCCTTCCTCCTCTTCCCCCTCCCCCCTTCCCTTGTGTGCTATGATTAGAAATTTTAGGAGCATTTCTATATCAGCCTAAAATCCCTAATTTAAAACAGGGCTTTCTTCTTCCGTTTTAAATGCAGGATCATGATGGACTCCCTTTACACACGCTTCTTTTCCCCCTTATCTGAGTCTTTGATACATTTCATTAAACAGCCTCTAGGTAGCGATGTGGTCTAGCTTATCTTATTGTGAGTTCTCCTCTCTTCACCAGGGAACTCAAGCACTGTAATTTGATAGCTCATTATCTCCGATCTTTTAAAAAATGGAATAAAGGTCATTTAGTGTGGGAGATGCCCTGAAGGTTGACAACATCATCTAAAGGACTTGCAAACTTCTGTGAGTAACCAATCTTAATAGCAGGATAAAATCTCTGTGTGGAGAAGCCCTAGGTCTTGGTTTGTGCAGTATGCAGTTAGCCATTTTGTTTGAATCCAGCAAACTATTATTTGCACAAGCCATAGTTTTCTGAGTTCGGGCAAGAATGCAAACAATGGTTTACTACAAACATGGGATGAGGGATAAATTTGTTCCTTTCATATTTTAATGCCAACTTACCCAATTTCTCACTTTTGAAACAATATATAATCAGAATCTCAGCTATCCTTCAAATGTGTACTTCTCCAAATTTTGCATTGGAGTTGTCCAATCAAAAATGCATACAAAAATGCTTATTTTAGGGGAACATGAACATAAAATGCATATATTAATGAAAATAATGTTCAAAAATGCCATATATTAGGACAACTGCATGCAAAAAAGTGTACATTAGGCAAAATTGCATACAAAAGTGCATGCATTAGGAAAATATGCCCAAAAATGCATATACGTTTCATGCACATTTTAAAAAAAAATCTCCAAGTGTTTCTAATCTCAGCATGGGAAGGAAGCTCAGAAAAGGAAGAGGAAGACAAAACACGAGTGCCTGCAGCTTGTCCCTGCTTATTTCCACAGTGCCGCTCCATGGCTTGGTGTTATGTCTAAGCAGTCCCTCAGTGTTTCTTAGCTCAAATTATATGCTCTACATGAAAGACTTGTGCATCCATCATTTGTGTGCATTCATAGTAATAATAGAATCTGTGTTCTAAAACAACTAGGGCTATTGCTTGGTGCTTTGAAAGTGGTAAGCCCAATGTCTGGTAGAAAATAGCTAAACAGTGAGATGTTACATTTTTATCAGTGGAGGTTGATGGTTCTGATGTTAGTGGGGTGGTGAATCCTTTCCAGGTTTCAGTCAGAACCAGTCAGAACTCTAAAGGAGCTATCCAAGGTGCTGAACATATTTTGGGGATAGGTTTCAGCACCTTGCATAGCTCTTTTAGAGTTCTGACTGGCTCTGACTGAAACCCGAAACAGGTTCACTGCCCCACTGATGTCAGAGTTACCAGTCTCCACTGATTTTTATCACACCAACTATCTTAATAGTATTAACTCCCTTGATATCAGATCATTAGATAATATGAAGCAATATTCTTGTGGGGGGGGGGATATACTAGAATACCAATTTGTAGATGGTGGGTTGGGGGACACCGCTGGCTCATGAGAGATTTAAAAGTGGGTTATTAAGCAGCTGAGAGTGGATGTTGGAATCCTTGTGCCAGAAGAGACCAGGTCAAGGGTTGAAATTTGGTAGATGGAGCTCCAAATTAGGCAGCATGGAAAAAATGATGTTAGCTACATATATCCAAAAATGGGGAGGACCATAGCTTAGTGGTAGAGCACATGCTTTGTTCAATCCCTGGCATCTCAAGTTTTCTTTTCTTTCTCTTTTTAAGCATCAGGTAGTAAGTGATGGAGGAGATCTCTGCCTGAGATCCTGGAGAGCCACTATGAGTCAGAATAGACAGTACTGGGCTAGATGGACAAATAGTCTGACCCAGGATAAGGCAGCTTCCTAATTCTGACTACTTAGTCATTCTTGTAACTCCATATGATATGCCCCCATATAAATAGTCATTTATCTAACTTGCCAAGTATTTGAATATTTTGGTCATGCCTCTGAACATCTCTCCATGAAAAATATTGACATACTGATATCACGTACAAAGTTAAAGAGAGAAAGGGATAAATGCCCAAATACAGTCACACAAGAGAATAATGCCTGCTTCCCCCAGGAAGGTATCATATGCTCATTATCGGATAGCTTATGTTTTTTGTTTTTAATCATGCTGATGAGCATAAGCCATATGGCATCAAGGTTGGGGAATTTCAGAGCCAAAGCAGTCACCTGAAGACAGGGAGAATGTGAGAAACATATGCGATGTTCTTATGCTAAGAAGCCTAAATTAGTCAATAGGATCTAGAGACCAACAGGAATTCAGCAGGTGCAAGGTTTTTACTGCTTCAGGAAATATCCAACAGATTGACATGCTTGGGAAATACTTAATCTCAGTTTTGAAATATTACTGGGGTTATATGATTGGAGAACCATGAAATTTTGCAGAAGAGGCTTCCACACTGAGGAGAGGTTTCAGGCATGCTCTACTATTCCATCTCATTGTCATGACAGTCATGTGAAGAAATTGTAACTGTAGCTATATGTGGCTATACTACAATTAAAAATTCAAGCTTCTTCAGCACATGCTTTAAAAACAGATTACTGTTTTGGAATTACTGAAAACCCCTCCAGCAATTTTATTGTATGACTTGGATGGAATAGTTGCCCAAAATTTCAAAAGATAATTAGGGGTTTACTGGTTGTGGCCTGAATAGCTGTGACTGAATATTGGTGGAGTGATGCTATTCTTTATGCAGGAATTATTATAGTCTGGGGAAATGGTTAAGATGTTAAAATTAACAAGCTATTTCAATGTAGGGGAATCAGCACACACAAAGAAGTAGTCTTTGAGAAAAAAATGCTTGCTATCATTAATTCGTTTCTGGAATGTAGAACAACTAAATTGGTTACCAAGTGTACTTCCTTTATTATGATATTCAATATTTATCTGCAGTGGGTTTTTTTTTAACAGAATTAGCAATATTGGTCTGATAAATGAATATACAATGCAGTAATAAAAATATTGAGTTAGCACTGCTATCCCCTGTTCCCATGGGCCTTTATTTAGTGTAATAATTATTTAATTGTGCAGTTACATTGGTACAAAGTCCAGCTGAGATAGGGACCTCAGCTGGCAAGTTTCCATGCAAAAATGCATAGAATAGAAGCCCTCAAGACAAGCAGGTGCCTATGCTCCTGTATCAGGGCAATAGCAAACTGAGGAACAGGCTCTGAATGTTTTGGTTTTGATAATTAGCCCACCCATGTATAGAACAGTTATAATATATCATAGTATAAGTAGTTCTCCACTAAGGTTTTTTGGCATGATATTAACTGCAATGATGTATATGTTTGCATGTACATCTATGGATCCTGGTGAGTATTAGTCACATATATATTATTCATCTAGGCCTTTAAAAACCCTCTTTCATCTCCCTCTGTTTTAGTATGATTTTTAATTTGAACTTCTGTTGGTTTCATGCTATCTTTATTAGTTGGAAGTTTTTATTCTGCTGTTCATTGCTTTGATGACAGTGTTTTGTGTATTTTAACATTTTATTTTGTTTGTCTTGACCTGTAAGCTGCCCAGAAAATATTTGTTGTTGGACAGCCATATAGATTTAATAAATAAATCATATCAATAAATCATTCACAGCCAATTTAAGCCAAGATATTGATCCAGTTATTCTATATGAACATTTCTGCATGAAAATGGCCTCCTATAGATGCATGGTCTCCTTCTGGGGAAAATCTCAGGGTATGGATACTGAAGACATCAGTGTGTTTTTTAGAGTAGCTTGCTGGAATAGATTTTCCTATGGAAAACACAATTACAGTCTTTCGACAAGGGTGAAACAGCAAATGTTATGTTGGATTTAGCCCAAAGAATTTGGGGCAGCAATTAGAAGTTCTACTTACACACAACATCTATTCAGATGTCTTAGAGTCTATAGAACGGACCAATCTTGTTCCAGATAATGTTCAATACCCTTCTTCAAAGATACAGGAATACTACCACCTCCATTTCTTCTTCTTTTTATACTCCAGCTTCCCATCTGTTCTGCTTCTCAGCTGAGAACAAAGAGGACTGTGTAGTCTACACAGTCTACCATATGTCTAGCCAGCTCTCCCAAGAGTCACCAGTCACTGTTCCATGAATTTCCAGTACCTCATGGGTGGCATCTTGTTTCTTTGGAAGAAATCACAGGACTAGGAACCAGGATAACTTCAGTTCTAATTCTGGCTTTTACATAACTTCTTGAGGGAACTCTAAATGCTCTGGAATTAATTAAATCCCCAATTCACTTTATGGATATTCTGTCCTCCCACAGACATTATCTTCTTCAAGCTCCTATCTCTATGATTTTGCAATTTATTTTGCAATTTTTTTCCAATTTTAATTTCAAAAACATGTTAAATAGTAGTGCATGAACATCTCCAGGCTCAAATTTACTTGGCTTGGATTAAACTGAGCTGTAATTGGGAATTATATCAATTGAATCTGAGCGAATTCAAATTGATTCAGACCCCATCACAACCTCAACTAGGGGTCTGATTCCTGCCCTCCTCTTACCCAGATAGCCCCAAACCAACATCTTCCCACTGACCCACAATCCTCCAAACTACTTCTCCCTTTCCCCCCTTTCCACTTACCTGACTGCTGCTGCTGTTCCAATGATGAGAACAAGTGGGATGGGGAAAGGAGGGTTCTCCCCTTCCAATGCCTGGCATGCATGCAGGTAAACCTGGGAGATCTAGTTTTCCCAAGAGCTACAGTTTACACTACTCAGGTCTATTTGCTCCTGGAGTCCACCAGGTACTAGTGCGTGTGTATCTGGGAAGGGGAAGATGTCTCTGCTTTCCTTCCTCTGTCTTACTGCTGCTGCCAGAACAGCAGCCGGGTAAGTGGGTTGGAGACAATGGAAGGGATTTGGAGAACCATGGAGTAGAAGGAGTGGAATTACCTCTCTGAAAAGGGATTTATAATGTTCACATCATATATGGCTTCTGTAAACCACCCAGAGAGCTTCGGCTATAGGGTGGTATAGAAATGTAAATAATAATAATAATAACAACAACAACAACAACAACTCCCAAGAATCCAATTTCTGAACTCTTTACCAGTGTGTGTCAAGGGCAGAAAGAAAATCAACAATAGCTGTGAGAATATTCCTTCTGTACCACCTTTTCTGGAGCTCTATTTGCTAGTGTATCCTGCATTTTAGGTGGAAAGATAATTGTTACTAAGGCCTTGTTCTCGCTGAGGTGATAAACCTATATCTGGGCTGTACCACTTTATAATGGAAGTGAACCCCCAATGAGTTTCCATTGAATCCCAGAAAACAGAACTCAGTGTGATAATCATTATCCTGGGACTCTCTTCCTGGTCTTGGTGGAAAAAGTGAAAACATCAGATGAAACTGGAACTGTGGTTCTCAGTATCCTCTTTTGTTTGACTGTTTCATAAAATCCAAATGAACAAATACAGCTAGGAAAGCCCTGAAAGGAACTGCCCTGCTCTGTTTCTCTGAATCTCATAGAGATTTTTACCAGGTCACTATGCCCTAGGATATTTCTATACCTTTTTTTATGGTGGATCCAGTTTCCTGTTACAGAATATAAGCAATATATGCAGCAGAATATATTCAGTTTGGGGGCTTTGCATTATCTTTGAACATAGCCCCTAATAAAGCAGTAGGTTGTCCTTCACAAACACACAAGTAAGTTCTTAGCATAATGCACATCAAATTACTCAGGTACAATCATGAATAAATGAACAGCTAGATCTGAAAGACAAGACCCACAATACAGTAGAAAACATGTTGCTACTTGGTCTACATAATTGGTGCCAACTGAAAAACAAACAAGAGTGATGGTTAACAATTAAAGCAAGCATGAAGTACAAATGCACAGGCTTTCTTATTATGTCCAGCAGTTACTTTTTCACCTAAGTCTTTCCTAGCCAAAAGCTGTAAAACATTTCAGCATGGGCATATATACTGAGCTTTCCAAATGTGATAGATGCTACCTTATACCAGGTCAGACTCCTTGTCCATCTGTCAGGAATGATTCTGAGTGGGTGGAGATAGTTAGCAGCTCAGATTCAGATTGGGAACAGCCAGAACTGGGGGAGGTTTCCTCCCTAGTGAGCTCAGATATGGATAGGCATTCTTCTCAGGAACTTGGCTTGCAGATGGCTCGACCTGAAGGCCTTCCCCTTTCCTCCCACGTGAGAACCCAGGTTTCAGAGGAGGAGGAGAGTGTGGGGTATGACCTGAGAGATGCTAGAGTCTGGCACAGAGCAAAGTGGGAAAAGTTAGAGGCGGAGCTCAGACGTTCCACCCGGTTGGCAATGCGTGATAGCTTATGTAGGGAGGTACAACTGTAAGGGGGGGGCATTCCCCCCTAAGTTATTCTGGCTGGCAAGTTCTTGTTCAAACTGCCAGCCCCGTCTCTGATTCCCACTTGGCTCCTCTATTGATATTTGTAATTATGTGGAGTAGTTGTTTTCCTTTGTAGTCTGACAGTCTCCGAGGATTTGCATTTGTAAGGAACCTGGTAGCTAACTAATAAAGTAGTGGGCCTGAAGCCCACTTGGAGTGTGTGATTGCCAACAGAGAGAACCAAGGGACCTGACACCATCTAGCCCAGTGGCAGCAACTCTGTTGGGTCTCATAAAGAGGACTTTCCAATCATCTCCTTCATGTTCCTTTTTAAACTGGAGGTGCCAGGGATTGAATCTGGGACCTTCTTCATGCATTTTGTCACTGAGCTATGGTCTCTTTCCCAAGTTACAAAATGTCCCCATGGATTGTACTTCGAAGACCTGATTTGTCTCAATATTCCAGGCCAGCTCTATGATATGAACTAATATTTGACAGGTTTGATGGATTTGGGACTCAGAGAAAGTTCACTGGAATGGGGATGAAAGGCAAATGGTGATCTCCCTCTCTCTCTCTCTCTCTCTCTCTCTCTCTCACCCTCTCTCCTTAATCTGGATTAGTGAACAAGACTGTTCAGGCTGCAGTGTGGGTCATACCCACTGACCTGGGTCATGGCCTAAATCTAGATTTGAGTTGCTGTAATCATGAAAGTAAAATAAAAGTACACATTCATGAGTAAGACCATAAAGAGAACTTGTCATTAAACCTTCCATTCCATTTAGGGTGTTGCCTAATGAAGACAGACAGTATATTGTTGCAAGGAAATTCAATTTATTACATTTGTACTTTTCATAAGAAAGTAAAAACTAAATGGACCAGACCAGCATGCTGTTTCCAACAGCAGTCAGCCCAGTCCTTATGTCTCAGGATGTAGAGCAGAGGAAGGTAGACTCCAGGCTTCCAGGATTTACCTTGGTTTTTGCTAGGGATGTACGAAAGTCACTTACCTTTTCGCGGAATTGATTCGTGGTGGGGGGGGAGGCACTCCGTCCGTCCCCCTGGAATCCTCAACGGGGGGGCGATCCGGTCCTCCCCCCTGGAATCCTGCCCGGCTGGCTCCGCTCCACGGCGGCTCTGCAGAGCAGCCGGCCATGCCTGTCCGCAGCTGGAGTTCCAGCCGCAGACAGGCTGCTGCAGACGCAAATGGCGGCCGCTGTAGCGGCCACCATTTGCATCCAGCCAGGCTGCCGTGATAGGCTACATAAGTATTTACGTAGCCTATCACGGATGGGCAAAAAAACACAAACAACAGCGTACGCAAATGGCGGCGGCTACGGTGGCCCCCATTTGCGTTCCCTATTTTTCGCCGTTTTAGCTTACGTAAATATTTACATAGGCTATTACGGTGGGAAAAAGGGGGAACGCAAATAGCATAGTGGGCGCTATTTGTGTTCCTTTTACGTAAATACTTACGTAGACTAAAATGGCAAAAAATAGGGAATGCAAATAGCAGCCGCCGTAGCCGCTGCCATTTGCATACGCCGTTTTTTGTGGGGGGGGGGTTGCTTGGCTTGCCATGATAGGCTACGTAAATACTTACATAACCTATCACGGAAAAGACCCGGATGCAAATGGTGGCCGTGGCAACCGGTCGAAAGACCAGCTGCCGCCGGAGCCACTGCCATCCGGAACATAGATGCCCCAGGTAAGCCTTGTCCTGGGGGGAATCCGTGGGGGGGGGGCAGGCTGTTCTGCCATGGATTTTGGGGGGCTGAATACCAGTGCATTCGGCCTCACTGAAATCCGTGGCGAAATTCTCCGCCATCTCTAGTTTTTACTGGAACCCTGAGATCCACCAACTAGAGCCAGGTGCCAAATAGTGGTTTAAATCATGGATATGCACTTGGAATTGAGGAACAGAGTGCCTCTGAGCACTTGTCCGGTGCAGGAATTGTTTTTAGTTTTGAATAGTCAGCCTGCCATTCTTTCACACAAAAATCCACTCTTGTTTTCTCTTGCAAGCTTTCTTAGTTAGAGCAGCCCAATTTAAGGGGGGGGGAACCATTTAGTTGTTCCTGTTGATAAACAGCTGGGACACCTACTGTAGATCACCCAGAGGTCTACCAGGGGATCCTGATCTTCCTTCTGCCCATCTCTGGTGTATAGTATTCCCTTCATCCTGACAATAGTCTTGGAAGGTAGGTAAGAATTATTTCCAATTTACAGATGGAGGATTGCTGTTGTTGTTGTTGTTAAACAGGTTTGTCCAAAGTCACCTATTGGAGCTCATACCCGTGTCCAAGCTGAACACTATCTTTTCAACTCACATACTAACAGAATAAGGCCCAATTTTACCTTTGTGTTGTCGATGGTGCTGAGATGCTGAATTGTATGAAATCTGCACCATAGGTGGGAGGGCTTCTGTGAAGCCTACTGTCAGGGTGGACACTGAGCCCATAGAATCCCAGAGTAGTTCTGATTCTGAGGAAGAGCAGTCACTCCTGGGAGAGGAGTGCGCTCCTCTTTCCCAGGGCCCACAGCTGACGGAGATTCCTCCCACCAGCATTCCTAGATTAGAAAGCAGTCCAGGGAGTGACCGAGCAGAGATAGCAGACTTGGTGGATGCGCGACGCAGATGCAGAGAGCGGTGCCAGATGGAGGGCGCAGAAAGGAGGCGCAGTGCCCGGTTGGTGCGCAAACAACAGCTGCGCCCCGAGGATCCAAGGGAAAAGGGGAGGGACTCTCCCTAGTCCTTAAGTTCAGGGGTCTGCCAGTAATTCCCTTTCAAATGGGGACCAACTGTTTCAACTTAGGGCATAGGTACTCTGCTGCTCAGATCTAGTTGCTACCTGTAGAGTTGTTAAGTTGTAAAAGAAGAATAAAGCTTTGAAAGGAATCCCTTTGTCTGTGTCTGGACTTGGTTACTGGATTAGACTGAGAGCAGCCTCCAAGGAGCCCTTGACACCTACACAGAATTGGGGGCGGGGAGTAATTTTAAACATATCACCAATACTACTATTTTTGGGTGTCTGCACTGAAGTGATGATCATTTGGGCCCCATCTACCTGAGCCTTTTACTCTAGGGTGGCTGTAAGTTGAGGTCCTGTGGGACATACGACACAGTCACCAATTCGCAGCCATCCATGGTTTTCTCCTGGAAAATGCAGATTTCCAAGGAGGCATTTTGCTGCAATGTTTTTGGTTTGCTGCGTGTTTCCTGCACTTGAGAGTTGAGTATCCCTTCCCCAAACTGACTTCGCATTTTACGGTGGGCATATTGTAGTCATGTGTAGTACTTGCATCACTTTGTGATGCTCCTTTACTTCCCCCACCCCTTCGCAGCTGCGCAGTTACAGAGGCACAGAGAGGCGTTTTCATTTATTTATTCACACTTCTGCACATTTTTGCAGCTTTGTATCTTTGCAATGGTTGCTTTTGGACTCAGTGCCCAAGGGCTGGGGGGGGGGGAGGTCTTGGGGAAGGACCAACTTCACTCTGGCCACCATTTTGGAGTGATGGGTAGGCACGTACCTCTCATGCCTTGGGTGAGTGCAAACCATCGCGAGAGTCTCAGGCTGGGGAACTGCCAAACAGTTGGCATGGAAATGAAGGAGCACAGATCACCCACATTTTACCTAATGAGGGATGGACAAACACACCAAGGACCCCTAAAATACAAAACAGCCACTGAAGTGTCACACCCCCACACTCGTGGGCCTGCACAGCTGCAAATTATAATGGCAAAAAAGGGCACGGCAGAGTCTGCTGGGGAAGCCTGCAGTAAATTGCGAGTGTATCGCAGGAGAAGCTAATTTGAAACTGCAGTGCTGTGCAGTTGCGATGGAGTGAAGGGTGAAAGTGGTGCCATGTAGATGGGGCCATGGAAGCCACAGGCATACATGACTTCCTACACTCTTTGGATTCCTTGTAGTTCAGTATATGGATGACACTCCCCACAGCATGGATATATCCCTTCATCTCCATTGCAAGGGATGGAGTATTGCATGATTAATCGGTATTAGTACAATATAGATTTTTGTTGTTGTTGTTACAATGAGAGCTTTGAAATAACCAATCTCTGTTTTTCTTCTGTCTCTCAGAAAGGTGGCATTTGTACCTCACCAGGGGTACAATCTGAAAACTACTTAAGAGCTTGGGTGCAACCCTGCACGACAATTAGACTGCTTCGATCACAATTAGTCAAGGGGATTTAGGCTGCAAATGTATATGCACTTATTCCTGGAAGGAATAAGCCCCTTTGAGTTACTTCATAGTACACATGTATAGAATTGCACCATTAAGCAGTCCAACAGTGTGCAGGATTGTAGACATTGAACAACTGGGGATGGGTGAATCTGCCAAGCTCAGTTTCACTCTGGTTCTCATTTTTCCAATGCTAAGTTCATTCTGTGCTGATTCTACATTAGATTGTGATTTTTTTGTGTCTGCATGAAAATTTATATGCATTACTGTGGGCATTTTTAAAAAACCTGTATTTTCTAAGCAGTTTTTCCATTCACACACACATACACACATACCTATCCCAGCGATCCTGATATGGATTGCTCTTTCCTCAGTGCTAGCAGCAGTGGGGAAAGAGCAGTCTGTATCAGAATCACAGGGGGAGGGAGTGAAGACCCAGGAGCAGTGGGGGCATCTGTGTGTATGGGGGTGCAATTAAGGCCTTAAGGACACCTGTAGCCCGTCAGCCGCAGGTTGTGCACCCCTGCTCTGTGCTTTTTATTTTTTGGCAGCCAATACGGACATTTTGATGTACATATCAGCTCACCTTCCTTTGTATTTAGCTATGTGATGGTCTCCTAGGCAGGCAGCAATCCAGTAAATTTTGCCCAGAAAATATACCTAACTGGCATCTTTATGCTCGCCTTCCTGTTTCTGAACTTATGGGAGCAGGAAATCTGTACTTGTAGTTCTTACCCTACATTTTCTTCCTTTTCACTTTGGCCTTCCTATTTCTAGATATAAAATATGGGTGTGAAGCTTATTCAGCACTGAAGACTTGTTTGAAAATGTATCATGAATCAAAGCCAATATGCATATTTTAATGATCTAATTGGGAAATATTTCAGTTAATATCCAGGGAGATTCGTGGCAGGTATCCATCTGCCATCTGAGCTTTCCAACCAGATGAGGTAAATAAGACATTCCCAACTGCCAAAAGAAATCAGAATCAAACTATAAATAATGAGGATTAAAATATAATTTATCTACCATTTTGCTTTTTATAGAATTTGCATATGGACATATGACAACTGGGTCTCCATTGTTATGGCATAGTTAGTTGTCCATTTATTCACACACTGATAGTCGGATATTTGGTATAAATAACCAGTGAATTAAGCAACAGTTCATACAACCCTTACTCCATGCAGAGTCTGCCCACGCACTGACATTCACTGAGATGCTTGTGTGAACTGCAGTGCTGTCTGCACAGAAGTCAGAACATATTAGTTTTTTATATAGTGTTACTTACAGCCCCTTGGAAAGCTGCAGTTAAGGTTGCATGCGGAAAGCAGACAGATTGACTGTGGGGCAATGGATAGAGTGTTGAAAGTGGACTGGAGAGACCTGGGTTCAAATCACTGCTCAGTCATACTGTACAGGAGTAAAGTACTTTATTGTTAAAGTGAAGTTTATTGTTAAAATTACAATAGCAGAAAACTACTGATGTTTGAAAAGCTAAGTACGAACACACAGCCCGGACTGGCCCACCCATCAAGCAGCGTACGGTGCCTGCATGAGGCGGTGGAGCTGGAGGAGTGGTGAATTGCACCATTCTCCCCACCCCAGCTAGGAGGGCCCATCACCACCTCCAGTGGGTGGTCTACGAAGCCCCGCCGGCCATTCTCCCACTGTGGCATTTGCTGCAGTGAGAGAGCAGCTGGTGGTGGGTCTGTGTGGAGCAGCTGCCAGCCCCCTATTGCTGCAGGGCTCCAGAGCTTGTGAGAGCTTGGCCATGTCCTGCAATATCTCACAAGACCCACTGAGATTTCATGAAAGGCCTGGTGTGGCAGCAAAGGTAAGGGGGGGGACATGGGCGTGCATGGCAGCAGGGAGCGTGCATGGTGGTGGCAGGAGGAAGGGACTCAGGGGCGTATGACAGGGGCGGCAGGGAAGGAGGGGCACACAGAAGCAGCAGTGGGAATTCTGCTTCAGGTTGCAAGAGAGCTCACACCAGTCTTGCACACAGCCATTATTAGAAACCATGTCTGTGTGAATTTGTGGAAGTAAGAGGGAAGGAGCCATGCTCAGTGACAGAGCACATGCTTTGCATGCAGAAGGTCATCTGTTTGATCCCTGGAATCTCCAGGTAGGGCTGGAAAAATACCTGACTGAATCCTGGGGAGCCACTGCCAGGTAGTGTCAACCATACAGGGCTAGATGGACCAATGGTCTAACTCAGGGCTCCTTCACACGGAGCTTTTATCCTGCTATTGAGATTGCTCACTCACGGACGTTTGCGGGACCTTTAGATGATGTCGTGAACCTCCAGGGCGTCTCCTGCACTAAATGACCTTTATTCTGCCTTTAAATAGATTGGAGATAATGAGCTATCAAATTACCCAGCTTGTGTTCCTTCCGTGAAAAAGGAAAAGCTGCACGAAGAGGAGCGAGACCGATGAAATATATGGAAGTCCCAGATGAAGGGGAAAGGGGAGGGGGGAAAGGAAGCGCATGTAAAGGGAGTCCATTGTGATCCTGCATTTAAAACGGAAGCAGAAAGCTCTGTTTTAAATGCGGGATTTTAGGCTGGTGTAGAGATGCTCTCAGTATAAGGCAGCTTCCTAAATGTGTTTAGAGATGCAACATGCTCTCTGATGATACATGGGAACGAAGAGTACAAATGTACTTGTGTGCATCTAGTAACTCTGTAAGCCTCTTTGAGTGACTTCTTTCTGGGGTGGCGGGAAGTAGGGTATACATTTCTTAAATTATTAAATAAAAATAAATAGTTGAGCGGTATCAAATTCAAACAGGTTGGAGGGTCAGAGGTCCTCCAGGTCAGTTCTGCAGAGGCTATACTCATAATTTTGTATTTTAAGAAAAACCTCCAGTTATACTAGATCTAGTGGCTAACTTCAAGAATACCACAACAACCAGCCTCAATGTGCCCCTCTCCTCCCTTCAGTGCATGAGGTTCCACAGCATTCCAGGCTACAAGTTGCCTTAGGGAAATGCTGACATTCCAGAAGCCCTTGGGAAAGACCTCATATTCAAGGAGCTATTTGAGATAAAGGAAGGGGGCACCCTGCATGTTCCTCTCCCTACTTGCTGTGGTTCCTGGCAGATTGCCAGCCCTGAAAGTAAGGTGTGGCGGAAGGAGGCTGGGAGCAGGGGGATGCCTGGGGCAAGAGGATGAGGTGGGACTCGTGCACGGGGTCTGAGGTCCAAGTGAGAGGGAAGGGATGGGAAGGGAGTCCTTCTCAGGCTCAGATGAACACCCCAGAAGAATTCCAAGGCTGTAGTGCTCCCGTTGTATTCGAGGCAACTATTACAAGCCTGAGACACACATTTCTGATACCTTGGTAACTTCACTAGTTGGAGATGTTGGCAAATTGCAGAGTGCACACTCCCCATGCTTTTTAACTGGCATAGTAAATCTAAACAGTATTGGAAGACACACACTGAGGCATGAAGCAGTAGCCTGTCAAAGATGGGTCTGCCCTTTTGTTCTCCTAAGGGCATCATTTACTAGTCCTGGTCTTGATCAGGAGTGTGGTAGGGATTTGCCAGGAGTGTGGTAGGGATGCTGCTGAGGGCCATATTGTGCATTCCAAAGTGCCTGATGTTTAACAGTCCTGACCTGACCCACATGTTCCAGCTCTCTGGCTAGGATCCCAAAATATTTTATGTCATCATAGCATTCATATTAAGGATATTGAATAGGGGCCTTAATGTGACACCACAGAGAGAAATGCAAACAGTCCTGTCAACATGTGTACATGGACCATAATAAGAGCTTAGTCTCTGTAGAAAAGATAAACTGGGTGCTATTTTGATAGACATCAAAACAGGAAAAACTGAACTGCTTTTAAAGTATCCTCATTTGTTTCTCCTGTTTATACATTATCAGACAGCAAACCTAGCTGATGCTGAAACTCTCAAGTGGCAGGGCTGACAGAAGTTGCCAGAGCTTAAATGACCCCACAGAGGGAAAATCTTATTATCTTTGAAGACAGCTCTTGCGAAGTGTAAGGCACAACTGGAGAAAAACCAAATGGGCTCCATGTAAAAGAACATGAAAATCAATGTTGGCAGTAGTTTCCTCAAAGCAAACCCTTTCATCTTTCGAGGACATTTGACCAAGTGTGGCATTGCTTGCTGACTGTCTGTTTCTGACATCATCGCAGGGGAAATGGTTAAGAGCAAGAGCAGAGAGAATGGTGAATGTTTGTCAAGTTGAAGCAGTCCTGCTGTAGGAAGAAGAAACAAACTGACTGAGACCAGTTTAGTCCTAATATGGTCATGCTGTGGTTTAACAATATGTAGGGTGTCAGAGCAATGATGTATACACGTTCCTTCCTGACTTCCTTCATTCCAATAAAAGACAACAACAAAATGCTTCCAAGTGCTTTCCCCACTAAAGTGAGCTTCACAGTTTAGTTCAGTCCTGACAATACGTCCTCAAAACTCCACCAAAGTTTTGCTAGCCTATCTGTGCAGTAATTCTGGCATATTAACTGCCAAAAAGTGTAGAAAAACTGTCTTCCAATGTACATATGTTGCCTCATCTCCTGGAAATGATGCTTACTCTCCACATCCAACCAGGTAAGTGGTTATTTGCAAGCCTGGTTTTGTCATTTAGACTGCAATCCTATGCATGGTTACATGGCAGTAAATCCCATTGCACATGCTGGCATTTATTTCTGAGTAAATGTTTTGTTTGTTTGTTTACTGCCTTTCTAGACCACCCAGTAGGCAGAGCTCTCTGGGTGCGTCACAAAATAGAGACAAAACTATAAAATACAAGAACAATAAAATATATTGTAAAAATTAAGAAATTAAGACAGCCATAGAATAAAACCAACAGAAGAGGGCAACAGCAGTGCAAGGATCTAAAAGCACATTTTTTAACGGATAGGGCCATAGTATAGGTGCCAGGCAAGGACATTCCACAATCTGCACCACCACTGGAAGTCTTCTTTCTAGTACCCACCTGCCTCTTATCTGGGAGGGGCATACTGGAAAAGGCATCAGCAGAGGACCTTAGAGTCCAGGAAGTGATATAAGGGAGGAGACACTCCTTCAGGTTATCTGGTTCTAAGCCATTTAGGGCTTCAGAGGTTAATACCAGCACTTTGAATTGGTCCTGGAAACAGATGAGCAGCTAGTATAGATGACCGAGCACTGGCAAAATATGATTGTATCTGCCAGTCCCAATTGTGTCAAAGGCAGCCCCACATAGTGTACAACACATTGCAATAATCCATATGGGAGATTATCAGAGTGCAAGGCGATTTTTATCCAGATAGGGTTGCAGTTGATATATCAAGCTAAGCTGATGAAGGGCACCCTGAGCCACTGAGGACACCTATGGCTCCAGCGACAGTGTTGGATTCAAGAGCACCTCCCCAAATATGAACCTGATTCTTTAGGGGGAAGTGCAACCCCATCCAAACCAAGTTGAACACCATTTAACTGGGTAGCCAAAGAATACACACTAATACCCAACACATCTTATCTAGACTGAGTCTCCATTTATTGGCCATTATCCAGTCCATTACCCTGCCTAGACACTGGTTCAGAACACCCACTGCCCCACCTGGATTAGATGAAAAGGGGAGATAGAGCTGGTTATCATCTACATAGATACTGATGACGCCATGGCTCACATCCTTTGATAACCTTTCCCAGTGGATTCATGTAGATGATGAAGAGCATGGGGGATAAAATAGACTCCTGTGGAACCTGCTATACTGGTCTAAGAGAGATTGTGTGTTTGTGGGAAACCAGTTTTGGAGGATTGGCACATTATATCCTCGAATGTCAATTATATACTGACATTAGAGACTGTTACTGAAATCCCTTTTTAAAGAAAATGAGATTTTGGAACATATAGAGGAAACTGGGTTTTCTGCTACATGTTTAGAGGGTTGCTTCTTTTGCAGTAAAGGTTGCCAAATGTAGGGAAATTCCATTGCTGTGAATTGTCTGGGAGATTTGAAAATATGAAAATGCATTTATTTTATACATAAAGCTTATTGTTTTAATATATTTTTAATGTTAATAATGTTACTTCCTAATTTAACTAGTGGTCATTGTATTTTACGTAAGTTTGTTACCTGGTTTTGTGTTGCTGTGGTCTAAGGACTAATGCAATAAATGTTATTCATTCAACTTGATAGCATAACTATCGCAGGGCAGAGCAGTAATGCCCCCAGCACCACCTGCTGGAATTGACCATCTAAGTAGGAGCAGAACTGCTGCAGTACTGTACCTCCAAGCCCCAACCCAGATAACCTGTCCAGAAGGATATCATGCTATTAAAAGCCAATGAGAGGTCCAAGAGAAGCAAGCAGGTTATATTCCCCTGCACCTCTGTCAAGTAAGGTCATTCCACATTGTGACCAAGTTGGTTTCTATTCCAAAACCAGGCCTAGAGCCTGACAGAAATGGATCTAGAAAATCTATTTCATTTAAGAATGACTGGTGTTGACCAAAGGCCACTCACGTGAGCATCTTGTCCCAGAAGGGGATGTTAGCAATGAGCTTACAGGATAGCTTACACACTTATTATACAAGGGAGTTGATATCAGGTCTCATTATTATTTTTGGTTTTTATATATTGGGCACTTTTTTATATAAAAGTATGTAATAATAACTATGAAGCCTGGGGCAGCAGTTTTTTTTTAATGTTTAAATATTTAATACACGTACTTGCTAAAAATGGAGACAGCCAGCACCATCTTTGAAGAATCATCCCCCCTTCTTTCTCTTATGCAGGGGGAATGCCTCTTCTAAGATTATGACTGCTATGATGCATGTGTGACTCCTCCTTCAGAATTATTGCTTTTATGCATGCACATGTATTTATATCTGTTTGATAAATTAGCCAATTAAAGTCAATATTAATGGATAAGAGTTCTTTAAATGGGGATAGCTGTAATGAATGCATGTGCTATTTTAATGAGGGCTGATTTCAAGCCACCATTTTAGGTAGGAAGACGAAGATAGAGAGAGACTGTGGCTTGTGTTTCTTTTCCTTTAAGATCTGAAATGATCATGTGACATCTAGTCATCCTCACCGCTTTTTTCTTGGGTAATCCACAGGTCATCATTTTCTTGAACTGGTATCTCAGCTCCATCTATTTTTTGCACAAGTTCAGGCTGATTCACAAGATATGGACCTGATGTCTATCTCCAAGTGCATGCTTGTATAAGTAAATACAACACGTGAGCCTGGAGATCAGGGAATATGCCCGTGGCAACTTTTACACACTTGAGGTACAAAACACACCTCCAAGTTCACAGAACTTGCTGTAGCCAAGATGCATGATTTCCTGGCTCAAGTCAAGTGCCACTTACCCCTCTGAAAACTCATTCCAAGTTGTTTGGAATTTCTTGTTCAAGAAAACATTATAAGCTGAAATAGCTCTCATAGAATCACACATTTATTTTAACATGTGTGACTCTTTGGAGATGAAACAGAGAAGCAGGGCTCTTCCCCACCCCAATCAGTCTCTCTTGAACTTCATAAAAAAATATACACAGTGTGGACTCAGTAAATAAAGCATTTCTAACTTTATGACAACTCCTTGACAACTCAGTCCTATGGACCTGCTTAATATGAAATTGTACAAGTAGTAATTTGCACCACTGCAGGTGAACCATAATCCTGTGCACAGGGAGTATGTAAGGTCCAAGAAACCCTGAACCCCAGTGGTTTTCAAATTGTTTTCAAACTATGAGTATCCTGGGATTCTCTGAAAGTTTATTAGGGTTCTTTAATGAGAAGTTCATTAATGACCAACAAGTTTCCCTGAAGGACCACTTGCTTGCCTAGCACCACTAAACTTTCCCTGCAGTACCCAGTTGCAAGGGAGATATGTGATGTATTCTAGGACACACAGTTCCTATGGAGCGATGATTGACACTTTAAAGTGATCGTGTCAGAATGTTTTCATTGATTTCCCCAGTCCACAACACCTGGAAACGGACATAGGGTCAGACATACTTTGCATCTGGAAATCCACACATTTCGGGGCTTATGACATGTTCTGTGGAACACAACAGAAGAAGCATCCGAATGATCCGATAAAGCATGTACATTTCAAAAATGCACGCAAACATGCTTTAGTCAGTGGGTGGATACATACAAAAATGCAAACAATTTCAAAAATGTGCAAAAATACGTACATTTTTAAAAAGACGCAATGAACATTGAAATTGTTTTTGAAATAAAATTGAACATCCACACTGAACTGACATGGACTTGGAGATGAGGAAAAGAGAAAGCCAGTGGAATTGGACTTGACAGATCTAGCCATCCCTATCTAGAAGATTTCCCAGAATGCCTTGCAAGACATAGAGATTCAATGGTGTATGTGGAAAGAGCTCTCAGAAGGCAGAAAGTCTGAAAACCAGTGCCCTTAGCCTTTCCATCCCTACTAGAAATAGGCTGCACTAGCCTTCTCTAAAACTACTCATTAGATGTCATGCAAAGTTTAGGAAAGAATTTACTATTTATTATTAATTATTACATTTCCATACCGCCCCACAGCCAAAGCTCTCTGGGCAGTTTACACAAAGGCTAAAACATTACAAATACAAAATGCAAAATTTAAAAATACAAGAAACACACAAATGGACAGTATACACAGAGACAACATATATCTAAAAACAACTTTGAGCAATCAGTCAAACTATACAACAAATCCAGGATCAATTAAAATTCATCACATGCTGCCAAATACCTGGGAAAAGAGAAAAGTCTTGACCTGGTGCTGAAAAGATAACAATGTTGGCACCAGGCAGGCCTCATCAGGGAGATAGTTCCATAATTGGGATGCCACCACCAAGAAGGTTCCCTCCCTTGTTGTTGTCTTCTGAGCCTCCCTTGGAGTAGGCACCCAGAGGAGGACCTTAGATGCTAAGCATATTGTTCAGGTAAGTTTGAGCTGGGAGCAACGCTCCATCAAGTATTGTGGTCCCGAGCTGTGTAAGACTTTATAGGTTAAAACCAGCACCTTGAATTGGGCTTGGAAACATATAGGAAGCCAATGCAAGTGGGCCAGAATTGGTCTTATATGTTATTCACAATGATGGGTCATGGTTGCTTCCATATCCATCCTTCCTGGTGATGCAACTATGCCATCCATGCAATGTGGGCAGGGCTCATGCCATCATCATTGTGAGAAGTAAACCTCTCTCACTGCTTTACTCTGAGATAAAGAACAATTTTGAGCAGGACTTACTCAGAAGTAAGTCCTACTTTTTTCAGGTAAGAGTGCAAATAACCGCAGCCTAAGTTCATACACTTTTGCATGTGAGTAAAAGCACCAAGTGCTGAAGGAAAAAGCATGCATTGTTTTCAGATGATAAGTGTGTGTGTTACAACAGATCTTAGAACAGTCATTCCTTTTAGAGGTTTAGTAGTAGTGAGTTATATGTTTAGCTGCAAGAATCCTGTTAGCAAAAGCTTGGCAACTAACATGCATGCCTTCTCTGATACAATGGAAAAAGAAGATTTGAATTGTTATGGTGTTGAATAAAATAACAGGTTAGAAGAAGTTGTTATGGGAGGGAAGAATGAACTCCATCCAGACTTTCCAAAACAGTTGGATACCATTGATCAATTATTGGAATAGGTTCCAGCCAGGTGATTTAGTAACTATAGATATACTATAATTGAAGTATTGTAACAGATTTGAATGACTGTATTGAGAAACAAAATAAAAAGCATTTATATAAAAAAACAGCCATTCTTGCATGTGAGAGAAGGGGGGATGTAACTTCTAAAATAGCACTTGAACACCTGTGATTTTTATAAGCACTTGTAACAACCACCACCACCACCCAACAACAACAATAATTGCTGGTTATTTGATCAGGGGAAACCTTTTAGTCTATTAAAAGGTTAATCAAGTAATGGACTGAATGCTGTAGTTGTAATTGTATTACATCCATATGCTGCCTCTTAGATTCTAAGCCTGGTTCTACCTGTTAGTAACAGTGATGGGCCATACATCCTAATTTGCAGTGGTAAATGATATATAACTCCTGGGCTGGGGGAGTTTCAGCATCCATCTCTCTGGACAAACCTCAGCTTTTTAGAGGACTGCCAGTTCTCTTGAAAACATCCATGTGTCAGTTTTAATTCCTATAATTCTTTGATGTGTCCTCATGATGTCTGCAGAGGTATGTGTGTTAGGACTTGGCCAGAGCAAAAAGCCACACCATTTGCTGCTATCTTGCAAAGGTTTGAAGCCAAAAAGGGTTTCCAGAAACAAATTGAGGACTATGTTAGGTCAAATCCAAAATGCCAGCATTTTTATTAAGAATAGGGAATAAGTTAAAACTGGTCAGAGCCCAAAGCCAGGACTAACAGAATCCAACCTGCTGCAATCCTAGCAAGTTACCATATTTATAGAATTGTAATACTCTGATGAGAGAAGTTGACTTGTACCAAGATAATGTTAGTCAGCAGACAAATTAGAAATCAATTGCCAAAACTGTGGCTCAGCAACACTTTGTTTCTTTTATGTTATGGCATACACAGATGTTTCAAGAGTCCAAGCCTAACATAGGAGCAATAACACATGTGGTCTATTTTCTAGAGAGGAGGCACATTTCTCACAATTCAGAAGTCGAACAATGTAGCCATCTCTTTAAAATGCAAGTTTCACTTCTCCAAGTGAGGAAACAAACCCTTTCAAAATGATTGTGACTTATTTGCAAATTCCAAGTGACCTACATCACTTAAGAGCAAGGCTAGTCGGAAACAAGCCCAGGAGTGCCAAGGAGGCAAAAATGAGGCCAAGCTGGTTTTAAATCACTTGAGCATTACTTACTATCCAATGCTATTTCCAATCCAGGAGCGGAATGGCCTTTCATAGAGAATATCTAAGCTACTGCTTTGCCAGGTAACATTAGAAGTTGTCACTTCTTCTGAGAAAGCAGCTACTTTCTGTATGACATGGTTCAATGTTTTAGAATTAAACAAAAATAACATTAGCGCTTTGTCAAATTTTGTAATGAAGCTAAACAAATTAGAGGTTCACCTGCACTCATAATTACAGCAGGACTCTAGGGCAATAGAAGATGCTTTCAAGTTGTCAGTTGTGATGCCTTCAGATATTTTCATGTATTCCTTGTGATTCCATATACCTTTAGTGCAATAGAAAGCTGTCCTTGTGCACACGCATGCACATACACACACATAATAGCTTGCTATATTCATGGATATATGGTTGATAGCTTAAGCTCAGAATACAGAATACATACAGATGTGGAAAGTAACTTATAAGTATGTAATCCCCTTCAAAACGTGTCCTGAGCAGTATTTTAAAAATAATTAGTGAGCTTAAGCTTAGGTTTGCATTTCAGTTAAGATGAAAGATGAGTTTTAGAATTCCACCATTGCATCCAGCAATTATTGTACTGTTAAAATTGTTGTATTGTCATGAACTACTGTAAAAACTGGCAAAAAAGTATAAAATATTTAACTATATACATAAATGCATACATATATAACATTATAAATGAATAATACTAAACACAAATAATATTAGACACCTTTTCTGCCTTCTCAGAATATTAGGATGCCTGAAGGTTGCTTCTGCTTTCCTGTGGAATCAGCTTCATGTTGTCAGGAAGCATCTTGTGGCAGCCCTCATGAATGTATTAACTGCCCTAATGTGCCTGCTTTAGACAGTTGTGTGATGTTGTTTGGAAAAAAAAAAGTCAGTTGTGGGAATTGTTTGATAAAATGATGTTGCAGCCTGGGATCAAATCCAGGCTCAGTCAGCCATGAAGCTAATGGACCTTTGGTTGCTGGCTAGCAGCATAACCTACTCATAGAGTTGTTTTAAAAGGGACGCAGAAATAGGATTACCCCACATACATTAATATTGTTTTGTTGTTTTAATTTGAAAGCCACCTTGGGATTTTTGGTAATTTAGGCATGGTATAAAGGTAAAAAGGTAAAGGTGTCCCCAACCAGTCATGTCCGACTCTAGGGTGTGGTGCTCATCTCCATTTCTAAGCCGAAGAGCCAGCGCTGTCCGAAGACGCTTCCATGGTCATGTGGCCGGCATGACTGAACACTGAGGTACACGGAACGCTGTTACCTTTCCCGCCGTAGCGGTACCTATTTATCTACTTGCAATTTCTTGCTTTTGAACTGCTAGGTTGGCAGAAGCTGGGACTGAAGACAGGAGCTCACTCCGTCACGCAGCACTCAGGTCTCGAACTGCTGTCCTGCCGACCTTCCGGTCTGCAGTTCAGCGTCTTAACCACTAAACCACCGTGGTCCCTTAGGCATGGTATACCACTATATATATGACAGTTCCCAATATTCCATCATATTCTAGTGACTTGGTTTGGACATACATATCTCAGCTTGCTTGCTTGCTTGCTTGCTTGCTTTATTTATTTCATTTTAGACCACCTTTCTTCCATTGTGCAACTCAAGGTGGCTACATGTGCTTCCCAGGTGGTCTCCCCTCCAAGCACTGACCAGACCCAGACCTGCTTAGCTTCAGCAAGGTGGCTGCCTCATGTGCCTTCAGACCATGTCTTGGGACCTGAGGTATGCACAAGCCTTGTTCCCACATGCTCCACCCTCACACAGCTCTTACCCTCTTCCTTTCTCAACACTTCCAGGTTAATTAGCCATAGTTTTCTGTTACATCTGAACTGGAAAACTGTGGTTACCAGGATCAGAACAAGCTAGAATTTTAAACCAGCTTCAGACTGTGCTGTGCTTCAAGCAATTAACCAAGATTGAGTTGAATTGCAGCACCCTGAGAAGAGAGCAGGGCAGAGGTGGCAGAAGGACAGAGGCTCATGTATATCTCAGCTGAACCAGGCTAGTGTGACAAAACACAAAAGAGAAGAAAGGATGGGGCTATACCAATAAAAGCAAATTTGATTCTCAGTGGCTGGGTTCACCAAGGGCAAGGGGGGAGCAGATTTAGTCCCAACCCAGTGATGTTTCTGCATACATCCCTGATAACTGCATAGTTGCAATTCACTCCTATGGGGAAAAGGGAAGTGCTGCCCTTGCGAACATGGCTGTAATGACAGCAAAAATATGTCCTCTATCTGTGACGCAGAATGTCCCAACCCTTGGTAAGATTGCAGAGGGTGTGTGCATGCATGCAGCACGTCTCTTTGTGCAGAGCACTCACACACAGAGGTGCACCAGCCCAGAGGTATATTTTTTTAGATCATTCAAGCCTTTTCTACACCTACATCTTTCTCCCAACATATATATCATAAAACACACACACACACACAGAAAAACACACACAGAGAGAAAATGAACACAGACAGTATCCCCCTGACCACCATGCAAGTCAATGGAATGAGGGTGGAAAAAGCTGCCCTGCCAAAAAAAGGGCTGGGGAGGGAAGCCACCCACCTCCAAGGACCTGGTGCACCAAGGCTTCTTGACAAGGGTAGGCTCTGTCCCTCAACCAGCTGTTTTTCAGTAGTGCAGCTTCCCCCCACCCATGCAAGTTAATGGAGAAAGGAAGGCTTCCATGTATGCAAAATCATCCGCATCCTAGTTACATCCAGACTAGATTATTGTAATGCACTCTACATGGAGCTGCCTTTCAAGCTGGTTCAGAGGCTTCAGCTGGTGCAGAGTGTAGCTGCCCAGTTGCTTGTGGTGGACTAGGAGAGCAGAGCATATAACACCAATTCTATACCAGTTGCACTGGTTGCCAGTGCATTTCAGGGTCCAATTTAAAGTGCTGGTGATCACCTTTAAAAACCTAAATAGTTTGGGACCAGGTTATTTGAAGGACTGCCTGTACCTATATGAACCAGGTCAGACATTAAAATCAGCCATGGCTCATGGGCCCATCGGTAAGACCTATTAGGTGGTGAGCATGACACACAGGGCCTTTTCTGCAGTGGCCCCATCCTTCGGGAATGCCCTGCCAGATGAAATACATGTGGCTCCCTCCCTGACTGTTTTTAAACAGACATTTAAAGTTCTGGTTGCTCCAGGCTGCTTTTATGTCGCAGGCCCATTTTATGTAGGCCCATTTTAAGAATGTGAATTTTTATTGTTGTTGCTATTTATAAACAGTTTGTGTCATTGTTTTAATTAATTCTATTTTATATTTTATTGCTTTAACATTTTACTCTGTGAACTGTCTTGGAGAGGCTTTGCCTCATAAAGCAGTGTAGAAATATTTTAAATAAGTAAGGGTACAATCCTATGCATGTTTAGACAGAAAAATGTCCTACAATTCCCGGCATGCCCCAGCCAGCTATACTGGGAATTGTAGGACCTTTCTCTGTCTAAAGATGCATAGGAGTGTGCTCGAAGGTAAATAAATTCTATTGCGCTCCAGTTTCCTTGCATCAGAGCAACTTACTAGCAAAATCCCTATTTAAGCAGCAGCCAGTGGGACATGCAGACGGAAACTAAGGCATGTGCCTTAGTGGCAGTGGAACTATCAGAGGCAAAATGCAGAGCTAAATGACGTCCTAGGTCCTACATGCCAAGGTGGATCACAGCATTGCAGAAACAAATTGAGCTCCTACTGCATTGCACTGACATGGCATCTCTCCTGCAGGATGTTGCATTAAGAGGCTATGGGGCAGCTCCCTGTGCCATGTAGGATTTTCCCCCTAGAGGTGACAGAGCTGATAGCTTCTAGAACCACAGTAAAAGGGATCTTGAAAGCTTGCACATTTTGTGATCTTTTTGAGTTGGCCTAATAAAGGTATTACACTATATGAATTTTGGGATTTTTCTTATGACCATCAGGGCTGTCTTTGTTTCTTGTTATAAATTTATTGTGAGGTATAGTAATGAAATTACAACATATGTTCTTGGGTATGGTCCCCCATCCCCAATCTTGAGTATATCCAAGAATAAGCTGTGTGAATCTTGCCCCCCACCCTAAAATCTCATTACTGCCCCTCAAACTCTAAAATGGCTCGCTGGAAATGTCCCTTTGCATTGGACCCACGAGCCCTGATCTCTCTCCTTTGTGCTGCTACTGTCTATCAGAGTGGAAGACTGAGATATCTTTTAGAAACCAGAAGTAATTTTAGTCTCATATTCTGGGATGCATTTTTTTTTTTTTTCAGAATAACATTTTGCAGTGTTTGCCTACCTCTAATTATAGCCTGCAACTGCAAATAGGTCCTTATTTTGCTCTCCTCAGGTAATGCATCTGAAGGAATAGAATCATTATGCTTATTGGGATAAAGCCAGAGGAAAGATACACTCTTTGCAGAGCATGTCTTGAAAGGAATAGAAAAAGTAAACACATATATGAAGTGCCTATCTGCTCCCCACATAAAAATCCACTTTGGATTTTAATAATGATGAAATATGAGATATAATCCCTGTTCTTTGTTGCAGCTTTTTATTTGGATTTGTAAGCCATGTGGGGGAAAATATTCCCTTTGATGTCAGTTTATTTGAGGTGCATCTTTTAAGAAAATATTTTCTGTCATTTGCAAACATATATACACACATACATTTGTGTCTTCCTCTCTACGGCATTTCTCTGTTTATCTGTCAGTAGAGCAGTAACTTTTAAACAGAAAGGGATCTGATCCATTCTGTAATTTCAGGAAATAATGTAAACTTCAGTGGCTAGTTATTATTAAACTGACTGATGAGAAATCCTCATCTCTTCGCCTTCTCCTTTAATGTGTCCTCGGCTTAACTGTATTGACTCATTGCAGCGAACAGAACCTTTGTGCAAATCAGCCAGAAATGAAAGGCTATGTTGATCAGATAGTATCAATATCAGAATGATCCAGTCATCAGCAGTGGCCATGTGTACACATTAAGTTGCACTGTGGCTGGAGACAGACAGCAGTGCCCTCCACACCCCCAAAAGAACTGATGGTGGCATCTTTGCCTATGGTGTCCTAGTATTTTCTCTTGAAAAACAAGTTGTTCAGGCTTTTGTAGTTTCAAAAACCTTCAAGACCTTTTTAACAGAGGCAGTAATCAAACAAAAGGAATTAGTGTGTACACTGCGCACAAGAGGGTCTGTCATACCACGTTGTTGTTTAGATTTCTTATATGCCTTTCTCAAAAAAGACTCAGATTTACAACAAAATTTAAACATACAAAATTTAAAACAGCTAAAAGTGATAATCCACTAAAATACCAGCATCTTGTAAAACAACTAAAACATCAGTGACAACCACAGACAATTCACCTGATGCAACAAAACTTTACAAAGTTGATTCTTACCTTCTTTTTGTCCACAAATAAGTAGCAAGGTATGTGTAGGCAGGTGAGCTAGTAAAAAAGGTGTATTGTGTGCTAGTGAGTTTTGTAAATGTATTTGCTAAGGTGTGACAGCACAGCATTAAGACCTTGTCTTCAGGTCAGCCATAACCTCCCAAGTCCTCTCTAACCATAGCTTACTCATCATGGTCATGCTATCCAGCCCTGCAGCCTTGGCATGGTATGCACATATGTTTTATGTATGTATGTGTGTGTGTTAGAATATATACCTCTTCCCATTTTAAAAATCCCAAAGCAGTTTACAACATATTACAAAACAATACACCATTAAAAGCAGAACAGCATTTAGATAGGTTAATGGTTCAGAAAAGCTATGGTAGACAATTAAGTTTTTAATAATGCGGCAAGCACATGATTGTTGGTGCCTGGCATATCGCAGAAGGGAGGTCATTTCCAAGTGAGGGTGCCACCACAGAGAAGCCCCATTGCTGTCAGACTCAGATAGGACTCTGCAGAGTGTGGCACAGACCTCTCTCGAAGATCATAGTGATCTAGTGGATCTCTAGAAGGGGAGACAGTCTTTTAGGTAACCTGATCCTAAGTTGTTTAGGGCTTTATATGTCAGTGAAAACGTGAGAAATCCAGAGAGAGAAGGAAGAAAAGTGAGAATCCGGGGGGGGGGGGAGTGAGAATCCAGAGAGAGAGGGGGAAGAAAAGTGGGGAGAGGCAAGAAAAGTGAGAATCCACAGGTGGGGGGGAGAACAGTGAGAATCCAGAGAGGGGGAGAAAAGTGGAAATCCAGAAAGGGGGGGGGAGAAAAGTGAGAATTCTGAGAGAGGGGGAAGAAAAGTGAGAATCCAGAGAGAGGAAGTGCTCCCAACATTTTACTCCCCATGGCAATTTGTGTTGGTGCCCAGGACACTTCTTCAAAATGTCAAATGGGCTCAGGGGGCCAAAAAGGTTGCCTACCCCTGATGTAGACTGAGAATTGATTTCTTACAGTTAAGCAACACAGCCATCACAGATAATGTCCTCTTTTCTAATGGGGTTTTAGGCCAAGTGCCCTATGATAACTTAGATGAGCATCACAGATAATGTCTTCTTTTCTAATGGGGTTTTAGGCCAAGTGCCCTATGATAACTTAGATGAGGAAAATAAGTTGGATGGAGCCATGTAATATAGGGTACTGAATGTTTTTTCTATGAGCCAGTTCTTCTCTGTGTTGTAACAAAGAACAAAATCTATGGCCGCTGTAATGTGGCTGGAATATCTCACAGCTTGATCAGTATGATTTGGAGCCACCGTATTTCACTTGCAATCATTACAAATAGCACCAAAATCGAGTTGTAATGAAGTGAAAATAGCAAGAAAATGTATCACTGTAATTTTGTTAAATATTTTTGAAAGAATATAATGGGAATGAAATGAATGAATGGCTGCAGTTCAGCGTATTATTCCCAATTTGTCACCTGTTTGGCAATCCTTACTGGAGTTAATGGTTTCTTTCTAGAAAGCAGTCATTGACAGACAGGAAAATCTCATCGCTTGAATTCTCTATGATGGCAGTTGAGTGTAAGGAGGAGGCAAATGTAGTAATTAAGTGTTCTCTAAAGATTGCCAAAAAGGTGAATTATTAGGTCTAACAAAGCCATGTCAGTATCAAGAGTCAATTATGGATTCCAAGACATTGCCAACTGACTGTGTTTTGAAGTGAAGGAATCGCAGCTGTAGTGTTGAGAATGTCACGATAAAGACATAAATAAAACAGTGTGAGAATTTTAGTTTTAAATCCGTTCGTCAGCTTTTACTAGCTTATATCATAAGCAAAGTTTAGCGCCCCCCCCCAAAAAAGAGAGAGAGAGAGTTGCGCCTTGCTATTTTTTTCAGCAAATGCATATATATTACTGTCAGGACCTCTGCCAAAGGAAGACAGAAAGTATTAACGATGCAGTCGTCAAACCAACATATGCATTGGAAATCATTATGATACAATGACCTTGTACTTCGCTTCAGTGTCAGATTGAGAGAGGAATCCTGAACAAAATGTGGAATGGTTCTTTGGTAATGTTACGATGAAGATTTATGTAATATACACTTAGTTCTTGAGATAATTTGAACTTGAAATGTGTGTGTAGTGTGTGTGTGAGAGCGTGTATACACTCACTCTCACACTCTTTTTTCTAGGTTAGAACTAGGACTTGGTTTCTCTGAGTGGTTCCCCAGTTTAGTAAAAATGCCACTTCAGGTCTGTGCTTTGCATCAGCAAACACCTCACAGCAACCCCCCCCCCCAAAAAAAACCCATGATTATAGAAATTTACAGGCCTTTTCCCATGTTTTGCTAAAAGAATGCTGGTGATGCCTTCTTAGTTCAGTTGCAGGCAATCAGAATACAATGTGTAACAAGGAATCTGGGCAGAAAGCAGCATTTATGTGAGCAAACTTGCATCCTGGGGTGTGTTTCCACGCTATTGGCTTCAACTGGCTTGCAACTTTGTTGCGATGTTTCCCCAATCGCATCTGCTCCTTTTCCAATTTCCACAGTGCTTAAAGTCCCAGCTTATCATGGCTGTAGCCTGGGGCTCTGTCCTGTTTCCAGTGAGCTCTAATTGAATTATTTTCTTGATGGCTGGGTGGAGTGTGGGTTGGGTCTGATTACCTCATCTGTATTCCCGCCTCCTCTTGCTGAGTCCCCCACCCTCTCCCCCTTCGCTGACAGAAACATACTTCCAGGTGGGGTGGGAGGATTGGAAGTGAACGTCATCAGACTGGCAGGGGCTGCTGACCCAGTCAGAGAGGCTCCCCCCTCCAGGCTCTACTGCCCTTAATGGCAATCTCGGGAACAAGCCTCATTGACTACAATGGGAGTTACTTCTGAGTAGACTTCCCAGACGTATCCCTGATTCTGCCCATTTTTTCCCCTTTCCCTCTAAATAGCAGGCTACCACATTAGGAGCCACCCCTAAGGCTACCACATTAGCTGACACATGCTAAGTCGCTATCTCACTATCACACTATTGTGCAAGTCTTCCATCAATATGCATACCCTCCACATCAGTATGTTGCTATGACTCTTATCATTCAATTGTGAAATAGCGCTAACACACATTTGCGCTGTTGCGCGATAGCGCATCAGTGCAGTGGTACCTGCTGATAACTGTTGAGATTAAGGGGGCTTGTTCTGGAAAATGCGCTATGGTGCAATTGCACAAATACGTGTCTATTTCACAATTGAGTGATAGAGTGGTAGAGTCATAGGAATATACTGATATAGAGGATGTGCATATTGATCGAAGATCTGTGCAGTACTGTGATAATGAGATAGCAACTTAGTGTGTAATATGAAAACTAGACTATGATGCTTGCGGCATCATTTCCCTGGTCCAAACGACACAAAGGAATATTAGCCATGGATTGTCCCCACGTGTAGTTCTGGGGAAGTGACCTGAGATAAACCTTATTTTCAGGCTGCAGTGGGAGTACTTGCCTGCCTGCGATAGCAGGCTTATACACACTAGTGTTCTAGAGCTTATTCTCAATGATGTTTTAAAAGTTGGTCCCTCGGCATCCTGCTCCAGAATGTAGGGGTAGACGAAAGTCCCTTACCTGTTCTCGAAGGATGTTCACGGTGGGGGGGAGGCGCTTCGCTGCTCCCCCCGCGAAGTTCCGGCCGGGGGGGGAGGCTTTCCGCCTCGCCCCGGCCGAAATTCAGGCCGGGGGGGAGGCTTCCCGCCTTGCCCCGGCCGAAATTCAGGCCGGGGAGGAGGCTTTCCACCTCGCCTGGCCGCGAACGCGAAAGTTAAAAAAAAAAAAAAAAAAAAAAACGCCCCCTGATAGGCTACGTGACGATTGACGTAGCCTATCACGGCTGACTTTGCAAATCTAGCCATGATTGGCTACGTGAATCGTCACGTAGCCTATCAGGGGGCGTTTTTTTTTTTCTTTTATTGGAATGGCGGCGGCGGCAGCCGGTCGAAAGACCGGCTGCTGCTCCCGCCCCGCTCGAACACCCGCCGAACCGCCGGCCGGACCCGCCGCCGGGAGGGACATTCGGCGAAGGTAAGTCCCATCCCAGGGGGGGGGTGCGGGGTAAAACTTCTGGAAAACAAGGAAGGAAAGGGTTGGGTACTGAGGTCAGAGCAACACACCTACAAAGGCTGGGCTACACACCTCATGGGCAGGACTATGATACCAGACCCAGTGCGATTGTGGAAACAGGTCAGTAATGGAGCCGCCATAAGTGGGAAAAGTCAGACTATAAGCAGTCTCAGAAGAAGCCGTTTTTCCTCAATAAAATGTGGGGCTGGGGCTGAATGGCCACGATGTCATGGAAACACAGGGATCTCACCGTGCAGCCTGGTTGGAGTAAATCACTGGTGGAAACATAGCCCTGATCTACATTTGTTTAGGGCAGAATCCTGTGCCATAATGTCTTCTTTGGAGGCCCTGCTGTAGCTGCCCCACCTCCAGAGGTCAGGTGGGTGGTAACCAGGGCTAGGGACTTTTCAGTGACAGCACCCCACCTTCGGGAATTTTCTCCTCAGTGATGTACATTGTGAAGATGCCATATGAACCTCTACTTTCTTTTTCGGAACAAGTTAATATGCTTTTATTCTCTGAAGCTATTAATGGTTGATTTGTTTACTGCTGGGTTATCTGTTTTATGCCATTTATTCTTTTTAGTTGTTTTATATTGTTTTAATGTTTATACTGTAGTGAGCTTCCTTGAAGGCTCTTTCATACACAAATACTCACACACTATGTTTAAAACATGTGTCACAGTGCAGTTCCTCCTTTCATAGCAACCAACATTTGTGCTTTAACTAAGTAGGCTGATGGTGTTGATACTTTTCTAAAAGAACACTTATTAGGATTGCTCTCATGCTTCCCATACTGCAAACATCCCATTTAGCAATATGTCATTGGGATTGTGTGATTCCTTTATGCAGTTTCAGAGAAAGCGATCCTTGGGTTAAGAATTTACATTTTTGTGGAATCATGAAGACATGTTCTGGATGGCCTCCCGCCCAGCCTTCCACAGTCCATATGATGTCAGGTGGATATGGACATGCACTTGATGTCAATAGGTGTGGCCATGCCCACCTGACATCATTTGCTTCCTGGCTCAAACACCAGGTGGATTTTCCACCTGGTGCATGGACCAGGGACCAGGATTAACTGCATGCAGGCTTTCTGGGTTAGGAATGCTCCGCCTGCAGTGAAGTCAAGCAGGACAAGCCCCGTCACTCTCACTCCTCCAACGGGGAGTGATGGAGACCAGGTCAGCTCTACCCCCTCTTTGCATGCTTTGCTTCCTTCCTGCAATGGGGGAAAGAGTCAAGGCATGTGAAGAAGAAGCAGCTGAGTCCCCCTTGCTTCTCCGATGGAGGATTCAGCGACTTTGGATTCAGCGCACACACACACACACACTGCCTTCTTTCCCTATCGTGGGAAGGAGGTGGGGCACACAAAGCTGCTGAGTCCCCTTTGCTCCTCTGTCAGAGAAGTAAGGGGGACTCAGCTCCTTCACACACCCTGCCTCTTTCCCCCATTGTGGGAAGGAGGTGGGGTGCACAAAAGTGAAGTGGTGCCCTCTGCCCCTCATTCCCAATTTCAGATCAGAGTTAGCAGGGGGGATGAGGGCCATTGGGATTCAACCGCACCTGGAGAGAGCAGCTTCTTTCCCTGGCACAGGCAATTCCCAAACCTCTCCCCCCACCCTGCCCACTGCTACCTCCAATCAGAGATAACGGTGGGGGCTCTGCACCAGCAGGGGAATTCCCACTGTTATCTCCAACTCAGATTGGAGAAGTCAGCGAGGGGAAGCTCTCTGGGGTGATTCCTCCAGGGGGTGGGGCTTGTAGCCTAAGCCCCACCCCCTGGAGAAAGCCAAAGAGGTTCTGCACCCCTTCCTTAGGGCAATATAAGCAGAGCTTCCTGAGTCCTCACTGTGCTGAAGCAACTGTCATTCCTTAGAGCTACTGTTTCAAATCTGCCCGCTAATTTTTGTACTGTATTTTTTGTATATTTGTACTGTTTATATTCCATTCAGATTTTCCAGGTTCGTTCTTCAGCCATAAGAAGAAGGAACACAAGTCACAAGCTCCCACCCTAAACCTTCCAGCCCATTATTTAAATCTCCATAATAGCAGGGGCCTCACTACTGCCACCCAGCTGAACTTGCCACCAAAATTTGGCATTTCCTTGAAGCATCTCGATGGTCTTATAGGCCCCTTCCAACCCTACTATTCTATTATTCTGTGAGCATGATTTTGCTTTAAAATAAGGAGTCTGGGGAGTGTGCTTTGTCTTAATGAAAAGTCACTGCTTTATTGCCACCACACTTTCAAATTTTAGCAGCAAATGCAGTAGCAGAGGCAATTTCAGTGGCAGTGGAGAGGAGTACAGCCCCTGGTGGGTTCTTGGGGGAATTAGTCCCCAGATCTCCAAACGGCACCTACCAGAAGTTGTCACTAAGCTGTGAAGTCCTTGACAATAGGGCACTGCTGTAGTTCTAAGGAGAGGGGCCATTTCTCACTGGTAGAGCACATGCTTTAAGTGCAGAAGATCCCAGATTCAGTGCTCAGCATCTCCAGTTAAAAGGAGTTTAGGTAGCAGTGCTGGGGAACACCTTGTGACTCTGGAGAGCCACTGTCACATGGAGAAACAAGGCCAGACCTACCATTAGGCAAAGCGAGGTGGCTGGCTCAGGCAGATTTTTTGACATCATGAAAATGCAACAAATTATTAGTTTTTAATTTATTATTATTGGATTAGAACCAAACTTAATCATACCTAGAGATGACCCATTGAAATCAGTGGGACTTAAGTGGATTTCAGTGGGTCTAATTTAAGTATGACTAAGTCTGGATCCAACCCTCCCCCAGGGAGGGGGAAGATATTTGTGAGATTTTCTGCTTTAAGTGCCAAAATAACTTGGTTGGTTTGGATACTCTGCGTGTTGACTGGGGGAGGGAAGGGGCACCATTTGCTGCTCTGCGTCAGGCAGCAAAATGTCTTGGCTGGTGCCATGGAGAAAACAATAATGGGCTGGATGAACCAGTGGTGTAATTCAGTAGCAGAACAGGTTCATATGATCCATGATAGGTAAGCAGCACGCATTCTGCTTCAAAATAATACAAGGGAAATAAGCTGGATTTTGGGCCAAATGAATATTTTGTAGCAATGTGTGAGAGCGTGTGTATTATAATATGTCTTTTTTGTTCCCTTCTTCTCCCCTAACAGCTGGTAGCCAATGCTATCCTTTTTGTCAGTGTAAATTTGTATGGGGTCTTTGTGAGGATTTTGACAGAGAGGGCGCAGAGGAAGGCATTTCTTCAGGCCAGGAACTGCATTGAGGACAGGCTGAAGCTGGAGGATGAAAATGAAAAACAGGTCAGTTGAAATGCATTCTTGTTTTTTATCTTTTTCTTTGGCATCACAGTGGTACATATCTTGCAGGACAAAAGGCCTATTTATAAGGAAAAGCATCTAATTGCAAAGTGTATATTTGTTTGCAGAACACACAGTTGCCTTCCTCTTTACTTGTTATCAACAATGAAAACACAGCAGGCATAGCTGTTTCCATATTTAGTATAATAAACCCCAGACAAAGCACAAAAGCACATAAAATTGTGGGACACTTTGGCTGGCCAGGTGTAAGGTGGTACTTTCACCCAAAATGCAAATTATATTTTAATTTGTAAGTTGGATTTTAGAGTCACGCTTCTCCACTTATCCCTAGAAATATTAGTAAGATGGAGGGAGCAGGAATACATTAAAGCAACAAACTACAGTGGTGTACTGAAATTAATTAGAAACCAGTAACCTATCTCCTCTAGTAAAACACTAAATGAATGCAAATAGTTTTATAGCCTTCTCATTTGCAACAAGAGCATTCAGATAAAGCTGCAGAGGAAATAACTTAAGAACAAAGCTGCCATTTGGGGGGTTGGAAGCTGAATGTGCTAAGTTATTTGAGAATAGTTATGGACTCTCTTATAGTTTGGTTTCAGAAAGATAACTTGATTGGATGTGTACAAAGAGAGGAATCCTAATTTACTGTGTGTGTGTGTGAGAGAGAGAGAGAGAGAGAGAGAGATCCTCTACTACTTCTTAACTCCAACTAGCTCACACCACCCAGGGGAAAAGTTGGAGGAGTGGCTCTACTGGTGTTTTCAGCCCAGAGGATCTTTTTTCAGAATTCCCTTCACTCTTGAAATCAATGAAAGGCCCTGCAAGGTACTCAGGGTGTCATTTCTTATTGGGAATCATGGAGCTTGTAGTTTGGAAGTTTGAACTGGGCTGGGCCAAACCTAAAATGGGGTCAGTTTTTTGTGGAGGCGGAGGAATTTACATTTTGAACTCCTCCCATTCAGTCTTAGACAGCCCTAAGTGTAAGGCTTTGGAGGTGCTCTGGCAGCAGGGGTGGGCTGCCCGACTCCCTGTGCCATTGTTGTAGCTTGCTTGAGGAGGGACCTGCTAGTCTGTTCTCTGCTTCACTTTGCTACCATGGCAGGCCAGAGGGCAGGCCAGCAGCTTCTAACTCACCAGGGATCTTGTTGTACAAGGGGTCAGTTGACTTCCATCTGGCCCAGTGAAGCTGCTGATTCTGTATGGGCTGAGCAACTTATTTCTTCCAACTGAGGTGCCCTCTGCCTGCCTCAGCTACCAGCTTGCTTCCAGATCACAAACCCTGATACAGCTCAGCACAGTCAATCACATCATGAATCTTCACACCCTTTCCCTGTGTATCCTGGGAATGTGAAGCAGGTGTGCAGACACACACAACATGATGCCACCAATCACTGGGTGAGTCTTGGAGATATTATGAATGGTACAGGTATGACTGAGCGTCAAAACAGACATTAACTTAAATCCACATCTAGCAGTGATGGCTTTTTATTTTTACTCTAGAGTAGCTGCAGGGAACCTGATTTGGATCTTAAAGGTCCCCTATCCCTTGCACTAGGGTCCCAATCCAGATTGGGGCCCTGCAGCCATTCTGGAGAAAAATTGGGAGATACAGATTTAAAGCAATGTCTGTTTTGGGCCTGAGCTATGGGAAGGTGGTTTTCAGCAGCAGTCCTGTAAGAGCTATAACATGTGTTATCATTTATATTCAGGGGTAGAGAAGCAAGGAGCCTCAGAGTAAGGTTGTGTGACTGTGATAAGAAGGAGAAATGAGTTTATCGACAGCATTCTAAACTGTTTAAAGTAGAATTATATTGTAGGAGGGAAACTGAGTAGGTTATTACAGCCTATACAAAAGAAGACCATTTTTAATAGTAAAACTGCTAAAATGGGGGATGCAGAGTCGGGGGGAGGGTCATTACAAGTCCCCCATCCCTTTGACTCCAGGATGTCCTATCCACGTATTGCTCTGGTACCACCACTAAATATAGAAACATAAGATGCAACACCAGTTCCCAGCAGGTGTGACATATTTCCATTTATTGTATCCATAGTGGCTGCATTTGGACATCACAATTAGGGATGTATTAGAATTTCGTTTCAGTTTGCAAATCACTTGAAAATGCCCCAGACATGTGAAGGGGAGTGCATTTCTCCAAAAATGTTAGCAAATTCCCAAACTTGCATTTGCATTCACAAAATGTGCAGTTTTTTTCAAAATGCATTATTTGAAAAATACACAACTGTTGAAAAATGTGCACTTTTCCCATTCAAACAAAACAAAAATAGGTCACAATCGAGAATGGGAGTGAGCCGAACCAAGCTTTGAAATAAATTTTGGAGAATTTCAGTGAGCTTGAATATCCCTACTTCTCCCATCCCTACACAATAAACCATGTTTTATCATGACAGAAATTAGCCTAGCATCCCCTTGGACTTGGACACACACTGCTCCCATCGCCTCCTCTGGCATAGGCACAACGAGTTCAGAAGCTTTCGCTTCTGGTTTTGATTATCCATGGCTTGTCATATCGTCTGAATCAGACAAACTCTATCAGGCAAAGAAAAACATTAATATTTAATGAGAGAGAAAGATTTCATTATATGTAATTAAATGGAAATGTGTTCTTTTCTCACTGTAATCTATATGGTAGTGACAAAAGGGGGCTTCCCTTTGTGAATGTGATTGCACTGCAATGCTTTTCTTCGGCACCCAATCAATCAAGTGTACAATCTCAATAGCTACGTGCAGTGAGGTTTTGTCAGTGATTATACGATTGCTAACTCCTTGTTGTGAACCCTTGTATATTTTTAGCCCAAGTCAAGTGTCAGTCTAACAAGTATATGAGAGATACTAAGCAGAAACAAAATCCCCTCAAAACCAGAAACATTAGAAAAATATACATTATAAGGGCCAATACCAAGTTGTAGACTGCAAAACAGAGGTCCCTGCATCCAGTATCCATATGTGCCAGTGGGGCTGTGTACCTAGACTTCCCTGGTAGCAGCTTCTGGCATGGCGCACTTGTGCCAACTGAGAAATTGCCAAACCATCAAATAGTAATTCACCCCATTCAAATTTTTAAAAATTGCCCAGTGGCTTGGTAGCTTCAGTGAGTAATCCAAATTGGGAAGTAATTTCACAGAAGGGGGAATAAGGAGAGAGACTGAGTACACATGTCAATGGATGTCTCAACACAATCTCAGGGCCTCTAGGAGCTCCCAAGGGCTTTTCCCAGGTCACCACATACTTGGTGGCCATGAGAACAAGCCCTCAGAAATAATATGAAATGTGAAAATAACACCATGTGATATTTCAGGGGCTATGGGGAAGTTCTACATTACTAGAAGTCTTCAGCCAGTAAATTAAGAGTTTAATTCAAACCAGTTTAGGTTGAAATTTAGCCCCACATCTCTGCTGCTTCTTTGCAAGTTGCCCTCCCAGTTCACAATGCTACAGTGGCAGTAGAAGACACAACTGGCAGATTTCCCTGTCATAGCCTAGATTCTAGACCTAACAACCACTTCCTTTAGACATGCTGTCTCTTGACTACCCTCCTTAACATTCCCTTCTTTATCTTTCACGATAGAATAAAGTCTCTCCTGAACTTAAGCAACAATTTCTTCAGAGTGCCCTCTTTAATTAGCCCGTTTTTGTCTCAGTTCTCTGTCCCTTTTTGCCCTTTTCCTCAAACCTCATTTTCTACGAACTTTCTTCAGATTCCTTTTTCTCATATCACCCTCTGCCCTTCCTTCAGCCTTGGCCTGTGGTCTGCCTGTCTCTTAGTCTCCCTAGGATCCTAGAATCTCTTTTCACTCCTTAGTGTGCCGTTTAGTGAGGTTTGACTCCCTGCCAAACTAATCATTTACCCTTCCTTCATAGAAGGTGGACTGCAAGATGGTTCATTCCGTAATGTACCTGAACTTTCTATGCTACTGCATCTCAGCTCAGCCAGTGTGCCATAGGCTTCAATGCCACAAGCACAATACAATATAGATAACAATGATGGTTTTATACAGTGGAACTTTACATAATTTCATAAACAAATCCCCTGCCTCAAGGAGCTTACAAACTAGCATTGACAAAGAAACAAGGGTAGCAAGGGATTAATTTACTTCAGCCTGGTTAAATTAAGGATTACGTAGTTAAGCCCAAAGCCTCATAGAAAAGGTGAGTTTGGAGGAAGATTTTGATAGAAGAGAGTACATGGTTTCATGTACCTTTTCAGTGGGGGATAGGGAGCAACAAAGGAGAATGGGCAGAGTCATGTTTGAGAGTAAGAGAGGTGGTTGAGTTGGAGGAGTGAAGGAAGCTAATAGAATTACCTTGCTGTGCACTCTGTAGTTTCCTCATTTTCTAAACTACAAATATTCAGTGTTAAATATTATGCCAATATGTTTAATCTGGTTTTGTTTCTTCTTATTCAAAATTCATGTCCCAGATTAAAGTAGGATTGAAACAGCAAAATGTTAAAAACATTTCCCTGATGATTTTGTGAATGTCATGAAGGGGGGGGGGCATCTCTGCTGACATTTGAACAAACGTAACCTTTAAGATGTAAAATGTTGACTTTGTGAGACAGAGAGAGCAGCTGTACCTCCAAATGATATTCCCTCTGACCATGTGCAAATATGGTAAATTATTATTTGGGGGGAGGAGGGGGAAACCTTTGCTCATTATGGACATATTTGGAGAAGCAGATCTGTGCAGATGATTTTGGTAACTGAATTTTTTTGTATAACACTAGCAAATGGACACAGTTTTGCATGGGTTGGAATAGCCCTTAGGTCAATATAGTGAAGCCTTCAAGAAAACCTACACAGCTGTCAAGAGCTGGACACTTTGTGCCCATCTTATCTTTGTGAAGCCATGTCCGCTGGCACCCTAGGCATGGCCCCTGCCATGGTGCACCCATATAGCCCCCTGAGGGAGGGGTTGGTCCATTCCATTCCCCTGAAGGAGGGCTGCCCCACATAAGGGGAGTGGTGCCAGACGTATACTTGTGTCCCTCAGCCTACTTATCTCCCCAGGCTTCAGGCTGTATGGACTGGAAAGCTATGTGCTGCTTAGGGAAGTGGGTGAAGACATTACTGCAGGCATCAGCCACATAGACACATTTAAATTAATTAGAATTCATTATTTTGTTTTAAAAAAACAAAATAGCCCTGAGGTACTCACCCTTAGGGTCACCTTAGTATGTATGCAAAGTTTCAGGTGTCTTGGTTTCACAGTCTTGGAGCTATGGCACTGACAGACAGATAGACAGACACAGATCCTCTGTTGTTATTATAGAGGAAGTACTAAGTTGTTGAACAAAGGACGGGTTATTTTGATAAGGTCTAGTAAAAGGCTCGTGACATTCCACAAGTGGAAAGGGAGACTGCAGTGAAGTGGGTCCATGCCAGTTCCAGGTTTGCTGCTGCCTGTTCTCTTGCTTTTCTCTCATGGCCCAATCCGCAGTGCTTCCTAGAGGGAGACAAGAAGATGTGTGGTCATTGTTGCTCCTTCTCCTCACTGCTCACTCTCTCAGAGAGGGCAGGTGAACAGGCAACAATAGCAAGAGCAGCAGTGGGACTGGTATTGGCCCCTGACTGGAGTATGGGCCTTGACAGGTACGGATGACGCTGGCCCTGAAGGGACTCTCCAGTCTCTTCCCTATCTCTTTCTGCTCTTGTCTTTTTCCACTCCATCTGTTTAGTCCACCCCTTCTTCACTTCAGCTCTGTTTTCTCTCCTCCCTAGGAAATAACCTCCTGGCGCTCTTTGTTCCCCACACAACACTTGTGTTCCTAGTTCTTCCTCCCCTAACTCTGTCTTTGCCCTCTGTCGCCCCTTCTTAGTCACTCTCAAGCAAGGATGGGTAACACATGTCCCCCTTGCCTGTTTTTGCAGGCCCTCCCCACTGCTCTACCACCACCTACATTGGTGGTGCAGTGGTGGGGGCGGGGATGGGGTGCAAAATATCCCCCTTTTTAAAGGATCAAGTGGTATCAGTGGCTGCAGCAAAAAAGGGGTTATTTCGCTTTAAAATAGCCGCTTTTGCCACTGAACTACCAAATTTCAGTGACAGCTACCACTTGATCCTTTAAAAAGGGGGATATTTTTTCAGCATTCCCCCCCCCCCCGCTGTTGCACCACTGAATTTTGGTGGCAAATTTGGCAGAAGGGGCAGCCCCCAGTTGGGTCTGGGGGACAATGTGGTCCCCTGAGCCACAGAATTTGCCCACCCCTGCTCTAAAGTATTACAAAACATTTGGAACTGGCTTTCTATCTCTGTAATTTATACTGCATTATGTAGTGAGAAGAAGGACATTTACATCTATGACCGTTTTAAAAATTTAGCTTTAGCAGCTGCTCCTCCTCCTCCTTCTTTTTTAAAATAACCTGTCTAGGTAAGATAAGCAGTTTGAGTGGCATGACAGAAATTTGTTATGCTGTCTGATGGGAAGCTGAGGTTCAAGAGCAATGACTTGAATCCAAGGCCTCAGTCCAAAAGAGATTTGAATATATGTCAGTCGTGCTGTGATGGCCTAGCAAATAACTTTGGTATCCTGCAGAGAGCATGCAGAAGCTCAGATATCTCATAAATCACAGCCATTAGGTGACCCTAGACAGCTGCCTGAGAAAGCAATTTTAAAAACAAATTTGGGGTTCAAGTTGTCTTGTGTTTATTTAATCATTAGAAAATTCTGCAGTCATATTTTCAAGAGTGTTAAAAAACTTGTTGCTTAGACAAAAGCTAAATTTTCCTTATATCTAAAAGAATTCTAGGGCCAAACAGGCGGGGAAAAACATGATGGACTGCACATTTCTCATTCTTGCCTAGATTACACTTCGCGAAATGCTGCTCTTTACTGAATTCATGCTCAAGCCTGCTCTGCAATGACCTCTTACTTTACCTTTAAAAATGTGTACTGTTCATATACAGAATTATCAACTGCTAGTACTAATAAACCTTTCAAAGCTGCCCTTGGTGTAGCCAAGGGACATCACTTCCAAATAAAATCTTACATTCTGCTCTGGAAATAGAAATAAGTCTCGATCCTCCTCCAATTAGTGCATTTCATTATTATGTGGCTGATGATAATGATGATGAGAAACCAGACCCAGAAAAGAAGGCAGCTCTTTCAGAACATAGATACAGATCATGCATGAAGGATCTGGTATTCACTGAGAGAGGTAGGCTAAAACAAATGGCTTATCAATGTGGTACAGCTAATAACAGGGACCCTTATTCAAGGTTGAGCAGGAAGAACAAGAGAGCAAATCTTCCTGCTCTATTACACCAGGTATGAGTTACCATCTGCTTCACCATTAATCCTGGAAATAAACAGCTGCTTATAATGCCATCTTGTGCTTGTAGCAATGATAGAAACGTCACATAGAAATACATGCAGCAATGGTATACTCAGCTTTATCTTCTTCTGTGTAGACAGGCCAATTCACTCAGTTATTTTTAGGGGTTTGTCCCTAAATGCAAATCATTCATTTGAATGTGGGGAAAGGATCATGCAGATTTGGCCTGCAAAACTTGTGACTCATCAAGTCAAATGCAGCCTACTTGCCATGGATTGTGGCTTACTTTGTGCTTGTTGCCCTCTGTAGTTTTGCAATTGCACGTACACTGCAAAAATCAGGAGGTTATCAAGCCATACATGGCAGGAGGTTGTCTTTGAGTTGGTGGGTTACAAGTTGTAGAGGACTTCTGTACACAGAAATGCATCTGCAGAAATTTCAACAAACACAGAAAAACCAAAAAATACTGCTACAATCATGGATGTGTTGTAATTGTGTATCAGTGTGCCTAGAAAGTTTTCCAATAGTGTTTTCTCCATGAGACCATTGGGAACATATATACATGAGCAAAGTCAATTGTGTAGATGAAAATCTGGTAGCCAAATGACCATGTGAACCAACCTTAATGTCAGAAATTGGGTCATTCTTCCCCTTCACGGTCAACACCACAAAGTAGGGATGTCAGAGAATTCCGCCACAGATCTCGGTGAGGCCGAATGCCAGTGCATTCAGCCCCCCGAAATCTGTGGCGGAATGGCCTGCCACCCCCCCCCCGCAGATCCCGCCCAGGACGAGACTCACCTGGGGCGGATCTTCTGGGAGGTTGTGGCGGCGGCGGCGGCTGGTCTTCCGACCACCTGCCACCGCTGCCATTTCCACTCTTGTTGTTGTAAAAAAAAAAAAAAAAAAAAGGAGACATGATAGGCTACGTAAAGATTTACGTAGCCTATCATGGCTAGGTTTAAAAAACACACACAAGGTGATAGGCTATGTAAATCTTTATGTAGCCTATCACAGCTGGGTGGTAAAAAACAAACAAAATGCGTACACAAATGGCGGTGGCTACGGCCGCTGCTATTTGCGTTCCTTATTTTTGCCCTCTTAATCTACGTAAATATTTACGTAGACTATGATGGCGAAAATAAAGGGGAACGCAAATAGCATAGCGGGCGCTATTTGCGTCCCTTTTTGATTCCCCGTTTTAGCCTACGTAAATATTTACGTAGGCTAAAACGCCGTAGCCGCCGCCATTTGCATATGCACTTGTTTTTGTTTTTACCCAGAGCACTCCTCGGCTGGAAATACGGCTGCGGATGGCTCTGGCCTGGCTGGGCCTGGCCGGCTGCTCCGCGGAGCTGCCGCAGAGCACAACCGGCCGCGGAGGATTCCGGGGGGGGGGAGGAACGGAGCGCCTCCCCCCCGTCCAGGATTCCGGGGGGAGGGACGGAACACCTCCCCCCCCACCATCAGCATAATCTGCGAACAGGTAAGTGACTTTTGTACATCCCTACCACAAAGAGATAAAGGTTCAGGCTGATACGACTTCATTTTGCTAGAGACTAGCCTTTCTCCAAATGCAGATTCAAGGAAGCTCTCAGACTGGCTCAGGCTCTAAACCACCTAATCTGCAATCTCTACTATGGGAAGACAAACCAGAAGGGTAATGAAGTTGCTGACAGTTTGCCTGTGAACCTAACGGCCAAACTTGCTTCACAGTGATACCACTCCCTTAGGTTGGCTCCTTCCTACAGTGTCTTGTAAGAGTGGCTATCCTGGTGGGCCTGTCCCTAATTTTTCCCGCTTTGCTTTGCAACACACCATAGCGTCTCTCAAGTCACACTCCTCTTTCTCCTCCTCGTCCTCCTTGGAAACTTGAGTTCTCTCAGTGGAGGGAGGGGGTAGCAACTCAGCCTAGGCTATCGGTTTGGCAAGGCCTTCAGAGGAATTTTGCCCAGCATCTTGGGACACTAGGAAAGGTCCCTCCCAAAGGGTCTGATCTAACTGTTCCAACTCTGATTCAGAGCTGTCAGATATCTCAAGTGGCTTGGACTCATCCCCCGACACTTAGTTAACAAACAAAAGCTTATCTCATTCATCTTTATAGTAAACTTATATAAATCTTTTCCTTCTATGCACATCTTGTGTGTGTTTCCAGCTCCAAAATTATACTGCTTGTGCTGGTAGATTGCAGGTAGACAGGGAAGACCCATAGTTCAGTGACAGAACACATCTTTAGCATGTAGAAGGCCCTTGATTCCATCCCTGGTATCTTCAGTAGGGGTGCACGAAAGTCACTTACCTGGTCTTGCAGCTTTTCGTGGTGGGGGGGAGGCACTTCGCTGCTCCCCCCACGAAGTTCAGGCTGGGGGGGGGAGGCTTCCCGCCTCGCCCGGCCGAAATTCAGGCTGGGGGGGAGGCTTCCCGCCTCGCCCGGCTGAAATTCAGGCCAGGGGGGAGGCGCCTTGCCTCGCCCGGCCGCGAAATTAAAAGTTTTTTTTTAAAAAATGCCCCCGTGATAGGCTACGTGACGATTAACGTAGCCTATCACGGCTAGATCTGCAAAGTCAGCTGTGATAGGCTACGTAAATCGTCACGTAGCCTATCACGGGTGACTTAAAAAAAAAAAGCGCGTACGCAAATGGCGGCCCCCATAGGGAGCCGCCATTCGCGTTCCTTATTTGGTCGCTGTAGTCTACGTAAATCTTTACGTAGACTACGGCGAAAATAAGGGCAACGCAAATAGCATTTGCGTACGTGCTTTTTTTTTTTTTTTAAAGTCACCCGTGATAGGCTATGTGACGATTTACGTAGCCTATCACGGCTGACTTTGCAGATCTAGCCGTGATAGGCTACGTTAATCGTCACGTAGCCTATCACGGGGGCGTTTTTTTGTGTTTTTTTATCTTTATTGGAATGGCGGCGGCGGCAGCCGGTCAAAAGACCGGCTGCCGCTCCCACCCCGGGCGAAGACCCGACGAACCGCCGGCCGGACCTGCCGCCGGGAGGGACATTCGCCAAAGGTAAGTCCCGTCCCGGGGGGGGGGCGGGGGGGCGGGGGGGTGCGGAGAATTTCTCCCCGAAACTTGTTCGGGGGGCCGAACACGTTGGCGCTCGGCCCCCTGAAGTTTTGGGGAGAAATTCTCCACCATCCCTAATCTTCAGTTAAGCCAAGGATCTCAGGTAGCAGGGCTGGAAAAGATCTCTGCCTGAGACTTCAAAGAGCCACATTGAACTAGATTGGCAGGTGATCTGAACTAATATAAGGCAGTTTTGTATTACCTCGGTAGGGATGGGTGAATCTGTCATTTTCACTTTCTCATTTCTCTAATGTTAAATTTGGTTTGTTCCAAACATTGAGAATTTTTCCAATGTTAAGTGCAGTTCATCCTGAACTTTGAGAAAAAAAGTTGGCATGAACATTTATATGCACATTTCTCCTAATGCATGCAGTCTTGTACACAATTCTGCCCAGCGTACACATTTTTTGCAAGCAATTTTCCTAATAAGATGCATTTTAATGTTATTTTCACAAATATATGCATTTTTGTGTGCACTTTCCCCTAATATACACAGTTTTGTATTCATTTTTCCATTGGATAACTCCATTGTAGAATTCAGAGAAGTACAAATTTCGAAGGATAAATGAATTTCGGTTTGCATAGAGTCATAAGTGCAAAATTAGATACGGCCATATTAACATGTGAACCAACCAAATTTATCCCCCTTCCCTAGACCTGGGAGGGGAGTGCGGGGGAGACGTGCATAAGTCATTCACTGACATATTATTGGAACCTTCTCTTCATCTAAAGCAGCATCTGCTAGAGTCTATGGACGGTTTTTCCACAAGTTGCTCTGAAAAGCTGTGTTATTTGGAGTTAAATTCATTTTGTCTCCTAATTTGATTCATTTATAGAAGCTCAGGAACAACTCTCAAACATTTGCTTCTCACATCAGCTGATATGAGCCATGTGCAGTTTACTAAATGAAGATTAGAACCTTTAATTAGGGGACAGTGTGGCAGCAACACATGTCTCATCCACTCAGTGTGAAATGATCTTAATAGTATATGATCACTGATAGCCCTCGTCTGTATCAGCTTCATATAAATTATAGACATCTGCTCAAGGGCTTGTAAGTATCAATGGCCAAATATGCTGTCATTTGCATGAACAGCTGATGCCAATGACTAGCAGTGCAATCCTAAAAATATTTACTCAGAAGTAAGTCCCATTGAATTCAGTGAGGCTTACTCCCAGCTAAGTGGGTATAGAACTTCTGCCTTAGTATCTGCTATCTCACTGCTGGCCCTTAAACCATATAAATAGAGCAAAAGCACTCTCTGAATAATGACATGTATGGCAGTGCTATGAAATGTATGTAATAATTTTTCCTATCTAGCACATCACTTCAATTCCCCGGAGATGCATACGGGTGAGGAGATTACATAAGAACTGCTGTGCTAAATGCATTTGCGGATCAGTCTCTTTGGGATCACCACAAAGCAACATGTGTTTAGAACTGCAGCTGGGAGAGGAAGGTGGTGGTGGTGGTGGTGGTGGTGGCGGCGGTAAAATGCACTCACACAAACCCAGTTCAGATTTGGGTACCTAAATACACAATTCATGTGTGTCCCATCAAATCAGAAGGATGCACACATCTCTGTCTGGTTGTTTTAATTGGCCTTTAAGACCTGGATGTTGCATTCTGCTTTTAGTTTAATAATAATGCCAGTCTATATTTTGCTGTGGTTTTAACTGTCACCAAATGAGGGAATGCTTTTATCCTGCTGTTTTAATTATATTTTATGGGTTGGATCAATACTTACTCATTAAGTAGAGTAGACCTACTGAAAACAATGGGACAAGTAAATCTTGACTAACTTAAGTCCCATAGATTTCAGTGGTTCTACAGTAAGCATGACTAAGTCTGGATCCCACCCAATGTTTTTATTGTTTTATTATTTTATTTGTGAACTGCCTTGAGAGGGCTTTTTCCATGAAAGGTGGTATAAATAAATAAATGAAATGAAATGAAATGAAGAAAGAGCATGCATATGAAATCTCAGACACATCTCCCTTAAAATAGTCTTCCACTTCTGAGTATGTTAAGCAATTGTGTGCTGACATTTTACATGTGTGCACCGTTCACATTTGACAAGAGGTACATTGCTTTTTATATTGTCAAAGGTCCATTCTACGGTCAAAATATAAAGAGTCAGTCCTAGAAGCGTCATTATCAGCTTTGCATATGGCGATCTGAGCCTGACATGAAAAGTAAGACCAACTGGTTGCTAGATAATTGTCATGGAATTTTAGCAACTTTCCAGTCCATGTAATATCTCATTATTATTATTTCTGTGAAGAAGGATTCTTTTTCACTACAACGGGACACTGTACAGCCACCAGGGTACAGTGCATTAGGTGAAACTACTTACAATTTGTGTGCGTGTGTGTGTGTGTGTGTACATCTGGGCAAAAAGAAAATTATTCTGCTTACGTTTCTATTGATCAACAGTGATGTTGTGGTGACTAGGTAGGATCCCAATGGGTAAATGCATAGGTGATGCACCAAAATTTTGGCCTCAGTGTTTGCAGTGGAATAAGATAATGCTATTTTGTTAAATTCAGTTGCAACTGCCATTGTATCAGCATCTTCTGTCAATCATTCTTTATCGTTAACTTTTGCTATAGCAGCTTTTCCTCATATAGAACTAAAATTGCTTCCAGCCTTCAGTCAGTTAATTCAGTGGTGTGCAACTGCCTTATAGACTGACATGAGGAGACTATACCAAACAATGGGGTTGAATCCAGACTTAGACATGCGTAAAGTAGACTCACTGAAATCAGTGGGACTTAAGTTAGTCATGACATCAAATCAGTGGGACTTACTGGTTTTAATGGGTCTGCTCTAAGCATGACTAAGTCTGGATCCAATCCAATGTTAAATTCTATATGTCATGATATAGTAAAGGCTTTGCATATAGAACTTCCCAGGTTTAATCAACACCCACCCAAGACACTCCCTTCTGCCCTCCCTAGCTCCCCAAGCTTAGCAGGAAGTAGTGGGGATCCTTTCTGTTTTTTTTACTTCCCTTCTTTTAACTGGCTGCTTGATCAGGGGGATGGCTGGAACACAAACACCAGCTTCCAGCAGTGTTACATTCTTCCTTTCCATTCCTTCCCATGGGGCCAGGAGGCATTCCAGAGAAAGAAAAGCAAGAGAGCAAGCCCTTTCCCTTTCCAGCAAGCCCAGCCACCACCCAAGAGTTTTTTTATTTTTATTTTTATTTTTATTTATATATATACATATACATATACGTACGTACATACGTACGTGTATATATATATATATATATATATATATATATATATATATATATATAATGTTTCTACAGAAAAGGGCACTCCAAGCATAGTTGGAAAAAGACATTCCCGGCTATATCTGCCACCTGCCCTTCAAGTAACAAACTCAATCTAGAACCACTCTGAATATGAAAACATGTTCTTTTGGGGAGAGTGTGATACATTCAGAACAGACTGATCCTCTAGTTTCAGGTCAACCTGATTGTTCACTATCAACACTTCTGTCTTATCTGGATTAAGCTTCAGTTTGCTTCACTTTGTCTCGGCTTGCATTCAGGGCTGTCACTGCCTCACTGGGATCAGAGGAGAAGATATACCATCGGCTGTCATCAGTATATTGATGATATCTAACTCCAAAACCTGTAATAGCCCCCTCCAACAACTTCATGTAGATGTTACATATACCCGGGAAGAATAACATCAACCTTTTCATTGCCCCACAGGGCACAGCACAATTCCTGGTCTGACAGAAGAAACAGAACCACTGAAATATAGTACCTTCTCCCATCTAGCTTTATAGATCATGTCTAATTTCAAAGGCATTAAATGCCATTGCATCACTATTTTTACACAGTCCTTTCTCACAGTAAACTGACTTCTAGGTCTACAAAGGCAAGACCAAACACCTGACAAAATTTCCCTTTGTAGATCCTTTTCCTGTTTCTTAAATAACTTGTTATACCTGCAGTATTAAGATATAATATATTTTGTACCAAGTATTTGTGTCTGGATCCAAAATCAGTTTTCAAAATCTGTTGAATTCCTGAGAAGTGACTGTTCACTTGTATTGACAGAAAATTCCTTATCTGCAGATATTGAAATAAAGGAAATGGAAACTGGGTGGGCTCTTTGGTGTAACTCCTGGTAAGAGAGAGTATTATTGTTGTTATTTTATAATAAAAATATATAGACAGCAATATATTTTATGTTTTCCCATAAATCAAAATGCCCAGTTTGTCCATAGAGACTTAAAGCTGGATCTCTAAGAACTGAATTGAGTGGGGAGATTGAAGGTGAAATCTTACTGCTGTAATTGTCCCAAGTGGAAAATAATGTATTAATGATAAAAAAATTTGGAACTTTAAGAATTACTCTTTTCTTTGTTATCCAAATGATGGAATATAGAGATTTTACTGAAGGATCGTTTGATATTTTAAATAACTGTGTCACCTTCATCTTTTAGCTGATCTGTTATCCAAACAAGTTTAGGAGCATGGCAGTAAAGCTGTAGATCAGGCAACCCACATCCTCCATTAGACCATGAGTCTTGTGCTGTTTTTAAGTTTATGCTAGTTGTTGTTTTTTAACATCCCATATATATCTGTTGTTGCCACTCTAAGCAATTTCTCTAAAAATAAATTTGGACAATTACAAACTAGAAAATTAAACTTTGTTATGATAGACAAATCTTAAATATGTTTATTCTATGTAAAAAGGATTTTTTTAAAAAAAGCTAGACTATATTTTTAACCTTGAGTCATTTTTCTTAAGTAATGTTTGAAAATTATTGTTATAAATGTTCCAATTGTTGCTGGTGAGGTATATACTGAGATATTTTATTGGACTTTTCGGCCAATGGAATTTATCTAAAATGGAATCTGGAACTATTCAAGTTTTTGAAGTATTTAAACCTAGCACTGTAATAAGATGTTTCAATTCTTGATTCAGTTCTTCCATGTACATTAGATAGCTGACCATATCACTGGCATAGAGGGTTATGTTACAGCTGATGTCAATAGTAGTTATGCCATCAATTTTGGTGTTATGTTTAATAGGTAACAGAAATGGCTCTCTTGATGTTGCAAATAATCTTGCTGACAAGGGACATCTTTGTCTTGTATCTCTTCTGACAGCAGACATTTTTGAGATATAAACACATAGTAAAAGACAAGCTGATGAAGAGCAATAGATTTTTCTTATCCAATCAATAAAATGATTACCAAAGTTGAACGAAAGTAGGCATTGGATTAAATATTTCCATTCTAGCCTGTTAAATGCCTTCTAAGCATGAAGAAAAAGAATGGCTAAGGGAATTTTATATGATTTAACATATTCAATCATGTTTAACACCTTTCTAATATTGCTGGTAACTTTCTTAATGGTATGAATCCAGTCTGATCTAGAGAAATATATTTGCCAATAATTTTGTTTAACCTTGAGGCCAATAGTGATGTAATTATCTTATCATCATAATTAAGCAACATTACTGGTCAATATAAACCTACTAGCATATTATCTTTCCCTTTTTTAATAGTAACTATAACTAGTGGGACACCAGTATTATCTGCAAATATTTGTAAAATTCTGGCATTAAACCATCTATCCCTGCTGCTTTGCTGGATTTTAGTGATTTAATGGTATCTAATACCTCTTGTTTCAAGATAGGGGCATCAAGAAACATTCTGTCCTCAGATTCTAACTCTGGAATTTCAGTCTTTAAATTTTTTTTATTATTTTCTGGAATTTAAAAGCTATATAATGTAGTATAGAATTTAGGGAGCAATCCTATGTGGATAGGCGACCACCTCCGAACTCAGAGGTGACCACCTATCCAATGCATAGTGGGAGGAGCATGGAGGGGACCTTCTCCTCTGTGCCCCAGACACCCCGCATTCATGGCTAGATGGCCAATTTTGGCTGTCTAGCTGCAGGATGTCATAACGTGGGGTGGGGAGGCCAGATGACACATAGGAAGTGTCGTGCCAGCACTTCCACACTCCTTGCCCTGTCCCTGGAAATGCCCCCTTTTGCTTCCCTCCATGTTGCTCTTACGAGCACAGAGCCTAGGGACATCCGCACCGCCTACAAGGTGATGGGGAGGAGGCAGAGAGGCAGTTGTCTGGGAACCGAACAATCCTATGGCCATCTAACCACTGTCTAGCAGCCATAAGATTGCACCCTTAATAAATTCTTAGGTGATATCTGAGGCTGTATTAACAATATCACAACTGTCCTTATGAATTGTTAATATGTAATACTTTGTTGGACTTCTTGGGTTTTTTTGCAAGTCCAGTAATTTTCCTGATTTTTCTCCTAGTTCAAAATATTTCTGTTTAGTTTACAGCATATAAATTACATGTTTTATAGTATCTAATACATCTAACTTTCACGTTGTACGTGAAAGCTTATGCAGAAGTTCTTTAGAATGTACCTTCTTCTGTTTCATTTCCAGATCTCTAATTTCAGTCTCTTATTTTTCTCTCATTTGTTGCCTTTTTTAAATTAAGCAGAGTGCAATTTTGTTTTAGTTTTTAGTTTGTCCACTAATGTACTATTCAGTTCCCGAATTTTAATAATTGGGGCCTTATCTGGACCAATATACATTAGGAAACCAGGAACATATCAATCTGAGAACATGTATTTTGTACATTTGAAAAGTATGTGTAATTTTTAACATTTGATATTGCATTGATAATGTATCCTCCATATATCTTTTTAAGATGGAAATATTTAAACACAGAGTTAAAAAAAGTTGTTTATGTTTTTTGTTGTCTCTTTCTCTCTTCCCTGTTCTATTCAGAAGGTTATCCATAATGGCATTCATATCCCCACGTAGCAAGAGCTCTCATTCAGCATACTTAACTAAATTAGAGCAGAGGTGGGCGGCAAGGAGATCCCCAGATGTTTTTGACTTCCAGTCCCCAGCCTTCCTGACAAACTGGCCTTGCTGGCAGGGGCTTATGGGAGTTGAAGTCCAATATATCTGGAGATCTACCTTTTGCCCACCCCTAAATTAAAGAATAGATCCAGATAAAGGTTTTCTTACTAACACTGGGGGCATACACTGAACCAACTGTTGACATTTCTCCCAAAAAAGTTCTTTTCAATAGTATAAATCTGCTATGAATGTGCAAATCAGCAGAACATGAGCTCATTGAGGTTCTCTGAATTCTACCTCAAAGCTTGTTCCAACTTGTGTCCATATTAGATTGTGATAATTGTTTTTTTTTTCTTTTTACAGCAGATTCATGCATATTTTCACACATTTTCTAAACACGTGCATCAATTGTGCACATTTTTATATGGATGCATTCTTCTTCCAATGATTAAAGTGTGTTTGGGTGAATTTTTCAAAAGTACATATTTTTTCATGTACATTTATCAAAATGTATGCATGTTGTCAAACACATTTTGGGGGTGGCCATAGTTCACATTGCAAGCTCGACTTCAGCCTCAGATTACATTTGAGTTCATGTTCATAGCTGGGAGGTGGAAATTGGCTAAATTCTGGAAAAAAAACAAACTGAAATTATTTTCTCGAAGTTTCCTAAAATCTGCCTCCTGTATCAGTCAAGGTATCCTGTACAGATTCTGTACAGGATACCTTGACTGATACAGGAGGCAGAATTTAGGAAAGTTACAGAGAATGTAGCACTGCAGTAAATATCCACCTCTTTACGTTTTGGATCAGTACATGCATGATACAGTTGTCCAAGTTTATTATTTCTTAATAGGTGTACATGACTATTTTTAATGTGTGTCTCTTTAAAAAAACAAACAAACAATCAAGTGGCTTTTTCTTTTAATAATCTAGTATACATCTTCCCCCTTTTAACAGGTTCATGGAGAGAGCAACCCTATGGCCCCTAGATAGTCTTGGGGACCACAGGATTCTTTGGATTCCTGGATCTGAGGTCAGAGACACTGCTGTGACCTCAGACCCAGGACTCTGACCTGCCTGTCCCCTCCCCTTCCCCCTTGCAGCCGGTGTGGAGAAAACTGCACCAGCTGCCTCTCCAATGTCACAAGTATCAAAGATGGATCCAACAGGATTGTGCCTAAATCCATTAACAGTAACCAAAAGGCATTTCAATAACCCCTTTTTCTTAGGATTTATCAATTTGGAGATTTTAGTCTGTCCAATTATCCTTTTTTTGTCCAAGAAACCCTTCTTTTTTGTTGTAGATATAGCTTTTTCAACCCTATTGTTGCTTTTTACAGCAGCAGAAGGAAAAGAGGGAGTGCTCAATTATTCAGGGCTCAGAATTTGATAAATTAGCCATTTATGTGAACTTCCATCATCTTGCTGATCCATAGTTCTAAGGGGGAAGTACTTGTGGCTCTGAATCAATACATTAACACATCTCTGTACTATTTTCTGTTTTATTCACACTTTTGGTTGAAAGAGCTGGTAGGTACAGTTGCAAAGCCAGGCCTTCTTGCTGTGTTTTGATGTTTTGATGTAAACTCTATATATTTAAGTTTGTATTGTAGCTCACTTGGCTTATAATCTTTTTTTCTCTTTCTTTGGAAGTGTAGCATAAGAGGATTCCTCTTCCTATGGCTGTAACAATTCTTGACCATCTAATACACTAGTATCTAAAAGAGTAAGGTACTAAGTTTCCATGTTTAAGTTCAGTTTATTCTAGGGGTGGACGAAAGTCACTTACCTGTCCTCTAAGCTTGTTCGCGGTGGGGGGGAGGCACTTCGCTGCTCCCCCCACGAAGTTCAGGCCGGGGGGGGAGGCTTCCCGCCTCGCCCGGCCAAAATTCAGGCCGGGGGGGAGGCTTCCCGCCTCGCCCGGCTGCGAACTCAAAAGTTCTTTGTTTTTTTTTTAAAAACGCCCCCGTGATAGGCTATGTGACGATTAACGTAGCCTATCATAGCTAGATCTGCAAAGTCAGCCGTGATAGGCTACGTTAATCATCACGTAGCCTATCACGAGTGACTTAAAAAAAAAAAAATCGCGTACACAAATGGCGGCCCCCATAGGGAGCCGCCATTCGCGTTCCTTATTTGGTCGCTGTAGTCTACGTAAATCTTTACGTAGACTACGGCAAAAATAAGGGCAATGCAAATAGCGTTGCCCTTATTTTCGCCGTAGTCTATGTAAATCTTTACGTAGACTACAGCGACCAAATAAGGAATGGGAATGGCGGCTCCCTATGGGGGCCGCCATTATCCGTACGCGCTTTTTTTTTTTTTTAAAGTCACCCGTGATAGGCTACGTGACGATTTACGTAGCCTATCACGGCTGACTTTGCAGATCTAGCCGTGATAGGCTACGTTAATCGTCACGTAGCCTATCACAGGGGCGTTTTTGTTTTTTTTCTTTTATTGCAATGGCGGTGGCGGCAGCCGGTCGAAAGACCGGCTGCCGCTCCTGCCCCGGACGAACACCCGCCGAACCGCCGGCCGGACCCGCTGCCGGGAGGGACATTCAGCAAAGGTAAGTCCCGTCCCGGGGGGTGCGGGGTGCGGGGGGGTGCGGAGAATTTCTCCCCGAAACTTGTTCGGGGGGCCGAACACGTTGGCGCTCGGCCCCCCAAAGTTTCGGGGAGAAATTCTCCGCCATCCCTAGTTTGTTCCAAGTAACTGCTTTGTCCTGAAGGGGGCTAACTAGGTGCTTCTTTCAATGAAAAAGATTCTTACTAGATAAACTAAGAGCTTTTCTACACAAGGCTGTTAATAGCTGTATCTACTTTTGATTTTGTTGCAGAATTGAGATCCAAGCTCTATACAAAGAGCTTTTCCTTTCTTGCTTTTCTGCTATGTAACCTCTAGGTGGCACTGCGCTATAGTGGAATATCACAATTACACAAGTAGGAAAATACCTTTTCTTTCACTTTCAAAAATAATACCCCATTTTCCCTGTTCTAAAAGTATGTGGGAAAGTGCTCTTAAAAAACAGAAGCAAAACTGGAGGATCATGATGTCATCTAAAGAACCCATAAACAACCATGCATAAAGAATCACGAGCACACAATTAAATGCCTTGTGTAGAAAAGTTATTTCTGAGGCTCCATTGATCCTTAGCATCCTTTTTTTAAAGAGAGAGACCTTCTTCTACATTCTCAAAATATCAAAAAAGAGCTACCCTTTTTTGAATTAAATAACCTTTCCTTTGCATCATCAAGGTGGGGATATATTCAGTTTCAAAAGTGAACAATAGTTTCAAAGGCAAGCCTTCCCATGATATACTTGTATTTAAATCTATAAACTGGATATAAGGGAGCACTAAAGTTCTTAGATGTTGTTCAATCCAAAAATCAGGACCCTGCTTGGGCAGAAACCCCTTATAAGGAAATATGTCTACTACACTGCATGTTTTCAGTAACTTGTACATCTGTTTTTGCATCCTTACAATCAGTTTGTTCATTATGAGAAGCCATCTTTTCCTTTCCTGTATTTGTGAAGGTCCTAAGTTAAACCTATGTTGTTCAGTATGTAATTTACTGGTCAGATGCTCCAATTTGTTCCCTTTATAATGTAGCTGTTTATGTATGGATTTCACAGTCTGACTGATTAACAAACAACACTCCCCATATATCTTATTTTTCCTATTGATCATCCACACCTGGTATGGCCATGGTACCCAAGGTGCTCTCATCTTGTTCCATAGATTCAGGGTATAATGAGTCAAAACATTTTTGAGTTGGCACTGCATATTTGGGAGGACATTATTTTAACATAGAATGTTGGTCAGGTCTCCTCTGCTTCAAACTGGATAATGCTGCAATATCTTCTCTATCAAAGCATCTGGGTCCTTCCTACTTCTTTGTGCACTGAGATTATCTTTGGAGGCTCTCAAAGAGACCCACCTGGCACTACTGTTGTTATCCTTTTGATCCCAGTCAGGCAAAGACATTTTTTTTTTATTCTCTCAGGCTTTTAAATGTATTTTAATGTATTTTTCCTTCATAACATGTTATATTTTGTTTATGTATTTTATCTTGTTTTTGTAAACTGTCATGGAAGCTGTGCTGAATGGCCATATCTAGATCTTTTAATAAATAATACAATTTTAATAAATATCAGGGAGCAGTACAGATTCTCTTTATCGGAGAAAACACCCAGGGCAATGATGTCAGTTGATCTGGATAGCTCCCTATTCCTGAGAGCAAGTAGAGTTTCAACAGGAGAACTGGCAGACCCAGCAGAAAAACCCTACAGGGTTGGTTGGAAACCCATTGGCTCTCCACTGATATATAATAGCTCTGTGATTCAAATAGCAAAGCTACTAACCATCTTCTAACTAGGACTATGCTGAATATTCAGTGCTAAACATTTGCAGACCCCAAATTCTCCCTAAATGCTTATTTCACTCATGGTGGTTTGGAACATCTTCCTTTCTTTGAATTAGCTTTCTTTTCTGGTGTTGTCAGGACTTGATATGTGGCCACTTGTTTTTTCAGGGAGGATACTTTTTTTTTTTAAAGGCTTCATAGCAGCAGACTCTGAAGGAGTTATGAAGATGCTCAGTTTGGAGTCCAATCACTTACTGGGGAGGGAAGCCTGGATGTATTTGTGCAGGAGTGGGTGGAGCATAGCTGTGCTGTAAAAACTTTCACCCCCTTTTAAGCCCTCTGAAGACAAAAGAGAAAACCTTTTTGGAGCTTAAGAAAGCTTAAGCAAAAAGCAGCCTCCCTTTTCAGCTCAGCCCTACAAGTCTTCGCTTTTACAGCAAGCTTGCAGTAATGTCCTGAAATACCGCCATCTTGTGGGTATTGAAGCAAATTGTGGCATCTAAGTACAGGACAGTTACTTTGTCACTCCTACATTTAAGAATGAAGAAAATATAAAAGAAAAGTATCATGTAAGTAAAACCTGTTAGCTTTTACAAGTCAGTTTCATGAAATCTCCTCAGACTATCATTTTCATTGAAAGAAATAAGGATTTTTATCAACCTCAGGTTGATTCAACCATAGGAGATTTTATTTGTGTTGTGGAGCAGGGGAGGATTGTGGAAAATAGCTAGTAGAAAGTCTTTGCCTTATTGTTTTGAACTTGGCCTGTGCACATGTGGAGACTAAAAGTACAGCCCTATTGGAGTGCCATCCGTTAGAAAGAAACCGCCACTCTTGGAGGCTTCACAGTATTCAGTGCCCTGCCGGGCTGCTGTCAGCAGTACAGGAGGAGTGAAGGAGGCATTTCACCTCTCTGTCTTCCTTCTTGTTAGTTTTCCTCTAGACAGGCTTATGGACACATAGACGTATACGCAAGATTCATGGCTCTAGTTTGTGTATAAGTCTATGGGCACACATCCTGCCGATCTCTATTTAAAAAAAAAAAAGGCAATCGGCGTGGAGGCGAATGGGACAGGTCCAGGAGCAAGCAGCCGGAGCCATTCCGCGCAGAATCCTCCTGGAACAGAGGTAAGTGGAGCTGATCCACCGTGGATTCTGGAGGCCAGATTCCAAAGAATCTGGCCTCATTTGAATCTGCAGTGGATTTCTTTAACATCCCTAGCGGTGACTGGCCAGGAAAGAGATCTTGAGGTTCTGGTGGTCAGCTCAGTGAAGATGTCAACCCAGTGTGCAGCCTCTGCAAAGAAGGAAAACTCCATGTTAGGCATAATTAGAAAGGGAATATAGAATAAAACTGCCAACATCATACTGCCCCTATACAAATCTATGGTGCGATCACACTTGGAATACTGTGTAAAGTTCTGGTCACATCACCTAAAAAAAGATATTATAGAGCTGGAAAAGGTGCACAAAAGGGCACCTAAATTATTGGACTGGAGCATCTCCCCCATGAGAGAAGTTTACAACAGCTGGGATTGTTTAGCTTGGAAAAAAGGAGGGTAAGGGGAGACATGATGGAGGGCTACAAAATTATGCATGGTGTGGCGAATGTGGATAGGGACACATTTTTCTCACTCTCTCAAAATACTAGAACCCAGGGTCATCCTATGAAGCTGATTGGTGGGAGATTCAGGACACATAAAAGGAAGTACTTCTTCACCCAGTGCATAGTTAAACTATGGAATTCGCTACCACTGGAAATAATGATGGCCACCAGTTTGGATGGCTTTAAAAGGTGTTAGACAAATTCCTGGAGGAAAAGGCTATCAATGGCTACTAGTCTTAATGGCTATGTGCTACCTCCAGTACCAGAGGCAGTGAGCCTATGTACACCAGTTGCTGGGGAACATGGGCGGGAGGGTGCTGTTGTGCTCATGCCCTGCTTGTGGGTTCCTGGTCAACAGCTGGTTGGCCACTGTGTGAACAGAATGCTGGACTAGATGGACCCTGGGTCTGATCCAGCAGGGCTCTTCTTATATTCTTATGAGAACTGGAATATTCAAGAAATGTGAAATTGGCTGGACAACTAAGTTCTAATCCACACATTAGTCCAAGGGGCATGGATCAGGTCAATTTTAATTGGAATTCACAAATATCAAATTCCACAATCATCCTTTGATCTTGCTTCCCACATGAATGTTGCATGTGGTCCTCTGGGTGACAGCCATTCTGTAGGGTTTTACAAGATGGAACGCCTGCACCCACTGACTGAGGGTTGTTGAGGATGGTTTGTGGGAAGTGGCATTTGCCCGGCCTTTTTGTAGCACCAAACATTTGGTTGAAAGCATATGGCTATGGCAGTGAATACATCTTAAAATGTATTTAATGTCAGTAAAGGCAACAGAGAAGCCATCAGGCCTGACGGCAGGTTTAAGGGTCTCCTGACAAGGTGCCCTCTGGTGGCCCCACAGGGTACTTGCTGGGTGACCCTCTGCCAGTGCCACCTACTCAGGCAATTCAGCACACCTAATACTTCCCGAGTGGACAGTCCAGCCACCCTCAGTACCTCCCAGATGGGCGATATATTATGTTTACAATATTATAGACTGATATGTTATGAAAGTGTGAGTTCCTTAAAAGGAGGAAATCCATTCTCCATTACTTAGGTCATGGTATGTATGCTAGAGCATTTTAAGAGCTGAGTACAGAAAAAGTAGCCACACATGCTACGTGCTCAGAGATGGAGTACAAATGTTTAAAACTTCATTGGAAACACAGCCACAATCTTGACTGCGGGATTCTTTCATGACAGTTCTTCAGGCTTACTTACATTCATAAAAGATATGTATGTATTTGTGTGTGTTCAATGTATGCAGGAGAAAATAGCTGGAATTTTTAATTACAAAGCTTAAAGAGGCATTTATACAAAGGACTGGGCTGAAAGGCTTACTTCCTAACAGGTAAGCTTTCTACATGACGGCAGATTCTGAAGTTGACATTCTTTTAAGGCAGCAATCCTATGGCCTCTAGACAGTCGCTAGATGGCCATAGGATATGCTGTTTTCTGGGAAGTGACCTTGGAGCCCATGCTCTGAGGTCGGTTCCCAGAAAAACAACCTCCCCCCACATCTGTGCTGCCTCACAGGCAGTGCGGAGAAGCCCCATCCTCCGCGCTTGGAAGAGGAGCGCGGAGCAGCTGAAAAGGGGTGGGGCTGGGGGTGTTCTGGGGCGGGGAGAGTGGATCTGCATGTATGCCACAACCTATGTGTCATACAGCAGCCTCCTCTCCTACTCACCCCTGCCCCCGTGGCTAGACAGCCGAAATCAGCTGTCTAGCAGAAATAGCAGGGCAGGAGAGGTGCGGAGGGAATGATCCCCCCTATGCTGCTCCTGCCTTGCTTTGGATAGGCAGTCGCCTCCAAGTTCGGAAGCGGACGTCTATCTAGATAGGATTGCGCCCAAAGCAAGCCATCCCCTACATGCAGTTGATAGGGGTTCAGTCCTATGGGAGGATGGTACTGCCAATGCCAGCTTGTAAGGAGCCATGGTAGATCCAGGGAATGCCAGAAATTAAGGAATCATGAGAGCCGGTGTGGTGGTTAGAGTGTTCGACTGGGACTTGGGAGATGTGGGTTCTAGTCCCCACTCGGCCATGAAGCTCACTGGGTGCCTTTGGGCCAGTCACAGACTCTCAGCCCGACCTACCTCACAGGGTTGTCGTGAGAATGAAATGAAGGGGAGGAGGACTATGTAAACCACCTTGGGTTCCTTGCAAGAGAAAAAAAGGTGGGATAAAAATGTAATCATCATCATCCTCATGCTGAAAGGGCCCAGAGTCAATTACTAACTGGGGTCAATGTATCTGGCCTAAAGGAGAGGGATGGCAGACAGGCAGGCTGGCAGGAGCTGAAAAAAAAGTACTGCCAGATAGTCAAGACTAGGGATGTAAGAGAATTTCTCCACGAATCTCGGGGAGGCCGAATGCCAGCGCATTTGGCCCCCCGAAATTGGTGGAGAAACAGTCCGCCCGCCCGCCCCCCCCGGGACGGGACTTACCTTGCTCGAATGTCCCTGGCTAGCGGCAGTGCGGCGGCGGTGCGGCAGCGGCGGCGGCCGGTCTTCTGACCGGCTGCCGCCACCACCATTTCCAAGTTAAAAAAAAAACAACAAACGTGATAGGCTACGTAAAGATTTATGTAGCCTATCATGGCTGACTGCAGGGACGCAAACGGCAACGGCTGTGGCCGCTGCCATTTGCGTCCCGGCAGGACAGAAGGATTCGCAGCCGGAGGGACGGGGCGCCTCCCCCCCGGCCAGAATTTCGGGGGGGAGGGACGGGGCGCCTCCCCCCCAGCCAGAATTTTGAGGGAGAGGGATGGAGCGCCTCCCCCCCACCACGAATCAAGCTTCGGGATCAGGTAAGGGACTTTCGTACATCCCTAGCTCAAGACCAAAACTAGTCTGTTGCTCAGGCAAAGACTTGACTTGGAAGGATTGGTAGCTAAGCCAGGTCAGGAAGAACCAATGAGCTGCCTGGGTGTGGAGCCCTTTTTGGCCTCTACTGTACAGCCTTAAGTGGGTTGAGGGCACCACCACGAAGAAGAAGAGGTTCCTGGTTCAAGTCCCAGCTGATCTGGATAGGTATCAAGGGCTTTCATGTGAATTTCAGTTGGCTCTGTAAAATAATCCCATTTGCAGAAGTCAGTTAACATTTGGGGAATACAATATAATTTAACTGATACTGGAGAAATCTCAAACTCTTAGCAATATGTATTACTATGTATAACAGTGAAAAAGCAACAGATGGTGAAGGGGACTATGCACCAATGTTTAAAACAGCACCATGGTCTGACATATCACTGTGATAATGCAGTGTTTCTTACAGCTAGGTATTTCCATAGTGGAGATCTCATTAATGCTCAGCTAATTTAAGACTGAGTAAATAAATTCATAAGGAATCCTTCTCATTGTTTCATAACCTGCCTTGCTAGGTGCAACAAAAGAGCACACTGATTAAGTTCCTAAGCAGCAGACACAAAAGAAAGCAATTGATTCTGCATATTCTTTCACATACAAGTGTTATAAGTTCCACAATAAGGTATTATTAGCATTATGATGATAATAAGGGGCAATTACCTGCTCTTGGAGCTCTGTTTCCTTACTGCAGAGTGCTTTCAGCTGTACAGAGGAATGAAGAGATTATGGCTGTAACTCAGAAACATATGAGTAGCTGGGTCCCACTGTTGGTTCTGGAAGACAAACACACACCAGGGCAATTAATGCCTGGAGTAGCAACAGGAAAACTCTGTGTTTACAGTATTTGCTTATTGGAATATGATTTATGTCTCCTGTATATAGTCAATGTCAGACACTTGGAGAATGTTGACATATACTGGTAAATTTTATGATCTTAGAAGACTTAGTGGGAAATATCAGAAATGTATGTGTAATTAAGCTTGTCTTTGGAATTTATACACATGGCATGATACATGCCTTTTACTAACAGAAATAGGAATGTGTTGGAACATTTACTGAACCAATGTAACTGGCTTTGAGAAATTTTAGTAAATGTCAGAATTTCATCACATTTCCATCTGGGTCTCTTCAAATCTTAAACATTACCCATAAACGACATCTTAAGAATTGCCCATAAACATTAGTTCATGAGATTTCTGACATACACTGGTGAATATTATTGATCACATTTAGGTGATGATCAGCATTCATCAGTTTATTTCTTAGGTTTTAGACATCCACAAAATGTCATACATTCACTATAACTTATATAAATGTAAACAAACATAACATAAGGAGAAGTACATGCCCAACAGGGCTTGGGGGGCGGGGATAACATTGCAAGTTCTTAGAAGACAGCCTCAGATACTTGGGAGACAGTACCAGACCAGACTCCAGATGGAGCTGAGTGATATTAAATGCATGAGGGCCGGTATCAACCATTTAGAAGCCTGGGTGCCTGAGATTTTTCCAGGTGGGATTCTTCCTTGCTTAATTTTCTGGGTAAAGTTTCCCATCATACAAATTAGCTCAGGTGAACTATTCCAGCTTCATAGCAGTATTGAACAGAGGGAAAGTCACCAAATATCTATCTCATAATGAATGTGTGTGTTTTTACTTTCAGGAGCGACTCCTGATGAGCCTTTTGCCCAGGAATGTTGCCATGGAAATGAAGGAAGATTTCCTGAAGCCACCTGAAAGGATTTTCCATAAGATTTACATTCAAAGGCATGACAATGTTAGGTAGGACTGAGCAAGACTGCAATATAAGTCAAGCCATATGAATGTTTAATATACACACCTAGTGATGTGCAACAGTAGCTGTTTCTGCTAGGAATGTATCCATGCAAAGGGCGGGGTGGTGGCTTTGCTTATAGTTTGTTGTATGGGGTAAGGAAATGAACGAGTGCACGTGCAAGTAGCAATGTGGTAAAGCCATTTGGAGTCAGTAAAACAGATTTTCTAACAGGTCCCACCAACCTGTTGTCATGCTGGAGGCCTTAAGAACGTAAGCAGTGCCCTGCTGGCACAGAGCGAAGGACTATCTAGTCCAGCATTCTATTTACACAGTGGACAGCTGGAGCCTGTGGGAAGCCCACAAGTGGGACAGGAACATAGGAAGCTGCCTTATACCAAGCCAGGCCATTGATCCATCTGGTCCAGTATCATCGGCACTGACTTGCAGTGCATGCAAAGCATGTGCTCTGCCTCTGCTGCTGTGCTACAGCCCCTCCCAACAAAAACATGAGTGCAGCAGCACCCTCTTGCTTGTATTCCCCAGCAAGTGGTGTACAGAGGAAAACTGCCTCTCATATTGGAGATGCCGTATAGCCATCGTGACAAGTAGCCATCGATAGCCTTATCCTCCATAGATAGCTTTGAAGCATGCAAGACGGTGCCCTAGTGAAGCCTCTGCCCCACAGGCTCTTTCTGGAACGAGCCCAGAAACTGGATCCCATGTGTCATTTGGAACAGAAATCACCACTGTTCCCATGCCAAGCATCACTGTGGGACAGCTGGTGCCACCATCCAGTGTTTTGTTTTGTTTTTAGAATTCCAGTCTTTCAGTGGCCATGGTGAATGCTTCCAAATCCCAACAAAACTGTATAATGCAGAGCCTGTTTTACAGATTTCACAGGGTTTTTTTGGCAACCCATAACTGTATTGACATAGTATTTTGGCTCATATATGAAGGCATATAAAGGATTCCTGTTCTTCACAAACAAAATCACCAAACTGGCCCTCATTTTAACTCTGTGGGTAGTGATCATGATGTGCCCCACTTGAATATCAAAGCATCCAAATATTTTCTATGTTAAATACTGATCTCAATATAATACATAGATTCTTAACTAATTTTAATTACTCTTTGATCCTCATAGGATTGTGCTTCTTTCTTCTTTTGCCCCCCACCCAGCTCCTTTTATGAAGGCTATCCCAGGTCGGTTCTGCTGAATTTCACTTTATAGATTGATGGGACTCCCAATTAGAATTATTTGCAGCTGTTGTTTCCTTTCCAAACAGTAAACTCTCTCAGTGGTTTGTTTCTTGATGTCTTTGAACCCAACCCATGATCTTTTGTAGTGCATCTGTGCATTACTTAAATGCAATAGACACAGAGCAAAGAACTACTATAATCGCCTCTGCTCCCAGTGCTAAAGCTATGAAGAGCATGAAAGCCTCTAAGCACCATATCAAAAGAGAAAGATCAAGGAGCTCAAAGCTGACATGAAGCTTGGAAGCAAAATAATTTTCCAAGAAGATATGATATTTTCTTAGGCTGGAATATTTGTATATTTTGATATAATTCTGACTGTGTGGGGTAGATACTTTTCACAAAATTTTGCTTGGAATGATATGCATTAAAATAAATTTGGATTTGAAACATCAGTCTGTGGAAGCTTGCCAAGAGAAAAGATCACATCAGTTCTCCATTTCTAAAAGAAGTGGTGCTGGGACTGAAGCCCCACATGGAAATAGTGGTCCTTAATCCCAATTGTGTAGTTGCTCAATGGTGAGGGAAAGGCACTCTGTGCATGCTTAGAGTCACTTGTAAAATAATCACTTCACATATTCCAGGATTCAGTCTTGTTATTGCAAATAGATCCTAGGGCTGATATGATTTCTGTTTGGACACACACACACGTCATATGGGTTCCTGAGATAATTGATCTTCCAGAGTAGCAGATTAGAGCTTTAGGTAAAAAGACAATCAGTCTAGGAAAATATGGATTTGGTAGCTGGTCCTCTTTTCCTAGCATGCAGACGTGGCAATATAAAAAGCTTCACATGCTGATTTTGCCTGTTATATTGGTGCAAAATACACAGGTACTGTACTAGAAAAATGTTGCCAGCTGTAGCTTCCACCCTAAGCATAGTTGTATAGGGAGTAAGTAGGAATGCCTCTCTCTTTTTTTTTTTGCTTTGTTTTGTTAATATTATTAGATTTTTTTTCATTTTCCAGTACAATATGAACAGTAAATCCTCCTCCTGCCTGCTCCCATTCCCCATTGCATCTTTTTTTGGCCCTGTTTCCATGATTTAACAGTAGCCCGACATGTCAAAATTAAGAAGGTGAAGCTTTTCTTAGTGCGGAGTCACAGGTTGAGTTTCACTTGCTTAATTTTTCATGTCCAGCTGCTGTTAAACACACAGAAGCAGGGCCAGTAAAGACATGCTTGCAACTCTAAGAGGAAGTCCCATTGCACTCACTGGGCTTTATTTCTGAGTCAACAGGATGCCAGCTGAGGATAACACATCATGCATCCAATGAAGTAGATTCTAGTCCATGAAAGCTTATGTCATAATAAATGTGTTGAGAGCAATCCTGTGCCCCATACACAGAGTTTGGGGGGCCATAGGATACTTCAGACACTGCTCCAACCTCAGACCCAGAAGTCCGAGCTCCCTGCCCCCGCCCCCTCACAGCCAGTGTGGAGAGAATTTGCACTGGATGCCTCTCCAAGGTCACAAAGACAACCTCAGAGAGGACAGAAAGGGACATTCCTGTGGGTGGGGAGGGGGCTGGAGAAGTGGGGATACAAGCTATCCCCAGCCTCCTTCCCTCCCCCTCCCCGATGCCTCAGCTAGACAGGCAAAATCACCCATCTAGCTAAAATGCAGAGTGGGGAGAGCATGGAGGCAAAGCTCGCCTCCACCGCTCCTCACACTCTGTGTTGGATGACTGTAAGTCTCTGAGTTTGGAGGCTTACGGCCATCCCCATAGGATTGTGCCCTAAGTCAGGTGCCAGAAGACTAAGCCACTCACTTGCTCACCTAGGAACAAATACAATGCCAAAAGTAAAATCATGTGGAACAAACGGTTTCCACGGGGACACAGAGATGTGTTTGTAAACAGTGTGGAGTAGATTCTCTGGAAGAATTTTTTTCAATTGATCTTGATAAGTTGGTTCCTCAACTTTAAAAACCACTCCAGTATCCTTGGTAATCTTCAACATTAGCATGTGAGTTATACAGCTGGGATTTTAACAGAGGCAACAACAATGAACAAATAATAAATTACACAAAATTGTATCTCAATAGTTGAAAGGCTAAAACTAGAAAGATGTGATTATTTTCACAATGTGTGCATGGTGAACTTTATTAACCTCTCTGCAGGGCTTCTTTGCCTCTGCTTATAAAGCATTGGGTTCATTGTGCATATTTTAAAAATGTGTTATCTCAGATTTGCCCTCATCAGGGAACTTTTGTTAAAGAAAACAAAGAGGTTTGATCTCTTAGGGCTAGAACTACATGTTATAACACTGTAATGTTTGCTCAGGGCTTGCTTCTGCTCTACAGAACATCCTTGCCAAGGAAAGATTTGTAGCATAGAAGTATCAGGTGAGAGGGAGTGCTTAACCCTTCTATTCCCTGCTTTACCCCTGAAATCCCTTTCCATTATTTCCCCTATGGGGTTGCAGACATGTGTTGGCAAGGTAAACAGGGGTTTGGAACCCAATGGGGCAAAAATGACTGGAGGTAGGATCAGGTAAAGGTGGCAGGCAGGGGAAGGGTTAAGCAGCCTCCATTGCTGTTTCTCTGCTGCAGATCACCCCCTTCCTTGGATTCTTTGAAGTGGGGAAGAGGCTGTCAGCTAAAGCTGCACATCATAATGTGTAGCTGGGCCCTTAGTCAGCAAACCCAACTGTTGTTTGTCCAAGTGTCCTACAAACCTATCTCTGCAGCCTGGAGTGCTACTATTCAGCATTACAGGCAACCCTCCTGCTGACACAGTCTTTTATCAGGTGTTAGGGTCTTGGATAAAACTGCTGAGGTCTTGCTGATGAACTGAGGCAGCTGTGGCTCATTTGTCCCTCAAAGATGTGAAGTGAGACTAGGCCTCTGAGGGAGAGGGAGCAGATGTGGCTTAAGCAGAGAATTTTGTGTGTGTGTGTGAGAGAGAGGGAGAGAGAGAGAGAGAGGATGTGCGTGCGCAAGAGAGAGAGAGATGCATGTTCAAGGAGATAGTGGTGACAGAGGTTGTTATTAGTGGGGGGAGGGGGTAAACATTCAAAAATGCAAGGAGGCAGAGGTTTTGATATCAGTTGGATTGCAAACCCTTGTGAATGTTTAAAGCCTAATTCTCAAAGTTCTCTTTTTATGCAAACCCTCTTAGCTTTAGATGACAGCAGGATAGTAAGAGGAGAGCCAGTGTGGTGTAGTGGGTAGAGTGCTGGACTGGGAGTCGGGAGATCTGGGTTCTAGTCTTCGCTCAGCCACGGAAGCTCACTGGGCGACTTTGGGCCAGTCACAGACTCTCAACCCAACCTACCTCACAGGGTTGTTGTTGTGAGGATAAAATGGGGAGGAGGAAGATTATGTACACCACCTTGGGTTTCTTAAGGAGGCAAAAAGGTGGGATATAAATAAATAAATAAGAAAGAAAGAAAGAAAGAAAGAAAGAAAGAGGTCAAGGCCTTCATACATTAGCTCCATTTAAGCAATGCTCAAATTGCAGGGGGTCCTGCCTGCCCCACAACCATTTGTGAGAGGATGTGAAAACAAAGTCCAAATTCCTAAAAACTCACATCTAAGCAGATATGTTGGCTATGTTTGGCTTGGAAATGGCCTTTGTGGATGCGTAAAGCCCACCCAAAATGAAAGGCAAGCTTTAGAGGCCTCAAATACTTCTCTGGCTTGGATGAAAATCCAGACTGGAGAATAAATCTTGTCTTCCCTACCCCTGTCTCCATCACTCTCCCAAAAGCCATCCCTGCCACCACCATCCCAAGTATACAAGCCCTTTCCTTGCCTTAAATAGGTTGCGTCGGATAGCAGCAAAAGGCCAGTGTAAGGTTGGAGGAGGGTGTTCCCGGTACTTTCATCAGTCTGCTCCTATGTAAATGATTGAGGACAAAAAGTTAAGTAAAGAGGATTCCATTTGTGCTCGTCCTTAAATTTCACCCATGATCCTGTACAGAAATCTCTTAGGATAAGAAGAGCTGTTACTCACTGGTAAAGTGTCTATCTCCTCCTTTGTTTTTGCAGCATATTGTTTGCAGACATTGTGGGATTCACCAGCTTGGCATCGCAATGTACTGCTCAAGAACTAGTGAAGCTTCTGAATGAACTCTTTGGGAAGTTTGATGAATTAGCTACAGTAAGCCTGCCTTTTTTGCCTTTCAAATTTAATTTGAATTGATTTGTGAATGATGTCTAGGGTGTGTGTCGGTGAGAGGAATTATACTTAGTTGAGACATGAAATAGACTGATTGCTAATCCTGTTCCCACTATAAGGTCCATAAATCATCACACATTCCTAAAGCTTCTGTTAAATGATTTATAATATTGTGTTTAAGCAGTCCATTGGAAGTGTAAAATATAAGTGATAAGAAAAAGAAACCAGAGCTGGCATTTGAAGAATAATTCATCACCAGTTGTCGCATCATCATTAGTTTCAGAAGGAGATGTTTACACAATGCAATAACTATTAAAAACTAGTTTTACATTATGCATAGAAGTATGAACATTGTACGTATAGTGTAAGCACTATGCAGAACATAGATGTGCCAGATATTGAGCACTCAGTCAAGATAGACAGGGTCACTGTTGGTGGGTAGCTATTTTGCCTGGATGAATGATGTTCAGCCTGTTCTGGAAGGGGTTGCACTCCCCTTAAAGGATCAGTTTGGGGGTGCTCTTAGATCCAGCACTGTCATTGGAGGCACAGGTGGCCTTGGTGGCGTGGAGCACTTTTTATCAGCTTAGGCTGATATATCACCTATGATCCTACCTGGACGGAGATGGCCTAGCTATAGTTATCCACACTCGCATAAACTCTCATTTGGATTACTGCAATACATTATACGTGGGGCAGCCTTTAAAAATAGTCCAAAAACTTCAACTGGTCCAAAACAGGGCAGTGAGATTGTTATTAGGGACCAGTCATTGTGATCATATTATGCCAATGCTTTATGATCTGCACTGGCTGCCGGTACATTTTCAGGCTGAATTCAGAGTACTGGTATCAAACTGCAAAGCCCTAAATGGCTTGGGGCCAGATTACCTGAATGCTCATCTCCTTTCATATATACCTGCCCAGATCCTAAGATTATCCTCCTCCAGGTGCCCCTGCTAATGAGGTGGGGTGGGTGGCTACTAAGGAGAGGGCCTTTTCAGTGGTGTCACCCCATTTGTGGAATGGCCTCTCCAGAAAGGCTTGCCTCGTGCCTTCTTTATGGTCCTTTTGGTTCCAGGTAAAGATCTCTTTACCTGGAAGATTTTTTTTTTGGAAGGCTGTGGCTTAGTGGTTAAGACGCTGAACTGCAGACTGGAAGGTCGGCAGGTCAGCAGTTCAAGACCCGAGTGCTGCATGACGGAGAGAGCTCCCGTCTTCAGTCCCAGCTTCTGCCAACCTAGCAGTTCGAAAGCAAGAAATTGCAAGTAGATAAATAGGTACCGCCTCGGCGGGAAAGGTAACAGCGTTCCGTGCACCTCGGTGTTCAGTCATGCCAGCCACATGACCACGGAAGCGTCTTCGGACAGCGCTGGCTCTTTGGCTTAGAAACGGGGATGAGCACCGCACCCTAGAGTCGGACACGACTGGTTGGGGACACCTTTACCTTTAAAGATCTCTTTATATGCCCAGGCTTTTTAGCCCTTCACATGGAGAACTCCTGACCTGTGAATTTTAAAAATTGTGTTAGTGCATTTTTAGATCATTGCATTGCTGCCAGCTTTTATCTTGGGTAATACTTTGGTTTTATTCTGTTTTAAATGTATGTTTTTTTATATTATGTTTCACTATGCTATTGTATTTTATGGTTTTAAGCTTTGTCTTGTAAACCACCCAGAGAGCTTCAGCTAATGGGCAGGATAGAAATGTCAATATAGCAGAGCTTCCAAGTGTATTGAGCTCTGTGGAAGATCTTCTCTAAGGAATCTTTTAGAGTTGGACCAGACTCAAGGGCAGGTCAACAGTTCAGGCTAGGAGCACCAAAAATACAATGACTACTTGGGTAGGGATGTACGAATTGTGTACCTTCAGTGCCACTTGACTTCCGCAGTTTGCGGCCAGTGCTCTGTTCTGCCGTTCACAAGCCCCTGGAATTCTCTTTTTTTTCCGCTCCAAAAATTATGATGATAAATCTGTACCAAAAACCATAATTCCATTGTCCAGCCATCTCCGTGAGTCCACACAACATCCGTAAGAATTGCTATTTTTCGTAAATATTTACATTTTTAAAAAAAAATTGAAATCCTCCATCTCCATTTACTTTCAGTTAAAACACTTCCTCTTCCTAGGGGCTTCCCAAAAGATGTGTGCCTGAGGGATAAACTCTTTGTTTAAAGCAACGCCGTTTTAAAGAAAGAAAAAACGTTTTAAAATGACGATGCTGGTCCTGGAGCGGCATGGTCATTTTAAAAGGTTTTTCATTTCTTTAAAACAGCGTTGCTTTAAACAAAGAGTTTATTGCTCAGGTACGCCTAAGACAGGCTTCTTTTGGGAAGCCCCTAGGAAGAGGAAGTGTTTTGGCTGAAAGTAAATGGAGATGGAGGATTTCAATTAAAAAAGAACACCCATAAACAAGGCGTGAGCACAATTAATTTTTTTTAAAAAAACTTATGTATTTATTATCGTAATATACTGCACTGCATTTCTATTTACGAAAATTCCGCGACTCTTTGTGGATGATGAAAAAAAAAGCCGCATGACTGCTGGCTCCGCAGGACCTCGTGGTGCCGTTCTGCAGAGGATTCTGTGGCACGGACTGAAAGGAATTCAATCCCATTTTAGTCCGTGGTGGAATTCTCTGACATCCCTAGACTTGGGGCATACCCAGGATGGCATAAAACAAAGGATTCACTAGCTTGTCTCCTAGAATGAATAGGAACTTTCCACAGCTTCCTGGCTGCTTGGTTAAATTTGGCTGGCTGAGCAAGCATGACAAAAGCTAGAGTTCCATGGGACAAGCAGGTTGTTGTTGTTGTTCAGTCGTTCAGTCGTGTCCGACTCTTCGTGACCCCATGGACCATAGCACGCCAGGCCTTCCTGTCCTGCGCTCTCTCCCGGAGCGTGCTCAAGTTCATATTCATTGCATCGGTGATGCTATCTAGCCATCTCATCCTCTGCCGTCCCCTTCTCCTTTTGCCTTCAGTCTTTCCCAGCATCAGGGTCTTTTCCAGGGAGTTTTCTCTTCGCATTAGGTGGCCAAAATATTGGAGCTTCAGCTTCATTATCTGTCCTTCCAATGAGCACTCAGGGTTGATTTCCTTGAGGATGGACTGATTTGACCTCCTTGCAGTCCAGGGGACTCGTAAGAGTCTTCTCCAGCACCACAGTTCGAAAGCATCAATTCTTCGGCGCTCAGCCTTCCTTATAGTCCAGCTCTCACAGCCATACATTACTACTGGGAAAACCATAGCTTTGATTAGACGGACCTTTGTTGGCAAGGTGATGTCTCTGCTTCTTACTATGCTGTCTAGGTTTGCCATAGCTTTCCTCCCAAGGAGCAAGCGTCTTTGAATTTCATGGCTACAGTCACCGTCTGCGGTGATCTTGGAGCCCAAGAAAGTAAAATCTGTCACTGCTTCCATTTCTTCCCCTTCTATATGCCAGGAAGTGATAGGGCCAGATGCCATGATCTTAGTTTTTTTAATGTTGAGTTTCAAACCAGCTTTTGCACTCTCCTCTTTCACCCTCAGCAAGAGGCTCTTGAGATCCTCTTCGCTTTCTGCCATTAGGGTGGTATCGTCTGCATATCGGAGGTTGTTGATAATTCTCCCGGCAATCTTAATTCCGACCTCTGATTCATCCAACCCGGCATTTCTCATGATGTACTCTGCATATAAGTTAAATAAGCAGGGTGACAATATGCAGCCTTGTCGTACTCCTTTCCCAATTTTGAACCAATCGGTTGTTCCATGTCTGGTTCTTACTGTTGCTTCTTGACCCTCGTACAGGTTTCTCAGGAGACAGGTAAGGTGGTCTGGTACTCCCATCACTTTAAGAATTTGCCAGAGTTTGTTGTGATCCACACAATCAAAGGCTTTAGCGTAGTCAATGAAGCAGAAATAGACATTTTTCTGGAATTCTCTTGCTTTCTCCATGATGCAGCGAATGTTGGCGATTTGATCTCTAGTTCCTCTGCCTCTTCGAAACCCAGCTTGTACTTCCGGTAGTTCTCGGTTCGCATACTGCTGAAGCCTAGCTTGTAGGATTTTGAGCATCACCTTGCTGGCATGTGAAATGAGCGCAATTGTGCGGTAGTTTGAACACTCTTTGGCGTTGTCCTTCTTTGGAATTGGAATGTAAACTGACCTTTTCCAGTCTTGTGGCCACTGTTGAGTGTTCCAGATTTGTTGGCATATTGAATGCAGCACTTTAACAGCATCATCTTTTAGGATTTTAAATAGCTCAGCTGGAATACTGTCATCTCCGCTAGCTTTGTTGTTACTAATGCTTCCTAAGGCCCACTTGACTTCACTCTCTAGGATGTCCGGCTCAAGTTCAGTGACCGCACTATCATGGCTATCAGGGACATTCAGATCTTTCCTGTATAGTTCTTCTGTGTATTCTTGCCACCTCTTCTTAATCTCATCTGCTTCTGTTAGGTCCCTGCCTTCTTTGTCCTTTATCATGCCCGTCTTTGCACAAAACGTTCCCTTGAGATCTCCAATTTTCTTGAAGAGATCTCTAGTCTTTCCCATTCTGTTGTTTTCCTCGATTTCTTTGCATTGTTCATTTAAGAAGGCCTTCTTGTCTCTCCTTGCTATTCTCTGGAACTCTGCATTCAGTTGGGTATATCTTCCCCTTTCTCCCTTGCTTTTCGCTTCCCTTCTTTCCTCAGCTACTTGTAAAGCCTCATCAGACAGCCACTTGGCTTTCTTGCATTTCTTTTTCTTTGGGACGGATTTCGTTGCTGCCTCCTGAACAATGTTACGGACCTCCGTCCATAGTTCCTCAGGCACTCTGTCTATCATGTCTAATCCCTGAAATCTATTCCTCACCTCCACTGTATATTCATCAGGGATATGATTTAGGTCATACCTGAATGGTTTAGTGGTTTTCCCCACGTTCTTCAATTTAAGCCGAAATTTTGCAAGAAGCAGCTCATGATCTGAGCCACAGTCAGCTCCAGGTCTTGTTTTGACTGACTGTATGGAGCTTCTCCATCTTTGGCTGCAAAGGACATAATCAATCTGATTTCGATATTGACCATCTGGTGACGTCCATGTGTAGAGTCGCCTCTTGTGCTGTTGGAAAAGAGTGTTTGCTATAATCAGCATGTTCTCTTGGCAAAACTCTATTAGCTTTTGTCCTGCTTCATTTTGTACACCAAGGCCATGCCTGCATGTTATCCCGGTGATTTCTTGACTTCCTACTTTAGCATTCCAATCCCCTATGATGAAGAGGACATCTTTTTTTGGTGTTAGTTCTAGAAGGTGTTGTAGGTCTTCATAGAACCGATCAACCTCAGCTTCTTCGGCCTCAGTGGTTGGGGCATAGACTTGAATTACTGTGATGTTGAATGGTTTGCCTTGGATTTGTACTGAGATCATTCTATCATTTTTAAGATTGTACCCCAGTACTGCTTTTCCCACCCTTTTGTTGACTATGAGCGCTACTCCATTTCTTCTAAGGGATTCTTGCCCACAATAGTAGATACGATGGTCACCTGAATTAAATTTGCCCATGCCTGTCCATTTTAGTTCGCTGATTCCCAAGATGTCGATGTTCAATCTTGCCATCTCCTGTTTGACCACCTCCAGCTTACCTTGATTCATTGATCTGACATTCCAGGTTCCTAAACAATATTGTTCTTTACAGCATCGGATTTTCTTTTCACCACCAGACACATCCACAGCTGAGTGTCCTTTCGGCTTTGGCCCAGCCGCTTCACTCTTTCTGGCGCTACTTGGAAATACCCTCTGCTCTTCCCCAGTAGCATATTGGACACCTTCCGACCTGAGGGGCTCATCTTCCGGCGTCATCTCTTTTAGCCTTGTGATACGTTCCATGGGGTTTTCTTGGCAAGAATACTGGAGTGGGTTGCCATTTCCTTCTCCAGTGGACCACATTTTGTCAGAACTCTCTGCCATGACCTGTCCGTCTTGGGTGGCCCTGCACGGCATAGCTTATGGCTTCACTGAGTTACGCAAGCCCCTTCGCCACAACAAGGCAGTGATCCAAGCAGGTAGAGGTTCACAAAACTAAAGAGAGACCACCCCATCTTTCAAGAATGCATTAATGACCTCTTGGATCCACCCACTGAATTCCTATGGCTAGTTGTAATATGCCAAGATGGGCAAGGGTTGAGCACACAGTTTACAGGCCAAACTTCTGCAAGCACCTTGTCCACTTCTCCAATCTGTAAGAAATGAAACTGATCCCATAGAACTGCACCAGTCAGTGCCCTAGAGATTGCTGCAATGGTGGTGTCAAGTTCAGTATGGATAAGGACAATTTGGCCTTCAAAATGTCTTGCAAACTTGTCATAGCAGGCCTCTGCATGTCCTAGAATTTCTCCTACTGTACTGAGTATAGTTGAAGCACATAGATGCCATTTAAACATTACATACAAGGCACCTAGGTAACCAAGACCTTGAGGCAGATATTGCTGAGCCAGGTCTTTAGCTGGGCATGATTGCACTGCAATACTGCAAATGTATAGAAGGGGATATTTTTTATCTGAGGGGCATTCCAATGTGATCCCCCCTGCATTTTGTAGTGGAATTATTTTAAGAGGTCTGTACTGTATGTGATTTTTCTGAATATGCATTTTGGCTTTAAAGCTACAACAGAAGGGCACGTGGATATATTGATCCACATGAATAGTTCCACTGAGAGCAAAAAGAAGTTCAAAGTTACAGATACAGTTTAGCATGCCCTTCTCTCTAGCTCCAGCCCAAAGTTCCTTCTGCTTTTGTGAACCTCCCTTTCTGATTGGTTTCAGTTCAGGGGCAACGCTGCTTGTAAACAGAACTGCCCTCAAGACTGATTCCAGTGTGTGAGTCTACATAGATGTATATGAGAGCCTCTGTGCGCATTGGAAGCCTTTAGGTTTGACAGTCTGCTTTTTCACTGCATGTGTGTTAATTGGCTCATCTTTGTGTACAATGTCATGATTTGATCTCTTTGTGGGATTTTAAAATGAAGGTTATATAGAACCACCTTCAGGATATAAAACTTTATCACTTTCCCCCTTTTAACGTAATGTGGAATGCTGATCCAATTTTTAGCATTCAGTGCTAGCTGCTTCTGTAATGCAAAAAGAGAGAGAGATGAGGACAGGTAAAAACTTTTTGTCCCTCCTTCTCTCTTGCTGAAGCAAAGACAGTACTGTAATCATGTATCTCATACTTTGATTTTTAAAAATGTAGTGCTTCTTCACAAGGTGCCTAGTTTGCTGATTAGAACAGCTACTTGGATATATTTTATTAGTCCAAAAACATAGGCTGTGCTGGGTAAATTAGGCATGTGAATGAGTGCGAACAACATGGAAAGAATAATTGGCAGGGAGTATTTAGGGGCTGTGATCTGTGGAGGTGGTGGTGGTGGTGATGATTATTATACCTGAAGTTTTCTAGGTGCAGCACAAAGATTAAAAGCAAACATAGTCCCTGCCCTCAGTTCTACAATCTAATATACACAATACAAAAGGAAAATGGGATGAGGAGGAGACAGGAAAACAAGTACATTCAGACATTAATTCTTCATAAAGTTATATAATATACATAATAATATTTTAATGCAGCGTTGACCGATGAAGGTTCTGGGGAAATGATGATATAAAATGGTTGTGTGTGCTCTGCATAGGTCGTCCTCGGAAAGGAATGTCACCTGAAAATGATGGGAGCGTTTGGATAGCACTTGGTAAAATAAATGTCTCCTCTCACAGCAACGGATTCAAATAATTCTTCACAGATATTTGCAAGATATTTGCAAACATTACAATAATTATGAACTTCCTTGAGAACTATATTCTGCATGGGGAAATTAGCTACATTCTCCACAAGGCTGGTTCTTGAGGCCCAAAATGAGCCCCCAAAATGACATGTGTAGACACACAGTTCATTCTGCAGGGGGAGGGGTGCATTGAGATGATAGCACAAGGAGGAGGGGATTAGGCAATGCAGAGTCCCTAACACTCATGGGAGTAGGAGAAGGAAGGGGATACAAGGGCAGGGTAAGCACTGGGAGTAGAGCAGTGAGGTCTACCTGGAGCTTGTAACAATCACACTCTCCCTGGCCTTATGTCCTATGAGATTTTTCCTTCAGCCCTTTTTTTATTAGCCTCTAGTCTCTCTTACATTCCTTTTTCTCAGAATTCATGCCTTTTCCACCTACTATTCTCTATGTTTGGTCCAGAACCTATTCTCTTTTCCCCCAGCCACTCGGGTCCAAAGAAGATGGGATACACAGCTGTAACTTTCTCCTGACATTCCACCCCTTCTCCTGCAAAACAGCCTCAGGAGGCTGCCCATGTGAGTGGAGGAATGGCAGGGTAAGGGCTGCTTAGCCCTTCCTTCTCTGGCAGCTTCCCTCTTTAAAATTACCACCACCATCCAAAGGAGCTTTTCTTGTTGAGGGGAGAAAGATGTGGATATCCTGCAAGACAAGCCGTCTCTTTTATTATTTTTGTCTCAGTTACATCTATAGAGACATAAAGGACTGCCTTCTTGTTCAGAGAATCCCCGCTCTAAACCAATGTGCATAATCTTATGTGCTTGTGTGCATAATCTTTTGCTCTAGCAGATGCAGATTATAGTCTAACTATATATACCACTGTGATTCAACAGCTCCATTGTATTACTTTATTATAAAGTTCTGCATATTATGCTTCTCTCTGTGAACTCTGAAACACTTTGGGTTGCAGGCAGGCCTTTACATATGCATGGCAAAGTACTGGAAGATGTGGGTAGTATTTTTCATTTCTCTCTTACCACAAATACATTCTGCCTTGTCCATGTTATAGTTTTTATCAGGGATTTGGCGTCCTCATCCACTCAGACATACTTGCATCGGCTTGGCTAGATAGATAGCTATCCAACATTAGAGTTGTGGCACCAAATTCACATGGAGTGTTTATCCTGCTACTGAGATTGGTTACTCATGGAAGTTTGCCAGTCCTTTAGATGACGTTGTCAAGCTCCAGGGCATCTTCTGCACTAAATGATCTTCATTCAATTTTTTAAAACATCAGAGACAATGGGCCGATCTACATTACGCCCGCTATCGCAATGAATTGGGTGTCCCGTCGGGTTAAACACTCTCTTCTTAAAACGTTATTATTCACACTCACCCATTTTCCCCATTGCAGTGCTTCATCGAATGCGCAAGCTTGGTTCACACTCAAGCGCTGTGCTGTTTTCCTGCGCGCGCTTGTCTGATCTCGGATGCTAATTCACACAAGGGGAACCACAGGAAGACTCTGAACTTATGGGCTATGGAGAGATCCTCCCTCTTTCCCTTGGATCCTTGGGACGCGACCGTTGTTTGAGCGCCAAACGAGCGGTACGCCTCCTTTCGGCGCCCTCCATCTGTCATCACTCCCTGCATCTGCGCCAAGCGTCCAGCAAGCCCCCCTCCAGCGCTGTCTCACTGCCAGGGTCACTATCTATCCCAGGAATGCTGGCAGGAGGAATCTCTGCCAGCTGCTGTGCCTGTGAGATATGAGCGAGCTCCTCTCCCACGGATTGCTGTTCCTCCTCAGAATCAGAACTGTTCTGGGGCTCTATGGGCTCAGCTTCCACCCTGACACCATCGAGAGCTGTGATTGGACAGGAAGGAAATACAAACACTGCCGCATATGGACAGGTGGGGGAGGGGACTATGACTGGATACGGTAGTGAAGGCGGAAAATCAGAGCACATTAAGGGGAAATACCGGGATATTAGGGTATTGAAAGCGGGAGCACAAAAGTGGGAAATTCCAGTTCCAGTTTGAGGCGGCTACTGCATAGTGTGAAAGGCGGGCTGTGAAACCTCATTGGAAGCAAAAAAAGGTGGTAAGTGTAGATCCAGCCAATGAGCTATCAAATTACTGCGCTTGAGTTCCGCTTGAATTCCCTCATGCAAAGAGAAAAGCCTACAATAAGAGGAGCTAGACCAATGAAACATATGGAGGACTCAGATAAGGGGGAAATGAGGGGAAGGAAGCATGTGTAAAGGGAGTCTGTCATGATCCTGCATTTAAAATGGAAGCAGAAAGCCCCGTTTTAAATGCGGGATTTTAGGCCAGTGTAGAGATCCTCCTAGTAATTTATGGTGGAACATTTTATACTGGAATAAGATTTGTTGTGCTTTCCTGTTACTCTTCCCGTTTTTGTAAAAAGTATTTCTTTTTTAGAAGCTTGCATTCAATATCATTGCAACAATCATGCCTCCATTACTCAGCTAAATTGAACTCAGTGGGGTTTTGCAGGGAGTTCAGCCTGACGCTTTTTATATGCAAGAGGAAATGGCATGAAAGGTAACTAGTCTAAATTTTTCAAATTAGTTCTGCAGTCAGTACATTCCAGGAAGGGGGATTCCTATAGAAAACAGCCTGGGGCTTATAAAGTGAAAGTTTGACCACTAAACCTTACAAGTACATCTGTAAAGTAGAATAGCAACTCTAGCAACTCACAGTAAGAAAAATGTGCATCAGCTTTTCCCAACCTGGCACTCTCCAGATGTGTTGGACTACAAACTCAGGGCAGCCATTGATGCCAAGCTGGGGAAGGGTATTCCTGAAATCTCTTAAGACATTTAAAAAAATATTGATATTGTTTGTTGTGATTTTATTATTTTACTTGTAAGCCGTGGTGTATAAATATAATAAATAAAAATAATACCAACAGTAAGTTGCCAGGGCTGCACCAGAAAATAGGATCTATCCCTGGTAAACAGGGACAATTGAGACCTTTCAAATGTTTTGAATGGTTTTTAATAGCTGAAGATAGCTGTAATGTAAGCAGGCCAAGCAGGCACTAATATTGCAGGATTTTATAGTAAACATTTCACACTGTTTTAGATACAGTTTTATCTTAGAGATACTGTAATCCTCTTTGAACTTTCAGAAATGGATTGGATAGAAAATTACCAACTGATGCTGCAGCTCTATGTACACTTACTTGGCAGAAAGTCCCAATGAACTTAAAGGGACTTACTTCTGAGTAGACACATGTGGGATTGCACTGTAAGTGACTTCTCCTAAAATTTATGTGGATTACTGGGGAGCTTTAAATATCCCTTTTTTTATTCTTGCATCCACTTGGTATGAAGTAGCTGGATAATGCTGTCCTCACAAAGATGAGTGCTAGTCATGATGGTTATGTAATATCTCCAGTATCAGAGACAGTATGCTGGGGAACATAAAAATTTTGAAAAGTCAAGAACTCTCTTGACTTTTCAGAAAGAAGACACAACTCTTTAATTTAGTCTTTTAAATTATGAACAGTGGTTTTAGGGCACGATCCTAAGTAGATAGGCAGCCGCCTCCGACCTTGGAAGCGACCACCTATCCAAAGCAAGGCAGGAGAGGCACGGGGGGAACGTTCCCGCCACGCCTCTCCTGCCTTGCTGTTTTTCACTAGACAGCCGTTTCCAGTTGTTGAGCAGTGAGGGGGCCAACTGGGAGAGGAAGCTGCCTTATGACACATAGGATGTGTCGTACATGCAGCTCTGCTCTCCCCTCCCCAGAACGCCCCCAGCCCCTCCCCTTTTCAGTCACGCCGCGCTCTTCTTCCAAGTGTGGAGGACGAGGCTGCCTCTGAGGCAGCGCGGACAAGGGGGGAGGTCGGGTTTCCAGGAACCAACCTCGGAGCGTGGGCTCCAAGGTCGGTTCCCAGAATTGAGCATATCCTATGGCCTGCTAGACAGTGTCTACTGGCCATAGGATTGCCCCCTTGATGTGGTTTTAATTTGGTTTTATTGTTTTTATTTGAATTGTTGTACATGACCTTGGTGACATTTGTGGAAAAGTGGTAAATAAATAAATAAATCTGTTTAGCCACTGTGGGCACAGAATGCTGAACTAGATAGGCCTTTGGTCTGGTTCAGCATAGCTCGTCTTATGTTCTTACAGCGGAAATCTCTGCAGTGATTTTTAATACACTGCGAGACTTCTCAGGTGGTGTAGCTCCTTAGGGAGTTCATGCAGAAAGCTTAGAAATGTTTCCTTTTATTATACCTGTGGAAATACAATGATGAGATAATCAGCAATTCTTTTCCCAAAAGGAGCTGCTCTTACTAAGTCTGCCTTGAATTTACAACTCCCATTGTTTGGTCGAATCTTGTTTATTCATCTGTTTTCTGAGAATTATAAGTAAGAACAATTCAGAAAACAAATTGTTAATTTGCATAACAAATAAGGAAATTTTTCTCAAAGAGATTTTATTGTTAGTTAGAGCTGATATTCAGCTGCACAGAGAAGGAGAAACAAAAACACAATCAAATAAATTGTTAAAGAGATTAGCTGCTATAAGTAGATGTGGTGGAGGAAAATAGCTGACTATGGAAAGTGGAGATTTCCATATTTTGTCATTTATGGTGGAATCAACCAAAATCAAAGGCTAATTGGGTATTGTCTTAGTGAGTTTAGGATGAACACCCACTGTGAGATCTTTTGCATGACACTCTTGTGTTTGGGAGCAATAGCAAAAAATGTCACATGCCCTCAATATTATCCCTACTTTTGTCATTGGGCTGTCCAAGATGATAATGGTCTTAGCAGGATCAGGGAGGTAAGGATGATTTCACATATGAGAATTAATTGGTCTATAAGGTGGATTTACAGTCAGGGCCAGAAATATTGGAACAAGGATAACTGTTTTGGCAGTTGGCCTCTGTACACCACCACATTGAAGTTGAAAGGAAACACACCCAGATGGGAGTGAAGTCAGGACTTCCAGCTGTAATTCAAGGGGTTTGACAGAAGTGGGGCACTAATCATTCAGAAAGGACAGCCAGTGGCATACATGCACCCCCATCATTGGTGGCTCATAAGTAATGGAATAAATGGCTGACAAGCAGCTGCATGGCCAAGTGTGGCCTGTTTCCCAGGTACCTCATGACCAATCCAGCAGATAAAATGCCTGGAGGTGGTTCTGAGTGTTACATGCATTTGGTAGCTGTTCACTGGAACTCCCAACATGAGGTCCACAGAGGTGTCCGTGTGAGTGAAGGAGGCCATCGTTAGGCTGAGGAAACAACATAAACCCATCAGAGAGATAGCAAAAACAGTGGGGGTGGCCAACACAACAGTCTGGAACATCTTGAAAAAGAAGGAATTAACTGGCAAGCTCAGCAACAGCAAAAGGCCTGGAAGACCACGGAAGACAACTAAAGTGGATGACCACAGAATTCTGCTCATGGTGAACAGGAACCCTTCCACAACATCTAGCCAGGTGAAGAACACTCTTGCAGAGGTAGGCATGTCAATTTAGGGATGTACGAAAGTGACTTACCTTTCACGGATTATGTTGATGGTGGGGGGGAGGCGTTCCATCCCTCCTCCCAGAATCCTGGACAGGGGGAGGCAATCCGTTCCTCCCCCCTGGAACCCTCAATGGCTGGCTGTGCTCCGCGGCAGCTCCGGATTTCCGGCCGCGGAGGGCTTGGGGCGGGGGGAACCGCGTACGCAAATGGCGGCGGCTACAGCCGCCATCATTTGCGTTCCTTATTTTTGGCCCTCTGAATCTACGTAAATATTTACGTAGACTATGACGGTGAAAATAAAGGGGAACACAAATAGCGTAGCGGGCGCTATTTGCGTCCCTTTGTGATTTACCATTTTAGCCTACGTAAATCTTTACTTAGGCTAAAACGGCAAATCAAAAAGGGACGCAAATAGCGCCCACTACGCTATTTGCGTTCCCCTTTATTTTCGCCGTCATAGTCTACGTAAATATTTACGTAGATTCAGACGGCCAAAAATAAGGAACGCAAATGGCGGCGGCCATAGCCGCCGCCATTTGCGTATGCATTTTTTTTTTTAAACCCACCCAGCCATGATAGCCTACGTAAAGATTTACGTAGCCTATCACGTCGTTGTTTTTTTAAAAAAACCCAGCCATGATGGCCTACGTAAATCTTTACGTAGCCTATCACGTCGTTTTTGTTTGTTTGTTTGTTTAACAAGACTGGAAATGGCAGCAGCGGCAGCCGGTCAAAAGACCAGCCGCCGCCGGAGCCGCCGCCACCCGGGAGATCCGCCCCAGATAAGTCTCGTCCCGGGGGGGATCCGCGTGGGGGCGTGGGGGCAGGCCATTCCGCCACGGAGTTCAGGGGGCCGAATGCACTGGCATTCGGCCTCACCGAGGCCCATGGCGGAATTCTCGGACATCCCTACATGTCATTGTCAACATCTACAGTAAAGAGACAGCTTTATGAATGTAAATACAAAGGCTTCACAACAAGGTGCAAACCACTGGTAACGCTCAAGAACAGAAAGGCCAGATTAGCCTTTGCCAGCAAACACCTAAAAAAGCCTGCCCAGTTCTGGAATAAGATTCTTTGTACTGATGAAACCAAGATTAACTTTAGGAGTGCACGAAAGCCACTTACCTGGTCTCGCAGCTTTTCGCAGTGGGGGGGAGGCACTTCGCTGCTCTCCCCCCGAAGTTCAGGCCGGGGGGGGAGGCTTCCCACCTCGCCCGGCCGAAATTCAGGCCGGGGAGGAGGCGCCTCGCCTCGCCCGGCCGTGAAATAAAAAGTTAAAAAAAAAACAAACGCCCCCGTGATAGGCTACGTGACGATTAACGTAGCCTATCACGGCTAGATCTGCAAAGTCAGCCGTGATAGGCTACGTAAATCGTCACGTAGCCTATCATGGGTGACTTAAAAAAAAAAAAAACGCGTACGTAAATGGCGGCCCCCATAGGGAGCCGCCATTCGCGTTCCTTATTTGGTCGCTGTAGTCTACGTAAATCTACGTAAATAAGGAACGCGAATGGCAGCTCCCTATGGGGGCCACCATTAGCCGTACGCGCTTTTTTTTTTAAGTCACCCGTGATAGGCTACGTGACGATTTACGTAGCCTATCACGGCTGCCTTTGCAAATCTAGCCGTGATAGCCTACGTTAATTGTCACGTAGCCTATCACGGGGGCGTTTTTTTTTTTGTTTACTTTTATTGGAATGGCGGCGGCGGCAGCCGGTCAAAAGATCAGCTGCCGCCCCTGACGAAGACCCGACGAACCGCCGCCGGGACCCGCTGCCAGGAGGGACATTCGGGAAAGGTAAGTCCCGTCCCGCGGGGGGCGGGGGGGCGGAGAATTTCTCCCCGAAACTTTTTCCGGGGGCCGAACACGTTGGCGCTCGGCCCCCTGAAGTTTCAGGGAGAAATTCTCCGCCAACCTTAATTAACTTGCACCAGAATGATGGGAAGAGAAAAGTATGGAGAAGGAAAGGAACAGCTCATGATCCAAAGCATATCACATCATCTGGCAAACATGGTGGAGGCAGTGTTATGGCTAGGGGTGGACGAAGGTCACTTACCTTTTCATAAGGGGAAATTTGACACCAACCCTGATGTAAAAAAAATACTCTGAGTGTATGCAGTTCTGCAATTTAAACTCACTTAAATTATAACACTATAAAGCAGAGCTTTCCAAACTTTTCATGTTGGTGACACACTTTTTAGACATGCATCATTTCATGACACGGTAATTCAGTTGTACTAGCAAACTGGAGGTTAAACTAACCCATTATAAGAGATACAGACACATACATAAATTGTAATAACGAAATGTATGGGGATAGAACATATCTCATGAAAACCTTTCATTTATATTCTTAAAAATATATGATTAAGATAATAACATACATTGTTGTCATTTATGAGTAACAGTATGTATATATGTGCAAGAAAATGTGAAAAATAAACAAAATTAACTAAAGTATTTACAATATATATTAGGACACATAGGCCCAGGTAGGAGCTCAGCTGCAAAAACACATGAAGTAGAGAAGCAAAAGTCCAACAAAAATGGTGTAAATATATATGTCTCACTACAAGGCTATATTGGTGTAAATATTTGCAATGCCTATGTCCAGAGCCCAGTTCCAGCACTCTCCGGTGGTACATTGCCAGCGGGTGGTTAATCCACAATTACAGCAGAGTAAAAATAAAAATAAATGGCAGAAATCAAATCATAAGTGCCATGTGGTAGGCGGCTTGCTGTTTGCCACATTGGGTTTGGGAGGGTGGCCTCCCTTCAGCCAGCAGCAGGCAGGTTGACTGGGTGACAGCCTGCAGCCGCGCTCACCTGGGTGATTGGGAGCATGCTAATTCTGAGGCTTCTGGCCTCCACTGAGTAGGGATGGGGGAGAATTTTTCCCCGAAACTTCGGGGGGCCAAGTGCCAACGTATTCGGCCCCCCAAAGTAGTTTTGGGGAGAAATTCTCTGCCCCCCCGCCCCCTGCCCGGGATGGGACTTACCTTTCCTGAATGTCCCTCCCGGCAGCGGGTCCCGGCGGCGGTTCAGCAGGTCTTCGACAGGGGCAGAGGCAGCAGCTGGTCTTTCGACCGGCTGCCGCCACCGCCATTCCAATAAAAGTAAAAAACAGAAACAAAAAACGCCCCCGTGATAGGTTACATGATGATTAACGTAGCCTATCACGGCTAGATCTGCAAAGTCAGTCGTGATAGGCTACGTTAATCGTCACGTAGCCTATCACGGGTGACTTAAAAAAAAAAAAGCGCGTACGGCTAATGGCAGCCCCCATAGGAAGCCGCCATACACGTTCCTTATTTGGTCGCTGTAGTCTACGTAAAGATTACATAGACTACGGCGAAAATAAGGGCAACGCTATTTGCGTTGCCCTTATTTTCACCGTAGTCTACATAAAGATTTACGTAGTCTACGTAAAGATTTACCAAATAAGGAACGCGAATGGCGGCTCCCTATGGGGGCCACCATTTGCGTACACGGTTTTTTTTTTTTAAGTCACCCGTGATAGGCAACGTGACGATTAACGTAGCCTATCACGACTGACTTTGCAGATCTAGCCGTGATAGGCTACGTTAATCGTCACATAGCCTATCACGGGGGCGTTTTTTTGTGTTTTTTTTTACTTTTTATTTCGTGGCCGGGCGAGGCGAGGCGCCTCCTCCCCGGCCTGAATTTCGGCCGGGCAAGGAGGGAAGCCTCCCCCCCCCGGCCTGAACTTCGGGGAGAGCAGCGAAGCACCTCCCCCCCACCGCGAAACAAGCTGCGAGACCAGGTAAGTGGATTTCGTGCACCCCTACCACTGAGCTCCGTTCCGACTGGCCAAGATGGCGGATGGCCCACTTGGTGCAGTCCCAGTCCCAGGCGGCATTTCCACCCGCGCGCTACTCTGGCTTGGCCGCACAGGAGCACGATGCAGAAGTCCGTGAAGGGCGCGCTCGAAATCTCACAGGGCTGGTGGCCGCTGCCACTTCTCCACGCTGGCGTCAGCCAAGCTCTGCTCCCAGGGTGGCGCCTCCCCTCCCCTCTCTTTGCCCCGCGCCGCTACCTCGCTGTACCGCTCCAACACCGCCAATCACGTGTGTCCTACGTCAAGACGCCACATGATCCTAAAGCAGCTAATGTTAAAGCAGCTAAGCCTTAGCTGCTTTAACATTAGCTGCTTTAGGAAGTTCTGGGGGAGGGGCCAAGGGAAGCAAACACGAGTAAGGGTGCTCCGTGGTGCCCTTCCACACAATTTTCTGCATTTCACGCGACACGCCTACACACTGCCGCCGACACACTAATGTGTCGCGGCACACAGTTTAAAAAGCTCTGCTATAAACAATACAGGAATAAAATGGACTTTGTTTCTGCTACCCTCATCACCTGCTGCTCTCTGGGTGGTCATGTGGGTGCTCCTTGGGCACCAGGTTCCAGGACTTTGGACCCAAGATCAAGCCCCAGCTGTACCACTGGGTGGAGGTGAATTTTTTTTTTAACTTTTGCTATGTTAAAAGTAGGGATGTACGAAAGTGACTTACCTTCTCACGAAATTGATTCGCGGTGGGGGGGAGGCGCTCCGTCGTTCCCCCCGAAATTCTGGCCGGGGGGGCACTCTGTCCCTCCCCCCCGAAATTCTGGCCGGGGGGGAGGCGCTCCGTCCCTCCCCCCCCGAATCCTGGCTGGCCGGGTGCGCAAATGGCAGCGGCCATTTGCGTCCCTGCAGTCAGCCGTGATAGGCTACGTAAATGTTTATGTAGCCTATCACGGCTGAGTAAAAACAAAAAACCGCACGTACGGTTGGGCACCATTTGCGTACACGCGGTTTGTTTTTTTGTTTTTTTTACTCAGCCGTGATAGGCTATGTAAACATTTACGTAGCCTATCACGATTTTTTGTTGTTGTTTTTTTTAAACTTGGAAATGGCGGCGGCGACAGCCGGTTGGAAGACCGTCCGCCGCAGCCGCTGCCGCCGAACCACCACCAGAGCTGCCACCGCCAGGAGGATTCGCCCAAGGTAAGTCCCGTCCCGGGGGGGGGCGAGGGGGCAGACCGTTTTGCCACCGATTTTGGGGGGCCGAATGCTCTGGCATTCGGCCTCCCCAAGATTTGTGGCAAAATTCTCTGACATCCCTAGTTAAAACACTCCCTGCAAATAGAAAAAATAGTGCAGCAGGCAAAGGGGCTGGCTTGATCCTCTGCTGCTAATAAACTAGTTTTCCACTTGCAGGAGCTTTTACATGGTGGGGGGTGGGGGTTCCACAGTTGTAATCCCCAACTACCATACAAAATGTTGCTGTTTGTCAGGGTTCCCCTTATGACCTGGATCCCCTGAGCAACTCCTTAAGGATCTCTTGCCTCCTTAGGAGTCCCACATTCCTTCTTTTACCTTCCCTTTTCCAATAACATGGGGTTTAGGCTGTAGGCATGGGATGATTGACACTCTAGACACAGGGTTTAACCACAACAGTTTACTGGTAAATTTATAGCTAGCAAATCACAACTAAAGGTATTTACACAATGGATTGAGTGATACAAAAGGCATTAAGAGAAAATAAAAGTTGCAAAATGCAAGTTCCTTTACCCTAGCTGTACTTAGACTTCTCCAGGCTGCTTTTCCCTGCTCTCTCTTCAGGCTCTAGTCCCCCCAACCCTGCTCTTACTGGCTCTCTCGTTCTCTTTATATACCCTCCTCCCTCAAAACTGAAAGTACTGTTTCAAATCTAAAGAAGTGAAACTTAACCGGGGAAATGAAACTACTCTTCTCAGGGATACCCCTTCCCAACAAAAAAACTCCAGGCGTCTAGGCCTGACCTTTTTCTTTTCCTTCCCTCTGTAGGCCTCAAACCTTCACACTGTTTATTCTTCCAGCTCATTCTGATCCATGTACAGATATAGCCTTTGTCTATTCTTAAATGAGGCCTATACAACTTGTGGCCCATGAAGCCAGTCACATACCAGCCATGTATAGGGTGGCCAGTTGTGAATCACCAAAACAGAGGACATGCCTCACCAAAAAAGAGGACAAAATATAACATTTATTTGCATAAAATTTTCTCTCACCGTTGGGTGGAAAATTATGATCAGGTGACCCATGTGCCTTGCTCAGGCTTCTGTCCAGGTGCTGTTGATGGGCAACTTCAAGGCCCAGCTTTTCTTTGTGAGAGTTTGTTATTTTTAAACCAGAATTGGACTGGACAGCCCATCAAACAGAGGACACCTTGAAAGTAGAGGAGAGTCCTCTGGCAGCTGTCCAAATAGAGGACTGTCTTCTGTAAAACAGGACACATGGCCACCCTAGCCCATATAGGTGATCCAGGGCAAGGATGACTCAAGGAGAGCCTTCTCCATACAAACCTGCCTGTTAACTGAAATGGTTTTCAGAAGCCTTGGTTCATGTTTCCCTAACAACTGAGATGCTGTAGGGGGCTAGAGTAGCCACTTAAACATTGCCAAGAAAAGAGGAAATGCAACATCAAAAAAGAGTACAAAAGTAAATTTGATTAAATGTTGTGTTTGCTCATATATATTTATAGAAGCAAATTTAGAAATAATTACTGTAATTCAAATAGAAATAAAATGCATCTCACCATAGTGGGGAAGACAAGGTGGCCTGTGTTCCTTTCTGCTCCATCTGCTCTCCAGTGCTCATTGTTGATGGACAACTCTACAAGCCCAGTTCTCACTTCTTATGGTTATGTTTAACTCCGGTTTGGACTGGACAGCCCTTTAAACAGAGGACAGTCCTGTATAATGTAGGACTAAGGGCAATCCTAGAAGGTGGTTCAAGCAAGATGGGGTCTTCTGAATATTGTTGCCTAAACTATGGAACTCTCTACCAATGGAGGTTTGCCTGTCTTTCTTGCTGATAGATTTTAGGCAACAAGTTAAAACTATATTATTTTAGAGAGTGTTTTTGGCAGAATGTAAACAGCTGTTGCTCCTCTTCTTGTTTATTAGTTTTTAGTATTTTATTGTTAATGATGCTGGTGATACTCTTTTGTTATGCTGTTTTTAGTGTCATTTGTTTTTAAATTGATGTTATCTGCTGGAAGAAAATGAGAGATAAAAATATTTTAAATAAAATGAATATAAATATATTTTGGCCTGCCAAGTGCTACACACACACACACACACACACACACACAATTTTGCAGTTCTAGGCAGACAGTGTAAACAGGAGGTTTATCAAGCTCTGGTAGTCTGCCATATTTGGCTTGGTGGATCACAAATTCTGCAGGCATGGCTTAACTGAAATTGCAGCTTGGTAGGATATAACTTCATCAGAGTTTAAATCTGCTTTGATTATTTTGCTCAGCGTCAATACTGCTGGGGCTGGGGCCTGAAAGCAGGCCAGTTGTTCAGAAGGCTCAGGAATGACTTCCAGGGAGTCTGTAGCAACTCAACCTACCCTGAGGGACAAAGTTGCTCAGACTGAGGGAGCAGGCCCCAGACAACAGTTACATAACTTATGTATGTATATCCCACCTTTCCGAATATAAATCCTTCCAAGACAGCCAACAAGTAATGTTAAGATACATTAATAAAATTACAATAAACAGTATTAAAACATAACTCATTCAGTTCCTTCCCACAGGGCAGTTGATGGTAGAAAGCCCTGTGGGAGAAGGGAGAGGCAGTCCAGCTGGAACAGGCTCTGAGGTGGTCTTCATTTCCCTCCCTCCCTTTCTGGGAATCCAAAGGCTGCCAAATTGGACTTTACTGGTTCCTCAGCTGACATTGCTGAGTTTGAAGTAAAGCTTCAGTAACCTCTGGCCATCTGTAGAGCAACAGCAATTAGACCAGCAGTTCTGTCTAGGGGTGGACGAAAGTCCCTTACCTGTCCTCGAAGGATGTTCGCGGTGGGGGGGAGGCGCTTCGCTGCTCCCCCCGCGAAGTTCAGGCCGGGGGGGGGAGGCTTCCCGCCTCGCCTGGCCGCGAATGCGAAAGTTTAAAAAAAAAAAAAACGCCCCCTGATAGGCTACGTGATGATTAACGTAGCCTATCACGGCTAGATCTGCAAAGTCAGCCATGATAGGCTACGTCAATCGTCACGTAGCCTATCACGGGTGACTTAAAGAAAAAAAAAGTGCATACGCTAATGGCGGCCCCCATAGGGAGCCGCCATTCGCATTCCTTATTTGGTCGCTGTAGTCTACGTAAATGTTTACATAGACTACAGCGACCAAATAAGGAACGGGAATGGCGGCTCCCTATGGGGGCCGCCATTATCTGTACGCGCTTTTTTTTTTTTTTTTAAGTCACCCGTGATAGGCTACATGATGACTGACGGAGCCTATCACAGCTGACTTTGCAAATCTAGCCATGATAGGCTACGTTAATCGTCACGTAGCCTATCAGGGGGCGTGTTTTTTCTTTTCTTTTATTGTAATGGCGGCGGCGGCAGCCGGTCAAAAGACCAGCTGCCACTCCCGCCCCGCTCGAACACCCGCCGAACCGCCGGCCGGACCCGCCGCCGGGAGGGACATTCGGCGAAGGTAAGTCCTGTCCTGGGGGGGTGCGGGGGCGGGGGGGGTTGGAGGATTTCTCCCCGAAACTTGTTCGGGGGGCCGAACACGTTGGCGCTCGGCCCCCCGAAGTTTCGGGGAGAAATTCTCCGCCATCCCTAGTTCTGTCTGCCTGAAAGCTGCCCTGGTGGCACAGGGAGTTAGGGCCATCGGCCATGTTGCCAGGGATACTGAGTCAACATCCTGGGCTGCTTCCAGAGGGAGGGCTCCTAACAATACCAGTCTAAAAAGTATTGTGTGGTTGCACCTTGGCCATTTTTTTTTTCTCGCAAGGAAAAGATGGAACATGGGGTAGAAAAACATGGGAGGGTTACAAATTGCAGACGATATCATCTGGAACCCCTGTAAAATTCTGTGAATGAGGCAGGGCAATTGCACAATAAAAGCCTCATCTGGAAGTACTCTTTATGCTTTTTTTTTGCACTTACAAATATGCATATTAGACCATTAAATATAGAATCCAAAGGTGAAAGAAACAAATTCACTGTTGTAAACTGAGGAATCTCAGTACTTATGAAAGCCAACTTCACGTGACTTCTCACAAATTGATAAGTTCTTCAGAACAGCTGGAACAACAGTGTAATATTTTTCTCAGTTTCTTCTTTTTGGGCAAGACCCCAGAAGGACAACTGAACCTTCAAACTGGGGAATATTTGCATTAGTTCTTCTGAGAAAGGCAGCCTTTGCAACTGTTGTCTCCGCATTTGACTTTTAAAGTGTGTTTTTCTTGTACCGTTGCCATGAGCATCTTTTGCCTTCACTCTGGACTGGAGTCAGAGCATGGAGCCAAGGCACATTTAGTGATCTTTTGCACCCTCCCTACTGTAAACATGACATCACAACAGTAGAGCTCTTTTAGCACAATGAGTTACTCTCAGCCACTTACACTAAATTAATAACAGACAGTTGTCTCTACCTTCCCAAAAGGGTGTGTGCCCATTCCCCTTCCTTATAGTCAAGTTGCTGGTTTACATTTGCCAAAGGGTGAATCCTGTTGTCCAGAGTAACTGGCATACCAAATAACCAAACAAAATGCAGGCCATCTTAGTAAATAAACTAAATACACATCCAAAGGTGTTCTGAGCAGGGATGTGCAAAGCCAGTCCCTCTATTTCTGTCAATTTTCCACAGTCTTAGATATTCACAAAACTAATTGAGTGTCACAGCTTGCAATCCTATATTTCCTTACCTGGGAGTAAGCCCAACTGAACTTAGCAGGACTTACTTCTAAGTACACATGTATGGGAATGTGCTGTCAGATACTGCTTTTAGTCACTTCAGGCATAAATTGGAATCCCGCTTGAATGCCAATGCTGTCTTTTGTCTACAATGGGATGTACATCCAGCTAACTTGTACAACAAGAATTTGTGTGCCCAGCGTCCTGATAATTTAAATTGGACAGAAGGTGGAGTTAGATAATTGTCCATGCCAGTGCAATTACAGTATTTTGGAAATCAAAGCCGCAGGGTATCTCCACCAGCAATTTACTCCTAGCTGGCTGTGTGTTGTGGTCGTTAGGGATACATGACGTCGTGGCCATCCAGCAGCCACCCCGGAGCTTATCAGAGAAAAACTGGATTTCCTGAGACTTCTTAAAGTCCAATTCTTTTCCTCAAGTCGGGTTCTCCGTGGTATAGCTGTTGTGTGCCCCAACCCCCGTATTTACCTGAGGTATGCTAGCCCTGCCCAGGGGTGTGCCTTGACCCTGGTCAAGGGGTGTTTCCTGTCCCCTGTGTTTCCCAGCACAAACCAATTAGTGTCTACTCAGAAGTAACTCCGATTGTTCTCAGTGAGGCTTGTGCACATCAGAATTTACAGAGATCCCCCTTGAAATACAGATTTGAAAACACTGATTCCCTGAAGCCTGTAAAGCATTTTACCAAACTGGTGATTCTCCGTGGCTTGGTTTATTGACTTAGGAAATAACTACTTCACACCTTTGTTATAAAGACCCTACAGTTAGAAAGCAGGCTGGTCTCCCATCCCTGTGTTCCCCTCCTCTGTCCCAGCACAGGTATATGTGTGTCTATTCAGAAGTAACTCCCATTGTGATCAATGAGGCTTGCTCCTGAAATGTAGGTGCATCTGGAATTCCAGGGGAAAGGAGAATGAGGGGGGGAGACTCTCTTATTGATTGAGCAGCCTATGCCAGTCAGATGACATTCACTCCACCACCAGGGAGTATATTCTGTGAAGCAATTCTTACTGGTATGGAGCACTTGCTCATGGAGCCCTGCATGGACCAAAGACCAGCAAAGCTGATTCCTTTAAAAAAAAAATCTGGTACTCTTTCATTCGCTTCTCCTTCCATTGTCGTGGAGACACAGTCCTGGTCAGGGCCAGTTTACTGAGACATCTTTAGTTCTTTTGAGTCCCTTCCTCCTCCTGTGAATCTCATCCTTAAACACATACATACATGTTTCTTTTCTCTGGAATTTCAGCTTATTTGCTTAATTCACAGGTTATGGGCATCAACCTCATCAGGTTCTTGTTTAAATCCTGTTCCTTTGTGGCCATTTGAACATCCCCCAGTTTTACATCACTGTCTCTCTTCACTTTCTTCTTGTGTGCTCCTGTAACCATGAGAGTGTACACTAGTCCAAACGAAAGTCATTGAAGCTGCACAGATGTGCTGAAAAAGTCCCTGAAGCTCCACAAATGTGCTGAAAAAGTCCCTGAAGCTGCACAGATGTGCTGACTGAGTGACGTCAGTTGTTACTTGGACACTTTGTTGACCTGTCAGCTCACTTCACATTGGTGAAGGGCAAAGCTTGTCCTAAGGCATGGCTTATCCTGCTCTGTTCTTAAAGGGCCATCAAGAGGCTTTCAGACTTTCTGATATTCATGTGGTAGCACTTGCCCAACAACTCCATTAAAAGAATATACATTCACTAATTTAAACTCCCCAAATTTGAGAGCTTACTACTTTCTTGTCCCTCTTGAAATGTTCAGTAGTCTAATTGCTTGTTGACATCCTGATGAGCTCCTCTCATTTTTCCCCCCCTGGAACCAACTGAGTAGGTAGCAATTTCATACTGGACCAGTTTGTTGCTGGACATTGTGGGAGGGAGGAAATCCTAGCAAGACAATTCTTCTTTAAGGGAAAAGGGTTTATGATATTGCACAAAATGCAAACAAGGTCCCCATCCTCCCCATCCGTATAAATCTGAGAGAGTGGACAAGGAAGAGAAAAGCGAGGCACATGGCAAGGAAGATAAGTGGGATATAGGAGGCTGTGCTCAAGGCAACTAGGAGGCTCTGCCTACAGTATAAATCTCTTATTCATGCACCATCTGGCCATATGCGTTTTTGAAGAGCTGTATGTTGCAGCAGGGAAATTTACACCTCTTCAAACTGGAACCAGCTCCAACTCCATGACACTGCAGTTACAGATTACAGTTTGCAAAGCTCTTAAAACAGATCAATAGTAAGATAAAATGTGAGTCAAGCCCAGTTCTCAGAGTAGACACTCTTGTGCTAACTTGTGGCTACCAAGCTGCCATTTGCCAAGGCAGTCACATGGAGGCCATAGGCTGGTGCAGACAACATCACTGGAAGGCCTGACACGGACAGTCCTCGCTGAGAAGATGGGTTTCACATGCTAAAGTTGGTACACAGGAACCATGATCTATACATGGCATCAGCAGCTAGTGTCCGCCATGTCAGGGACAGTCATGAGAACTGGCCCTGAGAAGCACTGACTATTAATGAAAAAATGAGTGTAACTATCTTTTGAAAATCCTTGCCAGAAATGCAATTAATCTTCATGTTGTATTACTATGTACAGTGGAATTGTGTTGTTGTTGTTACCTATATTCATAAAAAATGATAGAAATCTCCTACCCTTGCCAAAAAAAAAAAATGGCAGGGGGATGGAATTGACCTCCCAGCTCAAAAATCTGGCAGTGGTCAAGGGTCTCACACATATGTGCCTTGGGCCAAGGAGCTTACAATTTGAATTTCAACCAAAGGGGGGGGACAGTGAGAGGAGAGGGGAAAGTGAGTGGCAAGAAATATAGGGATATGCGCAAATGCAGGTACACATACCTAAGCTTATATTTTAGTCCTATGTGCTCATACTTCAAGGTAAATATATTTAGTATCAGGCTGGCAGTTTTAGTAGGAATTGAGGGCAAGTGTAAAACTAAAGGCTGCATAGAAGAGGAGGTTGGTTGTATCATAGCTGTAGTAATGGTATTGGAAAACATGTTATTATGCAGATATATAGGAACCTATATTTCCACAGTAAAACTGCTTTTACCTCCCTCACCCTCTCTCTTTTTCCTTTTAATTAAAGGAAAACCATTGCAGAAGGATAAAAATCCTAGGGGACTGTTACTACTGTGTATCAGGACTGACCCAGCCCAAAACAGATCATGCCCACTGCTGCGTCGAAATGGGATTGGATATGATTGACACCATCACGTAAGTTCTCCACATGCTTGCATGCCTCATGGGAAACGTTATCACTCCTTCTCATGCAATGGCCATGTAATCAGCTGTTCACTGTCACTGTGCTCATTTGAGCATTTCTTCTCACCCTGTTTATGCTGTAAGATTTTTTTTTTTTTTAGCACAGTGTGTTTTAAGCAGAGTTCCCCATCCATTTAATCACCTTCTGACACAAACCCATGAATAGCGGCAAGGGAGGAAAACTGCAGGATGCTCTCATTGTCATAGGCATGCAGACTTTATAATCCACCAAGTGAAATGCAGCCCACCAGGGACTTCATCTCCGCCTTTGCAGTCTGCCTGTGACTGCAAAAACTGGGTCAAAAGTGTTTAAGCATCTGGAAGGCCACCATACATGGTCTGCATTCAGCTTTGTGGGTCACAAGTTGTGCAGGCCTGCCTGCATTATCATTTCCACAGTAGTGGGTGCTGAGTGAGTAAAAAGCTTCCAAATGTTTATTTTATAATGAAACTGCTACAAGTCTACCCACCAATATGAAACCAGGGGGAAGTATGCAATGGGCAGCACTGGAGATATAGGAATGGGTAAATGGTACAGATGTTCGTGGGGGCTTGCATTCGAGATTTTTTTGGTGGGGGTGGGAGGTACTTTGGGAAGGCTTGCAAGAGTTCTTCTTTCTGTATGCTACGCCCTGTTTCCAGCCCTTGCCCCCAGCCCCGTTGTAACCTCCAGCATTGTTCCTGCTGTGCAGGGAGGGGTTTACTTAATCTGAGTGCCTGAAATGGCGGCAGCATTTCTCCATAGTAAAATGTTCCTTGATGTCTGTTGAGATGGTTTTCTCTTTTGTTTCCAGAATGCATGCTGGAGAAAGGTATCCCCCCCCCCATCTTTTTTCCTTGTCCTAGTGCTGTCCACTGAATGTGGAATTTTCATAATAAACCCCAATAAGTAAGCTCCCTAAGCTTGTTGCCTATCAGTGCAATCCTAATTCCCCTCGGACAGCTAAGGGCAGTTAGAATGGGGCAGGATTGCCCCAGTATTGGCAGAAAGGAGCTCCACTAGCAGGGGACACATCTGCTACAGGCACCCTTGGCACATCCTGAGAAAGCTCTGTGAATGTAGATGTACCGCTGGTGATAGCCCCCAAAATAGGATGTGTGGGGGGCATGTTGGAGGTACCATTGGATCTACTGGATCCAAAGCCCTATTATTCCCCTGAGAGACCCCAGGATTGGGCCCTGTAGTGAGTTGGTTAGTGAACAAAACTGTGGACTTCACAGAGTTCTTAGGTGCTGGTAGTAGACATGTGTAATTTAGCTTGACCAGCAGTTTTATAGTTAAGTTAGCAGGCCTTCTATACAAGGCCTTAATTGGTTCCGAGCAATTACAGCTCTATATGTCAGCATTTGGACACTACTAGGCCATTGCCCAATTAAAGAGATAAGGGTGTGCTGCCTTGATTCTCACAGAAGAGCTGGGAGCCCCCTCCCAGGAGTTGGAATGTTGAAGCCGCTCTTTGCAATTTGTTTCCCAAGCTGGATGCTTCGACCGGGAGAGCTCCCTCCATCTCCTAAATGTGTGTGTGTTAGTTTATTGCTTTGAGGGGGCAGGGACAAGTGTTGCTCATGGGCTAGAAGGAGGCATCAGAAGCTTATAAGGGCCAGCTTGCTGGCCTGCCCTTCAGTCTCGCGCTAAGGAGTAATATGCATGCTGCTGGCCTAGAGAAACTTGTGGTCCTGAGCAACGGCCTTCGTCTATCTTGGGCACCCAGATAGACATTCATGGTGTGGCAAAGAGCTGCTTTGTCACCTGCAAAATTATCGGATAGTTCTAGCATAGAGAGAGAGAGATAATTGATATGAATCTGAGTCCCTAGAAATTAAGGCCTTCCAAAAGTGATGTCCATTTAAATATTTGCTTGAAAACAATCCTTTGCAATGTTGCATTGTTGAGGCATGTTTGCTCAGTTGCATGACAGGTTAAAATTAAACATAATAAGATGGTTTCAGCAATTTTCCTTTGATACCAGCACTTGAGTTTGTTGTCAGTTGTCATTGCAGTCTAAGATAAATTTGCATTAGCCAACAGGGAGATTTATGACAGAAGAAAACATGAGTAAATGAGTGTCAGGTAGAAGATAAACAAGCAAGTGATATAGTTTGACTGCCTGTCAGTGGGTTGATTGCATGCACGCTGTATGCTGTCTTTGAAAAGGAGTGTACTTCTTCAGCACAATCTGAACGGAGGTGACTAGAGCCACCTAGTGCAATGTTGAATTGCTCCACTGGAATGTTATCTGGCTGCATAGTTGCCAGTCAGCTTGAAAATGAAATGAATTCTGTGAAGGAATCTGCTTAGAGAAATGTCATTTCAAGAGACTCCAGTGTGGGGGTTTTCTGAGCAGAAATCATCTGTAAATGCTTTCTGACCCACTGTTCATTTCTGGTCAAAAGCCAAGTAAAATAGAATGAGTTGAAATGGCTGCATATTCTTCAAGAACATGGAATTCAGTTCCCAAAACTTAAATGCAGAATTTGCTTACAAAAATGTTAGATGTCTTCTGAATATGAAAGATAAAACTATCTAAAGCTATAATGGTTTTTTTCTGTTGTGTTTAAGGGATGAAAGGAAAATCTGGGTAAGGGAATTCCAGCCATTTAAAAATCAGAAATGAGGGTACTGCATACAGTGTTATACTATATCATAACCCATAATGTATTGGTAACCTGCTTCCTCGGGGACACATGTATCTGAGATGTCTCTGAACCTGATTATGTGTCATGAGAGTTCTTTAGGAACAACAGATGATGAGTGAATTAGTCTGGTAATAGGGGAACTGCTTCCCCCTTCAGAACTTGGCTCTGTTCCTGCTGGAGGACAAACTGCTATCTGTTCATTAGTACATTAGTCAAATTAACAGGAGCTAGTGTGCGTAGCTTAGGTTTAGATAGTGGGGTGATCCACTGGGTAGGAGCACAAGAACTTACAATGGTCTGGTGTTCCCAGGCCTTTGTAGGGGCTTCACCTAGGCAGGAATGCAGGGAGATACATTTTTAAAAAGGGTACCCAGTCTGAAATTTCTAGGGGAACTGAGGAAAGTGGCTGCCAGCAAGACTCAAAAGCACAGCCTAGCACATCTAGGAGCTCTGTGGCATTCAGGGACTAGGACACCCTCATCTCCATTTCAGTAGAAGCTGGGTATCGGTCCTGACGTTTGAGAACCATTGCCCTGCCTCAGCTGTTGGCCTTTGCCAGCTTGACAGATTTAGGTGGACTAAACAGAGGCACAGAGACAAAATGGAAGTGCTCTGGCAGCAGTATTATAATAAGATCAATGTATCGAAGAACCTGAGAATTTTGTATGCTTTGATTTGAGCCAAGCTGCATTTTTCTGTTTTAATTTTCATGTCTAAATTTGTATGTTCAATGGGTGAAAACCTTTTGTTGAAAAACTGAAATTGCATGGAACTCTAATGCATTTCCTTGCTTTTTGTCCAGCCCTACACACTAATTGCAGCTCAGGCAGAACTGTGCAAAAGCCCCCAGTAGGCTGATTTCAGGCAGCTTTCAGAGCCAATAGCTTCAGCTGTAGAATTGCATTATGTGTCTTTGCAGTTTGCACCATTCTCTGGGCCTGTTATCTATGAGGTCTTTAAGTGGTGGGGGAACACTAAGGGCCCTTCAATATGATGAGTTGTGTGTGTTGGCCAGCCTCCCTCACAATGGTCTTGCCTTCCTTCCCTAGTCTATCTTGTAACTGCTGGGAGCCACAGAATAAAGGGAAAGTTACACATTAAACATGGCTCACCATTTTTGAATCAGTGCAATCCCAGAACTAGGCCACATGAAAGCTCCTGAGCAAAATTGGGAGCAAAATTGTACAGTCTCTGAACTTGTCTGGACAAACTTGCAGAAGCTGGACTGAGCTAAAATTTATGCAGAGTTCCTTTGCATAATTTCTGCATTCCCCTACCCTATCTAGCCTCCCGAGTGTTGGACCAGTGATTTCATCATGGATCTGATTGGTCAATATAGCCCACTTGCTTTTTCACCCACGCTGCAGGGAGTCTGCTCTGTGTGGGCTTGTTGGATTCCAAATGTTGGAGAATAAGGCTTTCAGTGACTACTAGTCATGATGGTTATATATTACCTCCAGTATTGGAGGCAGTATGCCTCTCAGTAAACCAGTTGCTGGGGAACATGAGTGGGAGGGTGCTGTTGAGCTCATCTGTGCTTGTGGGCATCCCATAGGCATCTAGTCGATCACTTTTGAAAAGAATACTGGAATAGATAGGCTTTTGGTCTGATCCAGCACAGATCTTCTTATGTTGTTATGTTATGTTGGCGCTTCAGCTGTTGCGTGGTATAGAAATACATACATACATACATACATACATAAATACATTTAATATTTAAGAAATGGCTGGTTGAAATTATCAATTGCCTGCCTGCCTGCCTGCCTGCCTGCCTGCCTGCCTGCCTGCCTGCCTGCCTATCTATCTATCTATCTATCTATCTATCTATCTATCTATCTATCTATCTATCTCTCTATCAAAAAGATTAAAAGTTAACACAAACTTCGATCTCCATTATTAAATGGTTTACATATTCAAGTTTTATTAGAGAACTTGGATGGAATGGGGGAGCAAGATGTGTTGGCCTTAGTACATATGCTGAAGCTTTTAGGGGGGTTGAGGTTGGAGGCAGGGGAGGAGTAGAAATACGAAACGAGTATTTTCTCTTCTAGTAGATAGCATTCTGTTTCTGTATATTCCAGATCGGTAGCTGAAGCCACTGAAGTAGATCTCAATATGAGGGTTGGCCTACACACAGGAAGGGTGCTTTGTGGTGTCCTGGGTCTTCGCAAATGGCAGTATGACGTTTGGTCAAATGATGTGACTCTTGCTAATGTAATGGAGGCTGGAGGGTTGCCTGGGTAAGTCTCAAGACAGCAGATTTATTTATTTATTTATTTATTTATTTATGGTCTACTTTCATTCTTAAGCATTTAATGAATCCAATAGTTGTAGTGGTTTCATTCCTTTAAAATTACACAGTCTAACTAATAGGCATTCCACTTTGGGGTGCAGGGGTAGTGTAGCAAGGGCATACACTACAAACTTCATTGATTTTTACACTAGGGCAAACTTTTTTTATTTTTTTATTTATTCAATTTTATATCCTGCCTTTTTTCCTCTTGCAAGGAACCCAAGGCAGCTTACATTATCCTCCTCCTCTCCATTTTATCCTTGATGAGTCAATGGGAGATCTTTGATTGGATCTTCTGAAAGGTTTCCAGAAGCTGTCAAAGGTGTAGAGGGAGGATTTGGATTGGTACTGGGCCCCCACTCTTCATCGTACTCTGGAGATCTCACCAGATTTTTAAAAAACACATGCCAGAGGCAATGTATAGAGTGCATGTCAGGAACCCTGTGTTAGCCTGTGATGTATCATGGCATTAATCACCTGTTCTGTCTTTTTTATCCCCCACCCCATCTCTAGGAAAGTGCATATAACAAAGACCACCTTAGAGTGCCTAAATGGTGACTATGAGGTAGAACCAGGGCATGGCCATGAAAGGAACAGTTTCTTGAAGAAGCATAATATTGAAACCTTTTTCATTGTGCCATCTCACCGGAGGAAGGTATGTGTTTCATTCTGGCTGATAACACTTCAAGCTTTGCAGTATAGTAGTTCGATAGTATTGTGAAATCATAAGCAGGTCACATGCATTTTTCATTTCTTAGCTGCTCCTCAAACAATATGACCTGAATTGAATGGGAAATGCTGCTTGTGCTGAATAATCACACTCAAGAACAGACAGTCGATCTGCTTTTCACTGCAAACTGTTAGAGAATGGGAACATTTGACTCTAAAAGCTTTCAGGCTAAAATAAAATGGTGAAAATATGATGCCAGTAGCTAACATCCATTTATCATTTCCTATTTTTGTTATACAAGCATTTTAGGGCAAAACATTCTCCTGCACAAGCCTCATTGAAGTTAACAGGAGCAACTCAAGAGCACGGCTGTGCTTTTGCTCCGCTCCTATTTCTTGTGGCCTTAAATATTAACTTTGTATCCTCACAAGTTCTTTTTTATGTTTTTACACTCTTGTATTTCTGGATTTCAGCGTATGTGGATACCCTTCCATTTTTGATAACAATGCCCGTTTCTAAGAATAGAGAATATAAACAAAGGGAGGAGGGAAAGCATTTAAAATGATGTGTCGCCTGTGGCAATAGAGTGCAACGAGCTCATTAATGATTGAACTGCCATAGTGAGCAGCAGAAAGCAGGCTTAGTTATCTAGGTCAGGGTAACAGGCTGGAGGTGAAAGTCTGCCTTGTAGTGCACAACACATCAGTTCATTCTGCTTTAGGAGCAAGTGTTAGAATAACAGTGGAAATTTTCTCTAGTATATGGGTGACTGAGTTTCAGCTTACCAAGCACTACCTGGGGAGCCAATTGCTGGTGATCAGAAGGAGGTGCTGGATTCCTGCAGATCTGGGTCTGAGCTGATGGTATTATGAGGGAAGGTGCTGTAAAGACAGACGGCTAGAAGCAGGTCCATAAGGCTTAGGGATGGCTGTCGCAGGGAAATCCTGTTCGCTTTTGGCTCAATGGATATCCATGGCACCCCCGGCTCAGCATACATCTGTAAGCCAAGCGGCAGGTCAGTTCCCGAAACGCGGGAACTTTTGCCACTTTTTTTATATATGCTGGAGTCCCAATTTGTGCAAAATCGCAGGTATAACTATCTATGGAAACCACAGTTTGTGCAAAATCTCAGCTGTAAATAGCGCAATTTGAACAAACTTGCAGGCATATATGGTCTAATTAGACCACTTACGCCTGCAGTTTTGCACAAGTTGTGGTATTTATGGCTGCAATTTTGTGCAAACCACGGTTTCCATAAATAGTTATACCTGTGATTTTGCAGAAATTGCAATTTGCACATATAAATAAACTGGAAAACTGTGAGCTGGCCCAACTTATCACACAAGCTCAGGATGCACGAGTGGATTCCTCTGACATCCATAACAAGGCTATTGAAACTGTGGAAGGAGGTCTCAGAGGAGGTGCACTGATGGACCTCCGTTTTATGCTTCTGTAAGCAATGCATAGTGAATCTTTTAGATTTAGATTTAGAGTTGTGTTTGGATTGCAGTGATGTTATGTGTTTTTCATCTAGATGATGCTTTACTTACAATATTTTTCTTGTTTTTAAATGTTTAACTGTTTGGAGGGCTGTTCTTATGATTTTACAAATTCTACCCTAAAGAAAGGAGAAAGTGTAGTGCGCACACACACACAGCACAAATAAAAATAAAAATACCTTCCGCCACATCTGGTGTGCTTCCAAATGGACAGTTCCCAGCACTACCAGTCAAAGACATGATGCATCTATTCCATCTTTCCCTCCTAAGCATATTTTCTCTGGTAAGAAAAAAGACAGAAGAAGCAGTGAGAAAACATGGGAGGAATTATAAATAGAAGAATTGCCTTTAAAATGTTGTCACCTAGCCTGAGCGTTTTGGTTAGGCACACACATTTGTTTCTTCATAGAGCAGGGAAGGGGAACCTCCAGCCTGTGTGCCTTCATCTGGCCTATGGAGAGGCCGCCAATCCCCAGCCTCTGGAGGATTCTCTGGGGGAATCCCCATGATTACCTCTGATTAGTGATCGGAGATAGGAGTGGGGATTCCGCTGTGTGCCGCTCCCCTTCCCATATGGGAGGATGAGCAGTTTGCTAATCGCTTGGAGGCCACTGTGAGGATTCCCCTTAGCCTGCCCCTCACCCTCCCCACCCCTTGGGAAGGGGAGTGGCACACAGGGTAAGAGAGCTCTTACCTCCGGTCACTGATAAATGATAACAGCATGGATTCAACTTATCATCCCAGTCAACCTGGCAATAGTTCTGTCTCTGTGATGGTAAGGGCTTGGCATCGTTGGGTACTGGTGAGGCCTAGGTTACTGGGTTCCTCTATGGATTGGGTTTTCACCAAGGTCTCGGGCAAGTCAGACTTACCAGGGTTGCAGGAATGGGGATAGGACATTACTAGAGAGCTCCGAGTGGTACCAGCACTGGAAGCCAGGCAAGCTTGTATGTATGTTGCTCTAACAAGCAGCAGAATGTAACTGAGCCTTACATAAGAGTTGGCTTCCTTTAGGCTGGTTAGCCTCACCTCCACACTGACTAAAGTTTTTTCTCTTGCAGGGGCTTGGTGTGTTTTATTAGCCTCAGGCTGTGACAATGCAGGGGTGGCTCTGGCATGCTGGTGTCTTCACGGCTGGAGTCCTCACAGTCTGAGGACAACAATGCAACCCCCTCTAGTTGCAGGGGTCAGGTCCCTGGGGACATACTGGAGAACTGGGTCCTGAGGAGGCCTAGTGATGCCTGTCTGTAGGCAAATCCTCTCCCTGAACCATTAACTCAGAAGTCTCTTCTTCTGCAGACAAGGGGTTAGCATCTTCTGAGGAACAGGGGTCAGGGGCCTGGACCATGACAGAGCAGCGTGAAGCTGGCTACTCAGCCCACACTTGGGGCTGGTAGAGGTGGGACTGGATGATGTCAGGGTGGGGATGGTGTGTCAAGGCAGAGCTCCTGATATCATCCAGCCCGCAGGGCAGACAAGCTGGACCCCAAACCCCAACAGCTCAGCACCCCTGTAGGGAGTGGTGACAAGAACCTTATTTTATTTATCACTTTCCTCCCCTGGGTTATCCCACAAGCTTCATTTGCTAGGTAGGGATTTTAAGCTAGGTTTCTTGTGAATCTCGTAGTCATAATTTAGTGACCAGCAGAATGGGATGGAGTGAAATTGTAGTGTGACAGCAATTCTCATGTGGTGGAAGTGTTCATCATCAAATGGAATGCTATACCGCCCTGAAATGTGATAACCAAATTCCATTGCTTTCTGTGACTCCAGTCCTTCCTTCTACCTTTTGTATCTATGTTTTTAAGCAGATTGTATTCACTGTGGGCCAGTAATTCTGAACACATACAAACCTAACATGTCAGGGAGATTGTCGCTTAGCTTTCACTCTGACGTGCTAGTTTCAAATGCACAGGGAGAAAGTTATTTAATTTGATTCTTCACCTGAGATGGTACAGTCCAGCTCAAAGACACAATGAGATGTTGGTCATGTACTTTCCCTCTAAACCTAGGCTTTAGAGTTTGGATGCATTACAATCACTTCTGTATGAGATGCAGTATGCAATGCAATCTTTTTACAGGCTCCAGTGGAGATAGATAGGCATAGACTTTTCATTAACAGTGCCTTGGTTTCATTGTTTATGTAAAACTTCTCTCTGTGTTACTTGCTTTTTGGTATTAACTTATAAACAGGCTTGTAAATATGCATTCTCCTTATTACTTTTACCAAGTAGGAATCACCTTGAGGGATAAGTCGACGTTGTATTGGCAGACAGGCTAATCTAAAGTTTTGTGGGCTAGCAAGTCTTGTGGGAAATGCAACATTTTATAATTATTATTGTGGCCTCAGAGATGACTAGCAAATTGGCTAAAAAGTCCAGGAGGGACTTGAAGAGCAAAATAGCCCGTTGCCGTAGAAACTTGTAGAAGTAAGGAAAATAAAATAAAAGGAAAATAATATGAATTAGTAGCTGGGGATGGATGAATCTGTCAGTTTTGCTTTTTCCCACACTTAAATTTTTCAATCTCAAGTTCTTTTTCCGGATGTATGAGAATTTCATTTGTGGTTACAAAACAGTTGGACAAGCCCCATTCACAACCCCGAACGGAAACACAGACAAGAGAATGTGTTCTCTGAAAATATTTGCAAATTGTCGAGCACGTATTAAAAAAAGGGCATTTTTTTTATTGAGCAAGCAGTTCTCAATTGCACAATTTTAAAGTTGCACATTTTCACACTTTAGGGGGAAGTTGTGCAACTCTGGGATATACGAAAATTTTGTGTGCAGTTTTCCTGTTTGATTGCGTTCAATTTGCGTAATTTTCCTGTTCGCGCAAATTGAACAGATATTGCAAATGACCACAGTAAATGAGATGAGCAGAACAGCAAGCTGATGTTTGGAGAATTCAGGCTTATGCGAACATTGCTTGTTCACCCATCCCTAGTTCTTTCTGTCCAGAATATGAAGAAATTCACAAATATTCGTTAATTCTTATCAAAACCAAAATGAAATTTCTGCCCTGGCCAAATTCAATAGCTACAGCATTTCCCAGCATGGAGAGGACCGTGTTGTATCTGCCTACCCTCTAGCTGTTAAAGATGAGGAGCCTGTCAGAAAAAAAAGAGGTGGCAACCCCAGCACCACAAACATGGCTGAATACACAAGGATTCAAACTCAGACTTTTAGAACTATGCACTCAGTCCTGGGCCTGGATGGATGAATCTGTCAGTTTTGGTTTCTCCCACATTCAGATTTTTTAAATCTCATGTTCTTTCCATCCTGGATATGAAAAAAAAGTGAATGCTGGTAAACTCTTACAAAAAATGAACTTAAATGAAATTTTCACCCATGCCAAATTGGGACTGGATAAAATGACCATGTCATTGTATTTCCAAGGCCCATATTTGTTTGTGTTTGAGTAGAAGGGCTGATGATCAGTGATTTGTGAGGTAAGTATGCCCCACACAGAGGGGAGCCTATTGCTACAGTCTGTCATCACTGCATAAAAGCAAATAGCAGCTTCTCCATTATTGTGTCAGCAATTGATTTATTGAAGTGACAGATGTTCCTGTACAACTTGGCTAACAGCATTAGATCTCTGGTATGCATCAATGGAGTGTCTGCAAAGCTGGCAGGGAAAAATGCTTCATGAATTCCACTGGTATATCGACTGGCTTTTCCACTGGGCCTGCAGATCAGTCATCGTGTCACTTACTGGTGCATTCCAGCATATCGAGGCTTTTCATGGCTATTGTGCACTTGCATACTGATTGCCAGGCCTCTGCGAGTTTTCTAAGTAATGTGTTTTTTATGATTCCCTCCCCCCGTCCCCCTTGGGCACTGAATGTAAAGGGAAAGAACCTTCTGAAATCACAAGGAGCATGGGAGGGGGGAGGGGAGAAACAGGAGGAGGAGACAGAATTGTTCTTCCTTTACCTTGAACAAAATGCAATAGCTTTGGTTTTCATGTTACATGCTGGTTTATTATTGCATTGCTTCCCTCTGAGCCTCTAAAAGCTGAAATATGGCCATATTTCTGTATTCTCTATGTATCGTTCTTTTTGACATTAATGTGAACTGGCTTCAGCAAGACACCAAGAAGAATGAAAATCAATGTTAGCAGCAACAGATGGCCAGGAATGTGTTCCATTTCAAAGGTAAAACATTCCCACTTTGGATTTAAAGGATGAACCCCACTTTCTCAAAATCTGGTCTGACAGCATGCTCCATCATCATGACAGTCTCATTACACCAGGAGTGAACACAATAATGTATGAAAGCTTTTTCATGTACCATTTACACTTTTAAATGAGGAGAGATTCTAAAATATTCACAACTTTTGAATCTTTTATTGGAAGTCTGTTAGCACCCAAGCTCCAGAGAGGCAACACATCATTATTAACCTTGGTAGGTTCCTCAGCAAGTGCAAGAAGGGCTTATATGACATGAACACTTAGTCCTCATTCTGGTCATTATACTTGCAATTATTTTTGGTTGACGACATCAAACTTAAGACAGCCTAATCAGAAAGCATAACACCAGTGCAATTGGGGTTGGCTGTTTCCAGCCCCAAAGGCAGCTTCACCTTGAGTTTAGGGCAGGGGTGCAGAACACAAATTGGTGGGGGGGGGCTGTGATGCCCCCCCCCAAATCCTCCGTGAGCTGGATGATGTCAGTAGGCATGGCTGCTCCTTCTCAGTGCTGGCTGAGTCCTTCACCACCTGCATCCCAGCTGTTGACTCTGATCAGAGGGAGGGAGAGCGGCGCACAAGGGAATCCCTGCTGTTATCTCTGATCTCAGATTGGAGATAACGGCATGGATTCCTCCATGGGGGATTCCTCCAGGGGACAGGGCTCGCCCTCCAAGCCCCGTCCCCTGGAGGAACTCAAGGAGGCTCTGCAGGCTGGATGCAGAACCTCCATGGGCCAGAGGTTCCACATCTCTAAACTTCAGAGAAACAGACTCTGACATTTTCAGAGCCTTTCACAACGTTCCTGAGGCTGGAGGAAAGTTGTCCAATCCTGACATGAAGTAATGCACATCTTTAGTGCTCCTTTTATTGCTCTGTACTATTATTGTAATTGGAATTGTTTTTAATGTTGTATTGTAAAAGTGATTTTAATATTTATATTTGAACCACTTAGGGACTATGCTTCTTAAGCAGCATAGAAGTGTTAGAAATAAAATAATTAATGAATCCTTCACCGCAACCCAGGCACACATTTAAAGTGGCGTGATCATCGGAGGCATTACAAATGCTGCAAGGCCAATTTAAATAAAATGGTAGGTGGTCCTTTCGGCTACAAACACCTGACCCCAGACACCATGATAATGCTAGGCTGTGCTCCAAAACTGCTGCCTTTGCTGTCTGCTGAAAGCTATGCTTCCCAAAGGAGGGAAGGGGCACCTGTAACTTTTTAATAGAAGTATTCATTTACACAGATTTTCATATGGTGATGGGCCATAGCTCAGTGGGAGAGCATATATAATTATTTATTTGGGTATTTATATCCCATCTTTCTACAATAACATCAAACTCAAGGCAGCTTACAATAAAATATCAATCACAACAATATTAAAGCAATGATAAAACAAACAGCAGTAAAACAGCACCCTAAAAACCGTATGAAAAACCAGCAGACTAAAACTATATCAGGCTTTGTTTGCAAGTTCAATCATTCACCTTCTCAGTTAGATAATGTGAGGTAGCAGGGCTGGGAAAGACCTCAGCCGGAGGCCCTGGAGAGCAGCTGCTATTAGTTGGAATAGACAACGCTAGACCAAATGACCCAGTTGTCTGACGGTAAAAGGCAACTTTGCATGTTCAGTTAGTATGCATAAGATGGAATTACGGCATGTGCAATTTGTCATGCTGAGATGCTTCAGGAGTGAGAAAGACTGTACCTGCAGAAATTCTCATTATGCACAAGCATCAAAGGTTCAGGAGGCCTGACTATCTTCTCTTGCATTTTATTCTTCTGGTTTACTGTCCTTAAGGTGAAGCTCTCTCAGAGAGAGAGAGACAGAGAGAGATTTAGTGACATTGGGAAAAGTACCAGTTTTCATACACCATAATGATACCAAAGGACAGAGCAACGGTGCTCTGCAAACATGGAGAATCATGACCAATGGCAGCTTTTTGTTTATATTGGAAGTTCAGGCTGAGTGACTAGTCTGTCTCCCTCTCCGTCTGGTTAAAATTCTAAATTTGCAAGTAATTTTTGTTATTGGCATGGTCATGAGTTGAAATGGGAAGGTAGCTGAGACCAGAAATTAAGGATGTCAGAGAAATCTGCAACAGATTCAAATGAGTCTGGATTTCTATACATCCATCTCTATACAGATGCCACAATAAACCAGCTTTTTCCAAGGCACATGGATTCCACAGACTTGCAGACCAGTTTTTCGGACTACTTTGGGGGGATTTGTGCTCATTCACATTAGCCCTAATTTGCATTAGCTAATGCGAATTAACACAAGTAGAACAAAATTCTGGTTAAAGAAATCCAATTCCTTCAATGAGCAGACAACAGAATGAAAAATGCCTGACAATCTGCGAAACAGAGATGGAACAGATTTAACAAAATCCAGACATCCCTACCAGAAATATAGTTCTTGCCTCCTGATAAATAGACACTACAATAAATAGTGGTGGGCATCCTTAACTCCACCCATACTACCTATATAATGGGCATGGGTAGTGGGGAAAAGCATTACTTGTTGAATGCCTGTGCGGTGGGCTTCTGGTGCAAACCCACTTAAAGGGAAAAGATGGTAACCCTTCTTTAACAGTTATGTCTTCCGTGCACAGTTTTTCTCTTTTCTGTGTCACTGTCTCTTCAGCAGTGTGGGAAAAGGCACTAGGTGATTCCCTCCCCCTTTTATGTACAAGAGACCCAAGAGCCTCTAGAGCAGGGCTGGGCAACTTGTGGTCCTCCAGATGTTTTGGCTTACAACTCCCATCAGCCCTGGCCAGCATAGCCAATTGTGAGGGATCATGGGAGTTGTAGTCCAAAACATCAGGAGGGCACCAGGTTGGGGAAGGCTGGGCTAGAGGGCTGGCAGGAAAAGCCACAGATGTTGTCAATGCTGGGGGGCAGTTGAAAATTTGGAAAAATAAATCTTGGGTTTTTGACAGTTCAGCACCACCACTTGAAAAAGTCCAAGTTGCCCACCTCTGTGCTAAATGACAAATGCACTTGCCTTTTACATCTGAAAACAAGTCAAACTAGCTGGAACATACTTAGGATATTTTCTGAAGCTCACACCTGGGCAATGTTTTTGAATAAATCATAAAGACGATTGCGAGTGCAAATGATGAACAGTTGATGTCTTTGACTCTTGATCAAAAGGGCCAGCATTCATTAACATGAGATCTCTTCAAAACTTCATGGCAGCTGTTGCACTGGAAGCTGTAATGGGTCTCCCATCACTGTCGCTTTGTTTTCTCATCCAGCATAGATACGGTTTATTTAATTTTCATCATCTGACAGTTTCATTTCTGTCATTACTGAATGGCTGGAAAGTTAAGCAGATCTCATACAAGGCAGACATTATTAAAAAGATACTAAGCCTGCAATCCTGTACCCACTTACCTTGGAGTAAGCCCCATTAAACTCAGTGGGATTTGCTTCTGAGCAGGCATGCACATGATTGTGCTGTAAATCAGTAGTTTTGACACTGAAGGCCTTCGTTTGTATAAATTAATATAGTGTTAGTAACTTTGCAGCTGTTACCCTGCAACTAAGGAGATGTATTTATTGAGCTTTGTGCACTTGTACCAACAGCAAAGAAATAAAAACAGCTTAATCCATGTTTCATATGTATGATATAATTTTTCTTTCTTTGAGGTGGATTGTAAAGCTTAGGTGGATATCCAGCTCACATTGGACATCGTCTACAATAGGTGGGGATCACACCTATTCCCACAGCCTGGACCTGCACCCACCTCTGTGCAGGAATGTAACTCCAAGGGGAATATCGGATCCAGCGCAGCACCAAATGTTTTAACTAGTGGGGTTAAATGGATATTATTGTGAGGGTCCCCCAAATAATTTACATCATTTTTATAGGAAAAAACTTGCACTCTGCCAAGGATGGCTTTTCTACAGTGTTAACATATCTTTTATTGGCAAACAATACATGTTAGAAAGATAGCTTGGGACAAAGCAGTTTTTGAGGGCATGGGACCAAATCAAGGACCTGTATGTGGTTATACCCCTTCATGGATCACTGCCTTGTTACGGCGAAGGGGCTTGCGTAACTCAGTGAAGCCATAAGCTATGCCTTGCAGGGCCACCCAAGATGGACAGGTCATGGCAGAGAGTTCTGACAAAATGTGGTCCACTGGAGAAGGAAATGGCAACCCACTCCAGTATTCTTGCCAAGAAAACCCCATGGAACATATCACAAGGCTAAAAGATATGACACCGGAAGATGAGCCCCTCAGGTCGGAAGGTGTCCAGTATACTACTGGGGAAGAGCAGAGGGAATTTCCAAGTAGTGCCAGAAAGAGTGACGCGGCTGGGCCAAAGCCGAAAGGACACTCAGCCGTGGATGTGTCTGGTGGTGAAAAGAAAATCGGATGCTGTAAAGAACAATATTGTTTAGGAACCTGGAATGTAAGATCAATGAATCAAGGTAAGCTGGAGGTGGTCAAACATGAGATGGCAAGATTGAACACTGACATCTTGGGAATCAGCGAACTAAAATGGACAAGCATGGGCAAATTTAATTCAAGTGACCATCATATCTACTACTGTGGGCAAGAATCCCTTAGAAGAAACTGAGTAGCACTCATAGTCAACAAAAGGGTGGGAAAAGCAGCACTGGGGTACAATCTCAAAAACGATAGAATGATCTCAGTACGAATCCAAGGCAAACCATTCAACATCACAGTAATTCAAGTCTATGCCCCAACCACTGAGGCTGAAGAAGCTGAGGTTGATCGGTTCTGTGAAGACCTACAACACCTTCTAGAACTAACACCAAAAAAAGATGTCCTCTTCATCATAGGGGATTGGAATGCTAAAATAGGAAGTCAAGAAATCACTGGGATAACAGGCAAGCATGGCCTTGGTGTACAAAATGAAGCAGGACAAAGGCTAATATAGTTTTGCCAAGAGAACACACTGATCATAGCAAACACTCTTTTCCAACAGCACAAGAGGCGACTGTACACATGGACATCACCAGATGGTCAATATCGAAATCAGATTGATTATGTCCTTTGGAGCCAAAGATGGAGAAGCTCTATACAGTCAGTAAAAACAAGACGTGGAGCTGACTGTGGCTCAGATCATGAACTGCTTCTTGCAAAATTTCGGCTTAAATTGAAGAACATAGGGAAAACCACTAAACCATTCAGGTATGACCTAAATCATATCCCTGATGAATATACAGTGGAGGTGAGGAATAGATTTCAGGGATTAGACCTGACAGAGTGCCTGAGGAACTATGGACGGAGGTCCGTAACATTGTTCAGGAGGCAGCAACTAAATCCATCCCAAAGAAAAAGAAATGCAAGAAAGCCAAGTGGCTGTCTGATGAAGCTTTACAAGTAGCTGAGGAAAGAAGGGAAGCGAAAAGCAAGGGAGAAAGGGGAAGATATATCCAGCTGAATGCAGAGTTCCAGAAAATAGCAAGGAGAGACAAGAAGGCCTTCTTAAATGAACAATGCAAAGAAATTGAGGAAAACAACAGAATGGGAAAGACTAGAGATCTCTTCAAGAAAATCGGAGGTATCAAGGGAACGTTTTGTGCAAAGACGGGCATGATAAAGGACAAAGAAGGCAGGGACCTAACAGAAGCAGATGAGATGAAGAAGAGGTGAAAAGAATACACAGAAGAACTATACAGGAAAGATCTGAATGTCCCTGATAGCCATGAAAGTGCAGTCACTGAACTTGAGCCAGACATCCTAGAGAGTGAAGTCAAGTGGGCCTTAGGAAGCATTACTAACAACAAAGCTAGCGGAGATGACAGTCTTCCAGCTGAGCTATTTAAAATCCTAAAAGATGATGCTATTAAAGTGCTGCACTCAATATGCCAACAAATTTGGAACACTCAACAGTGTCCACAAGACTGGAAAAGGTCAGTTTACATTCCAATTCCAAAGAAAGGCAACACCAAAGATTGTTCAAACTACCGTACAATTGCACCCATTTCACATGCCAGCAATGTTATGCTCAAAATCCTACAAGCTAGGCTTCAGTAGTATGCGAACCGAGAACTACCGGAAGTACAAGCTGGGTTTCGAAGAGGCAGAGGAACTAGAGATCAAATCTCCAACTTTCGCTGGATCATGGAGAAAGCAAGAGAATTCCAGAAAAACGTCTATTTCTGCTTCATTGACTACGCTAAAGCCTTTGATTGTGTGGATCACAACAAACTCTGGCAAATTCTGAGAGATGGGGGTGCCAGACCACCTTACCTGTCTCCTGAGAAACCTGTACGAGGGTCAAGAAGCAACAGTAAGAACCAGACATGGAACAACTGAGTGGTTCAAAATTGGGAAAGGAATACGACAAGGCTGCATATTGTCACCCTGCTTATTTAACTTATATGCAGAGTACATCATGAGAAAGGCCGGGTTGGATGAATCACAGGTCGGAATTAAGATTGCTGGGAGAATTAACAACCTCAGATATGCAGATGATACCACCCTAATGGCAGAAAGCGAAGAGGATCTAAAGAGCCTCTTGTTGAGGGTGAAAGAGGAGAGTGCAAAAGCTGCTTTGAAACTCAACATTAAAAAAACGAAGATCATGGCATCTGTCCCCATCACTTCCTGGCATATGGAAGGGGAAGAAATGGAAGCAGTGATAGACTTCATTTTCTTGGGCTCCAAGATCACCGCAGACAGTGACTGTAGCCATGAAATTAGAAGACACTTGCTCCTTGAGAGGAAAACTATGGCGAACCTAGACAGCATAGTAAGAAGCAGAGACATCACCTTGCCGACAAAGGTCCATCTAATCAAAGCTATGGTTTTCCCAGTAGTAACGTATGGCTGTGAGAGCTGGACTATAAGGAAGGCTGAGCGCCAAAGAATCGATGCTTTCGAAGTGTGGTGCTGGAGAAGACTCTTACGAGTCCCCTGGACCGCAAGGAGGTCAAATCAGTCCATCCTAAAGGAAATCAACCCTGAGTGCTCCTTGGACAGATACTGAAGCTGAAGCTCAAATATTTTGGCCACCTAATGCGAAGAGAAAACTCTCTGGAAGAGACCCTGATGCTGGGAAAGACTGAAGGCAAAAGGAGAAGGGGACGGCAGAGGGTGAGATGGCTAGATAGCATCAGCGATGCAATGAATATGAACTTGAGCACACTCCGGGAGAGAGCACAGGACAGGAAGGCCTGGCGTGCTATGGTCCATGGGGTCACGAAGAGTCGGACACGACTGAACGACTGAACATCAACAACAACGTGATTATAATCACAGGAATATTATTCTCTGTTGCTGCAAGAGTGTATTTCTATGTTTTATTTGAAGAATTTAGATGGCACCCTTCAATAAATGTTTTCCAGGTGGCTTACAAATAAAATAAAGTTCAGAATAAAATACATAGCACGGATAGTATGAGTAACCCAATAGGAGCAGTTGTGAAAGCAAATGCCTCTGTTTTATCATACATGAGTGGGTGAGGGTCAAGACCTGCTCATAGCCTGCTGTGAACAGGGCCTGCTCTACTTGTAACTTGAGTGGCACCTAGGCTATGGGGCCTTCCCTCCACCTAGGGCTAATAGTGACATCAGGAGCTATTTCCATTGGGACTGCAAGGAAAGCAGGAAAGGGGAAGGAAAGGGTTACCCCCCTCCATTTCCTTGCATGCCACCCTGATCCTGCTGACAGCTCAATCCTGCTCATGCCCCCAGGCACTTTTTAACCTGAGTCATATGATCTGCAGCATTTATCACATTTCTATACTGCCCTAGTTATCCATGTCTTGGACACATCACGTTTAGACTATTGCAACATGCTCTACATAGGGCTACCTTTGAAGAGCGACCAGAAACTTCAGTTGGTGCAAAATGCTAGTTAGGCTACTAACTGGTAAATGGTATGAAGACCATATTACCCTGGTACTGAAAGATGTACACTGACTGCCAGTTGTTTTCCAGACTCAATTCAAGGTATTGGTTTTAGCCTTTAAAGCCCTAAATGGCTTACAGCCTGGCTAAGAGACCACCTTTCTCATTATGAAGGTGTCCTCTGTTTGAAGGGCTGTGTACTCAAGTCCAATTTAAAGATAAAGAATTATAAGAAGGGAAAGCAGGGGTCCTGAAAGTTGCGCATTGACACCTAGCGCTTGGAAAGCAGACTGAGCTGGCACACAGTCTTTTCCACTATAGTGAGATGTATTGTGTTTCTGTTTAAACTAGTGTTGTGCTGAATATTTCTCCCACACCTTTTTCAACCACTCTTATTCATTTTGATAGAAGAGAAATTGCTTTCAAAAAGCAATTCAATGGTGAAGAAATGTTGGCAAAATTCTCATGGGCTGGGTTTGGGTTTCTTGGGCTTACCTTGCTTAGGAGGTAGCCAAGGAGTAAGGACAAGTGTCCTGTTTTTCATTGTATAGTCATCTCTCTGACAGCCTGTGGCCTCCTCAGCTTCCTACGCTTCAAGTAAAGCCCAGTTTAAGGCACCATGAGGTAATTCCTCCCACAGGGCTTTTTCAGATCAGGACATGCAGGCAGCCTGGAAGGCTATCTGTGATTGGTGGTGGTGTTCAGTTGTTCAGTCGTGTCCGACTCTTCGTGACCCCATGGACCATAGCATGCCAGGCCTTCCTGTCCTGCGCTCTCTCCCGGAGTGTGCTCAAGTCCATATTCATTGCATCGGTGATGCTATCTAGCCATCTCATCCTCTGCCGTCCCCTTCTCCTTTTGCCTTCAATCTTTCCCAGCATCAGGGTAGGTAAGCTCAAAAACACCACAAAAATACACAATAAAACATCCTGAATGAGGTAGAACAATGGAAGCCTCTTTCATGGGGGAAGAAAACTTTTAGGAAATTGGAGGACAGATTTTGGCAGAGCATTAACTCCACCTCATCCCTGGAGCTAGATGCAGCACTGTCCCCACCTGCACTGTGGAGGATGCAAACTGGGGGCCAGCCTTCCAAGACAGTTGATGCTGTTGCAGCAGAAAACCCCCAAACCCCTGACTAAAAAAGAAAGAAGCCCTGCCAATGGGGAGTCCTACCTGTGAGAAACTGTTGAGAATTTCTCCTCCCCCTGGAGAAATTCAGTGAAATTGTCTCCCAAATTTCTGTGCCCACAAATAAGGCAGAGAATTTCAATAGGCCATTTGCGCACAGCTCTAATTTAAACAATAGTCATGATTTCTAAATGTGATTCTATACCTATAAATTAGTGATTCTGTACCTATAAATTCTAAATGTGATTGTTGTTGTTGTTGTTCAGTCGTTCAGTCGTGTCCGACTCTTCGTGACCCCATGGACCATAGCACGCCAGGCCTTCCTGTCCTGCGCTCTCTCCCGGAGCGTGCTCAAGTTCATATTCATTGCATCGGTGATGCTATCTAGCCATCTCATCCTCTGCCGTCCCCTTCTCCTTTTGCCTTCAGTCTTTCCCAGCATCAGGGTCTTTTCCAGGGAGTTTTCTCTTCGCATTAGGTGGCCAAAATATTGGAGCTTCAGCTTCATTATCTGTCCTTCCAATGAGCACTCAGGGTTGATTTCCTTTAGGATGGACTGATTTGACCTCCTTGCAGTCCAGGGGACTCGTAAGAGTCTTCTCCAGCACCACAGTTCGAAAGCATCAATTCTTCGGCGCTCAGCCTTCCTTATAGTCCAGCTCTCACAGCCATACATTACTACTGGGAAAACCATAGCTTTGATTAGACGGACCTTTGTCGGCAAGGTGATGTCTCTCTTACTATGCTGTCTAGGTTGGCCATAGCTTTCCTCCCCAGGAGCAAGCGTCTTTTAATTTCATGGCTACAGTCACCGTCTGTGGTGATCTTGGAGCCCAAGAAAGTAAAATCTGTCACTGCTTCCATTTCTTCCCCTTCTATATGCCAGGAAGTGATGGGGACAGATGCCATGATCTTAGTTTTTTTAATGTTGAGTTACAAAGCAGCTTTTAAACTCTCCTCTTTCACCCTCAACAAGAGGCTCTTTAGATCCTCTTCGCTTTCTGCCATTAGGATGGTATCGTCTGCATATCGGAGGTTATTGATAATTCTCCCAGCAATCTTAATTCCGACCTCTGATTCATCCAACCCGGCATTTCTCATGATGTACTCTGCATATAAGTTAAATAAGCAGGGTGACAATATGCAGCCTTGTCGTACTCCTTTCCCAATTTTGAACCAATTGGTTGTTCCATGTCTGGTTCTGACTGTTGCTTCTTGACCCTCGTACAGGTTTCTCAGGAGACAGGTAAGGTGGTCTGGTACTGCCATCACTTTAAGAATTTGCCACAGTTTGTTGTGATCCACACAATCAAAGGCTTTAGCGTATTCTATACCTATAAATTAGTGATTCTGTACCTATAAATTCTAAATGTGATTCTATACCTATAAACCGCCCAGAGAGCTTTGGCTATTGGGCGATATAGAAATGAAATATAAATAAATAAATAAATAAATAAATAAAATTAGCACATGTAACATTTTTACAAATCTGTGTCCTCTTTGACCTCTTTTTTTGGTCATATATTTCCTCTCTTTTTTTGACAATGCGTAAGTGGCCATCCAGGCCTTCTCCTGTATTGCTCCCAAACTGTGGAATGCTCTCCCTTCAAAGTTACAATTGACCCCTGCTCTCTCAGCTATTTGAAAAGATGCAAAGCACATCTTTTCAATCTTGCTCTTTAATTTGCTTTTAATAGTTTTAATGCTTTTTCATGGTAATGTTGTAGATCTTTTCATAGTATTATTGTTTATTTTTTGTTGTTGTACCCCACTTTGGTGACTTCTATGGAAAGACAGTATAATTTTAGAAAGAAAAAAACTTAATGCAACTTGCAGTGGCATGTAGGGGGTTATGTATAGTTTGGCACTAAGAGAGCATAAAACTATTGGAGAGCCAGGCAGCTGGCTGCATTATGTTCGAAACTCTAACACCACATCCAGAGGCCACTTAGGGTGTAGGGAGGAAGAGATTTCAGGGGGTGGGGCAAGGTTTGGAGGCTAGAGGCATGTTTCTGGATATAGTCAAGAATTCAAGATACATATGTGGCATATTGTTATGAATAAATATTTTTACTGTATGTTTTGCTGGTCTGTGACTGTATTTTCATGATATGATTGCTTTGATTGATTGATTGATTGATTGATTGATTTTATAGGCTTACAATTTATTTGTTATTTTTGTCTAAAACTTATTTGGGGGGGAGAATAACTCACCTCCCTTCCCTCTCTGAGTACTGCCCCAATTCCTGGTTCTCTTGAGCTAGTCACTGGCTTGGGTTCAAATCCCCACTCAGCCATAAAGTTCACTGGATGTTCTTGGCCCAGTTGTTGTGTCTCTTCCCAAACTACTTTTTGAGGTTGCTGTGAGAATAAAATGTAATAAGCTACATGCATGCTGGCAAGAGATGCCTTATGATAGATAAAAGGGTTTTGCTCAGGATAGCTTAGTGGTAGATTGTAAACATTTTTGAAATACTCTGAAAGAAACATACCTCTGGAAAATATGGTGTGGACCACAGTCATTTGCTTTTATGCATATTAAACATATCCCATCTTTATTCTGCCTCTAATGCTTTAACATTAGATAAACAGGGTAACCTGTTTGCATATGTATTTAATTATTTTTAAATATGTCTTTTTATTGATATTCTTACAGATATTTCCTGGGCTTATTCTCTCAGACATAAAGCCTGCCAAAAGAATGAAGTTCAAGACTGTCTGTTACCTGTTGGTCCAACTCATGCATTGTCGCAAAATGTTCAAAGCCGAGATCCCTTTCTCCAACGTCATGACATGTGAAGATGATGACAAGGTAGCATATAATAACTAAGCACAGGCCTTTAATAAAACATGTGGTAAATGCCATTAAAAATTAAGCAGTCACATCCTTATTGATTGACCTGAGGTTAACAGGGAAAGGAGTACTGGCCAGGCCTTCCTCAGTCAGATCTGAAAAGAAGGATTCATTTTTGAACTCATTTCCCATTGGAAGTAAGACAGTGGGGATTTACTTACCTGGTTCTGGGCCATTTGGAGTGTGGCCAGTGAAGCAAATAGCAAGTGCATGCAAGGTGCTATGGAGATTAAGAAATGAAGCAGGACCTTGGCAGCAGGAGAAGGTACAGGATTCACCTGCCTCAGAGGTTGGAAGGAAAAGCCAAAAATGGCACTGTTGCTACAAGAAGACACAAGATTGGCACAAGAATCCAGCAGAGACATGCATAACTCAGTCTAGAGGGGAAGACCCGAAAGCAGATGAGGCTTATATTTCTCCCTCTCTTAACTAATTTCCTGCCTTTCTGTGCCGTTAAAGTGTTGGAAAAGACCTCTATAGTGGTATAATTCCATCTGTGATTCTATTTCTCCTTTAAAAATTATTTTAGAAGAAGGCAACCATTAAGATGATCCCCTGCCACCACGAAATAATCTCCCTTGATCCACAAAGCAAAGATGGCAAGTCTTGTCATCTTGTAATGCATTGCTTGCAGTGTTACAGCACCATAGACCTGGTTTAGTCAAGGCATAGCTGTATAAAATACTAAAGTAGTTTCTTTCTGGGATGCTTTGTTAAGAAAACAACAACTTCAGATTAGAGATTTTAAAGAGACTTACTCATCACCATTTATTTATTTAGGAGTATTTATATACCTCTTACCTCTAAAGATTTCAAAGCAGTGTACAGTGTACAGAAACATGAAAATAAAAACTAATACATAGAATATATCCTATCCGCATGAGATGGCAGGCCGCACAACACAGGGAAGGGTTGCATAAACAGAAGGCTCTTCAACCTCTGCCTAAAAATAAAAAGGGTTGGTGCATGTCTAATGTCAGGGGGAAGGTCATTTTACATAGTGGGTGCCTCTACACCAAATGCTCTATTCCAAATGACTGTGGAGCAGAACTCAAAAGTATGCACCGTTTGCACAGTTCATCCTCATATATCAGCTTTCCCCATCCTAGTGCTCTCCAGATGTTTTGGACTACAACTCCTATCATCCCCTGCCAGCACAGGTCAGGGAAGGTTGCCATAGTTCCCTCATCATATATTAAACAGAATATTTGAGGGGGACAGCATGCTTGCCGTACATATGTACTCTTTATTAAAATTATCAGATTGGAGGTAAAAAAGCTGTCCCCAAAGCTACAAAACACAAGAGCACGTTTTGAAAGGTTTGTAAGGTTTCCCAAGGTATTTGTCATTGTTCTCCCCACTATATGCATGCCTGTTCACATGCACACACCTGTAAATCTACATTATAATAAATAAGATGTAATATTTTCTTTGTCACTGGGTGGTAATATTACATGGGTTTGCTCCAATATTCCATAAGGGAAAAGGAAATGTCACTAGCATTTTAAAAAATGTGCATTTTTTTGTTGAGATGGAATATAAGAGAGCCCTGGCTCGAAAAGCTTCCACTCTAAATTTCTATTCCCCTGCCCACCCCATCCCCCCAAACATTGCAGGGAAAAAACCTCTCATTTCTGTGATCTGTCTCTTCCCTACCTCTCACATGGGGTTTTAGGGAAGTAGAACAAGTGCACCAGCCCTATGCTGGCCTTCTTTTCTGCTGCCTCTCTTACAGTGACCTGTGCTGTGCCTTACCCATGTGTTAATCCCAAATTGCCCATGCTAGCCCATGTGAATGCTATGTCACCCACTGAGCAGTCTGCCTCCACCACGGATTGTGCTTGAGCAGTCAGGGCTGTCACCTCTAAGTATCTTGAGACCACTTACCAGATGACTTATCACAATGGGACCTAGGAGCTCTACCACCTGGGCCCAGAGCTTTGGCCTGCACCTTTCAGCATAACTGATCAGAGTCTAAAAGTTCACCAGGTACCTACCGACCATAATGTCAGAGGTCCATAAGGCCCTAGAACAAATGTAAAGGGGAAGGATATGGAAGAGAACACTGCATTGGGTATAAGGCAGCATGTGTTTGCTAATTTACAGATGGCAGTTCTTGGCATTATTGTTACCAAGAAGGATCAAGAAATGAAGCAGGGTGAATTTAGTGGCCTCAAGAACTCTAGTAGTAGAAAATGAAAATCAATAGTAAGAAGTATAGTCATGCATTTAGGAACAAACAGTAAATAATTTTGTTATGTGCTGGGGTCATCAGCTGCAAGTGACTGAGGAGGAAAAAGATCACAGGATGCTAGTTTACAAAAAGATTACTACAACATGCCAATATGTTCCATCAGCAAAGAAGGCAAATTGAGTCATCATTAGATATTTTCAGGCTGGTTCCTACATGAGGAAACTCCAATGCAAATACCTCAGGATCTTTAGAGGTCACAGCCAGGTTCTCTTGAAGACGCTATTCTCCATGTGAGAAATTGGTCAACCCAATTTCCATAAGATGGTGACTTGAAAAAGTATGTAAGCATATATGTCCAGCCACACATGTAATATCTTTTCATACAGCCACAATAGGGAATGTTTCAGATAGCTACTGAAATTCTGTCTGAAACTCAGCCAATCCCCCGCCCACATCTCTCAGGCTTTCAGTCAGAGATAATAGTGTGTGATGTTAATGTATGTAAAGTGGTCTGAAGTAAATCAATAAAAGATGGCTCCTATCAGAGATCAGTGCTCTTTGTATCATCTTGTAAGTCCATACGCTTTTTAGATACCTTAGCAGCCAGCAGAATTCTGTCCTCTTTTAGTGCCAGGATAAAATGTATGTACCATCTTTCAAATTCATTGCTTAAGTTGATTAAGAGAAAAGATAAAAACTTAATACTGCTCTTCCTCCTATTTTTCATTTCTGCCACAGAGAAGGGCATTAAGGACAGCCTCTGAAAAACTCAGGAATCGTTCCTCTTTTTCTACAAACGTTGTATACAACACTCCTGGAACACGAGTGAACCGATACATCAGCCGTTTAATAGAGGCCCGGCAAACTGAGTCAGAGATGGCAGACCTAAATTTTTTTACCCTGAGGTACAAACAGATTGAACGTGAGCAAAAAGTAAGTGAGGCTTTTATTAACTTCATCAGCAAAACAAAATGGGAAGCTGCAGCTTTTTTTAAAAAAATCAAGGTTCATTTTCCCTATACTTTAAATTGCACCTAACCTGATGCCCTCCAGATACATTGGACTACAGCTCCCCAATAGCCATGGTGGCTGGGGATGATGGGAATTGTAGTCCCCCGACCCATATAGAGAGCACCAAGTGGGGAAAAGTTGCTTTAAATGAAGTCTTGGCGTCAGCCATCACAGAATCTTAATCAAGATAGCACAGCAGCCTAGTTCAGATGTAACGCTAAACTCTGGTGTAATGTTATGAGGATGTGAAAGCTTGTGTTGGACTTGTGTGCTCCAAACTCCCCTTTCCTCCTCCTTCACATGCAAGGGGAGGAAGTCTGTGGTTTGAACGAACTGAAGTTTCCCATTGCATCTGAATGCAAGAAACCAGTTTGATCTTTAAAGGACCTGTATATCCTTCTTCCATCCATGTATTCTTCCCCACCCTCTGAGAGCAGCACAGGTGGATATGCTCTGGCTCTCCTCCTTGATGGGAGGCAAGATTGATGTGGACATGGAGCACGGCCTTCTTGGTAGTTACACTGATTCTTTTAATATTTTCCAGGGAAGCCTGCCTTGCAACATCTTTATACCCTTCTTCCTATATAATTATGACTTCACTGTCTTGAGAGAGCTTTCCCTGGAACTGATTAGGTGGTTTTGTTTTCCTGTAATTGCTGCTACTGAGTTATGTCATCTTCTTTTTCTTGTTGTGTTCAGCTTTCTTTTTCTATTTTATTTTATGGCATGACACGGTGTGTATTTTCCAGTAGAAAAATGTTTCATAAATAAATTGCAGTACTACTAATAAAAGAGCAGCTTGTGTTAAGAGTGACACGACCTCACCACAGTGAAAACATTTTAAGAGAAAGCTTTCTCTTGTTTTTTTAGCAGAAAATGTCCATTTTTTATTATTTAATTTCTGTACCATGAGGCTAGGGATGTACGAAAGTCACTTACCTGGTCCTGCAGCTTGCTTCGTGGGGGGGGGGAGGCACTTCAGTTCTCCCCCCGAAGTTCAGGCCGGGGGGGAGGCGCCCCGCCTCACCCAGCCGAAATTCAGGCCGGGGGGAGGCGCCCCGCCTCGCCCATCCGAAATTCAGGCCGGGGAGAAGCGCCCCGTCTCCCCGGCCGCGAAATAAAAAAGAAAATGTGGGAAAAAAAAAACACCCATGATAGGCTACGTAACGATTTACGTAGCCTATCATGGCTAGATTTCCAAAGTCAGCCGTGATAGGCTATGTAAATCGTCACGTAGCCTATCACGGGTGACTTTGAAAAAAAAAAAGCATATGCAAATGGCGGCGCCCGTGGTCGCCGCCATTTGCATTCCTTATTTGGTCCCGGGTAGTCTACGTAAAGATTTACGTAGGCTACGGCGAAAATAAGGGCAACGCAAATAGTGTTGTCCTTATTTTCGCCATAGTCTACGTAAATCTTTACGTAGACTACCCGGGACCAAATAAGGAACGCAAATGGCGGCGCCCACGGGCGCCGCCATTTGCATATGCTTTTTTTTTTTCAAAGTCACCCGTGATAGGCTACGTAACGATTTACGTTGCCTATCACAGCTGACTTTGGAAATCTAGCCGTGATAGGCTACGTAAATCGTTACGTAGCCTATCACGTGTTTGTTTGTTTGTTTACTTTATTTTGTAATGGCGGTGGCGGCAGCCGATCAGAAGACCAGCCCCCGCCCCCACCGAACCGCCGCCAGGATCTGCCGCCGAGAGGGACATTTGAGGGAGGTAAGTCCCATCCGGGGGGGGGCGGGGGGTGGAGAATTTCACCACCAATTTCGGGGGGCCAAATGCGTTGGTATTCGGCCTCCCCGAGATTCGTGGAGAAATTCTCCGCCATCCCTACATGAGGCATTAAAACTTGTCTGTAAAAGGAAAAAGAAGACAATAGTCTTAGGATTCCAAAAGAGCCTACCTAACACGTGCTTTATGATTCGGATTCTGTAAGGGCTGTATAATTGCACTACTGCAGATTTGCTGGCAATGGCATGGCTAACCACTAACATAAGGCCACTAGAAAGGTATTCAAAAGCGGGGGCAGGGAACCTCCAACCTGCAGGGCAGGTCCAGACCGCCAGCCCTCCCCATCTAGCTTGCTGGCCTCTCACCACCCCACACTTCTGGCCTCGTCCCTGCATCCCTGTTTTCTTACTTCTCAGTTGTTCCCCATGGATCACCTAAGCAGCACAGTGGGATTATGGAGAGGGAACAATCAAGGGTTATCATAAGAGAGGAAAATCCTCAATTTGGATGGAGCTAATACAAATGCCAACATCTTGAACAATGTGGTTACAGTTCATAAGCCCAGTTCAATTTCCCTACATAATGCAGCACTTTCTCAAAGGGTATGTTACTGTAAATCCAAGATGAATTATTTCAGGAACATTCATTTGTATTTCTTCATGAGAGTATTTTTTGTGCCACTGTTCAGTTTCCTTCCCTCAGATGCTTTGATGATTTTTTTTTCTTCTAGCCTGGCTCAAAAATGTATGCACCCTGGTTTTGCAGAAGCTTTCCAAAATAATTCCGTGCTGGGCGGAGACCCAATCTGGGTAACTGTAGCTGGAAAGGGTGAAGTTTGAGAAAGTTATGAACTAGTGAAAACACAGGGAAGAAAGAGAATTTTTTATGCAGCCAGTAATACATGAGCCACTGTGACTCCATAATAAAATATTAAAGATTATTATTTTGTATATGAATTAAACCATCTTCATTCATAAATCTGTAATACAGGCAGTGTGTGGAAATGGGGACACATAGTCAGAGCTCCACAAAACTTTTCTGGCCTTGCTAGTCAGCCAGAATTTGTACTTAAATGGTGGGGGTCTTGTCTTCGCTGTCATCCTGACATTTGTTGGAGCATCTTTGAGACCCAGGACAATTGCGGGGATGAAGCCTCACCCCTTTCCAAGTTCCAGAGCTGGGGAAGGAGGCAGGGACTTATTCTTGCTGTGTTAGCATCAGCCATGCTTGGAGTGCCTCCAAGATCAGCACAACCTCAGCTGTGAGTCTGTACCTTCTTTCCCAGCCCTAAGGTAGGGAGGGGAGACAGGGGATGCATGCTGGTTTTAGAGGTGCTCTGGAGCCTGGAGAAGAGTGAGGGCTTTCCCTGTTCTTGTGCTGGCTTTGGAAATATTCAGAAAGAAAAGATGTGCTTGCCAGTGACAACTTAGTATGCACAGTCATAGGCTGCTGTTTGTACTGTATTATTAAGCAAAGTTTTCCGTATTCAGAACCAGGACATATGACAGATATGACTAAATAACAGTCTGCATGCATCTCTTTCTCTCCTGCTCTTTCACAGTATCACCAACTTCAGGATGAATATTTCACCAGTGCTGTAGTCTTGTCACTGATTCTAGCTGCCTTATTTGGCCTTGTCTACCTTTTAATAATCCCACAGTAAGTGTTTTCCTACTGTTTTAAATTAAATGTTGTGCATGTGTGTGTATGTCTTTTAAGTCTTCAGAAATTTTCCATTGCCCTGTTACTGACTTTGTTAGGAACACAGCTAGGACAATGCAGTGGATTGTTTATAAAAAATCTATTTCTTCTCAGGTTGATGTTATGAACAGAAATGTCTGTATTTAACCATAGACAGAAGCAAAGTTGCCCTTGTTCCTACCTTCATCCTGGAACTAGGAACATTTATCAGAGGAATTTCTCCATTCATGTTTGCCCTAATGCCAGAGGAAACTTTTGGAGCTCTGTTACTTACGAACCCCTAAACCCTGAAAACCTATGCCAAAGTATTGTACTAGTTTTCCAGTATTTTGCACTGTCAATCCCAAGTTTTGCACAACCACCTGCAAGTGTGTAACTGACATATCCAGTTGGGGTTCCTAGTTAACACCCAGAAACACAATATTGTCATTTTCACTCAAAACCTATACCAAGTTTTTATAGTAGTTTTGTAATGTGTAACTGAGATATCCAATTGGGGTTCCAAGTTAATGCCGCAAAATGCATATTATTGTATCTCATCAGATAATCTATGCCGAGATTTGGTATGTGCAACAAACCCCTAATCTTGTGCTGCTTTCTCATTCCATAGGTTCACTCCCTGTTCTCAGTGGATCAAAAGATATTTTAAAGGGCACCTCTGTTTTGTCACTTCCCCCAGGTGTTTTATATTTCACGTTTGGGGTTGTGAACAGGGCAAATTCTGAACAAATCACAATGAAATTCTCATACATCCATGCTAGCAACCTCGATTGGATATGTCAGTTACACACTTGGTGGTGGTGGTGCAAAACTCGGGGTTGGCGATGCAAAACACTACAAAACTGGTACAGACTTTTGGCATACGTTTTGAATGAGAATGACCATGGTGGTTTTTGAGTGCTCAGCAAGACCCCACACTGAGTATGTCAATTACACACTTGTGGTTAGTGGTGTAAAACTCAGGTTTGTTGCTGCTTCCAGGCTTTGGAAGGCCTCAAGCCCTTTTCTGCCTTTCAGCCAATCCCTGTTTCCTGCTTCCTTCTCAGCTCCTTGCCATGATTCAAAGGTGTGTATCTCTGTCGCCTGGTAACAAGGCCAGCATTCTTCCCCAGCCTTGGCTTTAGCTCATCCCAGGCTTGGCATATCTACTAGACAAAACAACTCTCATTTTGTGAGACACTCAGTGAAGTTATTAATTTCACACCTACTATTGGCTGAGTAATGAGGTGAAGCTCTTTTCATCTTCTCTTCAAAGAAAAGATGTCACATTCTATTGTATCACTCAAAGCTAGTGGTAAACAGTGAGAGATAGTATAAGCTACCACAAGAAAATCGGAAGAGCCTTGCTGGATCAGACAAAAGGCCTATCTCGTCTAGAATCTGGTTTCCCACAGTGGCCAACCAGATGCCTGTGAGAAGCCTATAGGCAGAATATGAAAATAACAGCTCTCTCCCACTGTTCCCGAGTAATGGAGGTAGCATATAGCCATCAAAGACTAGTAGCTGTGACTTATACTCCAAGAATTTGTCTAAAGACATCTAAGCTAGTGGCCATCACCACATCTTGTGGTAGAGCATTTCGTTGTTTAACTATGTGCTGTATGAAGAAATGTTTCCTTTTATCTGTCCTGAATCTTCCACCATCCAGCATCCTTTGATGACCTTTGATTGGGCCCATAGCACAGGGGAGGGTTAAAGCCCACCTACCCCACCACACTACAGTAGACCCCCTGTGCCTACTTTAGAATAAATATGCATAGCTGATAGATACAGATTTAACGTAATGTCTCTTTTGGCCCTAAAATCCATTGATTATGTATTTGAATAAGTATTGCCATGTTAAGAATTACAATTCCATTGAAAATGTTCAGCATCAGAGAAAGGAAAATTCAGAAGACAACATTAAGAGATCCACTGTATCTGTTACTTTCCTTGTTAAGTAATAAGGGAAAATACTTTATACTTAGCCAAAACCCAGTGCTTGGGGTATGCTCCATGACTCAGTTTCTGTGTGTTCCTTCTAGGAGTACCATAGTCCTTGTCCTCTTGGTGTTCTGCATATGCTTCCTGGTGGCATGTATAATGTATCTACATGTCACTCGAGTACAAGTAAGTGATCAGCAATGCTGTGACGTCTTATTGTGATAAGAGACTTACCTAACCATTACACAAATCTTGATTTCACTTCTGCTACATTGCATGCCTGCAGGCATGAACCTGTTTAATTTTATTAATGTATAATACCTAGTATAGCGTAGAGCTTTTATAAGTCATAAAATTTCACATTTCCCAATTTCCACAAAAAAGAATTTCCAGGGGCAGCCTTTACCTGGTCTGTTTCCTTCTGATGGAAGAGTACTAGATCAGTTCATCTGGCCTCCGTCCCACCCCACCCGAGAACCGATAGGCACTTGAAGAGCTTTCTGCTCTGAATCCTTGGGAACTTCAGATTTTATTTATTTTAACTTCAAAGGGGTGTGTCGATTTCTGCTGTCCTCATAGTTTGCTATAGGCTGGGATCCAAAGAGCTGCTTCAGGTGTGCCTGAAGGCTCAGGCGAACCCAGGGTGATTTTTTAAGAATTATTTTCTTTGAACAGCAGGCCCTCATATCGCAAACTTTTTCAAATTCTCCTCATTTTCAAAAGTGGTTTGCCATGTGGCTTGGAGTGGTGCTGTATGAGAAAACCCAAAGCTTCACTGAGCATGTGGAGCTAGTTGTGCAGTTCTTTGGATCCAGGCCATTGTGCCCTAGCCTAGCTTGTTCTGTAAGCTTAAGTGTTTTAAGTGAAGAAATAACACAGGTTTGCTAGAGTCATCTTTACAAATGCACTAATATTTGCATCTTTTTGATACCTTACAAGGACAAATTTTCGTGCTGGTGATTATTTTACAGATCAGTTTAGACTCCTCTGCATCTAGCTGTGTTGACAGCATTCCCTTGCTGATATTATAACTATTTGCAATCTGGAGGGGAGAGTGCTAGTGCTTATGTAGCCAGAATGGCAGCAGCCACACAAAAGAGGGAATTATGAGCAGGCTTGGGGAAACCTCAAGATATGCAAAAGTATAACAAATCTGGAGAAATAATCCTGAGGGGGGTTTAAAAAAACCCAAACCAGGTAGAAACAGACTGTGATGATCCAAACGGGTTGTTTTGGGCTCACATGGGGTGGGTGGGGGTCCATTTCTTTAAGTGTCAGGGATTGGGTTGTCTGTTGAAGCAGGGCCCTCCTTCCTTCCCCTCTGCTAAAAAAGGAAATAGCTTTTTAGCTGTCATACGACTCAGAAAAGGAGGAGAGAGGCCAACTGACAGTTTCTGCCCTCCTCTCTCAACTCACTGGCATCCAAGATTGGAGAACCTTGCAAGGAAGGCAGGTGATCCTTGGCTTTGCAAAGCAGTTGGAATCCAGGCATCCACCTGTTGCAGTTTGCTTCCAGCTTCCACCAGTTTGCAGGGGAAGAAGAGAAATTCCCCTAGCTGGCACTCAAGTCAGGTAGAATGAATCCCTACCTTGCAAAGCAGTTCGAGCCTGGGCTGACAGCTTCCCCACTCTCCTCGCAAATGAAGAGGAGCAGAGCTGGACTGATCAGATTGCTGCCCACCAGAGGGGAAAAGCCAGCTGCATGCCAGCCCACAGGGGAAAAGCCAGCGGAGCACCTGGTCACCATATAGCTGTCACCCCCATTCACCCATTTTCCACAACCAGCATGCCCCCAATTCATTCAGCCCCCTCCCCACTCAGTAGGTCACCCCCCACTCTGCACCTGCTCACTCACTCACTCTGGATAGCCTCCTGCTTGTAAAAGTAGAGCTTTGAACGCTGCCCTACCCCACTCCAGATGCACCCACAGGGAGACACAGCCAGTTCTCGCTTTCTGAAAGTGCACATCTGAAAGTGCATATTAGACGCCTTAGTTTGGGAGGACAGTGTTTGATGAGAAAGTGGCCCAAGAGCAAAGGGTTAAAAAGCACCCTCCCCTCCCAGCCTCCTCCTCCAGATTACAGGCTGAGCAGCTGCATTGCATGAGGTAGAAAATACGAGCAGTACTCCCCATGATGATAAAAATATAATAACACACTAAATAATTGACCATTTGCTGCCTTTTAGTCTGCCACCTGAGACAGGCTGCTTCATCTCATGTAATGGCAGGGGCGACCTTAATTCATATCTTTGCAAACATATATATTGCATCCACCCTTTACATTTTAGGTGCATACTTCTCTCCTTATCCATGTGGGAGAGAATGAGCCTCTTTCACATGAACAGAATGAATGGCTGATGCTTAGCTTGCTGAATTTATCATGAACAGGAGAGTACTGAAATATTAATCAACTTGTTTTAAATATATATTATTATTCTTTTAAAAGCATCATCTCCTTAAGTATCCATGCATAGTGATAGCTATGACTTTGTGCATTAGATAATGAATGTAATTCCCTTGCCAATTTACCATTTTTATAGAATATAGTGTAACCTACCATATTTTTGGAAGGCTTAGGATCACTTAACTTAAAAATATGTTGTTGTTCTTCTTTCAGTGTTTTCCAGGGTGCCTGACAATACAAATTCGTACCATTTTGTGTGTTTTTATTGTGATCTTAATTTACTCAGTGGCACAAGGCTGTGTGGTGAGTATATATAACTGTAAACCAATTGTTACATAATTGTCAGAATTGGATCATCCTTTCCTTTTGCAGTCAACACCACAATAGACAAAGCTTCAGGCTAATACAACTTTATTTTGCTAGAGCCTAGTCTTTCTACAAACGCAGATTCAAGGAAAATTCTCAGGCTGCCCCCAGTCTCTAAACAACTAATGAACTATCTCTAAGCAGAAGAGATGAACCAGAGGGAGAGAAAGTTGCTGGCAGTTTGGGGTACGAACCTCCCGGCCAAGCTAGCTTTGCAGTGATGCCCCTCCCTTAGGGTGGCTCCCTCCTATGTTGCCTTCCAAGACTGGCTATCTGGGTGGAGGGTCTGAGCCCTACCCCTAAATTTCCCCACTTTGGTTTGCGTTGTGCCCTAGCGTCTCTCAAGTCACGCAACTCTTCCTCCTCAGAAACTTGCATTCTTACGGTGGAGGGGAGGGGCAGGGACTCAGTCTGGGCCACCTGTTGGTCAAGGTCTTAGGAGGACTCTCTTCCAGCATTTTGGCTCACTAGGGAGGGTACCTCCTGCGGCCTCTAATCTAGCTGCTGCTCGCACTCTGATTCAGAATCAGAGCTGTCAGACATCTCAAGGCACTTAGACTCATCCCTGACAATAAGTTACAGAAAGAGAGACACTATCATCAATTTGCTTCAGGCATGCTCTAACACAAATTTAGTTCATGTGAACCTGGCAAGAGGGGCTCGTTGCTGTGTTTAACAAGCCACCCAGAACCCATGGGCTGTTGTATTTATTTGTTTATTTATAACATTTATATACTGCCCAACAGCCAAGGCTCTCTGGGCAGTTCACAACAATTAAAACCATAAAATACAACATGATACAACATAAAACATAATATAAGACTTTAAAATTTAAAATTAGCATGTAAAACCCAACAACTGTAACAACCCAGGGAAAGCCTGGGTGAAAAGGTGCGTTTTTAGGAGGCACTTGAAAGATGCCACATTTCTGCCTCCCAAACTGCATGGGGGAGAATTTTCCAGAGGGTGGGCCCCACTAGAGAGAAGGCCTGCCATCAGGGTTCTTCATGGTGACATTCCTTTCATTTTGCAATAACCAGGAAGGCCTCCTCTTATGATCTTAGATATCACCTGGGTATATATAAGGGAAAGCGATATCCTTGTCCCAAGTTGTTTAGGGCTTTATACGATAATAACATAACCTTGTACGTGGCTCGGTAGCTAATAGGGAGCCAGTGCAGTTGTTTTAACACAGGCATTATGTGAGCATAGCTAGGTGTCCCAGCGAGCACCCTAGCTGCTGCATTCTGCACTAGCTGCAGCTTCTGAACCACACACGAAGGTACCCCCACATAGAGTGCATTGCAGTAGTCTAATCATAAGGTTACCAGTGCATGGATCACCATGGCTAAGCTATCCCTATCCAGGAATGGGCATAATTGGCATACCAACTGGAGTTGGTAATGGGTGCTCCAGCCTACCAAAGCCACCTGTGCCTCCAGTGACAAAGATAGATCCCGGAGCACCCCCAAACTATGGACCTGCTTCTTCAGAGGGAGTGCAACCCCATCGAGAAAAGACAAACACCCCAGTTCCCAGACCTGTCTTATCAGGTTTCAGGTTCAGTTTATTGGCCCTCATCCAAGCCAATCATAACTGCATCCAGGTACCAGTTCAGAACATGCATGGCCTCTCCCATTTCAGACGTCACCGACAAATAGAGCTGGGTGTCATCAGCAGACTGGTGACACCTTACCCCAAAACTCCTAATGACCACTCCCAGAAGCTTCATATTGATATTAAATAGCATTGGGGACAAGATGGTGTCCCGTGGTACCCCACAGTTCAGCTGCTATGAGGCTGAGGTGCAGTCACCCAATGCTCTTCTCTGGAACTGACCCCACAAGTATGCATCAAACGACTACCTCCAACTCCCACCTCACGGAGGTGGTCCAGGAGGATACTGTGGTCAATGGTATCAAAAGCCACTGAGAGATCAAGAAGAAGTAACAGAGATCAAGAAGAAGTAACAGAGTCACACTCTCCCTGGCCCTTTCCTGAAGAAGGTCATCCGTCAAGGCGACCAAGGCCGATTCTGTCCCAAAATGAGGCCTGAATCCAGGCTGGAATGGATCCAGATAATCAGTTTCATTCAAGAGCACCTGCAACTGAGACGCCACCATTCTCGAGCGCCTTACTCAAGAATGCAGTATTTGTGACCAGACGATAGTTAGCATAGATCTCTGGATCAAAGGAGTGTCTTTTCAGGAATGGTTGCACCACTGCCTCCTTCAAGGCAGGAAGCACCACCCTATCACATAACGATGCATTCACCACTCCTCTGATCCATCTAGTCACCACTAGGGATGTACGAAATTGGCCTTACCTGGCTCCGCTGGGTTCCACTGGCGGGGGGGAGGCACTCCTTCCCTCCCCCCCAGAATCCTGGCCAGCTGGCTCCACTCCACGGGGATTCCGCGGAGCCGCCGGCCAGCTCCGCCAGCAGCCGGACATCCGGCCGCTGGCTAGCAGGGACGCAAATGGTGGTGGCGGTAGCCGCTGCCGTTTGTGTCCCTGTAGTCAGCCATGATAAGCTATTTAAATCTTTATGTAGCCTATCACGTCTGACTTAAAACAAACAAAAGAAAGCACGTATGCAAATGGCCGCTATGGCCGCCGCCATTTGCGTTCCTTATTTTGGCCCATCTTAGTCTACGTAAATATTTACGTAGACTAAGACGGTGAAAATAAGGGGCATGCAAATAGCGTAGCAGACGCTATTTGCGTTCCTTATTTTGGCCCGTCTTAGTCTACGTAAATATTTATGTAGAGTAAGACGGGCCAAAATAAGGAACGCAAATGGCAGTGGCCGTTAGGGGTGGACGAAAGTCACTTACCTGTCGTCGAAGGCCGTTCGCGGTGGGGGGGAGGCGCTTCGCTGCTCCCCCCGTGAAGTTCAGGCCGGGGGGGAGGCTTCCCGCCTCGCCCAGCCGAAATTCAGGCCGGGGGGGAGGCTTCCCGCCTCGCCCGGCCAAAATTCAGGCTGGGGAGGAGGCGCCTCGCCTCGCCCGGCCGCAAACGCGAAAGTAAAAAAAAAAACGCCCCCTGATAGGCTACGTGACGATTCACGTAGCCTATCACGGCTAGATTTCCAAAGTCAGCCATGATAGGCTACGTCAATCGTCACGTAGCCTATCACGGGTGACTTTAAAAAAAAAAAGCGCGTACGCGAATGGCGGCCCCCATAGGGAGCCGCCATTCACGTTCCTTATTTAGTCGCTGTAGTCTACGTAAACATTTACGTAGACTACAGTGACCAAATAAGGAACGGGAATGGCGGCTCCCTATGGGGGCCGCCATTATCCGTACACTCTTTTTTTTTTAAAGTCACCCGTGATAGGCTACGTGACGATTGACGTAGCCTATCACAGCTGACTTTGCAAATCTAGCCGTGATAGGCTACGTGAATCGTCACGTAGCCTATCAGGGGGCGTTTTTTTTTTTTTCTTTTATTGCAATGGCGGCGGTGGCAGCCGGTCGAAAGAGTGGCTGCCGCTCCCGCCTCGCTCGAACACCCGCCGAACTGCCGGCCGGACCAGCCACCGGGAGGGACATTCGGTGAAGGTAAGTCCCGTCCCGGGGGGGGGGGCGGGGGGGCGGAGGATTTCTCCCCGAAACTTGTTCGGGGGGCCGAACACGTTGGCGCTCGGCCCCCCGAAGTTTCGGAGAGAAATTCTCCGCCATCCCTAGTGGCCGTAGCCACCGCCATTTGTGTACGCGCTTTTTTTTTTAAAAGTCAGACGTGATAGGCTACGTAAAGATTTACGTAGCCTATCACGTCTTCTTTTTTTTTTAACACTGGAAATGGTGGCGGCTGCAGCCGGTCGGAAGACCGGCTGCCGCAGCCGCCGCCGCTGCAGCCGCCGCCGCCCAGAAGATCCGCCCCAGGTAAGTCTCGTCCCGGGGGGGATCCGCGGGGGGGCGGGGGGCAGTCCATTCCACCACGGAGTTCGGGGGGCCGAATGCACTGGCATTCAGCCTCACCGAGATCCGTGGCAGAATTCTCTGCCATCCCTAGTCACCACCACCCCACCCCACCCCGGGTGTCTAGCTCAAATAAGCGATGATGGGCAAGAATCGAGACAGCATGTACTGGTGGGTCAAACAGATGCAAGCATCTTGTCCACATCCTCAGGCTCCAAAAAGGGGTTGTAGGGGTCTAGAGTGGCTTGTTAACCATGGCAACGAGCCACCCTTGCTGGGTTTGCATGACACGGCAAGCAGTGCTGGCAAGAGTAATTATGAAAATTCCCCCGGCATGCAACCAGCACATGCAGCGAGGGAAATAAGCCATCGTGATCGTGCAAACAAGCCCACTGTGATTAGGTGACCTCTGTGCCAACTCAGTCTGCTGTCCAGAGGCTCGCTGTTGATGGACAAGTTATAGTTTTATATCTTTAAACTGGACTTGGACTGCAGAGTTCTTCAATTAAAGAGTGCCTTCAAACAGAGGACCATGCTCTGAGCCCTTCAAATAAAGGACTGTCATCTCTAAACTATGGTGGCATATGCCACCCTATTGATTTCTCTCTGCTGCTACTGCTGCTGAGGGTCAGTCAGTTCATACAGGCAGCAAAATCAAGGCGGTAAAGGTTTTCCTGGACTGTTCAATTTCAAAGTGCAGGGGGGACATTGCAAACTTTTGAATCCTCTCCCTCTGCCCAAGATTCCCTGTGTCTAGGAAACTAGTATATCAGGCAAGAAGGGTTCAGCATAGCCATCACCCTGACATGCCATTTTTCTATATATAGGGAGCTTCTTTCATGAGGAGCATTCAGGCATGCAACCCTCCATCTTCATCGAGTGGAAAAACTTTACCATGATTTTTCTCCATGTATAACTGATCCTAATCTATATGGAAGTATTGGCCAAGGACACACGCCTCATGGTTTCCGAATCTCTAAGATGGGCATGAAAATCTGCTCACTGAAATGTAGAAAAGATCCTTGAGTGGCTGCTTCACAAACATAGAGCAGAAGCTTGAATTAACCAGTTTGTTGCATGTTTTATTTTTTACAGACATGCAAGCCCCCCCACACACACACACATACCCCTACTGTTACAAAGAGGCATATATACTATCACAAACACAGAGGACCTATTCACATACTTGTAAATGAGTGTATACTGAATGTACAGCGGGGCAGCAGGATTGCATGCCAGACTTCTTTACATTTACTGAATAAGGCGATACTTCAATATGATCACCCCAATAGTCTGACGTTAGACCTACTGTTTGCTCTACCTGCTGCTTCATAAGAAAAGTTAATTTTAGGTAGAATATTGAACTAAGTTAGAAATAGCTTTCTGTTCACCTTGTTGCTTAACTGTTGGCATTATTTGATAGCCCACTAAATGTATGAGCTTACACTTTTTAAATGTTTCCTGGCCCTTAAATTATTGTAATTGTTTACAAAATATAACACGTAGGCTGCCTTTACACTAAAGAAAAACCTCACAGTCCTCCCGTTCTGGAGCCTTTCCAGCCTTCCCCCAGTCTGCGACCATGTGATTGCTGAGAGGGGAAGCTTTAAATTTTCAGTAGGAGTGCACGAAAGTCACTTACCTGGTCTCGCAGCTTTTCGCGGTGGGGGGGAGGCGCTTCGCTGCTCTCCCCCCGAAGTTCAGGCCGGGGGGGAGGCGCCTCGCCTTGCCCGGCCGCAAAATTAAAAGTTTTTTAAAAAAAACGCCCCCGTGATAGGCTACGTGACGATTAACGTAGCCTATCACGGCTGACTTTGCAAATCTAGCCGTGATAGGCTACGTTAATCGTCACGTAGCCTATCACGGGGGCGTTTGTTTTTTTTTTAGTTTTATTGGAATGGCGGCGGCGGCAGCCGGTCAAAAGATCGGCTGCCGCCCCCGCCCCTGACGAAGACCCGACGAACCGCCGCCGGGAGGGACATTCGGGAAAGGTAAGTCCCGTCCCGGGGAGGGTGGGGGGGGTGCGGAGAATTTCTCCCCGAAACTACTTCGGAGGGCCGAACACGTTGGCGCTCGGCCCCCCGAAGTTTCGGGGAGGAATTCTCCGCCAACCCTAATTTTCAGGTTCCACAGAACACAATGAAACAGCACCATCTAGTGGCTGTTTTAATAGCGTAACCGACTTTAAAAATGGTTCTTTAGCCCCCCCCCCCCCCCGGGATGGGACTTACCTCCCTCGAATGTCCCTCTCGGCGGCAGGTCCCAGCGGCGTTTCGGCGGGGGCGGCGGCCAGTCTTCCGACCGGCTGCCGCCACCGCCATTACAAAGTGAATGTTAAAAACACACACACACACGTGATAGGCTATGTAACTATTTACGTAGCCTATCATGGCTAGATTTCCAAAGTCAGCCGTGATAGGCTACGTAAATCGTTACGTAGCCTATCACGGATGACTTTGGGTGGGGGAAAAACGCGCGTACGCAAATGGCGGCGCCCATGGGCGCCGCCGTTTGCGTTCCTTATTTTGGCCCGGGTAGTCTACGTAAAGATTTACGTAGACTACGGCGAAAATAAGGGCAACGCTATTTTGCGTTGCCCTTATTTTCGCCATAGTCTACGTAAATCTTTACATAGACTACCTGGGCCAAAATGGGCGCCGCCATTTGCGTACGCGCTTTTTTTTTTCTTCAAAGTCACCCGTGATAGGCTACGTAACGATTTACGTAGCCTATCACGGCTGACTTTGGAAATCTAGCCATGATAGGCTACGTAAATCGTTACGTAGCCTATCACGTGTGTGTGTGTGTTTTTAACATTCACTTTTTTATTTCGTGGCCAGGGAGACGGGGCGCTTCTCCCTGGCCTGAATTTCGGCCGGGCGAGGCGGGGCACCTCCCCCCCCGGCCTGAACTTCGGGGGGAAAACCGAAGCGCCTCCCCCCCACCGCGAAGCAAGCTGCGGGACCAGGTAAGTGACTTTCGTACATCCCTACAGGAAATACCTCTGGATGTGCCCTGAGGGTTAACGAGGTCATGAAAAGGACCTGCAAACTTCTGTGAGTGATGAATCTCAATAGCAGGATAAAAGCTCCCTGTGAAGGAGCCCTTAATTGCCTTTTTAGGCTGTCTTTTCCTTTACGGCAGCCCATACGATTCCCTTGTTTATGTGATGGAGTATAGTTCATTGTCTTGTGCTGCCACTACATTCTCCTGCTTTGCTTGTGAGTTGAAGGGATGCTTACTTTGTAAAAGCAAGGAAAAGAAATCGAGGAATCTGGGTTCAAAGATTTTGGACTGGTTCAGGCATGAATGTACATCAGTTGATAACTCAGCACTTGATTATTTGGTGATTTGCAGCCAAATCTGTAAATGGACTCCATTCAAAAAGTGTTGATATAAGATCATATGAAAGTTCTGTCCATAGTGTTGGATCTCTGATGGCTCATTCACACATGCAAGTCACAACTTAGAACCTCACTTGACATGACACTAAACATATCATTTGCTGTTAAGTATTTTTTACTTTTTTAAAAAAAAAGTTAAAAGCAAATGTGCAGGGGGGGGGATTTTAGTCAGAATTGGAGGGAGGGGATTTAACCCTTTTCTCCCCTGCCATGGTCCTGGTAACTCCACACACACACACACACACACCCCTGCTTTTCAACCTTGAAAGGAAACTCCCTTTGGCACCTATGGGAGTTTTCCTCCCAGGGCTAATAGCCACTGTCTGAGTGAGAGGGAGGGGTTTTTTACCAGGTCCATAGTAGAGGAGGAAAGAGTTAAACCTTTTTTTTGTAAAAAAAAAAAAAAAAGATGCAACTGCAAATTACACATTTAGCATCACATCTAGTTTGTCTGTTAATACTGCAAGAATCAAATGAAGGACATGCATGTGTAAACCAAGCCTGATTGAGGTCTTTTACTAATAAGCATGGTTTATTTTTTACATTCAGCTCTCTACTCCACATTTTCCCCCAGGTTGGTTGTATGCCTTGGGTCTGGAGTACTAATTCCAGCAGCTCCATAGTTATCATTTCTCCCGGTGGGACCAATAAGACAATGAATGAACTTCCATGCGATGCATCCCATTATGCATTTCTCTCCTGCGTTGTGGGGACTCTGACCCTGGCAATATTTTTGCGTGTATCTTCCTTGCCAAAAATCATCCTCCTGCTTTTGGTAACAATTTTGTACATAGTCATTTTGGAACTCAGTGGATATCGAAAAGCAGTGGGGTAAGTGAATTGCATAATTAAGGATAAGCTTAACAATTGTTTCCATATTTTATTCCCTTCCAATGCGATCCTTTTGTACAAAGTAGGGATTTTAATCTTTGTGAGGGATTTTGGAGACAGAACCAAAATGGCCTTTAATTGCTTAGTCTTCATCCATAGTCAGAACAAAACTCCAGTACGTGTAACTGCATTTGCTTGTATTCATCCCTTGTTTTCCTCGCCTTTGCCTTCCTCCCCAACTTCTGTTGTTTCTTCCATTCCATTGTAAGGCCTGTGGTGCAGGGAATTAACTTTTTCTTATGTTGACTCTGTAAAGCATCATTATTTGTTGTCCCTGGTATCAGTCTCCACACTATCATAAGCTTGTGACTATTATTGAAGTAGACTTATCCCAACTTCCTTCACTTCAGCTTCTCTCCCAGAGGAGAAGATGACAACAGAGAGGGACTGGGAGAGAAGCAGAACTTGTGAGAGGTGAGGGAAGCGTCTCCCCCACAAATCTAGAAGGCTCAGTTGTTGCCTCCTTCTTCTACTTCACATTTCTCTTTTGTACTGTATGCTGTGTGCCCATGGTGTCCATTTTAGTCAGCCACACTATACATCCTGAATCCCAAAAGTGTTAGAGGGCTGGAATGATCAGGTTTATTATTTTCATATACCTTTTCAGGATGACATTGGATTAAAAAAAAAAACCCTCACATGCATCGTTTCTTTCTTTTTAAAGGGGTGATTCCTTTTATATACGTGGCTATGAACCCATATTAGCCATCTTGCTGTTTTCCTGTGCTTTGGCACTTCATTCCAGGCAGGTGGATTTGAAGCTACGTCTAGACTACCTCTGGGCTGTGCAGGCAAGACACCCTTTTCCCCTTCTAAAACACCATGTTGAGTTTGTCTTTTCTGTTGCCTCTTACTGTATACAAGACTAGAAAAAAAATTAATTAGCCCACCAAATGGTAGGAATATGTATGGAAATGTGGATATATGGGCTGTACCTGAGGGGATACAGCCAGCCCCAACTTCCCTTCCTAGGTAGCTTTGCTTCCCCTTTCTTCCCCTTGCCCCCTGTTTTTTCCATGGGACAGGTACCCTCACCTCTTGCCAGGTGTCTCAACTTCACTCTTGCCTCAGGCTGCTGCCTCCTTCCCTACAGTCCTATTCAGCTGTAACCCATCCCTGTGCTAGCAGTGGTAGAAATGTATATGGTATGGAATGAGGGTTTTTTTGTCTGTTTGTCCCAAATCCTGGACCAGAGTGACAAGATACTTGGAATTTTTTCAGCCCCACCAATTAGGAACAATTAAAATATCACAGGAATGTAGGCGTTGCCATCTACCAAGTCAGACCGTTGGTCCGTCGAACTCACTATTGTCTTCACTCTTCACAGAGCAGCAGTGGCTCTCCAGGGTTTCAGAGAGGGGACTTGCCCAGCCCTACTTGGAGATCATGCCATGAATTGAAGCTGGGACCTTTTGCATGATGAGCATGTGCTTTTCCACTGAGCAAAGGCCCATGCCCCAATATCACTAGCATAGGTTATGGCATCCTTTCCCTGATTGCAAGTTCTTAAGGAAAGACATTCGTAACAGCCTTTCCAAATGCCCCAGAATGAAATAAGTCATTGCTTCTGAAAATTATGATGCTAGAAACTGATTGAGGCTGTGAGCCTATGTTCACTTTTCTGGGAGTAAGCCCGATTGAACACAGTGGCACTTAATTCCAAGGATAGGATGGTGCTGTTAAGTAATGTATGTAAGTATAATAAGCTGTTATTCCACACACTTTCCTCAGCACATCTTGTTCATTTGAGCACTTTTAAGAGTATTGGATGTTCCGTAGGAGCTATTATTATGTTTTGTGCACCTCTAATAATCATCTGTGATACGGGGAGAGAACAAAGAACACCAGGCACCATCCTGCTAGGGGTACATGGAGGCATCAGATTGATTGCTCAAGCCACTGTAGGCCCTCTTACCCATTTTCCTGAATCACTCATAATCTCTGAAATACAAGCATGTCCTCTGCAGGCCGTCTAAGTCTGTACTTGGACATGAGGGTCTGTAAAGCAGATGTTCAAATATCTCCCAGTAAGATCAGTAGCACTGAATGCTTAACTTCAACTGGATTGTGTGATTGATTTCTGTTACATATGTCTTTAAATTTCTGTAGTGTTTGCCACTGGTATTTTGCAGGGATTTGAGGCCATAGCATAGACGTTTGTGGACACCCGACCTATTCCAGGAGGAGACAGCTTGGTTTGTTTTTTCCTTTGTGGTTTTACTGCCCTCTTGAGGTTATATGAAGTTATTGCTGGTATTAGGTCAGATTTATATTTTTACACATCAGTTATAGATATGCAAGGTATGGCTTCTCAACCTTCTCTAGGCAGTAGACATCTTGCACAAGGAGAGGGTACCTATTTTATTTAATGTTAAAGCTTCATATGTGCACAATGGCGATGAATTGATTTTGAAGTTCCACAGCATTTTAAGTGTGTTTTAAAATGCTTTCATTGTTGTGAGTTTCTGTATTTTCTTGGATCTGCAGTATTTAGTCCATTTAAGTGGTAGTTTTATTAACAAAATGCTTAGTCAGTTGATTAGCTGGAGCCAGTTTTAATTGGTGGGACTGAAAGTTAAGACTTTGAGGCACCTATATTGTGTGTTTGATCATATGTACATTTAAAAAATCAATCAGGTAAAAGACAGATAACTCAGCTAAAATTAAAACTGATTAATTGGCCATTGCCACTCTATTCACCGACCTTCCATTTAAAGTCCTCATGGCTCTGCTATCTTCAGATTCTCTCCTCTTGTTAGCCGGGTGCTGCTTACACTAGAAAACAGAAGGGAGCCCTCAATAACACAGAGGTTACTGGGAAGAGCACTTGGAGGAAAGCAGCAGAGCTCAGCTCTTTTGTGCTGCTTCCCATGTTCGTGTGAGTGTGTGTTTGAAGTGGAACTCCTCCAACCTGGCACTGAGTGAGCCACAGCTGAAGTCTACTGCAATACCCTGGTAGAACAGGTGGCCAAGAGGTGCACAGTGGCACCAAGTTCTTGCAGGCCAGCAGCAGGTACCTGTAGCTTGTTCTCCTCAGCCAGATAGGCCTTTGGTGTCGTCATTGTTTGCAGAGTGGGTGCTGGCAGTAATGATCCAAAGAAAGAGGAGGAGGCTCAAGCTCATGACGATTGCTAAGGGCAATGGGTGACCCAGCTTTATTAGATGTAAAGGTCTTTAGCAGTTAATACAAGCACCATGAAATGGACCTGGGAGCAATCATTTCCGTGAATATTTTTTTCTTCATATCAGAGGAACAACTGTAAAGACAATATTCTGTTTTTTAAAGCATTATAAAATTAAAATAAGTGTTATGGGTATGCAAATTCAGTCAGTAGTTTAATTCCTTAAAATCTTATGCTTACTCAAATAACATTTCTTTAAGTGTGTTGCAGCCCTAATTTAAATGTTTGACAGCCCTAATAATTTAAAGTACTATGTCACTAAATGGAGGATAGGCAGTCACTGTTGTTGGGTTGCCAGCTGGTCATTGACAGTATAGTGTTTGGATTACGTTCAATTGTCAAATTAAATTACTGGTTTTAAGTCCTGATGATCACCCAATATGAGTATTAATGTATTCCATATTGTGGCCTATGTTGTTGTTCAGTCGTTCAGTCGTGTCCGACGCTTCGTGACCCCATGGACCATAGCACGCCAGGCCTTCCTGTCCTCCGCTCTCTCCCGGAGCGTGCTCAAGTTCATATTCATTGCATCGCTGATGCTATCTAGCCATCTCACCCTCTGCCGTCCCCTTCTCCTTTTGCCTTCAGTCTTTCCCAGCATCAGGGTCTTTTCCAGTTAGTTTTCTCTTTGCATTAGGTGGCCAAAATATTTGAGCTTCAGCTTCAGTATCTGTCCTTCCAATGAGCGCTCAGGGTTGATTTCCTTTAGGATGGACTGATTTGACCTCCTTGCAGTCCAGGGGACTCGTAAGAGTCTTCTCCAGCACCACAGTTCGAAGGCATCAATTCTTCGGCACTCAGCCTTCCTTATAGTCCAGCTCTCACAGCCATACATTGCTACTGGGAAAACCATAGCTTTGTGTGGCCTATGAGCCACATGTAAAACCTAGACAGTTCCTGACTGAAAGATAAAGAAACAAGTAAAATAGATGGCTGGCTGGGGCATTCTGGGAGTTGTAGGACTTTTTTCTGTCTAAACCTGCATAGGATTGCACCCTAAAAGAAGCGCTTCCAAGTGTGCATTGATCTTGTTATGTTCTCTAGTATCCCTGTCCTGCAGATTTGTTTAGCTAGCAACAGCATAAGCCACTATGACTTCTGCAGTGCTACTGAAACTGCAGAGCTGTCCTGTGCCCCTATCAATTATTATTTATAAACTAACCTCTAACAGGCTAGAGATAGCTGGCTGTGCTCCATTTACCAGTTAACCTGTGGTTAAGAACTTTTTTAAACTGGTTTTTAACTGCAAGAGCATATGAGCAGTTTTCAAGGTCATATGAGAATTTAAATGCAGATTTTAAATGTGTGGATTTCCTATCCCAATTTCCCAAAAGCTTTGACATTAATATTTTTTGCTTAAATCAAGCTCCTGAGTATGTGTGTAAATGTATTGTAAATTTGTAACCGCACTTTCCCTCCCAGTAACCCCTTGTTGTGGATGGAGCGATGGGATCTGGGTTAAAATTGTAGAGGCATGGATGAGGGGGGAAATGCCAGAGGCCCCCAAAGTGTGTGGTGCCTCCATCCCTTGTGTTTCCTGAAAGGAGGTAAGGGAAGAACCAGCAGGCAACTTCATGGAATTGAAAAACAAGTGCTCGGCTCTATTTAATAGGGAGGGGTAGAAGAGGGGAGGAAGCAAGAGGAGCACCTCAGATATATGCAATCTAAGTATATATTCTAAGCCACACAATAGGAGAGGAGGCAATCCAATAATTGATAGATCTACAGGTTAACAGTCAGAGTCCTTCAGACCTGTTTGTGACCACACAGACCTGGGCTGGGAGGAATCTATAGGCCTCAGTCTCAGTCACTCCCTTGGAGGTAGAGCTGCTGAGGGTTGATTACTGTGTGAGCCTGAGGGCAGAAAGTGGCTGCTGTTGCTCTCTCCCCTGGATCATTGTTTTTAACCCCACCCATGTAGTCTCCCGTATCCCTTTCCTCTCTGAATCTCTTCAAACAACTTTCCTCGGAATCTCCTCAGAAGACTTTCCCAGTCAGACCAGTCCCTCCCCACCAGCTCCACTATGGCAGCTATCAAGGCATTCTGCCTGGGGGTACCCTGCACAGGTTGCAATCTGTCACCTAAAATAATGCATGCTCTCTGACTACTTCTGAGCTCAATTTCTCTCACTAGAATTATGGATTATCCTGTATTGAGCTATGGAGCTGAGGTGGACTCAAGCAACTTTTTTTTTTTTTTACTATATGAGGTCTTTGAAAAGAGAAGAATTCAAACCTAGGGAACTTTGGCCCTTGGCTTTTTCCTATTTCCATCTTCACCACCTTTGTGAGCCCTTCTCAAGATAGCAGATTTTTAATTAAGTGCAGGCCCTCAAAGAACCTTGGAGAAATGTGTACTGAAATGTGTTTCAGGTTGTCAAAACATTTACTCTAGAGTCTGTTGTTGTTGGTGTTATTATTAAATATTTATATTCCACTTTTTTAGGGAGGCCTTCAAAGGAACTGGCAAACCAATAACATCATAATCTATTAACAATAATTAGAAGCTAATAAAATTATTCCAAATTATAGACCGATTCACACACCAGCCCAGCAGTACCTGCGTGGCTGTGGGGAACAAGGAAAGCACAGGACTGAGTCTTAAGTTGTTGCATGCTGCCCCCCAGGTAGAACATACCATAGAATGAGGTACATACACCCAGGCATTCGTATGCTCATCTGCCTCTCCCACATCATGCATCCATCAAAAGCATGGGTGGGCATTAGTTATTGGGCGGATTAGAAATGCAGTAAAGAGATGAACATATAGGAGTGTGCATGCACATGTATATCTGATTACACAACACTTTCTACATGAGCAGGATGGTCCCATGTTCCATTGATGCACTGCTAGACTTCACTGGAGTGTGAATCAGTCCCTAATAGCTTCCCAAATGAGGTTTCACTATTGTCCCTGAACATGACTACATGTGTTATAGGTTTGCATTTGAAAATACATTATTTTGATTTCACATGGCCTTCAAGAATGCTCAAGAAGAAGAAGAAGAAGAAGAAGAAGAGAAAAAGAGAAACTTCAGTATTTTGTTCTTTCTTACTGAGATCTCCAACTCTCAAGAGTTTACCTGTCCAAACTGTTTCAGATGATGATAAAAGTAGCATTTGCAACTCTGGAAATGGAGAGGGAAGATGAAAGCAAAGTATAAACAATACAAAATGTCAAGAAATTCCCCTCTGTGGTAGAAGACAGAGGCCTTTGGCTAGAATATAAATTATATTTTTATTCATCTAACTTTGTTTCAGTAATGTGCTATTTTTCTTCTGTTGCTGCCTGAGAATGCCTGTCTAAGTTACAGCAAGAACTGAAAGCCTATTTCAGAAGGAAATGATGAGTCCAAAAGAAATCTTTAAGGAATCAGCTGTTACCAGCATTTCTTTCCTACTCTTTAAAAATACTAAAGGACTTTTAAAAAGTAACCTCTGCCTTGAGATGCTAAGCAAAGTGTCTTTGTAGTTTAAGCAACCACAACAATACACATTAAATGAGAAGACTGGTTTGTAAAAATGAGGTGGTAGATCATGCTTTTGTAAAATTGCTTTTCCCTCATAACCAAAGCTTTAAAAGGAACAGGAAGAAGAGAGCACTGTGGGTTGGAAAACAGGAAGTTGGTTGTTGATTAACATCCTACAAAGGAGTTGGGATGGAGAGGCAGCCATGGGGTTGAACTCTTGGTGTCAAAGAGTGTAATATGGGGTAGAGATTTCTATCATAGTTCATGTCTGCCATCATTTCCTCTGCCCTTCTATTTCCATGGCGTCTTTCCTGCCAGTTGGGAAGCTAGGGATGGTAACATAAGATATATGGGTGGAGTCTTCCTTCAAGGCATGGCCTTAAACTTCAGCACATGAGTTTATGTGTTTAGGTGCTGAAGTGATTGATAAAGGTACAGATACAAAGCACTGCATATTTTAGAGAACTTTCTTAATGAAATATCTGGCTCTGCTCTTAATACCATAAAAATGACAGTCCAGCTGCTGTGGAACAAATCTTAATGGACTAGAGTCTGAGTATCACACATTGTTTGTGAATCAACACACTTTTTCCACCAGAATTGCTTGAAATTGGGTTGCCAGCAGAGCGTGTCTCAAAGCCACTGTCTCTCAAACTGACCTTTTTTGTATGCTTCTAATAGTTTAAAATGGACTGTACTTTCAGAAACTGGACTGCTAGCTTCTCCTTAAATAAGGTTATAACAGGATTTTGCCATAAGGTGTAGATTTTTTACTGCAATTACAGGCAAGGATGACTGAACACCACCCTGCTCAGCAAACAAGCCCCATCAGGGTTTTGCAAGTATGCCCTTTGAGTGGCCACAAAACCTCAAGGGGTTTTCTAGGTGCTCAAAATTCATGCCTGCAAAACCCTGATAGGTTTGCAACCACTCACTTCCCCTTTCAGTTTCTCCCCTTAGAAACGGAGTGCAGCCCTGTTCCCTACTAATGTCTGCCCCCAAAAGAAAGGTTCACCTTGGGGAAGAGGGGAGTGAATAGCAGGTGGATATGGACATTCCAAAGAACGGAAGAGCCTGGAAGGCTGCTGGGTGGATGGCAAATTATGCACAGCGGCCATTTTCGTACTCAAGAATCTTTGGCTGCAGAAGATGTTATATGCATCATTCCCTGGTGGGTAAAAAAATGCCCAACACATAATTTGCCTTCCACCTGGTAACCTACCAAGCCCTTCCATTCTTCAGGGGGGCCTTCATTGCCTGCTATCTACCCATCCCACAAGGTGACACTGACTTTGGTCATTCTTGGGAAGGTGGAAGGTGCAACAGGCAGAGGTGGGGTGCAATCCAGTGCAAGTTCAATCAAGGAGGGCCTGCTTAGTGGACTGTGCCCACCTCAGTGGGTTCACTCTTTTAAATGTGGAAAGGGTACAAACATGTTGAGCACCCCTGCATCAAATTTCTTTCACCTTTCCTAGTTACAAGTAATTTTTGTGTGTGAAAATCTTATAAAGCATAGAAGACGATACTACAGTCAGGGCCAGAAATATTGGAACAAGGATAACTATTTTGGCAGTTGGCTTCTGTACACCACCACATTGAAGTTGAAAGGAAACACACCCAGATGGGAGTGAAGTCAGGACTTTCAGCTGTAATTCAAGGGGTTTGACAAAAGTGGGGCACTAACCATTCAGGAAGGACAGCCAGTGGCATGCACACACACCCGTCGTTGGGGGCTCATAAGTAATGGAATGAATGGCTGACAAGCAGCTGCATGGCCAGGTGTGGCCTGTTTCCTGGGTACCCCATGACCAGTCAAGCAGATAAAAGGCCTGGAGGTGGTTCTGAGTGTTACATTTGCATTTGGTAGATGTTCACTGGAACTCCCAACATGAGGTCCAAAGAGGTGTCCATGCGAGT